>NW_028227271.1:9260000-10600000 GCF_978045245.1 Mus caroli
GATGGATGACCAACGATTATGCAGCTTATTTTATAAAGACCACATCCAGAGATAAAATCTTTTCTCAAGAAAATGATAAGATGGGGGCCAAGAAACAATCTGTCAGATGCCAGGCAGCTGGGCCTTTCCCCCCACCCCCCAGCTCTTAGTCTTTATTTTAAGTCACACCATCTGATGGATGAGAAGTCACTTACAGCTAAATTGGCAGTTGCAGGGACAATCATTAAAGGGACGCATTCAATAAGGAAAAAATCCAATTACCTCCTGCATTAGAGAAATCAAATTTATTTCTGGTGTTGGTCAAGGGCAGCCTTTATGGGCAGAGATGCAAGAGGCGGAGTGAAGGGATGGGGGTGGTGTGTGAGGGAAACACAGTGCATGAATGTGTGTGCTATAAACGCAGTAAGCAACTGTTGATGCTTCTCTCACAGATTCACAGTAGCATGTGCAATTGCAGGGCTGTTTTTTTCTAAGTAGGAGCTACATGTTTAACTCTCTGGCTCTCACAAACCCTCCACCTCAGTTTCCTGCCAACCAGGTTTCAGCACGGAAGGCAGAACCTCATCATTTTGCAGTTAACAGAATTTTGTCGGAATAGTTTTCCTCAGGAGAACCCAAGCTACTTCAGGACATGGGTATTGTGTACAGGTTGGGTGTGAAAAAATTTTTTACAAGTTAGCAAATGGTTGTAGCGACAGTCTGTCGCGTTAGTGTCCTCTTTGACAAGACGCCATGGCAACAATGCCCTTGGAAACACCAGAGGTGCTGTGCATGCCTCACACCTGCAACAGAACCAACCTTCATAAGCCACCAGGTATAGGTGCTCACTAATCATCATGGTAACTTCACACTTTCTACTTTCCACCCAGAGACAGAAAACAGTCAGTGAGACAGAGAAGAAGAGACGTGTCACACCTAATATGTTGGTGCGCACACCAGTTGCCAGCCTTGATTCTGATCCGACCTTCAGGCTGTGTTAGCTTTTGGGTCAAGGCTCACTTCCTCATTGGTCAGCTATGGGCATCCAGTGTGCCTTATGTCCCCGCCCACATTCGGCATCCTCTGGACCATCTTATGTACCATGGGTCCTACTTTCTTACTCCTTGCGCATTTAACATCTCTCTTTTGTTTACCATAAGTAAATGACACCATCTTCCCTTGGCTATAATAAGAGGAGGGAAAATAAAACCTCTCTGCGTCACACATCATTTCCATATTGTTATAGTTTACAAAGTTTCTGTATTCTGCATTCTTGGAACACAAGCTAATTAAATTTTCCAGTCTTTCATCCAGAGTCTGTGTAGAGCTTGCAATAGCTGAAAAATGTAGAGAATCAAATAGCTCTAAAATAGGAGCTCTGAGAAGACACAATCAAGACACTTGCCCACAACCAACCTGCCTGCCTTCTTTCTGCCATTCTTTGCTATTTTTGTTTCCATTTGTATTAGTGTTTTGGAGACAGGGTCTCATTATGCAGCTCCTAGTCTGGCCTGGAATGTGCCATGTAGCCCAGATGGGTTTCAAATGCATGATCCTCCTGCCTCCTTCCAGCTATGTTTACTATCATTAGGCTGAGAGAAAAATCTCAGGACCACGTATTGTCTTCAGGAATAGAAGGTACCCACTGCTTCACTTGCAGTATTTATTGCTGAATGACACCAGAGGGGGGAGGGAGAAAGGAAAGGAGAAACGGATACTACTGTTTCCATCTTTCCTGGTAAATCATTTGTGTTGCCTGGTTGCTCAAATATTTCCTTTTGTATTTTGAGTGTAATGTTTGTTTTTCTTTTTCCCCCAAGATGTATTAACAGTTGCTGTGCTCTGTTGGCTCTTTGGGGATCGTACCTGTAACTTCCACTTTTCTTCTCTGTTATTTACTCCGATCCCGTAGGAAAATAGCTATGAGCGTGCAGGTTTGCTCTGTCTTTGGTGTCTTCGTCTCATCAGTTTTCAGTTTTGCTCCTTTAGACAAAATCCACACTGTGTACATGGCAGAGCGTGCTTACAAGCTACAGAAAGAAAGCCAGTTTGACCTTTGTTTTCCTATTTGTCTCTATTCCCAGTTTTCTCTAATTTTAGAAAATCCCACCCCACCCCTATGTGTATATGGGCGTGGGAGGGTCTGAGTGCATGTGTATATATGTACGGGTATGATGTAATAAGGGGAAGTCCCATTGGCACACATGTGAATATTAGAGGACAACTCTGCTAGATGATTTTGTTTTCTACATGTCTATAGGTTTGGGAAACTGAACTCAGGTCATCAAACTTGGATGGAAAATTCTTTACCTACTAAGGTACCTTGTAGTATGTTCTCTTTAACATGTCTTTTCTGAGCTTACCATCTATTGCTTAATATCCATCTCACCATCTCTGAACTCTTGGGCAACTATTTAGATATATTTTTATATCTGTAGATCTCTACATCAGTGGTTCTCAACCTTTCCTAATGCTGAGAGCATGGTTCCTCATGCTGTGGTAACCCCCAGTATACAACTAGTTTTGCTGCTACTTCATAAGTATAATTTTGCTACTGTTATGAATTATGATATAATTATCTGTGTTTGATGGTGGTCTTAGGTGATTTCTATCAAAGATCATGTGGTGCTTTGAATAGGAGTGGCCTCCATAGACTCATGTGTTTGAATTCTTGGCCCATGGGGGGGGGGACACTGTTAGGAGGCGTGGCCTTGTTGGAGGAGGTGTGCCACTATAGGGGCAGGCTTTGAGGTCTCCTATGCTCCAGCTATGCTCAGTGTGGCCTGCAGTCTCTCCTTGCTGCTTCTGGATCAGGATGAGGCTCTCAGCTCCTCCTTCAGCATCATGCCAGCCTGCACTCTGCCATGCTTCCTGTCATAATAATGGACCAAGCCTCTGAAATAGTAAGCTGGGTTCTATCAAATGTTGCCCTTTCTAAGAGTTGCCATGGTCATGATGCCTCTTAATGCCTAACTTAGACAGGCTGTTTAACCCCCAAAGAGGCCATGACTCACAGGCTGAGAACCACTGATCTAGACAGACATACATCTGTAGATCTGGCACAGGGGAGAGGAGTCAACTTGACACAAACTAGAGTCACCTCGGAAAAGAGAACCTCTGAGATATGTCTAAGAGACCATACTGGGAAAATACAGATATGCTTCTAGAATTCCAGCCTCTAATTTCCATGTTATTATACAAACTGGATATTAATCAAATCCTTCATATAATGGAGGGAGTAAAAGATTGTTACTTGAGCTAGCTGTACTTGGAATGTAAAGGAAGTCCTATAGAATTCAAGGGTTCTAAATCAAAGGTATTGATCCTGAAAATGCACTCCACCTAAGTACAAGGCCCGTCACCCCAGTGAGGACTGGCAGGGATGGTGCCAACAGAATTGGAAATGGCTGAGCCGTGGCAGAAGCAAACTCACAAGCACTGTCCATGCCAAGCCTCTCTTCTCCTCATGGCCTTGCCCTTTCACTGCCTGAGAATTCAGAAGACAGGTTGATGTACAGCGAAGATTCCAAAGTAGAGTCTTAGTCAACTGTCACACCAAAACCTAAACATGGCTTACAATGAAAGGGATATTAATCCTAAATTGTGCAGTCACTTACAGTAATGCAAAAATCGCAAAATACCTATTGTGAATTAGGGAACCGCACAAGAACATGTACTAGTTGTTTATTTAAAGGTAACTGCAATATAATTCCATATGCCATATTTATGGGGTTGTTAGGTACCAGCTCTGGGAAGGAGAGTACAGGTTATAGTAAAAGGTGGTCTCTGACACCGGGAGCGTTCGGTCTGTGCATCCCTGTGTTGGTGCCCACGGCTTCGTTGTTATCTCCACATCTATTACAGCCGAGTGCCCTCTTCTTCCGTACCAAACTTAGGTCATGGTGCATGAAGAAAGTCCAACTTGAATTTCTTAGACTCTAGGGAAATTCTACACTCTGCAGAACAAGGCAAGTTTTCTGTCGCTGTTTGTTTTCCTTTTGGCTACCCTCCCTGACTTCAGCTCACACAGAGAGACATACATATGTGATCAGCTTTATCCAGCAGCTGAGACATCGCCAGAGGAGACAAAGAAAGACCCAAGATCTAAGCAGAAAGGACTGTGGGTATTCACCGAAAAACATCATCTGAGTACACAGTTAGGTAAACAGAAGCCACGGATGAAAGTTTCCCACATTGCCCACTGATGTCATGAATGAATTACTGCAGAAAGTGTCCGACACATCCACTGGCAAAATCTACTGGTGAACATTAAACCTGAAATGTGTTCTCCAGCTTTTCGGAAACACAGCCAGGATTCCGCCGGGCTTGAATATTAATGTGCTTGCTTATTATCTCCAATGATAGCCTACACTGCCTTTGTGATGTATTGTACCTTATTGCTGGATCCCCTACTGATTTACAGTGAGTCCAGGACTGTTTTGTTATTAAGTAAAGAAATTGGGCACATCTCCGAATATTGAATCATTTGGAGAAAGACACCCGAATCACAGGAGAATAGAAATAAACACAATCGAAAAGTCCCTTCCTACTGAAGTTCTGCAGAGACTCACAAAATAAATCGGATATGGCCCAGTACAATTTGCTTTCTACCACAGTCTGTTATAATTTGTAATAACCAGGGCAAAGGGGAATGATTACAGGTTGTTCAGCAAGAAGCTGCAGACAAAGATGGAGACAAAGCTCCATCCTTCGGCTGCCGTTCCTTGTGCACGTGAAACGGCAATAACCCAACATTACATGTAATTCTTTTTCACTGTTGGTTGAAAGAAAGAGTGGGTTTCTGTACACATACCTGCTCCGTTTTGTTAACATAGATAACTGATTATTAGAACACACGTACAGAATATGCTGCAACATGACAGTTTTATAACTGTATATGTAGGTGGAGAAACTACAGGAAGAAAAGTAATGAATACTTCAGACAGGCCATTATAACAAACAATACCCAAGAAGAAACCCTTGGCCACAGAAGAGCAAAATATCTCAAAGTGAGAATTAATCTCCTGTTAAAGTTCTGAACACTCTATTGGTCTCTAAAAGTGCTGCCTAGAGCAGCTAGTCTAAGGGCAGAGTCTAAGGAGTCGGTATAGTCTGGGACCCAGAACCCTGCCCGTCTTTTATTAATCATCCCACATCGGGCCAGGAGAGTCACACATTATGAATAAAGGTGACAACGAGGTATCATGGCTAAAAGTTAAAATGAGTACTGATCCGTGACTGCATGGCTGGTAATAATGATGCTGTGGACAGAATTTGAGTAACCACGCCACAATCCTAGAAAGCAGAGAATGGCCACTGAAAAGCAGCTATAAATACACACCCAATTCATAAGCATTCAGCGTCTAAAATGAAGTCAATTCTTTTACTTTCCAATTAGAGCAACAACAACAACAACAACAAAAACTGATTGTGGAGAAAAATCTGCCCAGCAACTAGTGAAAGTGATTAATGAAGTTATGTCATTTTCTGTTATTTGGCTAATACATCAGGTATAGGCACAAGGCATCTGCTAAAATTATTTAAAATTATATGTGAGTACACGTTACAGCCAAGAATTAAGATGGAGAGAAAGCATGGTTTTGCCGTTTGTCACAAAAACAGGACAAAATAAAAACAAAGTCCGCTGTGTCCTTGTCCTCAGTCTTCTCCCTGCCTGAACCCTAAACATCACCATCCTGAATACCGAATGGATTCATCATTCCTCCCACTTCTGGTTTATTGTGGTTTTGCCCTAACCAGCTGTAGTCATATGCAAAGTATAATGAGGTGCATTGCTCACATACAGATATTACATTCACATTTAAATATGAATAACACAACTTCCCTGTACCTGCTCTGACTCTTCCGTTTCCAGGCTCTTCTCAGATCTGTTTAGGTTGAATCAAATAGTCACATCATTAATCTCTGTTTAATATCTATTGATAAGTTGAAGTTTCATCTTTATATGGTTTATTGCTTCTTTTTCTCTTAAAATCTTAACCTTATAAATGGTTTTGAATTACATTTGCTTTTCAAAAAAAATGAGCTTTGGATGGTTTTAATCTTCTCTGTAGTTCCTTTTCTCTTATCATATTAATTTCTGGTTTTGCTTTCCACTATTTTTTGCTGGTTTTTTCCCTCTGGCTTTCTGGTGCCTTCTTCCTGACTTATCTCTCTCCCTATTTCCTTTCACCTCTGGCTTTTGCCATGTGTGCATGAGGGAATCTCCCCCTTCTCGCCCTTCTTTTCTAAGTTTTACATATTGAAGGCTTATTTTTATTAATTTTCAGTGTTTGTTCAACTTTTTACCATAACTACTACTGAATTTGTTTCATAAGTTTTGAATCTGTAATACATACAAATTTAAAAAGTTTATGTCTTCAATGTGTGTTAACCATCTATAATCCTAAAAATAGTTGTTTATTCCCAAGGTCTTTATTTCTATGCATAAATCTATCTATATAAGTGATATTTGAAATGGAATTTTTATGTTGTGATTTCCAGCATCTTAATTATGTCATTTCTGTTCTAAACTCGGTATAATAGTATACACATATAATCTCAACCTTCAGGAGGCAGAGATGGGAGTATTTTTAAGTTCAGTGCTGATCCAGGACACATGCTGAGACCCTGCTAAGCTTTCACAGCTTCTAGAGCTGATATTCAGGACTCTGGGGAATAAAGGCCATCTGTGGTTTTCTGTAGCTGTGATTTCTATGAGTTACAGTAACATCCAGCATGGAAAGATTTGCCCATGGGAACAACAGTGGCCCAAAATGTGAGACCAACCAATCACTCCTGGGTTAGATTTAAGGCCTGTTAAACAAGAGGAAACACAGGCCTTGGACTGTAAATATGAAAAGGAAATCAAGGCTGGGGTGGTCAAAGAGTCTGAGGTGAGCCTGCTACTCTCATTTTGCTATATGGATATAGCATCCAACTGTCTTCTAAACTCTCTCTACCCCGATATCTGTGCAGCTCTCAGTTCCCATCAAAGAGGTTTCTTTGTGCAGTGGGTGGTAGTTAATGTAGAAATTTAACAACTGATGGAAGGGTAGAGAATAAATATTGAATAAGTGTCTGTAGAGTGCTCAGCCACAGGTAGAACATTTATGTCTATAAACCTATCCCAAGGCAGCAAACATCATGGAAGAGGGGACAGAAAAATCCTGAGAACCAGACTCAGGGTACAATAGTGGAACCAAACACATTGGAATCTATTTCATAGTAGAAAATGCATACCTAACATTACAAGTGCAGCTAAGAACCCACTGGAGAGTTTACAGGCCCCATGGGTACACCTACTACTATTACACATGACAGAAAGTTTATAGTGTGCAGAAGGAAATGTATACACTAATCTCATAGCCTATGTCTTTTAAGAGAAAAGTTACATTGATTTTGCCTAGTAAAATAATTCTATTTCCTTGCATAGGTTATGTTGCTGAATTTTTCTTTTGTCTTAAATTTTTTCTCCTTTCAGAGATTTTTCACTTGCATTTTTCTTTAGTATTTTAGACATATATTGTTGCTTCAAGTCACTCAAAAGTTGATGGGAAATTTATACTGGCTACATTAATTAGCAAATCTAATAAATAATACTATCTATTTATTCCATAAAATTAATAAGATATAATTATAGGCTTTAATCACTCAGCTTGTATCCAAAAATTTCCAGAAATTTGGTTCCAACTCTCTGTTAATGAGAAACAGTTGTGTGGGTGTTAGTATAAATCCTGAGAAGCCAGTGGCTCTAACCACTGACCCATCTCTCCACCTCCTGTATATATGTTCACTGTTTAACATTTTTATGTCTATTAATTTATCCATTTGTTTTAGATTGTCTTCAAAGTATATTCCAATATTCTTCTGAGCCTCCTTGGCTGCCAAAGCTACAATAGCATCCAAAGAAAATTACAGCCCAACATCTCCGATAAGCTTGGGCACAAAAAATTGTCAATCAAACACTGCTACACCCAACTCACAATAATCAAGTTGGCTACATTCCAAAGATGCTGAGATAGATCAACAAATGCAAATCTATAAATGATAGATATCACATAAATAGACTCTATGGCAAAAACCAGGGATTGAACCGGTAAATCTAGAAAAGGCCTTTGACAGAATCTGTCATCCTGTGTGATAAAAATCTTGAACAGACAAGAAGGAACAAACTTGAGCAAAATAAAGTCTATATACAACAACCCTACTGGTAACACTAAAACAGGGAAAAATAAGGCAGGTCCACAAAATCAGAAATGAAACAGAGTTGTCTACTCTTTGCCACTCTTATTCATTACAAAGTTGACTTCTTAGCTGGAACAATGAGTCCAGAAAAGAAACAAAAAGAAAACAAAGGCTGGGACATAGTTCAGTGGTGAGTGCCTACCTAGCAATCACCAAGTCCTGGCTTCAGTTCCTAGTATATCATCAAGTATACGTAGTGCCATGTACAGGTATATAATCCCTCAGTTCCTAGTATATCATCCAGGATACGTAGTATCATGTGCAGGCATATAATCCCCATACTTGGAAGCTAGAAGCAGAAGAGTGAGAAGTTACCAGTCATCCTTGGCTACATAGTGAATCTGAGACAAAGCTGGGTTGCATGTTACTCTGTGTCAGACAAACAGAAACTCTGGAAGGAGACAACTGTAAGTAGGAAGTGAAGAAGACACAAAATATCCAAAGACATCCTCACAAAAAAGAAAGAAGTGATGAAAGGGCCACACTCTCAAACTCCAAATGATACACAGAAGCACAGTGGCCAAGGCAGCACAGTGCAGGCACACAAACAGACACATTGACAAATAGAATAGAATAAAGAACCCAAAATAGACCTGTGAAGTTATGGCCATCTAACTTTTGACAAAGATGGCAAAAGCATGCATACTAGCCACTTCAAAATTACTATAGACAAAATGTCATAAACATAAAAGTAAAAACAGTAAAAAAAAAAAAAAAAAAAAAACAACCTGGTGTAAACCATAAAACATAAAAAACCCTAGTATGAAACAAATACAACAGGGAAGTCAGGTCTTTGTCTCTCACCCTAAAAACAATCCAAAATGGACCTTAATAATAAGACCAAAAACTCTGAAACCATTATAGGAAAATGTGAACAAAAGACTTCAAGTCATGAGCATAGCCAAGAACTCTCTGAAAAGGGCTCCAGCAACTCAGGAAATTAAACTAAGGATTGACAAATTGAACTCTGAAATTAAAAACCTTCTGCATAGAAAAGTAAATGATCCATGGAGTTAACTGACAACTTACAGAATGGGAAAGTATCTTTGTATCTATATCTCAGACAAAAGTTAGTAGCTAGAACACACACACACACATATTTATATATATACACATACATACATACATATTCTAGAATATATAATATATTCTATTGCATACTATCTATATATTATACAAAATGTTACTAGAATATTTAAATACATGTATATATTTAAAAACACCAAAGGACAAAATACAAACAACACAAATAACTCAGTATAAGAATTATGAAATAAATAGGAAATTCTCAAGAGACACAGAACAATTGGCCTATAAACTATTTTTTCCTTTGACTATTTTCATTAGATATTTTCTTTATTTACATTTCAAATGTTATCCCCCTTCCTCGTTTCCCCCACGAAAACCCCCTATCCTCTTCCTGCTCCCCCTACTCACCAACCCACCCACTCCTGCTTCCCTGTCTTGGTATTTAGCCTTCACAAAACCAAGGACCTCTCTTCCCATGGATGTCCAACAAGGCCATCCTTGTTACATATGCAGCTGGAGCCATGGGTCCCTCCACGTGTACTCTTCGGTTGGTGGTTTAGTCCCTGGGAACTCTGGGGATACTGGTTGGTTCATATTGTTGTTCCTCTTATGGGGCTGCAAACCCCTTCAGCTCTTTGAGTCCTTTCTCTAGCTCCTCCATTGGGGGGGGGGGGGGGAACTTGTGCTCAGTCCAATGGTTGGCTGAGAGCATCAATCTCTGTAATTGTCAGGCACTGGGAAAGCCTCTCAGGAGACAGCTTTATCAGGTTCCTGTCAGCAAGAACTTATTGACATCCACAACAGTGTCTGGGTTTGGTAGCTGTATATGGGATGGATCCCCAGGTGGGGCAGTCTCTGGAGGTCTATAAACTTCTGAGAAATGTTTGACATCCTTGTTTATCAGAGACATACAAATCAAAAACCTTTAGATTCCATCTCTCATCAGTCAGAATGGCTATCATTAAGAAATTAAATAACAAATATTGGTTAGGTTGGGGGAGAAAGGACGCCTGTACATACCTGGCAGGTATATAAAATAGTTCAGCTACTATGTAAATCAGAATGGAGGCTCCTCAAAAACTCAAAACTAGGTATACCATATGGCCCACTCATATCACTCTTGGGTATACATCAAAATGATTTTAAATCAACACACTACAGATATATACATGCATCTCTATCTTTATTGAAATATTAGGTGTTTGTCTTAGTCAGCGTATCTATTCCTGCACCAAACATCATGACCAGGAAGCAAGTTGGGGAGGAAAGGGTTTATTCAGCTTACACTTCCATGTTGCTCTTCATCACCAAAGGAAATCAAGGCAGGAACTCAAGCAGGTCAGGAAGCAGGAGCTGATGCAGGGGCTATAGAAGGATGTTACTTACTGGCTTGCTCAGCTTGCTTTCTTATAGAATACAGACTACCAGCCCAGGGATGGCATCACCCATAATGGGCCCTTCCACCCTTGATATCACTAATTGAGAAAATGCCTTACAGCTGGATCTCAGAAGCATTTCCTCAAGGGAGGCTCCTTTCTATGTGATAACTCCAGCTTGTGTCAAGTTGACACACAAAACTAGCCAGTACTCTGTTACTAAATAGAAGAGTAGATAAGGAAAAGGGGTATAATTATGCAATGACGGCATGGACTTGAGTCCCACTCCTACTTTACAAGATGGAACTCATACCTGACACTGCTGGAGTGACCAAGAACCAGACACTAGATAGCCTAAGGACCTAGTGCAAAAGTGCAAAACAAAATTAAAAAAAAAAAAAAACTACTAGTGATAAAATAACATTTAATGATACTATACACATAAATCAATGCCTTGTTCAGCCATCATCAGAGACAGTTTCTTCTGCAACAGATAGGAACAAATACAGAGACTTGTAGACCCACGACCAGATATTATACATACATACACACACACACACACACACACACGGTGTGGGAGTGTGAGGGTGATCAGACAGACAGACAAACTGAGCAAGCAATCTTGGATCTGTGGGGTCTAAATGAGATGTCTCCATCAAATCCCTTCTCCTCAGAGCTCAAGAATACAGAGACAGAGGAGGCAGGAAGAGTGTAAGAGTCAGGGGAATGGAGAACACCAAGAAAACAAGACCATCTAAATCAACTGAGCAAAACTCATATAAACTCAGAGACTGAGGCAGCATGCACAGGGCCTGCATGATCTATACCAGTTCCTCTGCATATACAGTACAGCTTCCAGCTTAGTGTTCTGATGAGAGCCCTTTAGCGTGGAGGAGTGTGTCTCTGATTCTTGTGCCTTCTCTCGGACTCCTTTCCTTCTGTCCATTTGTCCCATCCCACTTCAATGTGATGGTTTTTGTTTTAATCTTATTGTATTTTATGTTGTTATATTTTAATACTATCTCTTAGAAGCCTGTTCTTTTCTTCTGAGAGGCAAAAAGGGAGTGGATCTGGATGGTAGGGGAGGTGGGGAGGACTCAAGAGGAGTAGAGGGAGGGAAAGCCATGATCAAGATGTATCATGTAAGAAAAGAATTTCAGTAAAAAGAAAAACTAGAAGGAAGCTAAGTTGTTTATAGGAAAATGGATGCAACTGTCAATCCTTGTAAGTGAAATATGTCAGACTCCAGCAAATAGCTCACTTTTCTTGTCTTAAAAATCCTAGATTTTATATGGACGCATGAAATCATTTATGTATATAGGTCATGAAAGCAGAAGTGATATTGCCTATGGAAACAAATGGGAGTAATAGGAAATGGTCTGGGGGGGGGAGGAGAATGCCGCTTGGGGTGATCATGGTCAGATACATGCTATGCTTGAATGTAAAATGTCTACATGAAAGATCACCATGCAAAACGAA
Source organism: Mus caroli (assembly GCF_978045245.1). Lineage (NCBI taxonomy): Eukaryota > Metazoa > Chordata > Mammalia > Rodentia > Muridae > Mus > Mus caroli. Next base: position 9,272,111 of record NW_028227271.1, read on the forward strand.
TAGCCACAAGTAAGAAAATGTACAGGAATGTCACTGCAGGCATATATTGAGTTAAGAAGTTGCTGTCCCTGCTTTTCCTTGGGTGATCTGACCCAGCCACATTCTCAGGATCAGCACACTCCCCTTTTGAGCTTTGTTTTATATCATTATAGAGACGGGGGTGTTTTAACAAAGAATTTCAGTTCTCATCATTAATCAGAAAGACATGATTAATGTCTAGAAGGAACCAGCAAGAATAAAGATATTCAATAATATCTTCATTTTCAAAGGTTCACAGACAAATGACCTCTTAAAGAGTTTCTTCGGCTTTAAATATGGAAATAGTTGAGAAGTCTCCCATTTCTATGCATATCAGATCCCTACTAATTTCTCTGATGTAGGGGAGAGGCATGCCTGGACACCTAACCTGTTACTGACCTCTGATTACCATGGGTTTTACCTGGTCTAGGCATTAGCATGTCCTCAGTTCATGGAAGACAGCTGTGTGGTACAGGAGGACTTGATAACTGGTGAAGGTCATAGCACAGCCGTGATGGAGCTTAAAGGGGAACATGCCTGACTCCAAAACACAGCATTCACCTGACATACTGTGTGTCTAGTCCTTAACATCACTATATTTGGGGAAGTTATCATTCACTTTCAAATCAAAGGTCTGCTTTCTAATTTCAAATGCATCTATCCTCTTGTTAATATTTTATCTATATTAAATACACAGTAATTTCCAAAGCACTCTTTCAGGTGCACGCACAGCTATCCAGAGTCACACAAGTTTTTTATACCCTAAGTGCAAATGCAAGCATAGAGAAATATCAAGAGTTATCAGAGCAGAGTCCAGTTTCTTTGCGGCCAAACTAGAGCATTTTATGATTTCTCATCCCTCCCCAGTCAATCAATCAATCAATCAATCAATCCTAGAAAGCTCTGAGCATGTAAGAAACCCTGAAAGAGAGAAGAGAAAACAGGAAGCCAATTACTAAGTCTCCAGTGTAGGCCCTGTTCACCAGGTGTCACCTAATGGCTTTGTACTGAGGACTCCAATGACCGACCCTTTCCAATTTTCCATTTATATGAGATATCTTTAAGCATTGCAGGTGACTCACATCCTTATTTTGCTCTCAGGGAGTTCAAAAGCAAATTTTTTGATTTTACTTCTCATTTCGGGTGTAGCATGCTGTCATCTCTTCTTTTATTAACTAAATTTGTTCACTGACAATTTCATACACGCATATAATGTATTCTGCTTCCTCTCACCCCCTGCCTTCTCTGATCTTCCTCCCACCGAGGGCCCCTCCCTAAATGTCCCTTTCCTGTGTGTTTCTCTTTCCATACATTACAGTATTGTTAATAAACACCAGGCTGGTGATAACCTGGGCTTAAGGTGATGACTTTTGCTTCCCCAAGTGTTGTTTAGGAAAAATGTAACATTTGCTTAGTATCTCTAGTTTATAGATCCTGATCTCAATCTCTTTACATATTTTCCCTCTAGCAGTATGAATGGATTTATTATTCTAAACTGTTTGTTACAAATTAACTACATGGTGCAGAACTTGTCTAGATACCTGGGCTATATTGTTAAAATCATTTTTAAAAAAATCACTTACAGTGTTTATTTCTAAGTAGAAATATAACTTAAAGGATAAACACAGTAAGCTGTATGGTGTGCAATAAGGCAATGGCGGATAAAGGGAAAACCTGAACATGGTAAGACAAAGAGAAGTACAAAGATGATGTCATACAGAAAGGGAACACAAGGATGACATCACACAGAAGGAGAACATAAGGATAACATCATACAGAAGGGGAACACAAGGACGATGCCATACAGAAGGGGAACACAAGGACGATGCCATACAGAAGGGGGATGCTGGGGCTTGTAGGGGTAGCCAGCACAGGATTCACTGAGAAGATGATGTTTAGACAAAACATGACAGCAGGCAGGAGATTCTGTGCATAAAAGACAGAGGAGCAGAAACAGGGTGCTTACACTTGAGTCTCTCTGTGCTCTCTCCACATTACCTCTTTAGATGAGTGCCAAGAATTGACTGGTTCATGCCTGGCCCCTGGCTGCCCAGACAGGCACCATTATTGCTGATTTGTTCTAAAACCCACAAGAATCGTGGATAGCTTCAGATTCTATCTCTATCAGTTTGAGGGCCCTTGAAACAGTCAAGCAACTAAATCTATCAAAAAATCAAGACAAATACCAGAAAACTATAAGAAAAAAACAAAAAGCACTGGGAGTGGTGGCACATGCCTTTAATCCCAGCACTTGGGAGGCAGAGGCAGGCCAATTTTTGAGTTCGAGGCCAGCCTGGTATACAGAGTGAGTTCCAGGACATCCAGGACTACCACGGAGAAACCCTGGCTCAAAAAAAAAAAAAACAAAAAACAAAAAACTAATAACCAAACCAAACCAACCAACCAAACAAACAAAAAATGGAATACTGATTGGTAGCAAGGTAAGTAGACATGCAAAATCAAAAACATTTTCTGAACATTCAAGTGCGAGGTGACCAAAGTCAATGAAGAAAAATATAACTCCGGGCCTAAAGGAGAGCCTGACTCAGGAATAAATAAGTTCTGATACTGTAATGCAAGCATCAACCAAGCTAAACATGGTCTGTAAGCTCCGTGTTTATTTCCCTCTCTCACTGAGGTGTCTACAGACATTGACAGGGTTTCCTAACCTATCACACACATGCTCTAGAAGAAGCTGTTTGTACATCTCGTCCCGTATAACAGGTTAAGTTCCCTTAATCCATTCTCAAATTTACCTGAAAGGGATGTAATTTCATCAGCCACATCTTGAAATAGAAACCAGCCATATCGATTCTCCCTTGAAGGTAGTGGCTAGACAGATCAATGGTAAGTGAATCACTGAGGCCTCCCTGAGTCAGTTAGGATGCTATGGAGGGTCTCAAAGCTCGATATCTGTGTGCTGTCCCTGCCCCCCCTGTATGACGCAGCCACCTAAGAAAACAAATGCTGCTCTCACACGGGAGAGCAGCATGTTGGCTGCTAAGTACCTGCTTCTGTGTTAGGCTTGGTTGGACTCAAGAACTTGAGATGCGGCAAGAATGTGCATACACATTGTCTCTATCAGACTATGACTTCCTCGGGCTTGAAAGTCTCATCCTAGTCCATTTGAAGCCCCTCCTCTCACACACAGACATTTTATTTGGTATACAGTACTAATTAAAAAACCATTACTGAGTGTCAAGCATTAAAAATATATGGCTCATGCCTCCAAGGACTTCTGAATATTTGATGAATGATTAAATAAACAAATGAATATCAGACTAACAGTATTATAAAGGGTTTAACATTGAAAGGGTATAACCATATTCACATGGTTAGACCTATTTCTTGGTGTGTTGATATACAATATGAAATACTCTTTTAAAAATAGAAAAATAATAAATTTGCTTTGGCCGGGCAGTGGTGGCACATGCCTTTAATTCTAGTACTTAGGAGGCAGAGGCAGGCAGATTTCTGAGTTCAAGGCCAACCTGGTCTACAGAGTGAGTTCCAGGACAGCCAGGGCTACACAGAGAAATCCTGTCTCAAAAAAAGAAACAAAAAAAAAAAAAGGAAAGAAAAGAAAAAAAGAAAGAAAGAAATTTGCTTTGATAAATATATAGACCTAGAGCAACAGATGAAAATATTGAGGTTTTAATAATCTTGATTTTTCCCTAATTACATTTGCTCACCTGTATTCAATACAATTAAGCATACATACACAGACAGACACGAGAGGGAGGGCGGGAGGGGGAGGGAGGGAAGGAGAGAGAGAGAGAGAGACAGAGAGAGAGAGACTGACTCAAACACACACAAATTTTTAAATAGTTTTAAGTCTCCTTAGAGTCCATCTGTATAAAAAAACTATGTATTAAGAATCTTATTTCCTTTGAGAAATAAATAAGATGTATACACACCTGGACTTCATTAGTAAGACTATTATGTACGAAGCCCTGGTCTCTCCCAATGTTCACATATTCCCAAGAAGTAAGGTCTGCTTAAAGCTAGGCTGCCTACTGTCTACTGATGGACCATTATCAGCTAGGTTTGTCATTCACTGAAAGGTTCACCTAGACACCGTGCAGATGCCTGAGCAGCCTCATGACCCTTCCAGTGCCACCATTATTCCCTTCCTGAAATATAAATTCAGAGGCTTTGTCCATTCTTACTTTCTTTTACAGCCAAGTTATAAAGTTCAGACCACTGGACCAGCATTTCTATCAGGCACACTAGAATTAATCTGAAAGGATATACGACCAACTATAATTTTGCCACTCAAAAAATGACTTGGGCCTGATCAGAGTGCTCAGTAATGTGAGATTGTTAAGCACACACTCCTTATAAAAGCAGGCGATTGTGATAGGAAATCAGTCTCATTTTTACCTACCATATTCTATAGGAGAGCTGGCTGGGTGTGACACTGCATATGGCGATTCTTGGAAGGAAGCTGTTCATGCAAACTGGTGTCCCTGTCTACATCTTGTTACAGTTCAGAAAGAATTTGCAATGTTGTAGAACCATAGTTCCGGCTTTCACTAGACTAACCTTCCTTGGTTGGCCAACCCTAGCTCTCTGGAAGAATAGGGACCATTCTCATTGTTTTCATGAAGGTGTGCGCTTTACTGTGTCAGTGAGGGGCTCTTCCACTCTACTGGCACTGTTGGTAGCAAAAGAAGGGCCCAGCCTCACAGCAATGGCAGGTGTCAGAATCCTAACCACACTGCATTATCCAGAGCCATTCTTTGGCAGAGGGTCTCGACAAATTGTCTGCCAATCAAACTGCACACTACTTGCTGGCATCCCAAGCATTCGGACTCGTGTAGAACCTGTTAGGTCAGATGACTGTGGAACATTCTGGTGACCTGTTAGAAAGTGTTACCTCACATTATATTAGATTAGGTGGCAGATAGCCTCTGAGAAAGCCATTGGTAACACTGTAGGAATATCTGCATATGTGTTATACGTAAATGCTCCGAGTGTGTATGTGTGTGTGCATGAGTGTGTGTGGTGTGTGTGGTGTGTGTGTCTGTGTGTGTGTGTAAAACTAGATGAGTATGAACAGGAAATTACACATACACTTTTTAATCATGTTTATTTTTTCCTATATGCCATTTCAAAAGAAAGTTAAAGCAAAAACAAAAAACAAACAAACCCCAAATCTGCAATTTTATCTGGAAGGAAGCCTCTCCCTCTTCTACCAAACCCTACTTGTAAATGTTCCCCCTCCCAAACTTGTCCTTTGCTGTATTACTAGTCCCTTTGTTTGCTTGTCTGTCTGTCTGTCTGTCTGTCTGTCTGTCTGTCTGTTTCAAGTAAAGGTTTCACTGTGTTAGCGCCAGCAGGCTGGGATCTCACTATGTATACCATGAATACAGAAATCTGCCTGCTGCACACAGCGTTAAAGGCTCAGCCTGTTCTTATTTTTCCCAAATCACCTACTGAGTCCAGTTATTTACTGGCGCCTGGAATACCACTGCCTCCTCACACCAAGAATCATCATGACATTAACACTGAGGTATTTGTATCATATAAACTAAGAACGATTTGCCCAATTAGCAAAATATAACTTGTTATATTTATAAAACATAAATCCACAGCAAATGCTTTCCTTGAGCACCAGTGTGTTTGACCAGGGGCTTTGCTCTGTTTTTCTGTTGTTGGTCATTTGCCTTTCTCTTTTGCCTTTATCAACTAGCTTTCCCTGGAAGCTATGAATAACAGGGGGCAAAGTGTAAAATATATTTTATCTTAAAAGGTGAAAATTGAGAAGGTCTCATCACTGCATTCTTCTGTAAGTAGCAGACATAATTATCCAATCATTGTGATCAGATATTTTGGTCCCACATACTGAACTCAGCATGGGAGTAATTGTTGTCCAGTTACCATTTCAGCAATTAGACTTTGTGAGTTTCCTACTGCCAGGCGCTTCAGAATAGTCACTAACATGCAAAGTCGGGCAAGATATAAACCTTCATCATAAGCCATTCAAGGCTGAAGAGGAACAGGGAGAGACAAGTCAGTGAGTCAGAGTGCAAGAGCTCCCCGGGGGCTGGGGAGCAGACAGAGCTCACTGTGAGCAAGGGTGTGTGTGCGGCAGATGGAACTGTGTCACCAGACAGAAAAACTGCGAAGGCTGAGCAGACTAAGGAACCCTGGAAATTCTCATAATTGAGAACTATAGGCATTTGAATCTGCCCCCAACCAGATTCCTGTCCTGGAACATGTGACCATGACAGCCCACTAAGACGACCATGGCAACTAGTCACTTAACATAGAGCCCAGAGTTCTCCATGCTAATGGGTATCTAGATGAGGCCTGAGTGTAATTTTAATCTTTTAAACCTTATTTTTTAATGATGGTTTTTAAACATTTTAATCTTCACCCACCAGAGGCAGTGGAAAGGAAAGGATATGGGGGAAGTGAACCTGTTTAGAAAGACTCTTTGGAGCACCTCCCAACTGATTTGTCTGGAAATCAGCAGTTCAGTTCACAGGTCAGCAGCTGCAGCTTGATTCACTTACAAGCACCTCACAGACACACCAGCAGTCTAGTTCGGTAGAGTTGGGTTAACAACAGTGGTGACAGGACCTAGCAGAGACAGCCAGGCCTCAGCCTCAACTCCAGTCAGCAGGAGGGACACCAGGAGAAGTTCTCCACTGTGCCTCTGTCAGGGAATCGAAGACCAGCAAAGATGTGAGACCCACGAGTGTTGCATAGCTAGCTCTGTCTCCATCACTCCATGGAATCCTATTTGTACCCTCCAAACATCACGTGTCCTCCATCTGCCTTGCCTCAGCACATGCATCCAATCAGCCCAAGTCCACAGAGTCCCGACAAATGCAGCTCAACTATGGAATATAAGATGGCCCAATACATGCGTGTTGTTAGCTAAGAATCCTTCATCATGCATCCTTTCACAGAACATCCTTTCATCTCTGTCTGCTTCAGCTAAACATTCCTTCATGAGTCTGCCTTAGTCTTTTACCTGTGTCCTTTTCAGGAAAACACTCCTTCATGTTTTTGACCCAGCAAAACGCCATCCAACACAAATGAATTTCCAAAGAACCATTAAGTTTCTACTTCACCCAAGAGTTTGGCCAAAAAGCCTCACTTCCCAGACATCCCTTCCTGTATATGGTATTTAATCTCTGGTCCACCCTGAGTGAGTTGTATGTATCCCGTTTCCATTATGAATAAACAGTTTGGACAAGCAAGGACTGTCTCTTTAATATAGAACCTCCTGGGGAGATGCCTTCCTTACCAAGCTGAGCCACAACCCCTAAGTCTCCTGTAGAAGGCCCTTCCAGGCTTGCAGACCATTCCCAACTCCTCTAGGTTCCCAGTAGCATCTAGGTACCCAGGAGTTTGGGAACCACAGCTTTGTCCCTAGCCTGCACTGTTTCTTACCCAGAGAGACACATGGGCTGGGGTCCCCATCTTAGGCTGTGTTCAGCCACCCCTGTGTGGGTGTCAGCATTCTACTAGCTTGCACCCCAATGGCAGTGAGGATGGAATATAGCCTAGCTCCCCTGTATTTTGTCTGCAGAAGCAGTGTACATGCACCCCAGTGGCAAGGCAAAATGAGGATCCAATGGTATTGCAGGGGCACTGACCAGTATCAAGGGATATTTCTCAAAAACAGATAGCAGAATTAGTTCAGAGGTTAATGTGTAAGGTTAAAGAAATCAAGGAAGGTAAGGAAGAGAGGGAGGGAGGGAGGGAGGGAGGGAGGAAGGGAGGGAGGGAGGGAGGAAAAGGAGAGAGAATGAGGGGGAAGACATGCTTTTGAAGGAATGCAGTAAACGTGAACAAGTTGTACTTAGAATAATTGACATTATTTTGGCTCCTATAACAGCACAGATTTAGTGCCTAATAGCTACACCCATTTACCACCCCACAGCTGCACTGTCCAAAGAGGTAGAGGGTATGGTTTGCACAGCTAGAAAGAAGCTGTGTTCCATTCTGGTGGCCCTGGGGATAGAGTTGCTCTAAAGCTCATTCTAGTATACAGACCTGAATTCCCAGCATTTATTAGCCCAGAGTACACATTCCCTTGTGTGACAAGGGCTGAAATTGTTCCAGGCTTCCAGAGATCCCCACTGGGACTCCTTCCTCCATCTTTAAGGAGGCAATGGGAAGTTGCCATCCTAAACTTTGCCTTAGCACACTCTTCCACTTTATGTTTCCTGCAGCATCTTCCTGATTTGCTTTTCTGATCCTTTCTGTTTCTTTTAAGGGCTACCATGATGTCTCTTGGCCACCCAGATAAGTCAAGCCAATCTCTCTCTTAAGATCAGTAGTAAGCTCAACTTTGTCTACACAGAGCCTTTCGCAAGGTTCTAAATTGATACTTGAATAGTCCATAACAACTCTTGGAGGACAGTTTTAAAATTCAGCCTATGTCAGGGATATATACTTTAGTCTTGGGTTCAGAAAACTCAGGCTAACTTTAAAGAAACTATCAATACAATAGACATGAAAAAGAGGACACTGTGCTCAAGGGGACTACTACATTCCAGGTTCTACACAGCCTATGTGCACACAACCAATGCAAAGATGTGGGCCCGACCCCTCGCCACCTCCTTCCAGACATCACCTGTTTGCATTCCAGTGTTTTGTGACTTCATGGAGCTTGACTTTGACCTCTTACCTCCCTACATCCTGGTCATATATAACCACGGTAGTGTTGCCACCTACCTTCTAAGAGGAAATGCCTGAATAAGGACATGTTTACTTATTTACCAATCAACATAGCCATGAAAAAGACTCCTTCCACATAAATGGAAAGATGCTGGAAACACATTAAAGTCTTAATAAATTATTTCTACCTAGGGATTATTGTCAACTCTTGTATTTATATTAATATATGTTTAAATGTTCTGAATCCCACATGATTTTGCAAAATACATTGTATATTGCATATTATATATTATACTATGTGAACATCAGACAACTGGTGGTTATAGATGCTTATTCATAAAAGTATTTTATTAACTACAATGTGAAAATAAGGAGTCAAGTGAAGGCATCTATTAACATAGAAAATGCGATTAATGAGTCTAAGAAGATATTTTAAATTAACTTCAGTGAAATGAGCTTCTATTTAACATGGCACCTAAGCATCTGAGTCAGCATAATTTGCCAATTAGTGTAACTGGGCTGTGAGGTTCCTACCATGATCCTGAACTTCAGCAGATAGATGTGGCAATAAAGATCAACAGGATGGACTGTTTACTGTGTGCCAGGCAGACGCTGAGGTGTGTGTTTTATCAGGTCTTTTCCAGAATCTTTGAAGGTGATATTTCCTTGAAAAGGAAGATCATCAGAACATAGCTTGCATATATAATCAAGGGCAATTAAAATATTATTAATTTATATAGTCTATTTGGAGACCATATCCAGGAGCTCTGCATGGCTTTCAAATCCATGCTTTTAATCACAGTGTGATAGGCATAGGTTTGTATTGACTGAGTGTCCCCAACGCAAAGAGTTTGACTAATGAAATAATGGACTGTTGAGATTTAATATATTGGCCGATGAGTTAGCCAAAGTAGTTCAATTCTGTGCACCATCAGAAACTGGCAGGGGTAAGCCACAAGATACAAAAATGCCATGGACATTAAGAGATTAAACTACATATTGTTAACTGTAAGCTTCTATTACCGTAATCAGTGCAAACTCAAACAGGAACAACATGGGAGAGGTACAGCTTAGTTGTGGCAAAGTGACATGACAACAATTAGCTTCTACTAAGCAATATGGCAGTATGCAGTTCTCACAAAGGAGGGAAATATTAGGCTAAATCAACAGAAGCCATGAAGCATGCGAAGTTCTAGCTCAGTTCTCTTTGTTAGTGAGGCCATGAATGAAGAAATGAATTCTGATGTGGACCTGTTTTCTTTCACTACTCCAGAATCTGCATTCCGGGACATATTAATAGGTAGGACAGATGCTGAAGAAGGTTGAAGGCTCTTGAGAAGTAACTTAAGATGTAGGCACTTTTCTAGAAAAGACAAAACCAAGGTGACTGACTTATCTTTAAATAAGGAGAGAGGGAGAGATGAAGAAAAGAAGAGAGGGAGGAAAGGAGGGATGGAGGGAAGAAGGAAGGAAGGAAGGAAGGAAGGAAGGAAGGAAGGAAGGAAGGAAGGAAGGGAGGAAGGGAGGAAGGAAGGAAGAAATCATATGAAGGAATGAATGTTGGTATCACCGCAATAGTCACAGAATCTAAGTTCAGAAAAGGTGATTGTAAGTCACTAAGGAAAACTTCAAAGTAGTAAGAGTCTCTAAGACAATGGTTCTCTACTTGTGAGCCATGACCCCTCTAAGGGCTGCATGACTCTTTTACAAGGATTGCATGAGACCATAGGAAAATGCATATATTTACATTAAGATTCCTAACAGTAGCAAATTACAGTCTTCTGTTAGAATGTTAGGGGTTCGGGGAAAGCACACTCAGCACACAGCCATTAATTAAAGTTGTAACAATCTGCTTCACTCTGCCTTCAGAGACACAGCCACAGGCAAATGGAGAACATAAATCAGCTGTGGATAAATAAATATTCCCATTACCGCCCAGCCCCAGGATCGTGTTTATGGAAAGAGTGGATTGTTTAGAAGCATTAGGTGGGGACTCTGCGAGGAACCTGCTCTGCTCGTTATGCTCTAATGATAAATCTATTGTGTGAAGACGAAAAGGAAGATGGATGGTCTGTAATATTTGCCCAGCAAATCTTCTTACCTAACAGAGCTTACAGATTTAAGGATTCCACCATTTACCAGAGAGTTGTGTATCGTTTCTGCTTTGTTACCATTTTCTGTTTTGAAACGACATTCTGTGAGATGTTGCTGAAGAGAAGTTTTATAGCATGAGTGACAAGAAGGACTGGGCCACTTCACACGAGGAGCCTGGTCCCTTTTTCTGTAAGACAGCTGTCCTTTGTACCCTGTCCTCTATCCCTAGCTCATTCTTATATACTGAACTCTCTTATTCTCTCCCTACCTTGTTTCATTAAATGGCTCAGACCCACATTTTAATTATCTTGAGGCCATTCTAAAACATGGTCCCCTCTGCAGCAGGCATTCCACAGGATTGGACATGCCCTACAATGCAGAGAAGGAGATGGTATAGCCAAGTGAACGGGAAAAATTTAATCTCCATACACAGATCCTGTTAAAAGGGAAAGTGTTCCCTTTGGTTCTGGTGCACCAGCATCCACTCAACTGCTGAAAGCAAGATGCCTGCCAAATTTCCCTTAACTCTAGGTTGACTTCCCTGAACTGCCTTCCTTTGTCTCATGGGTAAGGATAAAATTAAATTATCCATCACAAATATATTTGAAATACTTTCTAGTGCTAAATTCCACTGAAATGGACATGGATCCATGGATTAAAAGAAAAAAATCATAGTACCTTGTCACTAGGATGTGACAAGATAAATACCGAGACCCCCTCAAATGAACAGGAATGTATTACTGATTCATTTTTCTATGGATATTCACTGGAGACGATCAGGAAGCCGGAAGTCTGTGAGTTACAGTGGAGATACAAACTGAACATCAACTGCCAGAAAAAGAAAGAAATAAAGATAGTGATTCTATAAAAACTAAAACGCAGAATTACTGCACAAGCCAGCAAGTCCACTTCCTGACAGCAGGAACTTAGACACAAAATTATATAGCCATGTTTGCAGAAGTCATTTTCACAATAGCCCAGGACTGGAAGCTGCCCAAATAGCCCTCAATGGCCAGATACATAAAATGTTGTAGCACTATTAACCTTTAACAGGGAGGCAATGCTGAGACAGGCGACAATATGAATGAACCTGGGAAGCCTTAGGTGGAATGAGTCAGATGTAAATATGATGATTCACAGGAGTTTGATCACGGTGGTAGAATAGTCATACCCATGAGGTCAGCGAGTAGTGGTAGCTGCTAGTGTCTGAAGAATGGAGGGAATGAGTACCTAGTGTTTAATTTATTCAGTTTAGACTGTAGGGGACACACTTCATATCAATATGGCAAGACCTCCACAAAGGAAGTAAAAGACAGATGCCTGTGAACCATGCCCTGGAAACACCCAATGTGGCCCTTTTACGTGATGAATAACTGACTTAGATGAAATGTTCACTACATATATCTTGGCCCTAAGGTCCTAATAAAGAGAAGTTTTGCCAAGAAACTAACATGATCCCTGGGGAGATGGCACACCTGGTAAAGTGTTGGGAGCCAGGCTGAAGTGAAAACCTAAGGGTTATTTGAAAAGTCAGTTGGATAGTGTTTTGCTGGGGCAAACACATGAAGGAACATTTAGCTGAAGTGGACACAGGTAAAAGTCTAAGGCAGACACAGGAGAAAGAATGTTCTGCCAAAGCAAGCATGTGAAAGGACATGTGATAAAGGATTCTTTGCTAATGACACACATGTATTGGTCTGCCTTACATTGCATAGTTGAGCTGCATTTGTCAGGACTCCATAGAGAGAAATGCACCCAAAAAACTGTTGTGTGGGGGGGGGGGTGTGAGTGGTGTACTGCAGTTTCTTGTTGCTTCTGTGGACTTGGGCTGATTGGCAGAGTTATGTCAGCTGAGGCAGACACGTGCTGAGTCAAGACACATGCTGAGGCAAGACCCATGAAGGGTACATGATGTTTGGAGGGTCTAACTAGGACTTAAAGGACAGTGACAGAGCCTGAGCTTGGCTTGCTTACAGAGCTAGCTGGGCATGGCTTGTTGGTCTTGAGTATTCACTGATCATTGCTTCCCTGAGAGAAGCACAGCCAAGAACTTCTGTAGATTCTCTTCGTCCCTCCTGCTGAGTGGAGCTGAACCTGAGGTCTGGCTGTTTCTGCTAGGTAGCGCCACCACTGCTGATTCATGCTTGCTATCATGACTACCGAACTAGAGTGCTGGTGTAACCATGGAGTGTTTGTGAGTACATCGAGCTGCTGATTTCCAGACAACACAGACAGGAGTTGCTCCAAAGAAACTTTCTAAATAGGTCCACTTCCCCCATATCCTTTTTTTCCCACTACCTCAGGTGGGTGGTGGGCCAGAGGGAGGTTAAAGTGTTTAAGAACCATCATTAAAAATAGGCGCTTGAAAAATATTCAGGTTACAGCAGTCTAAACATCTCACAAGACCGACAAGAACATTGCTAAGAAAAGGACTGGGTAGCCATGAACTTGCCTAGCATGTTCAACCTCCTGGGTTCCTCCCAGTACCACAAAAATAATTCAATAAAAATATTCATATCATTAGTAAGAAATATTCAGTTGAATAGAATAAAGTTTGAAAAGAAAATACATCAACCATAAACTGTTGGTTTTTTCATGGTAATAGGAATGTAAGCAATTTTTTCATTTAATTAACACCATTCTATCTGCTTTGCAGCCAATATGACTACATGATGTCTTGAAAAAACCAAAATACTTTGGAGGAAAATGATCAAAGTAGTAGATTGTCCAAGCCAGTCAACAGTCTTGAAGATTTTCCTACCTAGCCTAACCCACTACGGACATTTAAGAAATAAAAGGACATGTTGAAGAGGGTAGGTAATCTGTACTTCTGGCTGAGTTGGATGCTTCATTGACATCAGACCCATTCTGTGCAAGGCACAGGCATAGTTCCTATGCACAATGCTGTCCTCACTCCATGGAGAACCAGAGACTCGGTGAAGTTTAGCAACCTCCTCATTACAAATTCAATAGCAGAGATGAAATAGGAACTTAGATTCTGTAAGTCATCTTCTTTCTACTCCATAAGTTTCCAGTCCCATTATTCTACAGGATTGCACCTAGACCTCACTGGGGTTCCAGGAGTCTCAGGTAGATGTGATTAAAATGAGGCCAACTCTCTATGCCCAACAGACCTACAAATCAGCCCCACACTCAAGGACTTGGCAGTAGACTCACCCATGAAAACACCCAATATGCTATTTGAGATGTGAAACTCAAATAAAGTGAGCTTCTACTGTGTGTGCTTCAAAGGAAAGGATACACCCTAGGAGTCAGCCTTGTACATAGAACCTGAACCCCAGGGGTAGAATAGAGAGATCCCAGGATGATGGAAACCCTTAAGAAGTAATTTTTTTATGAATTGATGCAAAATTAGTTCATCTATTCAAAACAATCTACTAAGCATCTCATGTGGTTTTGAAATGACACAGATAAAGATCAGTGGACTAGAGGTTTCAAATTTGGATCAACTCTAGAGTATGTTATTTTCATATTTGATAAGACAACCTGTGTGCTTGAATAGGGAGGCTTGTGTATATGAGAGGAGTACTTAGGGAATGTTAGATTCTGGACCAGGATTGCCTCTCTTGATTCAAAATGGAAGAAGATTTTCCAAAATAAAATAAGGAGGAGGAGGAGAAGGAGGAGGAGGAGAAGAAGGAGAAGAACAAGAAGAACAACAAGAACAAGAACAACAATAAGAACAACAACAATAAGAACAACAAAAAGAACAAGAACAGGAACAACAACAAAAAGAAGAACAAGATGAAGAACAAGAAGAAGGAGGAAAAGAACAAGAACAAAAACAAAAGAGCCTACATGGAGGGCTAATTTGATCTTGTCGCGTGGCTCATGGTTGTATGGCTGCTTTAGGAATAAAGCATGCTAATGTGTCTACTTGGAACACACTAGTCTTCCAGCGTTCATTCTGTAATGACTAAACCTGCTGCCAAGCACAAGCCTTTCCGTTTGAGACTGGTTCTCCCCTTGAGTGTCAATCTGGAAGAAAGTCTGGTTTCTTTGGCTACATTTGCTCTACATAAAAGGGGAAGCTTCATTTTTTTCCCAGAGAAATCACTGGGGATAACCCAGACATCAAAAGTCATTTCTGTAGAGAACATTTTCACTCTTTGAATCAACTGAAGGTTTTAATCTGTCTAACGAAAACTGTGATCAAATTGTCCCTTTCAGAGAGTGGTTGAAGGGGTCCTGAGTGCTAACAGGCTGGCCGTGTTTACACCATTGTCTCAGCTTACCACTCCACCAGCTAAGGCTATGAGTCCCCTCACCTCACTCAGGAATTCTCTTATGCTTCAGTTTACTTTTTTTCTTTTTTTATTCGTTATTTTATTTATTTACATTTCAAATGTTATCCCCATTCCCAGTTTCCCCTCCACAAACCCCCTATCCCATCCACCCTCCTCCTGATTCTATGAGGGTACTCCCCCACCCACCCACCCACTCCTGCCTCACCACCCTAGCATTTCCCTATGCTGGGACATGGAGCCTCCACAGGACCAAGGGCCTCCCCTCCCAATGATGTCAGATAAGGCATTCATCTGCTACATATGCATCTGGAGCCATGGGTCCCTCCATGTTTACTCTTTGGTTGGTGGTTTAGTCCATGGTAGCTCTGGGAGGGTCTGGTTGGTTGATACTGTTCTTTGATTGGACTTGCAATGCATTATTTAGGCCATTGCTTTCCTTTTTCAATTCTTGTTCCTATCTTTCCAGACAACTACAGTAGTTTACTTTTGACATTTGGTTTGCATCCTAACTCCTGTTGCTGCCTGTCAAGTCTCTCCTCTTCTACTTCTAGGACTCCTGAAATAGAAAAGACCTATTGTTCAGCCATACCCTTCCTCTCTCCCCAAACCCCTTCAGGACCACTGAGAACTAGTCTAATTATCTTGGGACCGTTCTCATTCAAATATAGGGTTCAATGCAATATAAACGCAAAAATTGTTTGAGGAAAATTTGTATGGGCTGATGTATCAGGAGCAGGGGTTACAGTAACCCCAAATATACGAGAAGATGGGATGTGTTGATCTCATAGAGCCTACTAAAGTTCTACTCAGGACACTATATGTTGCACATTACTTTTTCCTTGATATTTTTGTTAGTCCTTTGACACTTTTGTATAACATGCTTTGATAATATTCACCACATCCTCAACTCCTCTTAGATCCACCCTTTTCCTTACACACCTATTTTTATGTCCTTTTGTTTTAAAACCTATTTATCTGATCTACACTACTTTTGGCTGCCTGTACTTCCACTAGAGGGTCAATCTTCCAGAGGCTACACTAAAGAAAATGGTTAAAAAGAAAATGTTACTAAGTTTTGTACTAAACCATCTCTACTATTTCCTAGCCCAGTTTTGTCAAATGATACTCTTTTCTCCAAGCAAGACAGAAGGGAGGGGATCAGGAGATACCTCTAGTCCACTGACTGGTACTTGGAACTCAGATGTGACTGACGGTCACCATATACTGAAAGCACCCAATTTTGGATTTTTCTAGAACCTAAAAATCATCTGGAAAAGTTGTTTTGAAATCTTTGATTCAATATCTAATTCAAGAAAATCCATTTTGCAATACCTAAAGGAAAGGAAATGAAATCAAAAACATATTAGTCTTTTCTTAATAAATTGGACACAAGGTGATATCAGAGGTGAGTATATCCAAGTAAGTCCCATAGTGTGATCAGAATTCACATATCTGCCAACTACCATAACCTCCTTCATGTATTCACTCATTGAATCTTAAAACTACAATAAACAGACACAACTTGAACAGACAGTAAAAGGTTAAAATACAATGGCTTGTGAATGCAATTAAGATTTGGAGATTATAAACTGCTCAACAAGTATCCATGTATCAACAATGGATGTGCAGGCCACCGCGTGAAGAGCTGAGACAGGCTGAGGGACATATAAAAGCATCTTAATAGAAACGAGATAAGAGTGGTTGTGTTTTCAAATACCATCCCGGTCTAGGAAATAAAACAAAAGATGTCTCAAGGACAAAGAAGCACCTGCCACTCCTGGAGCACATCCAGCATGTTGGGGAGCACTAACAGAATTGGGCAAGGGGCCAAGAAGCACAGTCAGCAAAGTTTTCCGAAAGGACTAATGAAGGGACATTGTGTCATTGGTGTAGAAGAAATGAATGGCATTGATTGCCAGGGTGACCCGGAAACTCTGTTCTTAGCTCTATTATGTAACAGGTCTCATGAATGCCCATGTTCTTTCATGGCATCCTTCTAATAGAGCACCCCCTTTTCACGTTAGTCATTTCCAGAAGGAAACGCATCTCAGTGAATCCCACATGACTCCACTGAGCCCAGTGTAACTTCTACATCCAAGTGTTGATACCCAGATATTTCCTAGATGCTTGGTACCAGCATACAGCATGACCCCACCATGTTCTGGTGGCTGGGGTTAGGACATCACTGTGCACATGCCTAGTCAAGTAATACAAATTAAAAAGTGAGTTCACCAGCCACAAACACAAGTCAATAAGAGTAGCAGTAGAGGTAGAATAGAATAATAGACTGGACAGGACCACAGCAAAACTGAAAATGTGGGGAGAAGAGAAGACATCGTGTAATTGCATTCTATCTGCTGGGCACGGTTCTTCTGCTCTGTTGTGTGAATTCACTGTGCTGATTGCTACCTTCTACAAACCTATGTCATGTTCACACACATTCAAAGATGAGGACATTTTGAATTCTACTAATTTAATTCACAAAACCTCTCTCTGCATTATTCATACTTTCACTGTAAGAAAATAGACCAAAAAATGGTACTAGCAGCATTTATTTTATACTCTGTGTGTGAGTATGGTATATGTACATGTGTATGTGTGAATGTACACCCATGTACACACATGTGGAGACTAGATGAGGCTATTGCATGTTCTCCTTTGGCCTTGCAAAATGGTTCCTCGTTGAATCACAAGAGAAGCATTTAGGTATGGCTGGCTGGCCAGTTAACTTTCATGTTGTCTATTTCTATACCTCAATGCTGGGTTATAGGCACATGAAGACATACTCTGCTTTCTACATGGCTGCTTGTAGTTTGAACTCAGGTCCTCTTGCTTACAGAAGAAGCACTCTTACTGAAACATCTCTCTAGTCCATAATAGCTATCACTTACGAGAACACTCATAGTACACATTCCATGCCCAATGGTTTACAAAGTTGTATCAGCTTACCAATACGGAAACAAAGGCTTAGGTCTTATTAGTAAGCAATAATGTAAGAGGAATGGAGGTGGCCACCTCTATGAAAATGCTGGGGCAGAGCAGCCACAAAGCATCTCCTGCAGGAGGACCTAATTGAAGACTGCCTGAGAGACCAAGGCTTACTGAGATGACAATGCCAGCCAATCAGGAACTGCTGTTTAGAAGAGATGCTTTCTTGGGACCAATGGGGCGCTGGTGGAGGGTATTAGCGGAGCTTGCAGGAGTGCTCACGTGAGCTTGCTGCTCATCACCTCCAAAGTCTGCATCATTGATTCCCCTCCACCTCACCTCCAACCAAGGGCGCCAAGGAGTGCAGGGCACAGGCACTAAGTGGCACCCCAACAGGACTGGCACTGAATCCAACTTAAGACCAATTCTACTAATAGTAGGAAACAATTATCTTTGCCTTTTTTTTCTGTTTACTGTGGGAGGGTCATATACAACAGTCTTCTGGGATGGTTCATCAAAGCTAATTGTCACCACAAACTCCTACTGATTATGTTGTATTGATGCTAATTTTTCAGTAAAAGAACTCTATATTTTCACGGACTATCCAATATCCAAAGAACCTCACTGCTCAAAACATATCAAATTTATTGACTAAACATAACCTTTGTTGTACTGTGTCTGTAAGAATAATAATTTTTAAAGTGTACCTGATAGAATTGGGTCACACCACTTGCTTGATAGGAGGAAAACACTTAGAAAGGGTTCTGGAATGTCAGGCCAACGTGTTTTCACTTTGTCACTGCCGGAGTGGCAACTGTAACAACACATTCCAAATGACCAGCGCTCATCACAGCACTGGCTGGGCGTTGTCGTAAGCGGTGTGGTGAAGCCCAATACTGATAGACAGTTGTAGTTCCCAAATTTAAGTACAAATAAGATGTTTAATGTTCTAAGTAGCAGCCTTCCTTAAAGTAAACTTCGTCCATAAATTTAGTCATTGCCGTTATCATTTATTTTTAAATAAATGTTGACAAGGAAAGAGAAAAGTGAAGAAGCCGGATATTCATTATCTACTTCTGGGGATTATATAAATTACATATATGTGTTATTTAGATACAATCTAAGCAAAGTCATGTAGATGCTTAATAAAATGTGACTGATTGTCTTGGGGCTGCAGAGTCCAGGCTGCTGACACAGGCAGGGGCCATTCTCTAGGGAAGGATCAGGGGACTTCACATCCTTGGGGTTTATCTTTATCCCTGGAACACCTTCCGGAAATGCCATGTTGCCCTGCGGGTTAGTGACAGGGTCCTGCTGGTTCACAAGCTGCCACAAATATCTCAGCCGTCCCCTCACCACAGATCTCATGCTTTTACTGACTCTCTGATATGAAACTGGCAGCCTCGGTGGAGATGAACACTAGCCCACCTTGCCCGCATTTGTCCCTACGCCTTCTGACTCCCCACGCCTCTCTGTTCCCCACCAGGCATCTGGTACCGCTGAATCTCATTCAAATGCCTTTTTTTGGTACATTCAAGAACCAGCCCAAGTTAGCTCACTCCGCCAATATAATTTTCACGAAATTCTAAAGTAATTAATAATAATATTGTCATCGAGTTGGCTTTCTGTGGCATGCCTGGGGAAAACTGTAGCTCTCCTTGGGTTTTGAAGTGTTAGTGCTAATTCACAGGCAAGAAGAAATCACATGCCTCACAGCTGGACACCCTATCTTATAATTATCTGGCTGCGCTTTATACTCAGGAATTTCAAGTTTGAATGGGCAAAGACCTCTTTAGAAATTATAGAGAGGTGGTTTAGGGAGTGATATGCTAACATCAGCGGGAAGGCTGCCATTTGGTAAACTCTCAGAAGTACGGAGCCATGAGCATTCCAGCCTGGTTAACCGACCACACATTTGCACTGGTTTTTGGAAAACTATTGTTCTTTTTTGATCTTTAAAGAGTAAATGATCTGACTGAACATTGTAATCTGTTTTTCCTGAAGCTAAACGAGTGAGGGGCTAACAAACTGACAAATGATGCTTTTCAAAGGAAAGTAAAATCGAGGACGGCGTGGGTTTTAAGATAGTGACTGGCGTGCACATCTGACAAGAACGGCTTAGATTTTGCCGCTCTGCAGGTACCAGCCTACCACAGAATATGGCTACAGTGCTTGGTGATTCCTGGTGGCCAAATTGTAGCTTCTGCTGCGGATGTCTTCCAACTCCCTCCCCATCAAGCACTGCATTTGCCCAGTCCTATCCCTTCCTCACGTCAGCTCTTCTCTGAAGATGCCCCGTGCCCCATCAGCATGTCCTTCATGTCTACATCAACCGAAGCCCAGGGACTGGTGGCATTTCGTACCCTGCACCCCTTGCTCCTCCACACAACCTTGCTTCTGTGCTTGTAGAATAACTGCGATCTGTCCGCCAGCTGGATCACTCCAAGATACCAAGAACTATTAAAACATGGTTAGCGATCATGTGCCTGTTGTGTTGGACTCTTATTGTACAGAATCTGTGTAATTGTTTTTTTCAGGGCTTCTTAAATTTTTTTTATGTTCATAAGTGCAATTTACCTTTTGATATAATATTATTTCTATACCTTAAAATTTCCCACTCATGCTCAAACACCATATATTTAAACATCTGGAGTCAAATCATATATAATTTTTAGGTGTTGAGGCAACCAAAAAAATTAAGGGTGAATTTGAATAAAAGAACTCAGTCATCCTTAAAATTCTTCTCTTAACTGGAAAGAATGCTAATGGGATTTTATGTGGAGTCTTGTCAAGTGCATTCAAGAAATGTCAAACTGTATTTTTAGCCCTGGAGTTTGCTTAATCCCATAAGACTCTCTCTCTCTCCTCTATGTTGACAAAATGAACAGCACTGAACTATCGGGGATCTGAGCTTCTGTCAAGATCCACTTCACATCAAAAGTTGCCGTTCCTGCACAGCTGTTTTCTCAAAACTTCTGAATTACAATCCGAGCTTCCCTATTTCCTATGGCTCCCCTGGGCTTGCTTTGCATGCTTCTGTTGTCAGCCCTTCATTGACTCTAACCCTCACTTTTATAGACAAGTCGATGAAGTGTTGTGGACATGGTAAGTGATAGAAACATCAGAGGAGAGGCATCCGATTAGTGTTCATTGGCTGGGAAAATACCACCCTTGCTCATCTTCCACTGGCGTTCCCTCTCCTGTACCATGCCTGGCCCCAAGTCTCCTGATTTCCTGGGTACGATCCTTCTTCGAGAATAGGAGATTAGTGTGTAAGCCCAATCATCGTCTTATTTTAGACTACTAAAATAAGCAAGGCTACGAGTACATACAAGGAGACTACTCAAATGAAGCTGCTGCTTTGGGCCTCCGGTGTAGATTTTACTTAGAACTCAGAACCCAGCAGGAGGAAAATGGCAAAGTGGAGTTCTGTGGCCGCTAAAGCGGAAGGTCTCCACTCGGCGGCAAGGTTATATTTTGAACCTCTGCATTTTCCAGCAGGAACAATCAGGCATTGAAAACAAAAGGGGAGACTGGCTTGCTCACAAACACTGAAAGCAAAAGTGGGGACTGGCTCATCCATGCTCGAGGCTTTCCCCGTTTGGTTTTTGTTTTGTTTTTGTTTTAAGACACACCTGAGCTGCACCTCAGAGAGTATGAGCACTTCCCCAAGCATCTTCATCGCTATACATAATTCATGGAACTTACATCTCAATACCTGTGAGCAGAGAAGTTTCTGGCAAATGACATAACTCTACCATCCGGTATATTTATAATTTAGAGTGACCTACTTAGAGCTGACCTCATTTGAAGAAAAAGCTTGCTATGTAAAATAGTGAAAATACTGTCTTGATATCAATTCATGTCTGGCTGAGCTACAGTGCATTGGGACAAAAAAAAAAAAGGTTGTTAAAATTAGCAAATTGTCTTCATTCAGAAAATGCAAATTGTGAGTCATATTTTAAGATGTTCTCATTTATGAAACATTGTAATTTTTTAAATTAAGTAACACCAATAGTATTAGCAGCCATAATTTCGCAAGATTTATCTTTTACCTCACAGCAGTTAACAGCCATATTACCTAAGTAATAATTACTGGAAATCAGCCTCCCCTGGGTGAGTGGCAGCGATACTTACTAACACTGAATGAGAGATGCAGAATGAAATTACAACCCATGGGGAGTTGAAAGAGCAGGTCACCCAGTGGGAGTATAGATGGGAAGGAAGTTTATGTAGGTGATACCATATTACAAATGGTTGCAATTATAAAATGACTGCTCTCTAATGACATTGCATTATAATAGCAAAATTACAAAGTGACCCTTTGTGGTGTCCTGTGAGATAGATAGGAGGCCGTTACAGTGTTTGTCATCACAACTAAGGAAAGGAATAGTCCTGAGTAATTGTATCAAAATCCTGGCTCCAGTGATACTTGCTAGCGTTTCATCAGGACTGGTATGATTGGTGCAGAATCCATTCTACTCAAAGGATCCCCAGATGTGAACCAGAGAAGCATCACACTTAAAACCATGTCAGTCCAGATTGAGGAACGCCCAAGAGGCCTCCATTCTACACAAAGACATATAGACAACTGAGGAAAGGTAGGAGCGGAGAGATGGGCTTCGTGAGAGAAGAGCACAGACATCTTAATACTCATATTCATTTAACAACTGCACCATGCATGTTCATCAAGAATCCATCTGCACACTGTTCCTGAGAAGATACCAAAGCTAGCAAGTCAGTCAGTAACTACAGCAGGAGCTTGAGGCATCTCTGCACCCATGCTGGCAACAAGCACCCTGGCCACCAAAACATACATTTCATTAACACTCAAGCAAGCGTTATTATGAACATGATTTTTGCCCATTTGAGCCATATATGTTTGGGCGGCATAAGTGCTAAGTGGTGTAAGAGTTCCCAGTTCTTGTCTCTCCTGAATTGTACTGGCTTAGACAGCACTAACCCTGTAGAGGAAGAACACTTTTACACGGTATAACAGATGTTCCGAAGTAACGGTGGCCTTGTTAAAGGAAGTATGTCACTGGGGGCGGACCTTGGAGAGTTTTAAGACTTATATCATTTTCAGTAAGCTTTATGCTTACTGTCAGGGATGTGAGCTCCTGACATCCTGCTCTCGGTACCGCTCCTGCTGTCTGTCCCCACACTCTTTGCCATGACGGACTCATCCCTTCTGGAACTCTAAACCCACAAACCTTTCCTTCTATAAGTTACGTAGGTCATGGTGTTTTAAGGCAGGAACAGAAAGTAACTAATACAGCCACCATGAACTGCTTTCAGAGGAGGATTTGATGGGACCTAAATCTGGAAAACCAACCTGGAAGAAATAGACTAGCAAATGTTCTGCATCTATGCCATGAAGACTCTGAAGTCTTGGGATTATAAAGCTACATAAAGCAACCAACATCCTAGAGGCCCACTCCTGGTACTTTACTAGGGTATCCGGTAACTGCTACATCTCCTACGTGCATCATGTTTCCTGGAATCCCATCTAGCCCCTGCGTGGCAGACATCCCATACTGGCAGGCTTCTGTGCATAGGTGAAGAGGGACAAGCAACCTGCAGGCCTCCTAATAGAAGAGCAGGCAGACACATCTGTGAGACTACTATGGAATGGATCCAACAAGAATCAGACCAGGAGGATGGTAAGGTCACTCAGAGGTCAAAGAAATTGCCACATCTTTAGAAGACCTGAGTTTAGTTCCCAGTACCCACAATGTGGCTCATTTGTGACTCCAGTTCCAAGGGATGTGACAGCCTCCTCTGACCTCCAAGGGCACCAGTCACACATGTGGTATGCATACATACATGCAGGTAAAATGATATTAAAATAAAACATAAATAAATAATAAGTTTTAAAAAAATGAGCCGGGATGGGTCAAGGAAATAATTCCATTGGAGATAGGGTACTTGTTGGTACAAATTGCTTTAGTCAAGTCATCAAAGTTGGGGATTTAAAGGGACTGAAAAAACTCATAGGTGGAATAGCTGGGGGCCAGAATTATGTTAGCATTAGATAATACTTAGCAGTAATGGTATTTGGGTGTTGCACTAAGTTTAGTGTGTCTTTGCAGGGAATATATTCCAATAGCAGCTCCCCTTCTACCTTAGAGCAAATGTCTCATTTTTACCAGATCCGCCTGGCCTAAATGACAACTGAATCTGCAACTCTGGAAATTACTGTTTCTCCTAGGAAGCCACTGTGACTTATTAAATTGTCACAACAGATTGAGGACGGTGATGCCTGAAGGATGGTTTGAACAGAACACAGCTCTGCAGTCCAGTAAGCTTCTCCCAGCCAGAAGTCTCACAAGGTTCTCACTTGGACATAGGTCACTCATTCCATGCAATACAATGCTTGCTCTCTCATTCTTTAGTGGAGGTCCATACATATTCAATCAATGCTTGCCGAGGGGATAATGTGACAATTGAGAGACATTCAACAAAGTTCTAGGATACTAGTAGTCTATAAATTTTACAGCATGAAAATCTGCTGTATCTAAAAGTTATGCAGAGACAATAGATTTGATGAGTTTCATTATATAAAAAAAGTCTTTTGAACAGAGTCCAATATGATATCAGGTGATAGTGAGGCTAAAATAGCACCAAGATGTGTATTAGATATAGATTCCTTTCCACCTTGTGGACTAAGTCCTAGCTGAGTCTTGTGGGTGCCTTGAGGTCAGAGTTCATGCATCAGAGAACATGATTAGTTTCAGAAAAGCAAGATGGGCAGCAGGGACTCTGACTCTCAGATAGCATAGGTCCCATGAATATTTTTTTAAGTTAAATAATTTTTTAAATAATTTTTTAAAAAGTTTCTACATAGTCAAAATTAACTACAAATATCTATCATCTAACTGGGCCAAAAGTGGTTTTCACTTTAAAAAAAAAAAAAAAAGAGTTAGCAAGCTAACTCTTTAATTTTTTTAATTTTTCATGTTTTAAAAGTTTATACACATGGCTGCCAAAAAGTCTTCCATTGAGTCTATCATCCATACTGCCAAGGAGAAATTGGGATAATTATAACATACATCGGGCAAAAAAAAAGTGCTCAGATCCCTAGAATGATAAGCTTCCATTGTTCTTCTGTAGCTACAGGTTCACTTTATCTTTTATCATGTATTTTAAGACCCGTAAGAGACATACTGTTCCTTTCAGTGAAAATGATGGCTTCTCTCCAGATTCCACGTCAAGCACACGGTTAATCTCGGCGTCACTATTCATATATCTTCTGGGCAGGTGTCTAAGCAAGAACGAGGAACTGCTTAATTGGCACACATGGTATCCTAACCTTCTCTTCTGGCTTAGGTCTATGCATCAAAGACACGACTGAAGTGGACTTTCTCTTCTGTTTTAATTGATATCTTCAAAAAAAAAAAATGACAGCAGTGTTTATTTGATGTTGCACTAGACTAGTAAGTAATTATGACTCCTTGCCTGTATCATGTTGGCCTCAAAGTGACTCAAGTGCTTCACAGAGCCACTCAGTAGACTGCAGAAGAATAGGGCATTGGACCAGGGTCTAGAATAAAACTTCAGCAGCCAGGGAGAAAAGTTAGTTCATTATTTTCTATCAGCTTTCAGACAAATAAAACCAGAGAAGGTTATCATATGTGTAGATTTTTTAATATTTTTATTAGGTATTTTCCTCATTTACATTTCCAATGCTATCCCAAAAGTCCCCCATACCCTCCCCCCCCCCCACCGCCCTACCCACCCACTCCCACTTTTTGGCCCTGGCATTCCCCTCTACTGGGGCATATAAAGTTTGCGTGTCCAATGGGCCTCTCTTTCCAGTGATGGCTGACTAGGCCATCTTTTGATACAGATGCAGCTAGAGTCAAGAGCTCCGGGGTACTGGTTAGTTCATAATGTTGTTCCACCTATAGGGTTGCAGATCCCTTTAGCTCCTTGGGTACTTTCTCTAGCTTCTCCACTGGGGGCCCTGTGATCCATCCAATAGCTGACTGTGAGCATCCACTTCTGTGTTTGCTAGGCCCCAGCTTAATGAACTCTTCTTTGTGACTGTAGGTATGGCTCAATGGCAGTACATTTGCTTGGCTTGCTTAGGTTTGACTGCTAACACCAAATACAGAAGAAGGTAGAGGACAAAGAGGAGAAGGAAGACGGGGGAATTAAATCAAAAGACAGAAGGAGAAAGAGAGAGAAAAGTCTCTTAACCAGTTCTCCTCATAATTCACTCCAATACACTTGCAACCTGATGTCATAGCTTTTATAAGGCAATAACAACAAAACCTAAGCACAGAATACTTCGTTGCTATAAATTTCCTTTTGATGTTTATAGAACATTTAACCACAAGTGCAGCATACTTTATGAACATAAAAATCTTTAGTACTCCCCAAATCCTTGGGGCAAACAACTGCTAAAGGATAGCAATTTCACATAAACAAACTACTTAGCACTTAAATACGTAGGAACTGCAGCATCTATCTTAAACAAAGTGAGTCCGTATAAAACCTAAACTCCCTTCCAGTTCCAGGTAAAATATACTCTGCACCACCCACATTTGTCAAAGGGAACCAGAGTGACAGCTGAATTGTACACTATGGAGAGTGATAGTTTGCTTAGACACCATAGTAGCTTCACCGTGTGCCGGGACAGATACACAATCTGCCTGGTTGATGATGAAATCCAACCCATTCAATAGACAGGCTAGCAGAACAAAATCAACTCAAAAGCTACTGAATTATCTCATGCGGTATTAAAGTCTCCCACAAAATACTGCCCCCTCCCAAATTAGGATAGTGTAGGAGTTAAACTCATTCAAAATTTGGAACCATACAGCCTGAGTTCAAATATGATGCTGAGAAAGGGTATAATACACTCCTTATCTCAGTGTCTGCTTAGGGTTGTTTTAAAAAAAGAAGAAAAGGTGAAGGAGGAGGGAGAGGAGGAGAGAGAAAGAGGAAGGAGGAAGGATGGGAGAGGTAGGAGGGAGGATGAAGAAGGAGTAGGAGGAGAAAATGAGAAGACTCTTCATTTAGTACTCTGAGTAACGGATCCTTCCACTCATTTCTTCTACCTGTTGTTCAACACATCCTGTTATTCAAAGTACTTCTAAATATGTATTTATGTGTCCATACATAGAATAGCATATGTGATATGGTATCTAACATATATGTATGGGGCATGTAATACTACATAATTATATCAGTATTTGTATAATATGGTTACATGCAAATCTTCTGTTATGTGTGCATGGATGTATGGGTATATTCACGTGCACATGTTATTCTGAACATATGTAGCATAGTTATATTAATATAAATTAGCATGTATAAAGCACTGTTCCAAATGTCAAATGACATGTTTGAAGAGGTGCTTGGCTTACAGAGTCCTAGAGGAGCTCCATCCATTTTTAAACATCCCAAAGAGTCTTCTATTTGGTCATGCTCATCTGCACTGATGCTAACAACTAGACCCCATTTCATGTCAAACCATATAGCAATGCCTCCTGATGCTTAATCAAGCTCCTCCAGCTAAAGGATGGACAAATGGCACTTTAATAGTCACAGGACAGACAAACGGCACTTTAACAGGCACAGAACGTTATGGCAGGAAAGTCATGAAGAATGTGTGGGCAAAGGGTCATGTGTCCTGAGGGTGAATAAGGTGTACGAGAACTAAAGACTCTAAAACTGAGCAGGGACTGGAAAGACAAACAAACAAACAAACAAACCAAAGCCAGAACAAGCTGGCTGTGCTGGTGCTGTCTGTGTATAAAAGATGCCCTCAGAGTCTCTCAGGTTCACTGTGCTTGAACCCAGCATCACTTCCCAAGATGCTTCTGTGTTTAGAACAGAATATTCATACATTTTTAGCCAATGAATATAATTAAATACAAAACACATAATACATACAATGGAACATTTTTACTTTTGGGGGGAGACCTTAACGTTAGAAGACTGATACCAAAAGCTGTGCTCCCTGCTTCTATTATTCAACATCTAGACATAATATTGCACTTCTTAAATAAAGAAACCCTTTCTTAAATGTCATACCCTATGTATGCTTTTCCAAATCCCAACAGTCCTGAAAATTAAAAGACTCTTGATCCATTTGTGATACTATCTGAGGCTAGACCTTCCTGGCTTATTAATTTTTTAGTGAGAACTTTTTTTGAAGAAATATAAAACACAAAGCTAAAATTTTTTAGTGACATTAAAATATTTATATTGGCTAAAGCAAAATGACCACACCCAGTAACTTCTAAAGAACAGAAAATAAATATAAAAAGTAATTGCTTTCACATACTGTTTAGTTCCATCAAATGACCCAACTGTCCATGTTTGGAGGAATTAATTGTTGCTGCATTATTTTGATTAAAAATGTAGGCACCAGAGACCTTAGTGTCCCTGGGTATGTCCGAATGGTGGTCTATGCTGGCTGTCTGCCTGGATCTTCCTTTCCAGGGCATGGCAGATTCCTGGCAGTCCTCTAGGAAGTCACATGACTACATCTCTGCTTCCTTCCTTCCTTTCTCCCTCCCCTTCCTCTTTCTGATTTCCCATGACGATCACTTTTTCAATTGCATAAGAATTATGTGTGCTTATAAGAATACTCCAAGAAAACAAGACAAGAGCCTTGTGACCTCAGGTTCTTCAAAACCAGACCTGTTTTGGGGATGCGCTTCTGTGCCCCTCACTGCGTAGTAGATAGAAGTGGGTTCCCTTTGGACTGTTCATCACAGCTCTCTATTATTATTTGTTTATTTGCCTCTATAGAAAACATGTTTTTACCCATGTGACTCCTCTTTACGCCTACAGTATAAACTGTCTGATGCTTTGAATAAAGTGGACTATTGCATGAAACTTTAGTCTGCCTCGTTTTTAGGCCCTGCTCTCTCAGACTCATGCAGCCAACGACAGAGTAGTTAACACTCTATAAATCATGTACCCTAAGGCACATAGCACAATTAAATAATCAGCCCAGTTTCCATCTTCAATGTATAAAATCATGAAATGCAGCATACAAATTGTCCCAAACATGGCGCTATCAGGAAGGTCACTGATGCTATGAAGTAGTGCCAGTGTATGTGGGAAGCCGTTGCAGAGTGGCAGTTACAGAGTGGCAGTTGCAGAGTGGCAGTTGCAGAGTGGCAGTTGGCTACTGCTGGCCACCACACATACATAGGCCGTAAAGGTTCTTTTGCCAAGATGAGGTTTTGAGAATTAACCAAAGTTAACCAATCAGATGAGAGACAAGTTAACCAATCAGATGAGAGACAAGTTAACCAATCAGATGAGAGACAAGTTAACCAATCAGATGAGAGACAAGTTAACCAATCAGATGAGAGAGAATGCCTCTCCTAGGCCTATATAAGCAGCACCAGTTCTGGGCTTGGGGTCACTTCGCCTCTGCAATCAAGCTCTCTCAATAAACCTGTGCGGAAGGATCCTGTTGCAGCATTGTTCTTCCTGGCCAGTCGGGAGCACGCAAGAACTGTTTAAGTGGAGAAAGCCAAGTCTAATGTGCAGGCGAATGTTCCCGAGGCCAGCTGCTCCTGGGACCAGCACCCCTGGTTAAAAGCCTGGCTCACAACCCTTCTGCTTGTCAGCTCAACTTGTTCAATTTGTTAATTCTATCCTTCTAATCTGTGTTTCAGAGTTTAAGTTAATTTCTATTATAAAATTGAGTAAATCTGGGACTGCTGCTTTATTTCAGGCAGTAAATAAAATTCAATTATTTTTTTTATTTTGCCATTTTTGAGAAATCAGTGAAAGAGAAATAATTAGAAACCTGGCATCCATCACAATACAGATTGTCAGGATCAGTTTCAGGCAGAATAACAAGCTAGACTTGATGTTAGTTATTTTCCAGTTATTGTTCATTGATAATTTAGCTCTTTCAGAACAGATTAAAATGCAGTAATGTATCAGTTTTTTTTTCATTTATGTGTATGGGTGTTTTGCCTGCATGGGTGTCTGTGTCCCACATACATGCAATCCTCACAGAGACCAGAAGAGCATATCAGATCACCTGAGACTGGAGGTATAGACAGTTGTGATGTACCATGTGGATGCTGGGAATTGAACCCATGTCCTCTGGAAGAGCAGCCGATGCTCTTAAGCACGACCCTATCTCTCCTGCCTCTTTTCAAGAAAAAAAAAATAGCTAACGATATTTCTTCCTTTGGTGAAATGAAGACCAAATATTCCTTTATTCTTTCCTTTTTAGCATGTAACAAGGATATACAATTTTTAAAAACTTAGCACATTTTAGATTTGTATATACATGTCGTTATAAATGCTATGTTTTCTACATTAAAATTGAAAAAGGACCTCTATTTTCCAACACTTCAGATATTCGCTACCACTCCTCTGTTCTCGGAACCTCAACCCAGAAGGAGAATAAGATACCACCAAGTATTGAGCGGCTTTCAGATCTATGCCTTTAGTGATGCTAAACCAACACTCTCTCTTGAGTAGGACTCTCTCCTTTCTCAAGTGGCTTAGGAAACAAACCTCAATCCCTCTGCCTTCTCCCCATAGCTGGGAGCAGGGCAATGGACCAACAACTGTGGCCACTGAAGGGAGGCTGTGGGGAGGCTGTGTAACTCAGCCTTTGCTTTATTCCCTTGTCTCTTGCATCACCATCCAGTAAAACCCATTAACCATCTGTCACTTCAAGGCTTGTCACAAGCACATCCCTTCAGAGCAATGGAAACGTGTGAGCAGGAGCAAGCGCACAGCCTGGTGAAGTATGCGGTGAGGGAAGGGGGAAGCGGGTTGGCACCAGGTCTCTGGCCCAGTGCTGCTGCCTTCCCTCCCTTCCTCCAGAAATCTGGAACTGCCACTGTGGAGTTAAGTTACAGAACTGAACTAGGAAAAAGAAAGAAAGAAAGAAAGAAAGAAAGAAAGAAAGAAAGAAAGAAAGGAAGGAAGGAAGGAAGGAAGGAAGGAAGGAAGGAAGGAAGGAAGGAAGGAAGGAAGAAAGAAAGAAAGAAAGAAAGAAAGAAAGAAAGAAAGAAAGAAAGAAAGAAAGAAAGAAAGGAAGAAAGGAAGAAAGGAAGAAAGGAAGAAAGGAAGAAAGGAAGAAAGGAAGAAAGAAAAAGAGTACTATGTTCTCTTAGGACTATCTTCTCCTTCAAAAACAAAGTATTTATATAGTATTTATGTAAGTATTTAAAGTAGTTATGTAACCATGAGTACAAGCCCCCTGCATCTATCTCCAAAGCACTACAACATAGGTGTGCACCATCTCCAAAACACTACAACATAGGTGTGCAGCACCACACCTGGCTTTAAAAAAAAACACTTCCTTTTAAAGTTGTTTTTCTTTGAACATTTCTAACATGTATATAAGACATCTTTCTTTTCATTTTTAAAATGTTTCATTTATTCTTGGAGAGTTTGCACTGAATATTGCATATGACATTGTATATACTTTAATTATATCCATCCTTCTCCCCAACTCCTCCCACATCCTCCTCCATCTTCCTATCCACCCAACTTTGTGTTCTCTGTCACTTTTTTTTTTTTTTTTACAGACCAAAACAAAATATGGAGTCCCGTTCATTTTGTCTGACTATTTCTGAGCATGGGGCCTGCCCAGTGCCACTCCAATGAAGAAAACTGACTTTTCCTCTCCAGTAGCTATCAAATGCACGTGGCTCGTTGGACGGGGTTAGGATTCCATGCCCACTTTGTATCATGTTCATATCTACATCCCATTGCCTCTCTCCAACTTATGAGTTCCCCCCAAACATCTCCCTCTCAACTTATTGTTCTCTTTCAATGTGCACGCGCGAGCGCGCACGCGCGCGCGCGCGCGCACACACACACACACACACACCATTGAGTCTAACCAGCAGCACCTCTAACTGCACAGTTATAGAGTCATCCACTAAGGCATGGGCAGTTTATCAGTGTCTACATCCTCAAACAAGAGTGATTCTCCATGCCTCCATGCCTAGCAGCTCCTTAGCCAGAAGTAGATCATGGAAGCTCCTAGCCACTACAATTTTTAACAGCCTTGAAACAGAGGATCACAACTGCTTAATTAGCTCATGGTTCCAACAACCATGGCACGCTCGGTAGATAGCATTCCACAACACTTTCCCACATCCCCTGGCTCTTACATCCTTTCCTCCCCTTGCTCACCAATGTCCCCTGGGCTTTGGTGAATATTTATTAACTATCTATTTGATGCCTCGTTTCATGATGCTAGTTCCATGGTGACTGCTCGGAGCACAGCTGTGAAGGTACTGATATTATCTGCCCCCTTCAAGAAGGTTCTAGTCAAGGAAGGCAGTGTTGACACCTTCTGTGTAAATAGAAACAGCTTTTTTTTTGAAATATTGTTATTAGTTAATGATAATATTAATATTTCATTGCAATTAATTATTCGTTAATAATCGGTCATTAAAACATGTTATTATTAAATTCAGTTTCCAAAAAAGTAGAAAATATAGTAAAGAAGGTAGCAACTGACATTCAAATATGCAGAGTGCTAGTAGAATATTCATATATAAAGCAACCTAATAGCCTAAATAACATTTCACCCTGGCTAACTCACCTTCATGGTGCTGGAAGTTCCCTCGAGAACTACTAGACTCCTATAGTAAGGACCAGTCCTTCCCCAGCTGTGATGCTTCACAGTGAGTGGCCTAGCAAGACATGCCCACTGCGGACGGAGACCATAATCAAATGACTCTGCTAGAGAGCTGTAGCATTAAACTGCCCCTAAGTGCTAACCTTTATACGCAGAGGTCAGAGCACCTCTCAGCCCCAGCAGAGATGCTCCTTTTTTCAGCGGACGGTGATTAACCCAGGTGATTAACACATTACAACCGGCGACGTGCATAAGGAACCATGGTGTGCTCAGCTCTAGACAGGATATCTATGTCACATTCTGCCACCCTGAAAGACTCGGGGATCACAGTGGATGGGACTGCACTTCAGGTAGATATTGAATAGGGATCCCTGGCTCTAAAGAACTCTCAAGAGAGCATAGTATTAAAACCAAACACAGTGCTATACGAGGTGACACAAAAAGCATCGGAAATAAAGATAAAGTTAAGTGACAGATGGTGTGGTGGACTGACTGGAAACGGCCCTTATAGGTCCATAGGGAGTGGCACTATTAGGGGGTGTGGCCTTGGCAGAGTGGGCGTGGCCTTGGCAAAGGAAGTGTGCCACTGGGGGGCAGGCTTTGAGGTTTCAGAGCACCAGCCAGATCTTATCTCACTTTCTTCCTGCTTCCTGCAGATCCAGAAGTAGAACTAATAGGTCTAGGTGTAGTTACTTCCCCAGCACCGTGTCTGCCTGTGTTCCGCCATGTTTCCCACCATGATGCTAAGGTGCTAAACCTCTGAAACTATAAACCAGCCCCAGTGAAGTGTTAGAAACCCTAACAAGAGAGATGACCAAGTTATTTTAAGGTATCTGTGACATAATGTCATGGAAGAGTCTTTACTGTGTTGCCACATGTAAATGATTGCCCACAGCCACCCCTGGTCACACATGCTGAGGCATGTGCATGGCAGGTAGCATATAGAATCCAGGCTACTGTCTAACAGTGCTAACACAAATGTCCCCACAGAGCATGCCTTCCTGTCGCTGTTTGTCCCTTCCTCCTTACGTCACCAGAACTTTCTCATTGCCATGAATCATAAGATTAGCTGCTAGAAGAGAAAAGCGAGGAGCAGAGAGGAGATAGCAGGGGCTGGGACCGGAAATGGTTAACTAAAGACAGCAGGAGCCTCTTCCCTCAGGTAGGAAATGAAAAGCAACAGCCTCGTGGTGATGTCCACAGAACTCCAACGGCTTTTCAACCTTAGGGGAGGTGGACCGGGACTTGGAAAACTGGAGCTATCAGCTCCTGAGTGACAGAGCAGTAGACACGAGGAAACTATAGCTCAGGATAGCCAGGGTTTCTGCTTTATACTGTGTTAAGGACACAACTCTCTGCTCCTAAAAATGGCAACAGTGCAGCCCAGTGCTGATTACAAAGCTCAATACTTGTTGCCTCTCTTTTATTAAAAAAAAATGTAAAAATTAACAAAGAATGGTATGCTTAACAGGGCTTTGTGTTCATTTATTCTATACACAGGATCTCCCCCAAAGCCGAGGACATGGCTGGACGCTCAGTCGTGTGATGGCCGGGGTGTTTCACAGAGTGTTTGGAATCACTCCTGCCTTTGGATCCCATCCATCTTGATAGCCTTTATAAACCATGGGAAAACTGAGAATTATTTCCAGAAAAGAAAAGTCTTCCACTACAGAAATACATTAAGAGTTAATATACAATTGTTAATGTAAAAAGTCACTTGCTTTTCCCTGAAGGTCACCGTCATCATTGATATTCATTCCATACTGAGAATTCTATGCACACGAAGGTCAAAGCTACCTGAGATTCCTCTCATGAGGAAAAATATTATTTTTTCAAGTGTTATCAATGCACACACATGTAGGCATATAAATATTTATTGCAAAGTTGCTGCCCGTCAGTGAATAGGAGTGGGAATAGAGACCGCATTCTGGGACTCCTCCCTGTGTGGCTGTGTTTGCAAAGCAGGAGCATGCATTTACTTTGCCATTTCTACCTGAGTCTAGTGGGGAAAGGTCACTGTTTCATAGAACGTAAGCAGAAAAAGAACCCAAGCTCTACCCCAGTTTACAGAAAGGAAAAGAGGGGCCGCCCATGGGATTCAAGCTCACAGTGGGTAGTTACGACTAAACACACTAGTCTTCATTCTCAATTCCTTTTTAGCTTTCTAATAAAGCAGTGAGCTATAGAAGAGGAAAGAGCCAGGTTAGCCAGCACAAACAGGAGGCGTTAAAGGAGCAGACATTAATCTGTGAATCTGAGTTAGTTTTTGAGAACAAGACAGCATCGTGGGCAGATTCTTTGAGTTCTTCTTATCCTTGCATGTGAGGAAGCAGACATATACAGGACCGGAAATACAACCAGAAAGGACTAAAGGTCAAAGCTACACTATGCACATTCCTTTGAAGGAGCCTAAAGAAGTGGACTTAACAACAAACAAACAAACAAACAAACACCACGGAGGCAGGGCTCTAGATGGATAGGAGTACCAGTGAGGAACTGTTTGGAGAATTGGATAGAAACAGGTCACAGACAATGATACCTTGAGAAAGACAGTAAAAGGCTTACATACTAAATGCTGGCATGAGCTTTCAAACTGCAGAGCAATGTTTTTGTAAGTACTGAATCCTGTTGTTCCTTCATTGACTTTTGTCAAGAGAAAAAAAGGGAAGTAGTGGGCCACACCACCTGTCTCCCTCAGCACTGGTAATGTCAGGGCAATTCCAGTCAATCTGCACCCAGGCCTGGGATGTGGTGAGATGTGCTAAGGGACCGGAAGTCCTGGAAACATGAGGTTTGGCTCTGTGACCTTCCTTCCCTTCCGTCAGTGGAGCAGGCCCAGATAATGCAATAGCAAGGACAAAGCTCTTACATCTGCCACACACTTCAGCAGCATGTTACATCCTAGCTAAAGCCACACATTTCATATGTATAAAAAAAAAACACATAGAAACTATGAAATCCATTTGTGAAATGTGAAGATTGGATCTATATACGTTGTGTTTTATTTCTTGAAGGTCAGAGCATGAGTGTCAAGGTCAGAGCCATATTTCTGAAAGCTTGATCTGGATCTCGTTTCCATTTTATTTTGCAGAGCTGAGCTAAAAAAAAAAAATCTACAATCACAATTACTTTAGAATTTTCTCAAAAGATGCCATTCAATTACATTATTTTCCAATGTGTGTACCTCCTCCTAGATCGATTTAACTAATGGAAAAGAAAACTGTCATGTGACATAGCCCACACTCTCTGAGTAGCTTTTTCTGATCATTGTTTTCACTCATTAAAAGTAAGCCATTTTTAAATGAATTTGACTTTGTATGTGTGTGTTGGGGAGGGATGGGCATATGGTTGTATGTCAGCATCCATGCAAGTTTTAAAAGTCAAAAAACAGCTTCAGATGCTGCCCTCAGGAGCACCATCAACCTCCTTTGAAGAAGAATCTATTAAAGGTTGCCCAAGCCAAATGAGTCAGCTCTCTACCCATGTCCAGGTGGTCAACAGCAGGTTGTTTACGCATTACAATAATAAACCTAGAAGTCAGGCATTCAAGTGGACAGTGTGGGCAGAGGCATAGGGGGGTCAGAATGAAGCAAGAACACACAGCATTGATGCAGTTTTAGGGTGCTCTTACGTGAAATTCTCCAAAGATAAAGTTAAGTTTGAAAACCAGGGCTATCAAAACTCTTCATGATCAGTGAGTTACTGGCTCATGGAGGAAAACAAATTTAGAGACCACCTAAAGAACATTTCCGATGGTCTTCTGAGACAGACCCAAATTGCATTCCTTACCTGGCAATTGTGTGTGCCAAAACAACAGCCTCTAAACGATTATTCAGAATTTCACAGAGAGGACTTTCCATCAAGAAGCACATATGTGTACATACATATATTCTGATTACATTCTGTAGTCACATTCTGATGGCTACAGATATTGAATATAATCTCTAGACTAAGCTATGCTTACAAAACCCATTCTGTACACAAAAAATGAGCAATTCGTTTTGAACACTGGTGCATACTTACAAATGGGTGTCCTTAAGATAATTAATTATTCCCACAATGTCCTTCTGACATTATGGGCATGCTTTTCATTTGACAGTTGTTCAAACTGAGAGAAGTTGTGGCTTCCTTACCATCCAAGCTGTGACGAAGTCCCCCATCCAGGTCCCCACAGCAGCTAGTTTCATGAAACTTTCATTGCGGATGCCCATATAGTCCGTAATGAGATAAGCTCTGTGGAGACAAACACAGGGCATTGCTCAGTCTGAGAGAAATATCCAGTCAAAGCTTCCCAGTGCAGCCACAGATGCACGCTGCCTTTCAACCCTCTTAATAAGCTTCCTGAATATCATCCCAGATTTCTTTATACATTTGCAAAGACATGGGGACGTGTGGACGGTGTTTGGGTCAGTTTCAATTAGATAGGGAAATGGATTGAGCATCTAGCCATTGTTGAGTGCAGTCCACCCTTGAGCTGCAAGCCCAGCATCAGCTTTTGAACACTCCAACAGAAACCCTCAGCAAAGGCTTCATTTCACGCTTGCTCAAGTGTGAGCAGAGGTGAGACAATTCCTGACACAGAAGAGAGAAAAGACATGTTCTGTCACGTTAGAACCAATGGAAAGGGGCCGGACAGGGCCTCGGCGCATCACACCAGGAGAAGGTTCAGAACACTGGCAAGTCTTAAGAAAGACATCTGCAGGGTGAACTGAAGTAAAATTTGATTTAGTATGCACGGTTTCAGTTACTACTGGAAGAAACAATGATCAGAATGTTTAATGCATCATTTCAGTTTTATATAGCTAATTCTTTTATTCCTTAACTTTTTATTTTAATTTTAATTTATATATTTATTCACTTTGTACCCCACATGCCCACCCTGCCCCATCTTGCTTCTCCTCCCAGCTCTGTTCTTACAAATCTTTCCCCCCCATCACCCCCTTCTCTTCTCCTGAGAGAAGGGGAAGCACCCTTTGGGTACCACCCCACCCTGGGACATCCAGTCACAGTAGGCCTAAGCGTATCCTCCACTACTGAGGCCCAACCAGGCAGTCCAATTAGGGGAGGCAACAGAGTCAAAGACAGCCCATATGCCCATTGTTAGGGGACCGACATGAAGACCAAGCTGCACATACACTATGATTATGTAGGGGGGGGTTAGGTCCAGCCCCTGAATGCTCTTTGGTGGGTGGTTCAGTCTCTGTGAGCCTCCATGGGCCCAGGCTAGTTGACTACGTTGGTCTTCCTGAGGTGTCCTTGATCCCTCTGGCCCCCTCTCTACCACAACACTCCTCATACACCGCCTGATATTTGGCTGTGGGTCTCTGCATTTGTCTCCTTTCGCTGCTGGATGAAGCCTCGCAGGAGACAGTGGTGCTAGGTTCCTGTCTGCAAGCATAGCAGAGGATCACTAATTCTTACTTGCTTGCAATAACACAATTCTTAGTCTTTACAACTCAAGGAGAGATGGGTCATGGTACAGCATCATCAGGAGTAAGACCATTGCCCTTTCTACTTTCTTTTTTTGTTTTGTTTTGTTTTGTTTTTTGTTTTTTGTTTTTTCGAGACAGGGTTTCTCTGTGTAGCCCTGGCTGTCCTGGAACTCACTTTGTAGACCAGGCTGGCCTCGAACTCAGAAATCCGCCTGCCTCTGCCTCCCGAGTGCTGGGATTAAAGGCGTGCGCCACCACGCCCGGCCCTTTCTACTTTCTCATCTTATAATTTTTACTAATTATTATTTTTCTCATGTCTCTAGGGAAGCTGGGCCAGTTGATATCACGTGAGTAAATAAATGATGACCGGGGATCAAATCTCTCTCCCCTGTTTTTCTTACCTCTAAGGTTTTTCACTCTGATTATTTTAATCTCAATTTGGCCCCTTTTCCTAAAAATTATGATACCATATAATTTACAGTATTGATCAAAACCTGCTTCTTCTTGAATTGGTACCAGATAGATAATAACACGTTTACCGTTTATCTATTGAAAATTGTAAAGTCCATTTTTAAAACTGATGAATTGAAACCATCTTTAATTTGGCTATTTTCTTCCTGGAGTTATTTTTAAACAGCTCCATTATTTAAAAAAGAAAAAACAGATATTTAAATAGTTGTGTGTTTTTTTTTTAAGAACAAAATTTTATACTCTTTTTTGGGGATTTTTTTGTTGTTGTTGTTTTGGTTTTGTTTTTTTGTTTTTTTGTTTTTTTTTTTTTTTTTTTGGTTTTTGTTTTTTCGAGACAGGGTTTCTCTGTATAGCCCTGGATGTCCTGGAACTCACTCTGTAGACCAGGCTGGCCTCAAACTAAAAAATCTGCCTGTTTCTGACTCCCAAGTGCTGGGATTAAAGGTATGTGCCACCACTGCCTGGCTTTTTTTTTTTTTTTTTGTAAAATTTTTGTAAAATTTTATACTCTTAAAATAATTCTTTTTCTACAAATTTCATTCACCTTTGTTGGAAAGTCTAGGTCAATGTTTCTCAACCTTCACAAATGCTGTGACCCTTTAATACAGTTCCTCAGGTTGTGGTGACCCCCAACCGTAAAATTATTTTCAGTGCTGCTTCATAACTGCAATTTTGCTACTGTCATAAATCACAATGTAAATACCTGACATGCCTGAGAGCTTGTATGTGACGCCCGAAGGGGTAGAGGCCCACAGGTTAAGAACCATTCGTCTAGGTAAACATGTTGAACTCTCGTGCAAACACTGTAGTTGCTGATTGGATTTCCATATGATGTGAAGAAGTGTAACTATGAAAACTTGCGTGTTCACAATGTGTAGTTTGAGTGCAGTGCGTCCATCGGTTTTCATCTAGACACAGTGATATGATTTACCACTTGTGTTTTCCAGAGATGGGAACAACATTTAGAATTCCACAACTGGTTCTAAGTAAGCACATCACAAAAAGTAAGACTAGAATATAAATATTCCTGCCTCTCCCATCTAGACTCATAACGATTATGCTATACCTACCTCCTGCAAGTCTTAATGGTGATATAAAAGCATGAGGAAAATCTCCTTTGCACCTTAGTACATGATGAAGATGTAAGGCCCTTGATGAATCAGAGTAAGAAGCCAACATTAGCCACTTCTCTGAGCTACCACATATACTGGACACCCTCTGTTTTAGGTTCACTGACCTGAGTACCTTAATCTGAAAGCACCCAAGTGAACACAGTTTGCTGTTACCCAGTTCAGCACCACGGCCATCACTGAATAGCTATGAGACAGTAAACTCGATGCACTTTGGAGTATCAGCTTTGGCAACTGTCCAGCATTTTCAATGACACAATTTGATGAGTATGCTCAATGACATCTTACTCTCTGTACACTTTACCAATGAGTAAAAACCATGAGTGGGCAGTGTGTGTGTGTGTGTGTGTATGTATGTGTGAATGCATCATATTTTGTTTTAGTAGATAGCCTGAATATACTTGCAACAGTAATAATAAGCCATCTAAAATCTGTTTAAATGATAATAAAACATCGGAGAGTAAAGAAATTGGGGCAGTACATTGGAGAAAACTGTGCATGTTCCCTGGAGACACTTTCTTATTCTGGATGTAAGGCAATGAAGATCTGGACTCGGCCTGATCACAGAACAGGCCCTGTGGTCTGAAGCAAGAATACTGGAAACTAAAAGAGTTATAATTCTAGTGAGGAAGGAAGAACTCAGAAGAGGACACAACAGGCAGCTGCTGTGCCCTTCCTGGCATTTGTCACACTCTGAACTTCCTCAGGGCAGTCACCACAAGACTAAGTCAAGTCAAAAATATTGTAATAATATATGCTAAGGAAACTAGTATGGACCATAACTCATTATAGTATGGTTTAGAAAAATACAAGGCCTTGAAGGGCTAAAGCCATGGTTCTTAGCATGTGGTTGCGACCCCTTTAAGGGCGTCAAATGATCCTTTCAAAGGAGTCTCTGAAGACCATCAGAAATATCAGCTATATACATTACAATTCATAACGCTAGCAAAAATTACAATCATAAGGTTACACAGGAAATAATACTATGGCCAGGGTCACCACGACATGAAGAACTGTGTTAGCGGACTGCAGTAGTAGGAAGGTTGAGAATCACTGGGCTGGAACAAAGGAGCGAGGAGAAGAGAGTCCATCCTTGATGAACTCACAAATCAGCTCCCACCACCTTCACCATATCCTTTATGGCAGGATTACATTCTTTCCATTGTATTCTTCCAATAGAGAAAGATATGAGCCTCTTCTGAAAAATTATAAGCTAGATCCTGTATGCATTCTATACATGGTATCTGCTGGTTACTCAGAAATGAATAAACAGTAAACATGACCATATGGCTGAAAGCCCAGATTAAAGACATATTTAAACATAATGAGCTCCAGGAAAATAGAGAGAGG
Source organism: Mus caroli (assembly GCF_978045245.1). Classification (NCBI taxonomy): domain Eukaryota; kingdom Metazoa; phylum Chordata; class Mammalia; order Rodentia; family Muridae; genus Mus; species Mus caroli. Next base: position 9,313,038 of record NW_028227271.1, read on the forward strand.
TTTGAGCTATTTTACTCTCTGCTGGTGTCCTAGCATCTACATTGCTGCCTGAATTAGGCAAATGATCACAAAACATTTGCTTAGTTTATAACGAATGGAATATTCATGTTCATATGTCATGGGTAGGCCTGTGTATGTTAGTTAAGCTTTCGAAACATCAACAAAATGGAGTTGAATCATGGAGAACTTGTACCCAGAGGATGGTGTTAGGCAGCTTGACTTGCTGGGCATATTTGCATTTCTCTAAACTGTGTTTGTAACTCCTTAATGCAGGATGACTACCCAACTTACCTAGAGTCTTCTATGATGAGACGTGTATATAACTGTGCTTCCCTGTAGCTATGGGCATACAGTGGGTCCTACCTACTATAACAGTCCAGATGAACTACTGCTGTTTACGAAATGGCCAGAAGGTTTAAAGAGGAACAGTGATGATTGAGGGCCAGTGATTAGTCTTATTTCTATTGCTTTTGACAAATACTTTTACAAGTGTGCAGACCTGGCATAAAAACATCCAACAACTACTTCATTAACTTGCACATCAATTGACATTTCATCCCATTTCCCTGTTGGGTTCTAAAGAACACATAATTCTTTGATTTTTTTTTCCCGCTTCAATAATTTTAGCCAAAGGGAAGATCACTGTAGAAACTGAAATTGTGAAATTTCACATAGTCCGTTGTTGGGCATAGATCCAGAGTTAGTTTTTATTGCTGGAAGGCAATTATAATTTTAATTTTGCTTGACACCACAGTTAGCTATTTCAATCCTACACCATGTGGACTTGGGCTGGTATTTCTGCTATTAATAGATCTTGAAAAATCTTGCATAAACATCACTTTCCAGGTAAAATTTCTGAGTTAATCTCTTAGAATCTACCTTCGATTTCTATTTCAATTTTCTCAAACTTTAAGATGAACTCTCAAGCCCATTACAAACATGTGGAGACTTCAATAGACAGCACCTTGGAAAGGGAAGTAATTAATTATCCTAACAGCTCAGCAACAAGAATGGCTAAGACCATATCACATCCAGAAACCTAGGTGCTCAGTGACTAGAATTAATAGACTCAAAAATGAGCTAAAGAGTGAAAGTACACTAAGATGGATGGTTCTTACAGGTAGGAGTCCTGATCACTAGCAATGAAAGTTCCAGTTCACGTCCACCAATTATTTAGACTAAATGGGGGGTAGTCAATGCCAGGTGATGTAGGGGTTGCATCGCTGAGAGTTTAACAGGGGGCTATAAACATAGATCACCAACCCAATATGGCCTCATGCTTCACTGCAGATCCATCTGTGGCCAGCTGGATTCATAATGTCACAGCTGTCTCTACCAGACATTTTTGGGCAACATAAACAAGATTGGGGGCTCAATACACAGGTAAATCATGGGTAAAGAGTTGACTTACTGCCAAGAGCTTGCCCCAGCAATGTTTCTCTCTAGAAGGCAGCCAAGAAAGGGTGGAGCAAAACTTGGTATTGTGAAAGTCCAAGTTGCTTAGTATAAATAATATTTACTCCCCTTGAATCTTCATCCTTGATTCCTTGTTATTGTGGAGCCAGAGAAGCCTATGGTTTCAGATGAATTAACATCTCTGGCTTATGGGGGATGGATTTATCACTAGTACTCTGGTTAGTGGGCCAGGAGCCCCTCACTTGTCAGGCTAGCTAACTCTTTGTAAACCAAAGAGATAGCAAATAAAAAAAAAAAACTACAATCCTTTACGCAGGCAAATATGCTATAATCCTTTACACAAATACACACAGACATACACATATTCATATGTATACATACTTTGGCTGAGCCCAACCACCTGTTTCAATCAACCCCACACATGTTCATGCATGCTTACACATTTGCCTCTATATCTACACACATACATATGAACAGACATATACACATTTGGATGGATAGATAGAACAGAGCTCCCCAAACCAACCCGTCCTCTTTACTTCTTTTCTCTGGCGTTTTTATAAACAAAATCACCTCATAGGTAAAATGTAACACAAAATGGGAGCTACAAAAGGATGTTGATATTAAGTTCAAAGCAGTGTTTCATTCTGTAAGTTCATTATAAGTTCAAAGCAACAGTTTCATATGGCCTTGCATTGTCATAGTGCACACCTGCCTGTGGCTTCATCCTTGGATCTGACCTAGAATGGATGTTTTTCCTTGAACACGAATTTGTCCCAACCATAATTCTCTCTTTTAGAGTAATTGTGAAAGCTCATTGTATTTCTTATGATGTAGCTTTAACTTACTATTATGAAGAGTGGGCACATTTAATTCTTGAATCTAACGTTATTACATCTGTCTAGCAAAACAACTAGGACCATCTCTTAAAACTGATTACTTGGATCAATTCAGGAAATCTATAAAATCACTACTTCATCTAAAGAGCATTAATTTGTGAAAGTTTATATTTATGTTGATCTTCGGGAAATCTGCTCAGTAGGGTGATCTAAGGCCCAGGGAAGTCTCTCTGGGACCTTGCTTCTCAGAGCTCACCCACCTTAGTCCATGCAAAAAAGTGGGGCACCTCCAGGAAGGCTACCTGCTAGCCTAAGCCTTTCCTAGATGGATTCTGACAATTTATAACAGGAAAACTCTATGTCAAACAAAGATACATTTGAAAATAAAGCTTTACGTATTCTTAACTCATTGAGGAAAAAAAAAAAAAAACTATCAACACACCAGAAAGTAAGCATGTATCATTGTATACGCCTGTTCTAAATCTGCTTAGATTTAAAGTGGTTTAAATCTAAAATCATTTTAGGTCTAAAAATGATTAACGATTTTTAGTCATTTAGCCAATCACTGTCCAAATAATCACACTTTAGTATTGCTGCTCAAAAATTCTCCCTTTGACTACTGAAAGATTTTGAGGCAGCTCACCACACACACAAGAACTTTCTGGCTAGAACTGGGCTATGAAGCTAGGGATAAATGAGTATGGTGATGCTATAAATATCACAGACAGCTGAGCAACGGAACCATGGATGATTGAAAGTGCTCCTCACCCTAACAAGGCTCACAGACAGCCTGCCAGCTCAAATTCCCCAACATTCACCTTCTATTCCCTCTTATTTCCATATAGAAAGAATGTGTATACATTGACCAAGCCCACCCTGGATGCATAGACTTTATAGCAATTCTTCCTTTCATTCCTTACCAAACCTCAGCCCAATCAGCGAACTCCATCTGTGTGAGATACAGACACACTATCATACGAACAGTCCCCCACTTCCCTTTACCCTCAGCATAAAATTAATCACTAAAGTGATTTCTGAAGGGCTCTCAATTCTCTGCAATGTATCTGTCATCACCACTATTGATCTGCCCATAATTATTTCTAATATGAAATTAAATAGTCTCCTGTTTTCCTAGGATAGTGCTTGTTTGTAGACTCGTTCTGCCATTATGATGACTTCTGGGGAAGAAATATGACTTACTGGAGGAGCCTGGATCATGAGACTAGAAAGCAGTTTTGACATTACAGTGTTTTGGGGCCTGTGCTGCTGTCCCCCAAGAGCCCCTTGCTGAAGGCTTGGTCTCCATTCCCTAGCACCACTGGGCAGTGGTGGAACCTTTACAAGGCAGTACCCACAGGGACTTCTAGAGGTATGCCTTCAAGGAGCACAGTGGGCTATGAGATGACAACTGGGCTCCATTAAACATGCCTACTGTGATGGTTTTCCACAACACAAGCCTTTACTAGTCATATACTAAAACTTCCAAAACTGAGCTTAAAAATAACACTTTTTTTTATTATAGACCAATTAGCTCAAGAATTTATGATAGGAAAGGGAAACTGCTGACTCAGAAACCTACCTCATGCCTCCATGACCTGGAAAAAAGTACTTAACCTTGATAATCATGCATTTTCTTACTATAGAGCATAATATGTATGTATGTATAGATATATAGGTAGATAGATAGATATACATATATGTGTGTACTAATATTACACTGAACCAGATATAATTAATACACATTAACTAGCCATTAATTAGTGAGTTCACACATACAAGCCAATTTTGACAAGCTAGCACCCAACCCATTACCAGTTTTCAGGATGGGGCAACTTAAATAACTTTGAATAATATTACAGGAATTATTAATATATGGTTGTATGTAAAAATATTTTGCAAGTTTAAAGCATTACAAGTAAGGAATGACATTTCCCTTAGCAGGATTTTCGTTAATATTACAGGTGAACTGGAGTAGGTGTGTCACTGTGGATGTGAACATTGAGACCCTCATCCTAGCTGCCTGGAAGCCAGTATTCTGCTAGCAGCATTCAGATGAAGATGTAGAACTCTCAGCTCCTCCTGCATCATGCCTGCCAGGAATGCTGCCATGTTCCTGCTTTGATGATAATGGACTGAACTTCTGAACCTATAAGCCAGCCTCAATTAAATGTTGTCCTTACAAAATATATACATATATAAACAGGTGAAAAAAAAAAGAATGTGTTTCTAAGACAACAAATTGATGCTAAACAAAAGTAGAAAAGGAGGTAACTTAACAGCTGTCCAATTGGAATTCCGGCCCACTCGTCTGAAGGATCTTATCTAGTCCTGTAAGCTTAGCCAATACCCGAAAACTGGTGAGGTCACGAACCTACTACTGCCACATTCTTAAGTCAATATAATTCCTAACTTTGTTCCAAATACTTATCCTTTGCACCCACAGATGAGCATGGCTCTCACCCTTTATCAGAGGAATTTCTTTTTTACAGCAGATGGTAAGCATTCCAGAAATTCCCCTCTGGTCAGAGTGCAGAGAACATCAGACTGTGGGGTGCCCAACCCCAGTTACTAGAACACAGTATTTACACCTAAGGTTCAGGAAACAGTGGAAGAGGGACTGGAAAGACTAGAAGAGCCAGATAGCCAGGCAGTCTGCTACAAGATTGTGACTTCCATATATGACAAGGAAGTTGTGCCCGATCAATCGCAACAATACAACAACACAATTTGACCTGAAAAATGACAGCATAGGTGGTAGAAATCTCATGGGATCCCACTCTTAGACAAAGGTCTACAGGTATTTAACAACTGATGAGAGAGGAAATATTAGACCTCCCTACTGAGGGACCCATTAACTGGTTGTCCATTATGAAGTTGTCTGCCCTAAAAACATACATGCAAGCAATGCTAAACAGACTCCAAAGGTGCTCCTTACATATTTACTCTCATACAAACACACATGTTATTTAAATAACTTGACATCAAAGAAAACTAAAAGTTACTTGTGTGTGTGTGTGTGTGTGTGTGTGTGTGTGCATGTGGTTTGTGTGTGAGACAGTAATAATTAGACAAAACGAAGTCACAAATTTGAGAGTGACATAAGTGGCCCTGATGAGTAGTATATAGAGGTGAAAATGATGTAAATACAGGTGTGTGTGTGTGTGAAGTTTTTGATATAAGTTTAATTTTTAAAAGGCGACCCTCTAAACCTGTTTGCATTTTCTCAAATAACATAAAAGTTCATGCTCTCACAGGTGCCCAAGGATAAGGAGACTGTCTGCAAGCCTCTTTCTCCCTTACCATCCTCTTTCGTTTGACAGTCCAACCCACAAATCCATCCACCGCGTCCCAATGATTCTGTGACATCCCTATTGTCACTGCACCCGTGCTCTCTGAGTCTGGAGAGCCTCTGTCTACCTTTCTGCTGAGACTAAAAACTCAGCCTGTACTCTAAGAAACCTCTGCCATTGTCTGCAAAAAGTCACCCCGCTCCTGGCTGAGTCAGAACACTTAGACTATACCATGACGTGACAGAACTCTCTGTAAACATTTAAATCATGTTGCTCCACTCTCCCATGAAACCAGTTCAGCAAAGACAAATGTCATTTGCCTAGGCAGGGCAACTTCTTTGTCCAGTGCACAGTATGTTTTAGGAATACAATAACTATTTATATGAATTAGATAGCTAATGGATTAGAATAAGAAAATTAATTATTTAAATAACCTGATACCAGAGAAAACTGAATGTTACATAAAAACATTAACGGTGAAAACAGGCTTATGATAATATAAGGTAAAATTAAAAGATAACATCAAGGATAAATTATGAGCCACTTCATGATGACATCAGAACAAAGGGAGAGTAAAGTATAACTGCTTCATATCTACTGCTCTTTTTAAAAGAAAACATTAGAAGCCAGAGCATCGTCAAATCAAACTGAAGAGAGTGCCCTTGATGTCTGCACTTGTATTTCAGTTGGCTAAAAATAAAAGGTAAAAAAATATTGTAAGCCTACTAAAATCACAGCTTTTAAAAGCACCTCTTAAATGAGATAGTATCAATCATAATTTATATTTTTAAGATTTTTATTTTTATTTTGTGTGTGTGTTTCTGAATGTGTGTATGTGCACTCTGTGCAGATCTAATGTCCATGGCGGTCAGAAAGAGGGAGTGATATCCCATAGAATAGGAGCTGTAAGTGGTTGTGAGCTGCCGCACGGGTATGGGAAATAAATCTGGGTCTTTTTCAAGAGCAGCAATGCTCTGAACCACTAAACCGTCATTCCAGCCCCTCAATACATAATGTAATACATCACTTTGCTGGTGTAAGCAATATAAAAGCCATAGAGTAAAATACGTTTATTTTACCCTTGTAAGACAAAGACAATTAACTTCGCTGTCCTTCAAATGGATGGTGCCAGACAGACTACCTTCGCTGTTTGTACTCGACAGAGCTTAGAGGTCCTCAAGGTAGAAGGCAACGAAGTTTATCTTACAGACTTGTCCTTTGGACCATCCTTCTGTTTGTTTGTTTGTTTGTTTCAAGCATCAAAATCTGTGATCAAAATGAGATCTGTCTTAACTGTCAATGAAGCTAGCACAGAATAGTGTGGAATAAGGTTCAATGTGTTTAAAAGTATGCAAATAAATGTATCCAACAGATTGCCGTTTCTATCACCAATGCTATTCTTAGCCAGAACGGCATTAATTCACGTTCCCGGCCTGATGATACTTCTTCTGCCACACATAGTAGAAGCTCATGATTGTCACAACAAAGACTTCCCTAAGATTTTGAGTGTTATTCAAAGCAGGACATTAAATTCTGTTTTAATAGATGTGTCTGTAAAGCTGAGTAACTTTAAAAGGCCAAGCTAGATAAGAAAGAGATAAATATAATCACCTTTAGCAGAAAGTGCAATTTGTCCACGTGTACAATACATTGAAAAAGGCCTAGAAGATGAATCTATGCCACTACTTCCTACGAACATTTCTAATCCAGGGTATTTACAAGGGCAACTCTTTTCCTCCTGTATCTCTTCCCTCCTTCTCCGTATTCTTGATAGGAACACAGCCTTCCTATTCTTATCCCCCAATAGCTCTTATCATTTATAGTTCCTATTCTTCCTTGTAGAGCTAAACAACCTGATTAACACAGCTAAGCAGTGACTAACATTCACATTCACTATGTCACATGATAGAAAGATAAAGACAAAATGAATACAGCACAAAACATACTCTCTGCATGATTCAAAATATTTAGTGGTCCCCCAAACTCCTTACAATTCAGCAGCTCATCAAAATTAATACCATATTCTATTTAAAATGTAGATATGGTATGTTATCACAGAGTTATATTTCAAGAAATATCAACTTAGTATGACTTGAAATATTTCAGGAGGCAATGTTTGAAGGACACGCTCTCACACAGTGTGGCAGGTACAGGAAACATCAGGTTTAAGGTTTCTGGCATAACTCACAAAACTTTCGTTGTCAGCAGAAAGATTCTGTTATTTATGACTCAAGCTAGCACTAAGTTATTGCATTCGATGTTAACATGAATAAAAGCATAAAATTTTCACACTATGAAATGATTACCATATTTAAGCATCTCATTTTAAGATAATAATCTATTGAGTAAGATTAATGATATAGTATTGTCTAATTATTATCTCCTTAAAAAAAATCAATGATGCTCAGTTTGGTTACACATCTGCAGGAAAACAAGGACAAAGAGGCATGAGGAAAAGTCTGAGAATCTCTCTGTGAGATGGCGTTAGGCGAGGACCACAGCCTTATAGGCTACCCGTGTTATAACAGATTTCTGTAAAAATAGACAGTTCTGCCCAACACCAAGCCCCAGTGATGAATGGCAAACAAAAATGTCTAATCTTCTTATTGGCTTTGCAATCAGATGTCTCCTACTTGGCAATGAGATTTGGCTTGGTGTATTAAACATACAAGACACGAGGGCAGGGATCCGATCTTAATTTCGCTCAGAGCCATGCACACTTTCAGGCTGTGCATCTTTTAATTTCCTTTAACTGGTCAACAAGTGCATCCTTCCATAGCTTCCCTGTTTATACTCAGCCATCCCTGAATTGTATGCGGCAGCACACCACCTTCTTATTCTATGGGAGTGCACAGTTAAAAGAGTTTCACTTAAGTCTCAGGCGAGACTTTGAGCTTTTGAACGATTTTAGAGCCGTTGTGACGGCAAGACTGCTGACACTGTATGAATGTGTTATGCATTAGTAGACTACCATCAACCTATAGAGGTCAGAGGTGGGATGCTATGGGGTGGATCTGGGATGTTCCTTCAACAATTTCATAACCTGACCACTGATTGACCAGCTGGGGGTGTTCTTTAGGGAGAAACTTCTGTGGAGCTTTAAAGAGGCTAGGGTCTAATTGGTGAAATAGGCCATACGGACTTTGACCTTATATCTCGAACCTATCTCCAAGCCCCTCTCTCTGTTCCACTCTCGTATGACTATCCATGGCCCCCTGCTCTGCAGCCATGGACAACCTTGTGCCTACCTCACTGTGATGGATGGAAACCTCCTGAGACCATAAGCCCAGACAAATCTCTTTTGCTTGAACTCACACTGTCAGCATTTTGTCACAATGGCAGTGTATGTTACATACATCATCCTATGAAGCAAACACACACACACACACACACACACACACACACAGCTAATCAGACTTTGACTAAATGGATAAAACGCAGGTATAAATAACTACTTATTAGAATTGGGAAAGGAGGACATTGCTCCATCTCCTATAGAGGGTAAACAAAGGAAGTATGCATGCTAAGAAATCTTGTGCCAGTCAAGTTGAGATGCTGATTTAAAAATTTGACATATTTCTAGAAAATCAACTAGAGTATATCAAACTGTATACTGGAACAAAAAAAAAAGAAATTAAAAACTAGACCTACAACTACTCACAAAATTTATTTCATAGCTACAAACTTCCCCACAATGAAATCTAGGTCCAGATGTGCACATGGGCACCAAGGGACTTGTGAAGAACTTGACAGTGCGGGTGTGCATGAGTCTGTGACTGGAAACAACCAGAACACCTATCAACAGAACAGATACAAAGATTGTGGCATTATCCCACAACACCTGATGGATCTTAGGAATGTACATGGAACATCTAAAGGAAAAACCACACTGCTGAGTGCAAATCACATAAGCTCGGGAACAGACAACAGTCAGCAACATTACAGAAGTCTTCCATGAGGTACAGTTATGATGCATAGCCAGAAAGAAAGACAGTGGTTGTCTGTGGGAAGGAGTGGGAGGGGTTTACCATTATGGAGTTCAGCCAGCGGCCTCTGGGATGCTTGGGATGTTCTTTCATTTAATGTGGTTGGTGATAACCTGGGCAACATGGGTAAGCACTTCACATGGTAATTCCCTTTCACAGAATTCTGTTGTGTACATGTGTCGTATAAGCTTTTCTGTAGGTATATTATTCTATATTTTAGAAGACCAAAAAACATTAAAAAAAAAAAAAAAGGAAACCTGTTAGCATAGTAGAAGCCCCAGAAGTCCCTACAATCATTTTATAAGAAAAACACTAGGATGTTGTAGAGAAAAATTCTTTTTAATTTAGATTGAAGGGGCTCGTTCTGGGACATAGAGGAAGAGCAGATTCCTGAAGTGTGATCCAGGCTCGGCCTTGGGATGGACAATCTGGGATACAGCCTGGTGAGGAGAACATGACAGAGAACAATAAAGGACAAGTTTAGAACCTTGGGATGCATGGAACAGGACGCACTTCTTAGCATCTAGTCACAGAAAGGTGACTCTGAGGGCCCCCATCATATTTAGATAGATGTATATATGTCGGTGTCTAGAGTAGAGATGAGATCAGGTACCATCAGCACAAGCCATACAAACTTTGACCCACTTCTTTGATTTCAAGGTGTAACATAGATCACCCTGGAGTATACGAACACTGAGGTCCAGGAAGGATCTCTGGCTTGAGTGGTTTCCTGAGCAGTGAGAGCTATTGGAGGAGACTATGAGGCTCCGGCACAACCCTCAGGACTCTTGGCAGGTAAGCTCATTAGACATGACTGTTAAAAAGAACCTGAGAACGGTCCAGAAAGATAAGACGTCTCCAAACATGCTCTGGCCATGTAAATGGCCAGGCTGATCAGGGAACTATAGTAGCAGCTGGGATCAGTGCACACTCTCACTAGTGGAAGCTCTTCAACCACTGTGGAGTTAGAGACACCCACAGACAATGCAGAACTGAGTCACCTCTGAGGGCCCTATGAGGCAAAAGTCCATGCTACCTTTAGGGTCTAAATTTCAACAGTAAATAGCAATAGAAAGACACACAGGGAAGAGAAGAATAATTAAATGATACAGTACTTTTCTTTGGCTGTTACTTTAAAAAATGCAAACTCCAGGGCCTGAGCCAGGAGCAGGAAGGCATTATTTGAGTTAACTCAGTGGTGAAACATGAAAGCGATATTGAACTCTTTACTAGGGGGGTGGAGGTAGAGATTCAAGCCATTAATTTGATAGGTTAAAAATATGTCAGTGCAAATCTACAATCTGATTTTGTGAAGCATCTATGCCACCCGCATAGGATGCCAGAGACTTCTGCACAATTGGCTTAAGTTTGGCAGACATGTTATACCCCTGCAAAACTGACAGCATCAGATTTTGCTAGCAATTAAAAAGTCTGCTAGGGATTTTTTCTCCAGGCAGTGCAGGTACAAGAAGCTTAGACACATCCATCCCTGAAAGACTAGGCACTGTGGATGCCTCCCAGCCATCTGCAACTTCACATAAAAGCAGCTGCTTATCCCTGAAGGAGAGGACCACCTACTTACTCATTCTTGCAGCTATATTGATTGAATAGCATCTATATGCCATAGAGTGTGCTAGGTGATGGGAATACCAAGATGAATGAGACACAGTCATTACCATACAGCAAATGAAAAAGGGCTTGCAAACAAGCCTAAGGAGAAGTGCTGCGTGAGAGGAGCTAGGCTAGGATGAAAGTCACCTGAATCTCCCAGGGGGAGGGGGAGGAGCAGAGAGCAGAGAAGGCCTCAGAGAGGACAAAGAAGGGCTGGAAGGAGAAGGAAACAGATGTCCAATGGCAAGAAGCACAGACAGAGGCTGTAGAATGAGGTGGGAAGGTGACAATGCCATATGAATACCATGTCGTGTCTTTAAAAGATGTTCCATTTAGGGAATGGTCTCAATCAAGGTGCATCAGCAAATAAGCAGCAGCAGGTAATTGTAGATGGATGAAAAGATGAGGATGGTAGCATACAGATGGTAAAGAATAAATGATAAGTACATGAAAGACTGATGATAGCAGAATATAAGTGATAGATCATAGATGATAGATAATAGATAGATAGATAGATAGATACATACATACATACATACATACATAGGTAGGTAGGTAGGTAGATAGATGATAGATAGATAGATAGATAGATAGGTAAATAGATAGATAACTAGGTAGGTAGATAGACAGACAGACAGACAGACACATACATATATACATATATACATAGATACATACATACATACATACATACAAACCAGCATACATACCCAGGTAGATAGATAGATGATTGATAGATAGATAGACAAACAGATAGATAATAGATAGACAGCTAGATAGGTAAATTCCTAGGTAAGTAGGTAGGCAGACAGACAGAAAGACAGAGAGACAGGTGATAGACTAACAGATTCTGAGTACATGCACAGTATATAAATAGACTTACTTAAAAGAACCTGTTTATAGAATTGTCAGGTTGGCAAATCCACATGTTCTGCAGAGCAGGTTAACAAGTTTGAAGAACCAGACAGGAGCTGCTGGGGTTGGAACATTCCAGAATGTTTCTTTATCTGGGAAACTTTATTCCTAAGGTTTCGTTCCTAAGATCCTCCAACTGACTGCATGAAGCCCACCTCATACTGAATGCAAGTTTCTTCACTGTTACTTAAAGCCACCTGACTCAAGACACCAACCACATCGATGAAACACTGTCAGACTGATTCCCACACTCAACACTGACCAACAGTGTGCTGAGCCCAACCAAGTTAACTTATAAAAAAGAAATCACTGAATTTTACCAACTTACATTATAAATGTATATTTGTATTCTTACGCAAAACTATAATCGCCATAAACACCTTTAGAAATATTTTTGACTTATCATAATCCCAAATTGAGATTTTAAAGGGTTTTTTAAGCTATTGGTTTAATTTTGCATGCTTATGTATCTATGTTCCAAACACACATGTGGAGGTCAGGGGTAATCTATAGGAGTCAGTAATCTTGGTCACCATGTCGGTTCTAGGGATTAAGCTCTGGTGATTTGCTTAATGACCACACTCTTACTCTCTGAGCCATCTCACTGGTCCCTAATTTAAAAACTAGACACAAAAATTCTATAATATCATCTCCGATTCCATCTCTCTCTCTCTCACACACACACACACACACACTCACTCACTCATGTGAATACTCACAGCTATACACACATGTGCGTAGGCACACACACACCTATGCACTCTCCTGAGCACATTATTCATGTACCCACACACATACATGCACACACATGCACATACATGCACACACATATGCATATACACATGCACAAATACATGGGTACAGGTGCAGGTACTAGCATCTCACACACACTCACACACACACATATCAAGCAGAAAACTTACTTGTCATGGATTTTATCAGTAGTCAACACTTACCATCTTTCAATCTTTTGTAGTTCACATGACAGATTTCCAAAGTACTTCTGGTTTTGTTTTGTTTTGTTTTGTTTTGTTTTTTAGGTCACATGAAACTATACTCATGTCTTAATAACAAACATTCATTCCTGTTTTCATTTCTACACAACATCCAGCCCCTTTCTGTTACTTACACTAAGGCTGTTCGTGCTGCCAGGCACAGTCTCTCTGTTCACATTGGAACAGCTGCCCACTATCACGAAGCTGCTCACATTCATGCCCAATCTAAAAATCGTGTCTCTGAAACCCAAAAGTATCTGCCTTAAGTGCCTCATGACCACAGGACTCATGTTTGGGTTCAGTATTTTTTAATCAAATGACTTGATTCTTCCATCAAAATTAGACCATCTCCTGAACAACAACAACAACAAAATGTGTTGTAACCAGCCCTCTGCTCAGTGGTCAACATCCTGAGAGCAGAACTGTTATTTTAACAGTGTAGATCACCAGCAGCCATCCCTTGAAAAATCAGAAGCCTGCTAGAGCCCTGAGCATGTCAGGACCCTATGTGAGCAGAACCGGTGATGTTTGACAAAGGGCCTAAGCCTGAGAACTCTCAATGGGTGCCAGCTAAATCAAAAGAGAAAGAATACATTTTTCTTCTGTAGTTGGTTGGGAGAGGATGTTGCCATCAGATTAGGGTGTTGTATATATGTGGACATTACATTCACTCAAAATTGTGCTTTTACATATCTTTACAATGTCCTTAACTAAAGTAAATCATTACTTGTGAACAAGTAGCCTACAGAACAGGAGAATGTGATGGAGACACAATGCTGGATCTATCTATCTATTGTGGCTCTAATCTATACATATGGATCTATCCACTATAGTTCGTAACTATGCATCTCTATGCATACAATGCATGAAGGGTCCAAGTAACCAGTCTGAATGGGGACCCTGAATCCAAGGGTTGGCAGATAACAGACAGCAAATTAGATTTGGGCAACCAATGGAATAGCCAAGTCACCAAACCCCTGGGAGGTGGGTGGATGGGGAATCCAGTCAGGAAATCCTTACAGATGGTGCAAGGGAAGATAGTCCAAGTTCTGAGAAGAAACACAGTCTGACTGGTTGCACATGGTTAGGGTTTTTTTTTTTTTTTTTTTTTTTTTTTTTTTTTTTTTTTTTTTGGTTTTTCGAGACAGGGTTTCTCTGTGTAGCCCTGGCTGTCCTGGAACTCACTCTGTCGACCAGGCTGGCCTCGAACTCAGAAATCCACCTGCCTCTGCCTCCCGAGTGCTGGGATTAAAGGCGTGCGCCACCACTGCCCAGCTCATGGTTAGGTTTTTATCCAGCACCCAGAGCTGTGAGGAAGGGCCTGCCGGCAGTACTTGAGGAGGGTAAAATGGGCCTGTGTCAGACACCAGTGTCTGGGCTTGGGAAGTCTTAAATAAACCATGCACGGCAAAGGCGAGCTGGTCTGTAGGCCCCATATGCGGCTGCACATGGCCTGGGATACATTATGGCTCTCATTGCCTTTAGGCCCACACTCACATCAAAACTGAGAATAACAGACCATGGACAGAAAACTATAATATCTGGGGGTTTTTCTTCTCTCATATATTACATCTTGAACAAAGTTTCCCCTCCCCTTTATCCCCAGTCTCTCCTCCTCACCTCCACTTTCCCCCAGAACCGCCTGTCTCTCTGCTTCCACTCAGAAAAGAGTAGGCTTCCCAGGGACATCAACCAAACACAGCATGACAAGCTACACTAAGACAAGTCACGGCACACTGAGGCTGGACAAAGCAAGCCATTAGGAGGAAAAGGGTCCCACAAGAAGGCAAAAGAGTCAGGGACAGCGCCCGGCTCCCACCACTAGGATTCCCACAAGGACACCAAGTTGCTCGGCCATGACACCTATGTAGAGGACCTAGCTAGGCTGCTAATTTTAAGTATTTGTTCTCAACTAACTTGTTCCTTTTTCATAGACCTTTCCTTTCACAATACACACCTGCTTGCTCTGATTACTTCCCTTCACAAACACCAGACGGCAGCCTAGTTGCCACCCCATGCCTAATCTCCTATCTCCTGCCTTCCTGCTGACTTCCAGATCTCATCCTGTTAGCTTTAAGTGGCCTGCTGAAAGCCCCAGTGGTCCTGCTACCACTTCCTTAAGACGCTTCTCCCAGATGCCCCAGGATCCTTCACCACAAGACCTAGTCACTCTCAGTCCTTCTCAGTATTGTCCCTCATAAGATGAGCCTGTGAACACTCAAGAGATACCCATTGGCCAAGTCCTATTCCAAAGATCATGGCTTACTTTAGCTGGTGGCCATGGGCACAAACTCCACAAACAATCTGTGTCTTAGAAGTTGCTATAAATGATCATTGAAAAGCAGAATATATAAGGTTAGGTGTGGTGGTGCGTAAATTCAAGAGAATCCTGCCAATCAGGCCTACAGAGCAGCTTCCAGGCCAGGGAGGGCTACATAATGAAACCCTGCCTCATACACACACACATACACACACACACACACACACACACACACACACACACACCAGAAGCACTGAGCCAATCACAGTCATCACAGGAATCATAGACACCCAATGGACATAATTAAATACGTTTGGTTAGAGCAGGAGTGTTCAAGGCTGACATTGTTGAAAAACAAATGTCCAATTTCCTGACTTCGATAATGAATCTTAGCTCATTCATCAGCTGGGTGTTCCCAGGTTAGCAGTCAAGCTCATCTGAGTAGCAGCAGGAGCCTGCTTGGGGGGGCTCAGCTCCACACCGTTCATTCTCCCTGCGTGCTCATGAAAAAGTGATGCAATTATCACAGAACAGTCTGTTTCAAATCGTGCCTTCAAAGTGCACAGCAGATGATGATCAGGATATCTTTGGGGATCCACAAAACCAGAAACTGCTTATAGTTAGAGCTGAAAAAAGCAGTCTGGTGTGGTGCTGTGCTGGAACCCAACACATTCAAAGTCCAATGGGAGGAAACCACACACACAAACTAGATTTGCTTGTGTGAGAGTCCAGCACCACCCTGTACCTATGTCTTAGTCAGGGTTTCTATTCCTGCACAAAACATCATGACCAAGAAGCAAGTTGGGGAAGAGAGGGTTTATTCAGCTTACATTTTCCACATTGCTGCTCATCACCAAAGGATGCAGGACTGGAACTCAAGCAGGTCAGGAAGCAGGAGCTGATGCAGAGGCCATGGAGGGCTATTCTTACTGGCTTGCTTCCCCTGGCTTGCTCACCTTGCTTGCTTATAGAACCCAAGACTACCAGCCCAGAGATGGCACCACCCACAATGGCCCCTCCCACCTTGATCACTAATTGAGAAAATGCCTTACAACTGGATCTCATTGAGGCATTTCCTCTAGGGAGGCTCCTTTCTCTGTGATAACTCAAGCTTGTGTCAAGTTGACACACAAAACTAGCCAGTACACTATGAAACCTTGGTTAGCATTAGAAATGACCTGAAACAAAACTTAACATTTCCTTAGGTCCCATACAAAAAAAAAAAAAAAAAAATGGAGAAACTCTCTTTGACAATAGTTGCAGTATATTCCTGAAAATAACTCCTAATCACAGACATATACCCATTCATGATAAAGTGTAGCAATGTTAATCTAGGGATGGGATACACATATACATTACATAAGTAAAACTGGTTGAGGGCCTCCTTAGTACAGGAATCCCATCTTGTGCATAGCCTCCATTTTGTACTAAGCTAAATTCTAAGAAACAACTGAATTCCCAGAAACAGCTTCTGGTCCCACGTCTCTCATATGAATGTATTCCATAATATCTCACCCTATGGTTTCTTGGTCAGCATCCAGTCAGGACTGGACCTCAGCAGCTGCTAAAGACTCCAATTGGCTGGTTTCAATCCAGACCAATTATCAGGAGAACCATCTGAGGTACTTGACAGATGATAACCAACTTAAAGTGTGAGGCATGAAAATGGCTAGACACATACAGTGTACACACATACTCATTGGTTGTCTCTACCCTACCCTTCCCCACCTAATTTGTGATTTTTGACTTTAAAAGGTTGCTCTGTCCTACCCCTGCTCACACAGTTTGGACCCTGAATCCAAGCATCTCCCTGATATATCGGCTTTTTGAATAAAGAAAGTTTTGTTGGTTTGAACTTGGTTTTTATAGTGGATTATTCCCAAATTCTTGGACCCTAACAGAACTCATCTGTCTGGAGACATCAGATTCCCTTGATGCCATCACTAAAATCACATCCTACAGGGGGCAAGGAGGAAGGTCTGCAACCCCCACCCTCAAGAGACTTGGAACAAGGCCTCAAAACCTTGGGAATAAAATTTTTTAATTCCCTGGGAAGCAAACTGGGCTCCTCTGAAGGAGCCACTGACAAGGGGGCAGGGATGACCCCGAACTAGGAAAGAAGTGAGCCAACTCCCGAGACACGTGGCTAAAGGAGATTCGGAAATTCTTCATGGTCTCACCAATTATAATGAAACTAACCTAGCAGCCAATCAAAATTGTACTAATGTCACTGCCTTGTCCCTACCAGTCATATTAGAGGTGGCCCAACCCTTCTGGAAAATTCCCCTAGCCCTAGTCACTGCCATTCTGATGAATGTTTGACCCCTGCCTGCTGGCAATTTCTGCAGAATAAATGTCCTTTGCCTTTGCACACCATTTGAGTCTTGAGTCTTCCTTCAGTGATTCTTGAACCCTAACAAGGAGGATTGTGAATTTAAAATCAGGCTAGACCACACACACACACACACACACACACACACACACAGAGCAAGGTCAAGATTAGTCCCGGGCATAGCATAAAACATTCAAAATAAGAAAGAAAAAACAAAGTCAGATATTATGTAATATTGGAGAATTCATTAAGGGAGACAGGACAAACTCTCCTTTGACCAAACTGTAGCAAGATGTATACATCCATGAACTAACACATCATCTAATTTTGCTACTTCGCCTTATCCCCTTGGCATCCTGGAGCGCCAGCCTCATTTCAGGTCTGTGGTTTGCCAGGAAAGAGCTTCCTGCTCCTGACACACTTGCTTTTATATTTTCAACAATCAACCTCTTTGCCTTTTTAAATGGAAATAATGTCCCCATTCCATTTCCCTTTGCTGAGCCTCCACTGAAGCGGAGCCCGGCTCTGCCCTCTTCTGAAACAGTAGTGTCTTCCCAGTTAATAGAGTTATTTTTTAAAATTGTTAATTAAATGGCAATTGTTAGAAACAAATGTGTCTCATTACTCAGTGAGAAAGGAATTAGCTTCTACATTAACCTGCATTCTTTTCATGAACCCATTTTCACCATTTTTTCTTTCTTCTTGAGGTTTTAAACCATAAGCATGCAAAAGTTCACTACTAAAATATGAAAAACATTTTAAAATTGGAAGGAACAGATACCCAACAATCTGTCACTCAGTCCAACTACCCTAATTTCCTTCCAATACATTTCTTGTACAGATTTTTAAGTCAAGAAATCAAATGTATTAAATTCGTATTAAAATGTGCCCGAAGGTTAAAGCAGATGATAATGTGATAAAAACTGAATTGTCTATAAGCAAAACTGATAACCCATATGTTTCAATAAATTTGTAAAAACAAAGATACTCTAAGGATTTGTTGTTTAGTTTCCTCTGAAAAACATTCCATCCCAGAAGGAAGCTCCTTAATGGGAAGTAAACAACTCAAAACAGCTTCAGGTGGTCTCTGAAACCTACCAAACTCATCAGGGCTTTAGGCCTCTCCTTCCCCCTCCCCTCCCCTCCCCTCCTCTCTCAGAGTAAGCAATAAAGTCACTCTCAGAAAAGCTACACTGCCAAAACTCTCAGACAAGACCTAGCTGCATGGATGAATTTTAGAGGAACTGCTGCGGCACTTGGAAAGGACACTTTCCAACCGGTGGAGCTGCCCACAGGTTGTCTGTCCCGTGAGCTCCAGGTTCCCCACTTTTGTGAGCTGTCACCCAAGCTTTGGTGGGCCTTAGGGATGCAGATACCTTTGAGTCATTTCTGCTCCTGTAAGCAAGTAACCCCAATAAAGCTCACAGTCTCACCAAGCGGGACTTGGGTGGAGAGTAGAAGGAGACAGGTGACTCCATGGCAGGCTTCAAATTGGCAGTTGAGGAGACTAGGCCTGAATTTCTGTTTCCAAGAACTGGGCCAGTCAGTTTTAAAGAAACAAAACAAAACAAAAAAACCCACCAGGCTTCTGACCCAGCTAGTCAGAACCTAGAAGGTGCCCAGCCACTGAGCCTAAAGAAAGGACAATGGATCACCACTAACTTTCCAGACCTCCAGGGTAACAGATTCCAGCCCCCAGCCCCACCCTCCCACCCCAGTAATGGAATGCCCTTAGAGATGGAGTAAGATAGAGATCACCTACCCGAGTGCCCTAACCTGCTTTAAATCTAGCCTGTGAGCTCATTTGATTTGATTTGTGGGGCCACCCCAGTGTGCTTGACTTCTGCAGAATAAAACACTCTTTGGGCTTATATACAATTTGAGTCTGGGTTATCATTCTTCGGCAAATCATGAGCTCTTACAGCGATATCTGATGCACTTTTCCCCTCCTCAGTGACTCAGATACCAGCTTAGACCAGATTAAAAGTAGATAGAGGTGGGTTTATTAGGAGGCAGCTCTCAGGTGGGTTCTCTGATCTTACAGGTGGAGGTCAGTGAAGTCGGGCATCTGGGCTAAAGTAAGGGGGTTTTATAGAGCTTAGGGGAGGAGTGATGCTGTGCCTGCTAGGAGCTGGGCTTGTGTCCATACATGGTCAAAAACTGAGTCCCTGGGTGGGGCAGTCTCAGGTGGGTTTCGGGGAACACAGATAAGGAGGAGCGATGACGTGTTAGCCTGGAGTTTTCTCTGTGAGGGTGGTGTTGGAGGGAAGGAAGGAAGAGGGGTTTCCCAGCTTGTGTGGGGAGGGGTGGGATGAGCAGCCATTTCAGCCTAACAGTACATAGTTTAGTTTGCCATATCTGGGATGAGTTTCCCCAGGAAAAGTTTTGTCACACATCAGGATTTCTACATTTGAAAGGACATAGGTTGGGGCCGCATGTCATAAACTCAATAGTAACTGGGAATATCGTTAACATCATAATCTACTACGTAGATTTGCTGAACCTCCCAGCTCGGTGTTGGCATGACCATACCGTTAAAAAAAAGAGAGAGAAGAAAAAAAAAAAAAAAGAAATCACATGAAGTCGGGACCATCTGCATTTGATCAATTGGACCTGTATTATCAATACAGTTTCCATGTTCAGCTCAGATGTGTATTATCACAATAGGAAGTCAGTTCACAGTTCTATCCTTTATCTCCCTTGCCCGGTGGACTTTAGCATGATGTTATTGCATAGCATGTGCCACTAGCCATCCCACTGACAAACCCTAGCAGATACTATGCCAAAGGCATGTTAGGAGTTCAGAACAGATTAAGCATACTATGGTGTCAAACCTAGCCCTGGTACAATGGATCCAATCAATATATGCTGTGAACACTCGGGGCATTGAGAAAGAGAGCTAAAGAAGACAGGATTCTCATTGCTATGCAAAGATATGATATAATTAACAACAAAAACAAGGGTAGCATACTACAAACCCAGGAAAAGATGATAGGAAAATGACCTAACTATTGAAATTCAAAATGTAAAGCGCTTTAGCTAAGGCAAGAGAGACAGAAGAGTTAGAAGAAGCACAGTAGTGAGCGCACTGGGGTGAGAGAGATGAGGATGCTCACGAGATCAACAAAGTACCAGAACCAAGAGGTGAAGAGGAGACAGACTGGAGAGCACAAAGCTTGAAGTGCCCACAAGAATCCATCCCCCCCCCCTACGCATTGGTGGAGACAGCTTGAACTTAATCTCAGGTGTGAAAGGAGGCTTTCAATTATCACAAGCTTGACTGTCAGACGCTGCAGATTCTCGTTTATTAGACTAAACTGACATCAGCACCGAGCCGTGATGGATAAGGCCAGACCCGGATGAAATTAGGACCATTAGGCTCCTTTGCAGGGAGTCAAGTGAAATACAAAGACCAGGTAGAAAAAAATCAGCAAGAGAAATGAGGACGTAAATATCACAGGAACAAACCGATCATACTCGTTGGTGAGTGGACAAGCATGGTCAGAGAAAGGACAATTTTAGGAAAACACCTTAAGCTTGCTGGAGCAACTGGCCACACACTTGAAGGAGCACCAGTCAGTGAATGCAGAAGCATTCAGGGAAGCAGGGCAGATTAGAAAAGAGCTTCCAGCTCTGTAAGGTTGAGCTTTTGACACCCATGAAAGCCCAGTGAGAGCTGCCCAGACTGGTTTTGCAGGGGCTCTAGCAGCCTTGCCTTTCCCTCATTTCTTCTTCCTTGCTAAAAAACCACTGGATTACATTCCTGAAGCTAACCACCAAGGTCTGTGCCCTGATTTGCCCACTTCCTCCTGAGGCAGACTACCAAGGTCCAACTATCTAAGTATCAAAATCCAGCAATCAAAAGTTTGGCTACCAAATGGATGGACCTGGAGGGCATCATCTTGAGTGAAGTAACACAATCACAAAAGAACTCACACAATATGTATTCATTGATAAGTGGATATTAGCCCAAAACTTAGGATACCCAAGATATAAGATACAATTTGATAAACGCATGAAACTCAAGAAGAATGAAGACCAAAGTGTGGACACTGTGCACCTTCTTAGAATTGGGAACAAAACACCCAGGGAAGGAGTTACAGAGACAAAGTTCGTAGCTGTGATGAAAGGATGGACCATTTAGAGACTGCTGTATCCAGGGATCCATCCCATAATCAGCTTCTAAACGCTGACACCATTGCATACACTAGCAAGATCTTGCTGAAAGGACCCAAATATAGCTGTCTCTTGTGAGACGATGCCGGGGCCTAGCAAACACAGGAGTGGATGTTCACAGTCAGCTATTGGATGTATCACAGGGCTCCCAATGGAGAAGCTAGAGAAAGTACCCAAGGAGCTAAAGGGATCTGCAACCCTATTGTTGGAACAACATGATGTACTAACCAGAACCCTGGAGCTCTTGTCTCTAGCTGCATATGTATCGAAAGATGGCCTAGTCGGCCATCAATGGAAAGAGAGGCCCATTGGACTTGCAAACTTTATATGCCCCAATATAGGGGAATGCCAGGGCCAAAAGAATGGGAATGGGTGGGTAGGGAAGTGGGGGGCGCTATGGGGGACTTTTGGGATAGTATTGGAAATGTAATTGAGGAAAATATGTAATAAAAATATTAAAAAAAAAAAAGTTTGGCTACCCTAATTAACATGCCCAATCAAAATTAAACACCTCATCCTAACACAGGGTTTGCCCTTTTACCTTTGTAAGCATCCATAGTACCATGGCTGTCTCCTCTCTATCCAAAGGCAGTCCTCGGTTCCTTTAGGGAAAAAAAACCCTTCACCCTCTCCCTTGTTCTTTTCTCCTTCTCCCTTATCCCCTTTGTCTCCTAGTCCCTCCCCTTGTCCCTCTTGGACACATAACTCTCCTTTGTGCTGAGAACTTAGTCTTGGGGTGTTTTGTGCCAACTTTGAGGAGCCTTTCAGGTCGCATTGAACTGGGTGATCACACAAGCCAAAGGTGAGTTAGCAGAGGGAAGATGCTACAGAAAGAAGAAAAGAGGATTAGGGTCATCAACTATCAGAACAAGGTCCATGAATGAAGTTACACGAGGAGAATTCTGATTATGTGTGAGAAAACTCAAAGAAACCAGGTCAACAGTCCTGTGATCTCAGCTCTCCAAAGGACTGTGGTTGAAATGTAAGCCCCTCCTAGGTGTAGTAAACAGGAATGGGCTTACTTCTGATTAGGCATTGTGGTGGTTTGACTACGCTTGGCCCAGGGAATAGCACTTTTAAGAGGTGTGGCCTTGGTAGATGAAGTGTGTCACTGTAGCCATGGGTTTTAAGACCCTCATCCTAGCTGCCTGGGAGCCAGTCTTCTCCTAGCAGCCTTCAGATGAAGATGTAGAATTCGCAGCTCCTCCTGTGTCATGCCTGCCTGGATGCTGCCATGTTTCCACCATGATGATAATGGACTGAATCTCTGAATCTGTAAGCCAGCCCCAATGAAATGTCATCCTTTATAAGACTTGCATTGGTTATGGTGTCTGTTCACAGAAGTAAAACCCTAAGACACCCATTGTCTTAATATCATTCAGATGATGTTTCCAAGGTCTGTTGTCCTGGCGATTGTATACAAACTAAACTCACATAAGCACACCTTGCCTTTGTGATTGTATGCAGCTTGAATGCCTGTGACCTTTGCTTGTGATCTTGCTTAGCCCTCAGAATATAAATTGTTTGATGCGCTGAATAAAGTTGGCTATTGCATAAGAATTTAGTCTGCCTCATTGTTAGGCTCCATTCTCCCAGGTTCACACCACCCACTGTAATGGTGACAGTCAAGCTCAAGGGAATAAGAAAAGAAAAAGGGGTCCATAGTTTAAAGAAAGAGCTGCCCCAGAGATAGAAAATACTGGAAGAAATTTAAGGGGATGTTTAAAAATCAGAAAATGGAATACAATATAAAGTTCAAAGGAGAACTGAGACTACGTGATGCTTAAATGAGGTTAAGGAATAAGAATAGAAATATGTCTGTCAAATTTTAACCCTAGACTTGCTGGCCACCACAAGGACACTTTAAGATGGTAAGAAGACACCAACATGGGAAAGAATTAAGTTAGGCCCATCTATAGGAGTAAAACAAATGAGACCTGGTGTGTAGGCAGTAATTTTAACAAGAAGCATGGCTGGTAAGAGACAGGAGCAAAAACCACCAATAATTAGACAACGAAGGCTTAAGCAATCAGAGAGACCCAGTCTCCTGTTTAATGAAACCAATGGAACATTATCAGCTCTGTGGCTAATTTCCCAAGTGACTTGATTTCTCTGTGTAAGTGTCCTGGATGCAGCAATGCTATGGATGGCCCAGTGTGCACCATGGCTGCTCTGATACTGGTCTATTAGTAATGAGCGATGCATGAGTCAGTGATCAGAATCACAGGAGTATAAGTAATATAATGAAAGCAGCCAGGGTTGGAGATTACAGAAACAGCCAGCGTTACAGTTCAAAACGAAAGCAGCAGCTGAGTTTCATTTCGTACGACACCGAAAGAAAGTTACGGAGCTTCAACGAAGTTCTCTTTAATTTATGAGCTTTGGCTTCTCACAAAGAATGACAAAATACATTGGAACTCATCCAGAGCCGCGATGGATTGATCACACCTTCCTGGAACTTTGTGATGCAGAGAACTCAGAAACTGTGTCTTCACTCCGTGGAGCAGAGCACTTTAATGGGTCATCAGTGTCTGTAAGATGTGCTGAAGTAGATCTTCATACGTACGTACACTCAGACCGTCAAATAGTTTGTGTATGCAGTGCTTTAAAGATGATGCATGTGACTAATACATCATTATATATGATACATGATATTTTATTGACAATTCATGAGTTTAAAATTTTCTATGATAAATTGAATTTAAAGTTGCAGAGATATTTATCTATGGCTGATTTCAGATTTTTCTCTTTAAAAAAAAAATCAAACTGTCTAAAATATAAAATCCATGTGCTGGGAACTTGGGAATGGCAGCATTTTTATAGGAACGTGTGTTTATGTAATTATATAAATGAACAAAAGAATAATGTTTCCCTACCAACTCTGTTTGTGTTTATACATTTTTTGAGACAGGGTCTCTCTCAGTATATAGCTAGCCCCTGACACTCACTGCGTAGAGCAGGCTGGTCAGTAACTCAACAGAGTTCCACCTGCCTCTACCTCCTTAGTGCTAAGATTTATGGTGTGTACCACCATGCACAGCCTTCTCTCCTTACACTTCTAAATACTTAAATTTTAGAATCTCACTTCCACAGTGCACCAAGGGCAGTCTTTCATTAATCTCCTAAGACTGCTATGAGGGAAATTATTCTTACTACAACTTGTTATTAGTCCTAGTGACAAATGGGAACCAGAAATGCACAAAGAGAATAAGTTAGGTTTCAGAGGCTGCTGAGCAAACTAGAAATGGATGTCCAAGTGTCTCACTGGCCAACCAGATGGAAGGTGATTTGTATAGATGTCCCACAATAGCCAATGTGCTACAGGTTTGGTCATGAACTTATAGACCTACCATTAGATAATGGAACACTGAGAGTGGGGAGCAGTAGGTCAGTAGATATTTTCCATTGAAAGGGATATCAAGACTCTAATGCTCTCATCTGTACCCTCATTTTCTGATTGCATCTTCCTCTACCATGTGCTGACCATCTGCCCAAAGACAACAGGGCCAGTGACCACCCACTGAAACTTCTGACTCTTGTCTATTAAGTTAAATTTCCTGGGTATTCATGCCAGGAACAGAAAGCAGATAATAAAGTTTCCTTCCAACTGCTGAGATAAATCAACCTGGGAGAGGAAAGAGTTTATTTGGCTTACAGATTATACATCCATTATCCTGAAAGGCCAGGGCAGTCACTGAAGACAGGAAACAGGAGACAAGAGAGAACTGTAGCAGAAACAGTGGAGGAAGGCTGAAGATTGGCTTGCTATCTCTACCTTAATCAGCTTCTTTTCATACAGTCTAGGCCTATCAGCTTAGAAGTGGTACCACCCACAGTGGGCTGGCCCCACCCATAATCATTAATCAAGAAAATACTGTCACATACTGTGCTCAAGCCAATCTGTGTGAGGCAGAGACATGTGCTCAGGCCAATCTGATGGAGGCAATTCCTCAATCAAGGCTCCTTGTTCCCAGGTGACTCTGGTTTAAATCAATTTGATGAAATCTTTGTCATCTGACTGACATATAAGACCTGATTTGGAATAGTTGGTTAGGCAATTTTAAATCTTTTAATCATCTAAAAAAAAGGAGGTAAAACAAAATATTTATTTTAGAAGTGTTGCGTGAAGTTAAAAAAAAAAAAAAAGTGTAACCAAACACTCCTGCCACGTTTTCAATAGAGCAATCCTGAAACAGGAGATCTGTGCTTGCTTCCCTCTCAGAACTAAATGCTAATTTTAATAATCAAATCATGTCTGCTTGAATCTTCATGTCTACTCACATTCAGGACTATGAATTGGGGTATTTGAATCTTAACCAAACATGGTAATGCCCTCCAGACACTCATTAACAGAACAGAAATCTACAGTCTAGGAGTTTTGACTCTTTTCTGTGAAGCACACCTTAGAAACCTTAGGTCCATTCTTCTCCTACCTTTAATGATGACCAAAAAGCAAGGATTCTTAGCAGACAATGCACTAACTGGACACATGTGTTTTAAACAGGTTCACCTTCTAACTCTCCCCAGATACGTTCACCTTCCTTATCTACCTAACTTTATGTTCATTCAAGACCAATTTTTGCTGCCTAAATATCTTGAATGTGTGGCCTTCTGTTGGAGCATGATTGATTTTAATATCGTTTGAGAAGTCAAGAACTCAAGTTCAAATGCTTGCCCTATACCTCACAAGCTCTTGGGAACTGGGGAACTTTTCCTAAATTTCTCAAATTTGGTTTTCTTTTTTGCACTGGAAACTGGTGAGTTTATTCAAGGTTCATCTGAGATCAAACAAAGGGCAATGTCAGGAGTGATGTAACACAGTCAGGGGAGAGTGGGAGAGACTGGTACACACTCTTCAGAGGTACGGCAGTCTCCAGGAAAGGAATAGTACTGTTGAACAAGGTCACAGATTTGAGTGCACTGGCCACTATAATTACAACCTCATCTTTTCCTACACCTGAGAAATACTACCTATTACTTCACAGTCGATTATCAACTTGGATTATATAAACTATTGATGGAATACTGAAAAATTCAAATATTTTCCCAGACCTATACATTTGTTTGATTGAGCATTATTTGTAGTATAATTTAACAAATCACACCTAAATCTGTTTATGGGAGTAACACAGTATTATGACAGATGCACACAATATATCATTGTTACCTTTACTCACCATGTTGTGCAATAAAACTCAAAGAATTCTGACTTATACTTTGTACTCTTTGACCGAAAGGTAAAGATTATATAATTATTATTCAAAGTGTAACAATATATAAATGCCATTTACAACAAAAAGACCAATTGGAGTAGTTATATTATAATTGGAAGAAAACTAGACTTCAGTGGTTAAAGTATTTGTCAGCATCACTTACAGTTATGTTTGTACTCTAGCAAGTTAATTAGCCTCGGAAAACAGAGTCAACTTTTATATATTTAAAATGGATAAAACATCCTGAAGCTCTCCAAGCCAGGATATCAAAAGCTGGGAGGCTAGCACACCACACATAATAAAGTTTAAATGAGAGGTTCCCCCATATGCTCAGAGGTGTGAACACTTGGTGCCTAGTTGGGGATTTAGGGGGGGAAGTTCATCACTGCTGGAGGAAGTAAGTCACTAGGTGTGGGTATTGAAGATTCAAAGTCCCATGCCATCCCCAGTTCCATCTTTCTGCGTGATGCTTGCAGTCCACGATGTGAGCCCTTGATACCATGACTTCATTCCACCATCATCTATTCCAACCCTCGGGAACCATAGCCCACAGAAACCATTTCTTCTATTAGTTGCCTCAGCCATAGTGTTTTATCATAGCAATAGAAAAGTAAATAATACTGAAAGTAAAGAAAACTAAATGGGAACAATCCAGGGGATGTCTGCATTGGTGCTAAACTTGAGGAATTACAGAATATGCACTGTGAACAATTCCAGGAGCAGAGGACTCCAAGGAAACTGAATTGCAGAAAGGTTTCTAAGCTTTCAAGAGCTTGCTTCCAGCGCTGCACCACATTGTCAAAGGGGAAAATTGTTACTTAAGATTTTCCTTTGTGCTTTTAGAAGGTACAGGGATGACCATGCTAATTTGGGGGTACTCTGCAGCACTCTGGTCTTCACAAGCCATCTCTTAGAACATCTATTCTACAGAGCCCAGCCTTACTGCAGACCACTGGAAGAGAAGGAAGGAAAATGATTGGCTGCAGCTGCTCCCAGTCATCCTGTTCTGTGCGTGGGCATGAGAGAGTCTAAGAAGCCGCTGAGAAGTTGGCATCTCAGGACACAGTCTCACTGATAGACGAGGCCGAAATCATTGTTCTATACGTTTTTCTTCTGTCACTGCACTACTTAAGGTCACTACATTATAGCTTCTTTCATCTAGTAAAAAATTACTCTTATGTCCAAAGCAGGGACCCAAAATGGCACTGTTGCTCGTGTCCTCAACAGGAGGACCCTGACCAGGTAAAAAGAAGCCTAAACTTGGCACTCCTCAGGAATCTCATAAAGTGGATTTGTATTTACAAGGAAAGCCTTAACTGCCCTCCACTGGTCTATCTGGGCAAAGGCATCCAGTTCTAGTCCCCACATGGCACGTTTTGTGCCCTAAAAGTACTTCCTCCCAACCATCATATAAAACCTGCCTGCTTTCCTGCTGAGCTGCTGCCCTCTACTCTGACACAGTCCCCCAGGTTGTTCTTCCAATAAACTTTTTTTTCTACACAGAGTAATCTAATTCAGTGGTTTCACTGTGCCCTCATTTATAATTACCACCCCCTCCAAAAAATACAGTTTTAATAGACTGTACAGCTATCAAGAAAGAGTCAGACATTCATGGCAAAAGCGCTGGAATCAGACCAGAGGGTTTTTATTAAAAGTACTGACACTTAATACATTAAGGATTTAATGCAAAAGGCAGACAAAAACAAGTAGTGATGTAAGAAGAAAGAGAGACATTCTTAACTAAAAACTGTGACAAGGAGAAGGAAGAAGTTGAGAAGAATAGAAGAAAAGAAGAGAAAGAAGAAGGAGGAGGAGGAGACCACGATGACAAGGATGTTCACAACGTTTGATGGCTCCTTAGTGACGGACACACTTGAGAAAATCTCAGTTAAGAATATGGCAATAGCCAGGCAGTGGTGGCACACGCCTTTAATCCCAGCACTTCGGAGGCAGAGGCAGGTGGATTTCTGAGTTCGAGGCCAGCCTGGTCTACAAAGTGAGTTCCAGGACAACCAGGGCTATACAGAGAAACCCTGTCTCGACAAAACAAACAAACAAACAAAAAAGAATATGTCAATGGAAACTCCCAATTTTGAAAAGCAAAGATGGTTGAAAGAAAGAGAAACAAAGTTTCTAAGACTGTAGAAACAGTGTTAGCACATCTCTGATGGCAGAAAAGAGCAGAAGAAATGCCAGGATCAACAGTGCCAGACACCACACAACAGGCACAGAATCGCAGCAGAAACTCACCAGGTAATGAGAATGCCACACCTAGAAAACTTTCCCTAAATATAAAGAAAACAAAGAAGTCTTGAGAGAAGCCTGAAGAAAGAAAAATACTCAGGATGAATAAAGAAAGAAACCAGACTAGAAAGAATGAATAAGGCCTGGGGAGACAGCTCAGTTCCAAGTTGAAAGTTAAAAAAAATGGTCAAGTATTTACTGTGCAAGCATGAGGCCCTGAGTCTTTCTTTAGAACTAACTTTAAAAAACAAACAAACAAACAAACAAACAAACAAACAAAAACGCTGGGCTTGGTGGTACACACTTGTAATCAACCCAGCACTGGGGAGGCAGAGCCAGATGGATCCCTGGACTCACTGAACTTCCTCCTAGGCCGGTGTGAAACATCTCAAAAGAAAAGGGACAATGGCATCTGTGAAATGATACTGGAGGCTATCCTCTGGCCTCCATGTGCATGTATGTACACCCATTCATATATGTACTCTCACACACATAGATGAACACTCATGTGCCCACAACAGAAATACACATACACATAAAAAGTAGATGGAATGATCCATTTAAAGTATTGAGAGAGAAAAAAAAAAAAACATCAATTCAGAATTTTGTACCTTGACAAGAGGGGAAACACATGAGGAAAGGAGAAATAGTACTAATGGGGAAGGGAGTGTGGGTGGAAGTTTCTGGTTGGGTCATGCAGACACACATGGTGAGGCCGACTTATATGGTGTTTTGATGGGGCAAGACCAATGGGAGAACACAAGATGTTTGGAGAGAGTATAAATAGGACTCAACGGATGATGATGGTGTGATTGCATAGCGAGCTTTGCAACCCTTGGTCTCGAGTCTTAGCTGATCATGACTTCAATGAGAGAGGCATAGCAGAGAACTTCTCCTGGTATCTAGACAGATTCTGGCCGCTCCCGCTGACTCACACAGACTCTGCTGAGGCTTAGCTGTTTCTACTGGATCGTGCCACCACCACTGCTGATTCATGTTTGCTCTCCTGACTCTACTGAACTAGACTGCTGGGAGCCTGACAAGTGGAGACTGGAACCATTTCAAAGAACCACTTCTAAACATGTCCACACACCCTTGTCCTATGCATCATCTTTTCTCCCCTACCTTTGGAAGGTAGGCTGGAAGGGAACCTTTATTAAAAGTAGGCTTTGAAAAACCTAAGCCTACAGGGCTGGGTAGGGCTTAAATGACCTAATAAACAAGATGAGATAGTAACTCACAAAGCAAGTGATCTCTAGGTGCTCAGCAAATGTTTAAGAAAAAAAAATGTTTGGTGCTCAGAACATCTCTTAAGAACATAAAGGGTACAGGAACAAAGAAATGTAAAAGAAGATGGAGAGCTGAGGGCAGAAAGGAATCCAAAACTCCTATCTAGATTGCTATTACAGGTAATAGAGTAACTACCTGCTTGATATCACAATATTGGCAGCTCCTAGGCAGCTGTTGAGCAGCCTGTTGAGACCGGTGTGAGGAACTGTCATGTGGACACTGGTAGCTTCATATTTTGAATGACCACAGTTCCTGCCTTACTTTGAGTCCTTCAAGGTATCAAATTCATTCTTGTTAATTTACACTATGAAAGCTCTACTTCTGGCTTCACTGGGTCATGGTGAGAATGTGCTAAGGGCACTAGATCATGTCTTTGACTAACATGAGAATTAGTGAAAATGCAGAGGCAGAATTAAATCCATGATATCTTCTACAGCACTTGAGAGGAAAAAAATCAAATAAAGACTAAATGAAAGCCAAGGAAGAGATATTGTACATGCTCAATAGAGGGGAAGAATACTGTCGATTCAGCCACATGACTTTCTCACAGATAATATGAGATCTGACATTTGTCATCTAATTACTGTGTAGATTCTGTAGTAGGTACTGGCATCCAACACTGTGCCAACTTACAGGATGCTGGAGGATAGCCAGCATCCACAGGAGATAATCACAGAAAAAAATGGGGCATGTGAAAGCATCATCAAAGGTTAAAAAAGGAAAATGATTGACAAGAGAGCAGCAAACATGGGGCAGGGAAGAACCATGGAATGGATTCAACAAACCAAAGACACATAAGACTAAAGTCAACATCCATAAGAGAGTGGAAATGTACAAACCAACACATGATGACAGTATCAGCAACTATTACAGTCTCTCATTCTGTAGAGGAATTTAATCTGTAAATGGCTGCTATGGCAATGGATCACATCCAAAGACCTGCATCTCTGTGATCCAGTTGGAATGGAATGACATGCCTTTATTCCCTCCAACAGGAATACAGACACACACTTAGTGCAGACTTTTAATCCCAAACAAGGAAGGTAAAGTTAGTTTGTAAAAGGAAGCACCCATGGTTTAAAGCGATGTCTAACTGAGGGGCAAACAAAGTGAGAAATCAGAGAAAGATTTAATAGAATGGGTAAGAGATAGGTTACACCCAACTCTCATGAGAATAGGAAAGAGAGGCAACTTAAGAGAACAGCAGAGAGCGAGGGAGCGAGAGAGAGAGAGAGAGAGAGAGAGAGAGAGAGAGAAGAGAAGAGAAGAGAATAGACGAGACATGAAGCGAAGTGAAGTGAAGCAAAGAGAAGCAGTTTTACTGGGACAGGTCACAGGTAAAGACAGAGCACACCAGAAGATTAGAACAGATTGCCAGGGTTAGTTTGAGGCCAGTCGGAGTGAGTCAGTGAGAAATGAAGAAAAGCCAGTATGAATCAGTCAGCTTGGAGAGGAGTTTGGGCCAGCACAGCTGAATTGAACGGGCCAGCTAGAGTTCAGAAAGAGCTGGAAAGGGTGAGTTTACCCAGCAGTAAGCCTCTGGAGATGACCATCACAGCTGGCACTAAAAGGTAAATTTACATCTCCCTGCATTCAATGGTCAAAAGCAGGATCTACATGCATGTAGCTAGATGGTATCCAGGGCACTACTCCTCAGCCTTCAGAGTAGCGCGAGGGAATGTTGTCTGCCCCTGCACTTCTAATGCCATGGACTCTGAGAACTTCACACTGCCTGCAAGTCACAGGAAATGTCATGGGCTCATTCTGGGTAAGGATACTGAAGGGAAAGAGCTGGTAAAATGATCATGACATTGTCTCTCTCCTATATTGGAGAAACAGAAATGTTCTCTAATTAAATGAGCTTCTACAGTATATATACATATATATATATACATATATATATATACATACTATATGGCAGCCTATAAGTTTAAGCATGCAAGAGACTAGAAAACAAGAAAGAGACAATAGACGATGTTTGGATCATTTCAGAAAATCTCTTGCTCCCAGAAGACATTGGGGCTGGGAAGTCTGAGACTGAGGTAAAGAAATACTGAGGGAGAGGGAGTGAGACATGGACAGAGAGAGAGAGAGAAAAAGAAAACAGAAGGAAACTGAAAGTCAGAAAGAGAAAATTGAGGAGACTGACAGAGGCAAAGAGAAATAGAACAAAAGAAAATTATAATTTTTAATTTTTAAAAATTGAAACTAGATTCTTCTCTTACAGTATATTCAGAGTACCCCTATGCCAACTCCTCAGAAAAGGGGGGGTCTGCATGAATGCACCCCACTCATATTTAAACTTCTTTATATCTGAATTAATTAGAAAAAAACCCACATATGTATCTCTCTGTGTGTGTGTGTGTGTGTGTGTGTGTGTGTGTGTGTGTGAATAACTGTGGAGTTGCATAAATAAACCTCAGATACCTCTGATGCGGGGACCATCCTCACAGAACATATAAATTCTGTATGCGTTGCTGTGCTTTCTTCTCCGTACTCATGGAGAATGGCCTGAGTCTATTCTCTAGGAAACCATTTTTCTTTCTTATATCTCCCCTCAGGCTTTTTCTTTTCTTGGCTGAGTAATTGTTCCTTTTTGGCTTCTTTGTGATTCTAATTTTCTAAACTTTTAATTATCTTTATTGGTTTCTTGTGCATCCCCCGTAAATCTCTCCCAGCCCACTGGAGAGTAATCTAATAACAAGAACCGCATGCATATGCATAGATCAGCTACAGGAGCCTCATTTCCTTTGGCCACCACCATCTCCCTCATAGAGACATTACAGTGATCAGATCAATGAGGGGAAAGCACATAGACAGATAGAGAAAACTAGATGCATGTATAGGTATAAGTTCAGAGGCAGTAGTACACATAGTTCAGAGGGTAGTGCAGAAAAATGGGAGGGAAAAACAGAAAGTGGGATCCAGACTTGGGGCTGCTCGTGCGCCACAACAATTCCCTTTTCCTTTCATCTACTGGGTACCGAAAACTTAATATGACCTAGTATAGAACCAAGTTAAATGGAGGCCAGTCTACCTACTGAATGGAGCGTGTTCTATAGCGGGTGGAGGAGTCTCCACCCATAGAAAGAGACTTGGAATATCTTCGTGTGAATGAGCTAGAGGAGAGATAATATCTGCTAAACTAGGACACAAGTCACAGGAATTGACAGTTGAACACGCACGCCGTGGACATTCATGGACAAGGGAAGAAATGCTCACAGCGGAGATGGAAAAGGAGGACCCAGAGCATAAGGGAGCACGGATGAGAAGAGCCGAACCCCGGAGAAGTAGATCTGCTATGTGTGGAAGTTTGTGTCCTCCCCAGTTTCATATGCTAGATTTTTAACCTTCAAGGTTGAAGGTACAGGAGTCAAGACTTTAGTGTGATTGGATTAAGGTGTGGCTCATTGTAAGTGAGAGCGGTACCTTTAAAAGGAGCCTTGAGAGCAGAGTTCTCAGTGCTCCTAATGCTGCAACCCTTTAATATAGTTTGCCATGCTGCGGTGACCCCAGCCATAAAATTATTTCGTTGTTACTTCATAACTGTAATTTTGCTGATGTTATGAATTGTAATGTAAATGTCTGATAGGCAGGGTATCTGATATTCAACCCCTGGAGGGGTGGCAACCCACAGGTTGAAAGCCACTGCTCAAGAGACATGCCTTGCCGGTTTCACCATCTGACGACATGGTATATTGTGTTATATGAAACAGAGCATGGCCCTTGCCAGACTCCACTGTGCCAGTACCTTGATCTTGGACTTCCCTGAGTTTCTATAGGTCTACAAGACGTACAGTTTGCAGAATTACAAAAGTTCAAATGGACTAACATTACACGGCAGGCCGGGTGCCGCAAAGGAGCGCTTGAGTCCCTGTATGGTCAGCACAATGGACCTAGGGGAAATGCATCCATCAGAGAGGAAAGAGGAGACAAACTGCCTTGAGCTGAGAAGTAAATACTGAAAAATAAAACCGCTTCTGCCTAGCAGTTTTACGGTGATGATGAGAAATGGCATGAGACACTAAATTAAGGGAGGTTTAAAAGGACAAGAAGGAGTTTGGCTGTGGGCGAATGCGATATACAGAGGAGAGAGCAGAATATGGGCAGTCTCATGAAGCATTATATTTTTATGGGTTTAAACACATCATCACCTGGACAGGGTAAGACTTTGATAAAACCGGAATGAACCTGGTATTAAATATTCTGATGATGTGTAATAGAATACATTGATGTGTGCTATAAATCTAAGAGACAATTAGGATTTTTAAAAAATGGATTGTTAGTAGTTAGTTGCATGCAAAGATGTTCATGTGTATTTTGAATTTTCTACCTGCACTACCAATAGGGGGAAAAAATGACCCTGACTATGAAAAAGAATAAATCCCAGTTCTTTATATACAAAACCAGTCACTATACATCACTGCGCAGCATATCAGCAGGAGTCAGAACATTGCACTTCCAGTCTAGAATGGTCATGGGACATGAAATAATCCATGTTTTCAATTTGAAGCTCCAGCATCATTTTTTTAAGTACCTTGCATTGTGTCTGGTCTACAGAGGATTAATGAGTAAACTTAAACTTTGCCATTGTCTTGGGCATCCTTCTCTACTTTCTCCCTTGTTCATAAAAACTCACTCAAATCTTAATACAGTTGTAAACACCTTGGAAACATCTTTATATTCCCTTCACTGTCACTCTGCAATCTGTAACAGGTCCTCAGCTGTGTAGTTTCAAGCCATCACTCTTAGGGTGCCTGCCACCCCAAGGCACGCTCAGCTTCCATTTGCTATGGCTTCCAGGTGCATTTTAGCCTTGCCACCAACATCTCATTTGTCTGGGAGAATGCAATGTGGTCTGCAGTGTTACAGACTGGAAATGAAATTTTGTTTCTTTCTCATTCTCCTTTTTAGCAATAGCACTGGATACTGCAATTGTAACATCGAGATTTTGGAACTGTGTTGTATCAAGTTGGATGTCAGGACCCTTCTCAACACATCTGCCTGTGAAGCCTTCATATCTCAAGGGTTAATTATAGCAGGATCGCCATATTCTACTCTAAAACGGAGCTGTCCTGCTAAACCAACAGTTGGATCAACAAGAACACCTTTAGCATTCTAAATGTCCTACTGTGTTACTGTGACTTTATAAATTCTACAAACAACTATATAACCCAAACATTTTTTATCATCTTCAGTAATCACGCTTATAATGTGATCTTTGCTGTGATGTCTGCCATACCATTGTGTGGTTAATGCTATGGTTTAGATATGATTTTCTTCTCCTAGGATTCATGTCTGTGGTTTTGGGACCCTGGAATGGATTAAAGTAGCTCACATGAGACCTGGCTAAGTTGCCCAAGGGAGACTGTTATAAAGAATGACTCTGGTCCTTTCCCATTCTCTGGCTTCCTGTCTTACTGTGTGATGTCTCCCTTCATCTGTGCTCATCCCCTGCTGCCATGTGACCCAGGTTACACAGCCTGATCTGAGCACATGCTAGCACCATGCTTGTGAGTCTCCGAGCCTTCGAGCAAAATAAATTCCTTTCACAAATCCTCAGCATGGGGCTTTGTCATGTGGACGGACTATGGTAGATTTTTCTAGCATATTCAATATTAGCCTCTCCATCCACATTCCCTGCAGGGTACCACTTGGGGACAGAGAAATAAAGTATAACTGAGATCTGCAAAATGCAGTGGTAAAAATAGACTGTCCCCACTAGCCAGAAGTCTATTCAAGTATTGTATGCTGAAGGGGTTTTTAAAAAGAAAAAAAAAGAAAAGAAAGAACGAGAAAAATGCCGATACCGAGTAAAGACAGATTTTTGTGAAAGGACAATTAGTTGGTGTTCTGCATAAGGTCTCCCTGAGAAAGTAGTGATACTTTCAGGTTGTCATAGATAGATAGATGGATAGATAGATAGATAGATAGATAGATAGATAGATAGATAGATAAGAGTCTGAAGTTCACTTTCCCAGTAACCAGATGATATAAGACTTCTCAGCAGATAGACAAGACCTAGATATCAAAAGCAAATTAACACATTGTGAGACTGGAGTACCCACATCCCCTGAACAGTTTGAAGGACATTCCGTAGAATTGGAACGAGCCTTCGAGCAAAATAAAATCCATAGGTTGGCTCCGTACCACCCACACCTGAGGGAGCTGGTGCCTGGAATAAGATGAGCTCAGATATTCACACGGGGATCACTATGAGGAGGCAAGAGCTTATTCCACTTCTGCCATAAGTGCATCCTCTCTCAAATCCACAATAGATACTAGGAGGGGTGGCTAAGCCTGTTCTCAGACGCTGCAAGAACACACACTGCTAACAGAAATGTTGGGGTAGGGTGGGGACACAGATAAGCCTAGCTAGCAATTTCTCAGGAGACTCGCAAAGACATCATAATACAGAACCTGGCATCTAGCCTTCCAGACTCAAAACCTTGACATTGACGGCAGTCTGAGAATAGACCACCGTTTAGGGATGGAGTCACGGGAGAGAACAGAAGGTACTGGGTCATATTCAACAGAGACATATAAACATCACAAGCACCAAACCCCTCTTATCGAGTCGGCTGGAGTATTCTGTCCCAATAAGCAAACACATTGGGGGCATCCAAGTTATCAAATTGTAATGACAAGCTAGCCTGGCTAACACAGACTCAGAAAACAAGGCAGTATGTAGATGTTTCAATTCTTAAATAACCATCAAAACATACCAGCTGCTTCCATCTTTAAAACCCAGATGTTCTGGGCAGTGGAGAAAGGTACACCTGCCACCAACCTCTCTGTGTACAACGTGTTCAGTCCTATCTCACAGTGACTTGCTTCTATAATGCCTCTGAGAAATAAAGGAGACTGTCTTACAACCACTTTATTCAGTGTGTGGCACAGGAAGAAGACATTTTAAATGTATTTCTGAGCTGGGAGAATTCAGTTCATCTTTTTCTACATTTGCAAAGCTGGCCAATGCATATCCTTTCCTTAACCAAATTCACATTCCACCTGACCACTATAGAATCTGCTGACCCCTGGGCCACATTATATAAAACCTGACTTTACCCTCTACTCTAACTTATTAATGAAATTGGTCTCTTAGGATGCTCGTCTTATATTCTCTGTCACAGAATTCATCATGGATACACATCTGAACTGGCCCATGCACCAGCAGTGAGCACGCCAAGTCCAAATTATTTTATTTCCAATCTGGGTACTGGCATAAATCTAGAAGCTATCATGTGGTCCTAAAACTTAATTCCTAAACTGGAATAAATGGCAACTTTGAATAACTGGCCACTCTCCTCCTTTTGGATGTTTTTGTTCTTATGATTCTTCCTTTAAGTCTCAAGAAGGGCCACCATTTTCTTCCCTTTCTGTTCTGATATATGCTCACAATCCAGCTGCCATTCCACTGAACCACAAGCAAATATATCTCCCAATTTCTAATTTCTGTTCCAGAGGACATATCAAGTTTATTTTTTTAATTTGTTTGATTTTTATTATTTTAATTGCAATTATTTATTGAGTAGTATCATAATCCGAGACACGTATATAATTGTAATGACAAACTTAGCTATCATTGCTAATCCAAGATATGTATATAATTGTAATGTTAAAATTATGGTCGTAAAAAAAAAATTTTTTTAAAAATTAGGAGCTGGGCATGGTGGCACATGCCTTTAATTCCAGCACTTGGGAGGCTGAGGCAGGTGGATTTCTGAGTTCGAGGTCAGCCAGCCTAGTCTACATAGTGAGTTCCAGAACAGCCAAGGCTACACAGAGAAACCCTGTCTCGAAAACAAAAACAAAAACAAAAACAAAAATTGGTGTTGTAATTTCCATGTCCTTAAACTTTTGTTTTAAGCTTCAGTGAACATGTAATAATCATACATATTTATAAGGTATACTATAGTATATTAATACAAGGATATAATCATGCATATTTATGGGGTACACTGTAGATATTAACACAAGAACATAATGTATACTGATTAAATCAGAGCAGTTAACTTAGACAGTTTCCTATTGTTACTTCAGGCTTGTACCATCCTTTTATTATTGTTAAACTATCTAAGTAACTTCGACACCCACTGCTCTGTAGGAATTACTGCTTCTTTCTAACAGACAGCCTGTCCCTGGATACAAATCCTTCTCACCATGAACATTGTGCACGCTGAATTCTCAGTCCTATTTACTAAGAGTTTGCCTGTTTCTCATTTTTTTTCTACTTTGCTTTATTCATTAATAATGGATGAGTTTTGAGAAATATTGGCATGCATAACTATAGGATAGGTTTTCATAATATTGATGGAATTCCTGTTATAGCTTCCTAATCAGAATAGGATAGATGAAATGTATTGGACATGAAGGAGAAGATTAAAGTGGATTTTCTTATTGATTGATTCTGCTCTCTTTTTTTTTTTCAGCCAACTTTGCTTGATCCTCATGGTAGAGATGTCAAGAATAATTTTTGTAGTATTCTTTAATGCATCTCTTCATCATTCCTCCTGGAAATCAGCCAAAATAAAAACCTAGCTATCATTGCTACTAACAAATGCAGGATCCTGGTTACAATGTCAAAACATTTCCAGAGGACCAACTTTGAACCCCCACTACATTCCACTCACTTCTGTCCAATTACCAAATGCATGCCATTCTTGCCGTGGCGCACATTTTTAATGTTTGACATTGACGTGCGTCATGCCGAGATCAGAACTGAGCAGACGTCCATGACTTACTATGATTTATATTCTGTCACGGGAGCTAACGCACAACCGATAGTTCAAAGTCCTCTTCCCTTCCATCAGCCCTTTAGTGGAACCAGGCATGGGTACAATATTAATTTTAACGTTAACTTACTCTAATTGAATGGCGATGCTTTATTATAGTCGTGCAGAAGCCACCATAGATCACGAGTGACACAGCTCGTGTGGGTCCCTCCATGCCTTGCTTTACATTTGCCTCAGTTTTCATCCTGGAGCATTGTAAGCACTGCTGTGAGCATATAATATACTGTCAGTAAACTACCATTCACTCACTCACCCCTATAGTGCCCGCCATGTCCCTACATCACGCACAGTGATAAGCAAACCCATCCGTGCCTCTTTTGAGGATTCTCATGCTATAGAAACCCATAGCTAAATGAATTTCGAGTGGTCCTCTGGCCCGCATGCTTTGGCCACAGTTCTGGCTCACTGTTCCTTACAAAGCTGTCTCTTAGTAGTATCCAAAAGAAATGTCATAGCTTAACAGATATGAGATGCTATTTAATGGGAAAAAAGATGATGACTTTTGATGGTTTGGTTGATTTATGATTTCATTGAGGAGAAGCCTCCTGTGGCTGTTTAGAGGAATTAAATATTAACTTCTGTGTCTGGTTTTTTTTTTTTTTTTTAAGCACTGTGAACATAGTTAGTCTAAAACATGGCTGTGTTTTGCACCAATATCCTTCTCATCCTTGAGAAGGGTTCAGAATACAGTTTCATGTCTGTAGTCATTGTGAGAATTTATTTTTAAAAAATATGCACAAAATACCTGAAAACACTTCGTTAAGCTAAAAATAATATATCATTATAACAATAATATTGAATTGGGAATGAGGAAAGCAGCAATAACTAAAAACAACAAGTATGAGAAATTGAATACAAAATTTCGTTGGAAGAATGTGGGAAATGCTAGTGCTATGAGGAAGGACCAGAGCAGTAGAAGGTGGGCGTGTCCAAGCAGTAGGAGGTAGGCGTGTCCAAGCAGTAGAAGGTAGGCGTGTCCAAGTTCCCAGGCTGGGCCAGGGTTCTCAGTCCAGGAGCTTTCTGCCTGTTTCCCTTTTTGAAAACCACTTGCTTGCCATCTCTCTCTAGTCCCATCTCAGCTTAATTTCTAGTTATTCTTCTGACTGCGGCGTAAATGTCCAAGGAAGATTTCTACCCTAAACCCTCTCCCAAATTAGGTCAGGTCAATTCCTCTCATTACAGACTTTCAAAGCAGTTTCTCCTCCTCCTCGCAGAGCTAAGAGGTAATTTGGTGGTACTCTGTGACCTATGTGCAGAGGGTTACTTCTGTCTTCATGGTCCACTCTGGCACAAAATTGCAGTTCGATAGCTATTAAACGGAGAATGAAAACCTACTACTCAATCTTTAGCCTCTCCGTGGCGGCCACGGAAGCTTTTCCATCAGCCTGGGCTCTCCCTTTAAAGAGAGGTCTTGTTGTTTATAGTGTTGCTGCTTCTGATAGATTTCAGTAGTTTTGACTTTGTGAGCTGGCTTCAGCAACAGTTCTTGCATTGGTGGCGTCACTCCTAGGTGTGAAGCAGGAAATGCCTCAGCTCTGATGCCTTGGGATGTGCCTTTATGATCTAGACGGCCATGATGGTAATGCCGTCTACATGCGGCAGCATTGATGCTCACCTAGGCCATCTGTGTGCTCGCTCACATGACTTAGCAAAGCCCTTTGGCATTTGGATCCCCGCGGGGAGCTTATCTCTTGGCATCACATTTGATAGTAACACTCTGTCAGTGTATGGGACTGAAGAATACACTTTCAGAAATTCTACGACCTTCGTTGATGTGAAGAGTATAGAACGCCATAAATTCCTCTTCCAAGTTAAGCATTTCATCCCACACAATGGTAAGAGAATGACTTATTTTTATATTTATCACTGTGTTGTTTCACTCTAAAGAGAAATACTTACACATATCAGATTCTTCACTGGGATCAATGTAACTATTCATCGCTACAATGTATCATCATTCAAACCCCAGAAGGCCGCATCTGAATTGAGCATCTTCCAGTGTCACTTGGGAGAGCTATACCCTTCCATTAGTCCTACACATCTCCCAGGCTGCAATGAATCTTCTCCAGCACCGTCTGTGACACTGGAAGATGTGAGTGTAGTATATGGACACTATGGACAGCTAACATACCCAAATCGATAGCAACTGATGACTAGACTAGACTTACCAGAGTTTTTTTTCTAAGATGACAGAAAAATACACTAGAAACAGGCAATTTGCAATTGTTTCTATTTCTATACTCCAGTCTCTCCTGAATAAACATGACATATATGTCCTTTCCAAAGCCTTGATCTTTGCAAAGGACACAGAGCTGATTGTGTTCAACCCTCTGTTGTTCCAGGTGACTTTGCAATGTTGAGGGGAGAAATAATTCCATCTCTGACCTTAATATCAATCAGTGGACAGTGTCAAACTTGACATTTTATTGTCCCTTCTTAGTGGCATGCTGTAAATAGAAACATTATTGTTATAAATTGTTCTTTGAGTTTTGACACTGAACAAATTACACTGTGTACTCAATTTTATTAAATGGTAAAACCCAGCAGATTTTCGATCAGGAGGCCAAGGAGTGGTACTTTGTTCTAAGAAATTGAGTGCTGTGTGAGCAGGCTAAGCAAGAGGCCTCACATAACCATTCTGACGGCAGATAAGTCATGAGATCGTTTTCCTAGCGTATGCTTTATGGTATGTGTCCTAATCTGTTTTAATATAAAACTTACCACATGGCAGTAAGCACCATATCTCAGCTTGACCCAATGCGAGCACCCAGCTAAAAATAAAGTAACTAAGCATCAAAACAAAAATTAATACTCAGGCAAGAGAGCAATGGATATGAAGTCATATCGAGGATTTCTGGTTGGTTTGTTTGCTTGCTTGCTTGCTTGCTTGCTTGCTTGCTTGCTTGCTTGCTTTCTGGAATTTCTTTTGCAGGGGATGGAGAATGTTGTCTTTCAAATGTATTTGAGTCAATCACAGACAGCTAAGTATCCCAACACATGCTGTTTGATATACTGAAATTGAGGTGTGCAGAATAAGCATAATAATATAAATTATCACAGGGCTAAAGAGATGGCTCAGGGGCTAGGGAGACTTACTGCTCTTTCAGAGGACTCAAGTTTGTTTCCCAGAACTTTTAGTGGTCACCACACACTCTAACATACAGTTATATACATGTGCATATCCCTACAGAGATTCATACATGAAACTTAATGATTATAAGTCTTTATAAATTATCATACTATTTAAATACACATATTTCGATTGGAACATGGCTGCTTTTGTTCTGAGAGTGAAACTGAGTCAGAGTAACAGGGACCAGCATCTAGCCAACTATGCATTGTTTATTTTCTTTACAGAAAACATGTGATCGCTGCACTGTCAAAGGCCAGAGCAGTAAGATTACTAGGCAATCGTTTAGTAAAGAGAGGATGAGAAATTAAAAAAATAAAAATAAAAAAAGAGGCCACAAATTTGAAAGAAAGAGAGGAGGAATCTCTATAGTAGGGTTTGCTGGGATGGGTGTGATTATATTATAATCTCAAAAAATAAAAGACTTTTTATTTTTCTTTTAAGGGAGAGGTTGAGGAAAGAGTGGAAATCAGTGGGGAGAGGGGATGAGGAGAGAGACTCTGAGCACAGAAAGCTACAGGAGAATGAGTTCACAGAGGGCATCTGTGGGCTGGGGCCATCCATACCTAAGAAAACCAGGCTGAAGCTGCTGGGTGCCCTGGGGGTAGAAATCAGGCAGAAAAGGTATGGCACTGACAAAGCAGCTAAAAGCTGGGGTGCTGGTACACAACTTCTACCCCAGAACTCTCTCAGCAGAGGCAGGGGGATCTCTGTGAGTTTGAGGTCACCTTGGGTTACATAACTGAGGTTTTTGTCTCAATAGAAATAAGACTTTTTTTTTCCTTAGTCAACATGGGAGAGCTTTTCATGATAGTGGTCTGTTTTATCTCTAGTAAATAGGTCAAACGGCAAAGCTATAGTTTAGAAAAACATTACCATTTTATTCCAACAAAGATCGTCCCAGAGCTCTCTGTATCTATAAATGCATCCCTCCTTTTCCCATTCATATCAAAGCACATCTAGCACTGTTATTTATAGCTTCTTGCCCAGCACAGCACATACCTATGTCCCTCACACCTGTGATCTGGTGAATACTTGAAGAATCAAAGCCCTGCGCAGCATCCTGAAAAGGCTGACTTGACCCTGGCTGGTTTGATTTATGGCTTATAAGCACTGTCATTTCCATTCGCCCAAAGGTTAGAGTTTGAAGACTGTACGGAAATTGCAGCCCTCCACCTAGATTCTCACAAGGGCCAGCTCCCAGGCAAATGGTTTTGATTTCTTTATTCCTGGCGGCGATTTCGGTCTAGCTAGGGGGCTACAACTCAACCTGGGAAAGGCTCAGCAAGTCTGTGCAGGCAGGAGTGTGATGTGGGAGGTTCAATCTGTCCCTGAGAAGTCCCTGACCATTAGACCTCCTGAAGAATCCTAAGCAAATGCAGAATTATGGGTTTAGGATAGGGACATAGACTCTGGGTCACCAGCAGCCAGATTCACCAGCCCCATAGGACTACTGGAAATCCAGAGACTACATTGTGATTCAAATCAGCCTCAAATTGCAGAGACTGAATAGAACCTGATCTAGCTGGACCCAGCCTACAAGAGCGAGTGGGAGGGAGGGAGGGAGGGAGAGAGAGAGAGAGAGAGAGAGAGAGAGAGAGAGAGAGAGAGAGAATGAATATATACCAGTAGGAAGTGAAATATGTTGTAATGGAGAAATCCTAGACCCTGGATGAATGAGATTAGGATGTTATTCTCTGCTAGTTACTGGGGCCCCCGAGAGTCAATCGCTGCATCTCCCTCAGTGTAAGGCAATGCTGTTGTCATAACCC
This sequence comes from Mus caroli, assembly GCF_978045245.1. Taxonomy (NCBI): domain Eukaryota; kingdom Metazoa; phylum Chordata; class Mammalia; order Rodentia; family Muridae; genus Mus; species Mus caroli. The sequence goes on from NW_028227271.1 coordinate 9,357,302, forward strand.
AGGAGTGGTCCTGAAGCTGAGCCGTCTTCAAGCTGCTGCTACCCCTCATGCAGCAGCACCCATCAGAAAAACAAGTTTCCTAATAAAATAAAGAGAGTGTAATCAGAGTTTCCACTCTATTAGCCAAAGCCACCAGGTGACTTCAGAGACTGAGTGTACTGACTGAGAACTGTGGTACATCTGTGGGCCACAGAATTTTCTAAAGCAAATCTCATTCGTTACTAACCTTTAAGAATAAACAAGTTAGCAGAATGGCCATGACATATGCCTTTAATCCCAGCACTCAGGATGAAGAGGCAGGTGAATCACTGTGAGTTTGAAGCCAGCCTGGTCTACAGAGTTAGGTCAAGGATGGCCAGGGCTACACAGAGAAACCTTGTGTCTTAGTTAGGGTTTTACTGCTGTGAACAGACACCATGACCAAGGCAAGTCTTATAAAAAAGACAACATTTAATTGGGGCTGGCTTACAGGTTCAGAGGTTCAGTCCATTATCATCAAGGTGGGAGCATGGCAGTATCCAGGCAGGCATGGCACAGGAGGAGCTGAGAGTTCTATGTCTTCATCCAAAGGCTGCTAGTGGAAGACTGACTTCCAGGCAACTAGGGTGAGGATCTTATACCCACACCCACAGTGACATACCCATTCCAACCAGGTCACACCTATTCCAACAAGGCCACACCTTCAGATGGTGCTACTCCCTGATCCAAGGATATACAAACCATCACATTCCACTCCCTGGTCCCCATAAACTTGTTCAAAAACATGAGTCTATGGGGGCCATACTTAAACATAGCATAATGCAAAATGCATTTAGTCCAACTTTCAAAGTCCTCATAGTCTATAGCGGTCGCAACAATGTTTAAAGTCCAAAGTTCAAGGTCTCTTCTGAGATTCATTCAACTCAATTAACTGTAATCCCCAAAGCAAGGCAGGAAACCAGCTGGGCAAACTCCAAACTCTGCATCTCCATGGCTGATGTCAAAGCGGTCTTCAGATCTCCATTCCTTTTTCATCTTTGTTGACTGCAACAAACTGCTTTCTCCTGGGCTGGTTCCACTCCCTGTTAGCAGCTTTCCTCAGCATGTATCCCATGGCTCTGGCATCTTTAACATCTTTGAGTCTCCAAGGCAATTTCAATGTTACAGCTTCTTGTTTCAGTGTTTGGGATTCCACTTGATCTTTTGGACTCCTCCTAAGGGCTGGCATCACTTTTCCATCTCTGTGCTCTGTAGCACTCTATGCTCAGGTTGATCCACTCCACTATGGCTGCTGTTCTTGCTGATCATCCCATGGTACTGACATCTCCAATACACTGGGGTGTTCCACTCCAACTAGGCTTCACCATTAGCCTCTCATAGGCTCTCTTCAGGGTGCCAAGCCTCAAATTCTTTGCATGACCCCTTCAGTCCTGGGCCAATAACTACAGCTGAGGCTTCAACTTCTCCAATGGCCTTCCCTGGCCTCTCACAGTGCTAAGCCTCAGCTTCTTTCCATGATCCGTTCATTCCTTCACAAGCAGTACCTCCTGAGTGACTCTTACACATTACCAAGTCCAGCTGCAGCATGAGGTACAACCTTGGGTATCTCTGGAACACAGCTTCTTTGTGCTCCCAGAAAACAATTTCCAGAAGATTTCACCTCAGTAATGCTGGTCTCTTCTTAATCACTGCTAATTCCTTAGCTAACCAGCAACAATTTTCCCAGTGGTTCCTCCCATTCTTAACTCTAGAGCCAGAGCCACATGGCTGAAGCTGCCGAATTCTGCTGCTTACAGGAACTAGAACATGATTCCCTTGTACTATCACATTATCACTAGCTTTATGTTTTCTAAATCCTTCACTGCCTAAGCTTGGCTTTCCTGGTTCTTGCTCTGTAGATTGACCTTGAATGTAGAGATCACACCATGCCTGGATCTAATTAAGCTGGGTAGAATCTTGCCCCAAGGTCCCACTCCCTTAATCTGTTATCTCCTAGAACATGAGATTTTGCTCCATTTCACTTCCTGGTACTCCTTTAGTACTCAAACCATACATTTTATATTTTTCCTTTCTAAGCTTGCTATGCTTGTTCATACTTCTCTTCATAAGACTTAACCAGAGAACAAAGTCTCTGCAGGGCTTTTTTGAAACTTCTTTTGTCAATACAACTAATGCAAGTCTCTTCAGACCTTAGCCTCAGGCAGACTTTTCAGACAAGTGCAAAAAGCAGCCACATTCTTCACCAAAATACCACAAAACCAGTCTTTATGCCACATTCTGAAATTCTTCTCCTTTGAAACCTCTTGGGCCAAGTCAACACAGTTCAAATCACTCCCAGCAACAAGTCTTCTATATCCCTACTAGGATGACCCATTAAGCCCCATTTAAAGCATCCCGCTGCTTTCCAAATCCAAAGTCCCAAAATCCACATTCTTTCAAATAAAAGCATGGTCAGGCCTATCACAGCAATACCCCACTCCCAGTACCAACTTCTGTCTTAGTTAGGGTTTTACTGCTGTGAACAGACACCATGACCAAGGCAAGTCTTATAAAAAAAAACAACATTTAATTGGGGCTGGCTTACAGGTTCAGAGGTTTAGTCCATTATCATCAAGGTGGGAGCATGGCAGTATCCAGGCAGGCATAGCACAGGAGGAGCTGAGAGTTCTATGTCTTCATCCAAAGGCTGCTAGTGGAAGACTGACTTCCAGGCAACTAGGGTGAGGATCTTATACCCACACCCACAGTGACACACCCATTCCAACCAGGTCACACCCATTCCAACCAGGTCACACCTATTCCAACAAGGCCACACCTTCAGATGGTGCCACTCCCTGATCCAAGGATATACAAACCATCACACCTTGTCTCCAAAAACAAACAAACAAAAAAAAAGAGAGAGGGAGGGGGAGGAAAGAAAAGAAAGAGAGAGAGAGAGAGAGAAACAAAACAAGAAAGAAGAAAAGTTTCAATAGCAAAACTTGGGAGAGAGAACTATCTACTGTTCTCTGTAAACTCCTGTTGTATAATGGTCGAGCTCTCTAAATGTGTTTTAAGCAAATACAACCTTCTTGTTTGTTTCTCTGATATACACACACCTACACTAGAGAGGCTGGAATAATTTACAAGTGACAATAGAGGACAGCGTCGCAGGATGGGTTATGTTAACGACGGTGCATTTACCATTTTGGATCCGAGGTATGAGCCCAACTCATTTCTTGTGCCAAAAAAACCCACTAAACTAATTAGTGAATAAATGAATGTTTTCTAAAACAATATGATCTGTTGGTTTAAATTCTTATTTACAAAGCTATTTTATTTTGCAAATGTAGTGAGACGACTGGTTTTTATTTCGAACGGACTGTTTTAGTCATGTGTCTCAGACAGAAATAATTAAGAGTAGGATCTACGGCAGTGCGTGCAGATGCCTCCCCTGTCCCTGGCTTCATCTGAAGTTTCCTTTACAGTAAGTCAAATTCGGCTCAAAACAAATCATGTACAATTCTAGCTAACAAATTCATTTAAGTTTTAACTGCTGCTCTGAGAACTGTGTAGAATAGCAGAATACAATCCCCAGGACCCTGCTCCACCCTGTAGCCCAGTGCTTCACTCTGTGTATGTATTCAACCTTGGTAATTTAAAAAGAGAAAGAGACCACATCTCACAAGCACTATCAGAATATTCCCATTATTTAGCTGATGTCAGTTTCTTACTCTTCCTAGCTTACAAATTCAGCTTTTCATAGCTACAGAACCAAGAGTTATATATGGGGTTTGACCCTGCCTGACTTTCCAGGCATCTCCTTGTAGACTATGTCCCTAAAAAAGGGAGACTCCCATGCACTACAAGGAGGAAACGGTCACCCCAGTTTTGTGGCTGGTTCTACAATCAACACTATTTATGAATCATAAATGTAAGTTTATTAATGTTAATAATTAATCATGTTTATTTAATCTAAGTGGGACTAAAAAGGACTATTTTCAAGAAACAAGACTCAATATTAACTCTGGTTGTTTTAATAAAACTTTTGCCAGGTCTCCCCCACTACCCTCATGGCCTTGCTAAAAGTCGAAACTATTTAAGGACTGGGCAACAATATTCTGTGATGTTAGTGAAACAGAATATTGGCTGTAAGTGGCCCCTGACCCATGGAATATCTGATCTAATCCAGATAGACTCTGATTAAGATTAGAGCCAGACCTCCAGCAAGTCAAGCTTGTCTGGGTGTGAATAGAAATGGAATTTAAGGCAGCAATGCCCAGCCAAGAGTAGCTCTTGGGTGGGAAACAGGGCTGAAGAAGGTGAAAGCAAAACACAAGAGTTTGGAAGACTAGGATTCTCTGAGCCAAAGCATTTCAGTGTCCTGTGGAAATCTAAAGTCCAAACACCAAACATCCTTGGTCTTAAGCATCACTGCCCTCTGCTCAAATTGATCCTTGAGGGTGAGGCAGGGGTGGGGCAGGGGTGAGGTCATTCTTTCACAACTGCTCTCTGTTCTCTGCTCTTCCCTTTTCCCCTCAGCCTCCTCTCCTCTTCCTCCCTCCTAACAAACTGTGACGCCAAACATTACCTTTAGTTGAGAAGCTCTACTTTATTTATTACTGTTCCTTCTCTTTCCCAGAAGAGCTGTCTACTCCCCCCAAAAGGAAACCAAAGTAGCAGTATTTTATGTGTTATAGACATTTAATTATAATATACCAGCATAATAAAGACATTTTTTCCTCTCTGCCAAGGAGAAAAGAAGTCACAGAATGTCAGAGCTGGGTAGATTTTATAATTTAAAGTACCACAGCAACTCCCTTCCAGAGGGGAGGAGGCGACCTTCCACTTCCCCTGAACTCCTTGTCTCCATCTCTGTTGTCGTGAGTGGCCTCTTAAAGCCCTGCCAGGAGCTAAGTATAGGTTAAGTATATCATAGACAAAACTCTCACCTTAAAATGATGGTGGGTAAGCAGTTATGATTCTCACTTGAAAATTACATTTTATAAATCTATGCTTACCCTATAAAGATATCAAATGTCAGGGAGCATTGGTGAGACAGAATGGACTGCAACAGTGGGCTTGCTTGGGCACCTTAAAACCTTTGTCTTTCTGTGGTCAAGATGTACACCTGGACTAACTATGATCTTCTAATTCTTCTCAATATATACACTAAAATAGTGCAAGTGTGTATCAGAAAATGTGCACACTAATATAGCAGTCTATAAAATGGGCAGGGGATACTCAACATAGCCCAAATATTCTAGAGTAAAATGGATATAAATGACTTGTGACATTCTTGCATGATGGAATATTTCACTACATAGAAAAGACAGGAAGTACAACCCCTCCATCTACCACGAATGAAAACAGAATTACAAAGAGAAGCTCAAATATAAGGCAAATGAAGCACAATACATAGTTTTTATTATACACATATGCAGTGTTTGTATGCACCATAGTTTTTATTATGCACCTATGTAGTATTTGTATGCAAATATAACATGTGTGTATGGATGACATAAGCTATTTTACCATAACACCATGGGGATATTTGCCGTGTCTGTATAAATGTAGATTCCTACTAATTATTTGACCGCTCATGGTATTGTATATCACGCCTACATACAAATGGATTACTTTATTCAGTTATGTTCTACTCAACAACAGAGCTATGGTCTATTAGCAAAATGCATTGTTAAATATTACATGGTTGTGCACTACACAAATTTAGATGTTATGACCCTAGCACCATAACATATCAGAGCCATGGTCATATGCAAAATCCATCATTCACCAGAATGATACATGCTGCAGGACCATACTTATCAGCATATTCAATGTTCCTAATGATTTAATATATGCAATCTGTTGAGTAGTTCTGTTTTTTATTATTTAAATTCTTTAATAATGTTTTCTTCATTTCCTTGAAAGTGTCATGTCATATTCTCTCATTTCACTGACCTTCTATGCATATTTTAAAGATCATATGGAAGGTAATGTGATAATTACTAGTTTGTTTGTAAGAAAAATATTTGAGTATCTATCTCACGTGTATATCTCTATAGATGACAGACTTGAGACAGAAAACAGTAACTGCAGGATTCAGAGGTAACATTTCCTTCCCACACCAGTGACTGACCACATGAGGGGGTCAGCATTTTCAACAGATTCACGGATCCCTAATCAAAAAGTGTTGAATTTGAATTAAGTTGTTAACTCTTTTTCTAACACATACTCAGTTTTCAATCCTAACACAGACCCCTTATTTATCAACATACAAATTTGTTTTCTATAAGATAATATAAATATTAATATGTAAAGATTACCATTGCAAGGATGCACCCTAGCAGAGCTGCTTCATTTCGGTAACACCGGGAGTAGCAGCGTCTTCTTGTTTAAATAAAATTTATCTCAGTTATGAAGCTCAAAGGCCCATTAAAAATTAACCTGTGTTTTATTTTTCTTAATCTAGGAAGATTTTTCTGGTAGGCCTGGTTGTTCTAAATGTTTAAAAGCTCCTCAAAATGAGGTTGTCAAAATGGCTCAGTGGGTTAAGAGCACTTGGTTAAGAGCACTGGCTGCTCTTTGAGAGAACCCAGGTTCAGTTCCCAGCTCCTGTATGTCGTGGCTCACAACCATCACAACCGTCTACAAGTTCACTTCCACAGACACCTTCTGATGACTCTCACAGGCACCGGGCATTTGCATGGTGCACACACACACACACAGGCCACAGGAATACATATAAAATATTTAAATATAAAAAGTTCCTCGCATTGTGATTTATAATCAGCCATCATCAAAGAAGCTTCCTCTGCAGCAGACTGAACCAACGCAGTGGAACTGGACAGTGTGCAGAGAGCTTGGAACACTTGGCCCTGATAGGGCTGTCTTCAGCTAATCTTCCCCCTCAGTGCTCAGGGCCACAGTGAAGAGAAGGAAAGACCGTAAGAGCCAGAGGAGATGAGCAGCACTTAGAAAACAATATCTTCCAGATATAACAGGACTGGTGTATTTATGAACTCACAGAGACCGCGGCAGCATGCACAGGGCCTGCACAGGTTCAAGCCAGATGGGGTCCCAGTGCTGAGAGGAGAAGAGAACAGGAGTCCCCATTCCTAAGCAAGAAGCTCTCTCCAGTTGATAACCAATTGCAAAGGAGAGAATCGTCTCCAATGCTGTCTCAATGAGAATATTAACCACACCTAAGGCTAGACCAGTCCCATGCCCAGGAGTAGATGGCCAACACAAAAGGAATTCAATGATGTTTGCATAGGTGGGGTTGTTTTGTTTGTCTGTTTCATCATTCTTTTTATCTCACTGGTTTTTTGTTTGTATATTATGTTTTCCAATTTTGTGCTTTTATAGGTTCTGCTTTGTCTGTGTGTATATCTGTATTGCTTTTGTTGGGTTCTTTTTTGTTTTTTTACTTCTGGTTTGTTTTACTTGTTTCACTTGCCTATGTTTCTGTTTTCTAAGAGAGAGAAAGAAAACACAGAGTTGGATGGGTGAAGATGTGGGCAGGGCCCTAGAAGGAGTTGGGGAAAGAGAAATCATGATCAAAATATAGTGTATGAGAAAAGTATTGTCAAATATGAACATACATGTGTGTGTGTGTGTGTGTGTGTGTGTGTGTGTGTGTGTGTGTGTCAGGTCTCCTAATATGTATCTATATACATCATATATATCCGTATATGTGTGGATATAAATACATATATACATACATACATACATACATATTAGGAGACCTAGTATAGCTCAGGAAGATGCCAAAGGAAAAATTATTCTATGATCCAATCAAGCTGTTATGATTCTGGGTTTATGTCAGTAAGGAATAATTAACAACAGAGTCCAATTTAACTACAGAAAACACTTACTTTTTCACCTTCCTTATATATATGAAAACTAGTAATTACCATATTTATGGGTATATATGTGGATATATAAAAGGATAGATAGAAATATAGATAGATAGATAGATAGATAGATAGATAGATAGATAGATAGATAGATAGATAGATAGATAGGGTTGGATGGATGGAGATGAAGATGGAAATTCTTACATTGGTCCTGGATCTGACTCCAAACCCTGAGATATCTGTATGGCACTAAACCATACAGATGTGACTTTCTTTATGGACTTGTAAGCTGCCCTCTTTCCATTTGCAAGGCTTCCAGGAAAACAAGGACACTGCTTGACAAGATTAGAGATTTATTTGTTGATTCACTTAGAAGTTCGGAACATTGGATTTAACCCAGTCTCAGAAGCCCCGAGGGAGTCGTTAACTTCAAAATTAATTATAATCCATAAGTATGGGAACCTCAGAATATAAGGGAGTCTACTGGAAGAAAGCCATCCTATAGCAGAAATCTGAGATTTATATTCTAAGGTAAACTAATTATCGATTCTCTACACATCAATTTCTTTATATATTAATGGATGATTCCAGATCCCAGAAGTCAGAACTGTCAGTGTGAATAATCTTAAAGGATTCAGATATATTTTTAATACTGCATAACATAGAGCAAGCACGAGAAGTGAATTGGGACATAAAAAGCTAGAACATCATGTGCCTAATTAGGATTACATCTATCTAGCTGAGTTCAATCAGGTACAAATGTGGCTTGTGATTCCACAAACACATTGTTTTAAAAGTATGCCAGTTGATTACCTCAGGGACAGGAGTTTAAATTTAATCTAAATTTAATCTAAATTTAAACACATCATCAAAGCTATACTGTAAATTAGAAGGAAAGAAAAACATGGCTACAGTAGCTTTCCCTCGTCTTTCTCCTTCTTCTTTTCTTTCTCCTGTAGCCCAGGGTTGCCTGCAATTTACTATGTAGTGGAAAGTAGCCTTGTACTTCTAATTCTCCTGCTTCTATCATTTAAATGGTGGGATTAGAGGCATGGACCATAGGCCTGGTTTCTGTAGTGTGTGGGATCAAACACAGGGCTTCATTCATTTGAGGCAAGAACTCCACCAGCTAAGCATCATCTTGTGGTCTGGATCATCTTCAAGAACCAATATTTTCAGTTTTGAATGTCAACTTAGTTACCTAGTGCAAAACTCTGAGGAGACCTAATGTAGGACATGCAGATGCCAACAGGAAGTGATTCTGTGACCCAATCTCCTTCCTACCACTACTCTTGCAATTGACAAGTCGATCCAGGGTCACTTGAATGTAATCACTGTAAGACTGCAGCAGGGAATCAGTAACTTGGACAGTTATGTCATGGATAAATGGGCAGGGAGTATACACCACATAGAGGCACTGAATGAGGGAAGGATGGATGTCAACAAAACGCTGGGAAGAGATGCAGCAACAGGGCTGACTTGTAGTCTTCAGAACTGTGCACCATTTAAAACAGCTTACAACGAATTGTTTCTTTCTGGAATTTTCCGCTTATTTCCAGAGTGTGAATAACAGCAGTTGATTAAAACTGTGAATCAAGAAATAAGGACAGAGGGAGGTCTGCCGCATTGTAAGGTTAACCCCAAAGAGCCTTACCTGTGGCTACTCCACCCATGTGTCCACTCCGAGGCTGTCCTCAGAACCCATCCTCAGCTGCAGGAGACCAGCTGTGGTTGAAACACACACACACACACACACACACACGTAGTCACTGTGCAAACAGATATGTAGCTGCAGAGTCAGGCTTTCCAGATCACGAAAAGGCCACGCCATCTGTGCTACATAGTATCTATTCTCAGATGACTCATTCCCTTTAAATTATTTGATAGGATTTTGTCAGTTCTGATAAGATATCAGACAATTCTGAGAGATCCTAAATGTCTGAGTAGGTGGCATATCTCTCTGTTCTGAATCCACAATCCTGAAAAAGGTTAGTTGAAGAAGAACGAACTGTTCATAGTTGGAAAATGTAGTCTAGACCAGTGATGTTAGACTTCTCAAAACTAAACATTTTAGATGGTTATTATATCTTTCATTTATTTCTTAGTTTTTATCACCAGTGCAGAAGTTATGATTACTTAATTCCTGTAATTTTCTTTTCTGAGTTGTCTCTTGCTTCTCATATTCTTTTGAGTTACCTGCTGTAGAGAATGTCAGGGAAATACTGGGGACTTATTATCTGTGGGAGATAATTACAACAACATATCCCAGGATCAGAGAATTCTTAGAGCTGTATCTTGGAACAACAGGATTTTTCTATTAAAAAGAAAAATACAAGATATGAACCAGTAGCCCAGAACTGTCAGCACGAAGAGTAACTAATTCAGGATACTGGGATTTTTTTTTTCTTCTGTTTGAGGGCTGTGGCAGAATCATGAAGGTTGCTCTTTGTATTGTTTTCAAGATTACAACTTCAAATGAAATTATCTTAATGCTTCAAGGCTATCCTTAGAAAGAACCCTCTTCATTAAAACAACAACAACAACAAAACCGTAAGATAGAATTTAGCAATTTAGCAGGTGTTATTTCAAACCCAGAGCAAAATCATCCTCTTCAAATCAGCCCAAAGATCAGAGGGGTCTGCCAAGCCCAGGGCTGAGGGGCTACATTTTCCTACATTACACTACTTGGTCAGTGAATCAGCAGGAAAATATATTTGTCCCAGCCATTATTTGTGCTTCTTAAAAACAGTGTCCAACTATTCACAAATAAGAATAAAATGTTTCTTTCTGCTCTTGATAATAAAGAAGTGAGTTAAGGTGATATGAATACTCCTTGAAAATAACATTTGCAGAGAGCAGAGCCTCTGGCCAGCTCCAATCAAGCCCTACCTGATACTGGCCTAACAGAAACAATGAGGAAGGAGGCAGCATGGGGCCCAAGACTTGGGGAACACTCTAAGGGACACTTTCACTGCCTGCAGCAGCTGAAGGGTATTAGAGCCCAATTCCTGCTGAGTGCGCTCAGCTCATGGGATTCCGGTTAACTCCCCATGACTTCCTGGGGTGCTCATGGAGAGTGTAAGTCAGTTCCACCTTCTGGAGTTGCCAGTTGTTAGGAACAAAGACACCTGGATAGGGTGCTTGTTAAATGGGGTTCTTTCTTCTCCATGACAGTTTTGACAGACTGACAAACTGCGTCTTAGTCTGCCTGTGGAGCCTTTAATTGCACAGTATGTTCGTCAGTATGGATGTCAGCATACAGCAGTGGTTGGAGTCTTTACCTCCACTATTTGAGAAGTGGGTGGTGCTTGCTTCTCTTGTTCTGTTTTGTCTGTATTCCTCTTGGAATAGTCACTTTCTAACCAGCTACAGAGAACCCACCCTGGGCTACATAGTTTCTATGCTAAAGTTCAAACACTAAACAGCCAACTATTTTACCCAGGCGTACCTAGAAATTAACATGTTGCTACAGGTACTGATAACATACATATGAAACAGCATTGGCTAATTGGGGAAATATGATGTAGAAATGTGGGATCATTAGAACACCACCCCATTTACATTTTAAACAGCTTGCAGCAGACACTGAAGACCTTCCTAAGGTCACGGTCATCGGCCATAGTTATTTTTAAAAGGCAGAGATGGTGCAGTGACACCTGAAGGAAGGAATTGCTTTCCCTGCCTTTGTGCTCAATTGTGATTTACTTGAATCCAGGCTTCCTCGTGTGCAGTTGATCCAATTCTTCCTATTATTAATTAAAAGAAGAAAAGGGGGTTCATAAATCAAGGTAGCATTTGACATCAGAGGTCATGTAAAATTATAAAACCCCACGTTTCCATGAGTTACTCTCCTAGGCAGTTTTAAAGAGACTCGGTGCCTAACAGAACCCTCCACAATTACTCCTCCGAGCAGGCTGTGTCCTGTGTGTGTTTTCAGCAATTTGATGTCTGTCAGGTGTCAGTTTGTCATCACACAGGTTGTGTCTGCTGCCTGACTCCCTGAGATGCTTCAAGAACCAAAGGGTGGGGCCGGAGACTTGTTCAGCATGCACAAGGCCTAGGGACTGATTTTGTCAGTTCAATGAATAACAACAAAACAAAACAAACTCTACAGGAGAACATTACCACCATTTACCCATTGCACTTAGCCAAGGGCAACCCAGTAAGCTGCGGCAGTATTCTCCCACCAACATCACATCATCAAAGCGCAGCCTTGAAGTACATCAAGAGACATATCCTCTCCAGACTTCATAGCGAAGAACCTGGCTTCGTGTCCACAAGGCTGCCTGGTCCCTGCCCCCACACACCTGGAGAGTATCCTAAATGTTCATATTTGAAACATCATTTTGACCTTTCCCTTTTTCCAATATGGGATATGCCTTCACAATAAACTAAACCAACAAGAGCAATGCAAGGGACAGATACCATGGAAGGGACAGATACCACTTGAGAATCAAGTTTCCCTTTCACTGAGTTAATCAATTCAGATTAAATTCATTCTGCGGCTCATCCTTATTGGCATTCCTTCTAGGCTCCGCCTCACAGTTACCTGCCAATAGCCAGGTGTGCCTGACTTACTATAAAAGGGGCTGCTTGCCCCCATCCTCTCTCTCTCTCCTCTTCTCTTGTTCTTACTCTCTTACCCTCTTACTCCTCTCTCCCCATTCCCCTCCCCACTCTTTCTCCACATGCTCATGACCAGTCTCTTCTCTTCCCTCCCTCCCCCTCCCTTCCCCTCCCCTCTCTGCCTTTCTCTGTCTCTACTACCCCCTTAACTTCCCTCCCCATGCCCTAAACTCTATTCTATACTATATCTGTTACATGGCTGGTACATCAGGGGGTTACCTCAGCATAGGCCACAGAGGCACCCCCTTCCCCCATTTCATACTCCATCTCCACCAAGCATGTCCTTGGCTTTTCTTTTTCATAAAACATAAGGATCCTCCCACTGGCTTATACTTTTCTAGGGTTCATCTATGTATTACCTGTCCTACTTATCCCTCACTGTTGAGCCTGGATGCCCCCAAGAAGGCATCCTGATGGAGCCATAGTCCAGATTGGACTGGTGTGTGGGCCAACCTTGATTGTTTATGGATTGTTCCCAGTTCAATGTGATCAACAGCAACCCTGGGCAGATCATCCTGGGCTGTATAACAAAGGTAGCTAAACAAGAGGCTGTGCTAAGCCAGCACGCAGCATCCTGCATGGTTTCTGGTTCAAGTCCCTGCCCTTACTTCTCTGAATGATGAATGTCACCTAGAAGTATAAGCCATTCCTCCCCTGGGTTGTTTTGGTCAGAGTGTTTTACAACAGCAACAGAAATCAAAATAGAATAGCATTGCCATTCTATACCTAAAATCAAACAAAACGAACGAACAACAACAAAACTAAAAACCCTTCAGCTTAGACTGACTCTTGAGAAGATAACTAACTATTCACCTGTGCCGATCACATGTCCACAAAGCCAGCTCTACACAGAGAGTTTAAGTTACCTGCCCAAGCCACAGCCCATGAACACAGCTCCTGAGAAAACCCACAGCCCTGTTCACCCCACTGTCTTCCCACATGTCAAGTTTTCAAACCAAGACTAGCAAGGTTCAAACTGCTCTTTCGATAGCAATGTTCCATTCCTGGTGTCTCACAGATAGACACTGTCATGCTACAACCAACCCAAGACACGGACTTCTGTCACTATGGAAAGAGCACCGTTGCTATCAGTTAGAAACCCTCAGTTTATGAGAAAACTGAATGGGCTCTGGGGAAAACAAGGAGAGGTTCTGGGAAAACAACAGATTCACAGAAGGATCAAGATCAGAGCCCTTTCTAAATTTTGTCTAAAAGTGTGCCAAAGCAAGAAAAGGTCTCCCTGTGCCCTCAAGGACTCTAGAGAAAAAAAAAAAAGCTCTATCCCTTTTCCTCTAAAATGCTCTCAATGTTTCTGAGACACTGGGTTTTTCTAAGAACTAAAAATTTTACCAAAAGATGGTGGTAAGTGTCTTTTTCCTTTAGCCCAGAAGCAGTGAACGTTTATTCAATTGAGACCCAAGTCGTGGGTCAGACTTGGAATTAAAGCATCCTCTCCTGTCCGGGACTAATAAGGAGACCTGAAGGATGGCTGTGTCTCTGAGCTGTGTGTCTATGAGAGATAGCATGCCTGGAAAACACTCATTCAACAGACATTAAGCACGATTCCTTCTTTTATTTAAATCTGTTCATCTTTTCCTTCCAGTGTTTCCATGGTTTATTTTTTTATAACTATGGAATTATTTCTAGTAATTGATGATGAATAATAAACTAATCCCTAAATAAAAACTACATTCAAGGGACTGCAGAGACGACTCGGTGGTTAAGAGGGCTTGTGCTCTTCTAGAAGACCTGAGTTTTGTTTCCAGCACCTATGTGACTTAACACCGCTTACAATTTCAATTCCAAAGGGATTCAATGCCCTTTTCTAGCTTCTGCAGGCACCCACATCCATGTGTAAACATACACACACACACACACACACACACACAAAGACAAAATTAATCCTTTTTAAAACCACAATCAAGTTGCCCGTGCTCTATTTCCCCAGGACAATCCAGGTGAATGCTTCTTCCCTTTATTAATAAGGGATCCTCTTGATTCTTAAAAGCGCCCCAGAACACACATCTGATATAACTTCCTGAGTTACCAGCCTCTTCATTCATGCTGACTTCTTTACTTTAATAAGAGTCTTCTTATTGGTGGCTGTGATAGTTACTGTTCATTCTTAACTTGATGAAGTCACTGAGGGGATGAAGTCACTGAGGGGATAAGCCTCAGGGAATGCCTGAGAAGGAGTGTCTAGATGAGGCTGAAGATGTTGCTAAATGAGAGCAGTTCTAACCCATAGGCTGAGGAGAAAGTGGACTCCGGGCCACATCCAGAGCTCTCTGCTTCCTAACTAAAGACAGACGCAACGTGAGCAGCTGCTTCCGGTTCCGCTGCCATGACGACCCACTATGGTGGACTACACCCTCTGAGAATCATCACAAGCCTTTCCTTCCTTCTGTCACTCTTCACAGACGCTTTCCCAACGGTCTGTAAAGTATCTAATATGGTTGCTTTGCCAAATCAAACAGGAAACATGGTTGGAAGCTTAGATTTTTCTTTCAAAACCTACTTTTAATATGGGTTCTTAAATGCTTCAACCTCCCTTCTAACCCACCACCCACCAGAGGTAGTGGAAAAGAAAAGTTATTAGGATACGGGGCATGGGGGGGAGGGGAGTGGACCTGTGTGGAAATTGTTCTTTGGAGCAACTCCATCTGTGTGGTCAGGAAACCAGCAGTTCAGTTCACAGAAATCAGCCGCTGCAGCTCGATCCATTCACAGACACACCACCAGTCCAGTTCGGTAGTGTCAGGATAGCAAACAAGAATCAGCAACAGTGGCAAGAGCCAGCAGAAACAGCCACAGCCACAAATCAGCATGACTCAGCAGGAGAGACCAGGCCCAGCAGGGACTCCAGGAGAAGTTCTTTGCTGTGCCTTTCTCAATGAAGTTTAGACAAGACATTAGACAAAGGATGCACACCCCCATCACTGTTCGTTGAATCCTATTCATACTCCCTCCAAACATCACTCATCTTCCATCGATCTTGCCTTACCACATGCCTGGCCTCAGCCCCCGAGTCTGTCTTAACAGAACTCCTTATGAGTCTGTATCACCTGACATCACTCAGCCAATCAGCCCCAGTCCACAGAAGCAGCAAGAAGCCTCCGAAACATCACCACAAGTTTTTGGTGCATTTCTCTCAATGGAGTCAAGACAAACAGAGCTCAGCTATACAATGCAAGGTGAAGGAATACATGCATGTCCTTGTCGAAGAATCCTTCCTCACTTTCCTTTCATGTGCTTGCTTTAGCAAAGCATCCCTCCACCTGTATCCGATTCAAGCAAAACATTCTTTGACATAACTGAGTTTCCAAAGAAACTAAGTTTCCACTTTACATGCTGATCACAATGATTGATTCACAAAGACTTAATTAGTGCCCTTCCTTCTGGTAACTTCTTTGAGGCAAGTGAGGTCAACAGCCTGAGCCCCACACAGGGTTACATGAACTCCGGGAGATCAAAATGTTTGACCTTGATATAGATCCAAAAGGATTTGGCCAGAGAGGCAAGAACTCTGACTAGAAGAATTCAGAACCCAAAAATAGTTGGTACATGTGAGAAAGGCCAAAGACAGAAGCCAGCATCCCTCCAGGCAGGGGTCAGGAGGAAAGAGCAATGGGAAGGAGTGCCCAATCTTAGTCATGGGAGCAGTATTTTTCAGCATCCACTGAGAACCATTTCTAGTGTGTCTGGCTGGATGACTGAATTAAAAAGTTAGAGAACCTACATAATGAGAAGGTGGGGATAACACATGTCATGTGCTGCCAGGGTGAAGGTTTCTGTTTCTCCAACATTATCTGGAATGCACTGGCACCTTCTCAGGGGCCATTGCTAATTTCTCAACGCCAAATTAGAATAAATGGAGAAAGTATCCATCAAGAGCCCTCTGCTCTGCTGTGACTGTACAGAGGGCATTGATGTCTCTCCCTGTAACCAGCCAAGAAGCCAGGAGCCTCCTGAATACTCACTGTTATTCTGGCTACATACAGCATGTCAATTCTGAGCATATTACTCAGAAGTGTCACTTATGGAAAACAGGTCTAGGGACATAGTGCAATGCAGGGTCCCAAACTCTTCTCCATCCAGCTTAACAGCTCACTGGAGTCCAAGAACCAGTGTGTGTGTGTGTGTGTGTGTGTGTGTGTGTGTGTGTGATTCTCTATGTCTGTCTGCCTATGTGTGTCTATGTGTATATCTGTGTGTGTCTGTCTGTATGTGTCTGTCTGTGTCTGTATGTCTGTGTATCTGTGTGTGTCTGTGTGTGTGTCTATGTGTGCGTGTGTCTATGTATGTGTGTGTTATGTGTTTGTATGTGTGTCTGTGTGTGTATATGTGTGACCATGATGCGTGTGTCTCTGTATGTGTCTGAGTATGTCTGTCTGTGTATGTGTGTTCATGTTTACCTATGTAGGCATATGTGGGATGAATATACATGTGCATATATATAGAAGCCAGAGGCTGACCCTGCCTATTTCCTGTATTGCACTCCACTTTATTTTAAAGAATCACATATCAGCTTGTATAATTAGCCATCTTGCTCTGGGGATCCTGTCTCTGCCTCCTGTGCAGGGATTACAAGAAGATTGCCATGCCCAGCCAAAGTATGTGGAAACTGGGGATCCCCACTCCAGTGTCTGTGTGTGAAGTGTAAACGCCTTCCTCTCTGACCCATGCTACTGGCTCTAGCAGCATGCCCATACTTGAGACAGGCTGGAGTAAAGGCTGTACAAGAGAGATCTGCTGTCACTTGTCTATGAATCCAGTCCCAAAGCGTCTATATAATCTCATCTCCTGCCTAATTTTTCCCTAGCATTTGCCAGCCCATCCAGGGTGCTACAGATAGCTGGCACCAACTAAAGTAATAAAAGACACCTGCTTCTAGATCTCAAGATCTGGATGACTCCTGACTGTAGCTGTTACCTAATTTAATAATCTCTTAAATTTCAATGTATCTGTAAAACACAACATGACAAATGGTATCGCTCACACATGTCTTGTAAGGATTAAATGTAGTTTGCATTTTTCCCGTCATAAATAAGTAAAAAATTCCATTCCTCATCATTTGGATACACCTGCATTCTTCATGCCCCAATAAGGCATTGCTGTTCCCTTTCTTTGCCAAGTTGGAGCCTTGGGTCATTAATTATTACAGTCCCAAGGCCTCTTGGATAAAACAGCATCTGTCATCTGCAAGGGAACGGTGAGCACACACCTGGGCAGAAGATGGATCTGAGAGCAGCCCAGCAGCTCCCAGCTGCGCATACAGACCAGCACACAAATACCAGGTCTGTCATAGCACAACGGCCGCTCTGCTTCGCAGAACAACTCAGGAACCCTAGACTGTACAAAAATCTTCTGTTGAAAACCACAGGTTTGGCAAAAGACAAAAGGCAATTGTTATTTTGATGAAAGAACTGCAATTTACAAAGCTAATGAAAATGTATCTTCTTTACAGAGAGACATCAGTGGTGCCTCTACATGTCTCTGTAAGGAAGATGAGACCATTCAGAGTCTGCCCGTGAATTCCCAGCATCTCTTTTTCTGTATTGTACACCGGCCAGAAGATGAACCTGCCACCTCAACAGAATGCATTATTGTTCCTCGGCCTCCGGAACTCCCCATGAGGAGCCCAGCTCCGGGGCAGCCATAAGGATGAAGAAATCATGCTCTGTAAGCCTCAAAGAGAGGAGGGGTCCCTCCCACCCATCTTCTGCGATGAAGCTGGAAGCAGGTGGCCATGCTCCCTTCTGCAGGATTCCAGAGTCAGGTCCCAGATGTGGTGAGAATCCACAACATCTGCTGTGTCCTGACTCTGTTACTAACATCTGCGAGCCACTCACTGTGGGGCCTTGGCTTCTTTCTGTTCTCAAAAAATGGAACTGAACATCCCCTCTTGGCCCTCCCCAGAGGATCAATTACTGTATGCAAATGAGACAATCAATATATCAACAAGCCTGGAAAAGTAAAGTCCAGGAACCTCTGTGTGTGTGTGTGTGTGTGTGTGTGTGTGTGTGCGTGTGCACATGTGGTATGAATATGTATATGTCTGCATGCAAATCTATGTACACATGCATGTGGTAAGTATGTGTGTTTTCATGTGGTATGTATGTGTGTATGTGTGTGTATGCATGCATGCATGTGAGGGGGTGTTATATGTGGTGTGTATGTGTGTGTGTACATGTGAATATGTATGGATGTGCATATGTGTGCATGCATGTCTGTGTACATGCATGTGGTGTGTACATGTGTTTTTATGTGGTATGTATGTGTGTATGTGTGAATTCATGTCTGTGCACATATGCATGTGGTATGTGTGTATACGTGTATGCATGCATGTGAGCAGGGAGGGGTGTTGTGCATGCTGTGTATGTATGTGATGGAGTATACATTGGTGTGGTAACCAACAGGATGTAAGAATCAAGAACACTAGCCACTAGAGTCTGACAGTCTAGCACAACTCCCCAGTTCCCTTTATGCCTTTCTCATGCTTCCATAAGAACTAAGAATGCAGACCCTTCGACTTAACAGCTAAGGATATCCTGGAGCACTCAGGTGAATGTTTCCGAGAAAAGCCGATTTACAGCTGTCTTTCCTTCCTTCCTTCTGTTTTGAGCAGGCACATGGGGTCTGGAGCTAGAGCAGCCATTATGCAATAATGAGACAAAGTAACAAGGTAACAAGTTACAGCTTGTGAAGGAGGATGCAGGAAAAGCAACCATTCCGATACAGCACAGAAAAGTTAAAACAATTCTCAAACCCTCCCACAGCAAAGGAAACCATGAAAAGAGAAGGCCCGATTTGTTTAAGTTCCCATCAGGCAGATATCCTGTGGACTGCAGCCAAATGCATTCCTAAGGAAAAAAAGGAGACTGGAACGACCCTTTTAAAGCATCAGTCAGATTTCTCTGCTGGCAAATACCCCAATGACTTCCCTCTTCATCCAAAGTGGGCCTACAGCCAGAATCGATCTGTGGCTTGTGAGCCTCCTGGTCTCCTTAATCTGCCCCTATTTAATCTACCAGGCACAGTAAGCTCATTGGTCTGGACTTCTGCACTTGTGTTACCCCAAAGCAGCCCCCCTCACCTCAACTCCATGCAGGATTTCCCAGAGGCTGGCTTCTCAGTGAGGCCTGGGGCTGTCCTCAGTATGTCTGCCTGCTGCGTGGCCCAGCCCTAGCTCCCTCCATTTGTCTATAATTAATATGATTATTGATCCATGTGCTGGTTTTGTGTTTAGTTGTTTCTCAGCTTGACTCAAGTGGGAATCATCAGAGAAGGGCCGTCAGCTGAGGGGTTGTTTCCAGTAGATGCCCCTGTGAACAAATCTGCGAGGCGTTCTATTGGTAAATGTTTGATACAGAGCGCCCAATGCACTGTGGGCAGTAACACTCATGGGCAAGTGTGCCAGGGGTGTATAAGGTTAAAAAAGAAAGAAAGAAAGAAAGAAAGAAAGAAAGAAAGAAAGAAAGAAAGAAAGAAAGAAAGAAAGAAAGAAAGAAAGAAAGAAAGAAAGAAAGAAAGAGAATCTGAGGAAGCCGTGGAGAGCAAGCCAGTGAGCAACACTCCCTCATGGCCTCTGCTTCAGTTCCGGCCCAAGGTTCCTCCCCTGAGTTCCTGCCCTTCCTTTCATGCTGGATTGTAAGCTGTAAAATAAAATAAACCCTTTCCTTCCCAAATTGCTTTGGTCCTGGTATTCATTGCAGTAATAGAAAGCATGCAGGATAGTCCTCCTACATCTCTGGCCATGCTCTGTCTTAGTTGGGGTTTCCTTGCTGTGAAGAGACACCATGATCACAGCAAGTCTTATAAAGTATTTCATTGGGTGTGAGGTACAGTTTCAGAGATTTAGTCCATTATCATGGCAAAAAAAAACCAAGGTGGCACACAGACAGACGCTCATGGTACTGTAGGAGCTGAGAGTTTTCTACATCTTGATCCAAAGGAAGCAGAAGGGGACGGAGTCTGGACATACCTTGAGCATAGGACACTGTAAAGCCCACCTTCAGAGTGACACACTTCCTCCAACAAGGCCACACCTATTCCAATAAGGCCACACCTCCTAATAGTGCCACTCCTATGGGCCAAACAAATGAATCTATGGGGGCCATACCGATTCAAACCACCACACTAGGTTTCATGTAAAAACTAATGCATTCTCAGGGTTTTTGGTTTTGTTGTTGTTGTTGTTTTCTTCTTCTGAACCATAAGAAGCATCAACAGCATCCAAACCAGTATTTAATATTTATGCCATAATTTTGAAAGAGATTTCAGACATTTTCAAAACAAGTCACAAAGTCTCTATCTAGTGAAGAATTACATAAATAAATATAACTTAAGGCATAAAGAATTCAGAGGTTTAGGGCTTTGCTTCTGTGATGTTAGGGATTAAGCCTGGGGCCTGGTACACAGTATTAGCTATTTGTCCCCATGCTGTGACAAAACACCCAGGAAGCATCTCAAGAGATAAAGGTCTTATTTCAGCTCGCTCACGGTCCCATGGAGGCACAGGGACAGGAGCAGAACAGCCTGATCATTCCGGGTCCACATTCAGAAAACAGAGAAAGATGAATACTTGTGTCTGTGTGCTCTCTCCTTTCGTTCCCTCCAGAGCCCCAGGAATGGAACTGCTCACATGTAGGATGGGTCTTCACCCTTCACAGGCACACCTGGATATTTGTCTCCACAGTGATTCTTAATTTCATCAAGGTGACGAGGATGATTGGCTGTCACTTGGTGCTGTGCAAGTGCTCTGCCACTGAGCTCACACCCCACCGGAAACTAAAACTCCAGCAGCTGATTCCTCATCCTCCCGACCTCCTTGGTAAGGGTGAGGAAAGACAATAGTAACTGTGTCAACAGGCGAAAAGCAATTAACTGAATCAACGGGCTACTGCCTCTGCTACAAACCCACTTCAGTTTGCAGGGAAGTAAACTCTATTTTTCAAGATCAAAGTGTTCTTTCTCCCTACACAAATAGCCTCAAACAACAAAAGGAGACACAGGTAACTCCAAACACCCAGCTGTTGACTCTGCCTTGTCAAATCAGCAGAGCATACAACACAGCCCTGGAGAAGGCTCAGCCCATGTTTTCTCCCCAGACCAGTCCCCATGGAATCCTTTAGTCCTCCCTCAAGGACTCCTCTCCGTGGTCCTTCTGAGGGATCCTAAGAGGATGGACGCTCACTCACACTTCACTTCATGCTCAGGAATCCTTGCTATGGCATAAGTGGTGCGGAGAGAAGTTCCATGCTGTTCTTACAGTGTCTATCTGCTACATCTGTCTTTGATTCTAGAAACCTGTGACCATCTCTCCCTTTAGTGGTCCATCCCTTTTCTAATCTAGGCAGAAACCACACTCTGCAACATTGTTTCTCAGTTACCCCTTCAAGGAGACCCAAGAGCAGTGAGTTTATCTCATCACACTCCTGTCTCTAGATGCTTGCTAACATGGGAAATTCCCCTCCTCCAATCTACTCAATGCCATCACTGAAAGGAGCCAGCTTCTGCTGTTCCCAGCAACCACCTTTGGCCATGTTCCCCTTCGGAGCTGTATTCCCTTCACAGCGTCAGGAGGATACTTGATTTGAAGCACTGCATCTCCCACAATTGAAATACGATAAGAACATTGGATACTGAAAATTCATCTGGCATTCATTGGCAAATGTGGATCCTACTTAACCATAGAGAAACTCCCTTTATTCTACTGTCAAGGGTGTTTGAGAGGTTACTTTGGGCAGATAGATTGCATTTTGAAAAGTACATTAGCAAATTAGCTTGGCTAATAAAATATTCAAGGTTACAGAAAGAATACAGACTGCCAAGGACAGATTTAATGGCTCCACGGCATTATTACATTACTTAAAATATTCTTTTCACTTTAAAGTAGAAACAATTATATATTGAAAAAATAGCAATATAAATTCTTCCTATCATTGTAAAGACTATGGCGTCTCAGTGATTAGATCGCCTTTGGGAGGCTGGGGTAGAAGGATTTCGACTTGAGACCACCCTGGCCTACACAGCAAGATCTTGTCTCTAAAAAAGAAAGCCACAATGAGAGGGGCAGTCTTGGAAGACAGACCTTTCAGCCTGGTGTCCCTTAGAAGTGTCCCCTCCTGCAGGAGAGGGACAGGTGTGTCACTAGCTTTCAGCAGAGATGATCCTACATGGCTTACCAGCAGATTCACTTAACCATGAACTGGGGTTACTGTTCTTAAGGGTAAACGGCTAACACCACAGTTTCAGGTTCACATCTCAAGGTCTCTTGAGAACTGCCATCTAGAGTTGTGACCAAGCCCCAGCCCTAGCAATAGTTAGATTTCAGGAAGTCATTGTTGTTCACTGTCTTAGTATTTATCAAAGGAAGCTTCCCGAAGAAGAAAGGGCCATGCCCTCATCCATATGTTTTCTCCAGGTCATGAATCTACTAACTAGCCAGCAGTTCCACATCAGGGGGCCTCTCATATTCCACGTGGCATTGGTTTAAGACCTTGGCTTCCAGTCTAGCCACTCCTCCCTAAACCACCTGTGAACATTATCCCCCCTGTACTCCGTATCACAGCACTGCTAGGGAGGTTTGTAAAGTCAGTCTGACCAACCTGTAGGTCCTTTCTCTGACACTTGATTTATTCATCTGCTCAATGATCCCAGTCATTTGGCTACATTCTTTCCTGTCTCCTCTCCCCCAGATTATGTCATTGGCCTGTGCTTAACTGAGAAGGTGTGGTGGGAAGTCACTGTGGCACAGGCTTTCACCATGGTGATATCTCTCAGAGGACTGTAGGCACACCCCCTGATCAGCCTGGCATACCCTTCTGTTTCTTGAGCCTGCCCTTTTCCTCTGACCATCTCCTCCTATGATTTACAAACCTTATTTTTTAGTTTGTAGCCCATCTAATCTCACTTTTGTTCCTTCAAAATCCACCCCCTCTCTCCCTATATGCATAATGGCTGTAATCTTGAAATAATATAAAATAATGATTACAAATGCCCAAGAATATATGTCTGCCTCCTTACCTGGTGACTGTTTCAAAATTCAGCAATATTGATATAAAACTCATTTATTTTTCTTACGAATTTTCTTTTGTTCCTTTTGGTCATGAACAGAGGAAACCTAGTCATGATAGGGAGGAAGGACATCCTGGGTTTGTAGCTCTGCTGAAGTGTGAGTGTAACGGGAGGTGTCATATGACACAAAGCATGAGTCTTCAGAAAAATCTCCATTGGACAAGGCTCCTTCTGCATCCCTCTGCTTCTCAACAGACATACCACCGTACCTTATCTTCCTGACGCTCTGTGCACCTTCTCTTGCCATGCCGTCTTTGTGGCACAGAGTTTTGCTTCATATACAACTGAGTGACCTCAGGCCTCCTCTCCTCCATTCCACAATCATCACCATCACCATCACCATCACCATCACCACCACCATCATCACCACCGTCATCATGAGTGGCTAAGGACACAACGCTGTCTACTTCCCTCTGCTCCAAAGCTGGGCCTCCACATTCTTTCTCTCCAGCTATGAATTTCTCCAGAAAATTCATGCCCTCTACCTGGTGTCTGTCAGCAGACAACCTTTCTCAAACCCTGCAGCAGTCCTTCATTCTCTCTCGGAGTGTGTATGTGTATGTCTCTGTCCCTCTCCATCTCTCTCCATCTGTGTCTCTCTCTCCCTCTCTCTCTCTGTCTCTCTGTCTATGTGCTGTCTCTCTCCATCTCTCTCCATCTCTGTCTCTCTCTCCCTCCTTCTTTTCTCTCTCTGTCTATGTGCTGTCTCTCTCCGTCTCTCTCCATCTCTGTCTCTGTCTCTCTCTCCCTCCCTCTCTCTGCATCAGAAAACTCACCAATTCAGAGCTGCATTTCTCACTCCTCCTCCCACCCTCTTCATCTCTTACAATCTCTGATATCTAAAACAAGTGTTGTCACGTCTGTGCTCCAGAGCTCCCCAGACACCCCCATAAATAAGCCAATTACTACGGCAAGTTAAATCACTCAAAGACTCCCTTAATATAGGCACTCAGACATATCAGGTGAAAGGCCCACATTGGCCAGGAATCGTTTTCTCTCAGAAGCGTCAGGTGAGCCCACCAAGTGCTTCTGCTCTCATGGGTTTTGTGGGAACAGGAGCAAAACAGCCTTCACCAGGCCCTACCCTATCCCCCAGTGGTAGAAACAGTCTTTGCATGTTTAACCATTCCCAGGTGCAGTCTTCATACTTATTTCTCATATTTGGAAATCCTTTGATCTTTTTCACTCTCTCATCTTTGTTCCCCAGGATTCAGGATCCCTTCTGCCTAAACTGTGTCGAGGCAGAAATCTATATCTACTCCTAAGCTGATTACACAGTGGCCTCATTTAGCCTGTCATCACTCAGCCAGCTGAGAGGCCTGGGCTCTAACTTCAGTCCATAAAGCTGTCACTGCAATCCTCAAGGACAATTTACAGTGACATGCCCATAGGCGTGTCAGGAAGAAATGCACGTGAGTGTCAGAGTCAAACACTTGGTGGCAATTTACTCTGCTGCTTCTGTTGCTGTGATTTTAATGAGCACGCTGTACACGTGCGTGGGGGCCTCACAAGGCATTATTAGAGAGTGGTGCTGTGTATGGTAGACGCTGCTGACAGAATGAAAGGCTGCATTTCCATAAGGTGATAAGGAGATGCTGGAAACTGTCGGAAGTGACTTAACAAAACGGACGCCATGGCTCGTTTATGTTTTCCTTGAAATCAGGGATATTTCCTGAAATGACAGTAAATACTACATACTCTGAGAGCTGTCAAATTACATGTGCCTGCACAGATATCATCGGAAGAGCCCCGCACCGTCTGATGCTCACCTCTCTCTCCAGCACCCTGTACTCCTTTCCATTATTTACATAGTTTTCCTTCACCTCAAAGAAATGAGAAGAAAAATAAAAAGAGGAAGTGCTCATCAGGTATGTCTTATGTGCTAGCATGCTATTCTAATTTATTTTTAAACTGTAGCTCCTTTGAACAAACTAAAACACCTCCTTCCCATCTTTGGTTGACTTCTCTAATCTGCAAGATTTACAGAGGAAAAATGTATAAAACCCCTCAATGACTCAGTGAATACAAAGGCCGAGGGAGGGCCTGAGGGACAGTGTCAGCAGGTTAGGAACACTTGCTGCTACTGTGGAAGACCCAAGTTCAGATGCCAGCGTTCCATATCTGTCAACTTGTACCCACTGCAACTGCAGCTCCAGGATGGCCAATGCCCCCTCTCAGGCCTCCATGGGCACTTGCATTCATGTGGTAGACACTCAGACACATATGCATATGCATAAATAAAAGTTAAAATAGATCTTAAGAGGTGGAAGCTGAGGAAGGAGCAAGCCAGATGGTGCGGTGGGTAAAGGAAACTGCTGACCTGAACCCCATCCGCACGACCACTAGCAGCTGGCCTTTGACCTTCACACATCTATGCAACCATAGCTGACCTCAGGCCTCAGCTGCTTGCACTCCTAGATCCCAGTTCCTTTGCTGCAGATTCACAACATTATCCACTGCAGCACTTATTGATAGCAATGTGGACACCAGTCCTCCCAAAGAGAAACCCATTCAAAACTGAAGCTGTCTGTATAATCTTTAAAATCACCATGATGGGTGTGTTCCTTTGCCTCACAAAATTAACGGCTTGGAAGAATGAAGGTGAGAAGCACCTTTCGGTTCATATTTAATTCAACGTTGCTTTAATAAATAAATAAATAGAGTCATGGGGGAAATGTTGGCCTTGGCATTCAAGGCATAGAAATGCCTGGACCAGGTCACAGCACCTTGTGTGCCTTGTGTAGAGCATTTGGTGAAAGAGCATCCTGTTGTGAGCATCCATCACGTTCCACAAAGGAACACCGGCTCAGAGCTTGTCACTCCGGACTATCTATCCCTGGCGTGCTTTCCTTCTGAGCGGGGCTTGCCGAGGGTCTCAGTGGATATACTATTTGAGCAGCCACACTGCCTGTGCCTGATCTCAATGGCACAGATGATGATTGTGTCGGAAACAAGAACATCTTTGTCTTTGTCTCTTCAGTGTTGGCTTTCTCCAAATTAAATATTTAATAAAAAAATTAAAGGTACATGTTCTCAAAAAGGTACACGTTTTATCACTAGGAAAGAAAACAACATTTCAGCTAAAAATGTGCTTTTATATGGAATAATCTCAAGTTAAATAAAAATGGGAAATCTGGTAAAATGCTGAGTTGGGGGGAGTGGGCAGATCCACTTCACCTAGGTTTTCCCACTCTACCATCCAGATAATTAAATCATGGAACATAAAAGTGTTTGCCCTGCCCCACACAGTCACAGAGCTAACTGGGTGTGGGATTAGGCCAGAGTCTAGATCCCACTCTGGGCATAAGACACTCAGGTGGGCTGCCCCACCCCCATAATTTACAACAGGTGAGCTATTATTAGCAAATCCTTCAGTTTTCTAACATACCATCTGGCCACACAGTCTCTGTCGTTTTAGCAGAAAGATGTAATGACCCCATGGTTTCCTATTGTTCTCAGACCACCGATGCCTTTGTAGGCCTCTGCATGTGAAGGTGAAGGGAGAGGGTTTCAGAGACAGAAGTGCTGTGTGCGCAGATGGAAGCTGCTCTCTCAGATCAAGCACCTTCATAGCGGGACTCCTGGCCTGTCACTGCGCATGTGCATCATCTGCTTCGGCCTAGAAGGCGGGCCTTATCTCAGCGTTGTTCCCTTCTCTAAACCCAGTGGGGCAAAGACCAGAACAAAATAGGTAACAAAGAGAGGTCTGTGCTCTGCACCTGTGAGAGCCTGCAGCAGACCCAGAGCTCACTTGGAGCTTGACTCCATCAGCCTTCAGGTGACTCCAGAGAGACCTCCTGATTCCATCTTCACAACGCTGTTCTGTAAGAAGTAAATCAATACTTCCCCATCAGGAAGAAATTCTCTCCGGGTCCAAGGTACATGATCTCTGTGTCGAGCAGAGATTCTGAAGACTAGACTTAAACTGAGGCTCCCCTTTTCCAGATGTGGAAATTGAGCAGGTTGTAAATGTTCTTGCATGTAACTATATGTATCTGACTGTATTCATAGGTACATGTATGAATATATATATACACACACACACATATATATACATACATATACATATATATGTCACATTTTATTTTATTTCTGAACTTCATAATTTTATGGCTTAGGTTATGGCTTAACTTCATAGACAGAGAAACTGAGGCATGTACCCTCACACACATATGCCCACACACATCGTATGGACATGCAAACATACATGCACACACACACACACACACACACTCCACCTATATAGACACAAAGAAATAAGTATAATATATAGTATTAAGTATGTTTAAGTACTAAGTTTTTTGTACATATTAGCTAATTTAATCTCTACATTAACTCTTAAGAAGATAAACAATATTTCTAGAAGACAACCACGTGCAGGCAGAGACACAGGCATGTCAGTGACATGGTGTATATAAGAGCACATGCCAGAGTTTGAACTGAGAGTCCTGGTACCAGTCTACCCTCTAATTCACTAGTGTTTCTCCTAAGGTTAATTACTGACTACCATGTCTGTTAAAGGATTTCTTTGTAGAGCAGAAAGCATAACTGGGATCGGGATTTCCTTGGCTGGTTCCAACAACTAAACATTATCTGACCAACACAGAAAGTCTTTTAAATGTGATGGTTTTAATGCTATCTTATTTTACCTGTCACTCCATAATGTGAACAGAATAAAATCCTGATAACAATATGTTTTCTGTAGGTTTAAATAAACATTCAGCGGAGTGCCAGTCATAGGTCTGTGTGTCTCAGATCTGAGATGTGTTCTGGTGTGAAGTGTTCAGTTGTCTATCTAGTTCATCAACATGCCCCTTTCCACTGGAGGTCACAATGGTATTAGCATAGTGGGTAGATTCTGGCTGCAGATGGTTTCCCCCCATT
This sequence comes from Mus caroli, assembly GCF_978045245.1. NCBI lineage: Eukaryota > Metazoa > Chordata > Mammalia > Rodentia > Muridae > Mus > Mus caroli. The sequence goes on from NW_028227271.1 coordinate 9,385,711, forward strand.
CCATTGCTTGGACGGAGAGCAGGGATAGTTTTTAAAAATAGGACCAGTCTGGGTCAGCAATCCTACTGTTAGCTTAAAGTAACACAGTCCAGAAGACGCTAAAAGAAAATCTACTCGGGTGCTGTGAGTCATTTTTGATATTTTGATATTAAAACCTATTTTGAAAAAACAAAAAAACAAGTCCAAGATGCATTCTGCTTACAGACATTGCTCTTGAGACATTGAACACAGGCTTTGAGATGCTCTCTCCGTGGAGCCTTCACAATTATCATAACCAACACACTGACATACTTCAGCTGAATTCCAAAACTGGTTGTTCATATATGCAGGGACATTTGCAATAAAATTGATTTCTAGATTGCGAAAACCCAAAGCTATCTTCCAAAAACTTTCAATATAACTTCAAGGTGTTCTTTAAATGGAAAGCATCTTCAAACAGCTCTGAAATTTTACAAATTACCTAATGTGATTCCTTTCCAATTCTCAGTTAAGAGGTATGGGCACCCGTGTTCTTCCTACGTAGAAACCTTTCAAAATCAGAAAATATCCTTTTCAATACACGTCATTCCTCCCGAGGCATTGATGCCCAAGGGCTCTCCATCTAAATCAGTTCAGCAAAGGCAGAGTCTTCAGGGTGTTTACAGCAAGCATTAAAGATGTGTCACTAACTATCAGGTATGCAATTTCTCAACGAGATCTTCCAGTCTCCATCACTTCCCCTCGCTTAGAATCACCTGACTTCTAAAACCTCCCGACCATCTAAAGCTATCACACTCAAACTTAAAGGCCGTATATGTCCCACGTGGACTATATTGTGTTGAAATATTTCTGCTACAATCTCACCCGGTAACAATCCATCAACATGGGATTGCAATTATGAGATGTTAAAATGAGATTTCCCTGTTTCACACAGCAGAGACACTTAGGAAATAGGTACCACTAACGTTCCTAAGCTCCAAGAGTGCAGTGTAGTAGCGGTGGGCTTGTCCTGTGCCTCCTCAAACTATCCTTCCATTCCTGCTGCTCTTGACTTTGATCAGAGGGACTTGCTTTTGCAGTGGGTGGTGCTTTCTCATAGCTCGCTCAAGTGCTGTATATAAGTGAGTGGTGAGTATTCAGATCTACATGGGACATCTCTATCCCCCACCCCTTCCACAGCTTGGGGGATATCATAAAGATGGGGTCAAAGGTTGTGAGAGCTGGAGGAGGAGGTTGAGTGGTCTGGCGCATGGCACAGATGTTATATTCATGAACTCACTGCACCTGTCGTTACCTGCAGGAGGTCTACACATGACTGGGTACTTCAACATTCCATCCTAAAGGTGGGAGGAACCAATAAAGCCTCCCTCTACTCTGAGGGTTTATAGGCAGCTGACCAAAAGCCTCCAACAATCCTTAAGGAGCAATGGACAGCTAATGGTTATGGGAGAACAACAATTTCTTCAATGGTATAGCCACTGGTAAGTGGTCAACAGTCCTTTAAGTGACCCCCCACCCCCTTTCTCATGTAAGCATGGTAAGCTCTTTGGGTTACTAATACCCCCTCAAAAAAAAATGAATGTTAAATGGGGAATGATTAGGAAAAGAAAGAGATCCACAGAAGTAGGAGACGGCAAGAAAGGGTCATAATGGGGTGAATGGGGACAAAATACATTACATTCATGTAGAAAATGTCATAATGATACCCATGATGTGTAACTAACATGTGCTAGAAAAAAAACTTAGAAAAGAAATACAAAGATAAAGCCATAGCAGCATTAAAAAATGAGAAGTATGTTAGCCCTCTCTTCTTGGTCCTGAAAAGAGCTTAAAAGAAATCAAGTGGAATGAATGTTGTGAGTAGTAGGGGTATCTTTTGTTATGTATACAAGCTCCTTTGACTTGCCAAGATTTATTTCCCCAAGGCAACACACAAGTGAGATGTAGAAAGATTCAAGATGTGCGGGGGGGGGGGGGCGTACAGCAGAAAAGATTCAGATGGGGAATGACCACCAGGAAAGCCAACCATGGAGCTAGAGAGCTGGTTCCCTGATTAAAAGCACTGCTGGTCTTGCAGAGCCTCTGGGTTACATGTCTCCAGACCCAGGGGAATCTCTGCTCTCCTCTGACCTCTGCAGATACAGACACACATCCCTTACACACATAAGATAAAAACAAATGAAGAAGAAAACTAAAGGGAAAGAAAACCAACCATGCAATCAGTGAGAGGAGCTTTTGTCTTCTATCTCTAGGGAGTGGAGAAAAAGTACACACTGAGTTCAGTCGTGTGACTAGTGGTTTATCCAGTCATACCCAACAAGTAAAACCATGATTCGATTCAATGAGACACAGATGGGTGATCTGGGAAGGCCAAGGCATCCAGTGCATGGAGACCTGGCACTCAACTCTTCCAGCCTTTCTTACCAGCTCTCTCTTCATTCTGTCTGTTCATTTTGTTTCCATTATAGAAAAACAAATTCTAAGAGCTTCAGGAACTACAGGAGCATGTTCAAGGAGCATCCTGGATATCCAAATATATTAATACATGATATCCCTAACATAAGATGTCATAGTGTTTACATATAACTTGCATATCCCACGGACTTTGATAGTCTGTGTACATATGTGCATGAAGCCAGAAGTCAACAGCAAATGTTTTCCTAAATCAATCTACTCTGTGAGACCAGGTCTGCAACTGAATCAGCAGGACTGGCTGGCCAAGGAACTCTAGGATCTGCCTGTCCCCTGTCAGCCAGCATGAGGATTGCCAGCATATGGTAGCATTATGGATTTTTAGATGAGTACAGGGCATCTGAACACAGGTCCTGTTTCACTTTACCAACAGAGTCATTCCTAGCCCTAGGACAGAAAAATCTTATAAGATCATTGCTTTGCAAATAGCTGCTATACACCATTTTCAGTAAATAGGTGGTTTGAACACATGCATGAAGAATCCACCAAAAAGGAAGGCAGAGTTTATAGAGCTCTTGAGTTCTGTGTCAGGCTAGCAAATTTTTGCATCTATCAGAGGGCTTTGTAATCCCAGAATCTCTATCCAAGTTGAAAAGGAGAGGAAGAAATGGACAGGGGTAAAATATCAGAGGTGTGTACGTGTGTGTGTGTGTGTGTGTGTGAGAGAGAGAGAGAGAGAGAGAGAGAGAGAGAGAGAGAGAACAAGCCACAGTCCCCAAAGCTGAACTGAAGGTCATGCAAATGGGCTGGTGGGAGTCATCATTGAATCTGTGCAATAGGACCACTGTGATAGGCTATAGACACCAACAGTGTCTTGGGAATGAGAACAGAGTCCAGACTGGCTAATCAGGAGAGACCGGGTCAGTCAGGGAGTAAAGCATGGGCTCCAAAGAACCTCATATCTTCAAGCTGGAGATTCCTTAGGGGCTGATGGTGCAGCCAGTCATCTGTGACCATCCCTGTTCCCTAGCTCCTTGATCTCTCCCTTGCTGGAGCAGCCAGGTACAGCCTGCAAAGCTGTAGGAAAATTGCAATGTGCTAAATGAAGGAGCAGCCAGTGGGGCCCAGGGCCCCAACACAGCCAGATTTAGAAGAGACAGACTTTCACCAAATTGGGAAGTAGGCTTATCACCCTGGACTCAATGAGACATAGTCAAGAAGACTAGAGATCGCCAAATGAATTTATTTTTTACTTAAAAACACCAGGAATATCCTGAAGTGTACCCTTTGGCTCATCAAAGGGGCAAGGGTAGGACACACCCTTAGAATTACTGCTTAGAAAGAATTTTTGAAGAAACATTATTATTCAGAAGGTAACTGTCTCCCAAGAACAACAGCGTTGCTGTTTTTAAATCTCATTATGTGCATTACACATAGAATTCATATGACCCTCTGAACAGTGGGCACCGCTATTATCACTTTAGTGTTCGATAGGAGGCAGAATAAAATATCCATGCTGCAAGTGACTGAGGGGCAGCTCAGAGGTGGTGCCTGAACCCAGATCTCATTGATCCAGCCCTGCTCTGCTGGCCTGCACGTGGATACAGCTTTGAAAACTAATACTGTCAAATCTTATGATAAAAATGGAGCTCACAAGATTCCTTTCAAAGGTGTTACCATGTGCTCCAGTGAATTAGAATCCCTGGTAACCGAATAATTGGGAAAGCAATGGTCCTTAGCTGTCATTTTCCCACCTCTGTGTCATTACTGCCTCCAATGGCACTGTCTTTAGGCTACCTGTTTATGCATCTCAACTTCCATACAAAGATGACAATCTGATTACGCCAAGCCTAAATGATAACCCGATTTAACACTTGACAGGAGGAAAACGTTTAGTGAAAGCACAAGTAATGAACGATTTTCCCCTTACAGCATCACTGCTGCCAGAGCCTAGTTTTACAATAACTTTTAATTATATACCTCCAGGCTTTGAAGTATATTTTATTATTCATTTATTCTTGAAAAATTGCAGGAAGTCTGACGTTTCTTACACACACACACAGCACAGGGTTTGCTAGGGTTGTTCATTAGAATAGATAAGTAAATTATCTATTATCATTATTGTCATTATTCTTATCCTTCCCTTTAGAAGCAAATTGCCATGGCAACCGTGAGTTGGAAGAGGATTTACACCTATGACCATGCACAGGATTTAGTGCCTTTTAAGTCTGCGAGGTCCCCTCAGGGGTGAGGGGCAACATGTATGTATCAACTTGCATTTCCTTCACCACAGCTGAGCTGTGCCCTGAACTTCATAAGCAGTCTGGGACACACTTGGGAATCCTTCAAAAATGAACCACTCCATAATATGTAGCACATGAAGGGATTATTATTGTTGTCTTCAATTACCTCAAGTCCCAGGGATCATAATAAATGAAGTCTCTGGAATAATGAAATAATAAATTTTCATTTAGAAGAAGTCACAATCTGAATATCCTTAACACACGCCATCACTCTCCTAAACTTCCCCGTACGGGGGATATTGCCCTTGACTGTCCTCAGGGCTGTTGGTAAGATTGAATCTTAGTTCTTTACTGATGTAAATTCTTAACTCAAGGGAGCATAAGATTCCTGGGAAACAAAGGTGACAGATAAAACGGTTTAAGAAATTACCCTCTAAAACTGTATCAGCGATTGATGGACTAACAATTCCTTTAGCATATTGAGAGCTCCTGGAAATTAGATACCAACAAGCATAATGCCACAAATGCGTGTATTTCATCATCATCAGATGTTTTACAGAAGAAGAGAAGACAGACGTGACAGGAGCAGGAATATCAGTGCTTCTCAAAGACCAGATACTGTTCATTATCTTTAAAGTTCTGACTAGGCTCAACATGGCTGCTATTCCAAAGACTCAACACAGCTAAGATGGATTCTCCAAGAACCAGTAAACTTCTCCACCAGCCTAGTCCCTCCCCTTACCTTATAGTTTAAATGTTCTATAACACTTTCCTCCAAATTGAAGCCTTGTGAGAGAGTTGGGGCGGGGGTGGGGTGCTTTAAGACTCAGGAGAACAGCCAAATATACCAGTCTTAGGAAGATCCTAAAACGTACAGGACTCCCAAACTTTATAAGCATTAACAATTGCAGAAGAGGGGAACCTATGATCAACTAAGCTGTATATCACCGCAACAAAGAGGAGACATATGATAAGCTAAATTACATGTTATACACGGACCTCCAGGGACAGCTTTGGTGAGGTGTAACCAGACTGTGGTCGGCTTTCTGGTGGTGCTGTTGTGTTGAAGTCACACATGCCCCTGTAAGGAATGCATCATCTGTACTCTTCTAAGAAGTACCTACAAACTCACTGCTTCACTAACCTTGACTTGGGTGACATTTCTTTGGTCTGTTGTCAGTGCCCTATCTGAGGATTGGCATAGGGAGTATTTGCTCTACCTCCCCTAGAGAAGTCACATAGCAACGTGAAATGCCCTCTCTAGCAGCGGTTCTCAATCTGTGGATCATGATCCCCCTTTGAGGGTTATATATCAGACATTTACATGACTATTCATAACCATAGCAAAATTATAGTTGTGAAGTAGCAATGACATAATTTTGTGGCTGAAGGTCACCACAACATGAGGGACTGTATTATCGCATTAGGAAATTCAAGAACCACTGTCCTATAGGATAACGTGTATAATATGAGGCAGAAGATGGCCTAGTCGGCCATCACTGGGAAGAGAGCCCCTTGGTCTTGCAAACTTTATATGCCCCAGTACAGGGGAATGCCAGAGCCAAGAAGCGGGAGTGGATGGGTAGGGGAGCAGGGCAGGGGGGAGGGTATAGGGAACTTTCGGGATAGCATTTGAAATGTATATAAAGAAAATATCTAATAAAAAATTTAAAAAAAATACTTGCTCCACCCCACCCCCCACCCCCCACTGGAGATGCAGTTTTAAAAGTTGTGGAACCTTTACTAGATGGAGCTTCATGAGGTAAGGGAGTCACTGTGGGGGGATGTTGAGGTGTTATAGCTCACCCCACTTCCTGTTCCTGCTGTGCTTCCTGACAGTGTATGTAATGTGACCAGGCACCCCACACTTCCGCCACCATTCCTAATCCATGACGAAGCACTATAAACCTTCTTAAACTATAAAATCTATGCCCGAAGCAGCCCTTCCTCGTGTAAGCATCTTCCCTTCAAGTGTTGAGTTACAGCACTGAGAAAAATAACAATACACCTCCCACAGCTACCTCCCTCACTAGTCTCCACTTCGAAGTAAAACTGTGAGTTATAGATTGCTTCATCTTATATGTCCCCAAAGCTCTACGGCTGTTCAAACACCAACGTGCATAAATTTCATGTGAAATTGTCAAATAGAATAAAACTTTATGACTCGGTGAATATTGACCATCATTTACTTTAGTAACGTTGTTCTTTGAAATGTGCTAAAATCCGAAGTTAAAGCCCCAGGCCTTCCTTTCCAACTAAAAAACCTTTAAACTCAGGGTCACAGCTAGTTTTTATGTCACATTGACACAAGCTAGAGTCATCGGAGAGGAGGGAGCCTCAGTTGAGAAAATGCCTCCATAAGATCCAACAGTAGGGCATTGTCTTCATTAATGATCAACGGTGGACGGCCAAGCCCATTGGGTGGTACCATCCTGGAGCAGTGGTCTTAGACTCTATAAGGAAGCAAACTGAGCAAGCCATGAGGAACAAGCCAAGCAAGCAGCACCCCTCCATGGCCTCCGTATGAGCTCCCACCTCTAGGTCCTGCCCTGTTTCAGTTCTAGTCTCAGCTTCCCTTAATGAACTGTGGCTTGGGATATGCAGGTCAAATAAACCCTTTCCTCTCCAAGTTGCTTTTGGTTGTGGTGTTTCATCACAGCAGTGGTAAACCTAAGATGCTCAGTCTTTTATTTTAATAACAGAAATGACCATGTCTGACATCACTTTCTAAAATCCTTTGACTGTAGGTAAGGTAAATTTTGCTTCAGTTTTTATCTCTTTCCGTTGCATGGACAATACCTTCTTAATTATTATATAACTGTAGACAAAGGGTTTTGATAATACTTTAAATGTCAAAAATATTAAGTATTTACATGTTTCTGCTACTACTCCATCTGTCCAAAAACACATTATAAGACTATAACCAGTTTAATGTTTCCTAATTAATATCTGTCTTTTTATGACTTCAGTAGTTTTTATAGGAATTTGTAATTTTAAATGGAAGATTTCATGATGTAATGAAAATATAATCTCCCTCGTGGCTGTGTTTAGCAATTTGTTCACAAAGGGATCTCACAACTTCAGTGTGCATGGAAATAAAGTCTGTGACAGGGCCATGTGAGGCCCCTCTCAAACATCACTCGAGGGAGACTGGGTTACCTACTGTCTAGTGCAAACTTTCTAACACAGAAACATTTTTTTAAAAACTGCACTAAGAATTAGAGAGCATATGAAGACAAAGTAAACATTAAAAGACAACAGTCATTTAGTGCCAACTTCATCCAATACTATATCTTGTAGTTTTTAAGGAAAAATCACAATCGTTTGTCAAATGAAGAGTCAGGAGACAGATGTTGGGGTGAACATCCTCCTTAACTGATGTCCCAGAAGGAAAAAGCCTGTTCTTCTCCTTCACACTGTCTTAAAACATCCTTCCAACTGGAAGTCCCTCCTTTCTACTTCCTATAAGTCTCTTTATCTGTTCTCCAAACTTCCTCTCGTTCTCTATGGCCTTTTCCCATCTGTGTTCACTCCCTGTCAAGTGGTTGCTTGCTCTGCCTCTTGGCTTATGGTCAACTTTATTTCATCTTGTTTGCAAGAAACAGAAAGCCCTTGGATTAAAAGTGTGAGCCACACCACAACTGTAGACAGGGCTTTCCAGTATACAGTCTCAGGGTCCACAATGTGAGCAAATATCTTGCAACAGTATACGTGAATGCTTTCTCTTCCAGATATCAATGTTCTACGTGAAATATATTCTAACACCCTGTGTCATGATGCCCAAGTGCCTTTACTGGCAATGACAGTGCAGTGAATAACACCTCATTGCAACTGATTAATCATTAAAAATAAAATAATGTCACTCGTCCATTAATGATGCTTTGCATGCTACAACTGTTAAGCCAATGGCTGCACGGCCTAGTAAGAGTTGGATATCCAGCAAAATATATTCCATTTATCTATAGCTTCCTTTTTGGACAATGAAAGGAGTTTTAATCCTTAGTTTCTAGAAGAACATTTACATATGGTAACACACAACAGAATTCATCATATTCAGCTGGAGCTGTTTCTGAAATGCATAGGACAACAGTAGAGAACACAAGCTAAAAAAAAAAAATAATAACAAGGTAAACATACTACAGTTGAGAGCTGAAACGTGCCCTCAGTAGCTCATAGATTGACAGCTTAGCTCTTGCAGAATTCAGAGCTGAGGCCGTGGAAGAGGATCGAACACTGAACATTCTGATGTTGTCAATGGATAAATCCATCCCTGGAGGCTGTGTTCTCCCTGACACTGTCCCTCATTTCTAGCTGACATGTGATAAGAGCTTGTCTCCACTCATCTGTGCATCATCATGAGCCTAAAAGCAGCCAGATCATGATCCGGCAGCTGAAATAAGCATTTCTTCCTTTTAAGTTATCTTGGGCATTTTGTCACAGTGACAGAAAAGTAACACAGCATCCATCCTGAAAAGTTATAAAAAATTATTGTAAGATAAATATTTTTAAAAAAGGAAAAACCCAGAAGATACTTCAACTGGTAATAAGGACACATGCTCCACTATGTTCATAGCAGCCTTGTTTATAATACCCAGAAGCTGGAAAGAACCCAGATGTCCCTCAACAGAGGAATGGATACAGAAAATGTAGTACATTTACACAATGGAGTACTACTCAGCTATTAAAAACAATGAATTTATGGAATATTTGGGCAAATGGATATATGTGGAGGATATCATCCTGAGTGAGGTAACCCAATCACAAAAGAAGTCACTTGATATGCACTCACTGATAAGTGGATATTAGCCCAGAAACTTAGAATACCCAAGATACAATTTGCAAAACACAAGAAAATCAAGAAGAAGGAAGACCAATGAGTGGATACTTTATTCCTTCTTAGGATAGGGAACAAAATACCCATGGAAGAAGTTACAGAGACAAAGTTTGGAGCTGAGACGAAAGGATGGACCATTCAGAGACTGCCCTACCCAGGGATCCATCCCATAATCAACCACCAAATGCAGACACTATTGCATATGCCAGCATGATTTTGCTGAAAGGACCCTGATATAGCTGTCTCTTGTGAGCCTAGGTCAGTGCCTGGCAAATACAGAAGTGGATGCTCACAGTCAGCTATTGGATGGAACACAGGGCCCCCAATGGAGGAGCTAGAGAAAGTACCCAAGGAGCTAAAGGGATCTGCAACCCTATAGGTGGAACAACAATATGAACTAACCAGTACCCCCAGAGTTCATATCTCTAGCTACATATGTAGCAGAAGATGGCCTAGTCGGCCATCATTGGAAAGAGAGGCCCCTTGGCCTTGCAAACTTTATATGCACCAGTACAGGGGAATGCCAGGGCCAAGAAGCGGGAGTGGGTGGGTAGGAGAGTAGGGCAGGGGGAGGGTATAGGGGACTTTCGGGATAGCATTTGAAATGTAAATGAAGAAAATATCTAATAAAAAATTGAAGAAAAAGAAAAGAATTATTGAAAATAACAAAAATAAAAGAATGGAAGACAAAACATAGGTAAAATCAGCAAGGGCAAGAGCGGGACCCCTGGAATGACTATAAAATGTCCCTCTGCATGGCCACTGAAGAGTTAAAGAAGGTGAGAAGCCGGGCGTGGTGGCGCACGCCTTTAATCCCAGCACTCGGGAGGCAGAGGCAGGTGGATTTCTGAGTTCGAGGCCAGCCTGGTCTACAAAGTGAGTTCCAGGACAGCCCGGGCTACACAGAGAAACCCTGTCTCGTAAAAACAAAAAAACAAAAAAACAAAAACAAAAAAAAAAAAGAAGGTGAGAAAAGTAACAACCTTTGGAATGTAAGGGAGCATATTATTAAAATTATAAGATAGGCATCATAACATTTATGATAAATAATCTGAAAATTAAGTTGATAAATGTGTAAATAGTGTCGTAAAATTAACACCAAAACGAAAGCTTAACAGTCTGGTGACTACTAAAGAAACTATTTGCAATTTAGAAATATCTCCGAACCTTCAGGCCCTGCTGGTCACATCGACAAAACATGGCCAAACATTTCAAGTAAAATAAATAAATAAATAAATAAAACCCACTTTACACCAAGTCTTAAGAACAGATGGAGGGAATCCTTGTCATCTTATTCTACGTGGCATAGCCTGTCGACAAATCCTCACCCAAAAACCAAGCAAAAGCCTGACAGAAAAGAGAAATTACAGCTCAGTTTCATTCCCTAATCAGAATATCCATCAGTCATTTCCAAACACACTCATGGCAAACAGTAAACACAGCTAGTTTGAGGCCTCTCCCTTAGGCAAGATACAAAGTGTGTACACCACTCCATTCAGTAAAGTCATAGACCCCAACTGAGCGGTAACAGTGGTGGAACCTGATAGACCGTCGCTGACAAGCTGAGGCAGGAGAATCATGGGTTTGAGTTCAACCTGAAACCCTGTCTGAAATGGGACCAACCTAGATTTTCACCAATAGATAAATAATGAAATGTGGTTCATATATACAGGGATTTTTTAGTCACATACAATGAAAATAAAATGAGATTAATCGATTTTCAGGAAATGGTTGTAACTAGAAAATATTTTATTAAGTGAGGTATGTCTCTGGGGTCCTATGCAGATCTTACCTTCTAATCTCTAGATAAGTGTATTCCTGTGGGACTGAGCATTCGAAGTCAAGGAAATCAGAAAGGAGCTATGATGGGGGAGGGGGTTTAAGGAAAGGAAGTGGGGAGGGTCACAGAATGCAAGATGTGTCAAAGTAGAGAGGGAACATGGGAGGCAGAAGGATCCAAGCAGAGATGGGGACAGGCAGGGGGAGAGAGGGAGATGGGGCAGGGGACAGAGAGAAGGAGGATGAGGGGGGAGAGAGAAAAGGGGAAGAGGGGAGAAGAGGAAAACAATGTGTGAAGACACAATTTTTTTTTTTTAAGATTTATTTTATTATATGTAAGTACACTGTAGCTGTCTTCAGACACTCCAGAAGAGGGCGCCAGATCTCCGTTACGGATGGTTGTGAGCCATCATGTGGTTGCTGGGATTTGAACTCTGGACCTTCGGAAGAGCAGTCGGGTGCTCTTACTCACTGAGCCATCTCACCAGCCCCGTGAAGACACAATTAAAAGGCACCTCACTTTGTATCCCAATTAAAACATGAGACTTGCAGGAATAAACCTCTCCTAAAGTTCCTCTGGCCTTCAAACACTGACCCTTACAACCAAGTTAAGAATGTGCCTTGAGACCATTTAAAAACATAGACTCACTGTTTCCCTACTGAGTCTAGCCTGCCTTTAAGACATTAGTATGACCCATGGTATTGGGCCTTGGACTTTGCCATGTGATCGATCAGCCTTTGCCAACTGAGCTAACGGCATGGCTTCTATCTTAAATTATGTAATCTTTGATGCCCCTGACCCAGATGATGTATGTGTGTTGTGGTAATCACTTGCTGTAAGCAGCCAATAGGTTGAAAGAAACTTCAGAAAAAAATCCAAGTGGCCATCATAAATGTCAGAAGCAACATGTAGATATAGGCTAATGTATCCGTTTGTGGGTTTGAATGCTATTCTGAACCAAGAAGGTCATAAAGAAAGTTTTTCACTTGTAAACTCTAGTTTAAAAAAAAAATAAAGTAAGAGATTATTTATTCCTCCCTCATAGCATGTTTTCTGTGCTGTTCATTTATATAGAGCAAAGCCCTTTGCTAGAGACAGATGAAAGATACAGGGAGAAAATGGAAAATTCAAATTCGGGCTCGTTCTTGGTTTAAACTCCCAAAGGAAGAATCTTTCTTCTTTAATGTGGCAATGCAACGAAAGCTTAAAGAAAAATTAGTGCCTTCGATGAGACAGTGGGCTGTAAAATAAAACACAGCCCGTGGAAGGGAAGCGGATGGGAGTGGAGAAGTTTGCTGGGCGGGGCGAGTACCTCGACTCAGAGAGACAAGCAGTAGGATGCTTTCAGATGCTGCTTCAGATTTCAGTGTGTGTGTGTGTGTGTGTGTGTGTGTGTGTGTGTGTGTGTGTGCATGCATGCATGTGCATGTGTGTGGGAATGTATAGGTTATAAAACTAGAGAGAAAACCATGAAAGGAAATGGGGGCATCCTACAGGAAGGCAGTGGAGTAGGTGGAGGGTGGTAGAAAATGTGTGACTTGAAGAAGGCTCCTGCTGGAGATAGGACAGAGATCAGCAGGAGCCAGGACAGCAGGTGAAAGGATCAATAAAGCAGCCCATTGCTTTGCACACTCATTGCCTGAAAATGGATTCAACTACACACACATATACATATATATGCATTTATATGTGTGCATTTTATAATTAAACAATAATTTCCAGCTCCCATATGGACAGGCAAAACATACCCCGTAGAACAAATTGAAGACACGCCTATTTTTCTTGAGTTTAGATGGGACTTTGGGGACAGACTTGTCAATATTGTGTGCTTAAAACGTCCCCAGTTAAGGTATTAATATCAAGCCATCCAAGGCTGCTACAGCCTATCCTCTAATGGTCCAAGACCAAATTGCCTCTGAAGTCAGGCACTTAAGTAAGATGCTCTGAGCATTCTGCAGATGGAGTGCTGTGCATTGAGAGCTGCAGTAACCAACCAGGTATGGAAATGACAGAGGGAGTAAGTCAGACAAAGATCAATGGCACTGTGTTTAGCAGATCGCAAAAGAGAAGAAAAGAGGAGAGGAGGAAAGAGGAGGGGGGGAAAGGAGTGGGGAGGAGAGGAAAGAAGAGAAGAGAAGAGAAGCTTTAAGATATTATTTTAGCCAGGCGTGGTGGCACACACCTTTAATCCCAGCACTCGGGAGGCAGAGGCAGGGGGATTTCTGAGTTTGAGGCCAGGCTGGTCTACAAAGTGAGTTCCAGGACATCCAGGGCTATACAGAGAAACCCTGTCTTGAAAAAAAAAAAAAAGTATTATTTTAAAGTTAATAATTAAACTCCAACAGATTCTAAGAAAAGCTAGCAGAACTTGAGGAATTATACGCTGTAACTATTTGTGGTGATTTTTATATGCTCTGCCCAGGCAGTGGCAGGATTAGAAGGTGTGGCCTTGTTGGACTAGGTGTGTCACTGCAGGTATGGGCTTTAAGACCCTCATCCTAGCTGCCTGGAAGACAGCATTCTGCTAGCAGCCTTCAGATGAAGATGTAGAACTCTCATCTCAGCCTGCACCATGCCTGCCTGGACACTGCCATGCTCCTGCCTTGATGATAATGGACTGAACCTCTGAACCTGTAAGCCAGCCCCAATTAAAAGTTGTTCTTTATAAGACTTGCATTGGTCATGGTGTCTGTTCACAGCAGTAAGACCCTAACTAAGACACTATTTAATGCAAATCAAAATGAAGAAGATAAAGGATAGAGTATCTGAGGCTGTAAGAAAAATGAATTGGACAGAAAATAAAGATGAAGAAGCTGCTTAGAAATTCCACAAGGAGCTAAAAGGAGTAATGTCTCTTAAAGAAGTCTATAAGCTCTCTGTGCTTCTGACCCACTGAGCAGCCTCCTACTTCAGTCTTTATTCAAAGCATCCTAAAGAACACTCTAACTCAACTTAAAAAAAGAAGCCCAGCTGTAGTCAGAAAACATTGTATATTCTGTGTGTGTGTTTACTGTGTATTGTGTATGTTTCTGAAATTTGCGTTATGAATTATCTACTAGATAACCAAAATTGTAAATATCACATGGATATGAATTTTTAATAATATAACAAATATATATGTGAATTCATAGAACTGTGTGATTTCAGCTACATAAATAAAACACAAGTAAACAAAATAGATAAAACCGATACTCAGCTGTCTGATATTGACTAGGCTTCTGTAATTTTCTAGGAAATCAAGTTGCTAATTATGCTGTTCATGTGTAATATTTTCCCTACATATTTATTTCTCCATTTCTCCTTTTGCTTCTGTCAATCACCGCTGTCTTCGTTTTGACACCATATTATTCAGGATGTCATAAAACTTTCCTGGCAAATTGATCAGTTTTTGTCAGGTAGGATTAGGATTCTGTCATAAAATCCAACAACGACTCATGACAAATAGAAACAAATTCCTATCTACCTATGAGTAAAGAAAAAGTTTTTTGCCCCCCCCAAATATATCAAAAAATGTAAAATACTTATTTAAATTCAGAAGTAAGACCGTAATGTTTTCCTTTAGTGCTGAAACAACATTTGAGTAGATATTTGTGTCTACAAAATAATGAACCAATAAGAAACAAACTATGTAGAAATAAAAATGGAGAAACACAACATCAGTTTTTTTTCAAAAGCTAGATAAGATTATCTATGAAGAGACCTTGGACGAGCATTCATGTATGTTAATTAAATGATGATGGAGATGTTTTGACCGCCTTGCAAGAGAAGAAAATATTAGGCAAAAGTCAACTTTGTTCCATCAAACCAGCAAGAAATTGTTAGAAAGCATAGTTTTAAAAGACAAAATATTTACAGCATTCACACAAAGTATAAGGAACTAGATGGTGATTTTATTTATTTATTTTATGGAACCATTCTTGCTCACCTTTTAATGCATTAATAAACATTCAAGAACATTGCAAGCCAGTTGAATACAACCGTGTTCTTAAAGTAAATTATAGTAAGTCTGCAATTATACCCTTAATTAGGTTCTGGCTGCTTGCAATCACCCCCCACACACACACACACACACACATCTTACAGTGATGACTTGCTGTTGTGGTTGGCAGTCACCATTTCTGTTTGGTGGGACTACTACGTACTACACACATAGATGCTCTACTGAACATCTCTTCCAGGCTCCATATTCAGTGATGTCACATTAATCACTTGGAATTGACTATGGTCGAGGGATTTATAGCATGGAGATGAACCGAGTCTTCCCTTCCTCCCATTCTCCAGAGAACCAATTATTCAGCATTGACTCGTACACCAAAGAACCCAAGGATGAGACCTATAAAAAATGTAAAAGGAAACACAGCACCCTCAAGATCTCAGACACAGAGGATTTCTTAAGCAGAAAGCGGTCACACATCCTGAGGAAGAGCCCACACAGAGCAGGCTGGCTGGGAAAGGCTTCCTTCCAGAGAAGATGTGTGACGAGGGTTTAAGTCACCAATACAGTGAATAAAAAGATGCGACATATTGTCTTACAGCCTCCAAATTTAAAAGAAGATAGAAAACTTCAGCCCAAATTCATCTCTTTTTATGAACTTCCTATTGAAATCCCAAAAGGTTTCAATAGAATTTTTGCTATAAAATTGTAAAAATTACATAAAAGAGAAAAGGCCCAAGGATAAAAGTTTCTAAGAACAGAACTGGGAACTTCTGCTCAGTCGTTTCAATTAATTATGAAGTCATAACGCCTTTACTAAAATCGCATCGGCATAGGAATAAAATGACTAGAGGCAGCCCCTCACAGATGTAGGCAATCAAATGTCAAAGGCTGATCAGTGGGGTGGGCGGGGGGCAGGGGGAGGCTCCTAGAAGTACTGCCCAGATGAAAGAGTTAGGTCAGAAGAAAATACAGATCAACATCTTCCTGCCTCAG
The DNA here is from genome assembly GCF_978045245.1 of Mus caroli. NCBI lineage: Eukaryota > Metazoa > Chordata > Mammalia > Rodentia > Muridae > Mus > Mus caroli. Next base: position 9,401,889 of record NW_028227271.1, read on the forward strand.
CCTATGGAGAGATTTCTGCAATCATATGCACACATTCAGTCTACACAGAAAAGGAGGTTATACATTAAAATACGTGAAAATTCCAGGTTTGATTCATCGAAAGAAAATGAAGTAGAAAAGAACCAAACTGAATTATATGAAGCTGGACATTTGCTTACGGAGGCAATGCTGATGGCCCCTGTGTAGCTCAGAAGCGTCAGCCCCGGAAGCTCTGCTGTCTCTGTCTCATGTGTATGCAAAATGGCTGAAGATTGGGGGACTGGGGGGGGGGAGAAAACTGCACAACACAAATGCTGTGAAATCAAACTAAAATCTGAAGCATGTACCGAACTCTAACACTGTAGTAAGAAAGCGGAGAGCAACCGAAAAATGGCCCAGAGGACAAGAATGTGTTCTGCTGAGAGTAACATGAAAGATCAATAAATCTATAAATGGATCCTCAGCTTCACGCTACCAGGAAATTAAAATTAAAAGCGAAGACATCCCACATTACGGGGACTGAGAAAATTAAGTAGTAAGCGAATAAGAAGTGCCCACCGGCTGACAGGAGCATGAATTAATACAACCGTCTGTAGAAGCAGAGGCACGTAGCACCACCCTAGGATCTCCCTCTAATTAATTATATCCGTCATCTGTACATATGTACGTGAAGGAACAAGTTCCAAAATGCAGTTATCCTAAGTCTGCAGTGGCAAGAAAATACAATCGTCAAGATTACTCCTAAAACTGGAAGGCCAATCAATCTAGAATTTTCCTTCAATATAATACAGCAGTGGGAAAAAAAAATGAGTCTTTATCATAAACAGAAACACTATCATGCCTCAGGAAAAAATAAGTTTAAGGAGAAAAGCAAGTCTTTGAATTATCCATGATAAATTCTATCCACATTATTCATATTATGTTCCTGAAATGTATACATAAAAGATAAAAATACAAAGAAGAGTAAAAGATTATAAATGTATATATTGCATTTCATACTGTGTACTTCATAACAAACATTGCTCAAAAAGGATGACATAGTGGAAGAAAGGGAGGGATGGAGGGAGGGAGAAAGGGGGGAAGGAGGGAGAGAGGGAGGCAGGCAGAGTACAGAGAGAGACACCTGGAATATTGGCCATTTAGAGGGAACCTAGTGTACTGGAAAATTTCCTAGAAACTATGAGAATGAGCAACTAAAGGATGGTATATACAACTTTGGCCAGAGATATCTATCCTCTGCTCTGTGTGTGTGTGTGTGTGTCTGTCTGTCTGTCTGTCTGTCTGTCTGTCTGTCTGTCTGTGCTGGAGTTTGTGCTCATGCAGAGACCAGAGATTGATATCCACATCATTCACATTTGTTCTTCACCCAGTTTTTTGAGACTGGCTCGCTCACTGAACCTACAGCTCAGCGTAAGGCCAGCAAGCTCTGAGCTCTGGGATTCTCCCTGAGCCATGACCCTGGCCCCCAACAACATCTGGGGATCTACACACTTTCTACTGTGTGACCAGAGTGGCACTGTAGAGAACAGCCCAGAGTCAAATCACAGAAAGCTGGAAGATACTTGGTGGAAATAAAGAAGGACATGTCCTCCCACTGTGTCATAAAACACTGCCACAAGTTTCACTTGGCAAAAGATGCAAAGCAAAGTCAGGTGCCTTCCCTGGCCTTCTGTCTGCTTCCCTTTCTCAACTGGGACTGGAGATTACTCCATAGGGAATTAAACAACAGAACAGAGAACTCACAGCCTGTGATGTCCCTGGCTCACCCTCATAGGAATTTGTTATCCAGTATAGACTGTCTAGTTGATGGCAAGATCTCCACATTTTGACACTATTAGCAAGGAAAAAAAAAATGATCTAAGATCTGAGGAAGGTTGAACATAATGAATAGAGCTTATAGATTTTAGGGAAAGAATGCATTCACGTGAAGTACAGACTAACATAAATAAGAATGAATGGGGGGATTAAAATAAATTAGATTAAGGCAAATACTAGATTAAGGTAAGGGGCCATGAATGGGAAGAATCAATGTTCACTGCCAACCCTGGGTTGCTGCAACAGACTCCCAGCTGCCTCCGGCTATGTATCTAGCTAATATGACACTATGTCTTGTTTCCACCACTTCTCTCACTAGACCGGAAGTTTCCTGAGCACGGGAACTGTATTTCAACCATCTTCAAAGTCCCAGCATTGGTCATATGGTATGGGCTCATTAATAGTACATGAATGGAAATATCCCTTCTCAAAGGCACGCACACACTTTAACCTACTTAACGCCCAGGTTTTCATACGCGAGGAAACGAGACCCAAACTTCTCAAAGTCCCCAAAGGACTGTTTGTTTGTTTGCAGCTTTGCTGTATCCATCAGGGGATTCAACAGAAATAGAATCAATCAGAGGAGACAGAGAAATAGAGGCAGAGACACCAAGTGACAAAGAGAAGCAGAAGTTTCGTGTGAAGAACTAGTTCGCATGATTTTAGAGACTGAGAATCTGCCCTGCAAAGCAGAGACCCAGGACAGGCAATGGTATGGTTCACAACCGAGTGCAAAGACCTCAGAACCTTCTTGAGTTCTTTATATATATTGGATATTAGTCCCCTATCTGATTTACGATAGGTAAAGATCCTTTCCCAATCTGTTGGTGGCCTTTTTGTCTTATTGACGATGTCTTTTGACTTGCAGAAGCTTTGCAACTTTATGAGGTCCCATTTATCGATTCTTGATCTTACAGCACAAGCCATTGCTGTTCTACTCAGGAACTTTTCCCCTGTACCCATATCTTCGAGGCTTTTCCCTACTTTCTCCTCTATAAGTTTCAGTGTCTCTGGTTTTATGTGGAGTTCCTTAATCCACTTAGATTTGACCTTAGTACAAGGGGATAGGAATGTATCAATTCGCATTCTTCTACATGATAACCACCAGTTGTACCAGCACCATTTGTTGAAAATGCTGTCTTTTTTCCACTGGATGGTTTTAGCTCTCTTGTTAAAGATCAAGTGACCAGATATAGCTGTCTCTTGTGAGACTATGCCGGGGCCTAGCAAACACAGAAGTGGATGCTCACAGTCAGCTATTGGATGGATCACAGGGCCCCCAATGGAGGAGCTAGAGAAAGTACCCAAGGAGCTAAAGGGATCTGCAACCCTATAGGTGGAACAACATTATGAACTAACCATTATCCCGGAGCTCTTAATTCTAGCTGCATATGTATCAAAAGATGGCCTAGTCGGCCATCACTGGAAAGAGAGGCCCACTGGACTTGCAAACTTTATATGCCCCAATACAGGGGAATGCCAGGGCCAAAAAGTGGGAGTGGGTAGGTAGGGGAGTGGGGGGGGGTAATGGGGGACTTTTGGGATATCATTGGAAATGTAAATGAGAAAAATACCTAATAAAAATATTTTAAAAATATTAAAAAAAAAAGAAGACCTCAGAACCAGGTAGGCTGCTAATACCGCCCCCAGTCTGAGGATCACAACGATAAGAGATATCCCCACTCAGCAGGAAACAGTAAGAGCAAATTCTTCCACTTTTGCCTTTTATTTTACACTGAACATGTCTGCTCCTAGGAAGGAGGGCCAGTCTGCTCTTGGCAATCCATGGATCCCAATGTCAAGCTCACCCACAGACACCCATAAACGGTGCTCAATGTGTGCAGCCTGTGGGCCGTCAAACAGACACAAAGACTTAGCCCCTATCCTTACCTTTAAAAGCTACATTGAAGAGTATCATGTTGCTAAAGATCATTAATTTTTCCCAATTGTGATCATTAATCTTGAATTTTAATCTCTGTTTTGGTGCGTTTACTGGGCACTACGCCAATCCACGTTTACGGCAACAGCGAATCCAAGAGCAGCATAAAATAACTATGGAAAATGGCAAATTCTGCAGGGGTAGAATTCTAATGACTTGAACTGATTCCGTTGCATTGTAAATCGCGCAGGTATATCTTCACCGACTCAGACTAATTTATATAGCAGTGCTGTCCCCTACGAGGTTGGCTGTTATAGTTTCACTGAGAAGATACTGAGACCTAGGAGAGAGCTCCTTGTCAATGTTTTCATATTTTTTCCGTGGGTCATCTCTAAATTTATTTTACCTTACTTTTACTTCCTCAGCTTGTCAGCTGCTAAGCACGGTGAGGCCCTTCAAGGGGAGACTCCTATCAATTCACTCTCAGAGAATGCTTGTTTTTATTTTCAACTAACATTTTATGATGCAGTTTCTGAGTGTGACCAGGAGCAGTCCTGTCTACCATCCCAACCCTCAAATATGTGCCCCGTGACCTTGACCTAGGCAAGCTCCTAAATGGGTCTATCGTCCATCTTCCTTAAATCATTCTGTTAAACTGAGCATGCTCGGGAAGGTGTCCACCCCCTAAGCGCTTTATCATATGAATATGCATAAGCTTTATACAAATAAAGTCTTCCTACTTCTCTCTGTCCTGAGAGGTCATTGCTTTGAAAGTATCCGCTATCTATAACTGTAGCAGATTGTAACTCTTCCCCCACACACTTTCTCTGGACCACATTTGTTTGTGTTGGGTTATAGCTGGGAGACAAGGATATTTGTTGCGGCTTATCCTACGTTTCTAGATGCCTACAGCAGGAGAATTTTTTTTTTTCAAATATAAAGCCTGTCACCGGAAAACTAGTGAAAGTGCAACCTCTGACACGTGACAATGAGGAGCTTCCTGTATCCCAATTCACCTTCTCTTGTCCTTTTTGGTCAGGGACTTAGAAACATGTAGGATTCTCTAAGCATGACAGCAGCATGGGAGAATGAGCAGACACTGTAATTGACTGCACACCCTTTGCTGTTGACCAGGAAGATAAAAATGGAGATCAGTGTGTTATCTCCTCCGAACAGAGAAAAAAAAATCAAAGTCGTATTAATGATCTTTGATTCTTTCATGAAAAAAAAAAATCACCACCCTCCCTACGCTGAAGACAAGTAAAACATCCTGTCAGTCAAGGGGCGGCCGCGCCCAGGACTGTTGTCATCCAGCTACCCTTGAACTTAAGAAAGAAGAAACTCAGAAACACATGCACATCTACTGAGATGATTAAGGGAATTGTGCAAAATTCTGGGGACTGTCATTAAAAATAATATTTGGATTCAACTCACAGCATGCGTGCGACCTTTTCAAATCACGCCTCAGCCCCCAGCTTGAGTTACTTCATCTAGTAGCCAAGGGAGTTGGCTTTACAGCTATATGATACATTCTGAATGGACGAAGAATAATCTGCAGAGGTAGTCAGAGGCTCAGCTCTAGAGCAGACACATCACATGGGACACCACTAAACTACACTCGTGTGTACAGTCATTCTCTTCTTGTTCTACCCCCAAATTGTTGAGTTACTTTATTGCTTTATAATAAATCTCTGAAACTTTCCACCATGCAAAAAAAACAAAAAAAACAAAAAAACAAAAAACCTACCTTTACTTATTCTTTATGGCTGTTAGGGATCAAACTCAGGTCCTCACACATACCAGGCAATCCAGCACACCACAGCTGAGCTACACCACTCCTTCCTCAGACATATGTAAAACATATGCATTGGGAGGGACCATTTTGTTTTTGCTGGACACGCTTCTATAAACCGTTATGTTGCTTCTAGTTAGCATTCAAAGTAATGGTATGAACGTGGCATCGTCATAATGCTTTATTGGTTGACTCTCCTTCCTCATCCCCAGTCTCGTTTGTTCTCTCTCTCCTCCCGGGAGTTCTATTCCACTTTCAAGTCACCTGTGTTCTATTGCCCTCTACAGTTGCCTCCCAACTTTCTTAAGAACACTTTGTCCTCCACTCGGTTCTCTTTCTGCCTCCTTGGCCTAGTCCCACACATGGCATCACACACTAATACATAAATAATAGTAATAATAATGATGATGATAATGATAATTTAAAAACCCAACATATACATAGCTAGATTGTCAACAGATGACAAGCATTCGCTTTGAATATAAAAGCTCTCAGAGTGTGGGGCATTTGTTTTGGTCCTAATGCTGGAGGGAAGGACTCACACGCCTGCATCTTTGCATTTGAACGTGCTCATTTGTGCTGCTTATGTGTCCTGCTGACAGGTCAGCTGACTGCAGACTTAGAGCATCACCCTTGACCACTATTTAGCTACCAACAAATGTCAGTGATGTCTCCTCACACGATGCAGTAAAGAGGAAGGCTCTCTCCTGCAAGGTCCCAACAAAATGCAACATCAGAAACCAGCCATGAGAAATTAGCAGATACATCCAAATGGAGGAACTTTGATAATATCATCTACTGACCTATACCTCTTTGGTCAATGTTATAAAAATCCAAAGAGTCACTCGATATCCCCAAAGACTGAAGAACTGTGATGACCAAATACATTGTGTAACCCTAGGTGGCATTTCGACTTGAAGGCAGTAAAAAAGATGGCCATGGAAGTTGTTAAAACTTTGGGGTAGACTAAAATTAAGATTACATCTATATTGGGTCTTGGCTCTTGTTTATGAACAATTATACTTTAAAAAAATAATGCATGAAGGAATTAAGGCTATACACATAAAGATGATACATATGTGCAAAGAGAAATGATCATATAAATGCATTAAAAATTACTGGGTTGGAGAGATGACTCAGTGGTTAAGAGCACTGACTGCTCTTCCAGAGGTCCTGGGTTCAATTCCCAGCAACCACATGGTGGCTCACAACCATCTGTAATGGGATCTGATGCCCTCTTCTAGAGTGTCTGAAGACAGCTAGAGTGGATCACATAAATAAGTTAATTAATTTATAAATTAATTAATTAATACTAACTATGGCTACTGGTTCTTTTGTACTTTCTGCTTTTAAAAATCCCTCCTATATGTTTTCAATTAGATCAAATCAAGTGTTAAGAGAATGCTTGACTATGTAACTGCCAGTCAGAAATGTGGCATATAGGGTGTCCTGTAAAGTTCCAGGCAGACCCAGTACATATTTTCCTGGCTATAACCCAGAAACTATTCAGGAAGCCAGTAAAATGAGTAACATGCATGTGTGATTTGTGATGCTATAAAAATTTTAGCATGGCAGTTAAATAAAAATCCTGGAAGTTGGTGGGAAGGTTTCAGTGGGAATCGCAGATGTATAGTACCATCTTCTGAGGCTATGATGTAGCAACCAACGGATCACCCACTAGGAAGGAGAAACACATGGTATGGTACTGTGGTGTTCATGCTGTGCACTCTCAAGCTACACAGTCCAAGTTCGCATGGAAGGCGGAGAATAAATGACCACTGGACAGGGGAACAGAAAGCGTAGCCTGGAAACAGTGAATGTGGTTACTTTGTTTCCATACATGGGGGGGGGGCGGCGGGGGGGGGCTTCAGACACCACAATGGATACCCTGCTGAAACAGAACACCAGCAAAGAACATGCCAAGACTGCAAAGTAAAGCGTCTCACAGACCGGTTAGTGATAACCCATATAATATCAGGGTCATCTGCAACAACCACAAAGCTGTCAGCATGATGAGCCGTGCACGGGATGAAAAAGATCACTGACCCGGGCTAATTTGTATCGACTATCAAAGACTAGCCACACAGAGCCATCTCTGAGGGGGAAGGATGGTGACCTGGGTCATGTGAAATTTCCTGCAGATGCTTCCACGGGAGGGGTGGAAGAAGGGGAGGGGCCTGTCTTTTCCCTAGAGCAGAATGCCACAAACTGTCACAAATTGTAGCTGCGTAATGAACCTAAATTGGGAGTTCTCACACATAGGCAACCGACAGAGGATCTGAAATACCATCTGTTATATTTAAACCTCAGAAATCTTCTCTGGAGAAGTTTCCTTTTCTCAAGGAATAAAGTTCTTTAATACAAGTTCGGGAGAATGAAAAATGAGATGTCTCAAGAGGTCGCCAGCAATTTTTTTTTTTTTTTGCCCCAAACCTGTCCAAATTCAAAAACTATCTCAGCATTCCATTATTGTATCTTCCTAAACTTTGCCAAAGTCCTTTTAGTGTCTGTATGGCAAGAGAAGGGAGTTGTTGTCCAGAGACCTACTGAGGCAGGGGTTCGTCCCTCAGAAGAGGACTAAGAAGGACTTGTAGTTGAGAAGGGAGAAATCAGTGGGGGTTACCTGACTAGGTAAAGGTATTAGAGAGCAACATGCAAAGCTGTGAGGCCACAGAGATCAAAGGACAGAAGGTCTTCTTGTCACTTACAGCTAGTGTTTCCTGACAAATGGGGACTTGTTGCAATATGCAAGCCATGTAAGCAGTCTTTAAACAGCAAGCCATGGGCTTACTTGGGATAGACTCAAAGCAATTTGTGTATGTGAGAGCTTGAGTTTGGTACTAGCCATCCATAGCTGCTTTGAAGAGGAGAACAGGATGCAGCCAGGTTATGCTAATGCCAAGGCCACCACAGCACACCAACACTTGTCAAAACTGAACACTCAGCTACCACCCAGACCCAGATCCAGATCCACTGCTCCGGACTGGTCCACCTCAATATCTACCCCATTTATGAGCTGCAGGATCTTCATGACACAGGGCAACAACAGGATATCCCAGAAAAATCTCAGTGAGGATCCAGTGTTAATAGTGTAGCAGAAGCCAGAGGCCTCGAACCAGACCACTGACCCATTGCAGTGAACACTTGCAAGTAAAGTTGTTTAGAAAAAAAGGGTGTAGTGTATGATAAACTGACCTACCATGGCTTCCACAGTGACTTTTTAATTTTTTTTCTTGTTCTGGGAGGTTATAAGTGTGGAGGGTAGATATGGAAGGGTGAATGATGTAAAATTCACAAAGAATCAATAAAAATTATATAAGAAAAAATGAACAGCGTGTGTCAGGATAAGGAGATACTCAGTGCCCAAGAGCACTGGCTGTTCTTCCAAAAGATTTGTTCCCAGTGCCCACATCGTAGCTCGCAGCCATCCATAGCTCCAGTTCCGGCACTCCGATGAAGGCCTCCTCCTGACCTCCGAGGGTACCAGGCATGTATGTATTATTCAGATGTAACATTCAGGCAAAACACTCATACACACAAAAAGAAACAAATTAATCATTTAGAGTACACATCACTTGATCTGTAAAATTTTAAAAATAAAATAAAACAGAGAAATACAGAGTCCTTCACTTGTTTGGAATCTCAACAAGCGGACTCACAATGCGCACCCTGATATCAGACCTCGGCAGACAGGGCTAAGTGTCTACCCTCTGAACACCTTATGGCTATTCCCCTCATACTCAGCTAAACACCCTGAGTTACTTGCTGAATACACTGGAACACTCTGAAGACCAACCCTAGATATTGTCATTTCTTCTTCATATTATAGCTTCCATTCTCTCTGGAGCATTTTCCCTGAGTGGAGCAGAGATTGTAGCCGAATCCCTACTGGTAGTTAATTTTAGCAGACTGTTGATTCTCAAATTTACCCATGAATACCCTGACTATTAGGAACCCAAGAATTGTCAGAGAATAGCTGAAGTTTTTGTTAATACGCCCTCGGCTTAAATTCAAATGATCTCCCCCAGACTTAATATATACCCGAGGGGTTAAACATATTTGCTCATTTGCTTAAAATGTTAGGCTCGGTCAGTTTATTGGTGGAAGTGAATAATTCCCAGCTGGCAGTGCCAGATCCAGCCAACGGTAATCCAGAGGCAAGAGTCTTGACCTTGAAATGGGTTCCGTGTTCTAACGCATGCGCTAAGCTTCCACTTTCTAACTCATAGCTGGCCTCTGACCAAGAGAAGAAAACATACAGAGAGATACTATGAGGCTTACCACCTCTGAGTGAAGCGAGAATCTTGATTCAGATAAGATTGGGCTGCAAATAATATAGAAGACATAAAACAGCTACGGACGGATGACTCGTGGCAAGGATATCTGAACGCTGCTGACAGAGCCCAGTCACATTCAATGCACCAAGCTCTTTCTTCAATCAAAGACGCCATAGGTCCTGTCACTGCATTTGACACACCATCCCCGGCTTCTTTAATCTGTTTGTTCTGTATTTTTTTTAAATTTATTTTTAAATTACTGGAAATTTCTAAGGGTTTGCCATTACTAGCTAAAACCATTGCCTTGTTCTGGGTGGTCCTAGGAGGAAGGATGCGTGTTGAATGTTTTCACCGACCCTAACTGGCATGTTGTGTCTCTGGAGCTGCGTCTGGACGGGAGAATCTTTCTCCCATGGTGGCGCTTGAGTAAGGGAAACAGCAGAGACATTTCAGGGGATGAAACACTGTGTTCATGGAAGCTTTATTGAAGTGTATCTAGAGCTCCTAAGAGCCAGAATCCCATCTGCTGATAACTAAGGGAGCTTTCTATGTGGCACAGATGACATCCCTTGCATAGCTTATGTTATATGACTACTGCTAATGATTGATGAAACTGCAATCTTTAAAAAAAAATCCAAAATAAAACAAATTATATTTATGAAATAAAAACACCAAATGTGACTTCAGGTCCTGATTATACTGATCATAAGCTACTCTGAATGTCCTCCCCTGATTGAGAATGGGTTCTTCTCTCAAACAATATATCCTGATTATACTTTCCCCTCCCTTACTTCTCCCAGTTCCTGCCCAGGGCCCCTCCCCTCTGTATCCACTCCTTTTCTGTCTCTTGTTAGGAAAGAACAGGCTCCTAAGAGATAACAACCTACATGGATGAATGAAAAATAATAGTAAGACGAAGCAAAACTATCACGAAGGTGGACACGGCAACCCAACAGGAGGAAGAGTCCCAAGAGCAAGCACAAGAGTCAGAGACATCCACTCCTTCTCACGCTCAGAGTCCCATAGGAATACCAAGATGAGCACTACAATTTATACATAGAGGACATAGTGCAGACCCTTGTGGGCCCAGTACTTGCTGCTTTGGTCTCTGTGAGCTCGTATGGGCCTTGTTTCAGTGATTCAGAGGGCCTTACTCTCGTGGCATCCTTCAGCCCGTCCCCTCTGGATCTTACAATCTTTCTGCCTCCTCAACCTCCCTATTCCCTGAGCTCTGAGGGGAGGAAATTAAATGTTTGGTATCTTGAAGAAAGAGGAGGAGGAAGAAGAAATGAAGAAATGTGTGGTAAAGAGAAGCCCAGGGCAGGTAATAAACGATCTGGACCCCAACCTTAACCTCTGTTCTTACTGATGGCAGCCAAGAACGAGCAACACCTCTTGGCGCCTCTATTTCACCTCCCTGCCTCTCCAGCCAACAGAACGGACCCTCCAGACAGCAGGAATCACTTCCTTCCAGTAAACAGGGATGCATTCCTGCCACATAGGGATCTCCTGGATACCACCCACGTCCGGGTTTTACATGCGGCATATTTGAGAACGGAAGACTCTGGTCACAGATGAGTTTGAACTAAATGTATTCAAAGCCATGGCTGCTATCCACCCTAAAACCCACCACACACAATTGTCCTTCAAACAAAAATATAATTAGCCTGTAGAAACACTCCACAAACCCTTCTGACCTCCACGCAGACAGAACCACTGGCATTCATGAAGTCTGCTGATGTATAAGTGCATCTCTAAGAGCAGAGTTCATGATTGAGAGCACTTTCGGGATAAAATAATTGATAAGGTCCTAGGAGATGCTGAAAATTCATTACACACTGTGAGGATTTATAATGCTGGGTCCTGCTTCTCTAACAAGGAACATATGAGATGGCACAATGGGTAACTTTCATAGTGTACAAGTGCAACTTTCTTTATTAAAATAACAGTGAATTACCATGACTCTCTCTGATTAAAATTTCTTTCAAATGTGTCTCGCCCAGCACACCAGGTTCACTATAATCTTTAGAAAAGAGCTGAGAGTCCAAGAGGCCCTGCTGATGCTGAGAACTGTTGGGAATTCATCATATGTGATACAACGATGACCTTTCCTTCGAGTACACATGTCGTTTTCAAAAGAACTGGTAGAAAATCCAAAGCACAAACCAAAGAAAACACAGTAGGTCTCCTAAAGGGGAGACTCCTTCGTTCAGCCTCCCTTGGCTTTTGCATACGTTCAGATTGATAGCTGACCAGCTCTGGCCACTGCCGTCTCCTCGGTGTGGATGTTTCCTGCCCGAATTCAAGGCGGCAGAGAAGGGTTGTGCCTGGGCACAGCTGCAGCACACAGCATGAACCAAACCGGCAGAGCGGGCCCCATCACCAGGAACAGCCGGCACACACCAATCTGAGAGTAATTAATGCGTGATGCGCCAACTAGATAGTCTAATTAAATAACGGTGTTTAATTACTAATTAGTATGTGACTTATGCCGACGGAACGTTTAGACTTGTCAGATGTTAAAAAGAACCCTGAGAAACTCGGAGCCCCAATCTCTTCCACGTCTCTCTTTAAATGGTGCACGCAAGGAAGAGACGATCCTCGTCTGTCTAGCCAAACGGCAACAGGAAGAACTTGCCTACCTTCCCGAGGAAGATGCCGTCATTCGGCTTAGCCACCGAGCCAAAGCCAAGACGGTAGTTCAAATTGTGGGATGGTGTATAGTCCTAATATCCCACCCATTAGAATATCCATGCTGACCAGCTGGACTGGTTTGGGTCTTGCTTTGTATACAGTTACTAACTTTACACACACAACAATCTGCCTTTGACTCAAACCGTCTCTGATGACAAACATCCAGAATATGCAAATTACTCCCCTTGTCATTCTGGGTCTTGAAGTAGGTAGGGGCTAAAGAGGGATGCCAATAGACTCTCTCAAGACTGATTGTGCAAGCCACACAAGATTGTGTTCCACAAATCTGAGACTCGGGAGGTTTTCTTTCTTTTATTTTTTTTATATCTTTTTTTTTTTTTGGCATCTACAGAAAAAGTACCATCTGTCTTCTCATTACCCTAAAAAAAGAAAGCAAAAGGAGTACGATGCCAACCCTTACTTTCAATTATTTATCATCTGAGATGCACACACACACACACACACACACACACACACACACACACACAAAAGGCTCCGTGAATAACATCTTCTCCCTTTGTGGAAAGTGTAGGTGGAAACGCCTCCAGTAGAATGTTAAGCGGGAAGATGAGATGGACGCCCCTCTTTTATTAAACATCACTTCACATAATCTCGCCAAAACAAAAGCAACCAACCATATCTCTGCCATCTCCCTGGAGACAGTGACACACCTGCTCCCTGAAAAACACAATCCTGTAACTAAAGAAAACACTAAAAATCAGGACATTTGACAGGAAGACTTGAGGAACCGTTGCCTTCCCAGAATCAACTAGGCTGCTTCCCTGACCCTGATGGGTTTTATGGCATTGTATTTATTTACTTATTTTGTCTATGAGCGTGTGACACCACATGCGTGAAGAGGTCAGAGGATGACTGATAGGAGTCGATTCTCTCCTTCTGCCGTGTAGATCCTGGAGGTCAAACTCAAGTCTTAAGGCTTTGCAGGAGGTACCTTTCCCAGCTGAGTCACTCTGCACTACTACATGCTGCCCCACCCCTAACCCCGCCAGCCCTGGGCTTTAGGCTGCCTATTTGAAATGCACTTCCCTGTCACATCTCTTGTTTACTCACGTTTTCTCTCCTACATAGTTTAAAATCCTCAGCTGAAATACAGGCTCGGGCAGTGAAGGTTCTGAAGTAACAATGATGTTAGCCTGTGGACACATTCCAAGGCAGGCAGACAGAGACTCTACAGCACCATGGGGACAGGCCAGCTCCCACAGGAATGGTCAGAGTGAAGGCTCCTGCTGGACAGTGGACAGTGTTTATAAGAAATTGTGCTTGCCACCCTGGAGCAGGGGGATAAGGGAAAACTCCATGGGCTGGGTTGAAATTTGGAAGAATCGAGAAATGGTAGAGTACAGCACAGAAGAAGTGGAGCAGCGGCCATCAGAAAGCCAATTTGTCAGGTGGGCCCTGGGGACAGAGCCCATGAACCCTGTCTCTGCCAAAACTGGAAGTGAACCCCGTGTGTGTGTGGGGGGGGTGTCTTCTGAGTATTTTGTTGTTGTTTATGTTTCTGAGGATGAATGATATACATGTATGCAGTCTAAAAGCTCCATATCAGATCCACACGGGTTGTACAGCCATATTAGGAAGGTTATATGTATTATCATTATCGTTAATTTCCCACTGCAAAAAAAATGGAGTTCTACAATTATATTGGGGACTGTATAATGGCATATCGAGGACTTATGAACATACTATATATTTGCTACTTTCTGAGCTATAAAGTACTTTGCTTTCTGAGTTATGAAGTACTTTGCAAACAATTCTTTGGGTCAGTACAGATGTCTTAGGTTTTTGATTGCAGTGTAGGGACTCCATGACGAGAGTAACTCTGGTAAAGAAAACATTTCACTGGGGCTGGCTTAGAGTTTCAGAGGTTTAGTCCATTATCATCATGGTGGGAAACATAGCAAAGCCCAGGCACGCGTGGTGCTGGAGGAGTTGCTGAGAGTTCTACATCTTGGTCTGAAGGCAGCGGGAAGAGACTGGATCTCACAGGCAGCCAAGAGGAGACTGGATCCCATTGGCCAGACTTGAGCTTGTATCTAAGACCTCCAAGCCCACCCACACAGTGATGTACTTCCTCCAAAAAGGCCACACCTCTTGATAGTGCCATTCCCTATGGACTAAGCATTCAAACACGGCCATACCTATTCAAAGCACCATGACAGGTATAGGTAATTGACTAAATTCTGGCAGGTTCTTTCTCCAATACAGCGACTCCAAGGACAAAAGTTTGTCCACAGTGCCCTCTAGTGGTTTACATTTTCAACACAAATAGACATCCTTTAAACAGCCCTTCCATGGTATTAGAATGAGGTGCACCTGTTTGAGAATCTCAAAACTGCAGGATTTGGGATCTTTAACCCTAGAATCTATTCATAAATGTTAATTTAGTCTATTAAACTGCCAAAGTTAGTTTGTTAGTTCCTGGCATGAAAGTGATATGTTCTTGGAGGAATCAATAAATGAATTATAAATATTAATATGGATGTATCAGTGACTGATATAAGAGTCTCTCCTAATCCCAGTGTTCTTTTTTTAATCCATACCCCCGCCTTTGGACGATGCACCTTCCACAGGCAGATCTCATAGCTGTCCATAGAGAAACACAGCTGCCAAAGAGGAAACAACAACAACAACAACAACAAAATCCCATGATAACTTCATTATCTACATCTGAAATTTCAAATCCCTCATTTATAAATTATCATTATAATCATATTTTTTCTGAAATGAGCTGCCAATGCTCCCAGATGCCTAAAAACCAAGGAATCCTCTAGACTGAGGGCCAAGGATGCTCTTCTTGGGCTAGATGCAAGGTTTCCTTACCAGAAGCTTAGTTAAGTCACGCTGCCGCCTCATAGCTATCGCAGTCATTTACAGAATCTAGGAAAATAAAATAACAACAAGTAAAAGTTGTGAGAAAAGTCCAGTGGAAGAGAATGAAGAAAATGAGGGAAAAGAAAAGAACCCACATAGAAATACACACGAAGGAGGAATAATGAAAACCGGTAATAAATAAAACACAGACCCGACAGAGCCTATCATGTCGCATGTGAAGCCAGCCCCAGAGGAAGGCAGGTGCTTGGTGTCTTTCAACCGTGAACCATTCGGAGACCTCCTCTTGCTGTCCAAAGCAGCAAGGATGGGAAGCTAAGTGGAAGCTCGTGGTTTCTAAGTTTCTGCCCCCAGTGCAGGAGCCTCCTCAACACCTGAGGATACACTAGAACTCACCAGGCTCAACACAGACAGTCCTCAAAACACCTAAAACACAAGCGCCCAGGGTCTAGCTACACAACCCCTGGGTAGATCCCAGAAGAGATCCATCAGCACACACCAGAGGTACCTGTGCATCTGTGTTTATCGCCGTGCTGTCCGTAAGCACCATGATACAGAAACAAACACCCGATGAAAAGACAAAGAGAATAAGAAAAATGATTATCTCATTGCATGGAAATCGACTGAGAAGAAAATCAGATTAAGTGAAGTAAGTAAGACACATTCAGAAAGATACGTATCTTCTCATATGAAAAGAATTGATTTTACATACACACACATGCGTGCACACATGCATGCACACTCACATGTATGTGTACACACACCCACACATACATGCACACACAGAGAGACACACTCACGCACTCAGACTCTAAATTAGAAGGGGAGCTTTTGAGGGGAGGAACAAGAGAGCAATGATAGGTATGATTATAAGCAAAGGCTGTGCTTCTGTGTGTCTGTGTCTGTGTGTGCATGTGTGTGTGCATGTGCATGTGTGTGAAGATGTCCTTATGAACCTCATTGTTTTGTCTATTTGGTTACATTTTTGTTTTAATAAACAATCTGAGAGTTTGGGCTATCACTTAGGAAAACTGCTTACATTGGGAGTACGAGGAGGGCCTGAGTTCCCATCCCCAGAACCTATGTAAAGGGTCAGGAATGGTGGTGGGCACGTGCCATCCCAAGGATGGTGAGGCGGGAGGCAGAGGCAAAAGGAGCTCTGTAACATCACAGACCAGCTAGCCTGACCTGTGCAGCAAAGTTCCAGGCCAGTGAGAGAAAGATCCTGCTTCCAGCAGAAAAGTGGAAGGTGTCTGAAGATCACCACCCAAGGTTTTCCACTGACCTCCACATATAACAGGTACCCACATCCATGAAAACATCATACATGAAGGGACACACACACAGAGGCACTCACAGCCATGTGCACACACACAAACACACAGATACACACATAGACACACACACAAAGAAACACAGATACACGTACAAATACAGAGACATACACAGAAACAGATGTACATACATACATACATACATACATACATACATACATACATACAAAACACACACACACAGCCACACACACTTGAACTGGACCCTGAGTATACATTAAAAGCCATGTGCTATAGGTAGTGTCCCCAGGGCAGAACAATAGAAAAATGGAGATCTTTAAGAAGTAGGGCTTAGAAGAACATCTTTAGGTCAGTCAAGGTGTGTCCTCAAAGGTGACTGTGGGTCCCTGGCTCTCTTATCTTTCTCTCTTTTGCTTCCTAGCCACAAATTGAGTGTTTTTGCCTTACCACACACTTACCATGGGATAGTATCAAAGCAACAGAATCAATCAGTTGTTGATTGAAGCCTCCAAACGTGCTAATCAAATTATTATAGAAAATAAGGAGGCACCGCAGTGATCTTGAGCAAAGTTTCCACCTCTGAGTCAACTACGATCAAAGTGAAGCCATCTTATGAAATTACGGCTGCTCCTACTGTAGCGGTGGGGACAGTGGAGGGAGTATGAGCCGTGCTACAACAGCTCAGCCACTTGGTCTTTTTTTTTAAGCATGTTAATTTAAAATGTAAATAGAATGTTTCTGTAAAAATGGATGCACTAAATGAAAAATAATGCTGACCTATACAGTGAATCAAGGTGAAGTCCAAAAACTAAAACCACAGAGTTAACTAAGTAATAATGTTCATCTTACACAAGGAAAAGCAATGATGCTTTTCTTTCTTTCTAAATATTTTAGTTATGCTGTCTTTTCTTCCTAAAATAGAATTGCATCTGGGCTGGAGAGATGGCTCAGAGGTTAAGAGCACTGACTGCTCTTCCAAAGGTCCTGAGTTCAAAGCCCAGCAACCCCATGGTGGCTCACAACCATCCGTAATGAGATCTGATGCTCTCTTCTGGAGTGTCTGAAGACATCTACAGTGTACTTACATATAATCTTTTTTAAAAATATAAAATTGCATTAATTTAATAATCAGGAGAAAACAGTCGCCCATATGGTTTTACGTTCATCTGTACTTGTTTCCAATTAAATTCTATAATATCCAAGACATAGATACATAGCTTGCCTGGTTTATAAACCCAGTTATCAATTAAAAGACTGGGGAAAAGTCCTGGAGCTTCCCTACTACTTCCGTGTGACTCATAAGAGGCGTCTAAAGACAACACATGCTTAATTAGAGACAAAAGTGCAGAGAACACATATTCAGAGGTGAACTTCTAGGGTCATGCAGGGTGATAGTCTTACAGTCTATATTCCATTACTCTTGCTTCTCAGTGGGATCTGGCAGGCTAGACAGTTTCCTTGTAGAGTGTGTCTTTTGGTCCTTTACCCAGACTGTCTACAAATGGCCCAGGTCAACCCCTGGTACCTAAAGAGATGACAGCTAGGTTATCCCTACTCTACTCTTTGATGCTTATTCCAGCTCTTCAGACAGCATGGCTGAGGTGTCGGTCCATGCAGAGACACTGACCAACGCTATGGAAACACTGTGGCATCTGGAAGGGCCTTGAGAAGCCACTTTTGCAAAGGGCATAGAGGACAAGAGCAGAGATTTACAGCCAGTTTGGAAAGCTCTGGGAACTTTAGAGTTGCTCACCCTCTGAAGCCTTGCTTTTCTCTTATCTCCTTACTCTACAGCAGGAGCATTACGGGGATGGCTCAGGATAAGGCATGCATGCCATCCATGCTAGATCATTTCTATCGTGTAATGTGTTGGACAAATCAGTGCAAAAATGAGAATTCCCTTGAGCATGCAGACTGACCAAGATAAAGGGTTGTGGTAAGTCTTCCTCCCACTGACAAGAAGAACCACGGGGAAACGCACCACTCCCTCGAAAAGACCAAGTTGTACAGTGTTCGGGCTGCAGCTGCTGCTAATGTTCACACTCCTGACCTGAAACTCTGCTTTTTTGTGATTTTTGTTATTTTCAATTCACTGGTTTGGTTCTCCAATAGCTGGTCCCCGAAGTAGCAAATGTTAACTACTTTATAAACACTGTTCTACAACAGAAAGTGCTACACATGATTAAATGTTCAGTTTAAATTGACCCAGAGAAAGTTTTCATAGTGAGCAATAAGAATGTAGGAAGAAAACCACGTTTTTTTATTGAGTCAAGATATTTTTGTTACAACTAAATATTTCAAATCCATATTAAGTATAGTCTGTTCCTCAGGATGCATGGCATTATTTCAGTTCTGATGGAAAAAGCATAAAAGTACTGCAGTCTTGACTTTTGCTTGATGGTGAACCTTTTTAGGGACAGAATAATCCTTCCCCTCTGTGGTGGTTTGAATAATGTTTGGCCCAGGGAGTGGCACTATTAGGAGGTGTGGCCTTGTTGAAGTAGATGTGGCCTTGTTGGAGGAAGAATGTCACTGTGGGTGTGGGCTATAAGACCCTCATCCTAGCTGCTTGGAAAACAATCTTCTAGCAGCCTTCAGATGAAGATGTAGAACTCCCAGCTCCTCCTGCACCATGCCTGCCTGGATGTTGCCATGTTCCCGCCTTGATGATAATGGACTGAACCTCTGAACCTGTAAGCCAGCCCCAATTAAATGTTGTCCTTATGAGAGCTGACTTGGCCATGGTGTCTGTTCACCACAGTAAATTTCTAAGACACCCTCAGCAGAAGATACACACATTTATAAAAGTTTGCAAATTTCCAGTTGAAAGAGTTACTTTCCCTCATGTAGATGATATGTGCAGACCTGACATGGACTCAGTGGGTTTCCAGCTCAGCAGGATTAAAAACCCAGGTTGACACCTCCAACCTCCTCAGAACTCAAGTGATAAAACTAGAGTTAGTTCTAAAAGGAAAAAAAAAAAAACTTAACTACAAGTGTTTTCAATATAAACCTTTTAATAGGAACAATTATATTTTACATAAGCGATTGTAACCTGCTGTGTCATACTGCCATTTTGCCATTTCCCACCACCACCCTCTCCCATCCTTTCCTTCCCAGCCTCTCCAGGGATTTCTTCTTAATCCTACACACTACACTGAAGTCCAGGGTCCCCCCCCCCCCAAGACATGGGCTGTCAACCATTGGGCACACGAAGAGTTTTATATAACATACTATGTCCCTGAAGGAGTTAAGGAATTGCTGATCTGACCTGAGGTGCACAGAACAAGTGTTATTCACATGTGACGAAGACTAGTTTTTACCCTCATGCATCGGGCACTGTGCCAGGCGTGTCACACATGTGTATAAAGCCTTCTCTATAGGTCTGCAAAGCAATGCTTCTAGATTATCCACTTTCCAGTTGTATAATATCTCACAAGAATGAAACAGCTAACTAGGAATTGCATTCTGGCATGGAGGCTACAGTTGACCTAACGGATTGATGCCCTAGGGGAAGGTATGTGAATTTGTTCATTCCAAAATCCCAGGGAAGGCTTCTGTTTCAGTGCCCTTTCTCTTACCCTCACAGTCAGGATGGTTCGTGATTTTGGAAACTGTACTCACAAAGTTTTTTCAACCTACTTTAATAAGGATTCAACCTCCCCTCTGGCCCACCACCCACCAGAGGTAGTGGGAGAGAAAAGTTATTAGGACACAGGGGAAGTAGACCTGTTTAGTATTGGCTCTTTGCGGGGTGAGTCCAACCTTCATTGTCAGGATATCAAAAGTTCAGTCCAGGAGCAAACACCAAATATGAATCAGCAGTGGCAGTCCAGTGCTCTTGGCAGTCAGCACACACAAGCCAGCAAAGGCAGTTCAATCCAGAAGAAACCTCAAGGCTTGCCAACCAGCCCAGGCCACAGAAGCAGTAAGAAGCCTCAGGAAACTCACAAGCAGTTCTTTGGCTAGTTTCTCTCTATGACATCACCAGAAGCAAAGTGCAGCAGTGCACTGTAAGGCGAATCAATACATGCCTGTCATCAGCGAAGACTAGCAAGACAGAGCAAGGCTTGAGCCGCCACTTCTGAACATCATCTGTCCTTTCATGTGTGTCTGCTTCAGCAAAACATTCCTTCAACTGTGTGCCCCAGCAAAACATCATTTGACATAACTGCCTTCCCAAAGAAACCAGAAGTTTTCACTTCAGGCAACTCATCACAATTTTTGTTTTTCCGAGTCAGCTATTTAGCTTTTTTTTTTCACATAATTATGTAACGTCATTAATTCATGTGCATTTATTAGCCATCTATAACATGCCAAAAATTGAAACCTGGGTAAAGCAGAGGAAACAACTCTTTAAGGCAGGATGAGGCGAACAAAGGGGTTATTTTAGTTGAATGAGAGAGGTAGGACAGTAGGAAAACATGGCTGAGAGTGCTTCTGATGAGTCAAAAGGCATATGAACTGATTGGACACACACTGCTTAAATGTGGTGATCGTCAAACATGCTTTAGACTCAAACCCTACTTTTCTGAGGTTATGCTCAGCCCTAGGAAGACCACTGCCATTCATGGCCTTACAAGTTTCAGTGAACCTGCGAGAGAGACACTATCACTCACTGATACGAGAAAGATTTCTGAGCTTCTAAGATCCTCCATTAGCAGAAAATCAGCACTAATCTCAGCCTCACCTCTTCACGTCCCTGGCCACAACATCCCAGGCTCTGGCAGTGATCCTCACGTGACTGAACTAAGGAAGCCCCTACTTATATGCAGCAAGGACACTTCAACCACACACGCTTTCCCAAAATGTAATTTAAGGGTGCTAGAGAGAGTGGCTACTTTATTAAATCCTTCATAGGTCCATTTTCATCCCCTGAAGCACTGACATGTAATGATATACTAACATTCACAGATGCTACAGCATTCTGGGCAGAGTTAGGGATATACCCTGAAATGAGGTTGAACATCTCTCAAATCAGAGGGCTGTGTTTTAATGCTTATATGCTATTAACCTGCTCTGGGATGTAGAAAATGTGTCTTAAGCCTCTCTCAGCTTCTTCCGTACCTCATCTGTAAACTGAGACATTATACTTACCAACTATCTCATAAGGACACACTGGGGAAAAAAATGGTCTAAGATAGTCCATCAAGATGCTTCGAGATCTTTGGATGAGAGATTTACCACATTAAATCCAATCTAATTTTAACGAATTACAGAGACACACAAATCCTATTAAATTTATATATTAAAGAGGGGTGGCCTTGGTTTAGCAGAGCTGTATAAAAACTTCCATGGTGTGAGGTACAAAAACTTTGCAATACAAGATCATCTTCAAGTGAAAAAGTCTGTAGAGGTCCATTTCATCTCGAACTCTAGAGAACAGCAGAACGTCGTCTCAAGGTGACATTTTAAAAATTAATGTGGAGTCATCTTGAAGTTATTCCTGGATAATAAAATGGTATAAATTCTAATTTCTGAAATGCCAGGGAAGAGCCTTAGATTCACATGCCCCTCAAATCCTCTCTCTATTCAGTCTCATTTCTCATGTGGATCTAAAATGGGCCCGAAGTCAATGGCTTGGCAGGCAGGAATGAGAGAGGTCCAAACCCAAGAGGTGACAACCGTTCTCTAGCATCTCCCATCCAAACACTGTAACAGATTCTTTTAAGTCAATGTTATAATATTTTTCTCAGGCAGATCAGCTCCCGCACTGGGAAACTCTGGCCTTGGTTCAGATACCTTCTAAACCCCACCAAAGGGCTTGTTTCTTATTTTTGGAAGCCTGAGCTAAAATACAGTGTGAGAACTTGTATATAATATAGTTCTTACCTTATGTAAACATAGGCAGAAATAGCACAGGATAGAAGTCGATGTCTGTAGGCAATGGGAAACGCCACATTAAGATGGATTTCAAAATCTGCACTCCATAGGGGAAGGGCTCTAGACTCCTGTGGGAGTGTGGAGCTCTATGAAGCAACCAAAAAGTATTTGGGGAGGGAGGATCCTCTCTATAGAGTCATGGTGCTTAAAATGAACTTTGATATACTAACTGGCTTAAACAACTAAGAATCCTGTATGGGGGGTGGGGGAGGGGGTATGGGGCAGTCAGGGAGGGGGCGAGTCATCCTTAAAAAGAGGTACAATCGCCGGGCGTGGTGGCGCATGCCTTTAATCCCAGCACTCAGGAGGTAGAGGCTGGTGGATTTCTGAGTTTGAGGCCAGCCTGGTCTACAGAGTGAGTTCCAGGACATCCAGGGCTACACAGAGAAACCCTGTCTCAAAAAACCAATAATAATAATAATAATAATAATAATAAATAATAAAATAAAATAAAAACAGGTACAATCAAATGCAAACTGGTTGTCCATCTAATTGAACTCTTAGATGCTATCACTCACCTGCCCAAGCCTAAGCTCCTCTCCTGGATGCCAGCTAGCCTCTGAAAAGCAATACTGGAACCAGATTGGGGCAGAGTAAACTAGAACACAGAATGCCACCACAGTAAAAGGAAGTGTGGTAGAACAGAGACTGGGGCTGCTACGTTTGCAAAACCAAAACGAAATTTCCAATACAAGCAAGTCACTGAAAAAGCAAGCGAGGAGACCTGCCCATCAGTTTCCTTCCCCTGTGAGATGCTGAATGCGCACAACGTCTGCAAAGTAACAGAGTACCATCAGCACAAGCTGACGAGGACTGCAGCCCACTGGATTCCATGAGATGTGCCCGACACTGGCCATCAGATCATCAAGATGGGTCAGTACGTGTCTCACACTGAGTCACCCTCCCTCTCTCCTACCCACAGCAAACTTTCACGTCCTGGAAATCAGTAGTTTTAAAGTAAGCATGGAGAGGGGCTGAGCATCTTCAGGTTATCACCCCCTCACTCTCACCACCCCATTCTCACAGAATGGGATTGGGGTGTGTACTGGCTATTTTTGTGTCAACTTGACACAGCTGGAGTTATCACAGAGAAAGGAGCTTCAGTTGAGGAAATGCCTCCATGAGACCCAACTGTAAGGCATTTTCTCAATTAGTGATCAAGGGGGAAAGGCCCCTTGTGGGTGGGACCATCCCTGGGCTGGTAGTCTTGGGTTCTATAAGAGAGTAGGCTGAGCAAGCCAGGGGAGGCAAGCCAGTAAAGAACATCCCTCCATGGCCTCTGTATCAGCTCCTGCTCCCTGACCTATCTGAGTTCCAGTCCTGACTTCCTTTGGTGATGAACAGCAGCATGGAAGTGTAAGCCGAATAAACCCTTTCCTCCTCAACTTGCTTCTTGGTCATGATGTTTGTGCAGGAATAGAAACCCTGACTAAGACAAATTGGTACCAGCAGAGTGGGGTATTCCTGTGACAACCTGACCATGTTTTGGGGAGGACTGTGGAAGGACTTTGGAACTTTGGGCTTGAAGATCCATTCGTTGTTAAGAGCTCTGTCAGATGTTGTGTAGGAGCTTGGAAGATAATGCTGAGAACAGTGCAGAAGATGGAGGCCTGGTTTGTGAAATTACAGGGGGAAAATTAAAGACTCTCTTCAGGGCCTTTGCTGTTTTTATTGTGAAGATTTTGTAGTTCTGGTTAGCTGGGGCTGAAGAATCAGCTGTGGTTAACAAGATACCAGAACTACTAAAGCAAAAACTTTGCATTACTGGGACTATTGATGCTGGTTAGCTGGAGCTAAGAAATTAGCGGTGATTAAGAAGAGACCAGCATCGTTGAGGTGACATCTTCTGGGAAGTGTTTTCTGAAAGCACAAAGAGGCTGTGTTCCAGAGATAGGCAAGGTTGTACTCCTTCTGCAGTGGGACTTGGTAATGTGTAAGGGTCACCCAGGTGGTACTGGTTTTGAAGGCATGAAGGGGTCATGCAGAGCAGCTGAGGCTCACCACTGAGAGGGCATGGAAGGCCATTGGTGAAGGTGCAGCTTCAGTTGCAATTGAAGGCCCAGGACTGAAGGGGCCACTCAGTGTTTTGGAGATGCCAGTACCATGAGATGACCACCAAGAGCAGCAGCAGCAGTGGAGTACAGGCATCTGGAGCCTAGAGGACGACGTGTGTGCTACAAAGGGCATGGCTGGAGAAGTGACCCAAGCCCTTGGAGGAGCCCAGAAGATCGTGAGTTGGATCCCAGACGTTGGACGGTTGGAGATTGATTTTTGCTTTGATTGTGACTGTGCCCTGATATTTTCCCTCTTGAAGGAAGAAACTGTTTTAGTGGAGCCCACAGTTAAGAGACTTTTAATTGTAAAAAGACTTTGGATTTTAAAAGAGATAGATATTTTAAAGAGACTGAAATTTTAAGAATATGTAAAGACTGTGGGACTTTTAAAGTTATTTAGATCTTGGGGATGAATAAGAATGTAAGGGTTGAGGCTTGCTAGTGATGTGTTTGTGTGTCAAGTTGACAAGGGGTCAATTGTACTGGCTATTTTTGTGTCAACTTGACACAGCTGGAGTTATCACAGAGAAAGGAGCTTCAGTTGAGGAAATGCCTCCATGAGATCCAACTGTAAGGCATTTTCTCAATTAGTGATCAAGGGGGAAAGGCCCCTTGTGGGAGGGACCATCCCTGGGCTGGTAGTCTTGGGTTCTATAAGAGAGTAGGCTGAGCAAGCCAGGGGAGGCAAGCCAGTAAAGAACATCCCTCCATGGCCTCTGTATCAGCTCCTGCTCCCTGACCTATCTGAGTTCCAGTCCTGACTTCCTTTGGTGATGAACAGCAGCATGGAAGTGTAAGCCGAATAAACCCTTTCCTCCTCAACTTGCTTCTTGGTCATGATGTTTGTGCAGGAATAGAAACCCTGACTAAGACAGGGTGACAGCCAATCTCAGAGAAATCCACATGAGAAGCTGCTTATAATTAAAAAGCACTGATTTCTCTTTTCAGTATATTAAGCATTTAAATATACACCTATGGCTGAGAAGCACCTAAGGAAATGTTCAACATCCTTAGTCATCAGGGAAATGCAAATCAAAACAACCCTCAGATTCCACCTCACAACAGTCAGAATGGCTAGAATCAAAAACTCAGGCCACAGCAGATGCTGGCAAAGGTGGAGAGAGAGGAACACTCCTCCATTGTTGGTGGGACTACAAGCTGGTACAACCACTCTGGAAATCGGTTTCGCGGTTACTCAGAAAATTGGACATAGTACTACCTGAAGACCCAGCTATAGCATTCTTGGGCATATACCCAGAAGATGCTCCAACATGTAATAAGAACACATGCTCCACTATGATCATAGCAACCTTATTTATAATAGCCAGAAGCTGGAAAGAACCCAGATGTCCTTCCACAGAAAAAATGGATACAGGAAATGCGATACATTTACACAGTGGAGTACTACTCAGCTATTAAAAACAATGACTTCATGAAAGTCTTAAGCAAATGGATGGAACTAGAAAATATCATCCTGAGTGAGGTAACTCAATCACAAAAGAACTTACATGGTATGCACTCACTGATAAGTGGATAGTAGCCCAAAATTTTGGAATACCCAAGATACAATTGACAGACCAAATGAAGCTCAAGAAGAAGGAAGACCAAAGTGTGGATGCTTCAGTCCTTCTTAGAAGGAGAACAAAATACTCATGGTTGGAAATAAGAAGACAAAGTGTAGAACAGAGACTAAAAGAAAGACCATCCAGAGACTGCCCCACCTTGGGATCCATCCCATCTACAGTTACCAAACCCAGACACTATTGTGAATGTGAAGAAGTGCTTGCTGACAGGAGCCTGATATAGCTGTCTCCTAAGAGGCTTTACCAGAGCCTGACATATACAGAGGTGGATGCTGGCAGCCAATCATTGGACTGAGCATGGGGCCCCCAATAGAGGAGTTAGAGAAATGAATGAAGGAGCTGAAGGGGTTGCAACCCCATAGGAAGAACAACAATATCAACCAACCAGACCTCCCAGAGTTCTCAGGGACTAAACCACATGGAGTAGCCCATGGCTCCAGCTACATATGTAGCAGAGGATGGCTTTGATGGGCATCAATGGGAGGAGAGGCCCTTGGTCCTGTCAAGGCTCAATTGTGGGGAGCGGGTGTGGCAGCAGTCCCAAAAGCGCCAGGGACTGCAGCTAAGTCGTATGACTTGCACCTGACTTCCTCATATAAACCACAAACATCTTGAGAGCTGCGCAGGTGTACCAGGATACCGGTAAATCCATTTTGGTGGAGATATGCCCCTGCTGCCCTGATTAGCTGAAGCTGCGTGCCTGGTGAGGTGACATGGCCTGCTGTGAGTGGATGGGAACTGATAGTATATAAGAGTGAGAGGCCCAGGGCTTGGGGTTGTCTTTCGCCTACACAGTCAATGCTCTCCCAATAAACGTGTGCAGAAGGATCCTATTGTGGTGTCTTTCTTGCTGGCGAGTCAGGCGTCCCACACTCAGTGCCCCAGTGTAGGAGAATGCCAGGGTGGGGAGGTGGGAGTGGGTGAGTGGTTGGAGGAACACCCTCATAGAAGGAAAGGGAGGGAGGATGGGACAGGGAGTTTCTGGGGGAAGGACCAAGAAAGGAGATAACATTTGAAATGTAAATGAAGAAAATATCCAATAGAAAGAGAGAGAGAGAGAGATTGAGAAAGAGAAAGAGAGAGAGAGACCTATAAAAGTTTTGAAAAACACCAACTCTGATTCAGGCAAATATCTTATTGGTCCTCCATATCCTATACCCGTGTAATTCCAATTGGTAACCACTATTAAATACTTAAGAAAAAATTTTTTCTGGAATTTTCCAATATGCTACAATTGACATTTCTTCAAGTCTAAATGTTTTCATTTTAATCTCCAGCAATTTGACAACAACTGTGAAGGGAAGAAAACCACACCACCACATGGATATAATCATAAATGATCACTGCCAAATCTCAGTCATTAAACTGTTTTCCACATGTGTCATACGTTTATATGAACTAAACTTCTAGCTTGTATCCTTCTACGTGAGCAGCAGATTTAAACACAGATTAAGCAACACAGCACACAGTACCCAGGCCAAATGCCAGGCATGGCCCTTCTCAGAGGTCTCTGGCCAAAGAGTGTCTTACTATGTAGGGAAACTTCTCTAGTCTTGTGTTAGTTTTTCTGTGGTTCTGGGGATTAAATCCAGGGCCTTGTGACTGTGAAACAAACAGTCTCCCTTGGAACTAAATCCTCAGCAAACAAGAAAATCAACTGAAGCTTTCTATTAGAATATTTCATGTTTTTATGCTTTCCACAATCTTTCCTGAGACTTGCTTGACAATTCTCCAGACTTTTCAACCCAAAAGAGGTATATAATTTTAGTTGATGTAAAATTAGATCATGACAATACCCCGACAAATTGAAATTGCTGGTTTTCTATGACTAACTGCGGGTATTAAATAGAGGCAAAAAACAGTATCTCTACCACCAGTCATATGTTTCTCTGACAAATTTAGAATGAACGCTAATTACCAACACCCCAGCAGGGCAGCAGAGAATCAACCTGCAGATCGCATGGAGTTCAACAATGAGCGACGCTGGATCGCCACAATAAATTGGCTGACACACTCAGTTCTCCTTCAAAGAACAGGATGTCAAAATGGACCTTATCTGCACAGAAGAAGAAAAGACAGCTTCTCGACAATGAGGGCGCAAAGCCACCCAGCACCTGAAATCACATGAGCCAATATAACACTCATTGTCTGCGTACATTGGATTATTATTCTCTAACTTATCCAGGGCATGGCAGACTCCCAAGAAACATTCTGGCTAAAGGCCTCAAGGGAAAGACATGCACAATAAAATACACAGACTACACAGGCAATGTAATCCCAGGAGCCAGCTACCAAGCAAGAAAAAAAAAAAAAACAGGAAATAACCCAAAATATGTTGAGCAAGGAGAAATTAAAAATAAACAGAAAAGCATAGTGAAGAACCTGTCCCAGTGTACACACTGATGTGCTAAGCCTGTCAATCACCCACACATAGGGTGCCCAGACCATCAGCAGTCTGTTTTCTCAAAGTTCTGCAACTAGAAGTCCAAAGTTTCCTTGGGATCTATGATCCCCTCAGCTGGCAGATGAGCAACTCTTTGCTGTGGGGTCACACAGTCCATTCCTTCTGCATGAGCATGTCTGTGGCAGTCATGTCCCCATAAACGGGCATGGGATGCATTGTTAGATTCCACTCACATGACCTCGTTATACCTGAGTGACCAAGTCAAATGCCTCATCTACAAATACAGTCACACTCTGAAATACTGGGATCAGGTCTTCAACACTGAAACTTGGCGTGGTGAGATCAGTTCGGACATCCCATTATGGAAGGGTAAATGGTAATTTGAGAAAGAAAAAAACCTAGAATGTAAAATATAGCCCAACACATAAGATAATTTAATTAATAATTTCAATGGCAGAATCTCAGCTAGGAACTCTAAACTGGTACTAATGAGATAGAGGATATCTGTGGACAGCATGCAACACAGAACAGGGTGCTAGAAAAGGTGAGAAAGACCTGGGAAGAGGGGGTTAAAAAACAGAAAGAGGTGGCCCAGCTTCTACCTCACTGAAAGTCCAGAAAGATGTTAGAAAAGTGATGGGAGGCAGCACCCAATGGTTGAAAATTTCCCAAGAATCGTGACAGTCATTGTAACATCTGGAATTTCCAAAAAAAAAAAAAAAAAAAAAAAAAAACATTCTAAACAGTCAGTCGATGGGAGCCTATAAATAGTCACATCATAATAGAAGGAACAACTTCAAACTCAGCCATATTAGAAGTAAAGAAAATCCTTATCTACACTGGAGCAAAGATCTCAGACACCATCAACTAGTAGAGAGGCATCCCCAGAATGCTGAAGGGAAGAAACTGTCACCTTGACTCTAGACACACCATACCACTCAAAAAGGGAAGGTGGTAGACAGGGGAGACAAAATATCATAGATACATTATGCCCACAAGAAATACGTTGATTATTATTTTATACTTCAGTGTATTTTTAAAGATTTCTGGAATGAGTCAATGTGGCTATATCTGTTTATGACTGTTTATGTGTGGGTATGGACACTTGAGTGCAGATGTTCAGGGAGGCCAGAGCTGGAGGCAAAGGAGATTGTGAGCTGTGTGACATGGGTACTGGGAAAAAAACTCGGGTCCTTTGAAAGAGCAGTGCTCAGTCTTAACCACTGAGCCAACTGTCCAGCTCCAGTGGTGCTTTTGGTCTGTTTATTGTTGGTGTTCATTCATTTGTTTTGAGACAGGGACCAACACTGTGATCCAAGATGACTTGGAACTTCTAGCTCTCCTGTCTTGATCTACTTCATTCTTAGATTACAGGCAGGAGCTTCTCGATGGGTTTAATCTTTAACATTTTAATGTACCAACATTAAACAAAACACCTAAATACTTAAAATATATAAACATTTATTAAGATGGTGTAAAAATAATTTTATGGTAATTGTTGCCACATTATCCAAATCTGCATTTCTTGCTGTATTTCATCTCAGATTCTATAAAGAAAACACAATTCATTTATACCTCTATTCCTTTCTAATAAAATCTCTGACCCCAAAATAATTCAAGATAGAAAGTAGGACAGTGACTTGAAATTCAGGTGTCCCAGAGTTGAAAATTTGTATTAATTTTATTAATGTAATATTATTGAACCAACAGACAATATCACTTTCTATCTGAAAAATCCAGTATGATGGAAGCCAGTTCTCCCAGCAGGGGCCTGTTAGGTGTGGTAGGAAGCACAGCCAGGGAGGATTCACCCTCAGCCCATCTTGGTGTGGTTGGGAAATTGCCATCTTTTAGACACGTTCATTTCAGCTGCGAACATTTACTTACCAACATCTTAATTATGTTTTTTATCAACATCTACTCTTGTCAATTCTTTCCATGCAATAAGACCACGCACATAAAACCCATCAAAATTGAAAATAAAATCATCAAAAATAAGGCCATAATTATATTTCACACATACTTTTAAAAATGAAATACTCAGTCGGAGGACAGTGACCTGCCCTGCAGGGAGCGCCATCTTGGCTCCGGGACTCCGCCGAACTTAGTCTACAGGTTAGAGTGAGGACCACAGAGGCAGACAGCTTCTGGGACAGGCGGGAGCCACAGAGCCGCTGAGGCAGCACCCTTTTGGGGCCGCAGACATCCGGCACCCTCCCAGTCGGAGGACAGTGACCTGCCCTGCAGGGAGCGCCATCTTGGCTCCGGGACTCCGCCGAGCTTAGTCTCTACAGGTCAGAGTGGGGACCACGGGGGCAGATGGCTTCTGGGACAGGCAGGAGCCACAGAGCCGCTGAGGCAGCACCCTTTTGGGGCCGCAGACTTCCGGCACCCTCCCAGCCGGAGGACAGAGACCTGCCCTGCAGAGAGTGCCATCTTGGCTCCGGGACTCTGCCGAACTTAGTCTACAGGTTAGAGTGAGGACCACAGAGGCAGACAGCTTCTGGGACAGGCGGGAGCCACAGAGCCGCTGAGGCAGCACCCTTTTGGGGCCGCAGACATCCGGCACCCTCCCAGTCGGAGGACAGTGACCTGCCCTGCAGGGAACGCCATCTTGGCTCCGGGACTCCTCCGAACTTAGTCTACAGGTTAGAGTGAGGACCACAGAGGCAGACAGCTTCTGGGACAGGCGGGAGCCACAGAGCCGCTGAGGCAGCACCCTTTTGGGGCCGCAGACATCCGGCACCCTCCCAGCCGGAGAACAGTGACCTGCCCTGCAGGGAGCGCCATCTTGGCTCAGGGACTCCGCCGAACTTAGTCTGTACAGGTCTGCTGACAGAGGATACTCAGAATCCCCAGAAGAACAACCTCTGAACAGAGACAACTATAACAACTCCAGAGATTACCAGATGGCGAGAGGTAAAGGTAAGAATCTTACTAACAGAAACCAAGACCACTCACCATCATCAGGACCCAGCACTCCCACTTCGCCCAGTCCAGGGCACCCCAACACACCTGAAAAACTAGACCTGGATTTTAAAAGCATATCTCATGATGATGGTAGAGGACATCAAGAAGGACTTTAAAGAACTACAGGAGAACATGGCTAAAGAGTTACAAGTCCTTAAAGAAAAACAGGAAAACACAACCAAACTGGTAGAAGTCCTTAAAGAGAAACAGGAAAACACATCCAATCAGATGATGGAAATGAACAAAACCATACTAGACCTAAAAAGGGAAGTAGACACAATAAAGAAAACCCAAAATGAGGCAACACTGGAGATAGAAACCCTAGGAAAGAAATCTGGAACCATAGATACCAGCATCAGCAACAGAATACAAGAGATGGAAGAGAGAATCTCAGGTGCAGAAGATTCCATAGAGAACATCGGCACAACAATCAAGGAAAATGGAAAATACAAAAAGATCCTAACTCAAAACATCCAGGAAATACAGGACACAATGAGAAGACCAAACCTACGGATAATAGGAGTGGATGAGAATGAAGATTTTCAACTCAAAGGACCAGCAAACATCTTCAACAAAATTATAGAAGAAAACTTCCCAAATCTAAAGAAAGAGATGCCCATGAACATACAAGAAGCCTACAGAACTCCAAATAGGCTGGACCAGAAAAGAAATACCTCCCGACACATAATAATCAGAACAACAAATGCACTAAATAAAGATAGAATACTAAAAGCAGTAAGAGAAAAAGGCCAAGTAACATATAAAGGCAAGCCTATCAGAATTACACCAGATTTTTCACCAGAGACTATGAAAGCTAGAAGATCCTGGACAGATGTTATACAGACACTAAAAGAACACAAATTCCAGCCCAAGCTACTATACCCAGCCAAACTCTCAATTAACATAGATGGAGAAACCAAAGTATTCCACGACAAAGCCAAATTCACACATTATCTCTCCACGAATCCAGCCCTTCAAAGGATAATAACAGAAAAAAACCAATACAAGGACAGGAACCACGCCCTAGAAACAACAAGAAGGTAATCCCTCAACAAACCTAAAAGAAGACAGCCACAAGAACAGAATGCCAACTTTAACAACAAAAATAACAGGAAACAACAATTACTTTTCCTTAATATCTCTTAATATCAATGGACTCAACTCCCCGATAAAAAGACATAGACTAACAAACTGGCTACACAAACAAGACCCAACATTTTGCTGCTTACAAGAAACTCATCTCAGAGAAAAAGATAGACACTACCTCAGAATGAAAGGCTGGAAAACAATTTTCCAAGCAAATGGTCTGAAGAAACAAGCTGGAGTAGCCATTCTAATATCAGATAAGATTGACTTCCAACCCAAAGTCATCAAAAAAGACAGGGAGGGGCACTTCATACTCATCAGAATGAAAGGCTGGAAAACAATTTTCCAAGCAAATGGTCTGAAGAAACAAGCTGGAGTAGCCATTCTAATATCAGATAAGATTGACTTCCAACCCAAAGTCATCAAAAAAGACAGGGAGGGGCACTTCATACGCATCAAAGGTAAAATCCTCCAAGAGGAACTATCAGTCCTGAATATCTATGCTCCAAATACAAAGGCAGCCTCATTCATTAAAGAAACTTTAGTAAATCTCAAAGCACACATTGCACCTCATACAATAATAGTGGGAGACTTCAACACACCACTTTCACCAATGGACAGATCATGGAAACAGAAACTAAACAGGGACACAGTGAAACTAACAGAAGTTATGGATCAAATGGATCTGGCAGATATCTACAGAACATTTTACCCTAAAACAAAAGGATACACCTTCTTCTCAGCACCTCATGGTACCTTCTCCAAAATTGACCACGTAATTGGGCACAAAACAGGACTCAACAGATACAAAAACATTGAAATTGTCCCATGCATCCTATCAGATCACCATGGACTAAGGCTGATCTTCAATAACAAAATAAATAATAGAAAGCCAACCTTCACATGGAAACTGAACAACACTCTTCTCAATGATACCTTGGTCAAGGAAGGAATAAAGAAAGAAATTAAGGAGTTTTTAGAGTTCAATGAAAATGAAGCCACAACATACCCAAACTTATGGGACGCAATGAAAGCATTTCTAAGAGGAAAACTCATAGCTCTGAGTGCCTCCAAAAGGAAACTAGAAAGAGCACACATTAGCAGCTTGACAACACACCTAAAAGCACTAGAACAAAAGGAAGCAAATTCACCCAAGAGGAGTAGACGGCAGGAAATAATCAAACTCAGGGGTGAAATCAACCAAGTGGAAACAAGAAAAACTATTCAAAGAATCAACCAATCAAGGAGCTGGTTCTTTGAGAAAATCAACAAGATAGATAAACCCTTAGCCAGACTCACTAGAGGGCACAGGGAAAGCATCCTAATTAACAAAATCAGAAATGAAAAAGGAGACATAACAACAGATCCTGAAGACATCCAAAACACCATCAGATCCTTCTACCAAAGCCTATACTCAACAAAACTGGAGAACCTGGATGAAATGGAGAAGTTCCTAGACAGATACCATGTACCAAAGTTGAATCAAGATCAGGTTAATGATCTAAACAGCCCTATATCCCCCAAAGAAATAGAAGCAGTCATTAATAGTCTCCCAACCAAAAAAAGCCCAGGACCAGATGGGTTTAGTGCAGAGTTCTATCAGACCTTCAAAGAAGATCTAATCCCAGTTCTTCACAAACTATTCCACAAAATAGAAACAGAAGGTACTCTACCCAACTCATTCTATGAAGCCACAATTACTCTGATACCTAAACCACAAAAAGACCCAACAAAGATAGAAAACTTCAGACCAATATCCCTTATGAATATTGATGCAAAAATCCTCAATAAAATTCTTGCTAACCGAATCCAAGAACACATCAAAACAATCATCCATCCTGACCACGTAGGTTTCATCCCAGGGATGCAGGGATGGTTCAATATACGGAAATCCATCAACGTAATCCAGTATATAAACAAACTCAAAGACAAAAACCACATGGTCATCTCCTTAGATGCGGAAAAAGCATTTGACAAGATCCAACACCCATTCATGATAAAAGTCTTGGAAAGATCAGGAATTCAAGGCCCATACCTAAACATGATAAAAGCAATCTACAGCAAACCAGTAGCCAACATCAAAGTAAATGGTGAGAAGCTTGAAGCAATCCCTCTAAAATCAGGGACTAGACAAGGCTGTCCACTTTCTCCATACCTATTCAACATTGTACTTGAAGTCCTAGCCAGAGCAATTCGACAACAAAAGGAGATCAAAGGGATACAAATTGGAAAAGATGAAGTCAAAATATCACTTTTTGCAGATGATATGATAGTATATATAAGTGACCCTAAAAATTCCACCAGAGAACTCCTAAGCCTGATAAACAGCTTCGGTGAAGTAGCTGGATATAAAATTAACTCAAACAAATCAATGGCCTTTCTCTACACAAAGAATAAACAGGCTGAGAAAGAAATTAGGGAAACAACACCCTTCTCAATAGTCACAAATAATATAAAATATCTTGGCGTGACTCTAACTAAGGAAGTGAAAGATCTGTATAATAAAAACTTCAAGTCTCTGAAGAAAGAAATTATAGAAGATCTCAGAAGATGGAAAGATCTCCCATGCTCATGGATTGGCAGGATCAACATTGTAAAAATGGCTATCTTGCCAAAAGCAATCTACAGATTCAATGCAATCCCCATCAAAATTCCAAATCAATTCTTCAACGAATTAGAAAGTGCAATCTGCAAATTCATCTGGAATAACAAAAAACCTAGGATAGCAAAAACTCTTCTCAAGGATAAAAGAACCTCTGGTGGAATCACCATGCCGGACCTAAAGCTCTACTACAGAGCAATTGTGATAAAAACTGCATGGTACTGGTATAGTGACAGACAAATAGACCAATGGAATAGAATTGAAGACCCAGAAATGAACCCACACACCTACGGTCACTTGATCTTCGACAAGGGAGCTAAAAACATCCAGTGGAAGAAAGACAGCATTTTCAACAAATGGTGCTGGCACAACTGGTTGTTAACATGAAGAAGAATGCGAATCGATCCATTCCTATCTCCTTGTACTAAGGTCAAGTCTAAGTGGATCAAGGAACTTCACATAAAACCAGAGACACTGAAACTTATAGAGGAGAAAGTGGGGAAAAGCCTTGAAGATATGGGCACAGGGGAAAAATTCCTGAATAGAACAGTAATGGCTTGTGCTGTAAGATCGAGAATTGACAAGTGGGACCTCATGAAACTACAAAGCTTCTGCAAGGCTAAAGACACCATCAATAAGACAAAAAAACCACCAACAGATTGGGAAAGGATCTTCACCTATCCTAAATCAGATAAGGGACTAATATCCAATATATATAAAGAACTCAAGAAGGTGGACTCCAGAAAGTCAAATAACCCCATTAAAAAATGGGGCTCAGAACTGAACAAAGAATTCTCGCCTGAGGAATACCGAATGGCAGAGAAACACCTGAAAAAATGTTCAACATCCTTAATCATCAGGGAAATGCAAATCAAAACAACCCTGAGATTCCACCTCACACCAGTCAGAATGGCTAAGATCAAAAATTCAGGTGACAGCAGTTGCTGGCGAGGATGTGGAGAAAGAGGAACACTCCTCCATTGTTGGTGGGATTGCAAGCTTGTACAACCACTCTGGAAATCAGTCTGGCGGTTCCTCAGAAAATTGGACATAGTACTACCGGAGGATCCAGCAATACCTCTCCTGGGCATATATCCAGAAGATGTCCCAACCGGTAAAAAGGACACATGTTCCACTATGTTCATAGCAGCCCTATTTATAATAGCCAGAAGCTGGAAAGAACCCAGATGTCCCTCAACAGAGGAATGGATACAGAAATTATGGTACATTTACACAATGGAGTACTACTCAGCTATTAAAAAGAATGAATTTATGAAATTCCTAGCCAAATGGATGGACCTGGAGGGCATCATCTTGAGTGAAGTAACACAATCACAAAAGAACTCACACAATATGTATTCACTGATAAGTGGATATTAGCCCAAAACTTAGGATACCCAAGATTTAAGATACAATTTGCTAAAAGCATGAAACTCAAGAAGAATGAAGACCAAAGTGTAGACACTGTGCACCTTCTCAGAATTGGGAACAAAACACCCAGGGAAGGAGTTACAGAGACAAAGTTCGTAGCGGTGATGAAAGGATGGACCATTTAGAGACTGCCGTACCCAGGGATCCATCCCATAATCAACTTCTAAACGCTGACACCATTGCATACACTAGCAAGATTTTGCTGAAAGGACCCAAATATAGCTGTCTCTTTGAGACGATGCTGGGGCCTAGCAAACACAGGAGTGGATGTTCACAGTCAGCTATTGGATGTATCACAGGGCTCCCAATGGAGAAGCTAGAGTAAGTACCCAAGGAGCTAAAGGGATCTGCAACCCTATTGTTGGAACAACATGATGTACTAACTAGAACCCCGGAGCTCTTGTCTCTAGCTGCATATGTATCGAAAGATGGCCTAGTCAGCCATCAATGGAAAGAGAGGCCCATTGGACTTGCAAACTTTATATGCCCCAATATAGGGGAATGCCAGGGCCAAAAGAATGGGAATGGGTGGATAGGGAAGTGGGGGGGCGCTATGGGGGACTTTTGGGATAGCATTGGAAACGTAATTGAGGAAAATATGTAATAAAAATATTAAAAAAAAAAAAAAGAACCAGGGGAATGCCAGGACCAAGAAGTGGGAGTGGGTGGGTAGGGGAGTGGGAGGGGGGTCTGGGGGACTTTGGGGATAGCATTTGAAATGTAAATGAAGAAAATACCTAATTAAAAAAAATAAATTGGAAAAAAAAAATAAAAATAAAAATGAAATACTACCTAGCTCCACATATTCAGAGGTAAGTATAGAACCTGAAGTAACCATAGAAACCAGGGAAGTAAAACCATGTGAGAGGGAAGGACATGTGTGCTATTTAAGGGGATATAGGAAAAACAGGGAGGGGCTTTAATTGAGGCTGGGAAAGGAGACCAACACAGAAGGAGAGGGGGAGAAGAAATGTTTAATATTATGGATGTTTTCGAAAAGCCAAGGAATTATACTATTTTTTCTTATCTACCTAAAGTTACATATAATGCATGTAAGTCTAAGTATATATATCAAATCAACTTATGTCACTTGGGTTGACAATGCTTTCCACAAGAGCCATCGTAGACTATCTCACAAAAATTCCAATACTGAGCATGAGACACCCTCTTTCAAGTTGTTGGTCAAGTGAGGCCAAGTTACTATAAGACATTATAGGCCATTGCTGTTGTACTTGGTCTCTTCCAGAGGATAAAGGTAAGACCCTGTTGCTGAAAACGCCATGCACTTCAGTCACAGAACTCAGAGGACGTGAAAGCCTCCTCCCTAATGACTAGCCCTCACAGTACCAGAAAGTGCTCTGCAAGCTTCCAAGGGAGGGGACCCATCAACAGTTGCTGTACATGGCTGTGACATCTAAGAGACACAACAATAACCCGCATGGCAGGATAACCCTAAGAGGGCACTAATGACACATAGATATTGAAGACAAAACCAACAGCTGTCTAATTATACTTACTGTGAATTCAGCAGGAGGGAAATCATGCCTAGTAAGGGAAAGCTAGCTAACTACCCATGGCTGGTAAGGCCAGAGATCTTAGAAAATAACTACTAACTCTTATACTAAATCAGCTTAGCTCTTGACTGCATTCTAAATGCTTGTTCTTATGTGCACAGATAAGTGTAGCTCTCGCCACTCCCATAAACATACTCACTAAATAGGTAGATGATAGATAGATAGATAGATAGATGCATAAATGCATAGATACATAGATACATAGATAGATACATAGATACATAGAGAGATGTAACTGTAACAATTAAAGAAACAGAACCATGAATGTAAGAGAAAACAAGTCATAAGAACTAGAGGACCTGCTGTGAGACTGTATCTCCTAGACCTGACAGGGAAACTTTGCTGATGGCACCTCAGCCATATGGGTACAGTAGCAAGACATGAACAACACTAGCAAAAATTCTAAAATGGAAAGGGGAAATTTCACACTGCCCCAGCCCTGCAAGAATAAAATTGAAAAGCCGCTACAGTTTGCACGCTCATAATTCCTTCAATGGGGCATAATTATCAGTATATATCATCATAGTAACCCAATGACTTGTCCTTTGTGTCTTTGAAGTAGTCCATGTTCCAGAACAAACTTATGATACCTAACAATACTACTTCAGGCATTAGCCGTATTCTGCTGCCTATCTTGCTATAAAAGGGCATTAGAGTAACCTTCAGTCCTCACTTTCCTTGGCGAGCACAAATGATGGTGGCTTTAAAAAGAACCCAATCCACCTACAGAACATCCTGAGACATTCAATCAGCTGCGTGGATTCTTCACGGCAGAGATTTGTGTCGATTTATGAACATTTTTCTTCCATTGTTTTCTATCAAATGGTTGCCACTTTATTCATTTGTGGTTTTTATTCATGTTGGGTAGGTATCAAAACAAAAGTCTCAAAGGCCAGCCTGCCACCTACTTCAGTCCAAAGAAGCCATCACTGAAAATGCGCCTATTTTCCCTGATATTTTTTTTAGAAGTCTCTTTCTCCTCCAACACATAATGAAACTGTTTCATTCTCCAAATAAAAGAAGACGTTTCAAGATGTGAGCTGATTTCATAAGGAAAACTCCACTTTACAGGACTGAAGAAAAAGAGATCAACAAAGAAATCGTAATAGATCACGGCAGAGTGTTATGTTCTTATCTTAGTCACAACATCCAAGTGGCCAATACTGTGATTGCAACCCAGGACATTATGCCTAAACTATCCCTTCACCTCCAGTACTCTTTATTCATTTCTGATTTCCACCCAAACATTCAGATCTTCCCTCAGATCACGGTTGTCTTTAAGTCTCAGAGAAATGTTGATGCATGCTAATAAAATGAGGGTTAGTTCCTAGAGAAGGCCGTGTGCTCCCACCCTGGTTAAATGCCGTGGTGATGGAAAACACCACTCTGTACCTTTTGTATAAATAGGAGGTCCTGGAGTACTTGTGTGGCCCCTGGTTCTGAACACTGTAGTTTTCCATAGTCACAGGAGGCCATACAGGGTACTAAAACAGCTTTAATTTTAAAAAAAGTATGTATTATGTATTGTGATCCAATGGACAGAAACAAATTCAGTTTATGGAACAATATTTCTCCCTAAAATGAATCATTACTGAGGCTTGATATTTTTTTTTCCAGTTTGCTTATACTTTCTGAGGAGTGTGAATTGCTTCTTGTGACCTTAGACAAGTTATCAACCCCCTGCATCTCAGCCTCTCTGCTCTAAGCTTACCAAGTTCTGAGCTAAGCCATAAGACTCTTAGCCCTCTTGATGCCCACCACCCACTATTCCTTCCTAACTGCACTACTCTTTTATATTCTATTGACCAAAATCAAGAGTCACATGCACCCCCCAAAAAGCACAAATCTGTGACAAGTGGGTAACAAACCCTGCTTCTGTGTATCTGAGACCCCACCTCATCCCTTTCCTTACAGTCTGCGGCTGACCCAGAAACACCTGGGCAAATAAATGGCTTGGCTTTGCAGCCCTAAATACTGAGGTGGGTTATCATGTGGCTACGTCAGTGACTGGAACTCTGTGAGCAATTACTGACATCAGTGCCCAGACACTCTACCTCTGCACAGAGGTGTGTCTGCTGGTCCAGCTGGGGCTACATACTGGCTCCTAGTCAGCTACAGGAAAAGAGGGTTCCTGCCAGGAAACCTACATACTCTTATGCTAGCCACTGTTCTTCTAATTAAACACATTGCAACATACCTTGGATACTGTTACAGTCAAGCCTGCAAGCTTATAACTGCCTTCATTGCTTCAGACTACATTGAGTTTGACTCGGATTGTAGGTGTGTATTTATATTATCCAAGCTTCTCACAGACTCTCTTATTATGACCCACTTTTTAAAAGCAACTTGCTTTGATCAGGTTTCTGTAAAGTATCTAGAAAGACTAGCAATGAAGATTTAAAAAAAAAAAGATGGTAAATTTGTTCTTTAAAGACAATTTATTCATGTAATCCATTTCTTCACAAGGCTCTGAAACAGAATCATAACATTTGCACTTTAGATCACACTAGGAAGAGACTTTTGTTTTCTTCTTAAAGTTATCTTTTTTTTTTCTTAATTCTAGGAAACATATGCCTCAGACTGCTCAGTTGCAGTGTTTCCTGGGGGATAATCCGGTGATAAAATGATCTTATTTGTGATGCTGCTGTACTAACTATTCTTGTCCTTACTGTAACAAATTATCTGATGGAAGTCACATCGTGGAAAAAGGTCATTTTGGTTCAGTGTCACAGATATTTCAGTCCACTGTGGGTTAGGTGGAATTGCTGCCTTCAAATGGTAGTGGGTGTGTGCAGGGATGCCTCAGAGTGCCAGAGAGGCAGCATGGGTCACGTGGCTACACTAGATAGGAGAGGATATGACCTTCAAAGGAAGACCTATTTCTACCATCTGGGCTCCATTTCTGAAAGACTCTACAACCTTCAAGATAGCTGGAGAAACTGGGGATCAAGCATCCAAATCTTAAATATATGGGGAAGTTTTCAGATATAAAAAACAACAACTGCCAATCAAAATCCTCGAACTTGCTGCTCCATTTTTTTTCTGAGGCTCAACTGTTAAGGATTTGAAGTAGATAGATGTTTGGGGAGATGGGGAAATTGACACCTTTGGCAATACTTTGTGGTCTCTGGTCAATGATGTCCTTACCCTATGGCTCATCACTGATATTTCCTCAGGAAAATTTAGCTCATCATAATAACTGGCCTCTCAAACACTTTTAGTCTCATTCTAGAATAGCAAGCTCCTGTTTCTATTACTAGATAAAAATTCAATAGTATTTGCTGGTAAAATAAAAAAAACAATCTCTTGCAAAGATGATTCCAGTAGTAGAAAAACTTCCCTCAGCCTTATGAGACAATGTTTTACAATGTTGCAAACTGGTGTCTCTTTTCTTCTCATTATTAAACCATTTTAGGCATAAGGTAGTCCAGGTCTTCAGAACTAGTCAGAAAAGAAACTTTGCTTATGTTCTTCCAGACAGGGTCGATCCAACAGTTCCTTCAAGACTTCTACTGGCAGGGAAGTTATCACCGCACTAAGAAATCAAGCAACTTAGCTTCGCATGGCTCTCACGGGTGAACTGACTGGCCTTGCTTATAAGAAACGCAGACTTGTTATTTGTGACTGACTCATTCACCATTTCTCTCCACCCCTCTGGCACCACACAGATCAAATTCACTCCCAATTATACATGACAGCCCACTAAGTATTGGAAGATCGTGATAATTCCTCAGGCTGAAACTCGAGAGTTAGAAGTTTCTACAGTAAACTGGTCAGGAAAGCCTTCATCAGTGAAATGGATGCCAAGCAGATGGTCACGGCCCATAGAGGATACAAACTGAGTGCTAGTCATAGGGCAGTGGATATGCTGGCTGGGAAGACCATAATGAATGAAGTATCTGATGCAAAGCATGAGGGCATGAGTTCAGGTCCCCAGGACCGAATGTAAAAGCCGTTGTGCCTGTGAGCCCTGTAACCCCGGTGGGGAGAAGGGAGAGGGCATGGCCACAGGCTCACTGGACGGTCAGCCTCTGGCCTACACACACACACACACACACACACACACACACACACACACTCTCTCTCACACACTACAGTCCAATGGTAGAATACTAAGAATTTCATTATATTAGAAAACCACTCTACTTATGATTGTATTATTTCTCATATCACAGCGGCGAGCCCCAATCCACCTATTTTTTTTTTTGTTACAGCTACAACTTTTTATCCAAATAAACTGTTGTTGGAGATAGCAACAGTTTTACTGGTTCAAGATTCCTAATATAAAGATCCAAGGTATCATATGTTCCAGACTGTAAAACAGTGGCTTTCAACCTTCCTAGTGCTGTGACCCTTTAATACAGGTCCTCATGTTGTGGTGACCTCCAACCATACAATTATTTTTTGCTGCTACTTCATAACTGTAATTTTGCTACTGTTATAATTATAGCATAAAAGTGTTTTCCCATGGTCTTAGGCAACCCCTGTGAAAGGGTCATTTGACCCCCCCCCAAAGGGGCCATGACCCACAGAACTGCTACTTTAAAACATATTGAAACACACACAGAATCTGCAGAGAGTTTCTAGTGTTCCATTTCTCTGGTATTCTCATTTTCAGGTTAGGGACGCTCAATCAATAAATTCTATCAAAATCAGAAAAGCTCTGGGTTCTGAAACACTTCTGGTTCCAAGCATTTGGACTAAAGGTCAACCAACCTACTCGTTTGCAGTATGCTTTAAAACCTGGGGAGGGCTACAGCATTGTCTCTAGGTTTAAGCTCTTTACGTCTGTGTTATCACCTATTTCCTGAGTCTTCCTTTAGTTTAATCCCAGTGTTTTAGTCAAGGTTACTCAGTCTCTTTACAAGCATTCAAGCTTCTGGTAGACTGTACAGGTCTGGGCTTATCCTGAGACCAGAGGATATTTTTATATATATACTGCTAAAGCTCACTGTGTCTCAGTGATCCAAAATCGTAAGGAATCTGCTGTTTGTCAACATGAAATAATGAATTGCTTTCCAAAGACATTGAGCTCTCAAGAGAGATCACCTTAAGGTTTAGTATAGAAAGACTTATGTCTCATTAGTTAGTTAGCTAGCTAGTCAAGTAGTTTTGTTTTATTTTGAGATGGGGTCTCTAGTCCAGACTAACTTCAATTCATTTGATGGCCAAGGACAACTTTGAATCAGCGTTCCTCCAGCCTCCACATCCTATACTGGGGTTACAGGCATGCGCCACCAAATTAATTCATGTGATGCAAAGTCCTGAAATTAGGGCTTCCTGTGTATTAAGCAAACACCATATCCACCGAGCACTTCCCAGTCCTAAAGACAGTTCCATCCAAGAAAAAAGAATCTACATTCTTTTCAACACTTCTTAATTACTAAGCTAATACTATAAGGTAGGGATTTTTGTTTTTACTTGGTAGTGGGTCCAATGTGGCTAAGCCTGCTGGTTTTCCGGACACAGAAAGTCTGTGTTTGGATGATGAAGCTACATGACAGGATACAGTCACGAGGCTGACAGAAAGCCCCTTGGCTTAGTGTTAGTGGCTGATGTCTCTTACAGAGATTCAGGAGCATTCAATAGCTTGATATATGTAAGTCATATTATTCAATACCTGGAAAATCATCAGATCTTGGTAAGTAAGAGAGATAATCTCCATGATTATTACAACTTAGGACAGCTAGAGAAAAAGCATAGGGTCAGATTTAAAGCAAAGTGTGCCTGACTTCAAAGACAGGAAAGACACAGCCAAGGGCAGGAAGAATTCATTTTATTGTTTTCCTCCACCAAACACAACTTGTCTTCCTGACAATACCCTTTCTTATAGTAAAAGATAAAACCTGGTTTTGAGAATAATTTCGGGAACAATGCCACTAAAGGCATGGCCCAGGTACAGATGTCATGGTGGCTGCTTAAGGACAAAGCCAGGATAACAGAGACGAAGGGAGCAGGAAGCTATGCCACAGGTAGATGAGAGGCTGCCAAAGGGAGGCATCAATGAGTACTATATAACAGTTTCTTTCAAGGGTTGAAACATTCTATCCATGGAAATGTTTCCTTAAGCACAAGAGTGACAACCAAAAATGGCTTCAGGAAGTCCCTGAAACTGACAAGATTCCCTAGGCCCCTCCCTGCCAGAGTAAATAGTAAAAGTTGAGAGGCCCTGTCAGAGGAAGCAAAGCTGAGCTGCAAAGAAGACTTCCTGAGGAGCTGAGCTGCCAAGACTCAGACAAGCTAAGTTGCTAAGAAGACTCTTGAGACTAGACCAGATACCTAAAAGATATAAAACCCAGGTGAGTTTTGGAGTGCGGCTCAGATTACAGTCGCTTGAAAAGGACACTCTCCAGCCTGTTGAGCACCTGTAGGCTGTGCAGTGTGCTCCAGGTTCCCAGCTTTATGAGCTGTCACTCAAGCTGGGGAGGGCTTTGGTGATACAGAATGTATCACCAATGTCTTTGAGACATTTCTGTACCAGTAAATATTCCCCAGACACATAAGCCTATAAGTAACCCCAATAAAACTCATTGGACTTTGCTGGTATCCATACATTGGTCTGTCATGGGTTCTCCGTCTGCGGTGAGTAGATCTGTGTGTTATGTCTTTCCAGAGAAAGTTTTGTCATACAACAGTGAGGCACCACTTTGTTATTAACCCTTGGTGGGCCAGTGCTGAGCATCAGATTCATAGTGATGGGAGAG
The DNA here is from genome assembly GCF_978045245.1 of Mus caroli. Taxonomy (NCBI): domain Eukaryota; kingdom Metazoa; phylum Chordata; class Mammalia; order Rodentia; family Muridae; genus Mus; species Mus caroli. The sequence goes on from NW_028227271.1 coordinate 9,446,761, forward strand.
GTACACCCACTGGTTGGTACCACTTTCCTGAGCTTTAGCCTGTGCTTTCCATCTTCATAAGCCAACACAGGAAGCTGTTGGACAAGATTATGTGCTGTTTGCAGACATCAATGGTTTCACTGCATAAACGGGAAGAACAATTGTCTACCTTGTGGGTTTTAAATAAGTCTATGTTGTAGCAAAATCAAGAAGGTCTTCATTAAATGCATGAAAACTTGAATAGAAAAATAGTTCCATGTAGAACAAGGTAAGATAGAGCCAAAGCACATATTTTTTCCTATCTTATTTGATACATGCATACATACATACATACATAGTCCTCCCATCTCATTTACCAATCAAGCTACACTTACTCATGAGCACTCTTTAAAATATGCTTAAAGAAATAAGAACTCTGAAATAGGGCAAGTATTTTTCACAAAGTATCTTTCCAAAAGGTAACTCCAAGCTAGATTCTCCTTAATTTTTAAACAACCCATATTGATATCCTCTTATAAAGTAGAAGTCGTCTGAGTACAATCAGATCTATGATGTTGGGTGGCACTCAAGGCATAGACTCAGATTTCTCTACACACTGCAGTGCTTGAGAAGACAAAGAGGTCCTCCAGGGACACACTCTGCACTAGGTGGAGAAACAAATAAAGTGACTCATAGACCTTTCAAGAGCCTGACAAAGGCAGAGACCTATCTCCTTCCAAATATGACTAAGTCAAGCTATGGAATGGCTAGAAAGCTATGTTCTTCAGTATACATCGAGTCTGTCTCACTCCAAGGTAGGACTGCAAAACTCTAAACCAACTACAATTCAGACATGATCTATAAGTGTAGTGTGATTTATCTTGTGTGCCAGGACCTTTAAAGGATCCTCAGTTGCTAGTCAACTGGCCCTTTAAGAATTCTTAGCCTTACAGAGGATGGAGCAGACACTGAGGAAATGGCCAACCAATAACCAGCCCAACTTGAAACCCATCCCATGGGCAAGCACCAATCCCTAACGCTATTAATGGCACTCTGTTGTGCTTGCAGACAGGAGTCTAGCATGGCTGTCTTCTGTGAGGCTCCACCTAGCATCTGACTAGACAGATACAGACACCAACAGCCAAATAGCGGATGGAGCTTGGGGACTCTTATGGAAGAATAGGAGGAAGGATTGCAGACCCAAAGAACTCCACAGGAAGACCAACAGAGTCAACTAACTTGGACCCTTGAGACTCTCAGATTCTGAACAACCAACAAAAGAAGACACACAGGCTGGACTTAGGCCTCCCCGCACATATGTAGCAGATGAGCATCTTGACCTTCATGAGGGTCCTGAACAACTGGAACGGGGGCTGTCCCAAAAGCTGTTGCCTACACATGGGATATGTTCTTCTAGCAGGGCTGCCTTGTCTGGCCTCATTGGGAGAGGAAGTGACTAGCCTTGCATAGACTTGAAGTGCCAGGGTGGAGGGATACCCAGGAAGCCCCCACCCACTCAGAGAAGGGGAGGGAGTATAGGGGAAAGTGTGTGGGAGGAGGTGACTGGAAGGGGGCAGTGAGTGAGATGTAAAGTGAATAAGTAAAAAAATAAATAAATAAGTTACATTAATAAAAAGAAGAAGAAATCTTAGCCTTTAGAACTTTCTGACCCAATGACTTTCAGTGTTAGTTGCCTCTTTCAAGATATATATATATATATATATATATATATATATATATATATATATCTCCAGCTAAAGCTGAGAAATGGAATGGAACTGGGCTAGTAGAGTGAGAAGAGAAGGCAGTTGATACAGAAGATAGTCTTAGGAGCCAGTTGAGCCAGGAGAAGCTGAGCTGAGCAGATGGGCTAGAATGGTTGTTATAATTTGGAGCTGATAGCATTGGGAAAACTGGGAGAAGGGAGTGTTTAAACACAATGTAAGGGAACTGATGGAGGGACGGTTGGGAGAAATGTTTGAAGGGGCTGGGCTGGAAATACATTTAAACTAACCATGACATTTTATTTATTTAAAAAATCAGATTTCCCCCAAGGATATGATAAAAGGTTATAGGAAAACAAATAGAAAAAAATAGACACAGACAATCTTTTTATCCTTACTATTTACATGGCTACAATGAGTCAAAGCTGAGTTACTCAATGCACTGCAGGGCATGAACTCTGCTAGGACAGCATTAGCACCCTCCCTGACCAAGTCAGCTAATGCAACAAGAGAATCAAAATAGAAGTCATTCCAGGCAGGCCTGCAGCTGCCACCTCAGACTGTTGATAACAAGTGTTTGTGCAAAATAAAAATATGTTAATGTAAAAAAACATGCATTGCTCCTCAACCACAGCACATATCTACTTCTAGTTAAGAAGTAACATATTTTCTTCCTATCTCAAATTCCCTCTCATGCAGACATGACATGAAGCAATGAGAAAACTCTCAAAGGCTAACTAAAGCTACATAACAGCAACAACAAAATTGTGTCATTAGTAAACCCAGCTGTTCCATAGGTGTTCCAAGAATAAACATTCAGACTCCAGGTCTAACTGAGGCAGGATTAGTGTGCCTGCCTTTTGCAGGGTCAGGAGTGTGATGACTCCAAATGACTCCAACAAAGACTTTCTTATATGTTGCTATTGCCTTCCTCATGGCAATCTAGAATTACGATAAACATTTGAGTTAAGCTCGGTGCTTCACAAAATGACATCCTCAGAGGGTGCTACATAATACAACTTTCAGAAATCAAATCAGCAAGGGAAAAGAGCCAAGTAACATATAAAGGCAGACCTATCCGAATTACACCTGATTTCTCAACAGAGATTCCAAAAGCCAAGCCAGAAGGGCCTGGAAAGATGTCTTGTAGACCTTAAGGGGCCACAGATGTCAGCCTACTATACCCAGCAAAACTTTCAATCACCATAGATTCAGAAAACAAGATATTCTATGACAAAACCAAATTTAAGCAAATATCTTTCTACTAATCCATCCCTACAGAGGATACTTGAAGGCAAACTACAACCCAATGAGGTTAACTATACCCAAGAAAACCCAAGAAATAAACAACTTTACACCAACAAATCAAAAAAACAAGAACACACAAACACTACCCCCCCACACCACCACTACCGTTACCAACAACAACATCAAAATAACAGGAATTAACAATCGGATCATTTATATCTTTCAACATCAATGAACTCAATTCACCATTAAAAAGACATGAGCTAACAGAGTGGATATGTAAAAAGGATCTATTATTCTGATATATTCAAGAAACATCCCTCAGCAATAAAGATAGATATTACCTCAGCATAACAGACTTGAAAAAACAAACAGACCCAAGAAACAAGCTAGAGTAGCCATTCTAACACAATATCCTTTCAACCAAAAGTAATCAAAAGAGAAGCAGGACACTTAATCATCAAAGGAAAAATTGACCAAGAGGATTCTCAATTCTGAACATTTATTCCCCAAATGCAAGGGCAATCACATTTTAAAAGAAACATTACTTAAAACTTAAATCACACATCAAAGCCCACATATTAATAGTGGGAGAATTCAAAATCTCACTCTCACCAATAGACAGCTCATTGATAGAGAAGCTAAACAGAGAAATAATAAAACTAATAGACAGTATAAATCAAATAGACTAATATATATACATATATATATTAGTCTATTTGATTTATATATATATTAGTCTATTTGATATATATATATATATGTATATATATATATATATACATATATATATATATATATAACATTTCACCCTAACACAAAAGAATATACCTTCTTCTCAGCACCTCACACAACCTTCTCAAAAATTTACCATATACTTGGTCACAATGCAAGCCTCAACAAACACAAGAAGATTCAAGTACCTCCTTGTATCCTATTAGATCAGCATGAATTAAAGCTCAACAACAAAAACAACAAAAAGCCAACAAACTCATGGAAACTGAACAACTCTATCTTCCATGACCACTGGGTCAAAGAAGAAATAAAAAAAAAGAAATTAAAGACTGTTCAAAATTCAATGAAAATGAAGGCATAACACACCCAAATTTATGGGACACAATGAAAGCAGTGTTAAGAGGAAATTTGACAGCACAAAGTGCCTTTGTAAAGAAACTAGAGAGATCTCATACTGGCAACTTGACAGCACACTTGAAAGCTCTAGAACAAAAAGAAGCAAACACACCCAAGAGGAGTAGACAGCAGGAAATAATCAAACTCAGGGCTGAAATGAATAAATGAGAAACAAAGAGAGCAATTCCGAGAATCAGTGAAACCTAGTGCTGCTTCTTTGGAAAAATCAGCAAGACAAACAAACCCTTAGCTGGCAGAAGTCCTGTAGGAAAGGTTATGGCAAGCAAATGAGCTTCCTAAAGAAGGCTCACTGTTTTTACATGCTTATGATGGGTGTGCTCAGGAGAGCCATGGCCCCAGAGACCTCATCCCAGGATTGCTTCTTGCTGCTGATATGCCTTTCCTGCCACTATTACATAGCCTAAAGATTCTTGGACATCAGGCCACCCTATTGGGAAGATAGGTGAACATGAAGACTTGGGACGAATTTGTGATCGAGGAAAAACTTTTATTCTAGGTCAGGTCCAAGAATAAAGCCACAAGTATGCACTATGATAAAGCAAGGCCATGTGAAACTATAGCTTCGCACTTAAAATGACCTTATAGAATGAAACACTGCTTTGAACGTACTATCAACATCCTTCTATAACTCCCCTACTGTGTCACATTTTATCTGTGAGGTAATCTTATAAAGAACGTTTGTCTAAGAAGGTGTAAAAAGGCTGAGAGAAAAACAAATAAAACGTGGCTGCTGTCTCTGCTCCATCCCCCAAATGTACACATGTCTGTCTGCCTATATGTATGTACACATGTCTGTCTGCCTATATGTATGTACACATGTCTGTCTGCCTATATGTATGTACGCGGAAGAATTAAGAGAGTTCAGAGGTTCTGCCTGGGCATTCTTGCCAGCCCCAGATAATTAAGTTTTGTTCTGTCAGTAGTGCTGACCCTGTAAAGTTCCTGCTGCTGTCAGGGGGGAATAACAGTCAGCTGCTATCAGCATGACCCTAACTGCCAATGCCATACCTCTTCATTGTCTGCCTCAGTTTACCCTGTGATGTCAAAGCTGGTCCTTGACAGCCAAATGAACTAAAAGGCAGAGAGGCAATATCAAATTAACAAAATCAGAAATGAGAAGGGGGGCATAACAACAGACACTGAAGAAATAAAAGCCAATCATCTCATTCAGCTAACAAATATTCGCTGAGTGCATACTAAGTATTGTGTAGACACTGCACTAAATGATGTCTTTTTTCAAAACTGAAGTGACGAAAATTGACGCAGCTCTCCTTTAACCGATCAGAAGGGCCAAACAAGGCAGTGATGGATACACATATTTGTTCAGCACACTAGGAATCACTGTGTTTAATGAACGTACCTGTGTTTCTTATTCCTGTCATTCATTTTACATCGGTCCATAGAGATTTATTTAAGAGGCTGACTTAGAGATGCTTTACACACTAAATATTCTCAGTCGCTGCAGGTGGAGAAGGATTTTGAGTAATAAATAGTGAACATCACTTCAGGTTACAATGGCACACACCCTACATAACCATTAGAGAGCTAAATGTATATATACATATATGTGGATGTGTGCATGTGTGTGGTTGTATGTGTGTGCGCGTGTGTGTCTATATACATATATATATGTAAATATATATGTATATACATATATGTGTGTATATGTATATGTTTGAGAGTGTCCATGTGTGCATTGTATAATATATGTTTTATGAATTTATGTTATGTAATATATACATATATATGTATATGTGTATATATATGTATAGGTATGTTTATTGTGTGCATGTGTGTTATTGTATAACAAATGTTTTATACATTTATGTTATACAATATATACATATGTATATGTGTGTATATATATGTATGTGTGTGTATATATATGCATATGTGAATTTGTTACTGTGTAAAATATTTTATATATTTATATGTTATATATAATTGCATAATATACTTTACATATTTATGTTATATATTATACATACAAATGTATCTATGTCTACGTGCGTGCACACACATGCATATAGGTAAGAAGTTCCTGCATTCAAGGCAAACACAGGGGCAATTGCAGCCAATAGGAATGTCAGAGAAACCCTCAAGTGAGTCACCATTCTCAGTGCCCAGTCTTGTATGACTTCAATAAAACAGAAGGGCGGGACCATGATCTGAACACTGCCTCTTCTTAGGGGGCACAAGCTGCTGGCTGCTGGCTTAGCTGCTTGGAGCAGCTATGAAACTTGTTTCCATGTGGATATTTCAAAGCTGCTGAAAAGAAAGAAAGTTGAACTAGCCAACACATTAAACAACTGCCACATTTGTAAAACAGAAAAGTCAATATTGTTAAAATGTCCCTACTACACAAAGGTTCTAGAGAATCAATGAATTCCCTGCTAGAATATCAGTGTTATTTTTACAAAAATAAGGAAAAAATCCTAAATTCCCACAGGACCACAAAGGACTCTAAATATAAGAGACAGATAGACACACACACACACACACAGAAAGAGACAGACAGATTGACAGACAGAAGGGAGACACAGAAAGAGACAGACAGACACAGAGACTGAGTTAGAAAGAAAATAAAAGTCTAGAGTCACATCCCCAGATTCCAAAGCATCGTACAAAGTGTCAGTCAGTAGAAAATGTGGTCCTGGCATAATAAGTGATATAGTGCAAGAAAAGAAAGAGGATGGAAAACCACACATATTTGTTCAACAGACCTTCAATGAGGATGCTGAGAGAGAACATGAGGAAAGGAGTCCCTTCAACAAAAGGTGTAAGCTGGAACGTTATTTTGTATAGTACACACACACACACAAACCAAACAGAAGAGCAGAAACATGGGGGGGGGGGCCTGAGACTCCTGGAAGAAATCACAGAGAGAGCACTACAGCAGTCCTTGGGGATGACGACAGATGCACACACCACAAATACGGTAGTAGATAAACAGAGCCACACCAAGCCAAGATCCCTCTGCACCACAAAGGTCAGCAGGGACAGAGAGCAGCCCACCAACCTGAGGAACAGCCCTCAGCCCACATAGCTGGCCATGGGTTAAAATCCAAAATTTGTTTTTTATAAAAAATTTCTTCAACTCGATAGCAAAAACCAAAGAATTAAAAAATTAGAATAGAACCAGGACAGACTCTGAACAGGTTTGCACGTTTCTAAGAAGTCAAGCGAATGTCCAACGGGTATGAAAATGGCGTCTGCATGACGAGTCATCAGGGAAAGGCAGATTCAAGCTGCAGTGGGAAAAAATCCACCTGTGCTCCCTGGGATACCTGTTACCCAAGCCAGAAGGACAATGGTGTCAGCAAGGACCTTCACGGGAAGCCCTGTGTTTGTTTCCTAGCTGTGAACAGTCTCTTCTTATTCTCTCCCTATTCTCTTCTCTGAAGGTACCGGGCTTTCACTTCCTTCAGACCCTTGGGAGCGGGTCTCTAATCTCCCTCTCTACCATCCTCACTCCACCTTACCCATTGATTATCTTTAAGTACCTGGCTCTAACAAGAGGCTTCCAGCCTGATTGTGCTTCCAGGTGGAAAGAGAGTAACCTCTGGGAATACTTACTTGAATATCTCAACAATATTCAATGTCCATAACCCAAAAATGAACTTATTTCTCTCTTCACACCAGAGCCTGCCAGCCCTCACTGTTTTATGTCTCTGAGCAGCATGAAGGCTGGACATTTGGATTCATCCTTTCAGCATGCCTGTAGTAGCTACCTGCAGTTCATAAAGGATCATGGACCATCCTGGTCAGCATCTCTTAAATGTTCCTTCTTAGGTTTGTGGCTACTGCCACTGCTCTTACCACCCCTCCTATCTCACTCACAGTCTTCCTATTTTTCTAAAAACACATAGATTCCTGCTTCTAACTCAGCAATGGACTTTGCTTTCCACTGTAAGAAAGTCCTAGTCCATCCCATCACTTAACAGGTAATTGTGTGACCCATCTTTTCTCACTATTCTGCCCTCTTTTTACTTTTTCCCAAAGACAAGGTTACCCAACGAACTTTGTGGTAGGTTCATATATGTGTGCAGGTACATTCAGAGGTCAGAGGAGGACATCAAGTATCCTGGTCTATCACTTGCCTTATTCCCTTGAGACAGGACCTCTCGGTGAACTGAAGCTCATCTGCTATATGGTTGTCCAGTGAGCTCCCAGGAACCACCTGCCTCTACCTCCTAACCATATCCATCTTTTTTATGTGGATACTGGGGATTCGAACTCAGGTCCTCACACTTGGCCAGCAAGTGCTCTTGCTCACTGAGCCATCTCCACAGCCCCTCAATGAACTTCTTTTAGTTCTGTGAGTAAGGTATTCTCCTTCTTGGTTCTGGGTCCCTAAGTCCCCATCCCCACCCCTTTACTGATTCTTGGCTGCCAATGCCCAAGAAATTGATATTTCATTAATTAGATACTAACTTAGATAAAAATCTCAATTTCCTTTGGGCAAACAGTTTAAGTTCAGGTAATATGTTCATTCGGTGTTTCCATCATCCATTCTGTCACCCCTGCCCCAATACTCTTGGAGTGGGTATATATATATGGTGCTAGGGACCGAATTCAGTGTTTCATACATGCTGAGTATGTATGAAGTGCTCTGTCGCTGAGCCACACTGCCAACCTCCCCAATATTATGTTGATAAAAATTATTTTTATTGCAAGAACATTTAGCAAACATCCTATTCACTTAATTACAAAATTAACTATACATAGCTGTTGATTATAGTAATATTATACAACAGAAGTCTAGAATTCAATCATCTTTCACAAGTGGGGCTTTAGGCACACCAAACAGTAAACTCTGACCTCTCCCCATCTCTTGATAACACCAAACTTCCTGCATGTAAGTAGAAGAATCAGGCAGCGTTGGTCCTTGTGTGACTTAAGCAAAAGTCCAACAGACTAAGGCTGGAGAATCAGCCAGTGGAGGATTTAGAGGCCAAAGCAAGAGTGCCTGGATTCTGGCTACGCCCAGGATGGCGGAACTCCCAGCTAATGGCTGTCAGTGAATGGAAGGAGCAGGCAACATCAGCTACATTTCCGAATGGAGGAAGAGAAAGGTCAGCATCTGAAAGCTTCCATATATGGGCTGGGTCATCATTTTTAATTAATTTCCAAAGAGGTGCTAAACGTGCAGTGTGCAGTGGCAGACAGCCCTCGAGAAGAATGCTTCTATATTTACGTGACGACAACTAAAGGGCACTCTCTACTTACCTCTGCAAAGGAAAGGAGATAATTCCGTGGCTCTTTCTTTGATTAGTGACGCTGGCACATTACCAGCTGAGGTGGCTTTATTGTATCGTTTTATATTTCCGCTTGCGATATAATTCTTACATGCCTAAGTAAAATTCAAGCTCATGGCCCACAGAAAGGACAGACGTGTAAATCTGTGTGTCACACAAGGCTCACGAGGAAGTATTAAGTGATTTTAGGAAGAATTATTTGTTCGTGGGCAGGCTGCAGTAAAGACTGCCAAGTGTGGAAATGGCTTTAAATACAGATACTTTCTCCTGCCTAACTGAACCAGCGCTACAGCGTCACTTCTAAATTAAACTGGTCTATGGCCCCATAACCTGACGACTCCAAGACATTGTGTTGCACTAAAGAGCGAATTACGAAAGAGAAACCGGCAAAGAGAAATTACTTACCCGGTGTCGGAATGACAGGAGCACCAGGCTGGTCTGAACCTCTCTCTTCAGCAAGTTTTCAAACTGAGTATTCAAATTTCATAACAAATCTAAGACAACAGATCTAGAACAACCTATCTAAATTGTGTAGCTGTGTAAAAACAAACAAACAAACAAACAAACAACAAACAACAAAATCTAACAGGTTCCCTGCCAATTACTTTTTCCTTTACTACAAGGACAACTTGAAAACACCTAAAAATCAGCATCTGTGTTTGCTCCCATTGCAAACCACGAGAGATGTCCTACCTGGAGACCAAGTTCCACTTGGGAGCCACACCTCCAGTCAGGCTTGTCATTAACATGAGAATAAAGATCATATTGGCATAGCTGAAGTGACAGTCTACTTACTTTGGGAGTGTTAGGAAGTCTTTAACAAACTCTCTGTACGTGGCTTCTCTAAGGAAACTGCTCTGGCTAGTTTTATGTCAGCTTGACGAAGCTGAAGTCATCTAAGATGAAGGAACCTCAGTTAAGAAAATGGTTCCATGAGATCCAGCTGTACGGCATTTTCTTAATTGGTGATTAATGGAGGAGGGCCCAGCCCATTGTGGGTGGTGCCATCCCTGGGCTGGTGTTCCATAAGAAAGGAGACTGAGCAAGCCATGAGGAGCAAGGCAGTAAGCAGCATCCCTCCATGGTCTCTGCATCAGCTCCTGCCTCCAGGTTCCTGTCCTGCGTGACTCGCTGTCCTGACTTCTTTTAGTGATTAACAGTAATGTGAAAGTGTAGGCTGAATAAACTCTTTCCTCCGAATTTACTTTTTGGTCATGGTGTTTCTTTGCAGCACTGGAACCATCAACGAAGACAAAGTCCCCCAGGGGAAAATTCCTCAGAGGGAAGATGGGTCCCAGTGAACACCGTAAAACACCTCTGTGCCTGAGGCGGAGGTCTCTGCCCATTATCCATTTTTATCTGTAGAAAGTTTCTGCAGCCTCATGACATCATCATAGCAGAGAAGATACGGAAGAATGCTGGGCAGCAAACAAAACATTTCAGGAGTTGAGGAGACCGGCGGGCATCTGTGCACTTTCTACAGAAATTCTCCAACTGTTCTGGATGGGTGCTGCTTTCTTCATATTTTCATGACACAAAACACCCTATTTTAAAGACAGTGAGTCAGGCCTGGTGTGGCAGTGCAGGTCTTTGATCCCAACACTTGGGGAGGCAGAGACAGGCAGATGTCTGGGAGTCCACGGCTTCTATCAGTCTGTGTTAAAGCAGTGGAAGGAAGAAGGGCTGGACTCGAATATCAGTCAGCACTGGGGCCATATCAGATGCTGGCAACGGCATCACCAAATTACTCATGAGAGCCTGCTTGTATTGAAAGCTGAGGTAAAAACCCACAGGTTCTGACATGTTTACCTTAAGCAAAGGAGAGCAGATTTTATTTTCTTAAACGTGAGTGAGAGGCACAGAAAGTGCCTTGAAATTGGCCAGCTAATTCTTAGCCTCTCCTGTCAATCACAGAGGACACTTGAGGGGTTCCACATTCTATTATGCCATGGGGAGTGGCATTTCTTATGCCTGTTAACACGCTCTCATTATTAATTTATCGTGTTACTAATTATTACTTCAAACGGCTCTTTTCATCTGAAAGTAATCTTGCTCTAATGGTCTCTGTTAAAACTACTTTGCTGGAAACCAGTTACAACCATCTACCTATATTCAGTGAATTTGAAGGCCAAGATTTAGGGACCTCCCCAGCGTGATCCCCTTCCCTCCTCATCTCTCTCCTACTGATATTAGGGAGGAGAGCCACACACTTAAATCGGCCCTAACAAGCCAGCCCATGTCCTTCCTTCTGTGTGGACAGCTGGATAGCACTATTGATTGCCTTCCTCCCTTAGAAGTTTTTGTATCACCTTAGGGTATTATAAAAGCCAGGCCTCAGGGAGGATATTGTTTAAATGACATTGCTCTTATTTTTGTTTAATTCACAACCTTCCCTTTATGACGTCACCCTTGGCCTTTGGCGAAGGCCTCCCTCACCTTCCCAGTAGTAGGAGTTGACTCGCACGCATGCCTCTCCACCTCCAATTATTCCCTGACTCACACTGAACCATCAGTAGCCCAGGAAGGGAGCTGAGTTGTCAAGGTAACCAGACAGCATGCCCTATGTTCAGCCTCAGTTGGAGTTTCTATTCTAATTGATCCAAATCTCCTGCTCATGGCTCACTTCATTTTCAAAGCAAACGAAGTATGGCATGCTTTATTTTTCCCTGGCCGATTACACAGATTTCATCCATTTGTTTTCAGGGACCACTGGACAAGGGGTTTCTTGAATTACCAACTTGGCTCATCTATTGCTGTTAACAGAGCATGGTATTCAAAGCATGCAGAGCAAACATGGCAGGAGAGTACCAATGAGAATGAATGCATCCACCAAATCAGAGGTGTGGTGGCTGCCGAGCCCTGAGCCTGCGCGTTCTGGCCACGTTACCTTACTTCTATGGAACAGACCACCCTTCTGGTCAGCTGTGGCACATTCAGTTGTCTTGCATGGTCATCTGATTTCACCCTTGAGTTTATGTCAGACCATGGGTATGAGGACTTCAGAACCATCTGCCTATACAGTTTCTCCTATCTCCGGCCCCTGCTACGGTTGTTCCTCAGCCCTTAGCTGCTCTGATGGACCAAATCATTCTAATTTGGGCCATGAGTTAAGTGTCCAAGGTCACTTCAAGGATGAATAGTTAATGACTTCTCTGAGATCCCCAGATCTCAGCAATAGCATCGTTTCACATAACAGCTACAATTTCAGCGTAGACTCCATGGGAGAATGATGACCTACAAGCAGGGGCTCATCATGAAAGTGTACTGTAGCTGTGACCCATGAAGTCTTTAGAGCTGTTTCTTACTGGGGTACAATCTATCATATCCTGACTGGCATCTCTTAGTTTCAAGTTTATACTTGGGATCTCCTGTTTATTGTTTTACTTCTGAAACATGTACTTCAGATGGCTTTTAATTTTGGGTCCATAATTTACATCATGCTATGTGTGAGATTTAGATGGCTTGGGAGAGCAGGATAAGAAGGTTTAATTCAACTCTTCAAAATGCATCACTGGCCACCATCTTCTTCCTTCCTAAGTGGTCCAGGCATCTAGTCGATACGTACAGCTCCAGAGTCTTCTCTTCTTTTGATCCATCAACGCTCATTGTCTACTAAACAGTTCCATGACCCACGTCCTGAAGACCCTGAGCACACAGTGGATTGATGGGCGTCGGGGAGGGGGGGGCTCCTCTTTACATAGTAACTGGTGATTCACGTGCAAATTTGATACTCAAAAATCTGTGTTTTTTTATTATATGTAAGTACACTGTAGCTGTCTTCAGATGCACCAGAAGAGGGTGTCAGATCTCATTACGGATGGTTGTGAGCCACCATGTGGTTGCTGGGATTTGAACTCAGGACCTTTGGAAGAGCAGTCAGTGCTCTTACCCACTGAGCCATCTCTCCAGTCCAATCTGTGTTTTATAAACTGGTGAGGCCAGGCCCCAAGGGATGAGCCATGTCAACAGCTCTCACTCCGTCTGGGAAGCATAAGAAGAAAGGCTACAGCAGGTTTTCAGAACTTAATCCAAGAACTGAAGGGTCTGGGGGCGTAAGCCAACTCTTGGAATCTACTCACCAAATGGGTACACACACCCAGCCTCCTTACTTGTCTTTGAATTTTCAAACACCAGGAAATAACTCTTCTAGATGATGTAAGTGAAATATAAGAGCTATCTTCCCCAGACAGTGAAACCATTTAAGAAGCTGGGCTCTCCTAGTTATCTCTTCCTTTTGCCCAGCCATACTCAATAGGAGCCCTACAGACATCCCATCCTTAAGGCCCCTCCTGTGTGATTCTGACCATCTTACAGTTACATCTGTGGATTCAGTTGTGATGTCTCTGTAACATGCAGGGAGCATGTTCACAATCCCTCTTCTTTTTTTTTTTTTTGTTTTGTTTTTGTTTTTGTTTTAATTTTTAATATTTATTACGTATTTTCCTCAATTACATTTCCAATGCTATCCCAAAAGTCCCCCATACCCCCCCACTTCCCTACCCACCCATTCCCATTCTTTTGGCCCTGGCATTCCCCTGTATTGGGGCATATAAAGTTTGCAAGTCCAATGGGCCTCTCTTTCCAGTGATGGCCAACTAGGCCATCTTTCGGTACATATGCAGCTAGAGACAAGAGCTCCAGGGTACTGGTTAGTTCATCATGTTGTTCCCCCATAGGGTTGCAGATCCCTTTAACTCCTTGGGTACTTTCTCTAGCTTCTCCATTGGGAGCCCTGTGATCCATCCAATAGCTGACTGTGAGCATCCACTTCTGTGTTTGCTAGGCCCCGGACAATCCCTCTTCTTTAGCATCGGTGACTTACCTTGAAATGTAGCGTGAAGTGTGCATAGCAACTTCTCTAAGACAAATAAGGTGCTTTTATCAATAAACAGTTTGTATTACTTCATTAGCTATTTGTTTGTTGTTTTAACAAAAAAGCAACTTAAGAAAGGATGAGTTTATTTTGGCACATAGTTCCAAAAGATACAGCACGCCATAACAAGGGAAACGTGATGGTGAGAACACGAGTCAGTTAGTCACGTGGCGTCAACTGTTTGGAAGCACGGAGCGATGAACACCAGCGCTCAGCTCATTTTTCTCCTTTTTATTTGTCCCAGCAGCTCAGCCCATGAACTAGGACTGTCTGTATTTAGGTTGAATCTTCCCACCTCAATTAACCGTAGCTAGACAACTCCCCATCGTGTCCAGAGGTTTGTTTCAGTAGCAATTCTAAATCTTATCAACTTGACAATGAAAACTAACCACTATAATCACCTACCAAGGGAAGTTACAAATGTATGGTTGTAAGTGATATAAGTTATATAATATACATTTTCATAACATGTTTTATAATGTTTTACGGGTGAGGTAGACATCTATACAAAGTAGCATTTGGCAGTTTGGAGAGACGGCTCAGAAAGTAAAGTGTCTATCGCAAATGCATCAGGACCTGAATCCCTTGCTGGCTGGGCACAGCATAGAAGCGTACACTGTAATTCTCGTACTGGGAAGGAGAATTCGGGGATCCCCAGAACTCAATGGCCAACTAATCTTGCCAAGCCAGGGTGTTCTAAGTTCAGAGAGAGAGAGAGAGAGATCCTGTCTCAAAATAAGGCAGAGGACCATTGAAAAAGACACCAAGATAAACCTTAGGCCTCCACACACACCGTGGGGGTTGGAGGGTGGGGGTGGCCAGGGAGAGAAGGAGAGAGGGAAAGGGATAGAATGAAGGAAGGTGGGAAGAAGGAGAGAGGGAAAGAGGGAGGGAGGGAGAAGAGAGAGAGGGAGAGAGAGAGAGGGAGAGAGGGAGAGAGGGAGGGGGGAGAGAGAATACCATATGGATAATCAAGAAGCAATCAAACTAGGCACGGTGACCCTCATCAGCACCCAGGAAGGGTAGGCAAGAGATTAGCATGAATTTGGTGCCAACCTGGACTAAAGTATCTCAAAGAAGCAGCATTCAAACCTATTAATACTTAGCACACAGAATATAAACATTTTATGTCATAAGCACATATCCTTTGTTCTTGCTCCAGAGAACACTGAACAATCTGTGCTTTGCAACACAGCTGGAAACCACAGCCTAATCTTCTGAAATATGCGTCTTCAGGAGACAGAACAAAACTAGGAGTGCTACAAAAAGTTCGACAGTCTTATCATTTAATCTTTATTTTATTGAGTTTTATCACTAATGACCCAAATAAGTGGGGTTTTAAAAACTAGGAGAGAATATTATTTAACATCTTGTTTAAATTAGTTTTTCTAGTGCCCGATTTCTAAAGCCACACGGGTCCGTTAACATCATGTCCTTTAACACTAACATTCAATTATGTTAGGCACACGAGCTTCTCCAGAAAAAAAAAAAAAAAAAAAAAAAAAAACATTAAAAAGAGATTGTCAGGGTGCCCTCACAGTAGCTGAAAGGAGACTGAAAGGGGAGGAGCTAGCCAGTTCCATGGTGATTCTGCCCTTGAGGCAAACAGACTGCTCACCACGGTTTACCAAGATAAATGCACCACAGTGGAAGAAGACGGTCATCTTGGCTCAGTCTTGAGAACACTGCATACAATTCTGCTACAGTTGACGCAACCACAGCAACGAATATATATAAATAATGAACTACTGTGTTAATAAAACCATCTCTTGCTTTTCATCAATCCAGAGTTATTGTGGGGTTAATAGAGGACAGATGTGTTAACTCATCACAGAAATGTCACTTTCACAGATGGTATGGGGCTGTCTCATTAATTTGTTGAATTAGACTATATGATTTTGGTAAGTCTTGAGCCTTTGGCTATAAAATATGCATCAACTTTCCATAACTAGAAAGTAGTCATTTTCTGTCTGTCACCAGGAAGCAAAAATTGAGATGGAATGGAAAGAGACTCATTATTGTATGGACTGTAGATAACAGAGAGAGAGAGAGAGAGCCTGCTGCACAATCCACTTACACGATCCTATCCCTAAGTCCGTCAAATTTTTCTCTCTTTTCAAATTATTAAAATTACCAAGCAACCACTCAGTGACTTGCTGTATGCATGATTTTTCCTCTTTAACACCATAATGAAATGCTGCATTTGTCTGTTTTCATGGACAGAAAATAAGGGGCAGCTCGTGCCAGCTCACAAACACCTGCTACGTAGCCCAGGCAGCAACATGCGGCCATACGTCAGCCAGGTTACACAAACCCTCACAAAAGCTGCTTGATGAAACCTATAGATGCCAGGTGCTCACTTGGGAAGTTTTATATGAATTAGAAATAACTGGCTTACCTGCCTAATAACAATAATACTTTTGCAGTAAAAGTAAGCTTTCCAGTCCCAGGAGGTGTCGTCTGCTTGCCTATGCTCTGGTCTGCTGCAGCCTTAGGTTTGACCCTATGCACTGAGATAAATGATAGAATAAGAAAGGTCACATTCTCACACTGACCAGTGAGATTTCTGCTATCATGTTTATAGAAACCAATGTTTTCTAAGAGCCAGCATGTTGAGAAAGCAACTTAAGTCCTTTCTGTTATGATGAGAAACTCACCCTTATCAATCCTTGGTTGCGTCATCAGAGCCTTACCGCAACTGATCTGTACTCATGGTCTTATTTTCCGTGACAACTCTAGGGTCAGTCCCAATATTCTGCTCTAAATCCCCTACAGTATTATACCAGGAGCTAGCTAAGATGCATCCCTCACCAGATACTGTTTTCCAGATCAGAACTTGTCAGGCATGGTGGCTCACATACAAAATCCCAACAACACTTGGGAACTTGAGACAGTTTGGATTGTCTAAGAATTCAAAACCAACCTGCGCCACCTACTGAGTACCAGTCCACCCTGAACTAGACTGAAACCCTTTCTTTAAGGAGATTCTAGTCAGCAGCTGTGAAAAAAACCAGTCACGGAACTTTTCTCATGCTGATCAAGCCAGTGTGGACTCTGGAGTAACAAGGACACAGCATTGGTTGTGCTTCTCAATAATTCTGTAAGGAGCCATTGATTCGGACAACACTAGCTGGGCTCGGGGATGCCCGACATATCCTGTACTGTTTACCGTTGTACAGTCCAAATCAAGTAATGAAAAACTCAGCTGCCCTACTGTAAGTTTTTCCTATCAAATCCTCTTCATGCTCATCGGTCCCCTCTGGAGTCCCCTCTCCTCTCTCCCTCCTCTTTACCTTCTCCCTCCTCTCCCTTCCCCTCTTCCTCTGTGCCCTGCAATATTAACTCTATTGACCAGACTTAGCCCTTCAATCCATTTTTTTCAGCCCGGCCGCCCAGTCTCAGCCACCGGCTTTGGCCCTTGCTCCCAGCCTCAGTAATAAATGTTGCTATTATTGTGAATTAATTGTATGAGCCAGTCAGTATTTAGCCTAATTAAGAATGAAGCCAACAAATTATTTAAAGCACCACTCCAGCAGACGCTGTAGTCAGCCACGCATGGACTGTCCCGTGATGCCCCACGCCAGGCCAAGCCCCAACCTCTCCTCATCCTGCTCTGTTAAGAACTTTGCGGAGTTGGGGCAGGGGAGGGGGGAGTCTTAATTCATCACAACTTACGTCAATAGTCTATACTGTGCTTAAGTCTGTCATGACTCACAGTACAAAAAGCTAAGCATTCATGATGACGATTTAATTTTTTTTTTCTGACCATTTCTCCAAATAGACTTAGCACTCCTAAAGACAGACAGCCATTTCCTCCTCGGATGGAAGCTTTCCGGTATATGGTGGTAGCTGGCCAACCAATTTTCCACTCTAGAGCAACAAATAAAGATCACTGTGCTTGAGAGTAAAATACCGTGTACCTGGCTCCTGGCCCGACTTCAGATGAGGAGCGAATAGATTTCTTATCAAATATCGCTCTGAACTCCACCAGCTTACCTGAGTCTTATCTGTTGCTTAAAAGTACTTTTTAGAACAGTAAAGAGGAGGCTGAGGAGACGGCTCAGCTAATAAACTGCTTAATGCTCAAGTCTGAGGAGCCACGTCCAGATTGCCAGCACTCAAAATATGCTATATACAGGAGCTGTATATACCTGTAATCCCAGCGCCCAGGAGGTGGAGATGGCGGCTTGCTGGCCAGCCAGCCTAGAGGAATTGGTGAGTTTCAGGTTCAGTGAGGAGACCTTGTCTCAGAAATTAAAGTGGACCTTGAATGAGAAAGACAGTCAGCAGTGACTCCCAGCCTCTGCACAGATGTGTACACCTGTGGGCCTGGTGCCTACAGGAGCCATAAGAGGTCATTGCATCCCCTAGAACAAGAGTCCCACATGGTTAGGCCACCATGTAGATGCTGGGAATCAAGCCTGGGTCCTCAGCAAGAGAAATAAGTGTGCTTAATAGCTGAGCCACCTCTACACACACACACACACACACACACACACATACTTCGGAGACTTTTAAAAAGTAGGAAATTTCTTGGCATGCTGACAGGAGCCTGATATAGCTATCTCCTGAGAGGCTCTTCCAGAGCCTGACAAATACAGAGGTGGATGCTCACGGCCAACCATTGGACTGATCACAGGGTCCCCAATGGAGGAGTTAGAGAAAGGACTGAAGGAGCTGAAGGGGTTTGCAACCCCATAGGAAGAACAACAATATCAACCAACCAGACCTCCCAGGGTCTAAAACACCAACCAAAGAGTACTCATGGAGGGACCCGTGGCTCCAGCCATCTATGTAGCAGAGGATGGCCTTGTCAGGTATCAATGGAAGGGGAGGCCTTTGGTCCTATGAAGGCTTGATGCCTCAGTGTAAGGGAAGCAGGAGTGGGTGGGTGGGTGGGTGGGGGTACAACCTCATGGAAGCAGGAGGGGAGGAGATAGGATAGGAGGTTTCTGGGGGAGGAAATCAGGAAAGGAGATAACACTTGAAACGTAAATAAATACAATGTCAAATAAAAACTTTTTTTTTTAAGTAGGAAACTTAGAAAAGCAAATTCTGCCTAAAGCGAAAGTTCTCCCTTAGTTTTTTTTCATTATGGAGTGACTTGGCCTCAGGTGAAAGTTGTACCTGCACCTGCACCTGCACCTGCACCTGCACCTGCACCTGCACCTCCACCTGCACCTGCACCTGCCCTGCACCTCTGTGGCGAGAAACTGAAGCTGTGAGGTAGAGTCATAGGTACGATGAGCGATGTACTGGAGATTAGGTCCCCATGTAGTTCCTCACCAAAGCATCTCGGGAAGGAGGCAAAGAGGGGGGAGGGGCTATCCCACCTCCACTGTGCCAGCACTTCTGGGCATACCTTACTCATGAAGACTTTCAAAATCCTCACGTCACAGCCTTCCCCTATGCTATATTTAATCCCTATTTATATACTAGTACATATTTTTTAAACTACCTGGAAAAGGCAAATAAAAAACCTGAAGATTTTTTTTGTGATCAACTCTACACACACCAGCTTAGCAGCCTGCCCTACGCAGGCTGAGGAAAGTGGTCTTGTTCACAGTGAGTGTTTGATGAGAGTGGGTGTCTGGTTTTCCCAGTGGTAAGCACAGTATTTGTTTTCCTAAGGCTGGACTAAGTCTATAAACATGCAGACATACTTGCATGCCTGTGTTTGTAGATATTGTCATAAGAAAACATGCGGACATATTTGCATGCCTGTGTTTGTAGATACTGTCCTAGGAGCCTGTACCAGGTCATAATGAAGGCCAAGCACATCACACAAAGGAACTGCGGTAGAGTTTGCTATGTAAATGTCATCAAAAAGTTCCCTGGGGGCTGGGGAGAGGGTTCAGGGAATCCCCACACTGCTTTTACAGGGCGTCTGATTCAGTTTCCAACACTCATAGGCAGACTCACGGTAACTCCAGATCCAGGGAGCTATCAGCAAGGTGCACACTTCTAAACATGCACACAAAAATTATACAAGCTATACTAGAATTTGTCTTGTGATACTGTCACTACTAGAAATGACAAGGAGGCTACCCACACACATACTTCAACCATGTGAACGCCTACACAAGACCTGCACAATGACAATATAAATAGACATTCTAACACAAGAGGAAAACCTCAGAGGATCCCACGCCCTAGATAAAGAGTTCCAGGTAAATAAGGAATGCTGAGAGAAAGAATTAGCCTATCCCAGGGGTCAGCATCCTAACTGGATATCTAATACCAAATAGTGTCACCCCTAAAATCATGCACACAAGCAACACTAAACAGACTCAGCATAAGAAAATGAGACCATCAGTTTGAGGAGCAAGGGCATAGAAGGGGTTGAAAAGAGGGAAGGGGGGATAGTGGTATAACTATATTTTAATTTAAATAATTTTAATTAAGAAAACTTCTCTGGACAACCCTCTTCCGGTCGGAAAAGCACCGGGGCAGCTGGGGCGCAGGGTCCACTGACACTCGACAGCTACCCACAACACCCGCCACAGGATCTTAAGACTTCTGGTGAGTGGAGCACAGCTTCTGCTCCAATCCAATTGCGCAGGACCTGAGACTGCATTAGTTAGGGAAGCAGAAACCGGCCTGAGTAGGGCCACAGGCCTCATCCGGCCGGATCAGCGCAGGGGTAGCGGGAGAGCAGGGTTGCCTGACACCCGCCAGCTACCCACGACCCCCGCCGCAGGATTTTGGGACTGCTGGTGAGTGGAACACAGCTTCTGCTCCAATCTTTAAACAGTGACAATGATAACAACTAACCCCAGAGATTACCAGATGGCGAAAGGTAAACGTAATAATCTTACTAACAGAAACCAAGACCACTCACCATCATCAGAACCCAGCACCCCCACTTCGCCCAGTCCAGGGCACCCCAACACACCGGAAAAGCTAGACACGGATTTAAAAGCATATCTCCTGATGATGATAGAGGACTTCAAGAAGGACTTTAATAACACACTTAAAGAAATGCAGGAGAACACTGATAAACAGGCAGAAGACAATAAAGAGGAAGCACAAAAATCCCTTAAAGAATTGCAGGAGAACACTGCTAAAGAGTTACAAATCCTTAAAGAAAAACAGGATAACATAATCAAACAGGTAGAAGTCCTTACAGAAAAACAGGAAAACACATCCAAACAGATGATGGAAATGAACAAAACCATACTAGACCTAAAAAGGGAAGTAGACACAATAAAGAAAACCCAAAATGAGGCAACACTGGAGATAGAAACCCTAGGAAAGAAATCTGGAACCATAGATACCAGCATCAGCAACAGAATACAAGAGATGGAAGAGAGAATCTCAGGTGCAGAAGATTCCATAGAGAACATCGGCACAACAATCAAGGAAAATGTAAAATGCAAAAAGATCCTAACTCAAAACATCCAAGAAATACAGGACGCAATGAGAAGACCAAACCTACGGATAATAGGAGTGGATGAGAATGAAGATTTTCAACTCAAAGGACCAGCAAACATCTTCAACAAAATTATAGAAGAAAACTTCCCAAATCTAAAGAAAGAGATGCCCATGAACATACAAGAAGCCTACAGAACTCCAAATAGACTGGACCAGAAAAGAAATACCTCCCGACACATTATAATCAGAACAACAAATGCTCTAAATAAAGATAGAATACTAAAAGCAGTAAGAGAAAAAGGCCAAGTAACATATAAAGGCAAGCCTATCAGAATTACACCAGATTTTTCACCAGAGACTATGAAAGCCAGAAGATCCTGGACGGATGTTATACAGACACTAAAAGAACACAAATTCCAGCCCAGGCTACTATACCCAGCCAAACTCTCAATTAACATAGATGGAGAAACCAAAGTATTCCACGACAAAACCAAATTCACACATTATCTCTCCACGAATCCAGCCCTTCAAAGGATAATAACAGAAAAAAACCAATACAAGGACAGGAACCACGCCCTAGAAACAACAAGAAGGTAATTCCTCAACAAACCTAAAAGAAGACAGCCACAAGAACAAAATGCCAACTTTAACAACAATAATAACAGGAAACAACAATTACTTTTCCTTAATATCTCTTAATATCAATGGACTCAACTCCCCGATAAAAAGACATAGACTAACAAACTGGCTACACAAACAAGACCCAACATTTTGCTGCTTACAGGAAACTCATCTCAGAGAAAAGGATAGACACTACCTCAGAATAAAAGGCTGGAAAACAATTTTCCAAGCAAATGGCATGAAGAAACAAGCTGGAGTAGCCATTCTAATATCTGATAAGATTGACTTCCAACCCAAAGTCATTAAAAAAGACAGGGAGGGACACTTCATACTCATCAAAGGTAAAATCCTCCAAGAGGAACTATCAATCCTGAATATCTATGCTCCAAATACAAAGGCAGCCACATTCATTAAAGAAACTTTAGTAAATCTCAAAGCACACATTGCACCTCATACAATAATAGTGGGAGACTTCAACACACCACTTTCACCAATGGACAGATCATGGAAACAGAAACTAAACAGGGACACAGTGAAACTAACAGAAATTATGAATCAAATGGATCTGGCAGATATCTACAGAACATTCTATCCTAAAACAAAAGGATATACCTTCTTCTCAGCACCTCATGGTACCTTCTCCAAAATTGACCACATAATTGGTCACAAAGCAGGCCTCAACAGATACAAAAATATTGAAATTGTCCCATGCATCCTATCAGATCACCATGGACTAAGGCTGATCTTCAATAACAAAATAAATAATAGAAAGCCAACCTTCACGTGGAAACTGAACAACACTCTTCTCAATGATACCTTGGTCAAGGAAGGAATAAAGAAAGAAATTAAGGACTTTTTAGAGTTCAATGAAAATGAAGCCACAACATACCCAAACTTATGGGACGCAATGAAAGCATTTCTAAGAGGAAAACTCATAGCTCTGAGTGCCTCCAAAAGGAAACTAGAGAGAGCACACATTAGCAGCTTGACAACACACCTAAAAGCACTAGAACAAAAGGAAGCAAATTCACCCAAGAGGAGTAGACGGCAGGAAATAATCAAACTCAGGGGTGAAATCAACCAAGTGGAAACAAGAAAAACTATTCAAAGAATCAACCAATCAAGGAGCTGGTTCTTTGAGAAAATCAACAAGATAGATAAACCCTTAGCCAGACTCACTAGAGGGCACAGGGAAAGCATCCTAATTAACAAAATCAGAAATGAAAAAGGAGACATAACAACAGATCCTGAAGACATCCAAAACACCATCAGATCCTTCTACCAAAGGCTATACTCAACAAAACTGGAGAACCTGGATGAAATGGAGAAGTTCCTAGACAGATACCAGGTACCAAAGTTGAATCAAGATCAGGTTAATGATCTAAACAGCCCTATATCCCCCAAAGAAATAGAAGCAGTCATTAATAGTCTCCCAACTAAAAAAAGCCCAGGACCAGATGGGTTTAGTGCAGAGTTCTATCAGACCTTCAAAGAAGATCTAATCCCAGTTCTTCACAAACTATTCCACAAAATAGAAACAGAAGGTACTCTACCCAACTCATTCTATGAAGCCACAATTACTCTGATACCTAAACCACAAAAAGACCCAACAAAGATAGAAAACTTCAGACCAATATCCCTTATGAATATTGATGCAAAAATCCTCAATAAAGTTCTTGCTAACCGAATCCAAGAACACATCAAAACAATCATCCATCCTGACCAAGTAGGCTTCATCCCAGGGATGCAGGGATGGTTCAATATACGGAAATCCATCAACGTAATCCAGTATATAAACAAACTCAAAGACAAAAACCACATGGTCATCTCGTTAGATGCGGAAAAAGCATTTGACAAGATCCAACACCCATTCATGATAAAAGTCTTGGAAAGATCAGGAATTCAAGGCCCATACCTAAACATGATAAAAGCAATCTACAGCAAACCAGTAGCCAACATCAAAGTAAATGGTGAGAAGCTTGAAGCAATCCCTCTAAAATCAGGGACTAGACAAGGCTGTTCAATTTCTCCATACCTATTCAACATTGTACTTGAAGTCCTAGCCAGAGCAATTCGACAACAAAAGGAGATCAAAGGGATACAAATTGGAAAAGATGAAGTCAAAATATCACTCTTTGCAGATGATATGATAGTATATATAAGTGACCCTAAAAATTCCACCAGAGAACTCCTAAGCCTGATAAACAGCTTCGGTGAAGTAGCTGGATATAAAATTAACTCAAACAAATCAATGGCCTTTCTCTACACAAAGAATAAACAGGCTGAGAAAGAAATTAGGGAAACAACACCCTTCTCAATAGTCACAAATAATATAAAATATCTTGGCGTGACTCTAACTAAGGAAGTGAAAGATCTGTATAATAAAAACTTCAAGTCTCTGAAGAAAGAAATTATAGAAGATCTCAGAAGATGGAAAGATCTCCCATGCTCATGGATTGGCAGGATCAACATTGTAAAAATGGCTATCTTGCCAAAAGCAATCTACAGATTCAATGCAATCCCCATCAAAATTCCAAATCAATTCTTCAACGAATTAGAAAGTGCAATCTGCAAATTCATCTGGAATAACAAAAAACCTAGGATAGCAAAAACTCTTCTCAAGGATAAAAGAACCTCTGGTGGAATCACCATGCCGGACCTAAAGCTCTACTACAGAGCAATTGTGATAAAAACTGCATGGTACTGGTATAGTGACAGACAAATAGACCAATGGAATAGAATTGAAGACCCAGAAATGAACCCACACACCTACGGTCACTTGATCTTCGACAAGGGAGCTAAAAACATCCAGTGGAAGAAAGACAGCATTTTCAACAAATGGTGCTGGCACAACTGGTTGTTAACATGTAGAAGAATGCGAATCGATCCATTCCTATCTCCTTGTACTAAGGTCAAGTCTAAGTGGATCAAGGAACTTCACATAAAACCAGAGACACTGAAACTTATAGAGGAGAAAGTGGGGAAAAGCCTTGAAGATATGGGCACAGGGGAAAAATTCCTGAATAGAACAGTAATGGCTTGTGCTGTAAGATCGAGAATTGACAAGTGGGACCTCATGAAACTACAAAGCTTCTGCAAGGCTAAAGACACCATCAATAAGACAAAAAAACCACCAACAGATTGGGAAAGGATCTTCACCTACCCTAAATCAGATAAGGGACTAATATCCAATATATATAAAGAACTCAAGAAGGTGGACTCCAGAAAGTCAAATAACCCCATTAAAAAATGGGGCTCAGAACTGAACAAAGAATTCTCACCTGAGGAATACCGAATGGCAGAGAAACACCTGAAAAAATGTTCAACATCCTTAATCATCAGGGAAATGCAAATCAAAACAACCCTGAGATTCCACCTCACACCAGTCAGAATGGCTAAGATCAAAAATTCAGGTGACAGCAGATGCTGGTGAGGATGTGGAGAAAGAGGAACACTCCTCCATTGTTGGTGGGATTGCAAGCTTGTACAACCACTCTGGAAATCAGTCTGGCGGTTCCTCAGAAAATTGGACATAGTACTACCGGAGGATCCAGCAATACCTCTCCTGGGCATATATCCAGAAGATGTCCCAACCGGTAAAAAGGACACATGCTCCACTATGTTCATAGCAGCCCTATTTATAATAGCTAGAAGCTGGAAAGAACCCAGATGTCCCTCAACAGAGGAATGGATACAGAAATTATGGTACATTTACACAATGGAGTACTACTCAGCTATCAAAAAGAATGAATTTATGAAATTCCTAGCCAAATGGATGGACCTGGAGGGCATCATCTTGAGTGAAGTAACACAATCACAAAAGAACTCACACAATATGTATTCACTGATAAGTGGATATTAGCCCAAAACTTAGGATACCCAAGATATAAGATACAATATGCTAAACGCATGAAACTCAAGAAGAATGAAGAACAAAGTGTGGATACTGTGCACCTTCTTAAAATTGGGAACAAAACACCCAGGGAAGGAGTTACAGAGACAAAGTTCGTAGCTGTGATGAAAGGATGGACCATTTAGAGACTGCTGTATCCAGGGATCCGTCCCATAATCAGCTTCTAAACGCTGACACCATTGCATACACTAGCAAGATTTTGCTGAAAGGACCCAAATATAGCTGTCTCTTGTGAGACGATGCCGGGGCCTAGCAAACAGAGGAGTGGATGTTCACAGTCAGCTATTGGATGTATCACAGGGCTCCCAATGGAGAAGCTAGAGAAAGTACCCAAGGAGCTAAAGGGATCTGCAACCCTATTGTTGGAACAACATGATGTACTAACCAGAACCCTGGAGCTCTTGTCTCTAGCTGCATATGTATCGAAAGATGGCCTAGTCGGCCATCAATGGAAAGAGAGGCCCATTGGACTTGCAAACTTTATATGCCCCAATATAGGGGAATGCCAGGGCCAAAAGAATGGGAATGGGTGGGTAGGGAAGTGGGGGGCGCTATGGGGGACTTTTGGGATAGTATTGGAAATGTAATTGAGGAAAATATGTAATAAAAATATTAAAAAAAAAATTCAGGTGACAGCAGATGCTGGTGAGGATGTGGAGAAAGAGGAACACTCCTCCATTGTTGGTGGGATTGCAAGCTTGTACAACCACTCTGGAAATCAGTCTGGCGGTTCCTCAGAAAATTGGACATAGTACTACCGGAGGATCCAGCAATACCTCTCCTGGGCATATATCCAGAAGATGTCCCAACCGGTAAAAAGGACACATGCTCCACTATGTTCATAGCAGCCCTATTTATAATAGCCAGAAGCTGGAAAGAACCCAGATGTCCCTCAACAGAGGAATGGATACAGAAATTATGGTACATTTACACAATGGAGTACTACTCAGCTATTAAAAAGAATGAATTTATGAAATTCCTAGCCAAATGGATGGACCTGGAGGGCATCATCTTGAGTGAGGTAACACAATCACAAAGGAACTCACACAATATGTATTCACTGATAAGTGGATATTAGCCCAAAACTTAGGATACCCAAGATATAAGATACAATTTGCTAAACGAATGAAACTCAAGACGAATGAAGACCAAAGTGTGGACACTGTGCCCCTTCTTAGAATTGGGAACAAAACACCCATGGAAGGAGTTACAGAGACAAAGTTTGGAGCTGTGATGAAAGGATGGACCATCTAGAGACTGCCGTATCCAGGGATCCATCCCATAATCAGCTTCTAAACGCTGACACCATTGCATACACTAGCAAGATTTTGCTGAAAGGACCCAAATATAGCTGTCTCTTGTGAGACGATGCCGGGGCCTAGCAAACACAGGAGTGGATGTTCACAGTCAGCTATTGGATGTATCACAGGGCTCCCAATGGAGAAGTTAGAGAAAGTACCCAAGGAGCTAAAGGGATCTGCAACCCTATTGTTGGAACAACATGATGTACTAACCAGAACCCCGGAGCTCTTGTCTCTAGCTGCATATGTATCGAAAGATGGCCTAGTTGGCCATCAATGGAAAGAGAGGCCCATTGGACTTGCAAACTTTATATGCCCCAATATAGGGGAATGCCAGGGCCAAAAGAATGGGAATGGGTGGGTAGGGAAGTGGGGGGCGCTATGGGGGACTTTTGGGATAGCATTGGAAATGTAATTGAGGAAAATATGTAATAAAAATATTAAAAATCAAAAAAAAAAAAGAAAACTTCTCTGACAATAAAACAGACAAAAATATCAACATCGTGTTTCAGAAACTCAGGAAAGGGCATATTTCTCCTTTTTGTGTGGTTGTTTCTCAGCTGTTAGAAGCGCCTTGTTAGTGCACATCAGCTGTGGGGATGCTGGGTGATGTGCACTTTGGACATAGTCTCCCCAATTTCTTCCAACCATTCCTCTTCTCACTTTTCCTGACAGGAAAATACCAATCTTACTCCCTTTAACAACCAGCACTGAAAACATGTCTTTTGCTGCCCTCCGGTGGCTCTTTTTGGTATAAAATTCTGTTGCTAAGATGGTCTTCAAAAAGACACTTTTTTAAGCGTGTTGGAGGGATGGTGAAGATATTTTCCTTATCTGTAGGCTGCCGTTTTGTCCTGATGACAGTGTCCTTTGATTTACAGAAGCTTTTCAGTTTCATGAGGTCCCATTTATCAATTGTTGATCTTAGTGCCTGAGCCATCAGTGTTATGTTCAAGAAGTTGTCACCTCTTCCAATGTGTTCAAGGCTATTCACCACTTTCTGTTCTATTAGATTTAGTGTATCTGGTTTTATGTTGAGGTCTTTGATCCACTTGGACTTGACCTTTGTGCATGGTGATAAATCAATTTGCATTCTTCTGCATGCAGACATCCAGTTAGACCAGCACCATTTGTTGAAGATGCTTTCTTTTTTTTCCATTGTATGGTTTTGCCTTCTTTGTCAAAAAAACAAGAGTCTGTAGGTGTGTGGGATTACTTCTGAGTCTTCAGTTATATTCTATTGATCAACCTGTTCCTATGCCAATACCATGCAGTTTTTATCACTATTGTTCTAAAGTATAACTTGAAGTCAGGCATGGTGATACCTCCGGAAGTTCTTTTATTATTCAGGATTGTTTTAGCTATACTGGGTTTTTGTATTTCCATATGAAAATTGCTATTTCAAGGTCTGTAAAGAATTGTGTTGGAATTTTGATGGGAATTTCTTCGAACCTGTAGATTGCTTTTGGTAAGATGGCCATTTTCAGTATGTAAATCCTACTGATCCGTGAGCATGGGAGATCTTCTGAGGTCTTCTACAATTCCTTCCTTCATCAACTTGATGTCCTTTCCTATAGGTCTTTCAGTTGCTTGGTTAGAATTACACCAAGATATTTATATTATCCATGGCAATTGTAAAAAAAAGGGTGTTCTTTCTCTAATTTCTTTCTCAACCTGTTTATCTTTTGTATAAAGAAGAGCTACTATTTTTTTAAGTTAATTTTGTATCCAGGCACTTTGATGAAGGTGTTTATCAGTGGTAGGAGTTCTCTGGTAAAAAATGCAAATCAAAATGACCCTGAGATTCCATCTTACACCTGTTAGAATGGCTAAGATCAAAAACTCAAGTGACAGCACATGCTGGCAAGGATGTGGAACTAGGAGAACACTCCTCTGTTGCTGGTGGGAGTGCAACCTTGTACAACCATTTTGGAAATCAATTTGGCAGTTTCTCAGAAAACTAGGAATAGTTCTACCTCAAGACCCAGGTACGCCACTCCTGGGCCTATACCCAAAAGATGCCCCATTAATATCACAGGAGTACTTGCTCAACTATGTTCATAGTCCATAACTATGTGCTATGTTCATAGCAGCTTTATTCATAATAGCCAGAAATGGAAACAACCTAAATGTCCCTCAACTGAAGAAAAATGTGGCACACCTACACAATGGAACACTATTCAGCCATTAAAAACAAATATATCATGAATTTTGCAGGCAAATGGATAGAACTTGAGATTATCATCCTGAGTGAGGTAAGCCAGACCCAAAAGATCATATATGGTATATACTCACTTATAAGTGAATATTAGCCATAAAATACAGGATAACCATGCTACACTCCACAGACCCAAAGAAGCTAAACAAGAAGGAAGGCCCAGGCAAGGAGGCTTGAATCTCACTTGGGGGGGGGGGGCAATATAGTCATAGGAGGCAGATGGAGGGAGGGAACTGAGTAGAGGGGGGATGGTAAGGGGAATGGGGTGCAAGATCAATTGTAGTGAGGGACAGGAGAGGGGAAGAGAGGGTCGGGGGCCAGGAGAATTAACAGAAATCTGAAGCTGGTGGGAAGGTAGGGGGAAGGGGACACCTCACATGCTAGAGACCTGGAATCACGGATGCTCCCAGGAATCACTGGAGGTGACCTTAGCTGAGACTCACAGCAGTGGGCATATGGAACCTAAAGAGGCCACCTGAGGTAGAAAAGCAAGAACCCCATTGGAGCAATAGGGACACCAACCCACCCACAAAACTTTCAACCCCAAATTTATCCTGTCTACAAGAAATGCAGGGACAGGGGATGGAGCAGAGATTGTGAGGCTGGCCAACCAATAACACACCCAACTTGAGACCCACCCCATGAACAAGCACCAATCCCTATCACTATTAATGATTCTCTCTTATGCTTGCAGACAAGAACCCAGCATGGCTGTCCTCTGAGAGGTTCCACCCAGCAGCTGACTGAAACAGATGCAGACACCCATAGCCAAACAGTGGACAGAGCTTGGGGACTCTTATGGAAGTTAGGGAAAGGATTGCAGCCCCAAAGGAGATAGGAACTCCACAGGAAGATCAACAAAAGTTAACTAAACTGGACCCTTGGGAGCTCTCAGAGATTGAACCACCAACCAAAGAACATACATGGGGCTGGACCCTCGCATATGCAACTCAGTCTTCCTGTGGGTCCCCCAACTGCAGCAGGGAGCTATCCCTAAATTTGTTGCATGCCTGTGGATCCTGTTACCATAATTGGGCTGTCTTATCTGACCTCAATGGGAGAGGTTGCACCTAGCCTTGCAGAGACTTGATGTGCCTGGGTGGGGGGATACCCAGAGGGGTCTCCACCCTCTTAGAAGAGAAGGAAGGGGTAAGGGGGGAGGGACTGAGGAAAGGACCAGAGGAAACAGGCAGCAATCAGGATATAAAATTTAAAGGGGGGGGGAGAAGTATCCAAATGCTAAGCATCCTAGCAGACTTTTGCTTCCTGCTCAATTCTTCAATCGTTAAGATGTAGGCCTGGACTTTGGAGCACATCTCTCTTCATTCCTGCCTTTTATAGGGCTGGGTCCTGTGTATAAACAATGCACTATTCTTCAGTACAATGCATACCACCATGCTGCAGCTGCAAACCTCTCTCTTTCTGGTGCAGATGAGTGCTACTCTCCTTTTTCTTTGGGTGTTTCTCCTCCCCACCCAACCCCACCCCAAGAGATAGCTAGTCCAATGGCAGAAAGTGTGCACCCTCCATGCTAAAGCAAAACCTCACTGGAGTGGCTGCAGCCCCACCAACTCTCCCATTCCAACCTCCCTACCCCTGTACTACAGAGCAGGCAGCACCCTTAAAGGCATTGGTTATTTTAATTGAAAGATGCGTTAACACAATTTTGGTTCAAAGGAAAAGTTCAGGGACGTCAACGTACACAGGAGCTGAGGCGAGTCACTAACCAACTGGGAAATTCTACAAGACACTGGGAGGGACACTCCAGAGATGTAAGACTCTGAAATTGTCAAAGAAAAATATCCAGGGTTGTGACATGGTCTCAAACTCTTAAAGAAGCTCTATTAAAACCCCAGATCCTAACTATGAGACCTCTGGGCAAACTCTGTCCCACAAAGCACGGTTTGAGTTGGACGTCCTTCCTGGTGCCTGGCTGTACCTCCACGCATGTCAATTCACTCTTCACCCCGTGTAGGATCTTTTACCAATACAACTTCTCATGTCTCACTCCCAACCTGTCTTACTTAGGGTTTCTATGGCTCTGATAAAACACTGTGGCCAAAAGCAACTTGAGAAAGTTTATTTCACTTCCTCTATCACATCGCAGCTCATCATTGAAGACAGACAAGGCAGAAACTCACACAGGGCAGGAACCTGGAGGCAGGAACTGACTCAGAGGCCATGGAGGGTGCTGCTTACTGGCTTGCTCCCTATGGTTTGCCTAGCCTGCTTTTATAGAGAATGTGGGGACACCAGCCCAGGATGTCCCTACTCATCATAGGCTGGGCCCTCCCCTATCAATCACTAATTAAGAAAATCCCCTACAGCTTTGCCTTCAGCCTGATCTTATGGAGGCATTTTCTCAGTTAGATTCCCTCTTCCCAGATGACTCTAGCTTGTGTTAAGTTGACATAAAACTAACCAGCATATAGCCAGGATCCTCAATTCCAGACTCTTCCAAAGACTGAGAACTGAGTCTCTAAGCCCCTGCCCTTGGCACTGCCCACAGGCTTCCTGCCCAGGGATTTGGGTTCTACATTCTCCCTCTTGTTCTGTCCTATCGCAAGAGAAGCTTGTCTGCTCGTTTTTAACATCCATCTAGCTGGGTTATATTTTCCAACAGTCCCATGGTTTGTACAGCAGGAGAGATTACTGCATCCACCCCATTGTGGGAGAAGAAACTGCTTATAAGATGCTAAAGGCAAACCTGAGACTCTCACCTACAACCTCCAGCATTCATGGAGAGGGAGTCTCGGCTTATCTTTAAGTCCATAGGCAGCATTTTGGTGCTGAGAGGTGTTGAGCAGACAGAATAAAATGCAGAGATGTTTCCCCTGGTGCCGGAAGTGTGAGAGTCTGAAACTCCACCCTTTGGGTCCATGAAATTCATTTGCCCTTTGTCTTCACCTCAGTTCGTTCCCCAAAGATGTCTAAAGCCTTAGGAACTGGTGTCTGCTTCAGGATGGAACTGGGTGAAAGCAGGAGCCTCGTAATTTACCCCATATCAAGTAAGTTGTGGTCAGGGCGTTCTCAATATCCAGGGATCACAGGCCTCAGCTTAGACTAAATTTAGACTCAATTCTGAATTGGAAAAATTTTAAAGCACACCAGGCTAGAAATATCCTTTCACACTTTTTTGGTTTGGTTTGGTTTGGTTTGGTTCGCTTTGGTTTTTGGTTGGTTGGTTAGTTGGTTGAGATTTTTGTTTTGTCTGGGTTTTGTTTTTAATCTCAGAAACCATAAAGATGTTCAACATATATTGTAGTCCTGGAGCATCCATTCTGGAAAGAAAGCCCCAAACATATGAACACAGTTCTCGAGTTTCCTGGATTTCCTGGGTTCAGGAAACTCTTTGGGACTGGGTCTAGGCCAGTGATTCTCAACCTTCTTAATGCTGCAATCCTTAAATACAGTTCCTAATATGTGGTGACTCCTACAATCATAAAATTATTTTTCATTGCTACCTCATAAATGTAATTTTGCTTTTATGAAATGTAATATAAATCTGTATGTTTTTGAATGGCCTTTGGCGACCCCTGTGAAAGGGTCACTCGACCCCTTCAGGGATGACAACCCACAGGTTGAGAACAGCTGCTCTAGGACAGCATCACCAGAAGCATCACTAAGCCAGCAGACTGGGACCCTCCATGCAAAGCTGAGTCACTGTGAAGAGACCTGCACTTTGTGTGAGCAGCAACGCTACACACACAGCCGGCACCTGTGATGTCCACAGGCCTCTGCCCTTCTCTCCTCACCCTCATGCTATCATTTCTTGCCCTACACAGGATTAAGCAATGCTCCAGATACAGACAAGTGCATCCCTGTCCTTTTCTCTGGGAACTAACTGACTTGTCCACCAGACTGGCAACCAGCTTTGAAGCACTCGATTGGTCACATGATAAAAGCGGCATTGCATCTTTTGCAGACGGCCATTTGATGTTTGAAACAGTCCATCTAAGCAACTTCTCTGTTGCTGTGGGGGTTTTTTTTTCAAATGACATTTTTTTAAAGACATCCTTTCAGTAGAAGTCTCTTTTCAAGCAAATGTGAGACAGATCATGGAAGAATTCAAATATTCCATAGTCTCTAATAGTGCATTCAATCTAAGAATAAAAGGGAAACACAGTTTAGGTAAGAGACCTATCCATTGTAAACCATTTGCAGTTAGGTAAAATACTATGTATCCATTGTAAACCATTTGCAGTTAGGTAAAATACTATGTATCCATTATAAACCATTTGCAGTTAGGTAAAATACTATGTATCCATTGTAAACCATTTGCAGTTAGGTAAAATACTATGTATCCATTGTAAACCGCTTAGCTACTACACACATCTATTTCCTTCCATTACAAAAGTCAACTTGGAAAATTAACCTACAGAAAAGGCTAACAGGGATCTGTGCGAAACTTTCAGAGATGGGTCCTTAGAATTCACTACTTAATAGGTCAGCCCCTCTATTGTTATTCTGAATGAGGAGTTAATTAGAATTCAACTTTGGGCAATCCTTAATTTCTTGATCCATAAAATGGAGCCAATAAGAGTCCCGTTGCACAGGTTCAGCGCGGGGTTTGAACTGAGACAACTCAGCTGCTATGTGCTCTCTTTAGGAGTCTTTTGATTAAGCTGCTGAGCGTTTTTACTCTGTGCACGGGATTACATGTTACTGCATTCAATTTACTAATTTTAAATCTATCTCTCTATCTTCACTTATATCATTTACACAGGCCTTATCAGCACCATGTAAAAATACAGCTTTCCAGCCTCAGATGCCCAGGTGCTTGGGATTACAGGCCTGTGTTAGCCTAAATCAGACTCCTTCCAGTGCTCTGAAAGTACAAAAGTCTCTTGCAGAGAGGCCTCTGGCTGCCTTAGCGAGTCTAAGCTCTCACTATCTACTGTTATCAGGGGATCAAAATCTGAGGCATATTTTGAGGAAGACAAGTGGCTCCTATAACTCCATCATCAAAAATAAGCCCATTGCTGGTGGCATTATTTGGGTGCAAGAAATAATCACAACACATTCCTAGCAGTATTCTTAGGCCCGAACATTTGATCTAGAATCATTCATGGATTTTGCTACTACAAACAGTTTAAAATATGTGCTTTTTTGTGACCAGTCAGCCCTTTACAGTAGGAGAAAATAAGATGTTAAAACGGGCTTCTCTCTCAGCACTCAGGAGTGGCAGCCAAAGTCTATACACAGCATCCAAACCACCTCCCACTGTAGAAATGGGTGGAAATCTTAACAACCCTGTAATTTAGAGGCAGAGGCTATAATCTAGTAAGGAGTGCAGACAGACACCTTCCCTAGCAGTTATCTCAGAATCAATACATAAGCAGCTTCTTGTTAGTACTTTGTCAACTTCTTAAGATTGAAAGCTAAACTAGTCTTCAATGTACTGCCTTTAAAACTTAAGAGAAAGCGCCAGGCGTTGGTGGCGCATGCCTTTAATCCCAGCACTCGGGAGGCAGAGGCAGGTGGATTTCTGAGTTCGAGGCCAGCCTGGTCTACAAAGTGAGTTCCAGGACAGCCAGGGCTATACAGAGAAACCCTGTCTCGGAAAAAAAAAAAAAAAACTTAAGAGAAAGCAAACCAGTTGGACCAGTCTTCCAGTCTTCTGCTTTTAAAACTCAGCAAAGCATAGCTTTGCTGTGAGTCTGACCTCTGTGCTTTGGTTTGCAATGAAAAACTGAAGAAAGTTTAAAGAAACTCTACAAAGCAGTTATCAGCAAATCTCCCTTCTGTTGGGATGTGCTAAGTAAGGGTGGTGCTCCATCTGCATTTAATCCAGGGAGTCTGTCGCTAGCAGGACCCAGCTTCTCTCTGTCCAGAGACTCTTTGTTTTATGCTACCACACCAAACATGGACCGCAAGCTCAAAACCAGCCTGGACTACACACCTAGACCATGTCTCAAAACAACAACAACAACAGAAAAGGCAAACAAAGGCCACCAATATCAAAGTATCCAAGACTTTTATTAAGCCAGGCATATGGTTGAGCACTGAACTCTCTCACTATAAAAAAATTGTTATCGGCCTTCAAGCTACACATACAAACATAAATAAATAAAATTAATTAATTAATTAATTAATTTTTAAAAAAAAGAAAAGAAGAAAAAGTTTCATAAAATAAAAAACAAACCTATGTGTTGTAAATGCCTCTATCTTCCTAAAAAGGAGAAAGGTTCGCAATATCCTAAGTAAAACAAACACAAAGCATCGCTATCTAGGGCACTGTGCCTGCTAAGTAACATGTTTATAACCACAAAAACCACTGGGAGAGACCTGAGAGTTTCCCACACACCCCTCAGCACCCGGGGGCTGGGGAGCACGCTGTAACTCACCCCATGTTCCCGTCCATCAGAAGGATGGTGTTATAGATGTGAGAGAAGATGAAGAGAAAGAGAATCGTGCTGAAGAACATTGTCATCCACGACCCATGGTCTTCCCGGAACATTTTTAACCGGAGCAACTGGCCTGAAATATAAATATCGCAAGTGAGTGTGCACTGGCAATTGAAATTCATATATCTTTGCTTTACTTTAGCCACTGGAGAACCTTTGGGAAAAGCCATTATGTAATGCCTTCCGGCTTTTTATGAAGAAAGAATCATGAATAAAGTCCAAAAAAAAAAAAAAAAAAAAAACAGTACTCCTCTAGAGAGTGGTCCTAATGCGAGAACGATTGCTCGGGGATCATCCACTGCCCAGGGATCATCCATTTCTCAGGCATCATCCACTGCTCAGGGATCATCCACTGCCCGGGGTCATCCATTGCTCAGGGATCATCCACTGCCCAGGGATCATCCATTGCTGGGGTCATTGATTGCTCAGGGATCATCCACTGCTCAGAGGTCATCCATTACCCAGGGGTCATCCATTTCTCAGGCATCATCCACTGCTCAGGGATCATCCACTGCCCGGGGTCATCCATTGCTCAGGGATCATCCACTGCCCCAGGATCATCCATTGCTGGGGATCATCGATTAATCGGGGATCATCCATTGTTCAGGGGTCATCCTTGCTATATTTTATTTCACAAATGCACTCTTAGTTCACACTAAAACTGCTTGAGGCCATGAAAAGCCAAGCAGTCCGTTCTGCATTGCTTCCTTTTGGTTCCAGACACCCATCTTAAAACCATGGTAAGCTCCACTTCTAATAAGATACCACTTCTTACGGGACAAGACAAGGAAAATCAAAGATACCGTCGTCAGATGCAGAGGACTCAGCTTTACTCTTAACAGCCACATGTGTGAGGGGGGATCCCGTGTGTGTTACAGAGTGACATGTGACTTGTTGGAAAATATAATTTCCTCATCCATGGAAACACAATTTACAAAGACAAATTATAGAAAGAGAAATAAGGTTAAATTGTTACATTTTTATGGAAAGGATAAACACTGAAATAAAAGTTATTAATGCCAGAAGTGTCCCAGAAAAATGTTTTACATTTATGAATATAAGTATTCTGAGAGATGAGTACAATCATATTGTTTGCCTATAAATAAAACCCAAGAGAAAGAAAACGGTGACAGTGGGCCACCAGCCTTTTTAAAGATAAACTTTGGCTGGTGCAATTATTTTCATTCCTCAGAAGGCTTATGTCGTCAGTGAACAGGAGATGATACAGAAGGAGCCACAGTAATAGGGAGAGGGCTGGAGATGGCTCGCAGTTAGGATCACAGAATGTTCCTACTGAAGACCCTAGCTCAGTCCATGAGCTCACAACAGGATTCATCCTCTCTCTCTCTCTCTCTCTCTCTCTCTCTCTCTCTCTCTCTCTCTCTCTCTGTATATGTGTGTGTCTGTGTCTCTCTGCCTCTCTGTCTTTCTGTGTCTGTCTCTCTCTCTGCCTCTCTGTCTCTCTCTGTCTATCTCTCTGTGTCTTTCTGTGTGTCTCTCTGTCTGTCTCTGTCTCTCTATCTCTCTCTCCTCTCTCCCTCCCTCCCTCCCTCCCTGCTCTGTGTGTGTATATGTGCCTGTCTGTCTGTATTCTATCTGTCTCTCTCTGTCTCTCTTTTATGCACGCACACATACAGGTAGTTAAAATAAAATACCTTTTAAACAAAGTAAACCTGAGCCTTTTTTAAATAAAATGTGTCAATAAAACAAAAAGCTCCCCCTTTTAGCTACACAAAATAGACAAATGTTTCCTCCTGAAATGACCTTACAAGGGACAGGCAAACAGCTTATAGAGAGAAAAGGTCTGTTAAGACCTACTTTAGGCTAGAGATGGCTCAGCATTTAGGAGCCCTTAACGCTCTCCCAGAGAACCCAAGTTTGGTTTTTAGCACCCATGTCCGGGGGGTTCACAAGCACCACCAACAGCTGGGGAACCTGATGCCTCTTTCTAATGCCACACACACACATGTGCACAAAAAAAACTAATGTCAGGATTTACCTATAAACTTTCCCCCTTGTGTTTATTTTGGTTAAAATGGTGTATTAGATGTCACTTGGAAACTAAGAAACATTCTCCTACCCCAAACTTTAGCTGGGGGCAGGAGGGATGGCAGATTAGATTATACAATTAGGCTTCCTGGCTTACCTAGGATAAGCAGAGGGCAAATATTAAAATCAGAGGGAGCTGACAAGATAGCTCAGCTGATAAAGTCCTTATAGCGCAGGACTTGAGGTCCATCTCCAGACTCACATTCTAAAAAGCTAGGTGGTGGTGAAGCTGGTCAGAAGGAGACCAGGCTTACCCCTGTGGCTCAATGGCCAGCCAGCTCACTAATCAGCAAGGCCTGAGTCCCAGTGAGAGACCTGCCTGCCTCCAAGAAGCAAAGTGACAGACAGCACCTGAGATATGACATTCGTTGTTACCAGATGAGGCCCGCAGGTGCGTTGCACCGACTCTGGCCTCCACGAGCACATGGGAATACACACGTGCACACACAAACAGAGTTTTCAAAAGGAAAATGTGACTGGGTAGCTAATAAAACACTGCACAAAGCTGTACCAAAAATAAGTGGTTCCAGCACCACTGCTGACAGGATTTTAGAACTTGCAGATCAACTGACTGGGCAGTTATGGAAAGCCAGGAATGTTGATAGCTCTATGTGAGACACTGACAAGAATATTACGGCACATAGCTATTAAGCAGAGAGTGTTTGGGGCTAAAAATACATAACATAAATATCTTAAAGCAATTGATAAAATACGTATTAATTCAATAAAGAAATATATTTAATGAAATATATTTACATGGCAGATAAAGTCCTAGTTGTCAGAGGATGCATCAGTGAGCAAGCGCGAGGACGCTGAGGGACAAATGGCACTGGGCAATCAGGGAAGACACAACCTGATGGTATCTATGGACTGCCTTTGAGGTTCCCAGAGCTTCGTGTCTCTTCTGCTACAAAGACCTGTGCAGCGAATGCAGTCATTGATAATGAACCATGAGGACTTTTACTCTAAATGTAAATTTCTTTTTCAGTGTCTTTTTATGTCAAAAACTCACTGACTGGTTTTCTAGAATCAAATCTTAACGATGGCGATTTAGGCGTGCTCTGCAAATAAAACGTGGTGAATTAACCACGCGTTGCCTGAAATAGTACAGAGTCAGTAAAAAGGGAAATGTGACAGACCCATTACACGGTCACCACCAAGCTCACGGTCTGCCATTCCAGCAGTAGACGCATCAGAGTATGATGGCCTCCAGTTAACAGGGTTAGTACACATAGATGTACCTGTGGGGTCAAATCACATGAAAGTTCCCCTGGAGCAACTTCGAGATTAACTTACACAGTGACCACCAAATGCCAGAAACATGGGCTGCCATCGACTGACTGGTTCCACAAATGACTTCCCAGTATACAATTGAGTCCAGAATCTTGGCAACATCACTGCCCAGGCAGCAGGACAGGAGTGACAGAGTGGCACACACAAATGGAAGAGTTAGTCCCGGGATGTTCTCCAACCCTGAAAAGCTTTAGCAACAGACGAAAACCATCGGGAAATGCCAGCACTGCATGACGAGCTCCCCGTGTTCCTGAGATAGTGCTTTGAACAGAATCCCTTGACCTGTCCGGGGCTTCAACTGAGGGAGAAATTAACTCCTTTGCAGCCATACATATTTCAGAGTGTCTTAGTCAGGATCTCTATTCTTGCACAAAACATCATGACCAAGAAGCAAGTTGGGGAGGAAAGGGTTTATTCAGCTTACACTTCCCACATTGCTGTTCATCATCAAAGGAAGTCAGGACTGGAACTCAAGCAGGTCAGGAAGCAGGAGCGGATGCAGAGGCCATGGAGGGGTGCTGCTTACTGGCTTGCTTCCCCTGGCTTGCTCAGTTTGCTTTCTTATAGAACCCAAGACTACCAGCCCAGAGATGGCTCCACCCACAAGGGGCCCTCTCTCCTTGATCACTAATTGAGAAAATGCCGCACAGCTGGATCTCATGAAGACATTTTCTCACCTGAAGCTCCTTTCTCTGTAGTAACTCCAGCCTGTGTCAAGTTGACACAAAATCAGCCGGTCCACAGAGGCTATTAAAGCCAGGCCTGTGTTATCTGACCATCAAGAAGGCAGCCGACATGAAATCTGAACAGTCAAATGGTAACTTCATTTCCTTCACCTTTGTTTATATTCACAGTTAAAGGAATACATATTAAAACATTCCTTCTGAATGGAATACAGATGGCCGCGTTACAGAAGGAAAAATTACAGCCTACAATGTTCTCACTGGGATCACACGACTACAGAAGACCTGAGGACCAAACTTGACACCACACTGCCTGCTCTGTGCGCATTTTAACCATCTACATACTGCAGGGAGGTGGGAAACCATGTTTATCCTTTCTATCATTGTGTTCCTGGGCACGGTGCCAGGATCTGAACCAGGTAAGATCCCCCAGAAAATTCATGTTGGAATTCTATTCCTCCTTTAACCGTTTTGAGATGTGGCCTTTGAGAGATGATTACATTGTTATGGAGGTTTAACACCTGGGGACTGGGCAGGCTCTCTGGAGACTGGATTAGGCACCTCGAGGTGGGTTGTTGTAAAATGAAGACGCTGCGTGGCTTGTCTGTTCTGTTGTGTCCAGTCGCTCTCTGCATTTCAGAGCAGCGTGAGCTTAACAAGAGCCGAGATGCCTTCCAGTGCTCGGCTTCTAGAATCACGAAGCAAAATGATTTCCATTCTTTATAAATCACCCGGGCTTAGGTATCCTTTTCATGGCAACGGAGAGTACACTAAGACACTATGGTGCCTGGCACCACTATCTCTTAAATCAATGTTGGCCTGAGCAGAGACAGCAGAACACAACAAAACCTTATTGCATGGGCTCTCTATCTCTAAGTCTGCTTCTTCCTACACTGCTTCCCTGAACCCTACAGAGAGCACCAGCTGCTCACACCTCCTCCACCTTTATCTTCTCAAACATCGGCTACTTGTGCATCTCTGTTGGTTCCTACTTAACTTGAAACTCAGATTCTCTTATTAGAGTTTTCCCCAATATCATTATCCCCTGTACATCCTACATGTGTTTTACATTTCCTCTATAAAACCCCAACTGTAGTTCATAACTACGGTCTGCTCTCACTGATCCTGTTAAAGGGCTGTGGGGAGCACTTTTGGTTGGCAATGACATATG
Organism: Mus caroli; assembly: GCF_978045245.1. Taxonomy (NCBI): domain Eukaryota; kingdom Metazoa; phylum Chordata; class Mammalia; order Rodentia; family Muridae; genus Mus; species Mus caroli. The sequence goes on from NW_028227271.1 coordinate 9,488,004, forward strand.
GTATAAGCCATGACCTCCAGTTCCAACTGGGATAGCTGGCACAGCCATGTAGTAATGGCTGCCCAACTCCTCCTCCTATCCTCCTCAACATCTATTTGGATTTCCACCTCAAAGCTTTTAGGGAGCCTCTTTACTCTCGGGATATCTTTATCCCAGACCCGATGAGATACAATGGCCGTTAAACTTGATTACTCTCAACTTCATGCCCGCTCCTACTCATTCACTCTCAGGGTAAATCATTCATTCTCCTGCTCTTGTTTCTCAGAGAATGCAAAACTATTCTCAGAAGGGACCCCCCTGGTGCCTTTTTAAAAGTTCCTCTCTTAGGAACTTCCCACAGCTATCTTTCCTCTTTGTGTATGCTCAACCCCTCCCACTGTCCTCATCTTTCTTCCTCTGCCTCAAAAAATCTCTTTGATCCTTAAAACAAGGCTTGCTTGTTTTCAAGCCCTTCAACTATATCCACTCTTCTTGTCTTTGGGGGGAAAAATAAGAAAAAGCATTACCACACCCACTCCCTGAAATCTAAGTTGCCATGCAAACACAATACTGAAATTATCCTGGCAAATGCTCACAGCACCCACCAATGCCAGCTCCAGAAAAAACAAAACAAAACCCTGCACTTTGATTTGCTACACATCTTGGCTGCAAAGGGCAATGCCCTTTTGATATTGTACTTTCTTGGCTTCCTTGACAGCAAGCACATTTTGTCCTTTCCAATGTTTGTGACTATCCTCGGTGACTTATTTTATTTAGCAAGCTCTTCTACATATCGCATAGATGGAATCCTCCCATGGTCTGTCACCAGGATTGTTTTCATAACAGTCCACAATCATACCCAGTCTCATGAGTCCAGCATCCATGTCCCAGCAGAGACTCTTCCACCTCTGCCTCTGCCCTTTCTCCTCCTGCATGAACCAATGTAAAAATCAAACTCAGCACAGGAAAACAAACTCCAGAACCCCAATCCTTGTCCCAACAAACAAGCTATCCATATCTCCAGCCTGTCTCTTGTCATCCTTAGATCCACTTCTGACTTCACTCTTTTGTCGTTTTCAAAATTATCCACAGTAGAATTCCTTTTTTTTTTTTTTTTTTTTTTTTTTTTGCTTTGTAATATTACCTCACTCTTCCCGGTATTTAGTTTTGGTTCTTGGTGAAAGGATCCCAACAAGCTTCTAGCTGGCCTTTCTTATGTAAGCCTTTCCTATTTCAAGCTACCCTTCCACATGGCCAGCAGGCCTAACTGAAATAGAAAAGTAGCCACATCACCCTTCATTGGAAACCTTCTGGAAGGTGATCATTTCTTCCCCTGCAGTGTAAAATCTAAGCTCTCCCTTGTGGTCTACAAGGCATCACGTAGTCGACCAGTAAGCTTCTGGCTCACCACTCCCTAACTTCCACTCTGCTTCCCCTCGCACCAAGCTGGTTTTGGTTTCCTGTGTTTGTGCTGAACACTCTGCCTGGGTATTCTTTCTTTTCCATTGGCCACCAACTCCTATCTTTCATGTAAGCCTTAAAATTTAGGTCAGTGGTGCTGTCTGGGTCATCTCCCTTGGTTAGTATTTTACATATGGAGCAACACACCAAAGGCATTTCTAGATTAGGCTTGCTCAGGGGATGGCAACCTCTTGTCAGTGCAGACAAGACTGAAGGGTCATTTGGTAGATGTATCATAAGGGATGGGATTTCATGATGATTCAGGTCTAGATTAATTTTGGAGACCAGATGATTTGTCTGATCAGTGAGAGATTACATCAACATCTGCCAACTTTGGAGACTGCCAGCCTTTGGAAATAGTCACCCTTGACTATCAAAGCTTTATTCCTCCTCATGTCTCTTCTGTCACTGCAGTCCTCTCTAACACATTAAATCAGCCTAAAGTAACAGAGTGATAATTTCCTTTCAAGATGTAGTTAATATTTAACATTTTAATATTAAAAACTTGACTAAACATAAGACTTATTTCACATCACTAGAATAAAGAATAAGAAAGATAGAATTAAATTAGATAGCTGCAGTTGAGCATTAATTGAAACCCACTTTTAATAAGACTAAAATGAGTATATGAAATATTTACTACACGTGTGTGTGAATTTATAGTTTCTAACAAAATAATTTTTCCTTAAAAGTTAACTTAATTGAAAACGACACAACAAAAAATAACTAAAATAGTTTAGAGCTAAGAGCCAATGGGAGAGGATCCTCTTATGCCTTGACTGTCAGTACCAAAAAGCTCACAGCAACAAAGGAAATATCTAACAAAGACTCTAGAATATCATTAGGGACAGGGGTTCTCTGGTTAGACCGATATGACTTTATATAATAAGTGTAAGATCATAAAACCTGTGTTCTCAGAGAGTGCTGTGCCATTGGTATTCAGATCAAAGCTTGAGGCTTCTATGCATAAAGAGAATTCAAGAACATCAAGCGAATGATGCTTAGTACCCCTCATTAGGAATGGGAGCCTATTCATAAAATACAGTTATTCACTTCATTTGACAAAAAAAAAATCAAACATGGAGAATTGAAACATAATTCCACATAGACTAAAAATATTTTTACCATGTAAAATTCAAATGAGATTATAAAATGATTTTATAAGATTATAAAATGAAGGGGAAAAAATGACAAAACCGTTAGAAACCTATAAAAATGATAGTGCTCTCCAGATGTGGTACATAATGCTGATTTCTGATCTAAACATCAAGAGAAACATATAGCAAAATATGCATGTCCTAAATGAACACATATTAACACAAATTATTCTCAATAAGAGAAGGAGTACAGTATTAAGTCTTACATTTTATTTAAAGTCCAAACATGGTATTTTTTTAACCTTTATACATTGACCACCTCCATTAAACCTTTAAAATCATTCAGCTTTAATAACTTAAATTGCTCTCTGTTGTTCCACAGGAAATGGTTGTCCCAAAAGCAAAGAATGCTGCTAAGGCACTGATATTACTTCTCCTTCATTAAAGACACAGCTGTAGCTATGCATTGTAGGAATGGAAAATTCACAGTGCTTCCCAGCAGGCTGTCTACTTAATTGTTATATATATATATATATATATATATATATATATATATATGTGTGTGTGTATGTGTGTGTTTGTGTGTGTGTGTTTGTGTGTGTGTATGTGTGTGTGTATGTATAATCAGACTCTATAATTTTGATCAAATCAATGTTATCTCTATTTTATAGACATGTTCTATTTGCAATCATAGGAAAACTGCACTTTTAGATTTAAAAGGTCTTCTGAAATGTCTGAGGTGCTGAAATTGGCAATGGAGTTAGAAATTATAGGCTGCAATTCTTAAAAATTAACATCATCACTGTCCTTGAAGTCATAAACTTTTACTAATAGCAATTTTGAGAAACAGTGATATTTTTTAAGTAGGTTTTTGTTTAGTATCCGACATTATTCCAACTAAAAGATAGGTTTCAGGCATGTCCAATCTATTCGCAGTACAACCTCATGTTGTCTTCTGCAAAGTCAACACTTGAGAACTGCACAGTCAAGTTACCAAATATGAATCATGATTTTGCGCTAAGATGCTGTCCCAGGATGCATGAGGCCAGTGAGCAAGGTGATTCTCACAATTTCAAGCAACCCGGACCATCCACCAAGCCCCTGGTCATCAACAGGCTAGAAAGAAACAGAGGTCTGTCCTCCCTGACACCTAATTCATGGAAAGTAAAAATCATGTCAGAGGCCAGGATTCTGCCCCAGCATCCACACGGTGACCACCCCTGCTGCAGCACTCAGCACTGACTGCCTCCAACTTTGATCTCCAGCCTCGTTCCATTCACAGCTGTCCTCTAACTTCCAGACAGATGTTTTACTCTTTGCAAATTAACTCTTCTCTCTGCACATTCCACTCACAGTTACAAAGCAGAGATGTTAAAAACTTTGTAACAGACATACATTCAACTGTTAGACAAAGTATCAACTTTATAGAGTTGGTGATTTATAGCTGCTGTCTTCTTTAATCTGCAACAATATCAGGGTATAATGGATTGCAATTCCCTTGTTTAATTAATAAATGAAAAAACTGAGATGCAAATGTGGTCCCATATTGATTACACAAAAATTTTAAGCAACATCACAGACTCTTAAAGTCTTTTAAGGTGGTTAAGAAAAAAGAAACCAGATGCTCGCTTTTCAAACTAAGAGTATGGATGCTTTGATTTGGGCAGTTTTTTAAGCCCTCGTTAGAGTGGAATGAAAACTTGGGATGCAGCATCATGAAGCAATCAAAAACAAAAAGGATGTCTTCACTATGAGTGAAATTAAAAGTATCTAGTCCCAAGCTCAAGTCAGTCAGCCTCACCCTGTGAAGGCAGGACAAGCTGAGTGAGACTCCATAGGGATCTTTCTTTATGATTTAATAAAACTATTCTTATGGAACAGCGATCATCTTTTCTATTTAATCTGGATTCTAGAATACATTCAATTGTTCGAAAATAGCCTTTCTTATTCTTTTTACGTTTCATCGCACATATTCACAGTGTTGTGCCACAGAGAGACACTTTCATATGTTTCCTTTAAGATCTGTAAGCCAGCAAGATCAGAGAAGTTGAGATCAAAGATGGAAGACAGCACATGGGGATCATCTGCTAAACCCCCCAGGGAAGGCTTGGGACAGTGGGATGACACTCTCAGTCAATGGTGGATGACAGCCGGGAGATCTCTAGTTTAACAGAAAAATAAAACAAGAACAAAATTGATAAATAAACAGCACACACGAGATCTGTAGCAGACTGACTGGCAAACTCTAGGACGCGCCCTACGGTGTGGGAGGGGAGCGACTAAAGCCTGTGCTTCTCAGTCACAGATGCTTTAAAGCAAGAAAAAAATAAAAAAGAAAAAAAAAAGAAAAAAAGGAAGAGAGCCAAAGGTTGCAACCAGCAGCAGCAGCAGCAGCAGGAGGAGGAGGAGGAGGAGGAGCAGGAGGAGGAGGAGGAGGAGGAGGAGGGACACCGGGAAACCCTCTCCTCTAGACACAGCACTGGAGCAACAGGGAGATGCCTTTAGTAAGACACCTAGCTTACATGGTGCTTGGTGAGCCCAGGCTTTCGAGGAACTGAACTATCAGAAATTCTGAGCAAGGATCATGGACGACACGCTGCGTGCCGAAACCTACCCCATGGAGTAGCCCTAGACTGTGGGACATTGTGATGACAGACTCACATGGCATTCAGTGAGGTGAGAACCTGACTGGACAAAAAAGCCTGCAGGAGATCAAAGACACAAGCTGCAAGTGGTGCCCCCTCCCTCCTCCCTCCTCCCTCCTCCCTCCTCCCACCTCCCTGCTCCCTCACACACACACACACACCACACCCCTGCATCAGGAAGCATCTCCTGCAGGTGAGTGCAGCATCAGGATCCAACCACAAAGACAGGAGCAGCATCTGTGACCTGACAATGCAAAGGATGACCCAGAGGAAGGGCCAAAACTCCTGACAGACTAGCCATTGGAACGGACAGCACCTGTGTCATGATTCACCATGAAGGACCAGCATTGGTGACCCAACCTTACAAAAGAACATTCTGGTGTGGACGGGTCTCTGGATCACTGGGAAGAAACGCCAAGAGAGTTGGGGCATTACCAGCACGCAGGCGAAACAACATCCAGACTCTACACCAACACACAGTGATCTCCCTCGAGCTTCCTCCTTCATTTAAGAACAATGTCAACTCTTCAGGCCAGTTGTGTCCTGTGCTGTCCTGTTTTGTTCTCGTCCCCTTCCCCCTCTCTTGTTTTTCTTTTGCCCTTTCTCCCTTCTCCCCTCTTTTCTCTATTCTTCTGTTTTTTCTCTTTGTTTTTAAACTGTTTTCCCAAAGAACTCAGGTGATCCAGGCCTGTGGGGTCTCGGAATCTCAGTACCTGAGACCTGGGACTCTTGGATGAACTCCTTGGGTTTCTTACCACCGTCTCTTTACACTCTAGCCTTCGCCATGCCCCATCCCTACTGTCTCCTTCTAGTTGCTTGTCCCTCCTTTAGTTTTCCATCAGTCCAACACTGCTCACTGATCTTCCTTTGCTTTCCTGTATCTCAGCACACACAGCATTCCAGCAGGCGATCCTTCACTTACAGAACAATTGAAGTTGAGGAGAGAGCTTTGACGATTGTGTCCCTGGAGGATCTGCTTTTTGATAGTGACTATTTTACAGATAGTACTCTGCTTCCAGAACTGAGTGTAGTGTGCCTAACACCGGTCTAGTAGAGAAAAACTCCTCGGGGCTACTACAACATACCGCCTCATGTAAACGCTTCTGCTGAGAGTGGGTAGGGAAACCAAAACACAAGCAAACTTTAGTCAACACCCTAGACATGTTCGACCCAAAGGAAGAAACACAAGAGGAATGAGAAGGGAAGACGATGTGTCTCCTCCAAAAGTGACGAGGCCCACAGTACTTGCTTCCAATGAGATGAACTGGATAAAATTCCGAAGAAATCAAAGGATGTAAATACCAACATAAACAGCAAGAGCATTAAATAGGCAAGTGGACATAGGATCTGGAAGTGGAGTTCAATAAAGGAATAAAACACTGAAATAAAATGTCCATTCATCAGACAAAAAGCTTTGGAGGGGACTGGGGATTTAGCTCAGTGGTAGAGCACCTGCCTAGCAAGCACAAATCCCTGTGTTTGCTGCTCAGATCAGGCAAGTACAGTGAGAAGCCCCACCAACAAGACAGATCAATGAGAGGACCAAGAGGCAGACATGAAGACATGGCCAAGGAGCTGGGAGTCAGCAATGTCATTTGCGATAAGTTAACAAGAAAGTACAAATGGAGCAGAGAAGATCTACGGGCCACAGTGGAAAGAGCAAGCCATGGAATCACCGGAATTGAAAAGGTGGATGAATTCCAAGCCACGAGCATTGGAAACACTTTCAATAAAATAATAGCAGAAAGTCTCCCAAATCCAGCCAAAGAAACGCCCCCCAAGTATCAGCCAAAGATCTCCACAGTAATGAGGTTGATGGGTACGTAGTGAAAACACAGTGGAGCTTTATTCAATCATAGGCAAAAATTGAATTTTAGGTAAATGGATGTAACTAGAAAATATTTTACTGAGTGAGGTAACAAAGGCTCAGAAAGCCAAAAGCTGTATTTCTTTCTCATACATACATCATAGCTTCAAATTTCCAGATTTGGAAGACCTACAAGTGACAAAGGGAATGTAGTGGAAGGTGATAATTAAAAGGGGTGTGAGCACTGTTGGTGTGAGTCCCAGTGACAGCACATACCTTTAATCCCAGCACTCGAGAGGCAGAGACAGGTAGAGCTTGGGACCAGCCTGGTCTACAGCATGAGTTCCAGGACAGCCAGGGCTATGCAGAAGAACTTGCCTTGAAAACCAAAAGGGGTGGGGTAGAGGTAGAGTATATGTGCTATGAAAATAGAGAGATGGAATGCTGGGTCTGGCCAAGTTTAAACAGGAATACAGCTGGGGGCAAAGAAGAAAATAGGGTACAGTGAGGTTAGCCATAACTAGGAATATATGATGAAGTCAAAGGGAAACCTGCTACTTAATATTTTTTAAAACATAACTTATAAAATAAAGGAAGCACCATGCATGGATGAACAATGTCTATTCTAGAAGCCGAAGGTTTATTTTTCATTTACATTTTTACTGTTTTGACAATATGTTTTTACTTTGAAAGACTAATCAATTATCATTTTCTGACTTTCCTATTTTATATCAGTAAAATTATGGTAAGGTATATGAGTATTGGCAGTTATTACTGTTGCAATTTGTTTTAGAATTAACCGTCATATGCATTAAGTTGTATGACATCTGGTTCTAATCTTAGCTCTATGGTCATCGCAAAGGAGTCAGGACTGAGGTGTTAGCCCTTAATACTCTTTAAGCCGTTGCTTCATAAGATTAGGGGAAAGTTCATTAATCTCTGAATTTTTAACTGACTCATTAGATAAACCATTTTGTCTCTAAAGACCATCTGTAACTATTCCATCAGGACTTTTATTGGAAATAAAAATGCAACATTATTTACCAAGTATAATACAAATATTTCTTTTTAACCAACATCATATTAAGTATGTTCCTATTCTCCAAGGCCACTTGGCTTGTAGCATCCAGCCAGACAGGTATTCCTTTAAAGGTATCCCTACTATAATTGATAAATCTTCATTAATTATATCTTTGTTTATTGCTGGCCACCAAAATATAGACTATCTGGGCATTGTAACTACAAAGTTTCTCCCCTTAAATCCATTTGGAACCCCTCCCCTCCCTGGGAAGTCCTAAAGAGTCAATGTAGGAATTAAAAGAGCTGGGTACTGATCCCCTAGCCCTGAGATTAACTTTGCTGAGAGGAGGAGCATTGAAAGCCAGGGGAAAGGTATGGCCAATTGAATCAGCAAGTAAAAGGTTCCCCTGTGCACAATACCATTATATCTCAGCTTTGGAGACATTGAGTTCATAGTAATTGGTATTTTCTGCTCCATTGCTTAATATATTTAGGATGTAGAGACAAGCTCCAATATCTCCCGCTGGGTGAGAAAAGCCATCCCCGTCCCATGTGTGACACATGAGGAGCAATGCATCTTCCCTATTGTTAAGGAAGTAGTTTCAGTGATCTTGCCTGCCTGGACAGCCAGGAACAAAAGCAACAGACTCTGGTGGCTCTTATCTCCCTTTGTGTCCTCATCCTGTAATGGTGCCAGCATGCAGTTTGCTCCCGTGGGGTCTATGTCCCATCCAAGGCAGAGTTACATTGTTGAACATAGGGATAGCCTACCACACAAGCAAATGATCATTCTTATTGAAAGCATGCATAATGAGTCTAACTCATCTTACCTGAATTCAATTATTCATATTACATTTTTATTTATAAGCTTCATATCAAATCCAAATATGCTCCGTATGTTTGTATCTGTCTCTGCGTGTATAGTCCTGACTTTTAAAAATTCTCATAATATAAAACTTGGCAGATATAGCATTTTAGAGTCATGAGGTTTCTATTGCGTTAATTACTAAGTTAGTAGGAAAAGAATATGGAGCAATTTCCTGGACATTTTTAACCTACTTAAAATTTATTTTTATGAATTTAGTCTATCCTACATACACTAGACTTCAGGGATGGAGCAAATGGGGGTCCCGATCATGAAATGTAGAATTTAAAAACTGGACTGGCTGATAGTTTCTTTATTTGGATGCCGCATTGAACATATGCTTTGAGATCAAGTATTTGTTTCACAATAACATGAGTAGTTATAAGCACACATTAATGCTTTCCTAAGCAGCAAATGAAGCAAACCCACCAATACTATAACCTGCAGGCAATAAGGCATCATGGGCTCTTTGCAGAATTGCTTTAAAGGCTCCCTAGATGGCTCAGGGGGTGAGCTGAGGACATGTGTGACTGTCCATCACTGAAAATCCTCTCCCATTTCTCCATGGAGTGAGACCAGGCATGCCTCAGACTGGAAAGGATACAGGCTGTTTTACAAGCACCCAGATTCCCATATTTTATTTTATAATAAACAAATTCAAGGCAATTATTTCTCTTTCTTAATCTCAAGGTCTTCTTATGGTGTGTTATTGATCTTCTTAGGCACTGTTGTCAGCAGCCTTCTTATTCTGCTGGGATGGGCCCCACCTCTTTCAGCTTCTGACCTTCAGTCTCAGTGGTTCACACACCAGAAGGACCATTCCTAAGTTGGTTCTAATTTGTTCTTTTTCCAGTTTTTACCAGTATTTGACCCCACAGCTGGAAAGGATGGGCTGGAAATGTGAATGGGTGAGTCTGGACAAGAAGGCTTTAAACCCAACCTAATGGACTGTGCTTCCCACAGCAGTTCCTGGGCCTCACCAGGTCTCTAGTGCTGGGCTTGCCCTTGTGTCAGTCCTGTGTCCTTGTCCCAGGACACCAGGAAGGTTCATCTCCTTCAGATCAACGTTTTCACAGGTGCCAAGGGAGTGAGCACTCTCAATACTTCAGGGAGTCTGGCACCCTGCTGGTAAGACAGGGTGTAGATATATGTGTGTATCTAGGTATAATGTATGTATGTATGCATGCATGCATGTATGCATTTATGTATGTATAAATTGTCAAAGAACTAATTAATTGAAACATCCCGTGCCATTCATGGAGATAGTAAAACAAATCTTAAATCATATGGAAATAAAATAATGCTGAAAGTGTCACATTTTTTATTTCAAGTTATACTTCAGAACAGTAACAAAAACAGCATGGCACAATACAAAACAGACACACAGACAAACAGGATGGAATTGAGAACCCAGGTATAAATCCACATAGCTGCAGCTACCTGACTTTTGATAGCCTCTTCAGCAAATGCAGCTGGTATCTATGCTGAGGAACTGGTATCTACATGGAGAAGAATAAATTTGTTGACTCCTTTTCTTACCTCAGACAAACGTCCAACTGGATCCAACATGTTCTGTGAAACTCTCAAACCAGCAGAAGTCATATCAAGACCTCAGCAAAGAATTTATGAATCAGTCACAAATCACTCAGGGAATAATGTTACCAACTGATGAACGGGACCTCAGAAAACTGAACAGTTCTTATGCAGCAAAGGAATACTTCACCAAGTGAAAATACGACCTATAGAAGGGGGAGATCATTGGTACTGTGAGGCCGGCTTCGTTTGCTTAATAAGCTTATCTGTAGTTGCTGTGGTTGACTGTAAGCAGCCTAATTTCATTATGGTCTTGGGGTAGGAAAGTCCACTGTGCAGTTATCACACTTTGTTCATCCATCCATTCAACCTTTGTCGTCCAACAAGAGAAAAATCTGTATATCTGACAGAGCAGTATCCAGAATAAATAAAGTACTCAAAAGACAAGAAATCAAACCACCCAATCAATGAATGTACAAATGATCAGACAGTTCTCAAAAGATGAAATTCAAATGGCCAAGAAATACACACACACACTAAACCTCACTAACCACCAGAGAAACACAAGATAAAAGTACAGCAAGTTTCCCTTTCGCTCCAGACAAAATGGCAATCCTTAAGAAAACAATAGTAACAGATCTTGGTGAGAATGTGGGAAAGGGAACCCTTAAACACTGAAAATCGAAGTACCATGTGACCCAGTGTACTGACTGGTTTTGTGTGTCAACTTGACTCAAGCTGGAGTTATCACAGAGAAAGGAACCTCCATTGAGGAAATACCTCCATGAGATCCAGCTGTAAGGCATTTTCTCATTTGGTGATCAAGGGTGAGAGGGGCCCTTGTGGGTGGTGCCATCCCTGGGCTGGTAGTCTTGGGTTCTATAAGAGAGCAGGCTGAGCAAGCCAGGGGAAGCAAGCCAGTAAAGAACATCCCTCCATGGCTTCTGCATCAGCTCCTGCTTCCTGACCTGCTTGAGTTCCAGTCCTAACTTCCTTTGGTGATGAACAGCAACATGGAAGTGTAAGCTGAATAACCCCTTTCCTCCCCTTCTTGGTCATGATGTTTGTGCAGGAATAGAAACCCTGACTAAGACACACAGCCAAACCATTTCTGAACACTTAACCTCCAGGACCCCCAAAAACTATTCCACAGAGACTTGCTCATCTGTGCTTACTATTCTCACTTCAAACAACAGAGGAGTGAATGAACCCAGTGTTATATCTGCAGAGAGGACTCTTCTACCATCAAGACTGCAATGATCTTATATTGCTACATTGTTTACTGTCAAGTAGAAAGAGCGGCAGATAACCATATTAAGCAAACAAACTTAGTCTCACAAAGATAAACATATTTTCAGCCCATGTGTGATCCTATATTTTATAGAGATAAAAAAATCATGTATGTATAGATAACATAAAAGTAGACGCAAACTTCCTGGGGGACTAATTCGAAATTAGCTTCATTCCTTGTGTTTGTTGTTGTGTGAAACAAACCCTGGAGAAGCAACCTGAGAGAAAAAGGATTGGTTCAGACTTCCATTCTGGAGGCAACCTAAGAGAGCAAGGGTTGGTTGGGACTTCTGTTCGGGCAGGTCTCATCACAATGGAGACAGAACAGCAGCAGGTGCTTGAGAGCCCTGGTTACAATGCATGCATAGACAGGAAGAAGAGAGAGGCAAAGTCTTGTGCTCAGCAAGCTTTCTCCTTTCTCTGCAGCCTGGAAGCCAAACTGGAGATAATGCCACCTACTTTTAAGCTGACTCTTCTCTCCTTGATTAACCTCATCACAGAGGCCTGTCTTCTAGGTGACTCTAGATCTGGCCAAACTTGAAGATCAGGATGGGAGAGTAGGGTATGGGGAGGGAGTATTACTCAACATACAACACATATTCTTTATATATTTGCATATGCCTACCCAGTACCGAGCACAATGAACATATACTATTTTTTAAAGAACTTTTTAAAGGTTGTGCTTGAGGAAGAATTCACCTAACGAGCTGTGACTGCAAAGGAGACATCTGAGGCAGGAGTAAACAGAGATGATAAACTGTAAGCCACCATCAAACAAAAAGCCACCTGTGTGAAACTATGAAACCATCGCAAATTTTGTGGCATTAAGAAGGGGAAAACTAAGCCAGGTGTGGTGGAGCATGCCTTTAATCCCAGCACTCAGGAGGAGGATTTCTGAGTTGGAGGCCAGCCTGGTCTACAAAGTGAGTTCCAGGACAGCCAGGGCTATACAGAGAAACCCTGTCTCAAAAAAACAAAAACAAAAACAAAAAACAAAAAAAGAAGGTAAAAACTAAAAACAAAACAAAAACAAAAAACAAAAAGAAGGTAAAAACTAAAAACAAAACAAAAAACTAAAAACAAAACAAAAACAAAAAACAAAAAGAAGGTAAAAACTAAAAACAAAACAAAACAAAAACAAAAAACTAAAGATAAAATCTCTTGTATGTAAAACCCGTCTTGATAAGTGACCACTAAATGACATCATACATCTCAGTGAAGCGTCGAGATTAGAATCACACAGGCCCACAATCCCAAGCACTTCTCAAATTATTGCAAAGGATTAAAAAGCAGAGGAACTCCTTTCTTAGAGGATAGGTTTTGGAGGCTGCAGTCAAAAGCTCGCTGTCTACTTGACGGAGCTTCTTCGTGTGACCAGAGAGAATGATTGACCACAGGAGACTTCAATGGTGGCCCTGGCTGATAGACTGACAGCTTCCTGGAATCTCAAGCCACACCAGTGGGCCATTCTCACAGTGCATATGGAAAAGCTTTCTTATGGAGTTTTGCTCCCATGCAGGCCACTTAGCTTTGGGTTAACCTGAATTGCGGTAGATGATAGGTAAAACTAGTTCCATGACTATTCTGAAAACTAGTAAGGGCACATTAGAATCTGAAGCATGGGGTTGTGTGACGAAAACTGATTAACATACATAGAGGTATAAAGAGATCTGAAGGCCACAGCATCTGGGGGAGCCATCTTGGTTCCTGGATCCCACCTAGAATAGTCTGCGCAAGTGAGAGTGTGAACTACAGAAGCTACACAGATTCTGGGACAAGCCTTGTTTTGGGCCTTCATCTTCTGCCAGAAGGCAGGTCTGAACGCCAGATACCTTTGCACCTTCCCTGCAAGAGGAGAGCTTGCCTGCAGAGAGTGCTCTAACCACTGAAACTCAGGAGAGAGCTAGTCTCCCAGGTCTGCTGATAGAAGCTAACAGAATCACGAGAGGAACAAGCTCTAACCAGAGACAACTATAACAATTAACTCCAGAGATTACCAGATGGCAAAAGAAAATGTAAGAATCTTACTAACAGAAACCAAGACCACTCACCATCATCAGAACCCAACACACCCACCTCAGCCAGTCCTGGGCACCCCAACACACCCAACAAGCTAGATGCACATTTAAAAGCATATCTCATGTTGATGGTAGAGGATATCAAGAAGGACTTTAATAACTCACTTAAAGAAATACAGGAGAACACTGCTAAAGACTTACAAGTCCTTAAACAAAAACAGGAAAACACGACCAAACAGGTGATAGAAATGAACAAAACCATACTAGACCTAAAAAGGGAAGTAGACACAATAAAGAAAATCCAAAGTGAGGCAACGCTGGAGATAGAAACCCTAGGAAAGAAATCTGGAACCATATATGTGAGCATCAGCAACAGAATACAAGAGATGGAAGAGAGAATCTCAGGTGCAGAAGATTCCATAGAGAACATCAGCACAACAATCAAAGAAAATGCAAAATGCAAAAAGATCCTAACTCAAAACATCCAGGAAATCCAAGACACAGTGAGAAGACCAAACCTACAGATAATAGGAGTAGATGAGAATGAAGATTTTCAACTTAAAGGGTTAGCAAATATCTTCAACAAAATTATAGAAGAAAACTTCCCAAACCTAAAGAATGACATGTCCATGAGCATACAAGAAGCCTAAAGAACTCCAAATAGACTGGACCAGAAAAGAAATTCCTCCCGACACATAATAGTCAGAACAACAAATGGACTAAATAAAGATAGAATATTAAAAGCAGTAAGGGAAAAAGGTAAAGTAACATATAAAGGCAGGCCTATCAGAATTACACCAGATTTTTTGCCAGAGACTACGAAAGCCAGAAGATCCTGGACAGATGTTATACAGACACTAAAAGAACACAAATGCCAGTCGGGGCTACTATACCCAGCCAAACTTTCAATTACCATAGATGGAGAAACCAAAGTATTCCAAGACAAAACCAAATTCACACATTATCTTTCCACGAATCCAGCCCTTCAAAGGATAATAAGAGAAAAAAAAAACAATACAAGGACGGAAACCACATCCTAGAAAAGGCAAGAAAGTAATCCTTCAACAAACCTAAAAGAAGAGAGCCACAAGAACAGAATGCCAACTCTAACAACAAAAAAGATAGGAAATAACAATTACTTTTCCTTAATATCTCTTATTATCAATGGACTCAATTCCCCAATAAAAAGACATAGACTAACAGACTGGCTACACAAACAGGACCCAACATTTTGCTGCTTACAGGAAACTCACCTCAGGGAAAAAGACGGACACTACCTCAGAGTGAAAGGCTGGAAAACAATTTTCCATGCAAATGGTTTGAAGAAACAAGCTGGAGTAGCCATTCTAATATCTAATAAAATCTACTTTCAACTCAAAGTTATCAAAAAAAAAAAAAAGACAAGGAGGGGCACTTCATACTCATCAAAGGTAAAATCCTCCAAGAGGAACTCTCAATTCTGAATATCTATGCTCCAAATGCAATGGCAGCCACATTCATTAAAGAGACTTTAGTAAAGCTCAAAGCACACATTACACCTCACACAATAATAGTGGGAGAGTTCAACACACCACTTTCATCAATGGACAGATCATGGAAACAGAAACTAAACAGGGACACAGTGAAACTAACAGAAGTTACGAAACAAATGGATTTAACAGATATCTACAGAACGTTTTATCCTAAAACAAAAGGATATACCTTCTTCTCAGCACCTCCTGGTACCTTCTCCAAAATTGACCATATAATTGGTCACAAAACAGGCCTCAACAGATACAAAAAGATTGAGATTGTCCCATGCATCCTATCAGATCACCATGGACTAAGGCTGATCTTCAATAATAACATAAATAATAGAAAGCCAATATTCATGTGGAAACTGAACAACACTCTTCTCAATGATACCTTGGTCAAGGAAGGAATAAAGAAAGAAATTAAAGACTTTTTTGAGTTAAATGAAAATGAAGCAACAACATAACCAAACTTATGGGACACAATGAAAGCATGTCTAAGAGGAAAACTCATAGCTCTGAGTGCCTCCAAAAAGGAACTAGAGAGAGCACATACTAGCAGCTTGACAACACACCTAAAAGCTCTGGAACAAAGGGAAGCAAATTCACCCAAGAGGAGTAGACAGCAGGAAACAATCAAACTCAGGGGCGAAATCAACCAAGTGGAAACAAGAAGAACTATCCAAAGAATCAACCAAATGAAGAGCTAGTTCTTTGAGAAAATCAACAAGATAGATAAACACTTAGCCAGACTCACTAGAGGGTACAAGGGACAGCATCCTAATTAACAAAATCAGAAATGAAAAGGGAGACATAACAACAAATCCTGAAGAAATCCAAAACACCATCAGATTCTTCTACAAAAGGCTAGACTCAGCAAAACTGGAAAACATGGATGAAATGGACAAATTTCTAGACAGACACGAGTTAACAAAGTTAAGTCAGGATCAGCTTAATGATCTAAAAGTCCTATATCCCCTAAAGAAATAGAAGCAGTCATTAATAGTCTGCCAAACAAAAAAAGCCCTGGACCAGACGGGTTTAGTGCAGAGTTCTATCAGACCTTCAAAGAAGATCTAATCCCAGTTCTTCACAAACTATTCCACAAAATAGAAGCAGAAGGTACTCTACCCAATTCATTCTATGAAGCCACAATTACTCTGATACCTAAACCACAGAAAGACCCAACAATGGTAGAGAACTTCAGACCAATTTCCCTTATGAATATCGATGCAAAAATACTCAATAAAATTCTCGCTAACCGAATCCAAGAACACATCAAAACAATCATCCATCCAGACCAAGTAGGTTTCATTCCAGGGATGCAGGGATGGTTTAATATATAAAAATCCATCAACGTAATCCATTATATAACCAAACACAAAGACAAAAACTACATGATCATCTCATTAGATTCCGAGAAAGCATTTGACAAAATCCAACACCCATTCATGATAAAAGTCTTGGAAAGATCAAGAATTCAAGGCCCATACTTAACCATGATAAAAGCAATCTAAAGCAAACCAGTAGTAGCCAACATCAAAGTAAATGGTGAGAAGCTGGAAGCAATCCCACTAAAATCAGGGACTAGACAAGGCTGCCCACTTTCTCCCTACCTATTCAACATTGTACTTGAAGTCCTAGCCAGAGCAATTCGACAACAAAAGGAGATCAAGGGGATACAAATTGAAAAGGAAGAAGTCAAAATACCACTCTTTGCATATGATATGATAGTATATATAAGTGACCTGAAAAATTCTACCAGAGAACTCCTAAACCTGATAAACAGCTTCAGTGAAGTAGCTGGATATAAAATTAACTCAAACAAGTCAATGGCCTTTCTCTACACGAAGGATAAACAGGCTGAGAGAGAAATTAGGGAAAAACACCCTTCTCAATAGTCACAAATAATATAAAATACCATGGCATGACTCTAACTAAGGAAGTGAAAGATTTGTATGATAAGAACTTCATGTCTCTGAAGAAAGAAATTAAAGAAGATCTCAGAAGATGGAAAGATCTCCCATACTCATGGATGGGCAGGATCAATATAGTAAAAAAGGCTATCTTGTCAAAAGCAATCTACAGATTCAATGCAATCCCCATCAAAATTCCAACTCAATTCTTCAATGAATTAGAAAGGGCAATCTGCAAATTCATTGGAATAACAAAAAACCTAGGATAGCAAAAACTCTTCTCAAGGATAAAAGAACCTCTGGTGGAATCACCATGCCTGACCTCAAGCTCTACTACAGAGCAATTGTGATAAAAACTGCATGGTACTGGTATAGTGACAGACAAGTAGACCAATGGAATAGAATTGAAGACCCAGAAATGAACCCACACACCTATGGTCACTTGATCTTTGACAAGGGAGCTAAAACAATCCAGTAGAAAAAAGACAGCATTTTCAACAAATGGTGCTGGCACAACTGACGGGTATCATGTAGAAGAATGCGAATTGATCCATTCCTATCTCCTTGTACTAAGGTCAAATCTAAGTGGATTAAGGAACTCCACATAAAACCAGAGACACTGAAACTTATAGAGGAGAAAGTAGGGAAAAGCCTCGAAGATATGGGTACAGGGGGGAAATTCTTGAATAGAACAGCAATGGCTTGTGCTGTAAGATCAAGAATCGATAAATGGGACCTCATAAAGTTGCAAAGCTTCTGCAAGGCAAAAGACACCGTCAATGAGACAAAAAGGCCACCAACAGATTGGGAAAGGATCTTTACCTATCCTAAATCAGATAGGGGACTAATATCCAATATATATAAAGAACTCACGAAGGTGGACTCCAGAAAATCAATAACCCCATTAAAAAAATGGGGCTCAGAACTGAATAAAGAATTCTCACCTGAGGAATACTGAATGGCTGAGAAGCACCTGAAAAAAATGTTCAGTATCCTTAATCATCAGGGAAATGCAAATCAAAACAACCCTGAGATTCCATCTCACACCAATCAGAATGGTTAAGATCAAAAATTCAGGTGACAGCAGATGCTGGCAAGGATGTGGAGAAAGAGGAACACTCCTCCATTGTTGGTGGAATTGCAAGCTTGTACAACCACTCTGGAAATCAGTCTGGCGGTTCCTCAGAAAATTGGACATAGTACTACCGGAGGATCCCACAATACCTCTCCTGGGCATATATCCAGAAGATGTTCCAACTGGTAAGAAGGACACATGCTCCACTATGTTCGTAGCAGCCTTATTTATAATAGCCAGAAGCTGGAAGGAACCCAGATGCCCCTCAACAGAGGAAGGGATTCAGAAAATGTGGTACATTTACACACTGGAGTACTACTCAGCTATTAAAAAGAGTGAATTTATGAAATTCCTAGGCAAATGGTTGGACCTGGAGGGCATCATCCTGAGTGAGGTAACACAATCACAAAAGAACTCAAATGATATGTACTCACTGATAAGTGGATATTAGCCCAGAAACTTAGTGTACTGGTTAGTTTTGTGTCAACTTGACACAGCTGGAGTTATCACAGAGAAAGGACCTTCAGTTGAGGAAATGCCTCCATGAGATCCAACTGTAAGGCATTTTCTCAATTAGTGATCAAGGGGGAAAGGCCCCTTGTGGGTGGGACCATCTCTGGGCTGGTAGTCTTGGGTTCTATAAGAGAGCAGGCTGAACAAGCCAGGGGAGGCAAGCTAGTAAAGAACATCCCTCCATGGCCTCTGCATCAGCTCCTGCTCCCTGACCTGTTTGAGTTCCAGTCCTGACTTCCTTTGGTGATGAACGGCAGCATGGAAGTGTAAGCTGAATAAACCCTTTCCTCCCCAACTTGCTTCTTGGTCATGATGTTTGTACAGGAATAGAAACCCTGACTAAGACAAATTGGTACCAGCATATTGGGGTATTCCTGTGACAACCTGACCATGTTTTGGGGAGGACTGTGGAAGGACTTTGGAACTTTGGGCTTGAAGATCCATTTGTTGTTATGAGCTCTGTCAGATGTTGTGTAGGAGCTTGGAAGATAATGTTGAGAACAGTGCAGAAGATGGAGGCCTGGCTTGTGAAATTTCTGAGGGAAAATTAAAGACTCTTTTCAGGGCCATTGCTGTTTTGATTGTGAAGATTCTGTAGTCCTGGTTAGCTGGGGCTGAAGAATCAGCTGTGATTAACAAGATACCAGAACTACTAAAGCAAAAACTTTGCATTACTGGGACTATTGATGCTGGTTAGCTGGAGCTAAGAAATTAGTGGTGATTAAGAAGAGACCAGCGGGCTGGTGAGATGGCTCGGTGGGTAAGAGCACCCGACTGCTCTTCCGAAGGTCCAGAGTTCAAATCCCAGCAACCACATGGTGGCTCACAACCATCCGCAACGAGATCTGGCGCCCTCTTCTGGAGTGTCTGAAGACAGGTACAGTGTACTTACATATAATAAATAAATGAATCTTTAAAAAAAATTAAAAAAAAAAAAAGAAGAGACCAGCATCATTGAGGTGACATCTTCTGGGAAGTGTTTTCTGAAAGCACAACGAGGCTGTGTTCCAGAGATAGCCAAGGTTGTACTCCTGCTGCAGCGGGACTTGGTAATATGTAAGGGTCACCCAGGTGGTACTGGTTTTGAAGGCATGAAGGGGTCATGCAGAGCAGCTGAGGCTCACCACTGAGAGGGCATGGAAGGCCATTGGTGAAGGTGCAGCTTCAGTTGCAATTGAAGGCCCAGGACTGAAGGGGCAACTCAGTGTTTTGGAGATGCCAGTACCATGAGATGACCACCAAGAGCAGCAGCAGCAGTGGAGTACAGGCATCTGGAGCCTAGAGGACGACATGTGTGCTACAAAGGGCATGGCTGGAGAAGTGACCCAAGCCCTTGGAGGAGCCCAGAAGATCGTGAGTTGGATCCCAGACATTGGAAGGTTGGACATTGATTTTTGCTTTTGATTGTGACTGTGCCCTGATATTTTCCCTCTTGAAGGAAGAAACTGTTTTAGTGGAGCCCACAGTTAAGAGACTTTTAATTGTAAAAAGACTTTGAATTTTAAAAGAGATGGATATTTTAAAGAGATTGAAATTGTAAGAATATGTAAAGACTGTGGGACTTTTAAAGTTATTTAGATCTTGGGGATGAATAAGAATGTAAGGGTTGAGGCTTACTAGTGATGTGTTTGTGTGTCAAGTTGACAAGGGGTCAATTGTACTGGTTAGTTTTGTGTCAACTTGACACAGCTGGAGTTATCACAGAGAAAGGACCTTCAGTTGAGGAAATGCCTCCATGAGATCCAACTGTAAGGCATTTTCTCAATTAGTGATCAAGGGGGAAAGGCCCCTTGTGGGTGGGACCATCTCTGGGCTGGTAGTCTTGGGTTCTATAAGAGAGCACGCTGAACAAGCCAGGGGAAGCAAGCTAGTAAAGAACATCCCTCCATGGCCTCTGCATCAGTTCCTGCTCCCTGACCTGTTTGAGTTCCAGTCCTGACTTCCTTTGGTGATGAACGGCAGCATGGAAGTGTAAGCTGAATAAACCCTTTCCTCCCCAACTTGCTTCTTGGTTGTGATGTTTGTACAGGAATAGAAACCCTGACTAAGACACTTAGTATACCCGAGATATAAGATACAATTTGCAAAACACATGAAACTCAAGAAGAATGAAGACTAAAGTGTGGACACTTTGCCCCTTCTTAGAATTGGGAACAAAACACCCATGGAAGGAGTTACAGAGACAAAGTTTGGAGCTGAGACGAAAGGATGCACCATCTAGAGACTGCCATATTCCAGGGATCCATCCCATAATCAGCCTCCAAATGATGACACCATTGCATAGTAGCAAGATTTTGCTAAAAGGACCGTGATATAGCTGTCTCTTGTGAGACAATGCCGGGGCCTAGCAAACACAGAAGTGGATGCTCACAGTCAGCTATTGGATGGATCAGAGGGCCCCCAATGAAGGAGTTAGAGAAAGTACCCAAGGAGCTAAAGGGATCTGCAACCCTATAGGTGGAACAACAATATGAACTAACCAGTACCCCTGGAGCTCTTGACTCTAGCTGCATATGTGTCAGAAGATGGCCTAGTCAGCCATCAGTGGAAAGAGAGGCCCATTGGACTTGCAAACTTTATTTGCCTCAGTACAGGGGAATGCCATGGCCAAGAAGTGGGAGTGGGTGGGTAGGGGAGTAGGGGGGGGGCAGGGTATGGTGGACTTTTGGGATAGCATTGGAAATGTAAATGAAGAAAATACCTAATTAAAATAAAATTTAAAAAAATAAAGAGATCTGAAGACAAACTATGCTGGGGTCATATTCATGATTGGTGGCTGTTTGTTTCATCCTGAGATAAGCTGATATTATAATGACAGAGAAAAGAACTTTGTGAAAAATAACTCCCGTAGCACCAGCGACCAGTAATTAAGTAGTTTCAAAGGCCAGCATCAGTGTGGTCATTGTCACTTGTGACACTTTTTTTCCTCTACGCTAATTTACACCATGTGTCATAGCTTATCATACACTGTGCCCTTTAGTCAAAACGTTGGTGCCTACATTAGCAATAAGCAGTTGGCGTGGCCGATCAGTGTCCGTGCCAGGTGAACAGTGAAGCTCCAGCTGAGATGGTCATAGCCCATTTCTCTGTACGTATTCAGAAAGGATTGCTTCCAATATTTAATTTTAGTATGAAACTTACTACATGTCTCACTTATGTGAAGAAGAAAACTAATGAAAACCAGAAAGCCATGCTAGACTTCGTATAACTAGCAAATGGCATTTCCCCGAGACGACGTCTGGATCCATTATTTTATTTATTCTCCATTTAACAAGAATACATGGTGATAAAAGTGATTTAGTGATGGAGTAATCTATCCAGACATTATTCTAATACTAGATGGCTATTACTTAATATAAATGTATTATAAATTGCATTCCTGTGTGGAACCTCACAAATAAAACCTTCCATGAATTAAATATTATTTCATAGAACTGACATTTTTTTCTGTCTGAGGGTATAAAAAAAAAATCTATGGTTAGGATACTTGTATATTTTTCAATACTTATAATTCCCAAAACTTCCTGCCCTCGATGCTGTTATATGACTATAAAAAGTAAAGTTGATTGCTTTAATGTTATTTTAACTTCAAGTTAAGAGAGAAAAATAACATCTTACAAGTTGCTGCTTAATCAAGTATGCAAACCTGTAACTTCAGAGATATTGGTAGGAAAATTTCTCCAAATATCAGCTTGTCTTAATTAATGCCTTGTACAATCTAAAAGCAGCTTGCCAGTTCCTGAGTGAAGTAATAACTCAGGAGGGGTTTGTAGGGACAAATGTTGATATAATCACAGACTAGATGCTCCTTCGGCTGATTAAGAACATGTAAAATCAAACTGACACCCACTGCAGGTAAAACTGAAGTCACTGTCACACTTGTCATTGACAGGTAAACAGGAAACACACTAGTTTGCACACACAGTGTACATGTGTGTGTGTGTATGTGTGTGTGTGTAAATTGCTTTTAGATAGGTGTCATTATAGCTGTGCGTCTGAACTATCCCAGTTCCATTTTAAGTGGCTCTTCCATTCCACTAACAATAAGATTTGGATACGAGATACGAGATGAAAAGCTGTCTACTCCCTGCTCCACCCTTCTAGGTGGAGAATGACCCGGTACTCATTATAAGCTTAACATCACCACCTGCTGGAGAGAAGCTTGCACATTTTGCAAGAAATATCTATGTCATACCTTCTTCTCCCACTGCAGAAGAGGGGATGAAGACATTGTAGGAGCCGAAGGTGGTAGATGACCACAAGGAAACAGTGTCCTCCAGACTCAGCAGTTGCACATAAGACCTTACACCAGTTGTAACAACATGCACAAGACTCTGTGAGCTCAAGCCAGGTAAACTCCCAGCACTGAGGGAGGCATGAACTCCCACTCCTAGCTGAGCTACTAGCAACCAACCAATAGCTGCTGGGAAAAGGAGAGTTGGCATCTTTCAGGGTGTGGCCTCTAAATTGACCATGCTCCAGGGAGTGGCCTTACATCTACGAGTATGTCAGAATCAACAACAGGACTTAATGGGCTCTTTTTAAAAAAAAAAAAATACAAAAGTTGTAGCTGTAAACAGATTGAGTAGATCCAAAGGAGTTGGAGGAGGAGGGTGAATATAATCAAAATAAATGGAATTAAATCCTGAAAGAATAAAAATATTATGAGTAAATAAAATTGGCATGTGTAAGTAAAAACCTCTTTCCCTAGCTAGAGTCCAGCCTGGCTACATTCCTAGCTCTCATTCTGCTCTGCCCTTTGGCAGGAGTGCCCACCATAGCACAATTCAGGGATGCAGAATGTACTTGAATGAATGCAGGAATTCAGGAATGTACTTGAGTTTAGAGTTCAGGGTTAAAGAGTCCTCTTGCCTGCGATACAAGCCACATTTCTAGTAGACAGTCTAGCAGGAACAAAAATATCTCTGAAGTTACAGGTTTGCATACTTGATTAAGGAAAAAACTTTTAAAATGATATTTTTCTTTCAAAACCTGAAGTAAATGTGACATAAAAGCAGTCAACTTTATTTACCTTAATCAACGAAAACGTTTTTGCCTTTACTTGTTCATATTCCTTACTTTATTTAGAACTTGTGCAGGCAAGAAGTGTGCTTCTAGCTGGGCTTCCAAAAGGACTTCCAAACTATCAGTGAAGATAGTAGCTGAATATTCCACAGAACGATAGATTTTAACAAGACTATTTTCCTGAAGCTGAAATCGTATACTCTTGCAAAACACAAAAGAAAATACTACAGAGAAATAAAATTTTGTAAAAAGATTAACAAATTAGCATGTATTGGCCTAGACTCTGACTTGATGTCAATTCTCGGATAATCTATTGCATGTATATTGCCAGAAGGAGAGAGAGGAGAAAATGAATGAATGCACACACACACACACACACACACACACACACACACACACACAAAACTCGTAAAAATATAGCTGATTCGTGGTTAACTCCACAAACAAGACTCTTTACTGGGTCATTTCCTGCTTCTGCATACAAGGAAGTACTCTAATACGGGCTAATGGCATCAATGATGATTGCGTTTGGAGAGACTTAGCACTGTGTACATCAGAGTTTAGGGAGGAAAGTCAGAGACAACAGACAGGGCTACTAGCAGATCACAAGGTGAAGGCAGCCAAAAGAGGTAGAGATGGGAAGGTAACCTACGTGGGAAGTCAGTGCCATTGAAAGCTGGTCAGCACACAGTGGGAATCATTGGAATCAATGGAGAGAGAGAGAGAGAGAGAGAGAGAGAGAGAGAGAGAGAGAGAGAGACCTGAGTCCACAAAGCTTATTAAACCCTAATTGATACTGTTAATATAGAACTTGTTCATGTCCTCCCTCAAGGAACTTGACCTTCAGTTGAGGACGTGACATGGGTGGAAAGAAAAGGCAAACAAAATGAGAATGTGCAACACTTGAGCTGAACTACAAGAGAGAAGGGAGGAAGGGGAGAGCGTGACAAGGTGGTAAAAGAGAAGCTGCCAGAGTTCTCGCTCTCGGACACAGCCTCTCGCACAATGGCTCTTTCAAGCTTCTCACCAAGCTTTCTGCTGGATAACTGTCCTGTTTGGGGATGCAGAGTAGACGCTCCACTCGGAGGTTCTGTGTAGTCCCCAAGTCACACAGTGGGTGAGTGGGAGGTCTCTGATTTAAACCCAACTCCCTCAGGCTCCTCCAACTGCTTTTTTCTCTGTGCGCGGAACAATAACTCTTTGTGAGATTATATGCAAAGGCAACCAGGCCCTAGAAAATAGGGAAACACAATCCTTCAGCCAAAGGGTGGCTGAAATGTTCTGCTTACACGCGAGCAAAGGAAGCTTCCTCGAGAGGAAAGCGCTTCTGTACATTCTGAAGTACCCAGAATAGATCTAACTACAGGAAAGGACACAGACAGCTCTAAATACAAATAGCACAGAGCCTGGGGAGAAAAATCCCACAAGAGAACAGAGCAGGAAATGCCACTGGGTGAACATAAGGAAAGAGAATATTATTTTAAGAGAATCAATAAAGCCAGGGTATTTTTTCATTTTTTTTAAGTGGAAGGCTGGGTAGCTGTTCCAGTTTGTTCCTCTGTTGCTGTGATAAAACCTGTTGCTATACTAAAACACTGACCAAAAAGGGGAGAAAGAGGTTCATTTCGGCCTACAGTTATAGCACGCTATGGAAGGAATCTAAGGCAGGGACATGGAGGTGGGGGACTAAAGCTATGGCCATGAAGGAACTATGAGCTTGCTCTCCCTGGCTCACTCAGCCAGGACCTCCTGCTCAGCGATGGCCCCACCCACAGTGTGCTGGGCCCTCCCACATCAACCATCAGTCAAGACAATGCACCACAGACTTGCTCACAGGTCAATCTGATGGAGACAATTCTTCCATTGAGGCTCCCGCTCTCCAGGTGTGTCCAATTAAAAACCAGCATTATCCATCACAGCCGTTTCATAACGAAGGCAGCCAAAGACTCCAGTTACAGAAGCCAATGTGAACCAAATGTAGCAGTGGAGAGATCAAGGACTACTAGAAAACAGCAGTGGCTCCCAAGTGTAGACACAAGAAGGGGTGGACTGCAAATACCCCGCAAAGACGCTGCACCTGACTGTGGGCATAGTGAAGAGCTGGGCTTCTAAGCAGAGATGAAGTTGTCTCGGACTCATGCTCTGTAAGACAAGTTTATAGAATGCCATTCACGTTTAAAGGATGCATTTTAAAACACTCCTGAAATAACACAATGGGAAGTGCTAGGTTTCAGGAAGTGTGATGATAAAAGGTGTGTTTAAAGAGAGAAAAGCATGCAAGAATCTCTACAAATGGAAGCTCTTCTTTGTGAGGGCCAAGGAGAGAGAGAAGGCAAAGATTCAGTCGCAGGGCAAGCAGTAAGAGAAGAACACAGGAGAAAGCTCAGATGGTTGGTATAGGAGCACCGTGGATAAAGGAAAGGCCAACTGCATCCAGCAAGCATCAGCCTGGATGACAATGAGAGGGACAGAGACAGGAATGCCACTGGATCTGGGAACAGTGACTCGAATGGCATCAGTTTTGATCTGCACGGTGAGCTCTTGAATATTACACACTGAAACATCATTAAAACAGTTGCCACCAGAAGAGACCTACCAATCAAAACTACAGAGAAACACCATTGTCTCACACCTGTCAAATGGCTTTTCAATTTTTTTACTTATTTGTTTAATTATTTGTTTTTTCAAGACCAAGTTTCTCTTGGCTGTCCTGGATATCCCCCCCGCCACCCTCTCTCGACTAGGCTGGCCTCCAACTCATGGAGATCTGCCTGCCTCTGTATCCTGAGTGCTGGAAGATGGGTATTATTGCAGTTTGGTCTGTTGCTATGCATTACAATGCTAAATTCTCTATTCAAGGTCTAGGCCTAGGAGTGAACTCCACATTTACGGACTGGTTAAACAAAATTGGCTACAGCCAATTAACTGGAGGGATTAGAGGTAGGTGGGTTTTGAGTTACCTGGTTGGGGGTGGAGGAGAGAGAGGAGTGAGGAGAGACCAGGGGAAGAAGGATGAAGAAGGAGGGGAGAGAAGGAAGCCGCCATGAGGGGAGGTGGACCATGGTCAGGAGAAACAGCAAGTATCTGGGGTGCATCGCTAAGGAGGTAGCTAGGCCTTCAGTGAGAAGAGTAGACTAGAGGTTACCCCTCAGAAATTGCCAAAGCCATATAAAATAACCATAGTCTGAGTCTCATCCATTTGTATGCTCGTCAGGGATGTGTTTAAATTGATTGTACTATAGATACCATTGACAACAACTAAAGATAAGTAATGGCTAGGATATGGAAAAGTTATAACTCCTAGGTAATGTTGGAGAGAACTAAAAATGGTGCATCCAACATGGAAAACACTATGGAAGTTCCTCAAAAAAATTAAAATTAGGGCTGAGCATGATGTAGAGAATAATATTTTACCCACTGTCATGTAAGCAGTCCTTATTAATATCTCTCTCTCTCTCTCTCTCTCTCACACACACACACACACACACAAGAATGTTGAAAGGAGTCTGGTTGAGAAGTGGAATGTCAGGGAGGGGGAGGAGGACATGAGGCACTAACAGAGAGTGAATATAGCCAATCACACTGCAGTGGGCTGAACGTGCTTGGCCCGTGGGAAGCGGCACTATTAGGAGGTATAGCCTCATTGGAGTAGGCGTGGCCTTGTTAGAAGAAGTTTGTCACTCTGTCACACAGCTTTGAGGTCCTATGCTCAAGCTCCACCCAGTTCTGAAGAAAGCCTCCTCCTGGTTACCTTAGGAACAAGATGTGGGACTCTCAGCTCCTCCTGCACCATGCCTGCCTGGATGCTGCCATGTCCCTTCCTTGATGATAATGGACTGAACCTCTGAACCTGTAAGCCAGCCCCAATTAAATGTTGTCCTTAAAAGAGTTGTTTTGGTCATGTTGTCTCTTCACAGCAATGAAACTCTGAGACACACGTGGTGTGTGTGTGTGTGTGTGTGTACATGCATGCATGTGTATGTGTGTATGTGTGTGTTTGTGTGTGTATATGTGTGTGTGTCTGTGTATGTGTCTGTGTGGGTGTCTGTGTGTATATGTGTGTGTGTGTGCATGCATGCATGTGTATGTATGTATGTGTGTGTTTGTGTGTGTATATGTGTGTGTCTGTTTGTGTATGTGTCTGTGTGGGGGGGGTGTCTGTGTGTATATGTGTGTGTGTGTGTGCATGCATGCATGTGTATGTATGTATGTGTGTGTTTGTGTGTGTATATGTGTGTGTCTGTTTGTGTATGTGTCTGTGTGTGGGGGGGTGTCTGTGTGTATATGTGTGTGTGTGTGTGTGCCTGTGTGTGTCTGTATGTGTCTGTATACATGTGGATATCTGTGTGTACACATGTGAGTATCTGTGTCTATGTGTGTGTATGTATGGGTGTCTGTGTCTATGTGTCTGTGTGTGTGTGTGTGTGTGTACCAATAAGGCCCACAGCTTGCTGACCTGCTCCTTGAGGCACTTGCCGACCAAGGCTTTCCTACAGGCCAAGCTGATGAAGACATCTTCTTAACTGTAGTCCCCTCTTCCTAGGTGACCCACGTTGGTGTCGAGATGACAAAAACTAAGCAGCCTAAACTCCAAAACCTCATGAAAATATCCCCCACCCTGTCCTGGAGCTCCTCCTCTTCTCTACTGAGGCTGATAACCAGCGTAGCCGCCGCTCCCGTGAGTGGTGATAAGCCAGTGTCTTACCTCTTCTGTGACGTTGCTTTCTCACACGTACAAATGAACGTGAGAAAATTAACCACTGCATAGGGCTCTTAGCAGCCTTGCCTCTTAGAAGTTGTGACTTCTTAGAAGTCACTGCCTAACGTGCCTGACTGGGGGACACATGCTGAAGGTGCCTTGGTGTCCTGCATGGCACTCATCACAACTAGAAGGCATAGGACGGTCTGGATTAAATGGTCATGCTAACCAACAGCTTCAGGTCATTTGAATACATGCTAGAGAGACACAATGTTGATATGGATCTTCAAGTTGCGAGAGAGAAGAATGGACCCACCTGGGGGCAGCCGAGGGGAGTGTTTCCTCTAAAACCTGGACCATCTGATCAGTAGTAGCCTAGATCTCCTATCAGCCAAGCAGAAGTCAAACAGAGCTAGCAACTCTACCGTGCCTATCTGCCTGACTCATGGTTTAACCCCTTCAACACTAAGGCTGGAATAGGGAAACCGGCAGCGATGGCTTCTCGCGGTCTTAGCTTCAGAGATGAAGAAAGAGCACTGCTGGACTCGGCACTTGCATGTTCAAGCCACAGGAATGTAGCATGCGCTATTGTGCTTGTGCTTCTGGTTATGGGAAAGAGTTCTGAGCAAAGACATCCACACAGTGGCCCCGGGCAGCAAGGGAAAGGCAGGATGCTAAACACTTCATCTCTATCTCCATTCAGACAGCAGTGTTCCTCAGCTAATGGATGTACTGCATCTCAACAAAGCATAGCAAGAGAAACGGGGGCTCCAGAACTCGAGGCTACTGACCACTACAGAGTAATGCCATGGCACTCTGTAATTGTTGCTTTTCTTGTGATCTCAGGTCTGCTTGGTGGGGTCCTCTGCCTGCTGCTGTGGCCCACTACTGGGAGAGAATATCCCTAGACCCCCCAAAAAAATCAAATTTCAAAAGGTGAAGTGGTATTGCTACTGGATGCCCTTTTTAAAAAATTGTTGTGAAGTCAAAATACAAAAGACAAGCTTCATGAGTCAGACACCCTCTCTATCATGGTTCACGAGTCAGGCTCCCTCTGTATCACAGTACAGGAGTCAGGCTCCCTCTGTATCACGGTACAGGAGTCAGGCTCCCTCTGTGTCATGGTTCAGGAGTCAGGTACCATCCGTGTCATGGTACAATGTCACAACACCCTGTGGCCAGTAGGATAGATTTATAATGATGTTAATGAGTCACAGATGCAAAAATCATAAAGATAATGAATATACACAGAAATTATTGTTTTATAAGTACATGTACATAAGAAAATATACCCAAATATTAGCACTAGTGTTCCCTAATTGACAGGATTACTGGGAGTTTTTCTTCATTAAACTTTAATAATTCCAGCAAGATTCTCCTAGGAAAACAGAAAGGTTGTCTTGTTTGACATTAAATGCAGCCCCTTCTCACTGTGCCCTCCCCTCACGCTCCTCTCTCGCCTTTGCTCTGAGGTCTGATCTCAGCTCTAGGTGTAACCTGGTTAAGAGCATATGCTGTCTGGCACTGTGAATTTATCCGTTGTGACGTTGTTGTTGTTGTTGTTGTTGTTGTTGTTGTTGTTGTTAGTTTTTCGAGACAGGGTTTCTCTGTGTAGCCCTGGCTGTCCTGGAACTCACTTTGTAGACCAGGCTGGCCTCAAACTCAGGAATCCGCCTGCCTCTGCCTCCCGAGTGCTGGGATTAAAGCCCGGCTCGTCGTGACTTTCTTACTCAACCTATATTCTGTCCTTGACACTACTGACCATCACGGCCCAAAAATCATTTTGTATTATCAGACAAACCCCTGTAGAAGCAGCAGGGTTGCGGGTGCAGGAAGTAAGAGTCCTGATCAGCAGCAGTAATGTGCTCACATCCTCTTATCCTAAAGCTAAGTTTCTCTTTTCCTCCCCCTCACCCCCTAGGGGACAGACAGACAGAGCTCAGTAAACATGAGGTTTTTTCCTTCTTTGTTACACCACTAAGTATCACAGTCATTCACGATGAACAAAGTCAAAGTCAGGTCCCAACCTTTTGAAGCTTCCAGCTTCCTCTCCCTTTGATCTCAATGTTTCAAAATAATCTGCATGGCTTTTTGGACAGCTCCTCCATCCAAAATGAACCGATTCCATGAATGAGAGCAAAGACGCCGCCGGCTGTCCCTGCCCGATGTCATCAGCTCGGCCGTGCTCAGCAGGAAAAGTAACCCACTGTTCCCTCACTGTGGCTTCTCCCAAGGCTCTCAACCATCCAGCCAGAGGCTGTGAGCTCCCATGGCTGGGCCTTTATCCATTCTCCTCTCCACGGACTGCCTAGCCACAGGCTTGGCACACAGAAAGAGCACTACAAGACGTTGTGCAATGAACAATTATTTCATTCAGTCACCAAATCGGATTCAGAGCTAGGATAAGATGGGTAAATGGGATCCCAGCATGGCCAAGGGATACGGAGCGTGCTGACTGACCCAGATGCTCAGAAGGCTTGCCGGTCTAAGAGAGGAAGGAAGTCAGGAAGAGGAGCGAGTGAGGGTCAGGGCGTGTTCTCTGGTGCAGAGGACTGTTCCTATCTTGCCCTCCTCTCTGCCTACCCCAACCAACCCACACTGGTATTTATTTGCAGGCTGTGGGTTCATAGCTTGCATTTGATCAAATAGAGAGACTAAGAACCTAGTCCCCCGACAGGCTCAATGCCCCCAGAGTGTACCAGAAACGTGGAAAGGGTGAAGCATATTTGCCTTCACATTGGGTATTTAAACCTCATCTCCAAGCAGCACACTAGAGAATTACTTGTACTGTGAAATGAATCACAGAGAGCCCAGGAGACCTTTTGTTCACAGTTAAATCTAAAAATCGGTTCCTTGTAAGACTTCTGCTTTTGACTGCATTTCTGTGAACATAAATGAAAACCAATTATCTTCCTTTTCCCATGATGACAGTGAACAGCGGACATGAAAGACTTCACAATGTTTCTTTATGGCTGGGTTAAAGATCTAGTGATGGTTGGTGAAAACATTGTGTCACCTGGTGGCCAAGGATATTAGTTCTACACAGACTGACAGCCAGACACGGACCAGCTTACCTCTACCTGCTGCCCTTTCCTAGTCCCCCACAGATCCCTTTACATTGATCCAGCCCTCTACCAAGGAAGTAACCGTCACCACGTGTCCATCAATGTAATCGAACCGGATCACAGCGCTGCTGGACGGATGACCGAACTCACATTTTACACTAGTTGAATATTTAGACACTAAGACATTTAACACGGGAACATAAAGCAATATGCCACCTTTGCTACTACTGTGTCACTAAACATGTTTGTCTTATTTTGTTTGTGACCTCTCTGGAACTCACTATGTAAAACAGACTGATGTTAAACTCACTAAGTTCTGCCTGCCTTTGCCTCTCAAGTGTGTGCCTCCATGTCAAGCCGCGATTTTTTTTTTTAATGTAAGACATTTTCTCGTGGTGAAGGGTGAGTCTAGTTGCTGAGGCAAGCATTTAGCATTTGGTAAGAACTCCTTGAGAGGTGTATTTCCTTGAGTCTAAGAACTCACAGACCATGCATGGATGAACTTCCAGAGGTAGACAAGTTCCTTGTGGAAAATGGAGTGTGCTTATATGTTTGTTTATATGTGCACATAACCCGACAGATGTCAACTCCTCAGAATGCTTGTTGACTTTAACAAATGTGGCTTAGAAAGTGCTTATTTCCCAAAATATTTCCAGTTACTCAAAATACTCTTTGAGTCTTTTCCTTTGGAATGTTGTATTTAGTGAGCAATCTTGGTGATGATAAATCTTCCGTGGAGATGGTGTCTCAATTAGGGTTTTACTGCTATGAACAGACACCATGACCAAGGCAACTCTTATGAGGACAATATTTAATTGGGGCTGGCTTACAGGTTCAGAGGGTCAGTCCATTATCATCAAGGTGGGAGCATAGCAGCATCCAGGCAGGCATGGTGCAGGAGGAGCTGAGAGCTCTACATCTTCATCTGAAGGCTGCTAGCAGAATATTGGCTTCCAGACAGCTAGGATGAGGGTCTTAAAACCCACACCTACAGTGACACACCACTCCAACAATGCCACATCTCCTAATAGTGCCACTCCCTGGGCAGAGCATATATAAACCATAACAGATGGCTTTGACTTAAAGAGAGGGAAAAGCATGGCAAGAGAATATAGTAAGTAAATGGATGCATTATTTAGTCTGGTTTTGTTGTGAGTAACATAACTACAAAACACAGGGACCTTTTGTTAGATTTAAGGTAAAGTAAAGGCTACAAAACCATTGAAAGTCACATGGGAAGACACCAATAAAACATCAATGCTTTATCAGATAATATTAATCAAATGGGTGAAATCATTATTTAATGCTTATTTGTTGGCAAATATTTACTGTCTACACCTAGCAGACGCTCTTATAAGTGCTGGAGATCATAGTTAGCAAAAGTTTCCACCTTCATGTAGAGCTATTCTGCTGCACACTCACTATCCTCCTACACACACACACACGCACACACACTCTGTGCTCTTACCACACACACTTAAATATTTTTTCTTCATTTTCACGCGTCTGGTGTTTAGTCTATGCACTATGTGTGTGCAGTACCTGCAGAAGCAAGAGAGCAATGGAACTAGAGAAAATGGTGAGCTGCCACTTGGGTGAATGGACCCAAAGCCCCAACTTCTGGAAGAGCAGCCAATGCTCTTCTGAGACATCTCTCCAGCCCCTCTGCCATCCACTTAACAGTTCAATTAATCTAACATGCATTGCTCAACAATTAAAACGTGTTAACAGATATAAAGCAAAACAAAATGTAAGAGAAAGTATATTACCGAAAAGCATCATGTCTGGGAAACAAACCACTCATGGCAAATGCCCTCTGGTGTGTAGAGTGTGAGTTAAAACAACTGATGGGAATGGACGATGTCTTAGTCAGGGTTTCTATTCCTGCACAAACATCGCAACCAAGAAGCAAGTTGGGGAGGAAAGGGTTTATTCGGCTTACACTTCCATACTGTCGTTCATCACCAAAGGAAGTCAGGACCGGAACTCAAGCAGGTCAGGAAGCAGGAGCTGATGCAGAGGCCATGGAGGGATGTTCCTTACTGGCTTGCTTCCCCTGCCTTGCTCAGCCTGCTCTCTTATAGAACCAAGACTACCAGCCCAGAGATGGCACCACCCACAAGGAGACCTCCCCCTTGATCACTAATTGAGAAAATGCCTTACAGTTGGATCTCATGGAGGCATTTCCTCAACTGAAACTCCTTTCTCTGTGATAACTCCAGCTGTGTTGAGTTGACACAAAACTAGCCAGTACAAACAGGGTTGCTGTAACCAAGCACAGAAATTGAAAAGCAAACAATCCTGCCTCTAGAGGCCTTGCAGGTGTGGCTGCTGTGTCACATGTGCATCAGTAGGTGGCAGAGGAGAAAGAGGCTATGTCCATGCTGGCTGCTCTGACCTGTGAACTTCTCAATGATTAGTAGACTAACATTTCCTGAAAAGGTAAGCCTGAGACAACCACCAACAGTCTGGCATCAAGGAGGCTGGGGTGGGCTCCAAGGTCAGTGAGCAAGCAGGAGACTAGAAGAGCCTTGCCTGGGGTGGGAATGAGCCCGAGACAGACAACCCTCACATGGGAATACAACAGACCACCATCCTGGCACTATGGGGCCCAGACAGAGCCTACTCTGAGATAACGACCAGCCCAGTGCTGCGCAGGCCTGAAGACCATGCCCAAGATGACCCCTAACCAGGGTCATAATGCACCAGCAGGGCACAGTATTCCCAAAACTACTCCTGAGATGACCCCAGACACTCACAGATCTAGTCACCACTAAGAGGAGCAAGTAAGCGGTAGAGAAATGGAAGAGAAAAAGAAACAGAACATAGGCACAGTGCGGAGAGGCAGAACTGGAGAGTTGAAGGTAGTAAGGTAGAAACAGCCTGATATAAGTAGTCAGTGATGCCACCTGGGACCATAACAGGGTCCTGGCCTGTGCTGCCACCAGATACCATATCAGGGTCCCTGGCCCTACAGCAACAGAGGTCTGTTACCACCAAAGGCCAGGTGGAAGTCCCTGATCATGCTGATGTCTGAAGGCTGTGCAGAATTGGCCCTTACCTGGGCATTATGGGAAAGCTGGCCCTTGGTGGCATGACAGCAGGAGAGATGATCCCAACCCCTAGCCAGCTGCAGCTCTCAGGAGAGCAGGCCCTGCACCTCCCCTGGGCAGCACAGTAGAGCTGACCCTGAGAGTAGAGCGGCACAAGCAAGCCACCCCTGAGGGCATGAGCGTAGGAGAGCTGGCCCTGCCACACGAGTGCCTCATGGTGATATAGGGGAGGAAAAGATGCCCCTTGCTACATATGGCAGACATGAGAGGTGGCACAGAGGTCTTCAGAGAGGGAGACCTGGCCCTGCCTCTCTACAGAACAGTAGAGCTGGCCCTGGATGTGGGGGTTGCTAGTGAGTCGGTCCTGAGGGCATGAGAGCAGGAGAGCTAACTTGCTCAGATACCTCTCAGGCCCAGATCCAGGGCTGCGAATTGAACCCCATCAGTGAACTGCTGGAGTGCATGAAAGGGTGGGTCCTACAGATCTAAAACTACAGGATCTCCATGACACAGCGCAGTGACAGGGTATCTGAGAGGAACCACGATGATGTTCTAGTGCTGAACAGGATTGAACAGGATTGAGTAGCAGAAGCCAGAGGCCTCGAACCTGACCAATGAATGACTCATTTCGTTGAACATCTGCCAGAAAAGAAACATGGACAAAAGGGTAGACTGTGGGACACACTGTGACACACGACAGCTTCCACAATGAGATTTTTTTTTCTCTGCTGGAGGGGAGGTTGCAAAGATGGAAGGCAGGTATGAGGGGAGGGGGAGATGAGAGGGATTGGGGTACATGGTATGAAATTCACAAAGAGTCAATAAAAAGGTTTTTTTTTAATTAAACAATAATGATATTTATTTGGTAATTGTGAAAGAAACGTGTATATGTGTATTTGTTTATGTATGTATATATGTGTATGAATGCATAAATATTCTTTATGTTTGGTCACCTTAATGAAGCAAAAGCTACAGTGAGAGCCAATTTTTTTTTTTTAAGAATTTGAGACCCAGGACTGTGACCCTGGGGTACTGGAAAGCCAGACTGTGCACATCAGCCTGGGTCACAAGTGTGCCTCCTCCCCTGCTAGACTATAAGGATGGGCCTCATCCAGATAAAATAAACGTCCATCTTCCTCTAACCTAGATGCTTCCAGTTGTTTCTAATACACACACTGTGCACATCGCAGAGCCCAGAAAAGTAGTTCTCTCACATCTTTTAAATACACACAATATATACACAAAAGGTTGAGTCGGTTTAAATGACCCTAAAAGTAAGCACTTATAAATGAGAGGAATATAAGAGTAAAATGTCCTGACTTTCCCAGACTGGAATAGATCCCAGTCTGTCCACCACTCCTTCCATTCTGTGGCTAGAAAATCCAACGGGTGAGTAGTGAGTGGTATTAAGAGCATACTAAGGATTCCTTATAGTTCCAAAGCTTGAGTGCCAAGAAAGGCAGCAACACTGGAACTGTGGCTGTCATGCCTACACTTCCTCTGTGTATTAGTTAATTAATGATGGGGGACACTCAAGAGCAGACATCTAGATATGCAGATATTGAAGCAAATGCTATTTGGAAATGAATAAACTGGTATAAGCAAGGACTAACTGGCTTGGTATAATAAGGGAGGAGATCTCTTGGGCATGGAATGCACCAGCTGGAAGATTGCTTTGTCCCCTTCTGATGAACATGGGATCAGGAGACAGAAGACAAGGCACCATGGCCTCTGAAAAACCATCAGCTGCTACAAAAGAGCCGGCTGAGATCCAGGAAGAATTCCTCCTTGGGACAGGGCTTGGGATGGAGTCTAAGTCTGGGAAGAGTTGAGATCTGTACATTAGCACTTTGGTTATTAACCACCTACTGTGCTCACATCCTCAGCAAACCTGAAGGTAATGGTGGCTCAATATGTGTAAACTGGGGGCTGGGGGAGGGGGAGTATGCACTATGGGACATGGGACACAAAAATTGACAGCTATGTCTACAGACTCCTATAGAGTGAGTGGCCTGCTCTGCCATTTGACCTAGAAACAGAATATTTTATCTGCCAGTCATAGATTTTCTTATTAGTTTCACTCAGAGACCAAAGGATGTCTCTCAGTGTTTTAACAATGGGATATCTACATTGTGGGATGTTGCGTATAAGCTAGGAGACACTCAGGAATTCTCATGCAAAAGGCTGAGACGCGACAAATTCCCACATCATAAAGAACTAGAGATAAAAAGTTCCCGAGAAAAGTCTCCTGTTACCGTGCTCTCTGGTCAGTCTCTGTCATTGCATGATTGCACACACGTGTCATACCCCGCAAGAAAGGAAAGGCATCCTTTTCCATTTGAGAGGGTGCCAAGCCACTCATGCAAACTGACCTTAGGAAAACCAAAAAGCTAGTTTTTAAAAAAAAATGATAATAGACAGGGCAGTGGTAGCACAAACTTTAATCCCAGCACTAGGGAGGCAGAGGCAGGTAGATCTCTGTGGGTTCAAGGCCAGCCTGGCCTACAGAGTGAGTTCTGGGATAGTCGGAACTACAGAGTAAAACTCTGCCTTGAAAAACCAGAGAGAGAGAGAGAGAGAGAGAGAGAGAGAGAGAGAGAGAGGAGATAGACAGATAGGCAGGCAGACAGATAGAATAATAATATCTGGTGAAATGGCCACACATTACTTACAAGTCCAATATTCAGCAAACACTTCATGGTTAAACATGATCGTAATGAAGGTAGAGAACGGGGTTTTGTTTCATACTGTGGAGGGAAAGTGGAGCCATCAGAACGGTGGTATTTGAGCACATAAAGGACTCATTGAGGCAGAGAGAACCCTCGCTCACCACTCCTGGTGGGAGAAAGATGAGAAAGGGCAGGATTCCTGTGCCAAGAGGTCAGATACCCAGAGCACCAAGGACAGGCACAGAAATGGCCCAGACTGGGCTGAGTTGCAGTGTGAAGAACAGCCTCTGTGTTACATAATCCTTGAGAGAAACTTGCCCACTGGCAAGTTCTTTTTAAGAGTAGTTATATCAAACATTTTAACATTTTCTCTAATGTCAGCACTTCCCTGGAGCCCTCATCTCAGACCACAGGTGTTTCTGTCATCTCCTGTTCTCTCTTGTTTTTAATCTAAAATGGGAGCAAGGTGGCTTCAGATATTATAGCCAATTGTAAATGAAATTGAATGAATAGTATTAATGCTACAAATGAAACTCCATCTAACTAAATTTTCTACCATGCTGGCATTTTCATCTATGAAAAGAGAAATGGTTTAAATTTGGCTGCTTTACTCTGTGTTCATTAACTTCCTCTGGCACTCAATTGACCCCCTGTCCTCAGCACTCAATTCTGTAAGAAGTTCCTAATAAAATGCTAGCAAAAGCGAAATTACTCTCACCTCAGGACCTACAACAATAGGTAAATTTCCTTTACATAATCTCAAGATACCCACTTTATTTGGTTTTTAGTTAAATGGGTATGTGTGTCCATGTGCACATATGTGTGCACATGTATATATGTGTGTATGTGTAGTGTGTGTATGTGTGTGTGTGTATATACATATATATAAAATGTATGAGAATATGTATACATGTATGCATGTGAATGTAGTAAGTGTGTATCTGTGTCTATATGTGTATGTACATGTATATGTGTATGTGTATGCATGTATATCTATGTATGTGTATATGTGTAGTATTATATATATGTATGTGTATATTTATGTATACATGTATGCATGTGTGTATATGTATGTATATATGTGTATATGTGTGTGGGGGTGGTATATGAGTGTGGAGGCCAGAGTATGCTATACTATAAAGTACCTGCCATGTAGCACCAAGATAAGGCTGATAAATATTTTACTATTTTCCTAAATGTAACTGGACTCCATAAAATCTAGCAATTTCAGGAGACCTTCAAATTGGCAGCACTACAGTTATTAATGTCAGCATTTAGGAATTCAATCAATACCTCCTAAGTTTCCCAGAAAAGGTCAAAAAATAAAAAAGTCTCAAGGCCTCCAGTCTGTGCTTTGCAAGTGATGGGCCGCGAGCGTTCTTTTTTCTATTTAAAGCTCTAGTGAGTGCGCTTTTGTCCCTGCTGAGCTACTCAGAGTTTTAATCATGTGACCGGTATTTTTATTTAACGTGAAAATGTCATTTGAGTAATTAAAGATTTGTTCTTTAATCTATCAACTTAATGCAAGTGTTAAATAACACTGAGTCCAGGGCTGTCCCTTCTAGGTCACCATATATCCATCCCTCTTGCTTCTAAAACATTCATAGTCACCTTTGGATGACAGTGTCATGCTCTCTGTCTTATCCCAATCCCCCCACCCCATGCTACTTAATCCCTCTTGGGTGTTCATTCTTATCTTGGGCAATGGATCCCCTAGATATGTTTATTAGGCCCATGTCTTATCTCCTTACAGTGTGAATACTCAGTCCTAATAAAACCATTGTCTTCCCTCTGAATATCAAAAAGACCTTCCCAAACAGATCTCCACCTCCCACGTCTAAACTTATATCCTAGCTCTGTGGCCTTTCCCATCTCAAGCATCCCTCATTCAAGCGGCATGGCTTGCCTGAGTTTCCACATCTCCCAAACCTCCTCTGCTGCAGTGGATATTGGTTGAGATTGATCTCTCTCAAGATATAAAACAGCTGGTAGGCACTCAGCAACAGAAGGCCAAAGCAGCCAAGAAGACTTCTAACAGACTTCTCCATTTACACGGGTTGAGTAACCAAAATTCTTACCAAAAGCCAGTAAGTCTTAACATGGTCTTTCCCTCTATAAATGCTATCATTATCACCACGCCATACACCAAAACTAGTACAAATTTTATATGGTACAAAAGAAATGACCAGTATTTTATGACGATTTAATCCCATCCATCCCCTCTTAGGCTCTTGAAGCAATGATAAAGCAAAGGTTCCTTATTCCTTAGAATAAGTACATTGTGGTAGTTTGAATAAGATTGCCCACACACACACACACACACACACACACACACACACATACACCTCTGCCTTGCACCTCCTGGTCCCATGTAGGCTCATAGATTTGAATGCTTAGACACAAGAAAACGGCTCCATTTAAAAGCATTAAGAGGCATGGCCTTGTTGGAGAAAGTGTGTCACTGGGGGTGGCTTTTGAGGCTTCAAGAGTCCAAGTCAGGCCCAAGGGCTCTCTCTTCCTGCTGCCTATGGATGTGGATGTAGAACTCTCAGTTGCTCCTCCAGCCCCATGTCTCCCTGTGTGATGCTTCCCACCATGATCATGGATTAAACCCATGAAACTGTAAGCCAGCCCCAATTAGATGCTTTCTTGTATAAGAGTTGCTGTGGTCATGATGCCTCTTGACAGCAACAGAACACTGACTGAGACATATATACACTTCTCCTTTTCCAAGCATGGATTTTAAAAGTGCCTTCCTTGCTTCACTTGCTTCTCATAGACCCTCCGAGAAGTTGCGGCTCCAGGACATCGCCTTCTGTAACTCTGTGAATAGAAGTTTCATTTTAGCCCACAGTGTTCTTGCTAAAGCAAATAAGAAGCACACATTGGTTAAAGAAAGATCTGCGAGAGATATATTGCTAGAGCCCCTGTAGAAAAATGGCTCTCATGTACTGCCGTGGGAATATAACATATTCAGCTCCTTTGAAAATGCCACCGCACAGTGGCTTCTATGGCCGTTTAAAATGTCAGCTCATTTCCTAAAAACCTCTTCTCTGGAGGCTCTTCCTACATGAGACATTGAGAAAAAGATTTAGATACAAAGACATTCTCATGATATTAATAGGCAAGAAAAGAAAAAGAAAGGAAAAAAAAAGATGGGCAGAAGGAATGGAATTTGACACAGCACGTTACAATGTATCTCTGTGATGAGAAACCTGGCAACCATTAAAAGTCATGTTAGTTCATAAAACACAAAGGGCAGGGGATGATTTAGAAACAAAAACGCATTCATCTTAGTCCAGAGTGGTAGAACAGGGTCTGAATTTCCTTTACAAGAGTCAGAGCTAGGGTCTCATGCAGCCCAGGGTAACTTTAGAATTACTAAGTAGCCAAAGATGGCCTAGACTTTGGATCTTCCTGCCTTCACCTTCCTAGTGCTGGATTTATGAAGTGCCGGGAATTGAGCCTATGGCTTTGTGCATAGGAGGAAAGCACAACACCCTCTTCCAGCTGAGCCATATCCCTAGCCTTTCTTCATTGCCTTCTTCCCGTTTTGTTTCCCCCTCCCTCCCTCCCTTCCTTCCTTCCTTCCCTCCTTCCTTCCTTCCTTCCTTCCCTCCCTTCCTCCCTTCAAACTCCCCTCCTCATTTGTTCTTTGTCTTCTATCTCTAAATGCTCTGTACAAAACATGTACCACTTTTTAAATAGACCTTTTATTTTTCTTAAATTATGTGCACGTTTATGACAGTGTGTGCTTGTGCAATGCCTGCAGAAGCCAGGAGAGGGTACTGGATTCCCAGAATTGGAGTTCCAGGATACAGTCACTCAATGTGGGTGCTGAGAACTAAACTCAGGCCCCCTGCAGGAGTCGTGTGAGCATGCTGACTGCTGAACCCTCTCTCCAGCAACCCCTCCAACACCCAATGCTTTCAAAGTAAACTCGCATTAGATAAGAAAATAAATAAATAACAAAGAGACATAAGCTTGATGGAGTGAAATTATCTTCAAGTACGATCAAGCAAGAACCTAACCGGTTTCTCCTTAGATTTCCTTACTGCGTGAGTGTTAGTGCCCTCCCAGGAGACTGTGCTTGCTGCTCCAGCTTTCCAGTCTACCCATCGGGCAGCTGGAAGTGATGACACAGAGAGCCACCGAAGCCAACTGCTCCATGGTAGAAAGAAAGATTTTTTGGGGATTAAACTGCCAAGGCCGTCTTGGGGTGTGGGGATGGGGTGGGGTGGAGAAGAGCAAAAAAGCAGAAAAGATAGCACATTTTTTATGACACTTGGTAGGATTGAGATCTGAGCTGATAAGGGCTATCTGGATTGATCCAGAACTAGGCACCCTTGGCAGAGGAAGTTGAACTTTGGAGGAAGGTTAAGGGAGGCTCCTGGATGGTTAAGGGAGGTTCCTGGTGAACAGAACTGTCTTAGTCGATCTGCTTTTCCAATGAAAAGAAACCTGTAGATTTGTTTTCCTGGTAACAGTCCTGCTGTTTACCTGGCCAGAGTCCTTCTAATTTAGGACAATGTCACCAGCACTGTCACTGAGAGTCAGGAGGGCAGTAGCCAACCCCAGCCCCATGTCATTGCCCCAGCAGCTCAATGAGATGATCTTTAAGGAAAACGCAAGCAGACCAACCAACCACCGAACTGTATCTAAGCACCATTTCAAAAGCACATGTCAAAGCAAACCCTGTGGATTAAAACACAGTGGGTATGCACTGCAGTTAAGAGACTTACTGCTTACTGAGTGGACTCTAAATCTAAAAATATAATGTCACACTTCATTTAAAACCAATCAGTTTAACAGGAAGGGGCTCAGGTGGCAGAGACACTGCTGTCCACTTTTGGACAGCTTTATAGCTTTCTATAGTCAGGATGAAATGGACATATATGTGCAATTCCTCATTATAAGCTTGCTCGGGTCTCACACATGAAGCATCGGCAGACTCAGCTCTCCTGCTTGCAGATCCATTTCCTCTAGCTACAACCTTGGGCCTGGGCACAGAATGGGCACTGAATGGGCACTGAACACTGGGCTCAGAACAGCAGTCACTCTGATAACTGCTTCCTCAAGAATCCAAACGAGAGGAAAACATTGTGAATGTTACGATGAATTCCAGAGGGTTTTTTTTTTTCCTCTAACAAAATTGGCCTATTAAGAAACTACAACACAATTTTCTCTGTGAGCCCAATGAGCAGAATTCAAAATACACTAAGTTCCTGTTGTGAATAAACATGATGGCAATGTGGCATTTGCCATTATTGCTACTCTGAGACTCACGTGGTCCACTGGTGTTTCTCACTCCGTATAAAAATCCCTTAGCACATACTGAAAATGAGTCTATCTCCTTGATGATACAGAAGATAGAGTTCAGAATCTTTTACAGTTATGAAGATGAATTACCAAGGCAGCTTAGAGAGGGTCTCATCAGCACAGACATTCAGACAACTGAGTTTAGAAAACCTGACTTTTACTACATTGCACACTCATTACTAACAGGATGCTTTCCGCTAGAGCTAAGAATGCCTTCCACTAGAGCTAAGGAAAGCATCTGGGGTTTCCTAACTGAACATACTCAGGACCCCACTTGAAGCAACGGGGTTACATAAAGCAACTTGACTGTGAGCCACTCTCCTGAGCCAGGCCTAGGATATGTACAGAATTCTCAGCAACATTAAAGATTTCTTTGTGAGGCCAGGGACCACATGCTGACGATCCTTTTAATCTTGGCAAAATGCCTGGTTATCTGCATATCACGGATTCTTAAATATCCACTGACTGATGCTGCTGCACCCAAGCTGAAATAATGGTGGTCACTATCTTAGTGAGGTGAAGTGGACTCTGGAAGTTTCCGACTCAGTCAAATAGGCCACTTTTCCTGCTACTGGAATTCCACTATCATCTTAGAGCCAACCCTACTTTCTGTAGATCTTAGAGTCCTCTGGCCTACACTGAGTGCTAACGAATCAGTTCAAGAGTTGAATTTCAATGTAAGAGAAGCAGCTTGCTAGAATACAAACAGGCTCTGTGTGGGACATTGGGAGGTAAGTTATTTAACACCAACATCACGTGGTGCCCTCACCCATGGAAACCAGTCTGGAAGACACTATAGTAGGTCAACGAGATCAGCTCACTCCTGGGACTCTGGCACATGCATTTTTCTTGTATCCTAGATATCTGAAATGGATCACAGAAGAAGAAAATGGCCTCCATCTTCCACCCAAATCTACATCCATTTGATCTTAACATGGATTTAAAGAGGGTCTGTGAGTCCCATTACTTTCATAATCTTAATGATCATTGTTAGTCATCAAATGTCCTCAAACTCCAGCCTGACACTGAAAGTACCTGGCAATGTTATAACACTCAT
Source organism: Mus caroli (assembly GCF_978045245.1). Lineage (NCBI taxonomy): Eukaryota > Metazoa > Chordata > Mammalia > Rodentia > Muridae > Mus > Mus caroli. The sequence continues at coordinate 9,531,621 of NW_028227271.1, forward strand.
AGCCAGATCACTAAAGGAAAAAGTATACCATTTTCAGAAAATAAAAAAGTCACAAGAACTCAGACTCATTGAAAGGAAATTCCTTAAAATGCATACAAGAGCTATGCATAGCCTCTTCGAGGGGGAATATTAGGAATCTTTCTTGATCTGTTAAGTCTCAGATGACAATAAGTAAAACCATAGATGGCAGAAATGAGGGAGCTTAGGAGCGAGTGGGAGGATGGAGGGGGAGGAGCAGGAAGGAAGGATCAAGGAAGGATGTGTGAAGTATGTGTTCTGTTAAACGTCACCTGCATAGAGATGACAGTCGATGCAGGAGAGATTGATTGGAACAACAAGAGTGTGAAGAGAGACAAAAGCCAGAACAAAACCTGTGTCCAGTGGGATACAGAAGGAGCTTCAGGTGGCAAGCATGGAGGGGCCATCAGGTGACAGAGCACTAGGGCAATTCAGTACCACACACGCAAAGGGAAAAAACCATTCCAAGAAGGTGGCTCCACGCAGGAGCTTAACACTACAGCACAAGACTGAGATGTGTGCGTTCTGAGAAGACTGGGCCCAGGGCTGTGCTGGTGACTGCAATGTAGGTGGAAAGAGAGGGCTCCATAGAGCCGTAGTGAAGGACTTACTTAACATCCTGAGAATCTCACAGGGACAGAAGCTAAAGCCGAGGCTCACAGGGACCTGAAGCGATTAGGATCTGCTCACCCAGAGCCTTCACAGTCTGTCTCACCTGTATCTGCTTCTCTTGGGGCAGCTTCCTGTCCTCGAGCACAGGCCAGTGTCATCAAAATGGTCACCAAACTCAATCACACATTAAATAACAGGGCCAAAGCATCCACACAACTGGAAACTGCCCTGTCTTAATACAAATGTGTGAAAGAAGATGCACTGATACATTGTGGGTCAACCAGTGAGTCCATCAGCCCTGGTTGATGTGAACACTCCCATTCAGTCAGCTGTGGGGAGCGAAGAGGAAGCCATGTGGTATAATCATGTCCACCCAGGCCTTCTGTAAGGGTATGGGATGAGGCAGAACTAGAAGATGAGGTCAAGGTGGATCGTGAAAATTATGTTCAGCCAACCTTGAAGTGTCAGAATTAACTCAGTGTTCAAATCACATAAAACTGACCACCCCATACTTACTGCTCTACACTCAACTCACAGTGCCTCTTCATGAATGTCATCATAGCAGGGGACTCAAAGGAGCTGAAAATAACCATGAAATTACAAACCATAAACAATACATAACTACCACATCAAAAAACTAAGATGACCAGAGTAAGTAGACATGACTTCATAGATGTGACAGGTTTGCTAAGAAAGGAACAGAACTTTGATGAGATGAGATGGGGAAGGGGAGGAGATCAACTCTGAGAGCTATCGTCTCTACTGTTAGGCTGGACGCTCCTTGAAGGCAGGAAATGTCTTCCACATTTCTTTGTATCTTGTGCTGCTTGCAAAGCAATTAGCATTTCATTATTAGATACCAGTAAGCATTAAACAAATAAGAGAAATGCAAATGGAAGTATCAATAAAATTATTAGGAAGTTTTGGCCCCACCAAACATGGGGTTACATACTTGTAATCCTAGCAATTGGGAAACAGGGTCCAGAAGATTGGGTGTTCAAGACCAGTGTGAGCTACATAGTGAACTCCACCCCAACTTGGGCTGTATGAGACCCTGTCTCTCTCTCTCTGTCTCTCTCTGTCTCTCTCTCTCTGTCTCTCTCTATCTCTGTCTCTCTCTGTCTCTCTCTGTCTCTCTCTCTCTGTCTCTCTCTGTCTCTCTCTCTCTGTCTCTGTCTCTGTCTCTCTCTCTCTCTCTCTCTCTCTCTCTATATATATATATATATATATATATATATATATATATATAAAATGTGTGTGTGTGTATATGTGTGTGTGTGTGTGTGTGTGTGTAACTTGGTCGCCTTCAAAGACAGGAAGAAGATTCACTCAAGTGAAGCCTAATGAGAGACAAATGGAAGGAAGACATCAAGGCCAGATTAGAGAGAGCCTTGAATGTAAAGTAAGCATTATACCTTTACTGGGTACCTGGGTACCAGAGTGTGGCTGCCTTAGAGAGAAAGGCACTGACTCTCTCACAAGCCCCTTGAGCATTTTTTTATCAGGGTAATGTAAGATAGGTACACTTTCCCACCAGTTCAGACAGGTGTTATGAGATTCAACTTCAATAATATCATTGAAGATATTTCGCTCATCTTCATGTCCCCTCCAGTACCTGCCACAGAAATCTGCCCAATGTTGAATGATTTTTCTCTGCAAACTGTACATCTAGTCAACCGTAAAAGGTCTGCAACCCTTAGAATTTACCCTCTGTTTGGACCGATGGATACTCGAAAGTGATTGTGTAGCTATGCTACATGGACTGTCAATGTAGTTTTCAAAATTGCCATACAAATTCTATTGAAAAAATAACATTTAAAAAAATATGTGAACTGAGGTGGGTGGCACTGGAGGAATGGCAGGTAAGGTTGTCCTCTGGCCTCGGCACCTGTGGACACACACAGACATCTCTGCCGTTTGTGCTCCCTGGATGTCATTTTGAGTCTTTGACAAAATCATGTTTCTTCAGATGGGTCTGGTGATCTAAATAGTGTCATCTCCAGCCAACCATCTTACTATCTCAGTCTTGACTAGCACCTGATGTTTGTTGTATCTCTGTTCATTTCCTCATCTTCTGTCCTCTCCTATAGATCTGAGAGAGAGAGAGAGAGAGAGAGAGAGAGAGAGAGAGAGAGAGAGAGAGAAAGAGAGAGAGAGAGAGAGAGAGAGAGAGAGAGAGAATCCTCCTTGCATATCACCATATCCCTAAGGTACAAAACTGTACCTGAACACTAAGGGTGTCCAATCAGTACGGGGTAAATAGAAGAATATCAGAGCTGTGTGACAGGAACAACTACCTCAGAAAGGTCTATTTGCAAAACTAGCTTCTGGCTGGCAATCAAGAACTGGGATTTAAGAAGGATCCCCCCACTACTTCATAACCAAGAGAGCTCACTGTTCATATAAACACTACAATGCCAACAATTCAGGCTAATAGAGATGTCCACAAAGAACCGCGATGACTTAGTCTGGACCTTGTTTTCCTTCCGGAACCTGGAATTTGGTAATGTGTCGAATAGGGGCTACCTACCTAAGCAGTCCCAGTAGATACTCTGGATCTATGAACACCGTGAGTTTCCCTGGCAGGCAGCAGCACGCATGTGCCGTTCTGACTCCTTCAATTACATGCGTCCTGTGTGCCTTTGCTGCAGAACAAGTCTGGAGATTTCTGCCTGATTGCCTCATGCAGCTCTTCTGTTTGCTGACTTAGTTTTGATCTGTTTACCACAATAAATCACAGCCTTGTGTCCTAACATATGCGGCAGGCTGGGCGCCTTCCTCATGAATCATCAAAATTGGGGATGGTCTTAATCTCCTGACACAAGGCATATTTCACTGGCAGCGAAGAATGTCGATCCAGAGCCTAAAATAATTACTGTCCAGTGGGCAGGTGAGGAAGACGTTATTGCTGAAGTCTGAAAAAGAAAGACCCAAGGGCTGGAGTAGCGGGAAGATGCCGTAATGGGTTCCACATCTCTGGTGGAAAACACTTGGTTGTGTGAGCAGTTAATGAGTAGAAAAGGCTAAAGAAAGAGAATCAGTGAGCCCAGGTTACCAAACAACAAAGACCGGTCACGGGGCGCAGGGCTGTTGAGCTAGCGTGGTTATGGGGATCAGAGTGAGTGGCTTCGAATGGATTTGAAACAACCCTAGAAAAGCTTGAGGAATGAGAGGCACTTCCCAAACGAAGCACTAGGACAGCAGTTCTCAACCTGTAGGTCACAACCCTTTGGGGATCGAATGACCCTTTCCTAGGGCTTGCCTAAGACAGTCGGAAACTATAGATATTTACATTATGATTCACAGCAGCAGCAACATTACAGTTATGGAGTAGCAATAAAAATAATTTTATGGTGGTGGGGGAGGTCACCTCGGCATGAGCAGCATCAGGGAAGCTGAGGAGCAGTGCACTAGACAGAAGGCACTGAAGCACACGGAAAACCCAATGGGGGAGGGGACTTGTGTGTGCTTGGCTTGCTGGTATATTCCATGCACGTATAGGTGTGCCTAGCATGCGCTATTCACTCAACAAAGGCTTTTCAAGTAGTAAGCAATAATAAGAGCATCATGTAAGGAAATAAAGCAATCTTTAAGCATAGAGGGCGCAAATGGAGACCCTCCAAGCCTGAATATCTTCTAACTGTCAAGCACAGAGCAGCAGGTGGAGGGGCAGGTGGTCCTTAAAGGGAATAGACAGAGTCCGTGACCACCTCCTCACCGAGGTATCAACAGGAAATAATAGTGATAAAGCCGTGTCTTTTTGCCCACAGCCTAGATTTTATACATAATTAGATTAACATTTTGAATGCCTTTAGAACCTACATAAAAAGTTAGCCAAGAGAAGGTAGCTGAAGCAACAGCTCCAATAATGGCGCCTGTAAGAAAATTACTCGTGGACGAATGCTTAACCACTAAGTCTACAGCCCAGTGGACGGAAAAGCCAAAGCTTTCTCTTGAACCCCGGTAGAACGACAGCACGTACAGGTGACGTGCTAGAACGGGGAGAGACAGCCAGCTCTGTGTGAAGGTTGAAGTGGAAAAGGATAGCATTGGACTTTCATCAGATGTTCTTACCGTGCCAGGCTGACTTTCCTCGTTTTGTGAAAGCACACACAATAGCCCAGCTTGTGAATGCTGAGCTGCGCTTCTTGGGGAACCCCTCTGTGACATGGTTGCTGGAAAGGCAACCAACTGCCTGTCTCACCTCTTTGTCCTCAGTCTCCCCAGGAAGAGACCTAGCATCTGAAGAGAGCAGCTGCCAGAGTCCATGACCCTTCCTCTCACGCCACCCTTGTACCCACCAATGGCTGATGCTCTGCAGGTGGTTAAGAGTTCAGGCTGCACTCCAAGTCCCGGGTTCTGTGATGAACAAATCCAGTCCCAGAGTCCCAGGGTAGGATGGAACTCTCCTGCAACTTGGCCTCTCCCCCATTTTCAACCTGCTTTCCCTTTTTCCTTTCCCAAGACCACTCTCCCAAACTTCCTATTTTTCTCAGATTGAGAAATGCTTCCCTTTAGACCAGTGGTTCTCAACCTATGGGTCACAACCCCTTGGAGAGATATGTCAAATGACACCCTCACAGGGGTTGCCTGAGGCCATCCAAATACCAGATATGTACACTTTAATATAACAGTTAGCAAAATTACAGATATGAAGTAGCAACAAAAATAATTGTGTGGTTGTGGGTCGCCACAGCATGAGGGACTGTGTAAAAGGGTCGCAGCATCCAGATGGCTGAGAGCCACTGAGCTGGACTCGCGTGTTTGACTACTTGGTCTTTTGCTTATGGCGCTGTCCCGGGAGGCCGTGGAGCTTCACTGGAAGAAGTGTATCTATCACTAGGAGTAAGTCTTCAAATACTAGGAGTAGCCCCACTTCTCCTTCTCTCTGCTTCCTGACTGCACACAAAGTATGGCCAGCTGCCTCATACTCCTATCGCCTGCTGCGTCTTCCCATCATGATGGACTGTGTCCGTTCTAAAACTGTGAGCCAGTCTTTCCTTCTACCAGGTACTTTGTCACAGCAGGGAGGAAATGAACAAGGACACCAGCAAACCCCACCTACAAGAAAGCCAAAAGAACCACAGGTTGTTCTATGAAGATGTAAGTGGACTCATGAACCCAGTGTGTTTTAAAATGACAATCACAGTTTTCCCTCATCACCTCTCTAGTTGATGGCTGGAGGATGGCTCAGTGGGTAAAGGACTTGATGTGCAAGCATGAGGTTGCAAATTTGTATCCTCTAGCCCCACAAAACGCATATGTAGCAAGTGCCCTTTATCCCCACCCGCCTCCCAGCAGGCAGAGACTGGGGGGGGGGGGGGGGTCACATGGATGCCCAGAGCAAGCTGGATAGCTGAACTAACCACGAGCAACCTCTGGGTTCAATCAAGACACCATCCATTCAATTGAGAGATCAAGCCTCAGTTGAATTAAATAAAGAACAATGGATGAACACCCTCCCCCACAGTGTCAATCTCTGACCTACACACCTATGAGAACACAAACAGAAACTACATGCACATGACACACACATACACGTGCAAAAATAAATCTCTTTTTTAAAAAAACAAACGCACTGGGGGACTGGTGAGATGGCTCAGCGGTTAAGAGTACCGGCTGCTCTTCCAGAGGTCCTGGGTTCAGTTCCCAGCAACCACATGGTGGCTCACAATCATCTGTAATGAGATCTGACGCCCCCTTCAGGCAGGTGGATGTATATGCAGCAGAGCACTCATACATTAAATAAATAATTTTTTTTAAAAAATGTAGTGTGTGAAAGTGGAAAAAACATAAACTGATTTCAAACGAATCTATGTCAGTCCCACCTTAGTCCAGAACTTAGATGACCATGAGCTACCTCGTCTCTTTGACCCTGTCTCTTCACTATTAAACAGCACACACCCCATTACAGTTCTGTAATGATTTACAAAGGTAACATACACATAGTCAGGGCTTCAGACGTATCAATGGGGTTTTATCACTGGGCCATCAGTTTAATGCTGCCTTCCTTTATCATAGACCTGAATCTGTTCTCATGGGGCAGAGCCCTGATAATGAATCTTGGGCAGCTACACACCAGAGGGTGTGGCTCGGTGATAAGGCTCAACATATAGGAGGCACTGGTTTTGAACCTCAGCACCATAAAAATCAGTAAAATATATCCTGGAAATGTCGTTCCGTTTGGAAGCGTACTCTTCTAACACAAAGTCCTGAGTTCAGTCCCCCCGCACTGCATGAGCCAGGTAAGGTGGCACACATCTGAATCACGGCACTTAGAGATGGAGACAAGAGAATCAGAAGGCAGAAGTCACCTCAGGTACACAGCCAGTTCCGGCCTGGACCACCTGGTGCCATGTCTCAGAACAAATTAGCAAACAATTATACGGTATAAGAAGGTACTAGTCCTTGTATGGCATCAGATACCGAATAGGAACTCAACTATTTCCTGGGTAGTTGCAGCACCTCAAGTGCAATGTGGAGCTTATTACATTTAACATTTCACTTAGTCTTGCACACAGCTCTGCAATGCAGGTCTGACGGCTTTCTTGCAGATGTGCAGTTGACAACTCTCGGAGGAAGAAAATATTCCAGGATGACACATCTAGCCAGGGACAGAACCAATACTTGAACTTCAGTTTTCCACCTTTGGGGCCTTGTACACCGTGGTACCTTTTCATAGACTTTGCCCAAAGAGAAACCATTCTTGACTTGCCAGTGATGCAAACCATATGGAACTGGGTTGGAGACCTTGGACTTCACGGGACAGCTGAAGGGAAGCTCTGCCCAGCACAAGAGCTCAGCTCCAACAGTCTCACAGCTGCACGCCTTGGCTTCACACCCTGTCTCCATTGCAGCCTCAAGTAGCCTCAGTCTTTCCTGGGTTTGGGGGACACCCGGCCCTCAGCCTGAGCCTAAGTGGGGATTAGAACACATGCCGACCCTTCTACCTCGGGGCCTCGGCAGTGAGCCCAGCAAGCTGATGCTTTTCCAGTCATGTTCCTGTCACTCCAAAGCAAGGGTCTGAGATGCTCTGAGATGCTAGCTATGTTTCCAAGGCTGAAAGACATGTCACCAAGCACGCCAAACCTGTCGCTGAGCCCCTCGAAAGCCTCATTGTGCAAAGCCCTGTGATTACCACTAAGTTGTCTTCCGGCCTTTGAATTTTTCATGATGTTATCTCAACAAGCCGCACCGCTCTGTTTCAATCAGTGTCCTGGGAAATGGCGGAGACAGAAAACCTTCCTCCCCATCGCTCGGGTGCATTAAAACCATCACTCTCCAGGGACTATGAGCAGGATGTCTACTAGCATTCCCTCCCAGGAAACCTCTGAACTACTGGAGTCTAGTGCTGCCCAAGCAGCAATGTTGCTTCCTGGTTCAAGAAAGAATGGCAGCGGGTGCATCCACTCAACCCCTCGCTAGAGTAGACGAGGGTTCTACATCTCTATGGTGCCAGAGCACAGTGCGGAGGGGACCCACAGCCTGTTGTCCCTGAAGCCTTCATGTTGACATGGGGCAGAGTTACCTTGTGCTCTAGTACCCAGTACCTGCCTGGACTAGGACTCACACACAAAGCTGATTATTTATAGCTCAGGAGGACAGGTGGGTCCCTGCTCTCCAGGGACTATGCTTGCTGCTAATCCACGGGGGTTTTCCAGTTCCCTGCTTTGTTCCGCAAGTGGGAAAACAAAACCAGCAGGAATGAGATCCGGCGCAGACGGCTGTCTGGAAGATCCCCTGAGCTCCCTACACAAGCCGAAGGCAGCTGTCACCTTTGGTCACAATACTGGATCGAGACCCTCTCCACAAAAGTTCTTATTGGACTGAACGCTACAGAAAACAGACTCCTGCAGATGCCAACAAGAACCAAACAACCATGAGCAAAAACAAATATCGTAGATCTAAAAGATGAATTGGAGAAAGAATGAAGAGATTTTTTTCACCTCATCAAGGAATTTATTTAATAAACAATGAGAGCAGTAAATGCAATATTAAACACAGTGCTCTAACAGTTTGTCACCACAGAGATGCTTATGAGTATACTTTAATTATTAAGCAGTTGGTGATGTTTTCATAAGAACGAAACACTTATTTCAGTCCTTTCCTGCTTGGGGAAGAAAGGGCTCCTTTTGCTATGGCCTGACTCAGACACTGTTCCCTCCCTGAGGGCGGGGCTGGCTGTCCAGTGCCTTCGTTTTTCTAGTCTTTCATCAAATACTGATATTTGTGTTGTATTTTCCATCAGAATGCTCTCTTGAATTTTAGGGAGGATTCAAAGAAGGTCGGACACACAAGTCAGGTACAATTTTAGAAGTGGGAGGCCAGGTCGGACATCCTGAGAGATATGCAGCTGATCCATCCCTCACAGGTACTCACGACTGTTCTGACCTCCTCCTGGGAAGATGATAAAGGCTTTGGGGGAATTGTTAGCGAGCCGCCTCGATATCATAGTTTTATTGATCTGGACTGAAGTAATCCAAATCATGAGAGACCTATTGTTGTCAACTTTAAGACCTCAGTAGTCCAGTAGTTATTTTGACAGGCTTTGAATAGGAAATGGGGTGTTGAAGAGGTAGGAATTGAGTAATTAATCTTTGTGTGTCCATATAACATAACTGTACAAGGACAAGAAACAAGAGACCCACAATCAGAAGTCTTTGGGCCATGTCTCCTTTCAAAAGCCATGTCTCCAAAATGACACGGTTACTTTCGGTTTGTGTTGTTTTCTGCTAAAACAGGGTCCCACTGAGCAATCCAGGCTGAACCTGCACTTGCAAAAATCCTCCTGTCGCAACATCTCCAGTGCTGGAATTACATACATACATTTAAGATATAACCAGCTCTAAAATCAGTCCTTGGAAAAAAAAGAAAAAGTAAAATGACTTTTTTTTATACAGTACCTGTTCTCAGTTATCTAAGGAAAATTACTTGTATGAATTAATAATATTTAAACCCCTGAGTTTCTCATAGGAAAATTGAAGAAATGTAGAACCCTCATTTTTATAATATATTTTTTAAACCTTAATTTTGAAAGGAAAACAAAAATTCAAATGAAAACCTGGCATTTTAACATCTCTACAGGAGGAGATTCATCTGAAAACTGTGATGAGACAGTTCCAAGAGAAGACACGGCAGAGAGGAGACTGTCTGTCCCAAAGAAAAAGGGATTTTTCTTTTTCTTTCTCCACCCGACCCCCAAATGGTCTACTATGTAGTAAAAGTCCAGAAAAACAGAATAAACTGCTATAGTTGGCACATTCCACAAGATGGCGCTCACCCTTAGGAAGAAAGCCCCCTTCACATACATACTGAACTTAAAACCAACTTTTTATAATGAAACCTCTTAGAGATGAACAAACCTTTGAAGTAGCTCTAAAGGAAATTTTAATGTCAGACATTAACAATTAATGTTTCCAGACAGCGCAAGCCTCTTTAAGAGAAAAACCAGGCATACAATTAGGTAATTTAATAAATAAGGTCGAAGGGGCTAAAAACACTGTAGTGCTTATAGCTACTTATAGCCATGCCATGAGACTGAGACACGATGCAAATATGTAATTAAATGTTTGTAACAATCATACATTATGTTCTTAACAGCAAGTGATACTGCATTTAGCCCAACGTGTCCAAAATATTAACATTTCTACCTGCAAGCAATGTAACAGCAAAGGTTCTCTGGTTCCCTGTGTGACTTTGCTGCACAGTTCACACCTGCAGCACTGTGTGGCAGCCACTTCATCCTACAGTGCACACCTGGAGAGTCTAGCCCGTGTCGGTCAACACCAAACCCAACATCTGACTGCTACAGCAAACATTCAGCCCCTACTCTTAGATCCCATAAAACATACCCGCAAAAAATGTAAACAGACTTTCCCTGCTTGCAAAGCGGGCAAGCGGACAAACGCTTTCTGTGTGCAGAGCAGATGAAAATAACCACCCTTCACCTCTCTAATCTTTTAGTTAAATAACAGCCTATAAAATAAATCCTGCCCTTGCTTAATTGCAGCTGTCTTATTGACACTGTCAAGCACAAAATACATAACAGGAAAGTATAACCGATCAAAGCCTACAAGCTCCCCTATGGAAAGTGGGCAGTATATCTCGTGGACATAACACAGTAAACAAGCAGCCGAGAGTCGGTTTAACCAACACTAGGATCTTACACTTCTCCACATAGATTTTCCTGACAAATAGACACAAAAGGTGATCTCAATTCTCGTTTTGCAACATTTAACTTATATATAAAGAAATAAAAGGAGCCACTTGTTGATACAAAAGAATTATCAAAACTGAAAGGGGTAGCTGTCTTATTCAGCTATAACGTCTTGAAAGTAGACAGGGCTCTTTTGTTTCGGTTTGGTTTGGTTTTGGAGGTTGTTTGTTTGTGTTTGTTTTGGAACAAAGGCACAAGTTTAAAAGAAAGATGCGTTTCTTTTGCAAGATGTGTTTGTGGAGAAGCAAAATGCGATCAGTGAGAAAGCACAGAAACAACACCCAGCCCTCCCTCCCTCCCTCCCTCCCTCCCCCAGCCCTTGCTCACCCAGCCCTCCCTCCCTCCCTCATCCAGCCCTCCCTCCCTCACTCAGCCCTCCCTCCCTCCCTCATCCAGCCCTCCCTCCCTCACCCAGCCCTCCCTCCTTCACCCAGCCCTCCCTCCCTCACCCAGCCCTCTTTCTGGAAGACAGAAAGCTAGGGGTGGGGAGGGAAGGCTGTCTCTGAGTTTATGGGCAAATCTCCAGGGATCCCGCACCTGGGCTCAGGGCACCTCACTAACTGACTCTGAGCAAAGTCTTTGTGTGTGTGTTTGAGGTTAGGAGGTGGGAGGGTGAAGACTGCGCTCCCAGAAGGAGTGGCACACACTTGCAATTCCTTACAACCCCAAAACAGCTGCAAACCTCACAACCCCACAAAACAGCTTTGACATTGGATTCCTGAGCTAAGGCAAGCTGAGTCTTTTTGTACACAAAACAAAACATTAAAAAAAAAATCAAAGAAACTAGTTACAAAACAAAAAGTTATTAGTTTTCTAATTGTATGATAGATCTGGCTTTATACTTACCGTTCAAGTAAGAGAATGCCATCCAGGAAGGGATGAAAATTAATTTTTAAAAAGACATGCTGACTGGGATGCTTGCTGCTAAACTAGTCAGCTGGAGTTCAGTCCCTGGGACACACATGGTAGGAGAGAACTAATTCACACGAAATTCCTCTGGCCTCTACATACATGCTCTGGTGCACACGCACACATACAGACAATTTTTTAAAACAAGATGCAGTTTCCAAATTTGTAATTTATGGCAGCCTTTAATCATGCTAACTGTTTGATCTTCAGTTTGGAGACGTAAGGAGAGGTATTGGGACTTCACTGTATAATGAAGTATAAATGAGAAGACAGTTTTCTGGAAGAAACGCTACAGACATACTCCAGGGGTTTGAAGGAAGCTTTGATTTTTTACTCTGACACAGGGCACATCTGTGCATCCTGATGCAAACAGGTTTCTTTCCTAATGCCCGTGTACTAAGCTTCATGTGACACTGGGCTCGCCAGATGGGACTCTGTCATTCTGGCTGCAGTGAAGCAAGCCTCCTGGGGGTTGGGCAGTGGCTTCTGTAGCAGGGTGGCTTGGTGAGCTAGCAGCTCTCAATTATTCATTGACAACACTGAGAGGCTAGGAGCAGGCTACCTCAAATGCAGAAAAACTAATTAGCATTTATCTGGGTTGGATAAATCTGGGTTAGATTAAACTGAGCCCATGTATAAATCATGCCAAGACAGTATCTACAGGAAGGAGTTGGGCTCCTTAAAATACAATACAGAACAGTCCAGAATCCAAACATGGCAGCCAAAGTGAGGAAGAGGCCTGAGGGGCACCTCTCTCCAGTTAAGCTGCACACACTGGTGGCTTCTCTCACAAGAGGACCTCTGTGTTTGCTCCTCTAGAATGGGGCCTGCTGTTGGGTAACTTGGAGAGTGAATTCCCTCTGGTCCAGCAAGCACAGGGCCTGCCACCACAGCAGGCTGCAGCAAAGGCCACAGTGGAAAACTGTTGACCAAACATGTCTGGGTTCTAGGCCCAAATTGGAGTCTTTGAACTTTTAGCAGGCTGAGCAGGCCAACCAATGTTACAGTCGAGGCAGAAAATAAGAAAGAGATTGAAGGATGCATTTAGGAAAGAAAACCTACTGCAAATGGTCCTGAGTAAGTAACGGAGATAAAAAAAAAAAATGTACAAGCCAAACAACAGCACATGAGCTAAGCAAAGGGACTGACTTCCAGTATCTTAAAAGGAAGCAGGTCATTGTGGTCAGGATTCTAAGCAGCCAGGGCTGGGACAGGCAAGCATGGGAATCTATGTAAAATCCAGCTAGCTTCTAACTCCATTACACGCGCGCGCGCGCGCGCGCGCGCGCACACACACACACACACACACACACACCTCTTGAGTTCCTGTCCTAAGTTTATGCAAATCTCAAGGCTATAAGCTACCATATGTATTTCATTTCTTAAAAGCAGATTACTTATAAAAATAATCTGGGACAGCTTGTGTTTATTGCGTGCTGCTCAAAATGACTGACACTGCCTTGTTCATAGACAAAGACAATTTGGTATGGTTTGCTTTAGCTAGGTGGTTCCCTTGGGCCTCTCCTATTGCTTCAGCAACTGCATATCAAATACCAAAGGCTCTTTTATTACTGGTAAAGTGCAATTCCTACCTGCATCCCTAGAGGGGCTTTGGTCACCTGGCCTCACTCTGTCCCACTGGGTCCAATTTGATAGCAGGATTAGACTCCCAGAAGTGAGAGATTTCAGTGCGGGTTTAGCTGGTGAAGGAGCCAGCACGTTGGAGAGTGTTTTTAGTTAACACAGCGCATGTGAGCTACTGGTCCTGCCTGAAGTCACAAGGGACCTAAGCTGATGAACAAGTCACATAAAAGGAAAACCAAAAGCACAACACCAATTACGCAAGAGTCTGTGTACACTAAACACAGAAAGACGACGCAGTATAGGTTAGGAAAAGCAAGCTAGCTGTGCTGCCCTGCTCACCAGGATTCAACACGGATTTATAAAACTTGCTGACATCCTACCCAGGGGTGGGGGGAGGGGAAATGGAGAATCTCTTCCTATTTAATGGAACAGGAAAACAGAGTGTTCGCTTTGTTTTCATCCCTTCTGCAATGTTATTGAAGAAGAGAGGTTCAACCTTAGGACCAGGGAGGTGACTCAGTGGGTACTTACTGCCAAGCCGGGTGACTGCGGTTCAAGCCCAGAATCCTTATGTTGAAAGGCAGACTAAAGCCTGCAAGCTGTCCTCTGACCTGCACACTGAAGCTTGACATGTGTATGAGGGTGCATGCGCGCGCACGCACACACACACACACACACACTCACCAAAAAGAATATATATGAGAGATAAGATCGCATGTAGCCCAAGCTGGCCTATAGAGACAAGGATAGCCCTGAACTTCTGATTCTCTTGCCTCCTCCCCAGGGCTGGATTAGACCTGTGTGTGCCACAGCCTGGTGTTCTGCAGTGGTGGGTATGTATCAAACCCAGCGCCTCCTGCATCCTAGGCAAGCACTTTACCAACTGAGCTACAGCGTGCTTTCTTCTTTAAGACTGCATTTTATGTATGCGTATCTGTGTCTGTTTGTACCAAGGCTACTTGTAAGCTAATGCCACCTGTGTGCAGGTGCCAACCGAGGTTAGGAGAGGGCATCAGATCCTCTGGAATTGGGGTTACAGACAGCTGTGAGCCACCTGACCTAAGTGTCAGGACCTGAACCCGGGTCCTCTGAAAGAACAAAAAGTGCTTAACCACTGAACCATAGCTCCAGCTGCTCCACGTGTTTCCTTACTGACACAAAATTAACCAAACCAGTTCCTTGCCTCGGCATAAGAACAGCTTTTGGCTAATATCCACGGCCAGTAAGGAGAATAGCTGAATGGCTTTGAATTAATTTCAGCATCAAAATTAATTATTAAGTGGGAGCTTTATTAGAGCCATGAATCTGAGTGTTAGTGCACTTGACTCTTCAATATCCTTCATTAGAGCTAACAGCATTCCAGATAGATTTAAAAAATGTAAATAAACTCATATGCTAATACATTCTGATTAAAGTAGGTTCCCAAACAAATAATTAACTTTCTAAATAGTCCTCTGGTACATAGTGCTTGATAAACACACCAGCACATGCTGCATCAAGCTTATTTAAAAGAGGAGGAGTGAGGTGCTCTTAATGTTGCAACAGTGGGATAGCGCTTTGAGAACTCAGATGGTTGCCATCCCAGGTGGGAACTGTTAGCTGCAATGATCTTCTTACCACATTCATCCACCCCATCTGCAGCCTCCTCACTACTGAGCATGCCTCTCCAAGGCGCTGTCTGTCGCCCGGTGCCTCTGCTGCAGGACTCTGCTAGTCTCCTCTTTGTCTGCTTCCCACTCTAAACTCTGGCTTGTAATCTTGACTTCCTTGCCCATTACCTTTAAGCATTCATTTCCACCATCTTTTCTTACCTTCCTTTTCCAAGAAGAAAACATTTGGGGGAGAGGGGTCTATAATCCATGGCTTTACAGACATTTCATCCTGTCATTAAAGGTACTGAGAATTCAAACGCTACCTACACGCTATTGCTTCTTAACCAGGAAGCAAGGCATTGTAGCTGAGGCTAGAAAGGGCATGCACGCTCATTTCTTGGCTCTTCCAACTTAAATTTGTAATGGAATAGTCTCAACAAACTGCTCAACTTCTGTCCATGTAGGGGGAGGAAACTGGATGTCTGAAAGAAAGACTGAGGCAGGCAAGCTTCTCCCCCACTAATACCTGCCGCACGCATTACTGAGAGCCACACCTGCCCAATATTTACAATGCCTTAGTCATAGATGTTCTATGGTTAGAAGCCTGGACACTTATTTCACTTATTTTTAGAACGGTATCCATGCTCATTGTGATGGCCTGTGCCAGTTCTGTTTTCAAGCCAGCCCTTGATCACTACAGGATACAAGCTGAAAATGGAAAATGACGAAGTTGTGGAGGCTGAGACGGGACACCGGGGGTTCTGCAGACAGAATGCCTTGAGATGCCTTAGTCACAACTCCGGAAAAAAAAAAACAGACTTCATCGCCATCAGCATTTAATAAGATTCGTAATTACTTAGTATATTGACCCAAGCAATGAAAGAATTACGATAAGACCTACAAAAGTCTGACGTAATGTATATGTAACCCCAATCTGCACGAGACCTGGGAATTGCTGAAGACTCAGTTGGACCCAAGATCCACTGTGAACAAAAAACAGGAGGATGTCTCAGCAAACTATGGAAAATTCCTCAGCCATTCCTGTGTGAAACAGACATCTGAAGTTATCAGGTCAGATCAGTGACAAATCAACTGTTTTCTGGAATGTTGCAAATCGACATGGTAAAAGCTTATGTACCTGTATTAAACACCAGTCACCTTTACTTGGGTGGCCAGAGAGCCAAAGCTTTTGTTCCCTTGAGTTCCAGTTGGAAAACCCTGACGCCAGTGGAAAGGGAGCTGGAGGGAGATGCTCCGTTACCTCCAAGTTCCCCTAATCATGGAATTTATTCAAAACTGTTAGAGACAGGCAAGGGGGGAGGGTGGTGCACTGGATACACACAAGCATGAAGTTGCCAAAGAAAAAGCCTAAGAAAAATGCTTTAAAAACAAAAAATAGTAAGTCCCCAAAATTGCCAAGATGATAAAAGTTTATTTACAAGGACAAAAACTAGACAAATCTGAAGGGAACGTAAAATTTGAAATGCAGAGACAAAGGGAAACACACACCGCAAGAGTCTGAGTGGCAGACAAACGGGCCAATGTCACGGAACAGAAACATTTGCAGAGCTGTCTGGTACCACATCAACACCTGCTTCCTCACCTGCAGACCTGGAGAAGAGAGCACAGGCCAGAGCCTGCACTCACGGTTATGCTGTAAAGAATGTCCTAATTTGCCAACCGATTTCTGTCAGCAGTGGGGGAAACCGTCGTCGTCGTCAATATCTGGCAGTCTTAGAGAAGTGTGTATGCATCCTGGATGCTTCCCTTCATCTTGCTGCATCCCAGTGGGACCACTCGTTTCTGACGGGCCTGACTATAAAAGCACCCAGAACTGTGCCTGACAATACTAAGTCAGTAGCTCTGAATGAGTATAAATAAAGTCTAGATGGTTCCTTCTGCGGGTTGGGGGAAAGACAGAGGTGACAGTCTTTAGAACCCAGAGTGGGATTACTTATCCACGAACATTTATTGCGAAACTTTTGGGATTTGGAGTTCTGTGTTACAATGAATTGATGTACTTGTAAATAGCTATGCCATTACATTGATCATTTCTTCTTTTACCAGTTTTGTTAAATTATGCCTGTAAAGAAATAGGTGGGCTAGGAAACTGGCTTAGTTTGTAAAGTGCCTTCATGTAAGGACAATGACCTGAAGTAGCAGAGGTGAGGGGATGCCTGAAGCTCACTGGCCAGCAAGTTTAGCAAAATTGATTACCTTCATGTTCAGGGACTCTGCCTCAAAATACAGAGGTAGAAAATGCTGGAAGAAAGACACTCAATGTGACCTCAAGTTTCCACATGTATGCAATACACAACCATACATACAGGTGTTCACAACCTCATTAGTACATATACACACAGGTGTGCGCACACGTATGGCCCTTTGCAGATTTTAATTTATTAGCATAAATGGGCATTCCTAATGCTCTCTGCCTGTTTGGATTTGCACTGACATTGTCTCCATAACTCTTGAGGTGGGTAATTTGTGTTTTCTACCCTCCTTCATGATCAGACTTTGTATCATCTCCCAAACACAGGGATCGCTTCAACAACTTAGCATTTGCGTCTGTTTGACTTTTGCTGTGCTGCTTCTCATTCATTTTTATTTCATTTCTGTGCTTGTTTTCATACGTGGTTTTGAGATAATGAAGTCTCATCTATCCCAGACCAGCCTTGAACTAAAGGCCCTCACGGCTCACGTGCTGGGGCTCTGAATGCTGCCGGATCCCTGCACTAAGGGAGCTCTGTGGACCCTGCTTGCTTCTCTGGGCTTCCACTGTGCTGTTCGTCCTTCCCTTCAGCTGTGTTTATTTGTTTTCCTAATCCCTTATGACGGAAATAGAACAACGATTTAAAACTGTTTTTCTCAACTGTATTTAAAATATCAAACCACCTCTAAGCACTGCCTTTGCTGCATCGCACCAATGTAAATATGCCTTGAAAGCGAACTAACTCAAAATCTCAGTGGCTTTCCAGGCTGGACAGGCGGCTCAGCATTTTAAGAGCATAATTGTTCTTATGGAGGACTGGAGTTCAGTTCTCAGCACCAACAACACGTTGCTCACTACCACCTACAATTCCAGCTCCAAGGGCTCTAATGTCCTTCTGACCCCTGAGGGAATAAGCATACACACACACACACACACACAATCATATACACAATCACACACTGGAACACACAATCACACACACAATCACACACACAATCATACACACACACAATCATATACACAATCACACAATCACACACACAATCACACACTCACACACATAATCACACACACAAAATCATATACACAATCACATACTGGAACACACAATCACACACATAATCACACACACTCACACACACAATCACACACATAATCACACACACAATCACACACATAATCACACACATAATCATACACATAATCACACACTCGCACACACAATTACACACATACTCACACACATAATCACACACACAATCATATACACAATCACACACTGGAACACACAATCACACACACAATCACACACACAATCATATACACAATCACACACTCACACACACAATCATACACAATCACACATACTCACACACACAAAATCATATACACAATCACATACTGGAACACACAATCACACACACTCACACACACAATCACACACATAATCACACACACAATCACACACATAATCACACACATAATCATACACATAATCACACACTCGCACACACAAAAGAATGTTAATCCTCTCAGTGGGTTTCAAAACTGAAATTGAATTCTTTTTCCCACACTGCTCCTCCACTGAGGCCCCGTGAAAGGTTTTGTCCCACACCACCTTCCATCTCCCATTCAGCCACAAACTGGAATCCTACTGGTTACAAGGAAGACAGAGACAAGTTGGACTCCCAGAAAAGAGGCTCTAGCTTGGAAATGCCAAATGGTCGGACGGAACCTCTGCTCTCTCCAGACCAGTCAGAACACATCACAAGATCAGGAAGGACAACCCTAGCATGTGTCAGAACTGGGAGACAAACATATCTAATAGGTTACACGAGTGCATAAATTATATCCCATTGTATACACACATATCCCACCAGAACATATCACCCACGAGAGAAAAGGCCTTGGTTGTTTGGCTTTTACACACTGCTGTATCCCCAGTGCCCCAAGCTGCTCACCCCACATGCACAGCCCTCTAAAAGCACTCATTGAATAAATGCAAAACTATCTTCTATTAAGGCCTCTTGCAAATCTGAAGCTAACATATGTCTAGACCTGCTAAATTATTGAATCTAAAGATCTTCCCCCACCCACTGTTGACGGTTTTCTTGGAGCGGTGTAAAAATATTCATCTGTACATTCTGTTTGGGCTGTCAGCTAGAATTCAGACACTAACTAAGTGTTCTGTCCTCTTGGGCTTGGATTGCTAAGCGCTTGTGTTTACAAAATGCGGTGTCAGGGACAGAATTCAGTAACATAACAGCTGAAAACAGAAGCAGGCGAACAGCATGGGAATGAAGGGATGGCATCGTCTTGGGGGCCCAGGCTCATAGTCTGACGGCTGTGGGTGACCTGGGAAAGAGCCTGGGAAGGGTTCTGGCACCGTCTACCACCTCCTCCTCATGTGGACAGAACATCTGTTCATCCTGAGAATGACTTTTCTTCCTCTTCTGTGTGGGAATCTGAGAGTCTCAGCTTGAAAGGACAATTGTGACTGTCCCCATCTGCTGCCTCCAGCATGTCCTTCGGCACCTCCCCTGCTCCCAGTGCCACCACAAAGCCACCCTGTGTCCACCGGCCAGGCTGAAGGAAGGGATATCTTTGAGAAGCATTTAACCCACTCAGGACCCAAGCTTTCTCCTAGACTCGGGCATGGAGACGGGAGAAGAGTATGTTCAAGGCCAATTTGGGCTACAGGGCTAGTTTGAGGCCAGCCTGAGCTTCCTAATATTTATTAGGCTGTGTGGGGGGAAAGAACCGAGAAGCTTGGTTTCCCAAGGAGAGAGGAGAGCATCCTTGACACTGCCACAAAGGAACCAAAGGTGGGGATCCCAACAATAATCAAAGTCCTAGATGGAAAACAGAGACTGTGCTCCCTCTGCTAAGGAGGACACCGTGAAGTCCCTAAAACAGCCATTTTAATACACGAAACTTAAATTGGCAACAGAAGAGACTTTGCAGGGTGAACGGCTCCAGCCTTACAGTCCCGCTTCACCTGACTTTCACTCCTGGTGCAGGCTCTGCACCAGCCTGTGACTTCTGCCACTTACCAAGCGCTCAGAGCACATTCAGCCTATGGCTTCTGGGCTTGCTCCTTCGTTCTCTCAGAAAGACACCCAGGTGGCTGCTCCGTCTCCTGCAGGTCCGTATGCAAATGCCATCTTATGAGAGAATTCTGACAACTCCCTGCTCCTGATCCCACATGCTTAGTTGCTTAGTTGCGATAGCGTTTGCTGTCAGACAGAAGTCTGGCTTACATGTTTGTCTGTTTTTTTTCCTTACTACACTGAAAGCTCAAAACATACAGAACAGAGACTTTGATTTTTCAATATGAGAACCCCCAACCTAGAAAACACTCAGCGTTTGTTGAAGGAAAGCCATCAAGCCTATCTATATTTAAGGCTGCTGAACTCAGCCAGTCAGTTGAGACAAATGGATTGGCGTGGTTCCGAGCAACCAAGTTCACACAAAGCTTCAGAAGGGAAGTCGGGGCATTGATGCCTTGCAGCTTCTCACGTGTGTCTGAGACACAAATCTGCCCCCTTTTTTTTTTTTTTGTGGTCTCTCCTGGTATGACAATAACCCAAACTAAACATTCGTCTCTCTAAGGCAAATTTGGAGAGTAAAGCAGGATGACCTAGTGAAAGGTTAAATTTCAACTTTAGAAGCAGATCATAAGGCTGGTGTTCAACATACGGCGGGATGGTCTCCAAGAACAAGGGACCCTAAGCGAAGCAGAAGGCAGGGTGCTTCTATTATCTGGGTTTCTCTCCCTCCTGCTCTGCCTCCCTCCTCCATCTGTCCCCACTGGCTTTGTTTCTAAAATGAGATCCATCAGTGAGCCCAGGCTTGCCCCCCCCACCTGTGGCACCTCGCTGCCACTGGGCCAAGTAGCTGACCTTGCGTTCACCTTCCCTCCAAATGTGTGACGGAAGACTCTTGTCTTCCTTGTGATGGGAGACTCTTAATTTCTTTCTTGTTCCCATGTTTTAGTTGCCCCACCCCCCCCAATAAGAACACAGCATTTCAATTTAAATTTTAATAAAGGAATAATATGTCCTGTGGCTTCTGCTATTTCAAGACACTTTCAGAACTTGAATGTAGTGTTCAAGAGCCTCCAGAATTGATTTTTTTAAATTTTATATTGTTTTATTTACTTTTATTATTTAACAGCACCTGTTTGGTTTATATTGGGGGGGGAGAGAGAGAGAGAGAAGGTGGGGATCTGGGTTGTAGGGAGGTGGGGAAGATCTGGAAGAACTTGGGAGAGAGGAACCCTAATCAGAATATATTGCATGAAAAATATCTATTTTCAATTTTTAAAATGCTAATGAAATAAAGTTTCCATAATTCCCTTGATGTTTCCATCAGCTGGCCCCCCCATACCCAAACCTGCTGACTCAGAACACACCCTCATTCACACACCCTTGCTTCTCCTTAGCATAGTCACCAGCCCATCTCACCCCTTCTCACTCTTACAACAGGGTTTCTGTTACAACAGTCTCCATCCCTGACCAGCACTTGGTGGAGAAATTTGTAACAAGGTTGCTCTGGCCACACTCATTCACCCCGAGAGCCTGTAGCCCACATCGACATTATCAATGCATTATAAAACCTCCCTTGACCATTCCCATAGGGAACAACTTCTTGCACCTCCAGACTAGATGGTGAGCTGCTCGCTCACTCCACTTCTTGGCGGTGACCTCTTGCTGGCACTGCAGTTAGGTTGCAGCTCTGTCGTCAAGCGTCTGTGTTTAATGAGAATGCCGTATGCCACTCTACTTAAATATGCCCACACCGTGGATTTACGAACTGAAATGTCTTGGGCAAACAAATCCTGAAACATTTGTCAGTGATAATGGTGACAGGGCGCTGCTGTGAGATAGGAATAAACCGTGACGGGCATAAGGTGAAGGGGGTTAAATCAGGACATAACCTTCCCTGGACAGCTGAAGCAGGTTCAAACCTGGACTCTCAGGTCTGTGTGTCTGCTCTTAGCTGGCTCATCCCGGCCGTGTCCTCAAGGACACACAAAGTACAAGATGTGTGTGCTGGGCAAGGGAAAAAATCTTGGCCTGTCATCACATTCCTCTTAAGCTGAAGGAGAATCTGCAGAGAATGGCCCTCTCTGCAGGAAGCACCTTTAGTTTCTCTGGGCTGCACAGCAAGGCTAGTCTGTGCCCTGAAACTGAGACATCCCTCCTAGGTCAAGCAAATGACTCCCTTTAGCCCAAAGGAAGGACTGTCAGGAGGAGACGGTGCCAGAAGCTCTGGACACTGACAATGTGGAGCAGAGCGGTAGGGAATGGCCTGGCATGACCCACTCCCAAGTCAGACAAGGCTGGCCTCTGCCGGGTTCGCCATCTGGAGTGCCTCGAAGGCTCCTCCTGTCTGCAAACTAGGCTTCAGCTTTGAAACTTTGCTGCTGGCTCTGGTGATGACCTTGGAGGCAGGCAAATGAACCTTATGTTATTTCTGTGTATGCATCAACAAAAATGCCAGATCACGCTCACGAGAATCCAGATCAGAAACAATGGAACCGCCTCTCCCGCCACCTGAGTTCATATTCATAGTGATGAGCAGTCGAGCCTGCCTCTGAGCACCTCTGTTCCAATCCTGTGTGCCCCTATATCTTGTAATGGCGTTTCTTTGCCTGCTTCTATCCAGAACCCCTCATAGCAACACAGCCCCTGTGAGAGCTTTGTCCCACATCCTCCCCCTAACCACCCACCCAGCAAATTTCCCTATGAAGGGAGCAAGACTACCCATTGATGGCACTGCTAGCATCCTTGCTAACCCAGTTCACACCCCCCCCCAAGTAGCGTACTATTGTAACTACATGAAAATATCTTTTAAATGATTCCAATTACAGCACTGAGAGGAGGAACAGGAGGAAAAAAGATGCAAGCCAGAAAAATAAAATCTCACATCACACCCCTGCGCCAATCAGGACTAATTACCCTGTGTTGGAAAAACAAATGATGCGTTAATTGTAAACAATCCAATAAGCAAGCTCTCTTCACCGCCAGCTTAGCCGCTTGCCACCACCACATCCGCTGCCAAGTTCAACCCCAGCCAGGTCTACCTCACTAATAGTGAGCTGGCTTTCCTCTCTCTGGGAGGGTGGGTCCAGCAGCCTGCTGCACAGCCATTTGACAGCTGTCTCCATAAGGATCCCGTAGCCTTACCTCCTTCTTAGAGGAGATGGAGGCTGCACTGCTCAACCTGGAAAAGAGAGTCCCTTGACCCGAAATGACTCATCTCTTCCAAGAACAGGAAAAAAAAAAAAAAAGTACCTAGAAAGCTTGCCTGGTTAACAATTGCTGAATTACAACAGTCTACCTGACATGGTGTATTAAGTCTGTGAGATACCTTTCTGCGGGAGTTTGTAATCTCTGTCCTAGGGGAACTAGATAGCAGCAGATTCTGCCCTGAAGGCTGCAGAGGATTGCCTTTTAGTGCTAATGGATATGTGGCTGACTACAAGCTAACAAAGGTGCCTCACAAGCAAGAGGGCACAGCTAGGGGGATTTCCAGCCTCACTGTCTACTCCTGTTCTATGGGAGAAAGGGCATTACAGTCAGGAGTCAGCTCTTCTCCAGAGCCTGACAAATACAGAGGCAGATGCTCACAGCCAACCGTTGGACTGAGCTTGGGGGTTCCCGATAGAGGAGTTGGAGAAGGGAGTGAAGGAGCTGAGGGGGTTCACAGCCTCATGGAAGGAGCAACAGTGTCAACAGGCCAGACCCCCCAGAGCTCCCAGGGACTGGACCACCAACAAAAGAGTACACATAGAGGGACCCGTGGCGCTGGACACATATGTGACAGAGTATGGCCTTGTTGGACATCAGTGGGAGGAGCGCTCCTTAGGCCTGAGGGTGTTCGATGTCCCAGTGTAGGGGAATGCCAGGGCAGGAGGACAGGAGTGGGTGGGTGGGGGACCACCCTCACAGAGGCAGGAGAGGGGGGATGGGATGAGGGTCTCTGAAGGGGAGACCTGGAAAGGGGAAAACATATGAAATGTAAATAAAGAAAATATCCAGTCAAACAAACAAACAAACAAACAAACAAAAAGGACTTCATAGCTCACTGAACCTTTTTGTAGCACATAGCATCAAACCCAAGGCCACCCAGGTGTGGGTTCAATGCTCTACCGCAGGGGTCTACATCGTGCCCTCCACAGCTCTCATACAGCAAATCTCCCTATGAGAAACAATATTCTGTTGATTTGTTTAAAGTATCAATTATCAATATGTTTTCAGTTCGCTTCCCCTAGCCTGTTTCATACAATCCCCACATCTGTACGCGCCAGCTTTGCTTCTACCAGAAAGACAGGTAAGGACGTCCTCAGTCATCGCTGGCTCTGAAGGAATTTAACTCTACGGACTGTCACTGACTACCGACAACTCAAGCACTTTCAGAAATGGAGATATTAACACTTGGGAATGAGATGGCAAGGAGATGGCGATACATTTATAGAAACGTGAGTCGTAAAATACTTAATAATACAAAGTTTAAAGTTATGGATCGTGTATCATTTGCTGACATGTAGATGATATAGATAATATGGATATAGACATATGCCTCCTATAGATGGGGATTCTCATCATTTGGTCATACAATACTGAAAACCACCAATTGTTTATATTTCTGCTGAGCAGTCTGTGAATATATTTTCCTACACGTACCACAAGTACCGTGATATACCTGAGAGTCATTTATTATTCATCTTTTATCAGTGAACTGCTGAGACCTCAAATCAACACACATAGCAGTGCAACCTATACCCCTGGATTGAAATAATGTGGTTTTTTTTTTTCCAAAGCACTTTATTTTTTTTTCTTTTTATGGCTTAATAGTCTCACGTCACCATGACTGTCTTGCCCACATTCTCCAGAATGCCTGAGTCTTTCCTATCAAAATAAAATCAAATGTAGTTCAAAAGATAAAGGCAATTCTCAGAGTAGACTTAAAACAATGCAGTAGAAACAAGCAGTCAGGCAGCAACATAAAATTCGGACCAAATATTGTTGTCAATCTCGGCGACTGTGCTTTCTCTTGATAATGTAAGAAAATATTGGAATTTCATTACAATAGTATAAGAAAAAGGCTAGGCTTGGTCTTCTAAAAATCTCATAATAGATTGAAATTACTCCCCTCAAAAACAAAACAAAACAAAAAAACGACCTTGCTATTTAAAAATAAAACAATCCAAAGGGAGTGCACACACACACACACACATACACACACACACACATACACACACACATACACACACACATACACACACACACATACACACACACATACACACACACACATACACATACACACACACATACACACACACATACACACATACACACACACATACACACACACACACATACACACACACATACACACACACACATACACACACATACACACACACACATACACACACATACACACACACATACACACACACATACACACACACACATACACACACATACACACACACACATACACACACACATACACACACACACATACACACATACACACACACATACACACACATACACACACACACATACATACATACACACACACACACACACACCCCAAACCAGAAGGCCACTGGTGTTTACATAACAGACACTCGAGGGGGTTTTATGTGTTTGCCTTTGACAGCCATGCCTTTCCAGCTCTCATTAGCAGTCTAGAGACCAGTCCTTTGTCAGCACTACCCTTTCAAAAAGCAATCACCATGCTTTTAAAAGAGCTTAGCTCTCCTGGGGGAAAAGAGAGGATCAGAATGAAGGTTCTTAACGGTAGGCAAACCGAGTGCCACAGTCCAGGGTCTGTAACTCTGAAACCCAAGGCTCCTGTTTGCACAAATGTGCCAGCAAGAACTGTTACAGCAAAAACTAAACCCTAACTCACCCGAGGGCTGTTCTGAGTCCCTCTTCCCCCTGCCTAAGAGATAGCCACAGAAGCAGATGCCCAACTGCCCTTCGTACGAATGCATTTGACAGTGGGGCATTGAGCAGGATGACCGGCTAAACACAGAAACCTACACTGACGTAAAAAAGACTCTGCCCTCGGAGTCAGGAGAAAGAGCAATGGCCCAGGTTAAGCTTGCTAAGTAGTGCTGCATAGTCTTCATGACAAATGGCCACTGCCTGTGGGCTCAGGCAGCAGGACCTTCTGTTTCTCCTCCTCCTTCAGCCTCAAGATGTACACACTGCCAGGCATCCACCTAGCCTGCCCAGCTACCTTCAGTCCCAGCCTGACTCTCACAGCACAGGTCCCATAAGCTTCATATCCTCATTCAGCTTTCCCTTCCATCCCCCATCCCTCCATCCCCCATCCCCCATCCCTCCATCTCCCATCCCCATCCCTCCATCCCCCATCCCTCCATCCCCCATCCCTCCATCCCCCCATCCCTCCATCCCCCATCCCTCCATCCCCCATCCCCCATCCCTCCATCTCCCACCCCCATCCCTCCATCCCCCATCCCTCCATCCCCCCATCCCTCCATCCCCCCATCCCTCCATCCCCCATCCCTCCATCCCTCCATCCCCCCACCTCCCCATCCCCCCATCCCCCCATCCCTTCCATCCTCCCATCCCCCCATCCCCCATCCCCCATCCCCCCATCCCTTCCATCCCCCCATCCCCCCATCCCTCCATCCCTCCATCCCTCCATCCCTCTATCCCTTCCATCCCTCCATCCCTCCACCCCTCTATCCCTTCCATCCCTTCATCCCTCCATCCCCCCATCCCCCATCCCTCCATCCCTCCATCCCTTCCATCCCTCCATCCCTCCATCCCTAGCGCACACTAGCCTGAACACTCTGAACCCCGAATGACTGAACGTGGCTGCTGAAGGACCCTCCTGCCTCCTTCATTCCTGTCTCTCCCTTTACAGCGCCCCCATGATGCTTCTTTAACAGTAACTATGTCATTGTTACATAGTTTCTTCAGATTTTCCCCAAACTCAAAGACCATGGAAGTCTAAAGTTACCACACTGACTTGGACCCAACCAACCTTCACCCTCTCTCTTCTGCTCCCTCCCAATACAAATCTCTCAAGACCTCATTCCACACAAGCCCTGTGTCTCCCTTTACCACCACACACCCATGCTTAAAATCCCAAATTATCCTAGTCTCCTTGCCTCCCACCATTTACCCCATGCCCTGACCTCTGTAAGGAAATCTGGGCAGCATCTCTACCTAGTCCCACCCTTGCTTCAGCCTCATTTGAGGCCCCACATGGGCAAAAACGCTTCCTTCACCTTCCTAGCCACTGTGACCTCCCTCATGGATTCCCACCACACTCAGGGTAGACTATTCATTTGATACTTGATATGCATTTCCTTCTATTATCAGAGTATTTAATTTTTCATACCTATGTATCTTGTCTCTTTATAACCAGATTTTAAATGCCCTATCTCATATTTTATGAATAAAGATGTGAACTCCACTCTATAGTTTCCAAGGAAAAGACAACATCAGCAGATTCAACATACAAAAGGTGAAGGATTTCTTTATCCAACCCTTTAAATCTATTGAATACTGTGGGCTGAGCACATTTTAGACACTGAGGATTACATGAAAAATAGCAGCATAAGATCTGCTCTCATGGGGCTTATGGTATAGCCTGGAGACCAGACATTAATGAAACGGGTATGTAAATAACGGTACATATAAATTCTGCTCAGGGATGGGCAATATAAACAGGCTGTGCTGGCTAGTTTATGTCAACTGGACACAAGCTAGAGTTATCTGAATGGAGGGAACTTCAATTGAGAAAATGCCTCCATAAGGTCCACCGTAAAGTATTTTTTAATTAGTGATTGATGGCAGAGGGCCCAGCCCATTGTGGGTGGGGCCATCCCTAGACCAGTGGTCTTGGTTCTATAAGAAATAAAGCTGAGAGCTGGGCCGTGGTGGCACATGTCTTAAATCCTACTTCTTGCAGAGGCAGGTGGATTTCTGAGTTCGAGGCCAGCCTGGTCTACAGAGGGAGTTCCAGGACAGCCAGGGCTATACAGAGAAATCCTGTCTTACAATACCAAAAAAAAAAAAAAAAGAAAGAAAAAAGAAAAAGAAAAGAAAAGAAGAAATAAGGAGAGAGAGAGAGAGAGAGAGAGAGAGAGAGAGAGAGAGAGAGAAAAGAAGGAAGCTGAGAAAGCCATGATGAGCAAGCCAGTAAGCAGCATCCCTCAATGGCCTCTGCATCAGCCCCTGTCTCCAGGCTCCTGCCCTATTTGAGTTCCTGGCCTGACTTCCATGATGAACAGTGCTGTGGAAGAGGAAGCTGAGTAAACCCTGTCCTCCCCAAGTTTCTTTGGTCATAGTGTTTCATCACAGCAGTAGTAACCCTAACTAGCAGACAAGCTTAGCGTCACTTTCAGATGCTCAGATGCTCAGATGCTCAGATGCTCAGATGCTCAGATGCTCAGATGCCACCCCTGGCAACCCACTCTGAATCCTGCCTGCCTTCTGCCTCGTCCAGCTTCCGGTAAATACACAGAATATTCTTGTTGCAGGAGATGGACAGCTCCTGCAGGCAGAGGTCCGAGACAATCTGTTAGAGGGGCAGAGTTAGAGAGGAGAGTTGAACTGGAGAGGGGCTCTCTGAACATGGCAGGAAACAAGAGTACAAGACAGAAGACATAACAGGAAAGAACTTGCCTTTGAATTCCTTAGTTGCAATCTTGGTAATTCTAGATCAGTCTATTTATAAAACTGCTTAAGCCTTTTTTACTTTGTCTTACAGAAGTGTTCTCTCATGAATCAGACTTCGCAGGTTCTCTAAAACCAAGAAAAAGTGAAAGAAGAAGAAGGGGTTGGGAGGTGGCTGTGAGTCTCGAAGGCGTTAAGGTGCAGTGGGAGCAAGAGTAATCAAATCGCATTGTAGGGACGTCCCAAAGAATTCATCAAGATATTACAGTTTTAAAAGAAGGACGGTCAGAATATCGTATTATAAACTTGCTCTTGTGCTTCAAGGTTATGTTCTATCCTTTTATGGAATTAGGACTCAAAATATAAAAATAAATAGAGGAAGCCCACTTGTCGTCTCCTCATCCAGCCCTGCCTGCACCGAGCAGAGGAAAGAGCAAGCCACTCAGCAAAACCTATGGCAACCAAATCCTAACATTTTGCAGAGAAAATTCTCAGGTGCACCTTGAAATCTTCATCACCGCAGGCAACCAAAGGAGGGCAACGCCTTCCATTGCCCCTTCTGCCTGGGCTCCAAGGATTTTCAGGACTCAGCAAAGGTAACTCAGCTCACAGAATCAAAGCACAGTAGATTTTCTCTCCTTTCCTTGACTTCCTGACTTCATGAGCCATGGCCCAGTACACTGGTGGCCGGGAATAACTTCAATTTACTCTTAGAATACAAATTAATTACTTAATAAACGAAATAGAAATTAAATTTTTATTCTTATATTTAATATTATACAGACAATTTTTCTATCCATGGGTAGAAAATCATGCCAAAACCTACTCTTTGAATATTAAAAAAATAAAAACTAAGATTCATCCAAGCAAACAGGAAAGAGAGATACCAGAGAGTGCAAACTGGTGCTTCAATAGAGCTCTTTTCTGAAAAATCTTTATACAATGTTCAACAAGGGCTACTCCTGACCTAAGAAATTCGTTTGAATGTGCTCCTCAGTCACACGCCCCTGTTAGTATGGGAAGCCTGGAATCCCACATTTTAGGAAGCAGAGGTAGGAATTTGAGAGATCAAGGCCGCCTAGGGCCAGAAAGCAAGACCTCGCTTGGCTCAGCAGGAAAATCACACTGCTTCCTACACAGCTGTAAAACTGCAACATTGTATCTCACACATAACTAAATCCAGGAGCACTAAACCCCTTAAATAGGTGCTCACAGGATCACTCCAGTCCCTCGCTCTGGGGATAAATCGATAGTATCCTGATGTTCTGTTGAAGTTTACTGAGAAGAGATAACAAAGCCCATGAGAGACTTAGAGTGGACTGAAGGGGACATTTTATCCTATATGTAAATCTGGCATTTTATTAGAGAATTACAAAAGCTGAAACTGCTAGGCACAAAATTATTCTGGCTACTTCGTAAACCATCCTGGTATTTCTGCAGCACAGGGTTCTGTGTCCGTCATTTACCTTTAGTCGCCTCAGTGTGCACACACGGGTACCAACATCAACTGCCGTGGGCTTGTATCCTCACATCGTTAAAGGCTTAAATATAGCTTTTAAAAAATGAATTATGTATGAGGGCTGGTTATCTGGGAACCAAGACAGAAGCATTTATCACATATCAAGCCAATAAGGACATTTGTGCTTGCATTAAAGTTTGGATTCTCTCCCACAGTGCTGCAGGCTATCAGCTGAGGGCACCCCACCACACAGCTTTGCAAAAAGAAGACGACTTTGCAACAAGAAGACAACTGGAATAATGCCGGAGGGCTTGAGAAAGCGATTCAAAAGAGGTGAACTGGGATTCGAAGAGGAAAGGAGTTGGCTGAGGTGTTAGAAGAGGCCCAGAGTCTCACAGCAGGGCTCTGTGAGAAGCACAGGGAGGGGCAAGGGTTGGAGGCCACATACTGTGGAAGCCCAAGAGCCAGGAGTCCTCACTAGGAGCCTTAGCCATCAATCAAAAAAATTAGGAGTCACTTAGCAGTATAGTAAAAAAATCACTCTATAATCCACAGTGAATCAGGGGAGAGGGGACCTAGGCAGAGCGATTTAGAGTCTGTGAGCCAAGGAAGAAAGACAGAGAACAGGGGTTTTCAGCTCACGAGGAAACTGGACCAGGAGTCCACTTACCTCACTCACAAAACTTGCAGTGTAGTTTTGCCTTAAGATGCATCGTTTCAGAGAGTTTGAGTGAGGATAGAAGAAGAAACTGTCAAACTGAGGTAATAAAACTAACACTAAAATCTTTCCTAGTGGAGGCAAAGAGGTTAAGATGCGCTCGACACTCAGTAAACCATTTGAAACCTAGAAAGCTGCTTTCAGAGCTAAGCTACCATACTAACGGGAGAAGTGACATGCTAGCCATGACTGAAATCTGGTTTTAATCAGGAGACAGGATTTATAAGAGAATAGCTTGGCGAGCTGTGGTAGTTGCAAAGTCAAACCACCTATCACTACTATTGAGCCCTTGATTTTAGCTACACGGTTATCAATCATCCTTTTATAAATTTGGGTGCTTTTCTTCAGCCTTAATATTCTGACCCATAACTACTGAATGTTTTAATGTTCCTCAGATGGCTTCCAAACACCTCTGGGCACTGACCACCCTCTCCAGCACTCCCTATCTATTTTGGAAACAGAGTCTCACATTTACCACCCACCCTTAATGACTTCTACACTGATCACTACCTACGGCGCCACGCTCGCTCCATATTTGATGAGTGAGCCAACTAATGTGACGCTCCTGTGAATCTTCTGTGTCAACGACCTGTCCCTCCAGACCACAGGAGCATGTCACCCTGGAGACCACACCCTAGAAATCACCACTAAAGGATGACTATCATTCGGCCACACCCACAAATGTCCTCCCTTTTATTACTTCCACTTGAACTCTGGAATGCTTGGTTTTCACCTTAATTTTTCAAGCGCTCCCAGACTGTTAGCGCCCCGTCCTGTCCAGCCACATTCCACCCCACCAGCTTGTGTTTGCAAAACGCATGTCTGAGCAATCCCCACCAGGCTGTCAAATCTTTGTTCCCAGTGGCTGAGCTCTGAAAGAGAAAATGCTGGGCAGTTCCAACCAGCACCATTCACTCTTATAAGTGCTTAGCCCCGATGGCTCTCTGTGACAATAGCAACATGTCCACCTATCCCTGGCTGACTGACCTCCCTCCAACAAGACTCCCAAACCTTGACCACATGCCTTAAAGTTCCTTATCCTACGGCCTTTATTTGTCTTCTTTACAGTAAAGTGAGGGGTGTCAGATAGGGGGATGCTCTCTTCCCTGCTCCTCCAACTCAGATATACCCACTTCAGCACCATCTTCACTCGGGCCCCCATCTAAGGAACAGGTTCCCTGCTCTTGCACCCTGTAAGGCTGTGGTTTCTTCCCATATCCTAAGGCCAAGGCCAAAGAGACCTTGAGAGACACAGTCATAGCCATTTGTTCTGTAGATACGTTTGTTCTGTCTAAATCACCCCAAGATCCCCTATCTTAACTGTTATCATTGCTGAGTATACTACACTTTTATTACCTGGCTCGTTATCATGCTGGTACAATATGCTTTTATTAAAGTCTCTTAGTGACTGAACAGCTGCGGCTCTCGGATCTGATTTCATCCTCCTAGCACCTGAGCTTATCAAGTGCCTTGCATTTGCCTGCTTAGCTCCGTCCTCTGGAAGGTAAGTGTTTATGGGAGCAGAGGCTGTGCCTGTTACACATTCTACCCTAGTATCTGGTGTGTAATAAATAAATGTCTTTTGGGTAACTATCCCTATTTCATGACCAACCTCAATCAGGCAAGCAGTGGGAGCCATACCTCATGGGATTAAGTCGGCCTCTTCCCTGGGAGTTTGAACTTGGGTAAAACTAGTCTCACTGAGTGACTGACTGTCCACAGGATCTCATCCTGACAGAGCTCTAGGCCCTGATCCAATTCACCCCAGAGTCCAAAGTGAATTTCCTCCTTGGTATTTGTGAAATGGTCCAGTATTCTTATAATTGGTTACTTAGTGTTAAACATTTGTTTATGTTTGTATCTTGTGTAGATGGGCATTTTGCCCACGTGTATAACTGCACGCCAGAGGAGGGCATTGGCCCCCATGGGACTTCAGTTACAGAGGACTGTGAATGCTGGGAATTCAGAGTCTGCCCTCTAGCACAGCAGTTCTCAACCTGAAGGTTATAGCCCCTTTGGGGGGTGTTACATATCAGATATTCTGCATATTAGATATTTACAATTCACAGTAATGTACCATAGCAAAGTTACAGTTATGAAGTAGCAGCAAGAATAATCTTATGGCTGGGGGGAGGGGCAGTCACCAGAGCATGAAGAATTGACTTAAAGGGTCGCAGCGTGAGAACCACTCTGCTAACACCTAACTAGTTACTTTTTAACTTAAACTAAAATTTCCTGACATCTATTCCCAAGAGATTGCTTAGTACTACTCTGTTCTTTTGTACACTATGCTATATATACCATACTGTACAGGTTCCAAAATAAACATCATGAAGCCAAAGTTCTGGTTTGGGTTTTGTTTTTCTATCCAGGGGATAGGGTTAGGAGAGGTAGAGGAATGACTCAGAAAGAAAGATTTACTGCCACAAAGCCTGGAGACCTGTGTTTAGTCCTTGGAATCCATGTGGTACAAGAAAAGAACCAACTCCTGTTAGTTGTACTCTGAACACATACACACACATGTGCACACGCACACATACAGCACACACACACACGCGCACACACACACAGGAGCATACACACACATGCACACTACTAAATAAATAAATACAAAAAGATATTGTTACAATGTAAAAAAATGTGCTCTGCTTATAATTTCATGTGCACATACGTGGGTTTGTGTGTGTATGCATAATAAGTAGTTTACTTTAATGAAATGTGTGCTGTCAGAAGGCACTGTCTTTACAATCTGCACTCTTAACTATTCCACGCTTAGGACTATTTCCATGTTTTTTTGGCTGAAGGCATTTTTAAGTGAAATCTGATACCAATTTCATTTCATGACCATTTCCTTAACCATCAAACACAGGACAGTTAAAGAACCTGCCTGGCTACAACAGTCCAGGACACATGTAGCCTGGAGGACAAGCTGCAAGCAGCTGGCACTGGATCTTGGAAACAGACAGCTCTGGCTCAGAGTGTACAGGAAGCCAAGCGCCAGCATCATGGTAGCACATGGTACAGTACTTACCAAATAAACGCTGATGGAAGAGGAACTTGCCAGCAATCAGTCCTATGAGAATGGCCAGTAGCCATAGAAGCACCTTCAAAATCCTCCAGCCAACTCCTCTAGGGTATTTATTTGTTACAAATGAAAAACAGTTTCCAACAACAATAACATTAGCTTCTGTTTGGCTGTGAGAGACTGGGTCCTCGGCGAATATCAAGAAGTTAAAGAAGATGACCAGGTAAGCCACGATCATGCGAGACCAAGGATGCTGGAAATAGTAGCGGAAGTCTTTACCCATCCTTCAAGCCTTTGGTGCTGCTTGACCTGCATAAGGAAAGACATCAAGTTAAAACCAAAGACAAGCCATCTCTCTGTTGTTCAGACCCATTCATGCCTGCTGCACAAGAAGATAGGTGGGAAACACCACACCTATTCCTGCCTATGGCACCAGAACAAGCCTCAAGCTGAAGGACGTTAACTCTGTATTCAATTCTAATATATATATATATATATATATATATATATATATATATATATATATTTACAGGTTTTTCAAGACAGGGTTTGTCTGTGTAGCCCTGGCTATCCTGGAACTTGATCTGTAGACCAGGCTGGCCTCAAACGCAGAGATCTATCTGCTTCTGCCTACTAAGTGCTAGGATTAAAGACCTGTGCCACCACTGACCAGGTTTATTTTTAATCTCCTATCATTTGAGGACTAGTGAGCAGATAAAAGAGAAGAGAGGGCCTGGAGAAATGGCTCAGTGGTTATTAGCACTGACTGCTCTTCCGAAGGTCCTGAGTTCAAATCCCAGCAACCACCTAGTAGCTCACAGCCATCTGTAATGAGATCTGAATGCCCTCTTCTGGGGTGTCTGAAGACAGCTATAGTGTACTTAGATATAATAAATAAATCTTTGGTAGGGGGGACAAGAGAGGGAAGAACAAAGCTAAGGTGATAGCCAGGCTTGATGGCACACACCTGTAATCCCAACACTTGGGAGGTAAAAGCTGGAATTTTACGAGTTCAAGCCCAGCTTGAACTAACCAAGTTTGACACCAGTCTGGGCTACATGAGACCATTGTGTTTTGTTTTGTTTTGTTTTGTTTTGTTTTGTTTTGTTTTGTTTTAGTGAGATCATGACTATGGTGACGATGACATGGAGGGGGGGAGCACAACATCTTTGTGATGCTTTTAGACAGTTTATCTTATGACAATACTACGAAGCCACTTAAAAGATCAAGTGATGCAAAAGTAAAATACATATTAACAAACACGGCCCAAATCTGTCTCTGCACAGCGGTGAGTAAGTAATTTGATGGATATGGGATATGCTTCCAAATCTATTTCTAGACATCATTAAATGGGCATATGGGCAGAAATTTCAAAAAAAAAAACCTTTAGAGTCTGGTTAAATAATTTCAGGAAATATTTAATATAGCCAAGTCTATACTAAGCATTTCCCCCAGGGGTGGAGGTGGGTGGGCAGAGCTGGACCATTGTGCTTCTGGGGGTGACAAAAAAAAGGGAAGCTTTCACAGAGAAAGACATGGCCAAGTCCAAGGTCCAGGCTAAGTAGGGTGTTTCCCCAGGTGGAGATGACAGACGTCCTCCTCATCCTCCTCCTCTTCCTCATCTTGTTTCTTGAAACAAGGTTTCTCCACGTATGTTGCCCTAGCAGACCTGGAATTCTCTGTAGACCAGGCTGGCCTCAAACTCCAAGAGATCCACCTGCCTCTGCCTTCTGGGTGCTGGAATTAAAGGTGTGCATCACCTTTGCCCTGAGGGTTGCGCCTTCTTAAGAGCTATGCACAAATTCCCCTACATTGTAACTCCCACATTGGGCCTGCCTTAAATCTAGTGGGTCTTGTGAGAGGAGCCAATGGCTTCTGCTAGCATTCATTTTTTTGTCAGCTGACTTGGCACTCAGACTCAGCTAGATCTGTCTCTTTAGCAATAGTAACAGTTTAGTTACTAAATGACAAAAATAATAAGGGGTATAATTGGACTTCCATTGACCAGCTCATTTTTCTCCTTTCACAGTTTTTTAAAATAAGTCCAGAGAAATTAAAAAAAAAAAAAAAACAACCTCCCCCCCAAAAAAAAACTCTAAAGGAATTAAGCCTGGCAATGTCCACACAGCTGTGCACTGGGTGTCTGTTTTGGGACATAACAATTCTCTAAATGCTGTAATTACCACTGCCACCTCTTCATTTTACAGGGATGGAACTGAGGCTCTCAGAGTTTGTGAGTCAACACAGAACTGTGATCTAAGTCTCTTCGGTCTGAGCCCAGGGCATGACTACCAGCCCCAGGTCTGCTTCAGGTACTTGCAGGGAGGAATCAGGGCCCACCCCACCCCCAGGATGCCAGGCCTTGCATACTTTCTAGGGGTACATCTGTCTCTAGAGACAATGGATCAAATGCTGAATTCTGTAATATACCCTACTATTCCCGGGGGTGGAGGGTGTAAATAAAAAAGTCCTTCACAGATCCCGAACACTTGGAGAAACCCGGGGCAGGAGAGAATTGATAAAGTTGTTGTTTTACACCCGTCTGAAAGTATAAATATGACACACAAGTCTGAAGTTCTTCAGAGTCAATGGAAGATCTAAGAACAGGCACCAGGGCTTCAAAACATCACACTCCTGGTTCACGAATGTCAATGAAAGCCATAATCTAAATTAATGAAGATTTGGTTACGACTCTTCTTCAAAAAGCAGCATTAATACACACATGGATTGACCATAGGGTTCAACCAAACTGGTAGCTCCTACACCCTTGAACCACGAGCCTGCTAAGCAACATCGAGTCCCAAAAGATCTTCACAGATGCTCAGTTCAGTTAAGCCTGTTCCTGGGCTCTGTGACTCAGTATGCTTAAGAATGGTGACTTGCACGCCGCAAAGCAAATGTTGTAGCACAAATAGGAATAATATAAATGTTGGTGACAGTTGACTGCCATTAGCCCACGGTTAACAAATGTTCATGCAGAGCCCCTGGAAGTATCCAAAAACACTGCTGTGTTATTGTTTTGTTTTTTGTTTTTTTAACTTCAGAATCTTGCTTTGTGGGCAATGTCCACATGCCAGAGTCAAATGAGCGCGTTCAGATGTTATTGGAGACAGCTGCTGCAACACTATTTTGGGAGCCAGAACTACATACAGTGCTGAGCAGGAACCCTACACCAGTGCACGATCTCAGTTCATTCCAAGCAATGCCATGAATGTTCCTCTTGCTATCATGTTACAGATAAGGACGGGGAAAGTCCAAGCACTTGCCACCCATTAACTCACAGACCCAACAAATGAAAAAGTCAAAAATGTAATGCCCAGGTCTTCAACGACCTTTCTTTTATTAGTGCTGGAGGCGGGTCCTACAATAAGCTATCTCTGTCATGTTTCAAATTCACTTGTCTTTTCTTCCAACAGTTCAGTGACTTCGATCCCAGCAGAAAGAAGCAAGACCCTCATCTGGGTCATTTCATCTCTGTATGAGAAACACTAGGATAGGTTTGCTGTTTTTCTTATATCCAGAAGTTAAAATGGCATCTCCCAGATCTCAAGCACTCACAGTTACTCACAGGGTCTCTCTGCTCATCCCTCTTCTGTGACTTTAGACACTGAGATGTCAGACGTCTGTCTAGTCCTTGAGGCCCGGCTTTCTAGTCCTTTAGATGCCCTGATATGATCCAGAGTGCCAGATATGTTTCCACCTTTGCAATTCACAATCAGCATCTCCATGAACCACAGGTTCCTGCTGACCCTGTTGCTAGGAATCCAGGATGGAGGTTTTCCAATAGACTATGCTACTAGGCACACAGTTTGCAAATGTTTTGAATTCTAATACTACAACTGTAGGTGGGGATGCCTGTCTCTTTCCTCTTAGCAGTTCCTAGTGAAATCACCCACTTACAGGTTTAGCTTCTTCACTTGATCCTCCTTATCGAGATCATAAGGGGCAATTTCCTTCCTGGGCCGGGCTTAGTGCTGAGCTAATCACAGGCAATCAATAGATGTGAACTGAACAAACTCAGACATAAAAGAGCTCTCTTTGTCTAAGGAGGCTCAACAGCCATGTGACAGTAAACATCTGCTAAGGAAAAGAGGAAAGGCAGGCAACCAACCCTAAGCCTGCCATGATGGCACAGCCCCTAACAATACTGACCTCACTCCCAGCCCACGCCGTCAGCACCCAACTCTGTACTGCATCCATTGCCATCACAGACAGCTAACATTCACTGCGTACTCACTGGACACAAGACTCTATACTGATGAGCTCTGCGATCATCACTAATAAACTGAGTGGCTGCATGGTAAGGAAAATGCTCTTATCTCTCGCTTGCACAAATACTGATGCTGGAACTGAGGGCTTAGTACCTTCCATAAAACGGAAAAGCGTGTCAGAGTATGGTGAATGCGGACCACACAGCACCCTTGCTCTACACTATGTTTTATCTTTGCCCCTTGTGTGCAGGTTAGGAAGTTTTCTAAAGGGTTCACAATACTTCTAGGATGATGAATTTATTGTAACTAAGCAATGTGACTACTGGTAGCCTGATCAGAAAGAATAGTGGGCCACGGAGATTGTTAATTCTTGTCCCTTGTTTCAGAGCATCAGCATAAGTAGCTGAGTTGACCTGATGGTGCTTTTAGAATGCACCCTGGCGCTGTTCAGTCTGACTCCCAGAAGACAAAAACTCCACACCCCTTAATTCTCTCGTCAGTAATGGGAGTGGGGTAATGCCACCATTAATGCCATGGAAGCTTTTGTAACCACAATATTGTTGACTACAGGCTAAAACTGACCACTCATCAGCTTCTAGAAGAGATGTGGATTTATCCCAGGTAACTAAAATGTCACATATTTCACCAAAACCCAACATTCCAAAGGCGCATGAAGGAGAAGAGAACAGACCTCCAGATCAAAGGAATTTGTCAAGAAAATGCTGTTATACAGCCACCGAGTAGAGAACATGAGATCAAAGACTTCCAAAGAGAAGACTGCCACCATCTGCAGAGAAATGGTGAAGTCTGACTCTAATTCCAGAATAGCATTCATCTGTCGTTTGTCCAACATCTACCAGTCACAGACACCCATGTGCTGAAGTTACCTGCACATGGTCAATAGAAAACAAGCATTTAAAAATGGATGGATGGATGGATGGATGGATGGATGGATGGATGATGGTAGATGGATTGGTGGGTGAATGATGGTAGATGAATAGATGAATGGATGATGGTGGATAGATGGATGATTGATGGATGGATGGACAGATGGATGGATGGATAAGTAGATGGATGAATGGGATGGGTGGGCAGATGTATGGATGGATGAATGGATGGGTGGGTAGATGGGTGGATGGGTGGATGGATGGATGGATGATTGGATGAACGGATGGATGATTGATAGATGAATGGATAGATGGATGGATGATGATGGATGGATGGGTGGGTATATGGGTGGGTGGATGCATAGATGGATGGATGATTGGATAAACAGATGGATGATTGATGGATGAATGGATAGATGAATGATGGATGGATGGATGGATAGATGGATAAGTGAGTGGAGAGATGGGTGGATAAGTGGATGGATGGATGGATGGGTGAATGGATGGGTGGGTAGATTGGTGGGTGGGTGGATGGATGGATGGGTGGATAAATGCTGAATGAGTGGATGACTGATGGCTAACAGAGTAACCTTGGCTGACAGAAACATACCAAGTTCCCATTCTAGAGAGATTGGACCATGGGTGAAGGTTACTGATAAGGGCCCTGTTTCTGATGGTTTTCTTGTAAAGGACAAATGTTAAGCCCTTTAAAAGATAATACTTTTTTTAAACTAAAAGAGAAAATTAAAGCAGAGAAAGCTGACAGGGAGCACTGAAGGCCACGAAGTCAGGGGACCAGACCTAGTGTGCTTCAGGAAGTGCAGGGTATCTGAGGAGGAGGGTAAGAAAGAGAACAGGCCTGATAGCAGACTGAGGCAGAATGAAGCAGGGCCATGACACTATCCCCTGCTGTCACCAGGGTCACAGGGCCTGCCGCTCCAAACACTCTGCAGGAGGACAAAGGGAAGAAGCAGAGAAGCTCATGAGGAAGACAAATGCCCCGTGAGAGACAGGTGGTGAAAAACAGGTTGAGGTCTAGGCAGTTTACAAAGCTCTGCTTCTAGAAACATTAAGAAGAAGGTGGAGGAGGAGGAGGAGGAGGAGGAGGAGGAGGAGGAGGAGAAGAAGAAGAAGAAGAAGAAGAAGAAGAAGAAGAAGAAGAAGAAGAAGAAGAAGAAGAAGAAGAAGCAGCAGCAATGAGGTTTACCAGTAGACTGGATGTGGGGAGGGATGGATGGTCCAGGCAAAAATCTAGATGAAAGCGCCATTTTCTGAGCTGGAAAACAGATTTCCTGAGGTAAACAGAACTTCAGCAGATACAGAAAATACAGTTGATATTGACGTTTTCTGTGATTCGTATGTGTAGGGCTTGGAAAACACTTATTTTTCTCACGTATTATCTCAATTAGTCCTTACACCAACCATCTGGTAAGGACACAGAGATTCAACAAGGCATACTCTGCCCATGGCCGTGTTGTTGCCAACGGATACCAACAAGCATACCCGCTTCTATGCAGCCCAGATGTACGTGCTCCAGTTAGCATTGCGTTCCCATCTACGAAGGATGGGAAGACCCAGACCTACTAATCACTCAGCGCTTTCTGATGGTGAGCAGAAGAACACACAGACAAGATAGACAGACGGGTAACAGGCCAGTGTCTTGGGGGAGAAAGGGAGGATTCATCTCCAGAGAGAGTTTGCAGTCCTTGAATGTCCAACTCCGTAAAAGGAGAGACGGAAGAAAAGTGGATAAGCCAAATCTGTATATATTTCCTGGACCGGACCTAGGCAAGGATGGGCCTCAAGAGAAACACAAACCTTTTCCTCCAACTGATAGCTAAGTGGACGCGTATGAGAAGCTCTGCGGGTGGAGGCAACCCTTGACTGTCAAGGTTCTGAGTTCCATCCCTTTCACAGCAAAACCAAACAAGCCAAGGACAGGTGCGGGGAGGAGCAGAGCACTTTGTATAACCCAGCACCCATGACAGGTTTTATCATCGTGCAAACACCAATCACAGAAGTACATCTGGGGCCCTTGCTTTCAGTCCCGTCCAAAGACCACACAGCCTTTGAAACAAAGCAAAGCTTTGGCAAGCAATCAATGTAACCACCTAAGTGCCTCTGGATCCCGACCTGGATGGGATCTGTGGTACCCAACTAATTTGCAACATCACATGAGTAAATCACGTCCTTTCTCGTCACATTGTAGCAAAGTTTTGTAATTTTCCTCCTCCGGTGTTTTTATCCTTGCAGACCTTGGGACATCGATCAAAGCAAGCCTTTTAACCCAAAAGCGAAGAGCAAAGTTGGTTTGAAGGTCTTCCAGAAAGACAGCATCCCAAGTGTAATGGTGAGGTGGGGACCAGCCCATAAGTGTAATGGTGAGGTGGGGACCAGCCCATCCTATTGGGTTATAAAGTGGAGACGTGACCATTGGACTGACCCTTTAAGGAAGCACAGACTGCCCTTCGGGCCATTTGCTTGTCGAGATCTTACTCCAAGACAACAAAACTCAACGGGCTGATAAAGTTCATTCAAGCCCGGAGTTAACTTTTAAATGACTGGCAGTTTAAAGCAAATTAAGGAAAACTGATGGGTACTTTTTTTTTTTTAATCACAAGAATTATATGGAGAATGAGAGAGCAAGCAGTGGCGAACGGCTGAGTCAAAATCCCCAGTTGCTCTTAAACTACAAAGGTTGAGGGAATAGAAAGATACTATATCCAGATGGATCGATTGATCGATCAATCAATGGATGGATGGATGATAGGATAGATACAACAAAAATAGTTTTTACATAGATTTTACCACTATATTCAGTAAATTACAACTTGCTACAGAATACAAATCAAACCATAAAAGCTTCCAAGACTGGGGTGGGGGTACCTCATATTTTACATACTTCAACTCTGTTCTTTATGTCCATACACTAATATCAAGGTAAGTATCGCACACACACATACACACACACACCGATGTTCCACGGAGGGTAGAATGAATCATAGCAGGCTAGATGTTCTCTCACGGGTCACACACAGCCGCGGGCCTGTGGTATTTTTCAAAATAGAAATGGAAAACTAGTTTTTTTAATTCAGTCACGATGGAGTTCGCAAACACACAGGCCTTCCCATTTCCTTCCCGAAAGGACACGGAGGAAAAGCAACCTGTTCCTTTCCCTGGCAGGCAGGCAGCCGGGGGCTTGGGTCCCTGCGCCCCGGAATCGGTGGAGCGGGAAAGTTCGGGCTGCCCGTGGCCGGTCCCCCAGAACCTCGGCTGGCTCGGTCCCCGCCCGGCTCCCGCGTCCCCGCGGGGCCGCGGGCCCGCGGGGCTCCGGCCTGCCTGTGCGCCCGGGACTGCGGGCCGAGGGCTGCGGGCCGCCGCGTACTCACCGGAGGGCGCGCGGCTCGGCCACCGCGGCGGACGCAGGACGAGCGGCGACACGGGCCGCGGCGCGCTGCTGTCACCCGGCTATAAATACCGCGGCCCACGCCGCCGCCTACGCTGGCCGCCCTCGCCGCTCCCGCCGCGCCGCAGAGTCGGCCCCGGACCGCGCCGGGCACATGCCGCCCCGCCCGCCCGCCGCGCCTCTGCGGAGCCAGACCGGACCGGACCGGGCGGGGCGGGGCAGGGCACGGCAGGGCACGGCAGGGCAGGGGCGCTGCGGCGGCCTAGGGAGAGCGCCACCCGGTCACCGCCTGCTGGAACCGCATCAGCTGCACCCTGCGGGGAACCTGCGCCGCGCCAGCAGCTGGGACCGCTAACTTTCTAAGGCGACCTCGGTCACACAGCATCCCTGCCTGCGGCTGAGTGAAGGGTTGGGGTGGGCAGAGGGTCTCTCTCTCTCTCTCTCTCTGGAGAGAGAGAGAGACGTGTGTGTATATGTATATATATATACACACACACACACACATATATATATATGTGTGTGTGTGTGTGTGTGTGTCTAGAGAGAGAAAGAGACACACACATATGTGTGTCTGTGTGTCTGTGTGTCTGTCTGTGTATATGTATATGGGTATATGCATATATATGTATGTGTATCTCTGTGTGTGTCTGTGTATATGTAAATTTATATGTGTATATACATATATATTTATGTGTCTGTGTGTATATGTATATGTATGGGTATATGCATATGTGTGTATCTCTGTGTGTCTGTGTATATGTAAATTTATATGTGTATATGCATATATATTTGTGTATGCATGTATATATATTCACATATGCATGTACACATACATATATATGTGTGTGTGTCTGTGTGTATATGTATATGTGTATATGCATATATATGTGTATGTATCTCTGTGTGTATGTACATATGTAAATGTGTCTGTACATATGTAAATTTATATGTGTATATGCATATATATGTATGTGTATGTGTGCATATATCTTCACTTATGTGTGTATACATACATATATGTGTATGTATATATAGATGCACACATATGTATATATGTAAATATGTGTGCCCATATAGACAGATTGGTACATGGCTGTGTCTCTGTATATATGCATATATAGATAGTTGTCTGTACAGAAATAGTGTGTGTACATAGATACATACACACACACATAAATACAAATATACGCTAATGTATACACTACACAAATATGTGAGCACACATACACTCATGCATACATGTATACATAAGCACATCTCCCCAATGCTTGTCATTGGTGTGGGTTGTCTAGTTCTCTGCAGCATGTGTCAGGAGGAACCTTTGACCTGGCCTGAGGAACCCCTCTCTTTCCTCATGGATGTCTGCTGCTTACTCAGCCCCTAATAGCAACCGCTACCTCAGCTTGCTGGCTGCTTTAATGTGTTAAACGTTGCTATATCCAGCATGCACATAGCTAGCTACTGCATACTGACAGCTGGTGCTAATGGGAATGATCACAGTCTGTACAGCGAAATGGAAAGGGAGGTCATTCTTGGGTGCCAACAGCAGCACATTTAGGAAGGCCAGGGCAACCCTTTTCCTGGCTGGACTAAGGATTCAGAAGTGAGTTTTAGGAAGCAGAGGCAGCTGCGATATCTGCGGACTTGAAGTGGCCATGGAGAGCAAGTCCTAGGGGCTCTGCTGTCCCTCCTGCTGGCTTCACATTTTTGCAAGTGACAGTGGTCATAGTTTATTTTCTGGAAACTGTGGCTTAGCAAGTCTCTTTCATGGTGCGTCTACAAATTTCTTTGCGTGCCTCCCATGTC
This sequence comes from Mus caroli, assembly GCF_978045245.1. Classification (NCBI taxonomy): domain Eukaryota; kingdom Metazoa; phylum Chordata; class Mammalia; order Rodentia; family Muridae; genus Mus; species Mus caroli. The sequence goes on from NW_028227271.1 coordinate 9,575,957, forward strand.
AGCATTCTGTGCATTTCACCGTGATATTTGGTTTTTACTTTTTTTTTTCCAGTTTATTTTTAACTCTCCACCACCACCACCACCATCATTCTTTGAGCTGCCTGGAGGCAGAGACAAAATCCTACCATTCCCCCCTTACTACCCAGGGAACTCCAGGAATGGTTCAGTGAGTTAGAGATTACTTTCTCAGATGGATTCTCAGACTCTACTGCGCTTTTACTATTATAATTAGGATTCTTTCCCCCCCAAACAGGTATTAAACGGTGTAACTGTTTTCATGTGTACTCTGTATGTCGTGTTTTCCTGTTCAGTAAGTCCAAACTTGGAAATGCGGCTTTCTCCAGCTTTCTCCAGCTTTCTCCAGCTTTCTCTAGCTTTCTCCAGCTTTCTCCAGCTTTCTCCAGCTTTCTTCAGCTTTCTCCAGCTTTCTCCAGCTTTCTCCAGCTTTCTCCAGCCTCGGTTGCGAGTTTGTTGCCTTTACCTCTAGACCATTCCTTATCTAGTCGTAACTTAAGGAATACGCTTGGGCGTCTGGGGTTCCGTTCTCCAGCCAGCCACGTCAAGGAGAAGGCCTGAGACAACCTTAGTATGAGCACCCCGTCTTTACCTCCTCCCAGAAGCTAACAGGCTTTACTTGGGCAGCCATCTAGATGCTCTGGGTTCGCCTCATTCAGAGACCTGGCAACACAGCATTCGGCTTGGGTCCTAATGGGTGAATTATAGAGATAAAAGCTCAATTTAAGCCAGGTGTGGTGGCGCACGCCTTTAATCCCAGCACTCGGGAGGCAGAGGCAGGCGGATTTCTGAGTTCGAGACCAACCAGGTCTACAAAGTGAGTTCCAGGGAAGGCTATACAGAGGAAACCCTGTCTCGAAAAACCAAAAAAAAAAAAAAAAGCTCGACTTATTGGCTCACTGACTATGTGTGACAACTGCATGAGGCATAGTTGCGCCCCCGTACCCCCCCCCCCCCGTTAATCTTTCATGAGCAGAGCCCAGCAGTTCACTCCAGATCTCAAAACAAAAAGAGCAAGGACTAGAAAGCCGCCACCATGGTGGCTTTCTGAGCGCACATTTCAGCCTCTCATATACCTTCTCCATCTATCAGGGAGCATGGGGGTTGCATAGTCAGACCTAGAGTGCAGAATGTTGCCATGGATTTTGATGTCGCCACTTGCTAGCAATAGCCCGAGGCAAATTGCTTCAACAGGAATTCCCTGGGTTTGTCTTTCTTCACCACTGAAATGTAGAAATGGTCGAACTTGACAGGGATTTAACGGCCTATTTAAGAGCAGGTCCTACTGAGAACAAAGACCACTGTCCTCCATATTTACTCTGATTCTATCCCAGCATCTACCTCATAGATGCAGTCAGGAGTTTTACCTGACCTCACGTGCATAAAATACCTCTAGCATTGACTAGACAGTAGGTGCTCAATGAATGTTAGTCTTCCTTCCTGTCAAGACTTTCCTCAGAGTCAAAACGATTGATTAAATATAAGCAGTGATTGTTAAAGAGAGAAGGGCTGGAGAGTAAAGACGAAGGGCCATAGACATGGAGACTACACAGAAGCCCCTTCAAAAGTGTTGGTCATCACTGGGTTGCAAAGGCAATATGGCTCAGAGTTTACAAGAGAATCCAAGATGGCATTGCTTCAGATTGCTCATCCTTCCAACCAAATTCCAGTATTAACAGCACCATGCATTGTAGATATAAGTTTAGTAAGCTGGCCACCATTGAAGGCAGAGTGGGGATAAGGACTGATGTCCTCATGATGGTAAAGTTTGCTTGAAAATTTACAGGACTGGGAGCTGCCCAGGAGAGAACACTTACTGGTAACTTTGTGAGGATTCCATACACGTTGGCATATAGGGCAGTAACAAAGGGGGAACCTAAATGTGAGTGCCATTATCCAATAGACTGGACAAGGACTGAAAAGCAAAAGTTAAAAAGGAGGGAAACAAAATATTATCCCGAGTGAGGTAACCCAGTAACAAAAGAACACACATGGTATGCACTCACTGATAAGTGGATATTAGCCCAAAAACTTAGAATACCCAAGATACAATTCACAAACCATATGAAGCTCAAGAAGAAGGAAGACCAAAATGTGGATGCTTCAGTCCTTCTTAGAAGGGGAACAAAATACTCAAGGGAGGTAGAGGATGGGAGGGACTTGGGAGGAAGAGAGGACGGGGAGCAAGAAAAGGGGGGGTGGTCAGGATTAGGTATGGGAGGAGACAAGGATGATACACAGAGGGTTATGGTGGTAGCCACCAGCAAGTCCCAGATGCCAGGAAAGCCAAAGGCTTCCAGAACCCAGCAGGGATAAGATTAGCTGAAATGCCCAACAGAAGGAGGGAGAACCTGTAAAGACCACATCCAGAGGTTAGGCAAGGCTCCCGGATGAGGCATCTTCAAATTTCAACCCAGAATGGCTCCTGTCTAAAGGAAATATGGGGATAAAGTATAGAGCAGAGACTAAAGGAAAAGCCATCCAGAGACTGCCCCACTTGGGGCTCAATCCCATATACAGACCTCAAACCCAGACTCTTGCAGATACCGAGAAGTGCTTGCTGATAGGAGCCTGTTAGAGCTGTCTCCTGAGAGGCTCTTCCAGAGCCTGACAAATACAAAGGCAGATGTTCACAGCCAGCCATTGGAGTGAGCATAGGGTCCCCAGTGGAGGAGTTAGAGAAAGGACAAAAAAGGAGCTGAAGGGGATTGCAACCCCATAGGAAGAACAACAATATCAACCAACCAGACCCCCCAGAGCTCCTAGGGACTAAACCACCAACCAAGGAGTACACATGGAGGGACCCATGGCTTCAACAGAATATGTAGCAGAGGATGGCCTTGTTGGTCATCAATGGGAGAAGAGGCCCTTCGTCTTGTGAAGGCTCGATTCCCCAGTGTAGGGGAAAGAATGCTAGGGCAGTGAGGTGGGGAGTGGGTGGGAGTGGGTAGGAGGGGGAGTACCCTCAAGAAGCAGGGAGAGGGGAAATGGGATGGGGGGATCCAGAGGAGAAACCAGGAAAGGGGATAACATTTGAAATGTAAATACACAAAATATCCAATAAAAAAGAAAAAGAAAGAGAACAAAGGGGGTGGGGGGAGACAGTCAGTGTATACCAGCTCCACTCTTCCTGAGCAAAAGTGTCTATTGTTGCTGCCAGTACCCATGGACACCAGCCTCCAGCTCCAGAAAGCAAGCTGAGCAAACCATGAGAGCAAGCTGTCTCCACACCCACACTTGTCAGGGAGTTTCCATGCCTTCAGCCCTGTACTAAGGCTACATCCTTTGTCTGGGGGCTACAAACTACCAGGTTCTCAGCTTGTCCAATAGGCAGGTGGACATTGTTGGATGACCTAGACATCAATCACACCAGCCAATCTGATAACACAACCCCTAAACTGGATAGTTTTGTGTTTCAACTTGACACAGGCTGGAGTTATCACAGAGAAAGGAGCTTCCGTTGAGGAAATGCCTCCATGAGATCCAACTGTAAGGCATTTTCTCAAATAGTGATAAAGGGGAAGGGCCCCTTGTGGGTGGTGCATCTCTGGGCTGGTAGTCTTGGTTCTATAAGAGAGCAGGCTGAACAAACCAGGGGAAGAAAACCAGTAAAGAACATCCCTCCATGGCCTCTGTATCAGCTCCTGCTTCTTGATCTGTTTGAGTTCCAGTCCTGACTTCCTTTGGTGATGAACAGCAATGTGGAAGAGTAAGCTGAATAAACCCTTTCCCCCCCAACTTGCTTCTCAGTCATGATGTTTGTGCAGGAATAGAAACCCTGACTAAGACACCCCCTTTAAAATTGTGTGTGTGTGTGTGTGTGTGTGTGATGTGTGCATATGTGTTTGAATGTGGATGTGTGTGGGAGTGTGTTGTGAGAGTGCAGGAGCATGCGTGAGTGTGTGTGTGTGTGTGAGAGAGAGAGAGAGAGAGAACAGAAAAAGGTAGAACCAGAAGATAAGAACTGGAAAGTATCATCTCTTGGGTAAGACAGAACCACTGTATTATGAACTCAATGCAACTATAAATGTCAGCACTGGGTCTGCCTAAAATGAACCTGGCAATAGTTAGGCATAGATGGAAGAGGGCTCCGAGGCCCTACTCCTCAATGCTGATCTATTTGCTGATAAATTCCAGGAGAAGGGAAGTCATTGCTTCCTATTGTACACCTATTGATGACCCCTACCAGGCTCCAGTAGATAGTTCCAACCCAGGAGTCACACAAATGTCCCTGGACAAACTAAATGGATCACAAAATACAAAAGTTCTGGGTCTGGGAAAGGACTTGTGGCCAACAGGAGAGGCTGACAGAGACAAGAGAAAATGAGAGAGAGGAGATAGGAGTAATCAGAATGCATAGACACAATATGGAATATGTTAATTGATAAAATTAACCAAAATGTGTCTTAAGGTAAAATCTCTATGTAAAGTCCTATTTGTGAGTTTAAAACTCAGGAACGAGGGTTTGAGTCGTATTGTCTCATCTACCTTCCATGTCCTACTAGCTGAAGAATACAATTTACTGGTGGCTTGCTTGCTTTAAGTAAAAAGCAGGGTCCATATGTCTTCCAGTCATTAGTAGAAATTTTCATTGTGACCAGATTGCGTGCTAAGTAGCCTGTGGTGGTTTGAATGAAAATGGCCCCCATAGGCTCATAGGATGTGGCACTCTTAGGATGTATAACCTTGCTGGAGTGGGTGTGGCCTCCGGTGGAGGAAGTGTGTCGCTAGGGGTGGGCGCCAAGGTTTCAGAAGCTTAAGACAGTCTTAGTGTTTCACATTCTCTTCCTTGATGCCTGCAGATCCAGATGTAGAACTCTCAGCTACCTCTCCAGCACCGTGTCTGCCTGTGTGCCGCCATGCTTCCCACCCTGACAATAATGAATTGAACCTCTAAACTGTAAGCCACCCCCAATTCAATGTTTTCCTTTATAAGAGTTATTGCAGTCATGATGTCCCTTCACAGAGGCAAAACCCTAGTTAAGACGCTGCCCTTTTAAATCAAGAGGAAACCATAGCTGTAAGCTCTGTCAACAGAGACAATCAAGGACACTTGAATCGGTGACTGTGGAGCCCAATTAAAACTCCCTTTAACTTCCAAAAGCTCAATATGTCTGGGCAGTGGTGATTATATACTTTGAATGTAAGGCGCTTGAGTTCCTTATTGCTACATAGGTAAGAATAGCAATTTGAACATGATTTTTATTCTGGTTAGTTTTGTTGTTGTTGTTGTTAGTGGTGGTGGTGGTTTTTTGGTGTTTTGATGTGTTTTATTTTTATTATTGTTGTCATTGTCAACTTGACATAAGCTAGAGGTATCTAGGAAGGAAACCCTCGGTTTGCCTGCAGGCAAGTCTGTGTGGTATTTTCTTGATTGAGGGGATGAAGGACTCTGTGATGTCATCCCTGGGCTTGTTGTGGTCCTGGAGTGTTTAAGAAAGCAAGCTGAGCAAGCCATGAGAGCAAGCCAGTAAGCAGCATCCCTCCACGGCCTCTGCTTGAGCTCCTGCCTCCAGGTCTCTGCCTTGAATTCCTGTCCTGACTTCCCTTTGTGATGGACTGTAAGACATAAGCTGAAATAAAGGCTTTCCTCTGAAAGCTACATTTGGTCATGGTGTTTATCATAGTAATGGAAAGAAAACTAGACCACTCCAGGACAGTTCCTCTGGTATTTCAAAGGTAGTGTCTGGGTTCCCAGAATTCCTCTCATCCATTCTAATTTCAAAAGTCCATTTCTTTAAAAGATTTATTTACTGTGTATACAGTGTTCTAACTACATGTATGCCTGCATACCAGAAGAGGGCACCAGATCTCATTATAGATGGTTATAACCTACCATGTGGTTGCTGGGTATTGAACTCAGGACCTCTAGAAGAGCAGCCAGTCCTTTAACCTCTGAGCCTTCTCTCCAGCCCCATCAAATGTCCATTCTTATTGAACACAGATGTTCTGTATTTCACTTGGAAGATGGCATCACATGTCTGTGGAGCATGGCAGTCTGTGCTCTGTGGCCTTGATTCTGTCATGTGGTCTAGATACTAGGGAACTAAAACTCTATATACACTCACAGCACCACCTTCAGGAGATGTTTGAGGGATTAATGGTGTCTGCTAACTAACTGTGTATGCAGTTCATTTGACAGAGTCATTGCCTAACAGGCATGATGTCCGACTTCCATCTCCAGCACCACAAAAACCAAGTGTCATAGTGTACACCTGTGATCCCAGGATGTGGACACAGGAAGATCAGAAAGTTCAAGTTATCCTTGGCTGTGTAGTGAATTTGAGGCCAGTCTGGAATACAGGAGACCGGAAAGAAATGAAAGAAAGAAAGGAAGAAACAAAGAAAGAAACAAAGTAACAACAACAACAAAATCCAAAACAAAGAAACAAAGAGTTAATTAATTTTATACTTAGCATTTGGTCTGATACTCATTAAGTTGTCCTCAATGTTACCATACTTAAGATGTCCCCTTGTCCTGCTTAAAGCCTGCAGGTCCCACAGACTTCCTTCAACTAAAGAGCTGACTCACTCAGCTCTGTGCACATAAAGGGCAGGACAAAGAGACTTTTCTGAGCAGTCTTTAAAACAAAGGAGTCATTCAAACAGTGAGCCACCCACCATCCTGCCAGAAGTGGAATTCACCTGCTTTAAGGCTATTGCCTGCACTCACAGGAGCTTCTTACAGGAACCGAATAATGGCAATAGCTCCTAAAGATAGCCACTCATTCCTCCTGTGACCATGGTGCTTTTTACTAGCTCCTCCTGTCTCCAATGCCCCTCCCCACGCATGTCTCAGTCCTCCCCAAGGTGAGAACTGCTCGCTCTCTCTCTCTCTCTCTCTCTCTCTCTCTGATGTGATTGCTGATTTTAAAAGATAAATGTGCCTATGAGCAGCTTCAGAATAGCTCTTCCTAGTTTAGTTTCACAATATAGATGTTCTCCCCCTCCCCCATAAAAGCATTCCTAATAGGCTCTTGTTAAAGAAGTTTGGTAGATCCTGGTAGATCCAAAAGAAGGGTGAAGGGAACTTTATTAAAAAAACAATGCAAAAACCACAACAAGTATACTGGCTGTCAAGTCAAGAGCTCTCTACTTCTGACAAAGATCCAGACACCTTGTCCAATCAATACATCTAGCTAAAGCAACCAGTCTATCAGAGAACAAGGCACTGAGTGTTCAAAGATAAAAACACGGGCCCTCCTCAGAGAGCTCATGCTCAATAGCAGACCAGGGATGGCTTATGATCACTGTAAGCACTAGTTAGAGACTGTACCATCACAGGCATTTTGCCACCAGGAAATGGAGAGAAACGGAATGGAGAAATAAAGCTATCTTAAGGAATTGCTGCAGAAGGCCGGATGATGAAGGAAGCACTGGAAACTAAGAATTTACATGCAGAGAAAGAAGGAAGAAATAAATTATGAAAACAAGACATGCCAGAAATCACAACAAATGCCCATTGCCCAGAAGACTCAAGCGCATGCTGAAGAAGTTAGAAGATAAGGAAGAGGGTCACGTGGGGAGAGTAGAAGCCAGTGGCAGCAGGAGTGTGGTAGGCTGTTCTAAGGCTCAAAGCTTCATGGGAGGTGATGAAATATATTATTTGGAGAGGTAGGAAAAGCCAGAATGACAGTGGATTTCTTTGGTCTAGGCATTTTATCAGGAAGGGGTGGGAGATGGAGGCAAGGTGGAGGATTGACACGAAAGACATGAGCAATAATTGGCACCATGAATTTTAAAAATGAAAGAAGTGAAAATTATTTGTGTGTGTATTTGAAGATCACGGTCCTCTTTCCTGTAGCTATGAATTGCAAAACAGTGACCCTTGCCCTTTCCCCGTGGCTAGAAGAGTCCATCTCTCTGTCCCTTTTTGGGGACACCAACCCCTCCTAACATTCCAACAAAGAGACTCTTCTGATTTTCCTAGTCTTAGGATTCCCTGGAATCTCTTCTCCACTACAGCTACAGGCTCGAAGACCTGGCTGGTCCATTCTGCAGAGTCAGAGGATGTCATTGATGGGATATCTCAACCACTCATTGTTCTGCTCATCTCAGCATTTGGGAGGCAGAAGCATTCATTGCCTTGAGCTCCGAGTCAGTGTGAATGACATAGCAAGACACCATCTCAAAAAAGATGGCTTTCAGATGGCATGAATCACAAGCTCACAGTGAGCATGCATGGGTATTTAGTTAGCATGATACTTAATTCCAAAGTATTGTAGACAAGTTTGTATTGCAATCCACATAATCTTCTTTAACTTGCTGATATCTCACATTCTTACTTAGTTACTCTTCTTGGATAGTGTGACAAATAACCACAGACTAACTTAAAATCCCAACATTTCCATTGAAATAAATTTGTTTCTAGGGGGTTACTAAGCTCCCCTTTGCTCCTATATATCTATTGGGGGTTTCCATCCCACTTTCGCCTGTACAGTTCCAAAGTAAACAAGACACTTCGATTTATTAACAAGCTGTAGGCACCATGCTGGGTAGGTTCTGAGCTATGCTAATCTCTTGATCTGTTAAATACCCACATAAATGCTCATCACTTGCCAATCTCCCTGGCTGCTTCTGCTCCATCAGGCTATCCTCAGGGTGAATTCATTGTGACCACAAGCTCCTGGTCCATTCTGTCTGCTGGCAGTCTCCTTCTCTCTCTCTGTTTTTTTCTCTTCTTCTCTTGGTCTCTCTCAAGACCCCTCACTTCTAAGTCCCACCCTCCTATCCTCTCTGCCCAGTTAGAAGCCCCAGCCACTTCCTGACCAATCAGGAATTAATGGGGAGCGTTCTTTACAACACATTGATTACACAACACACAAGACAAAACCCAACAGATTTATTTTCCCATAGAAAAGAAAGACAAAATCAAGGTTCCATCAGGACCACTCTGTCGGGGCGGCTCTTGGAGAGGATCTTCGCTTGCTTGTTTCCAGTTTCTCATGGTGGACGGTTTTCCTTGGTTTGTAGAGGCCTCCTATAAATCTCCCTTCATCTTCATCTTGGGCACTTTCTTGTGTCTCTGTGTCCAAATCTCTATCATTGTCCTTCTTGAAAGACAGCAGCCATTGAATTTATAGCATTGTGATTTCACCTTGAGATCTTACTTATTATATACTTGATATAATTGTACATCTTGGGCGATTCAGGAGAAAGACATCCTCATTCTGCCCACTAAGCGTGGGCAAGAATCTTCAGAGGCTAATTTCTATTTAATGCCCTTTCAAGGGTCCTTTTCTTTACTTTCAGCATGTGTGATGAGAGTTTTGGTTTCTTTTAAAATCCAGTTGTGTTTGTGTAAATATGTTTTTGTTTTAATCTCAGGTGTGGGATATGGGGCCGATTCACAGCAGGTGATTATGATTTACCTCGTGCACTAGCAGGGGTGTGATCTTTGCCAGCTGCAGATAGTTTAATTCTGGAGACTCTGGAAAGAGTATGAAAGAGTCCCTAGAAGGCCTATGGAGGTGGCTGTTCCCCATGCTGCTAGTTCATTCCTGTTGGTTCCTGCTGCTGTGATTGCTGGACTGCTGGATAATCTGATGATAAAGTTAAGCTTGCCCTCAGGGAACCCAATGCCCCTAGTCAGCAGGAGGTAGCCTAAAGTGGTCTAAACTTCTTTCTCTCCTAACTTGTGTTGGAGATGTGGAAAGGATTAGGGTGGAATAAGGGTTGGAAGAGAGTCAGAGATATAAGAACCCAATAAAATAGTAATAGTAATATATATATATATATATATATATATATATATGCATGCCAACAGTCATGTAGCTGAGCATCCCCAGACACTTTCTTGTTCATAACTTTAATCTTCTAAATTTGTGCTTTGTTCCCCCCAGATATGTCTGAAATCCTGTTCGGATAGCTTTAAACTGAATATGCACAAAAAAATGCACTCCTTAATTGAACATGCTTAGGAATGGGCCAACCTGTGTCTGGATGTGTGATGAGAGATCCTTTTAGCAAAAATTCCTACACTTCCTCCAAGGACAGAATTACTTTTGTAAGCCTCCCCTCCAGCTCTCCTTACCAGCTGCCTGCAATCCCTACCCTGTTCTTAATCTGATCCTGCTAACTTTGGCTTTGCATCTCACCAAGATGTCACACCATCACGTCCAGTTGAACTTAGACAATATCCTAGTAGTGTGACTACCTTAGAGTGTGTGCCTTTTATACAAACACAAGCGACTAGGATGCCAACAGATGAAATAATTTTGTGGGGTTGCCATCGCCTGTGCTGACTAAGAGGCTGTTCTGTGGCACACGACTGTCTTCACCTTGGCAAAGCCTTATTTCCAAATGGAAATTCAGTTGTGTCCAATGCTGCTTTGCTGGGGCAAACATGCGAAGGAGTGGTTCCCTGAAGCAGACACAGGTGAAAGGATGTTTTGCTAAAGCAAGCCCATGAAAGAATGCCTGATGAAAGATTCTTCACTAATGATGTGCATGTATTGGTTCACTTTACATTGAGTAAATGAGCTCTGCTTATCTTTGATTCCATTGAGAAAAACACACCAAAAAGCTTCTGGTGGTGTTCTGGCGGCTTCTTGCTACTTCTAGGAACTCTGGCCGATTGGCATGCTAAGAGAGACTCAGGTGCTAAGGCAAGACCTGTGGAGGACACATGATGTTTGGAGGGAGTATAAATAGGACTCAATGGACAGAGACAGGGGTGTGGAGGTGGGGGGAGGGGGAGAGACTTGCATAGCCAGCTTTACAACACTTTCTCGTCCCGTGTCTTCGATGATCTTCACTGATCTTTGCTTCATTGAGAGAGAACTTCTCCTGGTGTCCAAGCTGCTCGTAATCACCCCTGCTGACTCATGGTGATTTGGCTGAGGCCTGGCTGTTTCTGCTAGATCATGCCACCACTGCTGATTCGTGTTTGCTGCCCCGACACTATCGAGCTGGACTGCTGGAATATACATGAAGTGTTTGAGAGTGGATGGAGCTGACTGCTTAGAATGCCAAGGTCCAATAGCTGAACAGTCACAGAAGACTTGGAGAGCTAACGAGTGACTGGGTAGGCATGCTGGTGCCTGCCACACACTGCATGCATTTTGAATCCTAGGCCACACCCACCAAAAGTTCCAGGGGAGATATATGCTTGGGAAATTAAGTTGATGCTACATTTCAATGGCAGAAAGACTATAGAGGGTGGGGATGCAATTCTGTTGGTAAAATGATTTCTTAGAGTATGTGAGTCCTTGAGTTAGATCTCCAGACTTGAGTCAACTCAGTGTGGAGGTGCATGTCTATAATCCTAGTACTTACTTGAGAGGCAGAGGCAAAGAAATCAGGAGTTCAGTTTTACCCTTGCATACATAAAGTTTGAGGACATCACGACATGATATCGTTTGCTATTATACCGTTTGCTGTTATATTATATACTGTTTCCCCTATTTGATAACTATCGCTAAGATAAAGACTGTGACTAAAAGCAACTTGGGGAGGAAAGGGTTTGCTCGGTCTGCATATCTACATCATAGCCCATCTCTGAGATCACAGGCCACCTCTGAGGGAAGCTAAGGCAAGAACTCAAATAGCAACTGAAGCAGAGGCTGTGAGGAACACTGCTAGATGGCTGGCATCTTCAGTTTGTTTTCTTACACACCTCAGAACCACCTGACCAGAGATTGGGGGGGCTGTGTGGGGGGTGGAGAGGGAGTGTTCTATGTCAATCAAGAAACTATCTCACAGACTTGGTCACAGGCCCATCATATGGAGGCAGTGTCTCAACTGAGGCTCTCTCTTTTCAGGTATCTCCAGCTTGTGTGTACTTGGAAAAGAAATAACAGGTGCACATATATAAAACTTATACACTGGCTTTGAAATAACAATGAATTTGGATGAAGATGACACCAAGTTCGAGATACAGCAGTAGTGGTAATTTCCAAGAAGGGCTGAACATACAGATCTCTGACTCAGGCGAGAATTAGGGCTGAAACCCAGACAAGCCAACATTAGCAATGTAAGTGAGTCACTGTTTCTCACAGTGCCGCCTTGACACCATCTGTGTGACAGTAAACTGAGGTGAGGTGTTAGCACCCCAGGATTCCACCACTGAATCAGAAGTTCTTCGGGCGAGCTTAGTAACCTTCATTTTAATACATCCCTGGTGATTCATTTGTTCGTGAAAGCTGGAGAAACACAGGTAGAAGGAATTACTGTTTTTAACCATGCGTTTAGTTATCGTGCAAAATAAGAGGTTTCAGTATAAGATCTTTGTAGAGCATATCTTGTCTCTTGCTCTTATCTGCTCACCTTGCTGTCTTCTTCCATCCCGTCTTCCTCTTGCTTGTCTCTTTTCTTCACATAAATGGTCTCCTTTCTGCATTCTTGCTACATATGTATGTGTATATATGCAATATAATATATTAAAAATTATATATATGTGTGTATATATATATAACACTATACATATATATGTGTGTGTGTGTGTGTGTGTGTGTGTGTGTGTATAGTCTTTAAGTCCACACTCTGCACAGAAGAAAACACATAATAGCCTTCTTACCCCTATTTCTCTCTCTTGTTCCCCTCTCCCATCTCCCTCAGACCTCTCCCTCACACCTTGTAGAAGAAATTGTTGGTGTTTCCTGCTGTAGATAAAGTTGCCTAAGGGGCAGAGAAGCAGTCAGGGAACCACTGCCAACATATTTCTCTGATACAATTCAGTCTTTTGACCATGTATTAAGACCATCTCCCCCACCAGACTCCCAGACAATTGGTCTACAGCAAGGCTTGAAAACTTGCGTCGATGTGGCCCTGTGAATTATTGGTTTTTGACACTCACACTAACTTCAGAAGTTTATCTCAATAGTAAATATTTAAAAACAGCAGAGTTCACATAGTGAAAGGACAGAACTGAATTTCCAGTGTCTCACAAATCATACAAGAACTGACTTTCTAGAGCCTACAGCCATGACGGCGAGCAGCTGGCTGACAAGGTCTCCTTTAGTCATTTACTTACCTGCCCTGATGCATGGACTCTGAGCCATTTGAGGTTTTAAAGACATATATATCTCAAGGGGCTTTCTTACTTGATTCCCTGCATCCCACACACCAGCCTCCTAGCCCTCCTCACCATCCCAGATCCCAAAGTCCTCCGAACTTGACTCTTGGATTTATCCCAACATACAGACCCTATTTCTTGGTGTAGGTTTTAGCATCTTGGGTCCTAGAATCACACAAACACAGTATCCTAAAAGTGGTTGTCCCTCAGACCAAGGTCGAGCCTAGCATTACTACATATCTGTTTCAGGCAGGACAGGATTCTCTGTTCAGTACACGCCAGAGAGGACACCGGTTTCCCAAAGGGAGCCTTGACAAGCTCTAGAAGACTCAGTAAAACTCAGTCTCTCTCTGAAGGCAGCAGAGCTTCCCTGTCTGGATGGATGCAGAGATCTGGGTCGGGGCAGGGCACAGAATTCTGTATGCGATCAGATGGTGAAGTACGAGGAGACGCCTGCTGCTCCATGTAATGAACTTCTGGTGCCTGCACCATCTCTCTCACATCATCACATTCATTTTGAAAATATCAAGATTAGATATGTACAGATTTTTGGTATTTTAGTACTGTGAGGGTTTATACATACATGCATACATACACACACACATATGTGTATATAATTCAACTTATTCATTTTACATCCCACTCATTGGCCCCTCTCAGTCACCCCCTTCCACAATCCTTTCCCCCATCCCCTCTCCCCTCCACCTCTGAGCAGATGGGGGCCACCCTGGGTATCCCCCACTCTAGCACATCACATCAAATATGTGTGTGTGTGTGTGTGTGTGTGTGTGTGTGTGTTGTCACTTAATTTGGTGCACAGTGCTTCTTGTGTGCAGTAACAAGGACAGTGGAAGATCAGCATTTGAACAGGCCTGGAGAGTAGCTCCTTTAATTATCAGCACATAACCTCTTTTGTAAAATCTCACTGGTACTTTTTAAAAACTGTTTTCATCGTCTTTGTTTTTGCATGTGTGCATGGTATGCATGCATGTTCACTTGTGTGTGCATGCAGGTATACATGCATGCTTGAATCCGTGAAGACCCAAGGTTGATATGGGCTATCTCCCCCTGCTCCTGTTGTTCTCTGCCTGATATACTGAAGCACGGACTCTCACTTGAATGCAGAGCTGACTGATTTAGCTAGTCTGAAGAGCCAGATTGTCCCAGTCTCTCTCCCTTTCTCTCTCTCTCTCTCTCTCTCTCTCTCTCTCTCTCTCTCTCTTTCTCTCTCCCTTCTAAGTATAGACATCACAGGCAGCTGTCACCTCCACCCAACAAGTACATAGGTGCTGGAGACGTCACTGGAGATGTCACTGGAGATGCGAACTCCCATCCTCTAATTTACACTGCAATTTTTTAACCAGCTGAACCATCTCCAAGCCCCCTTATCCCATATCATTTTATTCTCTGTACTTTGAGATGAGCTTTAGATTTACCATATACATTTCTTGATAAATTCACCTTTTGAGCTTGCACAAACATATAAAATATGCAGATGATGTAAACACATAAATATAGGTTAAAGAATGTAGACTTTTTCGTAGCTGTGATGAAAGGATGGACCATTTTGAGACTGCCGTATCCAGGGATCCATCCCATAATCAGCTTCTAAACGCTGACACCATTGCATACACTAGCAAGATTTTGCTGAAAGGACCCAAATATAGCTGTCTCTTGTGAGACGATGCCGGGGCCTAGCAAACACAGGAGTGGATGTTCACAGTCAGCTATTGGATGTATCACAGGGCTCCCAATGGAGAAGCTAGAGAAAGTACCCAAGGAGCTAAAGGGATCTGCAACCCTATTGTTGGAACAACATGATGTACTAACCAGAACCCCGGAGCTCTTGTCTCTAGCTGCATATGTATCGAAAGATGGCCTAGTCGGCCATCAATGGAAAGAGAGGCCCATTGGACTTGCACACTTTATATGCCCCAATATAGGGGAATGCCAGGGCCAAAAGAATGGGAATGGGAGGGTAGGGAAGTGGGGGGCGCTATGGGGGACTTTTGGGATAGCATTGGAAATGTAATTGAGGAAAATATGTAATAAAAATATCAAAAAAAAAAAGAAAATACCTAATAATTTTTTTTTTAAATTATAAAAAAAAAAAAAAAAGAATGTAGACTTTTATCCAAGCCTGGATTCAAATTCTTCTCTGCTGAACACTTTGGGAAACAGACCAACAAAGATCCTGTCTACATTTTTTAATTTATGCTACACAGTTCATGGACAATGCTCAGGATGGAATGAAATGGTACAGGCAAGCATCTGCCACACTCTGGCATACACTCTAGTTCTAGTACCATACATATTATTATTTATTATGTATATTTGCATAATAAATTAAATGTATATTATATATTGTATATACAATATTTTATATAGATATATAATGTATATGTAATATGTAAAATTAAGACAGTATTATTATGTAGCCCTGGCTATCTAGGAGCTCTCCATCTAGACTAGGCTGGCCTTGAATTCACAGAGATCCTCCTGCCTCTGCCTCTGCCTCTGCCTCTGCCTC
Source organism: Mus caroli (assembly GCF_978045245.1). Classification (NCBI taxonomy): domain Eukaryota; kingdom Metazoa; phylum Chordata; class Mammalia; order Rodentia; family Muridae; genus Mus; species Mus caroli. Next base: position 9,591,517 of record NW_028227271.1, read on the forward strand.
TGCCTCTGCCTCTGCCTCTGCCTCTGCCTCTGCCTCTGCCTCTGCCTCTGCCTCTGCCTCTGCCTCTGCCTCTGCCTCTGCCTCTGCCTCTGCCTCTGCCTCTGCCTCTGCCTCTGCCTCTCCATCTCAAGTGCTATGCTAAAGGCAAATGCCACCATGACAAGTTCCTAAATGGTGTTTTTAACGTGTGCGGAAGCTCAGAACCCTTGCTTTCTTTGTGGTTATTTCTGTAGTTATTCCAATGAAAAGATAAACAGTATTCAACACTTGCATGATCATGCTCACAGCTGGATCTCCTAACGTATGTTCGTTCTATGCCCTCATGGCTAAGATCTTAGCAATGTAAAACGTAACTATAAAAATGTGCCTTTTCTTGATGGAATACAAATAGCTAGCCATGACCACTGAAGAAAATTCATGTCCCAGACAAATATTCTGGCAAATAATCTTATTTGGAATATAACAACAACAACAACAACAAAGATTTAAATAGGAACCATACATGGTCTGTTTTGGTCAGGCCTCTCACCGATTTAAACATGTGAAATTAACGTCCAGTGCGTACTCAGGGTTCTTCCATGCATATATGGATATGTTAACTAAGGCACAAGACTTGTCCTGTGAATAATAAATGTATTGCACAGAAGAAAACTTAGTCCAACTTAACCTCCAGAATTCTGTAGTTCAATATAATTTATGTCCTAAGACATCTTATTCATTTGGTGCATTTATACTGATTGTGGAAAGGTAGGTCTGGCGAATGTTTGTCTTTTTATCTTTGTATGTGTATTCGTGACTTTCTCGGTCTTAGGAGTGGGCCATCTCTTCCTTCTTCTGTCCCCTATGAGAGGACAGGATGCATGAAATTACGTAGCTGTAGACTACAAGAGGGCTTGCTGCATACCTGTCCACAATGATATTCGTTCTGCAGCAACACATGCCTACAAGTATATGCTGTAAGATCTAGAAGGCTAGGCTCTCTGAAATGAATGTACAATGAATGAATAATGGGGTCTTTTTTTAGTTTTCATAATTTTAACGTGATAATTCAACTGTCCCTATCTGGGGACAATGACCAAATAAAACCAAAATCTAGTACTGTGAAATACAACTCTTTTTCTAGAATTCAAAATCAGCCTCCAGAGTTACTCGCTATTGAACCTATGATAATCCAGGCTATTATAACCGGGAAATCAATGCCGTTTAGACAATCCCTTCTGTAATATTATAAGGGGAAATGCGATACTGCTCTGAGAAACAAGATAGGGAAGTTCGTCTTACAGTAGAGTCTGTCACCGATCTAGCTTTTGAACTGAAAATCAGGAAAGCCTGCAGGAAACAACTCAGAGACAGGTGGAAACAAAGACTCGGAGGTAGGTGGAAGTGACGACTCCTGGAGACAGGTGGACTCATGAGGCCACTTTCCATTCTCCTCTGGGTAAAGCCCAGAAGCAGAGAGCCGAGTTAAAGATCTCGGAAGACTGCGTGGAACACTCCCTAGGACATAGGTTATTAGATCACAGACTGGTTCCACTAATTCTCCCTACGGTCGCCCATCAGCTGCTGTGACTTAAGGTTGCTTCCCCTATATTTCAGCACCTTGGTGGAGTGAGGCCCTGCTCAGAAGTATTTGCAAACTGAAAGAATAGATGGTAGGAAATAAGGAAAGTTACAGAGAGAAACGAGAGAGGCGTGTGGTCCTTTAAAATGCCATGGAGACAACTCTGTCCCTTTATTAACATTTTATCAAAATGTGAACCAAGGCCATAAAAGCATGTTTAAACATTAAGATTAAGGAAAAACAGAGTTTTTTTTAAAGTAAGCTAAGAAGGGTGGCAATGAAGATATGACTAGAGATCACATAAATTAGCAACAAAAATATAATTAAAAATTTTATTTTATTTTTAGGAAATAGAATGAAAAATGTCCCCAGCGCTTACTTAATGGGTTTTCTACTCCCGTGGGGAACTTAATATTCACAGAAACACTTAGGACCAGCCATAAGAAATTGGGTAGAAACACAATCTATTTGTATAACTTTACCTGTCCGTTTTCAAGTACAGATAGGAAGAAAAAAAATGGGAGTTCTTTTTCATTTCAGCAACACAATGGGGGCACAGTTAAGAGTCTCCTAATGGCCACAGTGAAACCTTCTACCCTGCACTTTCAAACTACTAAGGGCATATATAGATCTCTGCTGCAAAACAAAACAAGATAAGTAAACTAGAAAGCACACATAGGTTTCTCTCTGCTCATGCTCCTCTTTAGAAATTAGCAACCTCGCTCAAGACAAGCAGAGACGTGGTGGTTCTAAATTTAGCTCATAAAATTAATGGCTCTGAAGAAAAGACTCTCACACTTGCATGCATAGAGCTGACAGAAGCAAATTTTATGCAAATAAGGAACAAGAAAATACCTCAGTCAATTTCTGGTCTTAGAAGAGACTGAATCTTGTCAGGACAGATGAGTGGAATCCACAATTCAACATGGAACTCTGGGACAACCAATTCATCCATTAACATAATTTATGGTTTGAAAAAGTTGATTTTTTTTAACTCAAAGAAATGGTGTGGTTTCTTGTTAGTTGACTCCAACATATTTAAATCATGTAGTGGGGGATGCTCTCAGTGCTGTCAGCTTTACAAAATTCCTAAGCCATCCTGGTTATTTAAGACCATACGTTTGAATTTTGGTCTTGTCAAGTCAGGAGCATTCCAAGTGGAAATAAATGGATATTTTCAATATTACCCTCACCTTTATTCCCCCATTTAATGACAATCTGACATTATGTTGTAAAAGCATGAGTTCGCAGCAGAAATCTGTTCTCTTAAATGACAACTTGTCTATTCGGTTACTTCAACACAGACCTGGAAAGATTTCTTTCCCAGGGTAGATTCCTAGGCACGGCTTGTAGTAAAATTGCTTTCTCCGGTTGTTTAGAACCATATGCCTTTTGTTTAGTTCTATCTCTGCCTGACACTCAAGGAGAGTATGTCAGGAGCAATATTTATATTCATCTAGATGTGGGCCTTATCATAACATCTTAACCTGCTCAGAATGACCAGGACGCCTGAGTGGCCCTGGCAGGCTAGAGAACAGAATCCAGTTTTCAAATTTCTTCAATTTATTTTAAACACTTAGTGGACTTGGGGTTAGATAAATTTTTAATCAGTCCATTGCACATAGAACCAGCGTAGCAGATGCCGGAGGAGTTAATGCAGAGGCTGCACCATAGTTTGGGGGACAGGTGGTGGGCTTTTTTTCTTTAATAACTTAAAAAATGTTACAGGTTACACAGACAGCAGCACCCCACAAAGGTCCTGTGTTAAAGGCCTTGGTCACCAGCTGGTGGCAGTGTTGAGAGGCGATTGGATCAAGAGGAGTCTGACTTCAACAATGTGTGTTAACCAATTGATACAGAACTGGAGGCTGACTTCAAAGCACCAACAGGGCCTCCTCCTGGCTCAGAGTGTTTTCAAGGTGACACTAAGTCACACCCTTCTGCCATGATATTCTACCTCAACAGAGGCCAGATCCTTGGAACTGAAATCGTCCCTGCTGTTTTCCCATCTCAGTGATAAAAAACTAGAATACGGACACTTGCCTTTGAGAACCTCCCGCTCCTGACTAATTCTGAGAGGATAAAACAACCCTAACACAGTCACTTTTAGAAACCCAGGACGTCCGATCAAATCGTCAAAGAGCTATCTGGACTAGGATGGTTGAGTCTTTGTTTGTTTGAAACTACATTCCAGATGCAGAGCTGACCAAAACCTCTGTTCTTTCAGCTACATTTTATCCCATCCTCTTTGCCAGGCACGCGCAGCTAGTGGACGGAAGGTAAGTGAAGAAAGCAGAAACCGTCATATTTTAGGAAAGATCGAAGGGACGAGGATTCTTAATGAGCAGAACACCTCTGCCAGCCATGACCGCCCACAAGCCAAACTGTAGTGTGTGGACCTCCTCTACTGCGCCACCTTCCCAGCGAGCTGGGAAGCCCCCAGCTCATAGCTAGAGTGCTGTATAAGGTGGTAGGCACGGCTTTGATTGTATAACATTCACATAACATTCACAAAATTAGTTATTTTCACCTTTCTTCCAAGCAAAGCAATCGGTATGGGTAGAAGTCCCACTCAACATACTGAACATTGAGACCCCCTCGGGACGACCCCTGTTCGGTGTGGGGCGGGGGCGGGGTAAGGTCGTGATGAGCTTAGGATGTGCAAACAAGCAGAGCTTCCACTCAAGCGTCCCAGAATTTGGCACACCAAAGTTTAAAGCCATAACCATTTGAAAAGTACAGCGCAGATTCGGGAGGCAGACTGGACATACGGGAACGTCACTCCTTTTCTGTCTTGCTCGGCCTTCCCATTCTGGTTCACAACCAGCTATCTGGCCTCGCTATCATCATGGTCTTCTGTGTTCAGAAGTGGCACTGCTGTGAAGACTATTCCGCAGGCGTGTAAGAGTGACGAAATGTTGATTGCCCAGTCAGCCAGCAGTTTTTTTCCACTTGGTGCTTGTGGAGAGGCACTCCTTTGGTTTATAGCTATTGTAGCATCTTTGCAGCCTGTTACTGCTTATGGCTCTGGGCTCTTCACCTTGTATGCTACCTGACACCTTCACTCCTACCAAGTGACCTACTTTTCTCTTCAGGGTCCTGAGCGGCTGGTTCCTGGCATTTTATAAGCAGGCTGCCTCGCCTGAAAGCTTACCTCCCTGTATCCTCATAGCACCTCCTCTTGCCTGCAGCACTTAGCTCTGCTTCAGTTCCTCAGACACTGACACCAGGCGGTTCTGTTGTCAGAACCAAGGCCACAGGCACTGGTGAAACTCAGACTTCCCCGAATCCGTAAATAGCTTTGAACAACCTGCCCCAAGACTTAAAGTCCTTAATTTCTAAACCACTAACAGATTTATATCCAAACATTAAGATATTCAAAATTCAACAGAAATCATACATGGAAACAATAAACACAACATAGTATCAGGCACTTAATATAGTATATAGCATACATATCATATTGAATAAGCATAATAGACTAATAAACAAGTAATATGTGCTTGCAATATGATTATCTGTAAGAATTGCCCCCCCAAACATGTGTAAGATTCATTTTTGTCCCAATTTTTGCAAAGGAAGAAGCTGAGACTTCTAAAAGAGGTAGGTATTTTTTTTTTCTGAACCCTACATCTTGCAAGTGACAGAGTGAGATTTGAACCCAGGAGTATGTGAACCCAGAGCCAAGGTCACTACCCTGAACATTAATAATGTATCAAAAACAACCTTGATCAGGACTTCACTTCCAGCACAGGGCCTGCGGGGCGGGGGTGGGGTGAGGATGGGGGGCAGGGCGGAGTGCAATAAAAGTTTGATGAATCAGTGAGCAAGTACCTTGCTGTGAATCAGTCTACTGGATTGGCTTCCAATTACCTGGTGTCCTAGTTGGCTTTCTGTTGCTGTGATAAAACACTGACCAAAAGCATTTGGCTGGGCTGGGTGTTTCATCTTACACTTCCAGGTCATCACTAAGGGAAGTCAGGCAGGCACACAAGGCCCGGAATCTGGAGGTGGGACCTGAAGCGGAAACCTCAGAGGAGGGTCGCGAATTGCATTGTTATCTCTAGCACTCTCAGTTGGCTCTCTTAGACCCCAGGTCCACCTGCCCCCAAGTGGCACCGCCCACATTTGGCTGGCCACTCCCACGTCAATCCTTAACCGAGAAAATTCCTCAGAAGTAAGCAGACAGGCCAGTCTAATTCCTCAGGTGAGGTTCCTCCAGTTTGTGGAATGTAAGGTGGACCTGTGAGGCCCTGACCTGGTTAGTTCGATTAGTGTGGGGGAGGGGTGGGAGGTGGGCGTGGTTTAGAAGCAGAGGATGCAGCACCAGCAGGGGGCCTTGCAGAATCACGGGGGGGGGGGGGGGGGGGTGGGGAAGACAGCAACAAAACAAAGCGCCATAACGGTCAAAGCATCCTGGTGACGTGAACAGAAAAAAAAAAAAAAATGACCCGGTAATGATACAGCACCAAAAAAAAAAAAAAAAGGGTCGCAATGCCTACCATCTGCTAACACGGCCCCTTCTCTCTCCTGTTTACCAACTCTCCTGCAGCGTTACCCAACTAGGCAGCCTCAGAAATGACACTAGGAGCCCCGGAGACTTTCTCACTGGGAACTACTGCCTTCTGAAGGCACTCACACTGAAATCTTCAATGTGCCACTTAACGTGCTTAGAGGTGTGTAACATCACTCATGAACATCACTTAATACTTCAAGTGTGCTTTGTGTTCCAGGCCCGAGCCGTCGTCGAACAGACCATGTTACACTTCAAGGAGTTCTTTATTCCGTCTCCTTTATCAGCATCCAAAATTCGTGGACCAGTGTGAATACGCTGCAGAACTCACCGGGGACCTCACCCTCCTATTCTCTTTCACAATAGCACAGTGGAAAATACCAGGCCTCGGACAATGGCCACCTAAGAAAGAAAGGGTTAGGGGAGGGGGAATCAAGGGGGGGGGGGTGGGAGGAAAAACAAGACCAAGGTTAAACAAGAGGATCCTTCTCTGGTTGGAACCAGGGAAGGCGAGGGCTATGGTTACTTGGATATCTGTGTAATGAACCCTGACAAGAAAAATGGACCTATAAGGCCAAAGTAAGGTTGTCTTCGAAAAAATTCTGATGGGAGGGGTGAGCATGACACCCGTTTAAAAAAAAAAAAGCCTGAAGAGAAAGTATGGAGGCTCAGGGGGTGGGCTCAGGGGGTGGGCTCCTCAGAGCACAACCTCCAGGGCAGCCTGGGGAGACACCATACAGAACTCTACTTGAGTCCTAGTATCTAACTCAATTGGTTTACTAAAACTGGTCAGAATTCTCAAAGATAGGGGGCTAGTCCTACACCAGGAGACAAGACGCACCTGGACAAATCTGAAGTTGAGAAACCCTTGCCAGAGAGTAGATGACTGTATTATTCTAGAGTTCCCTGTTTCTTTGCACTAGTAATTGGTTTTCACGTGACTCTTCCCGCGGGGAGGATGTCTGCTGTCTCTGTTTTCTTTTTTCAATTTGATTTTTGTTTTGAAACGGCATTTCACATTAGCCTAGGCTGCTCTGGATCTCACTATGTCAAGCCGGCTGGCCTCAAATTTGTGGTATTCCTCTTGCTTATAACTCCAGAGTGCTGGGGCCATGGTCTTAAACACTTTGTACTCCGCTGTCACTTAATGTAGCAAATTTACTCAGCTGTCACTTAATGTAGCAAATTCACTCAGCTGTCACTTAATGTAGCAAATTCAAGATAATCAGTGCTTGTAGGAAACTCTGTTGCCCTGCAGAGAACACAGAGGAACAAAAGGACAAACGGTACCTCTATGGAGGTTTGGGGCTTGTCCCAGTCTATCCTTCAATGACCCCAATTCTTCACAGATACTAGGTCACCCACAATGGACATGAAACAGCAGACAGAGGCTGCTTCTCCAAGAGGAGAAGACCATTTAGGATCTGTCGCTGAGAACTCAGAACAGACACACCAGTGCCATTTCTGAGGCTGCAGGTAACAGAAGACAAACCAGCAACTGTAAATTCTGAGGAAAGAGTTGATTTTTTTGCCCACATGTTAGTCAGCCTTTCTACAAAGTCGTCGTCAAGGAGAACTCAAAACCTTTTAAGATAATGAAGACTTTTTGATTTCTTACATAACCTTATGACGATGCATCAATGTTTAAGAAAATGTTGTAATTCAGAAGTGTATATATATATATATATACATATATATATCACAATATTTCCAGTTATCTTAGATGCAAATCACATTAAAGCCTAAAAATTTATCTTTAAAAGGCATGATAGTTGAATTGGGGGTGGGGTGGGGCGTTAGGAAGATGAAGGAACCCAAGCAGGAAGTAAAGGGAGTGGATTTGATGGAGATGCATACTGTAATGAAACCCCTTATTATGTATAATTAATACATGGTAATTAAGTTAATAATAAAACTACACATTTAATAATAAATAATTTAATAATAATAAAATACACATTTAAACTAATAAAAAATGCACTTAAAATAAGCCTCTGAAGGATAAGGGGGGTATACTTTGAAGGATCTACAGTATTTTAAAGACTGACCAACAGTTTGTACTCAGCTGCACTTCTGAGAAGGAACACTCCCTGGGGCTGCCTGATTTACATCTCTGGCAGAGCTATACAAAACATTTGCCCTGTCCTGTTCCACACAGATAATATATCATACCAATTAACTTTAAATTTACCTCCAAAGCTATCTGTGCCTCTCTTTGCTGCCCAAATTCTCACAAACTGTAGTCTAAACTCCAGAAGCCCAGTGGGTTGTGTAACGCAGAGCCCCCCACCCCCCAATGAACAGTCTGCTTCACAAGTTCTCTCTTGCTTCACAACAGAGCTACGAAATGAAACAAACTCCTATATAACTGCTGAAGCAAAATGACTTACGATATGCTTGTCTCGAAAAACGGGGGCCAGAAACAATGGTTACAAAACAGTTAAACAGTTTCTTTAACCTTCTTAAAGAAATTAGCATTGAAGTAGCCATGCCACAGGCCAGGTCTGTCACAGAAGTCACAGAATCCACCCTCGCCCCCAGTTTCTTCCCATTTGGTGTGTTTACCACCCAATGTACAGCTTTGTGTTATTTTCTGATGTGTTGCTCTTTTTTGAGACAGGATCTCCTGTAGCCTGGGATGTCCTTAAACTCTGTGTACTTGAACATGATCTGGGACTTCCAGTCTTCCTAGGTCCTCCTCTCCTCCCAAAAGTGGGATTACAGGTGTGTGTCATCACCCCCAAGGCTTCAAGGGCTCAAACCCATGGCTTCCTGCATGGCCAGCACTCTGGCCACTGAGCTACACCTTCAGCCCCTGTTTTGTTGTTGGTCTGTTTGTTAGTGTGTGGTAAAATTTCCTGTAGCCAAGGTTCACCTTTCACTCACTGTGTAACCAAGGATGACCTTGAACTCTTGATTCTGTGTTTGTCACCCAGATGCTGCCGTACAGGAGCACTGATCTTATTAATAACATAATCTGTTAAGTCTCTCACTGGCATATCCCCAAACAAAAGCCACTGATCTCGCCTACTTCCAAAAATAAACAGCACATCACAATGTTCTTATAAAACCTTGTTTATAAGAACCTCGTAGAAAAGGCAAATCCAGTTTACATCCTCATAGGAATGCTCCCTTCTCATGCAGCTTAGAATGGACATGAAACAATTTTATCTTCTCAATGTTGCTGAATGTTACTCTTACCCCTCCCATTGATATCTATCTCTTCTTCTTTTCTTCTTCTTCTTCTTCTTCTTCTTCTTCTTCTTCTTCTTCTTCTGCTTCTGCTTCTGCTTCTGCTTCTGCTTCTGCTTCTGCTTCTGCTTCTGCTTCTGCTTCTGCTTCTCCTTCTCCTTCTCCTTCTCCTTCTCCTTCTTCTCCTCCTCCTCCTCTTCTTCTTCTTCCTCCTCTCCCTCCTCCTCCTTCCCCTCTTTCTCCTCCTCCTTCCTCTTCTTCCTTTTTCCCCTTCTTCCCCCTTTCCCCTTCTTCCCATTCTCCTTTTTCTCCTCCCTCCCCTTCTCTTCCTCCTCCTCTTCCTTCTCCTTCTCCTCCTCCCTCTTTCTGTCTAAATAGCTCTTTTAACAACTCCTGTCAGGCATGGTAGCCCAGGCTTTTAATCCAAGCACTGGGATGCAGAGGCAGGAGGATCTCTGAATTTGAGGCCAGCCTGGTCTACAAAGTGAGTCCAGGACTGCCAAGGCTGATTGCACTGAGGAAATCATGTCTCGAAAAACACAAAACAATAACAAACAAACAAATGAAGATACACCTCAGTAAAAAAGAACAGACAAAACCCTGTTATACAAACCTGGCTTTGTATTTCTCCTGTGTACTATTTCCCAAACAGACTGAAAATCCTGAGCCCCAAATTCTTCATGCATAGACTTGCAGGAGTCTGTTACAGTCTTCAAAAGAGATAAAGAAAAGAAGAAAGAAGGAAGAAGAGGAGGAGGAGGAGGAGGAGGAGGAGGAGGAGGAGGAGGAGGAGAAGAAGAAGAAGAAGAAGAAGAAGAAGAAGAAGAAGAAGAAGAAGAAGAAGAAGAAGAAGAAGAAGAAGAAGAAGAAGAAACAGCTGTTCAGCTGTTCCCACAGTAGACTGATAGTGCACTGATTATTAGGGAACATCTCCTCCAAACCTCCACACACCATTTAAACATCAGCGGGATGTTGTTAGTAACATTAAAAGATAGAAGAGCATTTTGTGTTCAGAATGGTTCCCAAATATTCACAGGAGCCATTTAAATCAACCCTGCCCCACTGCTCAGGAATATTAGAGACAGATGAAAAGAGACTTAGAATGTTGCTGCTGAAATAAACAACAGGGTGAGAATCTCATATATAATCCCATCTATGATCCCATCAATGACCCTGTATATAATCAATCACATATGCAATCACACATATAATCCTATATATAGTACATTAAACCCCTTGTTTCTATGTGTCTTCTCATACTTTGATTCTCATGAGCACATTTATCATGATCAACAGCTCTTTTGAAGCAGATGCCTCCTGTTTCTTTTATTAGGAAGCTACCTACCACTTATGAGGGGCTCACTGGGGAGAGTAACAGCGATATCATTGGCTTGAAGTGGTTAATATCTTCAACCCAACATCTTTGTTCTGTTTTTTCAATGGCTGTTTTGAAGATTGCAGAACCTGACTGGAATAAACGTATCTCATTTCTCTAAAGTGTTTATGATTGCTTGATATCTATTGTGGGCCATTAGGAGTTATAATTACACACAAATGATAAAAGTTACTTAATGTTTGATCTTCATTTTATGGCTCAGTGAGTTATTTTTATTATTCAATGCCTTATGAGTCTAGCTGTGTTATATAAGACACAGTAACGGTGTGGTTTGATGAACACACTAAGAAATCAGCCTTGGATAATTGTTCTTGTTGATTAGGAATTCTATTTCAATTGCTTTAGTTATTTACTTATTCATTAAACAAGATCTCCTGTAGCTGAAGCTGGCCTGGAGCTCACTATGTAGCTGGGTGGACCTTGAACTTTGGATCCTTCTGCCTCCACCTCCTGAGTGCTGGGGTTTCAGATGTACACCACCAACCCCAGTGAGCCCTGGGGGATTTAACCCAAGGCTTCTCCATGCACAGCAAGCACTCTGCAAACTCAGCTACATCCACATCCTCTTGGTTCTGTGTTCTGATTTTGAAACATACTTGAAGTGGAAATGTCTGGTTTCTTTGGAAACTCCAAGCCTACACATACTATATAATAATATATTGTACAGGACCTGATGCTGTTATAAACACACACACACACACACACACACATATATATATATATATATATATATATATATATATATATATATACACCAATAGGTCAACAGACAAATATGACATGTATACATACATATATGGTAATATTTATATACATGACATACATATATGTGTGTGTGTTTGTGACATATACACACCAATTGGTCAACAGACAAATATGACATATACATTTATATGTATATATATATATATATATACATATGGATCTTTTGCTTTTTTATACTTTTAAAATTGAAGTGGAGGTTTGTTTGTTTGTGTTTTGAAGAAAGTCTAATTTCTGACATTTGGAAACCAGGCCTGTTATCCTGAGCCTGAAGTCCCACTGGGGCATCAGGGAGCCAGAGCTGAACAGTAGGTACTTCTTTTAAATAGAGCAGACCTGCATACACTTGGGTTTGTGACTTTAAATGCTGAGTTCTAACTACCAGCTATACCAGATCCTAAGTCTGTTTTCCAAGGGTGAGATCCGTCCCTGCTTTCATGGCCTTCCTGCTTTTGTGGCCTCGGGAAAGCAGCCGTCTGGCCCAGGCACCTTTGCACACACCTTTTCCTAGGAATTTGAAACTCGGGCTTAAAGAAGCAATTTATTCTTTTTTTACAACTAAATTACTTCACAAGGAGGTTTCAGTCTAAACAATAAAAGTGTTTTGAAATAGACTTAGGAGAAAGTTCAAGGAACATCTTACTAGAGTTTGAGAGAAGAATAACAGGGCATAGCGAGTTGTTTCAGCCATTGCCAAGACAGACAAGAAAAAGGAGAGCTATGGTTTTGAGACACAGTTATGTCCACAAGCAGATTCAGGAGGGGGAAGGTCTGGGGGAACCTACAGATGACTAACTCTCCATCATTCACCTGACCCACAGACACTGAAAGGAAAAAGAAAAGAGCCTGAAAGCTTTCTGCCTTTGAGCCTTGCTTAAATGTAAAGTGGAGGAAAGGAAAGTGGCTATTAGTGGGAAATGACAACCATAGTTGTCTTCTTGTAGGAGAGAGGCACTCACTGTGAGTTTATGGATTCCTGATTCTCCTGGCACACAAAGGTTGCAATGCAGACTTTTGTGCATCTGTTCCTCTTTTCCAAGCCTAGCAGACCTCAAGTTAGACAGAGTTAGAGTTAAAACTAGGGAGGCCTGCTAACTTGATGTCTTTGATCCTGCTGCCTGCCACATGCCCTCTATCTTATAAAACTTAAAGGTAGCAGAGGGTAGCCCTTCAAACCTCAGTGTTTCCCCTCTGAGAGCACTCTGAGGAAGGGGAGGGTGTCCTTTTGTCAACACTTCTCGGTCTCCACTCTCCCTGAACAGTCCTGCAGGCAATCAGACTCATGGGACACATCTGTAAGGTTCTAAGAAGGACAAATGTTCACAGTCTAGCCTGATGTCACTGGACTCAACTGTGAGCCTCCAAATAATTTGGTAAATGTGCTTGTTAATGTTGCAGTGTTTCATGATATTAAGAAACAAACGTGGGATTTTTTTTTTTTTTTTTTTGAGAATGGGGAAGGTAAATAGAAGCTAAAAAGCCTAAGAGGTTCAAGAAAGAGAAGTCTCACAATTATTATGAGAGGCCTCAGGGGGTGGTGCATGCTTTAATTCCAGCACTCTGGAGACAGAGAGGCAGAAGGAACTCTGTGAGTTCCAGGGCCAGGCTGGTCTACAGAGCAAGCTACAGGTCAGCCAGGACTACGCTGAGAAACCCCTGTCTCAGTAACACAACAACAACATATAAAGAGGAGGCGATATCAGGACTCTGTTGAGGTCTCCGGCCCTTGTAAATTTTACATAAACGACCGTGTCTGCAGAAAGAAAAAGCAAGGACTTGCTGGGGGATGATAGGCAGGGACCAAACCTAATTGGGCTTTCTTCTTCTCAGGCTAAACACACAATGGTCCTTTCTAAGCATGGATATAGGAATTTTTTTTTAAATGTCATCAGTATTTTTTTTAAAACAGTGTCAGCTTCTATAATCAACAGGACATGAATCAGCTAAAAACCCTGCAAGCAAACCCTACAATTTTCCCCTTGTGCAACAACAGTTCAGTTAAAACTGGTAAATCAGGATGGACCATTACGCCGCTGGGAAGACCGTGTTAGAATGGAACACCTCCCAAGGAAGTCCCCAAACCCAGATTTTATGGGGCTAATCCATGGGTGTGAAGATCTGTTAAAGGAACATAGTTGAGATCACAAGCACCAGCACACAGCATTTTTTCCCCTTATGGTCTCCACAAAGAAAAGCAGTTGCAGGCCTATTTAGTGGCTTATTTAAAATGCTTTATACTCGAAGAGGGACTCCATACCTTGTCATTATGTCATTTGCCTGAATCACGTTTGAATATAAAAAAATAAATATATTTATTAGTCCAAGGCTTTAAAATCTAGAGCTAGAGTTCTATTTAGAAAACATACATAAAAATAAACAATAGAATTAACTTTCACAGGGGAATGCATGCCTATAAAAGCCTACAGTGAGAAAGAACGGTAACTCCCGTCTGCTGTTTCCATACAAATGTATTCCATCCAGGTAACACACATTTGATTTGAAGCAATCAAAGGCTAACCTAAAGCAAAGCTCTGTTAATGGTTTCCAGGGGTAGAGCTGACCACAGAGAGATATTCAGGTCAGCTCAATGGCTCAGTGGTTTCACACTCAGTTCTTTGGGGGAACCAGAGAAAGGACAATGAGGTCTCTTAAAGTGCTGTGAGCTGAAATTTCCAGAAAAAAAAAAAAAAAAGCCACCCCACACCTGTTAAAGACTCAAAAAGGTTGCCTAGCTGATTAGAAATGCCTGATTGTGTAGGACTGTGGTGTAGGTCCCAAGCTGAATTATCTTGGGCCATCCCAGTTACTAGCCACTTCTGAGTCCATCCTTGGAAATGTACAGACCACTTAGCTTCTCCCATTGAAAGGTTAAAGATGCCCTCTTCAGATAATATCTGAACCAGTAGCAGAAATTTCGCCACTTTGGGTATAGCCCTGTGTCTCCACCAAATATATTTTAAAAATGATTTGTGATTTTCTTTTGTTCTGCTACTAAAAAAAATCATAATTCTGTTACGAAGTTGAAACATGATATTTAGGATGGGGTGTAACCTGAATTAGTGCCTCTCCCCCGCCTGATAGGGCACATATTTGGTTTCAGAGTAGACTTTTTTTTTTCTCTTTTTTGAAGTGAGAACAGTGGTTTTGTGTGATAGTGACCAATTGAAAAGTGAACAGCTTGAGATTCAAATCATGGGGAAAATAATGGAGAACTCTACAGTCTCTTATTTTAAAATGGGCCAGGAGTGGTCTTGAGCTCTATCTTGCTTTGCAAATGTTTAGCTGTTTTATCTTTCGCCTTAAAGTGGCCTTTTCTTTACAGCAAAGGATATGTCTTTCACGCAGAAAGCGTTTGTTTGGGAAAATGGCTATTTTTCCCTCTAAAGCATTTTGATGAGGTGTCGCTGCGGCGTGTGATAGACACACAGCCCCACTGTCACAAGGTGCATCCCGGACAGAAACAGCAGCAGCAGAGGGGTGGGGTGATTGCCGGGAAAGGGCGGGGCCAATGCCTTAAGGGGCGGGGCTTGTGACGACAATGAGAGTAGCCAGTGAAAGAACAGGGGGCGGGATCCTAGGCGGGGCCTATGTCGCTCCGGAGAGCGGGGGCTGGTGCTGGGGGCGGGGCTGAGAGTCGCGGGCCGATGACGCGCAGGCGGAGCCGCTACTTCCTGGATCCGCCGGCCGGGGCCGCTACCGCACCCTGCGCCGGAGCCGGGAGCCTGGGGCCGCCGCCATGTCCCACCAGACCGGCATCCAAGGTAACGGCGCCACGGGGCAGGGGCTCCCGGGAGGCTGCGGGCCGGAGCGCTGGAGGCGCGGACGGCATTGGAGCTGCTCTGGGTGCGACGGCCCCGACTGTGTCCCTCGCGGCCCTCCCGGGCGGCCGCCACGTAACAGGCCGGTGGTGGCTGCCAGAGAACCGAGGATGTGAGGATGTCCCGGGCGACCCCGCTGCATCCCGGCCCCGGTGCCGAGAGCAGGAAGACCGAAGCTGGCTGGGCTCCTGCCGCCGGCCAGCCGAGCGACTTTTTCCTCGGGACCCGCCAAAGGAGATTGCTCCAGCACTCAGATCGTTTGAAAAACAAACAGCTCCCACCGCTGTAGGCTGCCTCCCGAACTCCCCGGATTTTTCTCTCAGAACGCGGGTGTGCCTTCCTTCCGGAGAAATCCCGAGTAGGGAGTGTTTTTCCATCTTTGGATGCTTGCACCCCAGGCAGCTGCAAAGTCTGATCTGTGTAGCTGCACCTCATGAACCCCGTGGAGACAGTTGAATGTGCAGTTTACTTGTGTATCTTACTCGCCGTTTATTATTTCCTGGTTGGAAAATAGGCAACTTGGACGTACTCAACCTCCTACGGAATCAAATAATATATCCCGGGGTTATTTAACGGGTTCTAATATAAACTAGAGCACTTCCCATAATAGTTGACTGAGCCTTTCCCCCGGGTGACCACTTAATAACTTGTTTTGTGTTTTAAAGGTTTTTGACACTACCACTTAATTCTGTGCACATACAGGCAAAAATAGCCTCCGATCTAAAAACATTTAATCCCCCTCCCGTGTTACTTTTGACATTTAAATATACCAAAATTATTGTTTAATGTTTGAGCCTTTTATATAACAAGACATAAATAATAGTCTTGCTTGGCAATCAACAACACAAGACCGAATTTGAAGCAATGATGACTACACAAGGAATAGGTTATTAAATGTTTATTTCCTGGGTGGCTTCTCTAGCTTTTTTTGACAAAGAGATGCAAGAAAAATGTAAACATTGTAAGATCTAGTGTATTTTACAGGTATTTCCTTTAATCAGTATAGGAGATTTGATCCTGTTGTTCTTGATGGACAGAGACAGGAGGTGATTTGATGAAGGAGCACACATCACAAACTTAAAATTGGACTATTAGAAGCAACTTGTTAACGGTTTTCAAACATGGAGCAATTTGTCTGTTACTGGGTTTGACTGAAAGCATTCACCCTAGTGTTACTTCTGCTACTGAGTTCTGTGGCTAAAATGTTGAAGTCCCTGTACTTCTCAATGCTAGTATTTAGTTTTTGCTCCTCCTCGCCAAGGCCGGTATTTTATCCTTCTGTTTTATAGTAACAATAAGAAAGGCCTGTATGCTCCACATGTTTCTTTAATTTATGTTTTCTTTAGGTGAATACAAACTAAACTACTTCTAGGTTTAAACATTTTTTCCCTTTATCATTTTCCACAGCAAGCGAAGATGTCAAAGAGATCTTTGCCCGAGCCAGAAACGGGAAATACAGACTTCTGAAAATATCTATCGAAAATGGTTAGTTAACAGTTTTAAGATACTCTGTGCCCCTGGAGGGTTAGCTGTTACAGTTTCAGGTTTCCAAGCCTTATGAGTAATTTGAACTATTAATCAGCATGAAGCAAGTTCAGAGCTTGCCTTTCAGCCTGTTTTCCTTTTAAACGGGGGGGGGGGGGGGGGGGGGGGGCATTGTGGGGACAGCAGGTGCTTTCTGGTGCGGAGGCTTCACCTGTTGTTTTTCTGCAGTACAATCTATGTCTAATGTCAGTGCTTCTAGAATGAAAATCAGTAGCCAGGCATTTATTGAAAAAAACTAATTATTTTGTGAGTTGTTCAATTAGCTGTGTTTTGAAGTAGAAACATTTTAGATATTTATTTGTTTGTTTTGTTTGTTTGTTTGGATCATACAGGGATCCTTTCTTGTTTGCAAACATTCTGAGAAAATGGCAAATTATAAATTAACTCCTTAATGTTAATTTTATGAACAGGGAAACTGGCTGAGTGGCTACATCTGATAGGAGATGGATTTGAAGAAACTGTTAATAACTTGATGTTGAAATGAATGTGCTGAAAATATTCTCTTGGCCTCAAATACCCTAAGACATTTTGTTTTGGAAAAATAGTTTGCTTTTTCATAAACTGGAACTAAATTAACTTTGTTTTCCATTTTCTGCTTATATATTTAACTGTGAAACTAGTTTAGAAAATCTTAAAGTCTGTAGGAACAAATGTATATACTTCAAAGCAGCTAAAATTGTGAATGTCAGTAAGCAAAATGGAAAGATAAAATGTATCTAATTCATACTTTAGGAAGAAAATTTCTATTTCTTAAATATTTTCCAGTTGTTTTTTTAATCTTGCGAAAATTGTTAAACTAGGAAGTTTCAGAGAATGAAAACATAAATACCCCCCTCTTAACTTAATGACCTCGTACTTTATAGTTTGTTCCCCACTTTGTTAACTGTTACTGTTCTCTAATGAGGGACAGCTTTTGACAGCTGTACTTTTCTTTTCTTTTCATGGAGCACCTGCAGTTGGAAAGATAGATAGATAGACAGACACACACACACACATATACACACATATATATAAAACCCATCATCTTTAGCACATAATGCTGTTTTTAAGTTCATATAAAGTGCATATTGTTATATGCTTGATCTTTATTCCTGGGATTTCTGGGGGATTTGTGTTGCTAGCACATGATGACTTTAAAGCACAGACAGTATTTTTATCTGACTGTACCACGGCGTGTTCTCTTACGGGGAAGGTGGAAGCTCTCATGGGTTTGCCCTGTTGCTGTGTCGTGCTGACTGCGGACCTGTCTGTGGGTACAGTGCCTGGGAATACTCCCTTCATAATCTTACATAGCTCTACAAGACAGCACTTAAAGCAGGTGGCGACTCGCAGTTGTAGTTTATGTGTTCAGGCAACAGTTAAACCGAGTAGTGTTGTCAAGTAGGAACTGAAGCATGCTTTGTAATTCTTTATAATTAAATAATTAATTTCAAGAATTACCATTTTGAGTCATAAATGAAGTTGTATATATGGTATAATATTTTATATATCTATATATGGTCATTTTCAACATTTTAACAAATAGAACTCTGATTGACCTCTACTTGACCATTTAACTGCACTGTTACTATAGGAATTGAGACCTACGTCACTCTTCTTGTCTTTATTACATTAGCACCCGATACGACACCGCATTCATCCGTTTCAAATTCTCCTTTCCTAGAGCAACTGGTGGTTGGGTCCTGTAGTCCACCTTCAGACTCCTGGGAACAGGATTATGACTCCTTTGTCTTGCCCCTGCTGGAGGACAAGCAGCCGTGCTATGTGTTATTCAGGTTAGACTCTCAGAATGCCCAGGGATATGAATGGATATTCATTGCATGGTCTCCAGATCATTCTCATGTGAGTAATTTTTTTGTAGTTTTGGTTTGTTTGGTTGGTTGGTTGGTTGGTTGGTGTTAAATGCTAGGAAGAATTTTTTTTATAATGAAGTATTCTCAGGCTAAAGGAAGGGTTAGAAGTGACAGTCTTTTCCCATAGAGGGATAATCCTTTCCCCCCAAACACACAAACATCTGATAGTAGACGGAAATACAGCAAAAGGTGGAATTGGATGTGAATATTGCTCAATATTTTAAAGAGTCTGGGGTTTATGATAAAAGGCTGATTTTTAAATACCATCTAGATATTCTGAAAAGATGACCTGTTTTTAATTTTGTCTGGAAGAAATAGCAGATTTCCCTGTTTGGAATTATGAAATTGTTTGTGCTAATTAATAGTGACCCCTGAGAGCTCCTCCGGCTCCTTACTAATAGAACCCATGTCCATCTCAGTGTTGCTCCCCCAGTGGCATCCGCCATCCCGAGTCCAGGAACACTTGATTCTTATGCAGTAACGTCTGCTCTAGCTTTGAGTAAAATAGCACGGCAAAGGCTGCTTTCTATTGATCTCCCCCTCATAGTTTAAAATAGTACTTTAGGCTATTTTTTATTCTAACAGCTAATTTTGTACTTTGTAAAGCCAGGAGCTTATTTTGTATTTTAAACAAGCATACTACATAATGTAAGACCTGCTGTAATGGTCATTAATGGTTTAGACACCCATTTTACAGT
Organism: Mus caroli; assembly: GCF_978045245.1. Classification (NCBI taxonomy): domain Eukaryota; kingdom Metazoa; phylum Chordata; class Mammalia; order Rodentia; family Muridae; genus Mus; species Mus caroli. Next base: position 9,610,855 of record NW_028227271.1, read on the forward strand.
TGTCAGTGTCAGCCCGATCTGTTTAAGTACTGAAGATTTTAATACATCAGTGCTTTTATAATGGTATATTTTATAAAATTAATACTGTTAACATCTAAAACCTTCACCATTATGTAGGTACGTCAGAAAATGCTGTATGCGGCAACAAGAGCGACTCTGAAGAAAGAATTTGGAGGTGGCCACATTAAAGATGAAGTGTTTGGAACAGTAAAGGTGCAAAACTTACATTTATTTCAAAAACCTTACATTTATATGAGTTTTTTATGTTTCAAAACAAAAATAAACCAAAGCTGGTGAAGCCAGGCATGGTAAGCCAAACCTGTTGTAATCACAGCGTGTGGGAGGGAGAGAGGGAGGCAACATACTCTCTGAGAGTGGCAGCAGCCTGGTCTACAGACTGAGTTCCAGGACAGTCAGGGCTGCAGAGAGAGACCCTGTCTCAGAATAACAAAAGGGGAAAGAAGAAGATAGATAGATAGGGGTTTCAGTGTCTCGGTCTATAAGTGCAAGGCGGGCATTGTTCTAGCTCAAGATTTGCAAGTTTGTGCTAATAAATTTGCTTGTCTCTCTTTGATGTTGAGAATAAACACTATTGAATACCCTTATCGTTTAGTTTGTGTGCTGCATTGATACATTAATGATTTATTTATGAATTAAGATGGTTAGACTCTACTTAAAACCAGCTGGCTCATGCGTCAGAAGATGACATGCTTTAGCCAGTAGAAGGGCGTGATTTCTCTCCCCATGAGCTAGGAGGTGGGCTGGCCTCTCAGCTTTCTCACTTGTGGCCTTCTGAGGGCCGCATGCTCACGATTACACCTCTTTGACTTGCTTCTTGTGTGATGAATACTTGTGCAGATGCCACATAAGTGACTTTAATATAGGATTTAGACTTAGTGAATGACTCTGAACAGTTTGAATTCCCATGGGGCATGCTGACTCTCGGGGGTCCCGAGGCTCGAAGCTTGGCTGACCAGACTGAGACAGAAGATGTATGCTTCCTGCCTTGAGGACCAGAGGAGGATGCAGTTGTCTGAAGCCCTCAGCACGGGATGGAAGCTGGGCTGGAGAGAAGCCTCCCGCTGGGGAGTGCCTTCTTCTCTATTGCGTTTGTTTTCTAGTGTAACCTCAGCATGGTTGTATTTCTGGGGAATAATAGTTTATGTCTTTGTGTACAGGAGGACGTATCATTACATGGATATAAAAAGTACTTGCTGTCCCAGTCTTCCCCTGCCCCGCTGACTGCCGCTGAGGAAGAATTACGGCAGATTAAAATCAATGAGGTAGGTCACAGACAACCTAAACCTGCTTCAGGGTGTCCAGTGTGTCAGGACAGCGTGTTTAATGCATAGACCTGGAGGACCCACAAGTTGGGTCCGTTAGGTTTCTTCTGTTTAGGTTAAAAACAGATCTGTGTGCTTTACGTGTTTTCAGAAAGCAAGTAAAACATTCACATTAAAGTAACAGCAGTCCCGAAAGGGCTGTGCCTGAGATCACAAAGTTAATACAGACTTCCTGCGGGAAGCTCTGCACCGTGAGGACAGAGAACAGAGAAAAAAGTGTGTTACCCAGCGACTGCAAAGAGCTTTCTACACCTGCAGAAAGAACATCTTTAAAGAATATATTACTTCAGGGACTGGCGTTTACTGAAGAGAGTAAAGTTAAGATGCCAGCGGCTGCTTACATTTCTAGACAGGCTTTCATTTCTGTGACCTTGGATGGAGACGTGTGTGGAAAGCTGAGAATTTGTGATGCACATTGAAGCCAGGAGACCTGGAGCCAGGGTTTAATGCTTTTCCTCAGCCATCTTAGTTGGCTTTTATAATGGCTCTCTTTCTACTGAAACTTTACAGAGAAGAACATGGTGCCCCAAACCTCTGTTCACTCATCATCATAATAGGCTGGGCCAGACTGGCGATGACTCAGCACCTTTAATAGTCTGTCGATAGCAAGGACCTAGCATATATTTTAAACTAAAGTTGAGTGGGGCTTTTTATGTGACCTTACAAGTTTGATAGTTTGTTTTGTTTCTTGCAATCAGAGCCCAGAGGATCACATTGGGGTATGCACTTGCATCTGTTCTGTAACGTTCTCATTATCAGCATCACGCTGTAGAATTCATTCATCTCTTATGTAAAGTTTGCGTTCCACTTCCTGCTGCAATATTGCAAATGAGGCCCTCTCGTCCACCGAACATTGTTTAGTACAGAAAGCCCCACATCTGGAATGTGCACAGCTGGAGCTTGTTGAGCCTCGTGTTCTGTCTGTGTCCCGCGTCCTCCACGTCAGTGCATGGTGTCTGTGCTGCATCTCACATCCAGTAGAACAGAGTAGATTTTCCCTTCAGAAATCCTAGCAAGAAAAGTTTGTGCTTAAAGAGGTAAATCTGATGGCTCTCTGGAAGAGCATCTGTAGCTGCTTGGACCTGAGCCAGCCTGAGCTGAGGACACACCTCAGCCCTGACAGTGCCATCCAAGCATCCCTCCCAGTCGTTCACAGCCGTGTGTCATGCACTCTGCATGTCCACGGTATGCTAGCAGGGCAGTAAACCAGTGTGAGAAATGATTTGCCTCCTGCGTTTAAAATGTTTTAAGAATTTGAACCATATACTGGGAAAGGGTAAATGAGATTTACTGTATTTTTTTAAAGTACTGTATTTTTGCCAGTGGACATTGTTGAATACTGAAGCGTCACCAGTCAATTATATCTGTTGTACTCAGGTCCAAACTGATGTGAGTGTGGACACAAAGCACCAGACACTACAAGGCGTAGCATTTCCTATTTCTCGAGATGCCTTCCAGGCTTTGGAGAAGCTGAGTAAGAAGCAGCTCAACTATGTGCAGTTGGTAAGAGACACGGTGCCTCCGCGCCGCGACAGTGGCTCCTCTGATGGGTGGCTTCTGGCTTGGATAACTCTGACTTAACTAACCTTATGGTTTTGTTTTTCTTGTCCTTTTATTAACTCTTTCCTTTTAAGGCAGGGTCTCACTCTTTATTTACTTTTTTAAATCACAGAGTACTTTATGTGAAAAAGTCAGATAATCTATTGCCAGGGCCTTCCGGCTGGAAAGGGCTAACGGGGGCACAGCATCCAGGGCAAAAGACTGATGACCTCTGGCCTGTAAGCTCTCTCTCTGTGCTTCAGTAAGCGCTGGGAAACTTAACCCTACTTACTCTGTAGACGTCATAGATGATTCCCTGCAATCACCCTGCTGGATAGCAGCCGGGAGTTCAGGAGAGGATTTATTGCTAGTGGTCCTTTTTCTGCTGAGTCAGCCAGAAGCCTCTCGCTGGCCAGGGAGCTCATTAACTTTTTCTCTCGTTAACCCAAGAGAAAAGCAAAGGAAAGATGTCACTCACAGACATACACACCCCAAAGAGGGAAGGAAAGATCTCACTCACACAGACACACCCAATAAAGCGGGGAAATGGCTGCAGTGCCTTTTGTTATTGCTTTCAGCCTTTTATATCCTAACACAAAGCTGTTCTCTGTGTGAGGAAGAATTGCCTGCTAGGTAAAAGGTCACATGAAGGGAAGTAACAGGATATCACTAATAAGGTCAAAGCCGTGTTTCAGTCTGTAAACTCATAAGTTCAAAGCTATTTACACTATTTACATGGCCTTGGCTTGGTGCACACCTGTGGCCTCATCCTTGGAACCTGAATGTTTTCCTGGATCACAAATTTGTCCCAAGCCTATTTCTCTCTTTATTGTAATTATGAAAGCTCAGTTGTATTTCTTATTATGAAGCCTTTACTTTTTACTTACTATTACGACGAATGGGCACATTCTATTCTTAATTCTAACTTTATTACGTCTTTCTAGCAAAACAACCATATCTTAAAACTTTATTCCTAACCTTATTTGATTCAAATCAGGGAAGTTTGTAAAATCATTAATTTATCTAAACAGCATTAATTCGTGAATATTTATCTTTATGTTGATCTGCAGAAAATCTACTCAATAGGGTAGGCTAATGCCCATGGATTATTATATTAATTTAATAATAACAGGAGAGACATTTCAGCTACAAGAAACAAACAGTTCTGAGATGAAGTCTTTCTGGGACCTTGCCTCTCAGAGCTCGCCCATTTTAGTCCATGCAAGAAGGTGGGCCACCTCTGGGAAGGCCTTAGCCTCTCCTCGATGGCTCCTGACAGTCCACGCCTCTGTACATCATCTTTGACTCTCATCTAAGTTAATTTATGTTTTACCTGTTTCACAAGTGCTATTTCTTTTTGATAGGAAATAGATATAAAAAATGAAACAATAATTTTGGCCAACACAGAAAATACAGAACTAAGAGATTTGCCAAAGAGGATTCCCAAGGATTCCGCGCGCTACCATTTCTTTCTGTACAAGCATTCCCACGAAGGAGACTACTTAGAGTCCGTAGGTATGTGGCGCCTGCCTGCCTTACCTTCCGTGCGGTACCTTCTGTCTCAGCACTGTATGCTTCTGTGCTTCTTGCCAGGAGCTTAGATGCAATTTGAGGAAGGTTTGCTTTTGTTGAGATTTCTAATTGTTGTTATTTGAACTTACAGTTTTTATTTATTCGATGCCTGGATACACGTGCAGCATAAGAGAGCGGATGCTGTATTCCAGCTGCAAGAGCCCTCTGCTCGAGATTGTAGAGCGACAGCTACAGATGGATGTGATCAGAAAGGTGGGCTGTGCCTTTCCAAGTGCCGTGGCTCACACAGGAGAATACTTAGTCTTAGAGTTTCCATCCTCAGTCCTTGGAGCCTGCAGAGTGCCCTGTCATGAGCCCGTGGTTAGATATGTGCTAAGTGCGTGGTAGCTGTAGGCCACCGTGGCTGGCTAAGTGTAAACAGAATAAAGTGTAAGATTCCCTTTCTTAACGCTGATAGTCACTAGTGCTCATTGGCCATCTGTAGCATTAGGATTGCAACATATAGAACATTTCTGCCAGTTTACAAAGCGGGGTGTTGCTACCAGGTCTCCATATATCTTCTTAAATGCAGGTAGGGTATAGGCAAAGATTCTTCCTTATAAACTGCTGGTGTTGGGGTGCTGAGCCTAGAGCAGTTCTAGATTCTGTCTGTCACTCAGTGTATGCTAGCACCTTTCACAAAGGGTCAGCTGACGCTGCACAAGACCAGACAGTAAACATCTTAGGCTTTGCCAGCAGACCTGGGTGTCTTCCTCATGTTTTTGTTGTTTTTGAAGCCCCTTAAAGTGTGAATTGCCAAGCCGGGCATGGTGGCGCACGCCTTTAATCCCAGCACTTGGGAGGCAGAGGCAGGCGAATTTCTGAGTTCGAGGCCAGCCTGGTCTACAAAGTGAGTTCCAGGACAGCCAGGGCTACACAGAGAAACCCTGTCTCGAAAAAACCAAAAAAAAAAAAAAAAAAAAAAGTGTGAATTGCCCTAAAGTTGGGGTAGAGATTTGGTCTGTGGGCCATCATTGGCCTAACCCTGTTGTAGAGAGACTCTAGGTAGCCCAGAGGATAAAGGAGCAAGTGAGGTGTTTGAATTCGTAAGGCAGGGCAGCTGGAGGGCACAGTGCTCAGTGCTGCCGGGAAATGTTACCTTTAGGAGCCGTGGTGAGAGGCTGCGTTCGTGTCTCCCAGAAGGGATGGAAGGCAGCAGGCTTTACAGCCGCAGCCCTTGCTTGTTCTCATGTGGAAGGTGTGGGGACACTCATGGAGGCATCCGCAGCTGGACGCCGGCTTACAGTTCTGAAGGTTCCCTGACGTTGTTTGACACCGGTGGTGCCTTCCTCTCTTGCAGATTGAGATAGACAATGGGGATGAGCTGACTGCGGATTTCCTGTACGATGAAGTCCACCCCAAGCAGCATGCACATAAGCAGAGTTTTGCTAAACCGAAAGGTCCTGCGGGAAAGAGGGGGATCCGAAGATTGATTAGGGGCCCAGCGGAAGCAGAAGCCACTACTGACTAAAACTGTCTTATTAAATGTTGCAATATAGTTTTGTAAAATTTCCAGCTTTTAGTACAAGGAGAACTGAAATCATTCCATGTTGATATAGTTGGGAGGAAAATTGTACTTTTTGAAAAATAGCACTTTTCACTTCTATGTATTTTTTAAATTAATGCTATAGAAGACTCATGATTTTTATTTTTTAGTTAAAACTAGACAAGGTTTCGACATAGTGATGTTTGGTTTTGTCACACTGTTTTCATAACGTGTTGATTCCACACTTTCACATAACCTTCAATATTTTCCATAGGTGGGCCAGTTCCACCAAGCATAAGGCCTTGCTCTTTAGAACTCTGTAGTGAGGTCTAATTTTCCCTATAAAGGGAAGCGAAGGACCCTGAGATACTCACACCTGTTGAGTACGTCAAGGAGCCTGGGAGGAGGCGGGCAGCTGCTTGCTTTGAGCATGCTCAGGAGGGGCTGTCTGCCTCGGTGGAGAAAGGCAAACTGCAGCAGGGCTTCCTGTCCCACCTCTCCATTGTAGTAGCATCAGATCTCAGAAACGCAGTTCACACTGAAGCTCGAAAGGTACCAGACAGTGCAGGCTTTCCCCCCGGCACTGGAAGACTGGCGTCCAGTAAGGTCTTTGCAGAGCTTTCAAGCTGTCTATTTCCAAAGTGAGTCCAAAGGGGCTGAAGTCAGACGTGTTCATGTTCGAAAGCCAAGAATCACTCAAAAAGAAACAAAACTAAAGAAAAATGTTGGAAGTTTCAAGGGTTTTTTTTTTTTTGGTTTTGTGTTTTGGTTTGGTTTTTGTTTTTCTCTTTGAAACCATGTATCTTAAAGCAAATTGTCTGGTTTTTTGTTTTTCTCTTTGAAACCATGTATCTTAAAGCAAATTGTCCTGTTGCTTGGGAGCAAGTGTTCAGATCTAAAATTATTGATTTCTACTACTTAGTAGGCTGACACAGATAATACTTAGCCCAGGGCTCTTGTTTCAGTGAATAATGTCTCTCAGAACACGGGTTGTCTGAAGCTTTGTGTTTTCAGTTACAGCCTAGAGAGTTTAGAGCCTCAAGAGTTCTTTGTTACTTGAAATAGAGGGAGTTAGAACACTTGGTGATTTAATCTGCTAAACCTGCTGCAGAGCCATAACTGAGAAGTTCTGAAGTGGACCATCATGTCCAGGATCTGGAAGTCCTTGACCTGAACTTCATGCTGCACAAGATAATGTCAGTAATGTACATTTCATGGTATGAAATATGAAGCACCCATTGCAGAGCCTTATTACCTAATACACCTTTCAGAAATTCAGCGTGTATTCACATAGACCATAAGAGGAATTGCAGGCTGATGGAAATTTTTAAAAATAGATTTGAGTATTGTGTGTTTTGTTTGTTTACAAATACGTAGACTTTACTACTTACATATGCAGGACAGTCGACAGTGACGTCACACTTGTTTACGAGAGGTAAACTTTTTAGTTGTACGTGTGTACAGTTGTCACACGTGCCATAGAGTGCTGCACTGAGAGTCCTGGAGCCGTGTCTAGACCATCACCACAGCTGCCATTTCAAGCAGAGGGAGTACTACGTGTCCTGGATCCAGAACCAGTGGGGACTGTTCTGAGGCCTCGCGTGCAATTATGCTCTGAAGCCTATTACACTACATCACAGTCAATGCACATTCCAGAGTATAGATGTGATCCTGTAACCCTACTAATGAGTAAACCAATGATTGCTGAGAATCATGTATGCATTTGTTTTAGGGTATAACTCATTGTTTACACTATGTTTTAGGTGACAATAGATGTGAATAACATCCCCAATAAATTTATATAGCAGTGAAAAATTACATGTCTTCTGTGGACATTTTATAAGTGCATTTTATATCAATAAAATTTTTCTCTTTGAGTTGTGTATGTTGGCTTTCTGGTACATTTCAAGTGCTTGGATAACTTTGCACGGTCTAATACCTGCTGATTCTATGTGATGATTTCATTAGACTGCTTAATTTTACAAAATTTTAACTAGTTGAAAACCTCGGCAAGAACAGTTATGAGCACTGAGTGCTTAATGTAGATTAAAGTTGCCCTACAGAAATGTAGCAAGGATGAAAATACATCTAGTTGCTGAGTTCCCTCCGTGATAAAAAGCACCGCCTTGAGATAGTGGTGGGTGCCTAAACTTCCAGCATGTTCCAGAACAGCTTTACGTACACAGACCCTGTCTTGTCTCCCCCCCCCCCCAACCTCATCCCCCAGGACAATAGATGTCCAGTGTGCTTGGCGCAGGTTATAAAGAACTGCTTATTTCCCAGTTGTAAGGGCTAGGGCGCTCTAGGTGAAGATGCGGCTGTGCTCTCCATGTGAAAGACTGGTGCCTTTTCAATTCACTCAGTATGAAGTCCTTCTGGGGGGTGGGGGGGGGGGTGCATGTTGAACAATAGATGTGTTTGTTAGCAGTTTTGAAAAAGAGCTGATTTAGGGCAGGTAAAGGCACTTTGCACCAATCCCAACAAGATTGATCCCCAGGACCTAACCACGGAGAGAATCCACTCCAAGTGCCCCTCTGGCCTGCATCTGTTCACTGCCGTATGCATGCCCACACACTAAGTAAATGTAATGAAACCAGTCCCGCAAAGCATCTTTTTGTTTGGAGAACTAAGATATTTCGCCCACGGCATGCACAGTGACCGTAGGTACTCATTTTCTCGGCATGTATAGGGTGAGTGTGGTGGGTTCATTTTCTGTCCTGGGCTCCTATCCAGAGGTTCTGCTGTAGTGAATGGGCCTAGCAATCAGCTCCTCGGGTGATGGGAACACTACCTTAAGTGACACTGTGGCTAAAACGCTGTGTGGTGGCATGTAGCAGTTATGACGGTGTGATCCCGACAAGCCTCTGCTGTTTTCTAGCTTCTGCATGATGTGACTCAAGACTTTTGTCACTCGGCTCATTGGCTATTCCCAATGGTCCAAAAACTATGACCTTAGAAACGTCCTCATGCTGGATCACTCTAACCGGTTAGATGGAATATCTGAGAGACATGAACTTGAGTTGGGGAAGATGAGGCTTTTTCCGGCACAAAGGCATCTGAGCAGCTGGGAGCCAAGAAACACCACCAAGGCACACCGTGCAACAAACCTCACAGATTTATTAAGAACAAATGGGGGCTGCCTCTGAATGGGAAGAGAACAGAGGGCTCAGGGGAGGGGTGGGCTTTTATAGGGCCTTTGGAGCATGCACAGAGAGCTAGTGGAAATGTATAGTGCAGCTGGAAGGGTTGCTTGGCAACCAACTCTGAAACATTGTTTGGCCCTTTTAAAGCTGAGTCACAGGGGTGGTGAATTCCAGTGTCAGAGCTGGGGTAGGATGGGGGCAGGGTAATTTTCCACTGGCCTGTTACCCTATTCAAGATTTATTTCGGCTCAGGGTCTCAGAGTGTTGGGTCTGTGGTCACTAGGCTTCATTGAGGCTGAGCTTGAGAGGCAGGACGCCATAACCTTTATCACCTTTCTGTGACCCGGAAGCAAAGTGAAGGTGGAAGGAGAGAGTTGTCTGCATCCAGCCATCTCAGGGACAACTTCTCCATCTTTCTGGCAGGGTTAAAATGAGTTCATGGTCCTAGGCCCAGGAACCAACTCTGACCAACTAACTCCCTTTACATTCTGGGCTCTGAGACCAAATGTCCAGGAGAATGAGTTAAGGGCCATGAAGCCGGGTGCCCTGGATAAGACCCAGTCTCCAATGGATAACCTCTTGCTTAATCCTTAATGTCAAAATACTATTGGGTATCTCTGAAGCTCACCCCCCAACTCCGACCCCCACTTTACGGTTTTACTTTTTAAATACGCCTTGCAACTTCCTTTCACGGATGCAGTCAGCTCCCAGGTCTGTGCTGTCGTCCCCGACTGGTCGGTTTTTGCTGCCTAATTCAAATAAAGATCTTGCTTTGCTGGATTCTTGTGCCTCCTGGGGTTGTTTTGGTTTTTCCGACCCCAAGAAAGGGAGTTTGGTTTTGTAACAAAGCCTCATATAATCCAAACTCATATTAACCCATTCTTGAGTGGCACCTGACCAGTGGCTACGTCACTAAAGAGGTTTCTCCCTCTTCTAGAAATCATTAAATTTCCTGTAGATAGGAAAAGTGGGGCCTTGGAATCCTTCTCCCTCTAGTTACCATTAACTGATCCTGTGAGTTCATGTGTCTTCCGTGACATTGTTGACAGGTCTGATCTTGTGCAGGTCTGCAGGTAATTACAGCAAATGTGAGTTCAAGAGAACTCATGGGCTGCGGAGATGGCTCAGTAAGCAAAGGTCCTAGCCACAAAAGCCTGACAACCTGAGTTTGATTGCTAGAATCCACTAAGAAGGCAGATATGGTGACATCCATTTGTCCTTTGGTCTCTCCTGTGGCAAGATGGGAGACAGAAACCACTGCCTCAGTAAGGTTGAAGGCAAGAACCTACTCCTGCAACATCCATTGTCTTTCACATATGCGCCACAGTATACTCACACATCTGAGCAACTCAAAATAACTTCAGGAAGTCCCTGAAACTGACCAGATTCACTAGAGCCCACCCCCACCCCCCAAGAGTAAACAAGAATGTTAGGAGTCATTTTCAGAGAAGCAAAGCTGCAAAGAAGCCTCTGAGGTCAGACAGGCTCTGGGAAGAAGCCAAAACCAGCTCAGCTGCCTGGCAAGAGGCTTAGACCAACTGAGTCACTTGGAAAGGACACCCTTCAGCATGTTGAGCTGCCTGCAGGCTGTGCAGTGTGCTCCAGGTTCCCAGCTTTGTGAGCTGTCACTCATGCTGGGGAGGGCTTTGATGACACAGCTGTCTTTGAGTCATTTCTGCTCCTGTGAGTAACCCTTCACCCATCTTCTTGTAAGTAACCCCAGTTAACTCATTGGTTCACCAAATTGATCTTGATGGTATTCATGCTTTGGTCTGTCAGGGCTTCCCTATTTGGGGTTAGTAAAAGCATGTGTAGTATCTAGCACCCTGCCCTGGGGAAAAAGTTACTTTGTAACAAACATACACATCCTGCCAAGTGACTTTGTAGCAAACATAACAGCACTCAAGGAGCCACATCTGAGAGTAAGACAATTGATGGCAATTCTCTCTCAGCAGGGAACAAACACACAGTAAGTTCCAGCTTGACTGCTTTGTGTCCTGTAACCCGAATGTGTCCTGTCATCAGCAGTTTGGTCTTACCTTTTAGTTATGGTGAACAATTAACAGGAGCGGCAATCTCTGAATTGGTTAGAGGCCTCAGAGACTATAGACCAAATGACCTTATGATTCCAGAAAGTAGCTCTTACCCGAGCTGGTTACCACCCTACATTTATTTATTTATTTATTTATTTATTTATTTATTTATTTATTTATTTATTTAACTAGACTACCAAGTATCAGATTTCCTTATGGTGTTTTCTTAGGACCTAGTTTTGATTGACCCTTCCCCTCTGTCTCCTACCCCATCTCCCCGCCCCCATCCTACTTAACCCTTCTACTCCCAGTAATTCTTCTCTCCTTGCTTTTTAAAGATATTACTTTTTATTTTAATCATGTGTATATGTGTGTGCATGTAAATGCAGTGCCTGTAAAGGCCAGAGGAGAGTGTCTGACCCCTTAGAGCTGGAGTTAAGGCAGTTGTGAGCTGCCAGCGTGGGTGCTGGGAACCAAACTCAGGTCCTCTGCAAATCAGTGCACATTCTTGGCATCATCTCTCCAGACCTGTCCCCTCAACTTACACAGCACACGTGTTTATACCCTCCCCAACCTGAAATCCACATTGCATGTCCTCTTGTGGACCCCTTTCTAGGTCCCTGGGTTCTTTCCATACTCCCAAAGAAACACAAACGGAAGAAAATTAGAACTTAGAACCCACCTAGGAGAGGAAATATTAAATATCTACCTTTTTGAGCCAGAGCTATCTCAATATACTTTCCACCTCTATCCCTTCTCTTAGAGATCACATTTTTCTTTATGTCTGATTAAAATGCCTTACTTTCGTTATTCATTCATCTGTCAGTGACAGCTAGTCTGATTCTATTTCTTTGTTATTATGACTGAAGAGACTACAGACATGAATGCACAAGTATCTTTAAGCCCTTTAGGTCTACGCCCAGGCTTGGAAAACCTGGGTTACATGGTAGTTTCATATTTAGATTTTTGTGACATCACCACATTGATTTCCACAGTGCCTATACCAGCTTTCACTCCCACCAGCAATGAAAAGTGAAACAGGGCTTACTTTTCTCTGCATCCTTGCCAGCATTTGTTATACACACACACACACACAACACACACAACACACACACACATATATATGTATATATATATATATATATATATATATATACACACACACACATTATATATGTATACATACACACATATATATGTATACAATACATATACACATATGTGCATATGTATATATATGTGTGTGTGCATATATGTGTAGATATACATGTGTGTATATGTATCTATATATATGTGTGTATATATATGCATATATAAATACACACATAATATGTATATCATTGTAACTGGGTTAAGATAGAACCTCAGAGTAGTTTTAATTTGAATTTCTAAAGATGTTGGACATGTTTTTAAAACTTATTAGTAATCTGTCTTCCTTTTGGGGAGCTACCTATTTAGTTCTTTAGCTGTTTGTGTGTGTGTGTGTGTGTGTGTGTGTGTGTGTGTGTGTGTAGAACCTGAGAGAGTTGTTTCTATCTTTCCATGATTTGGGTCCCAGGGATCAAACCTAGGTTCTTAGCCTCAGTAGTTAGCACAGTTTTCAGCGGGGGCCATCTCCTTGACCCAGAGGATTTTGCATCAAGGTTCTTCAAGGGCATTCAGCTCTAACGTTTTGTTGTTCCTTTGTCTGGTTTTGATGTCAGGGCAATAGTGGCACTGTAACAGAAGTTTGTAGGTACTGCATGCTTTGCAGTTTCATGAAGTAATTTTGGAAGGATTGGTGCCGGTCTTGAAAGTCTGCAGTGAGGCCGACTTAACACCCACTGTTTCAACGTCATTGTTTGCTGTAGATGTAGTTTAAATGTTTGTCCCATTTTGCTTTGTATAGCATATGCATTAATAAATTCATCCATTTCTTTTAGCTTCTCCAATTTGGTGGAATACAGGTTTTTCAAGTGTATCCTTAGGATTTTCTGAAAGTCACTGGCACCTCAACTAATATCTCTTTTCTTTCTCATTTTATTAATCGGAGTCTTCGTTGCCTCTCTTGGTTATGTTGACTAAGAATTTGTCAGTATTGTTTATCTTTTTCAAAGAACCACCTGCTTACTTATAGATTTTTGTTAGTTTGTTTCTATTTTATTACTTTCTGCCCCATTTGTGTTTCCCCTGCTCCCCTGTGCACCCCCCTACTTCCTTTTCTCAATCTCAGCCCCCCTCTCCCTCCTTCCCTCCCAGTCCCACCCTCAAACCACCCTCCCTATTACCCCCTCAGAGGAGAAGGGTGTCCCCTTCTTGTGGTGTCCCCACACTGAGAAGGGAAGCCCCTGCCACCATCTGCCAAGTTCTCAGTAGGACTCAGTGCATCCTCTGTCACTGAAGCAAGACAAGGCAGCCCAGCTAGGGGAATGGGATCCAAAGGGAGGCAACAGAGACAGAGACAGCCTTTCTGCAGAGGGGCAGGACCTCTGAAGGCCTACCACCCACCATGCCAACCAACTGCCAGTTCATTTCAGAAGTCAATACTATGGGAATGCTAAGGAAAAATGGTAGTGTGGTCGAATATACCATGAAAAAAATGCATTTCTTCTGTCAGTTATTTTCTCAAATGGCCAATGCTGAGTACAGCTATGTGAATAGAAGCTACTTCCTTAGCTACCCGCCGCTATCTGCAATCATTTCTTCATGCTGGAGTGTGCCACAACAGAGGTGACACGCCTTTTCCCACTTGCCACAGGCTCAATGCGGGCTGGCTCTCTTAACTTGGTGGAGGACTTAGAGGAGACACAACCATATCGAACTGGCTGTGACCCACACTCTCCACAGAGCTGATTGTCTCTGGGCCACGCTGTGACTGGTTGCCATCTCTGCAATGGCTACAGCTTGCTACTGAGTGATCTCTAGGTTGGGCAAACACTTTCCACTCTCAGGAGAGGAGTATACATAGATTATTCTGGTTGGAGATGGGTGTGAAATTACCTATAAAAAATAGTATTAAAAATAGTATTTTGAGTCGGTACTGCTGACACTTATGTATATTTTTGAAATCTTTGCTTCAGGCCTTGAAGTCTTCCAGAGGTTCAATAGCATTGATTCTTGCTATCATTTCTTCCTTAGGAGCTCTGGCTTGACGCTAACACTGCCTCAGGTTTGCTTCCCAGCGTTCCCACACAGGCTCCTTTGTCTTATTTCTTAAAGCAAACCATCCGCCTTTATTGCTTTAGTACTTTGTGAAACTGTTTACATGTCAGTCGACACTGTTCAGACCTGCCAGAAACTCTTCTTCCTAAAAGAGGCCATGCTCCACAGCAGGCTGAGTGAGAACTGTTATGCCCAGAGTCCACGGGAAACCCAGAATTCCTAGCCCAAGAATTGCCAAGTCCGCTGCAACTTGCAAAAGAGCCTTTTGTTGTCTCAAGTTCGAATTTGGATCACATGCCCCACACTCACAGGGTGGATGCTGGCATGCGATGCCTGAGTCCGGAAAGCATTGGGTTTATATACAATAGAGTTAGGCATCCCCTGAATGTTCACAGAAAAGGGGAGTGGAGGGCTGTAATCTTTTGGTGGGATGGAATGGAAGCTGGGAGGGGGATTAATGGGTGTCTGCTGTTGGGTAATCAGGGACTAATTTTATGGCCGGTCATAATTGTCTGTGACCTCTGATTACCTTTTCTCTATGATTTAAACTCAGGGCCCTAATCTCCTTCGAGTTTGTTATTTCTTTAAGGTCTCAAGGACAGGCACCTGGTAAGTTTGGCTGTTTATCAGGAAGAGTGCTGGTCTTTGGAGATGCAGAGGTGGGGAGGATGTCTTGAGATAGCATTTGGCTCCTCGGGTATGTCTCTATTAAGGGGGAGTTTTATGGGTAGTGCCATCCTAACACTAGGCTGAGTTCCCTCTGACTGGCCAGGGCCGGGGAGGGAGCCCTGGGCTTGCTGCAGGAGGACACAGCACAAAAATCAGCTGTCTGAAATTGAGCTTGCGGGACGATAGGAGCGTCAAGACAAAGTGTCTGTACACAACACTGAAGTCTCTTGGGTGAGACTGTTAAGAAACGGGACAATTATCCGCAGAGAGTTAGCATCAGTAATTCGGGGTTACAACAGAACCTGTGCTGGTCCCAAGGAAACCACTAAATCATTCGTCCTTAACTCTCCCAGTCCTGTCTGGTGCAATGAACGAGGCATGCAACACTGCCCCTCTCATGCCCGATTGTCTCCATAACGTCTATCCTTCCTCTACTGTCCTTAGTCCCTAGTAGTCAGGGGACTCTCAGCTGGAGAAAACTACGCATCCGTGATAGTTCCCGTGAGCCACCAATCAGAGACTGATTTCCCTCACACTGTCTCAGAGTTTATAACGTTTGTCATAAGCAGGGGTGGAGGGTGATTCGTTTCTGTGCTTCCACAACATCGGGCTGATTCCATTTGTATTCCTGTCCTACAGTTTCACGAGTGAGGCTGTGGCTAATTTCTCATTTAAAAGTATCTCCCACTTCATGGAGTTTAGTGGCACAATCTAGCATGATTATTATGCTGGGTCATTCTTAAGGTCCCCATGCAACCTGGATGTTTGTTCCTTCCTCTGTATCAAGGATTGTGCCTGAGGGATGTCTTCCTTTGCTCCCTCCTCCTCCTCCTCCTCCATGTCAACTTCTCCCTGTCAGTTCCAAGATTGGGGATCCCATGGAGGACTTTAGCATACACATAATTTTTACTTTCTTTCTTTTAAGTCTTCTACTCCCAGACAGAAAATGACAAGCTAGTGCGTCCATCTTGTGTAGGGTAGAATGCACTAATAATAAACTCAGTTGTCAATAACGTGTTGGTATTGCATGAAGGACAGAAATCAACACAAACACTTCCCTTTGGTGTCCTTGAACCGACAGTGAGCCCAGAGGTGAGTTCTCTATTTTGCTGCCTTGCCTCTTCCATCATCCTGCTGTATGAGTCTGGATCAGTGTCTGCTTAAATGCTATCATCCTGCCCTAGGTCTGTATATCTGTGTGTGCCCGTGTGGCTATCCCTAGCAAAGGCTGAAAAACATGGAAATCATCACATGGGGGAAGGGATGAGGAACACCTTCCAGAAATCATTAACAGAGTTTTACAAGGGATTAAGTTACTGACTCCAACTGATCCCAGCTGACTCAGATATCAAACAGCTTTACACATATCACTGTCTATTGAGCAATATCCATGTGTTGTCTTCAGTAGCTGCCGATGTTCAGTGTATGATTGCTTTTAACATATATTTGCTGTTTTCAGCAAATGATTATTGTAACACACGAAAAGCACACACGCATTACTCTAGAGTCAGGGGCATGGAAGAATAGAGAAAAGATTAGAGCTGCTCCCTAGCTTTGGTTGGGAATCCGAGGCAAGTAAGGTTGATAACTACATTGTTCTCTTGAAGGCAGGTTAAACAGACAGACTGAGCACACAGTAGGATATCAGTCTTAAGTGACCTCAATGTACATTATTAACTTGCTGTGAGGTCCAGCAAAATCCCCAGTCTCTCTTGAATGTAAGAGATTTTTTATCATACTGCATTGCCACACCACGTTTTTTTTTTTTTTTTTTTGAGAGAGAGAGAGAGAGAGAGAGAACAGAGAGCGAGAAAGTGAGAGAGCTAGAGTGAGAGGGAGATACTTTGTAGCCCTAGCTGGCCTGAAATTCACAGAGATCTGCCTGGATCTGCCTCCCAAGCATTGTGACCAAACTTGTCTCTGGTTTTCTTTCTTTCTTTCATTTTACCTGCCAGTTCAGAGGATACATAGCATCTGCATCTTGTAATTCTCTGCTTAAACGGGCAGGCTGAAGAGACAGCTCAGCTTTAGTGGCAAGTCTTAGTGATGCCACAGGGTGCTTATGACTCCATCCCATATGTGCTACCTTCAAGAACTGTAGTACGGAATGGCTGATTCCATTCATTTAAGAGGCATCCCTTTGCCCATTGGTAGAGGAAGATGGCCTCTCCGGAACTTTCTTTACAGAGACTCCTCATGCAGATGGAGCAGGCCTGTGGAAGTTACATGTCTTTTTACTTCAGTGGGAGCAGTACAATCAATATACAGCAAGGGGGCCTACCATAAGGGAAAGGGTGGTGTTGGAATTGCCCCCTTAAATGCTCCCCCCTCAGACAGCTTGGCCTCAGTTACATGTTTTATTGCCCATTGCAGAGACAATACAAGCACACACACACACTCTCCAAACTCACTATTGGTTCTGTTATACCCTACGTATAGTACTGAAAGAAAATGAGATTTTGTATCTTGTGATTTATGTAAAAGAGTTGTCTATGAGCCCCCGGCCTGGGGCCGAGAACAAAGCAGAACAGACAGGGCTGTTGGTAAGACATTCCTAAGAACAGCTTGATTGTACAAGCAGGGCTATCTTGTCTGGGTCAACACCACCTGGCCGGAACCTCCCCTCTGTCTACAGCCCCTTGACGCCGGGTAAAGTCATACATCAACTGGTTGCTATGTGAACAAAGATAAGCCCCCAGCCCACAGGAACAAAGTCCTGATGCCATTTTGCTAACATGTAATCTTTCTGTTAATGTTTAAATAAGCCAATAGTGTGTCGCTATGCTGAATTCCACACCCCTAAACTCCTTACCCCATAAAAACCCCTAGCTTTTGAGCTTCGTGGCCTACATCCGTTATCTCCTGTGTGAGATACATGTCGGTCCGGAGCTCCGTAAATAAACGTCCTCATGTATTTACATCAAGATGGTCATCTGTTCGTGATTCTTGGGTGCACGCCAAATCGGGAATTGGGTGGGGGTTTCCCCACTAGGTTCTAACAGTACCATGTATGTGAATTGGGGGGGATGGGGACAAGCAAACATCTATTCATTCAAGATAGGACCCCAATAAGAGACAGAAGAATAGATTCCACTCATGTCTACATTGTTGAACCAATGAGTTTAGTTAGGGTTACAGGAGCAGTGGAGAGAGGTTCCTTACAGGAACCTAGGTGAGGAGCTATTTACAGGAGCATGAAGTTCCTACCCAAAATCAAAAGCCAACACTAAGGCTTAAGGCAGCTAAGAGCTGGTCCAAAGCTTTACAGGAGTGGCACACACCTTTAATCCCAACACACACTAGGCAGAGACAGGCAGATTGCTGAGTTCAAGGCCAGCCTGGTGTACAGAGCAAGTTCCAGGACATCCAGGGCTACACAGAGACACCGTGTCTCACTCCCCCCAACCCCCAAACAACCCCATTGTCTCTGTATAGCACAGTGCTGTTTTCCTGAATCTTAAGTTCAC
The DNA here is from genome assembly GCF_978045245.1 of Mus caroli. NCBI lineage: Eukaryota > Metazoa > Chordata > Mammalia > Rodentia > Muridae > Mus > Mus caroli. Next base: position 9,629,248 of record NW_028227271.1, read on the forward strand.
TATAGTTTGGTGATATTGTTGTGGAGCATGAGCCCCATACTAGGTGGGCGGGGCCACGTGCTACCATGCAACCATCACTTTGGCTGCAGTGCCAACGCATCTATTAACTAACCAGTACATTGCACTATGCTGCCATGTTAAAGCACGTTTAGGAAAACAAAAACAGATGCAAACAACAGGTAGGTGATGCAGCTCAGTGTCAAAGTGCTTTTCTGGTCTCCAGGTCCACGAGAAGTTAAAAAAAAAAAAAGATGTTTACTTTATTAGTTTTAAGCAGACATCTCTTGTAGCAGCTGTTGAACCTTTCAGAAAGAAAGAGATCAAAAGAACCAGGTTAAGCAGATGTCTTGAAATGGCTACTTAGTAAAGGATAACGCACCACACCCCTCGCTGTGTAGGTGGATTCGGAAGTGAATACCTTTGCAATGTCTGGCCGTCTGTTTTTCTTCTCATGCAGACACTGGCTAGCAGCCGAGTACATAGCTTCCACCGAAGCAGGGTCCGCATCGCTCATCTTCTCATCGGTGTAGTCTTCAATCGTCTTCTCTTCATCTTCAATCTCTTCTTTAATATCCAGCTTGAAAACAATATCAAAACTTGGTTAAACCCTTCAAAGTTAAAGAAATCGGAAGATAAATGTAAATTATTTCGATTTATCTCAGTATTTTTTTTTTGGTAGGCTCATCAGGAATTGTAGCCATACAGGTCAGATGTTACATAAGGAAATGCATACATAGGCACACATTTACAGATTTACTGGCTTTATTCATGTATGAGCCTGCACGGGTGCTTTATAATTCTTGCCTTTCTGCGGTGAGCTAGCTGCTCCCACTCTTGCTGGCAGCGTTTGCCAGCAGGGTCATCGGCTTCTTGATGTGTGTCTGATATTGGAATTCCACCTTATGGATCCAGGCACCCTGTCTTTATCTACAGGGACTCAGATCTGATGAACCGAAAAGAAGGACCGGGAGATCGGGAGATGAATGAGGAGGGGATGGTGTTGTGGGTTGAACGGAAGGTTGAAAGGTGTTTGAAACCTGGATCTGTGTATGTCTGTGTCCTGGTTCCTGGAGTCCATAAATAGACCACGTGTGGGGGGAAAAAAAAAAAGATCTCTGTAGATCTCGGAAGCGGGAGTGCAGTGCTGTGAACAGACTGCTCCTATAGGCTCTTAATGGTTTTTCAATTGGCGGTGCTCGCTGGGAGGCTTGGGAGGCGTGGCCTTGGTGGAGGAAGTGAGTCACTGGAGGCAGACTTTGGGAACTTAAGCCCTTCCTCCATTCCCAAGGTCACTCTATGCTTGGCCTGTGTGGTTTAAGATGCAAGTCATCGGCTTCCTGCTCCTGCAACCATGCCCGCCACTTGCTACTGTATCTCCCTGCCACAAAAGACTCTGAAACTTTAAGTCCCAATGCACCCTTTTTAGCTATATGTTGCCTGGATCATGGTGTTTTATCAGGGCAATAAAACAGTGACTAAGACATTGGGTTAATCCAACTGAGCTCGAACTTCAATGCCAAGTGTATGCATATGTGTGTGTGTGTGTATGTGTATACATATATACACACATCTATATATACATACGTGTATATATATACACACACATATATACATACATATACATACACACACACACACATATACATACATATACATACACACACACACACACACACATATATATATATATATATATATATATATATATACATATATATATATATGAATGAAAGAAAAGAAAAAGACCCAGGAGACAATGTGACCACCAGCAGTGGAGACCACAGTGACAGGTCTATAAGCCAAAGCTACAAGAAGCCACTAGAACCCATAAGAGGCAGGGAATCGTCTTCCCTGGGCCCTCAAGAGGGTCTTGACTTTTGACTTTGGACTTCTACCAAGAGATTATATTTCTTTTACTTTAAGAGACCCGGTTTGTGACCCGGGTGTGGTGGCGCACGCCTTTAATCCCAGCACTTGGAAGGCAGAGGCAGGCAGATTTCTGAATTCGAGGCCAGCCTGATCTACAGAGTGAGTTCCAGGACAGCCAGGACTACACAGAGAAACCTTGTCTCGAAAAACAAAACAAAACAGAGAGAGAGACCCGGTTTGTATATTTTATATATTTTGTAGTAAATCAAAGAACGTGTATTGAAAGAAAGGATTATGAGTGAGGGGTGATATGTACCATTCCAAAACTCTTCCAAAAGGGATGGATTGTGAAACCACACAGACAATGGTGAGAAGGCTGCCTGACAGAGTGCTCTTAGCTGGGTTTCCGTTACAGTCTTAGGGCTTTCTAACCATGCTGCACTCAAAGGTACAATGTTTCCTGATTTGTCTACTTTCGCTATTAAATGATGCTGGGCAAACTTGTGAGTCACAGAGATCCCGTGTTTCGTTCTGATTTGAGCCAAAGTGGTGGCTTTTACACATTCTGAAGGGGAGAGTGGTCTAGGCAGCTGTAAGTAGGCCTTTCTATAGGCAAGCCTGCCTAAAACAGAAGCCCAGTTTGGTGAGGCAAGGGTTATCACCCCAATCCTGTATCTCTCCTCTTGTCCTGAGAGGTTCTGCTTGTTTTGCTTTTTTGGTATTCGGGATCCAGTGGAGGGACTTGTGCAAGCCAGGCAAGAGTTCTACCAACCAGTCCACACCTCTAAATACTTCCTATAAGAAAACAATTTTACATTTATTTATTCATTTGGGGATGGGTGGGAGGTCAGAGGACGACTTGAAAGAATCAGTTCTCAGATCAAAAGACTGAACTCAGGCTAGTTGGTAGCACCTTTATGCACTGAACATCTCACTGGCCTCTGCATTTCCCATGTTTATGGTCTTAATCCAGTCCCCACCCCGAACTTTATTTATGTCCTTATATGAATAGCTCAAACATGAACATCTCCGGTTCAGGCTTCTCTCTTGACCTCCAGCAATGAATGGGACAGAGAATTTTATATTTCTGGTTAATGTAATACTTAACTTTTTGATTTGCCATTTAAAAAAAAATTGAATACCACGAGAATATTCATAAATATCTTCCAATGTATATATATATGTATATATATATACATATATATATATGTATATATATACATGTGTAATATATATATGTATATATACATATGTAATATATATATACACGTGTAATATATATATACATATATATTACATATATATACATATGTTATATATATATACACATGTAATATATATATATTACATACATGATTTTAACATTACACTCCCAGCAGACCATGGGCGTCTTTGTTTTAGGGTGGACATTGGTAACAGTCTCACATACTACAGTTTACTCAGGTTAGTGTTCACACTAAGACTTTGGCTGTCATTTCGAAGTTCTATTTTAATTGTCCGTTTGTATCTGTGTGTGTCTTTATGTGGGCATGTGCACAAGTGTGCAGGTGCCTGTGGAGGTCATGGGTGTCCGCCCCTGGAGCTGGGGTGACAGGCAGTTGCATGACACCTAACATGTGTGCTGGGAACTAAACTGTGGCCTCTGGTAAAACCCTGTGAGCTCCTGGCTGCTGAGCGAGCCATGTCTTCAGCTCTGGTGCCAAGACTGAACAAGAAAGTCAAACCTTCTGATGGTCTACCCTAATTCTGGGACACGATCTAGTATATATCTACTGTCTGAATTGTTCATACTCTTCTGCTCTATTAGGGCCTGTGAATAAATTAGAATAAAAGGAATACAGTTGTTAATTTTGAGAAACATTTATATATGATATGTATCTTTAGATATTTTTATAGACATATATATGTGACACAGCATATTTTATCTGTAGTTTACTTACCATTTAACTCATCTACTTACAAATTATCAATCGAATGTTCAGTGTACAAATTAGAAGTGGGAAATGGTAGTGCAGGAGGGGAGTGTTTTAACTCTGCAAGTCAAACTCTCCACAGTGAAATAAAGAGCTTCTACTGGCATTTATATTCATATGCAGATGCAAACAGAAGCTATGTTCCCCCCCACCCCCTGCCCCATGACTTCCAAGTAGTCTCACTACCCAGGGCCCGTACACTACAGATTGTAATAAACTGGAAAGTAATAAACTACAGCTTTCTTCTCCTTTTGCCCACAAAGACACTGGGACAAAGACTGTTTGAATGACCTTTTCAGCTTCACAAATACAGCCCGGTAAACCCAAGGTTGGAAATATATCACGCTCTGTCAGTGTGTCAGTCCACGGAGCCAGTATTCTGTCAGAAAATGCTATTCCTGTGTGCCGGAGTTACCCACATGTATCTAAGACCATAAAGGCAAGAGAGGAGCAGACAGGCAAAAAGGAGTTACTAACCAGTAGTTGAGGTTCACGGTTTTCATCCACAGCCGCCAGTCCGGTTATCAGCTCCAACAGAACCTAGGAAGGCAAATGGATCCATTAGCAAAACACTGGAGACATCAGCAGAGATTAAAGGGCACGTGGACTGAGCCCAGGGATTTAAACCTGCGAAGGGAGGCTTTCTTGGGCTAACCAGTGGCCTGGAGCACTGATGCTGATAGGATATAAGGACCAAAGAAGCTCCACTCAACATCTGTCCTGGGAGCTCTGTGCTCTAGGCCTTTTTTGTTTGTTTGTTTGTTTGTTTGTTTGTGAGACAGGGTTTCTCTGTGTAGCCCTGGCTGTCCTGGAACTCACTCTGTAGACCAGGCTGGCCTCGAACTCAGAAATCCGCCTGCCTCTGCCTGCTGAGTGCTGGGATTAAAGGCGTGCGCCACCATGCCTGGCATGCTCTATGTCTTACAGGGCCCGCGGGAGAATCATATTTTCTAAGCAGTAGCCACATTCTACAACCCCACGCCTTACTATTAGGTGGAGTAACGTTCCCACAAACGAAACCTATTTGGAGAACAAAGATGAAGAGAAAGCCTCATTAATCTTACCCCGCATTCTTTGCCTCTGGTTGTTAGATGATAAAATGACAGAAAAGGGAAGAGAAAAGAGATCCACGTTAGGTGACGATTGAGTTTGTGCGCGGGCTCAGCTTAAGGTTCCTTTGGATTCACGGTGAGACAGTGTTTTCTTGCACTCATTAAAAAAGAAATCCACTCAAACATTTTACATATTGGGGATCACTCAGAAACCTTCTGGTGTCACCAGAGGCTAGTGTGAATAGTTTATATATTTATATAGGAGAGGAAAAAAAGAGACGCATGCACTAAAATATTCGAATTTAAATCACAGTATAAAAAGAATGATCATTGGTTGGCAGGATGGCTTAGCAAAGTAAAGGCTCTTGCCACCAAGCCTGGCGACCTGCGTCTGATCTCTGGAACCAACATGGTGGATGGAGAGAACTGGCTCCCGAAAGCTACCCTCCCTCCGGCTCTTGGCGTGCATATGCTGTGGCATGTGCATGTACACACACTATAAAATATGCGCCAAACAATAAAGACAGTGATCACGTACCACGCCGAAGCTGTAGATGTCAGATTTGGGTGTTATTTCTCCCCGCAAAGCTTCTGGTGCCATATAAGCCGTTGTGCCCACGATGCGGCTGGTCATGACCGTCTGTGCTAGCCTTGCCGAAGCCCGTGCAAGCCCAAAGTCAGATATTTTGGCAGTAAAGTCTTTGTCTAGTAAGATATTTGCACTGGAAAAGAAATTAAAATTGAAGGTGGAAAACATTCTTCTTACCTAGGATGTCCAATAGGTTCTTAGGAAGAGGTATATAATGTGATATATATATATATATATATATATATTTATATAAATATATATACACATATGTATATATATCATACATTCCACATACTATATATTATATATTATATACACACATGTCACATTGTGTGTCATTTTATATGTGCAGTAGAGAAGACTGAAATATATTCAAATCAGTCAATTATTCAGATGACAGCAAGAGAAAAATAATTGTTCTCCTTTCTTATCTTGGAGCTGTTGAAGGGAATAAAGACATAATAAAATTTCCTCTTAAGGGAGGTACATTTTCAGCATGCCAAGGATAGCTATTTACTAGTAACAGCACACAAAGCCTTCCGAATGGCACTTTCTCTTAAAAAAATTTTTTTAGTGGTTCTGGTGACCAAGTACCCCACAGTTCACTGAAGCTAGGCAGTGGCTTTACTACCGAGCGATATTCTTAAGTCAAAAGCACCATTTGGGGGAAGTAATTTAATTTCCACTGGGGGTATATTTGGACATCTTATGTAGTACACCATGGTAGTTCAGTCTTGTCCACAGTGTGTAAGAGTCCCGTGGGACTTGGAACATGTCAGCCTCTACATGTCACCGGCCATTTGTATGTGCTGGGAGTCTGTGTTCTCACAGCTACACAGGCTAAGACAGCCTATAGTTCTACTGAGCTGAGGAGGATGCAGAAGCCATGGCTCAGCCTTGTTTAATGGCGCCCGTGTCTCCCCTCCTGACCTCCTTGCCTTGTATCCACCACTCTTGTATTCCCAAGTTCCCTGAGATAGGTCTCTAGAAATGCGTGAGAGCATGGGATATTTGTCTTTCTGTGTCAGGGTTTGAGATGAGTCTCAGGTAACTTTGTTTGTTTGTTTGTTTGTTTGTTTGTTTTTATTTTTGTCTTTTTCGAGACAGGGTTTCTCTGTGTAGCCCTGGCTGTCCTGGAACTCACTCTGTAGACCAGGCTGGCCTCGAACTCAGAAATCCGCCTGCCTCTGCCTCCCAAGTGCTGGGATTAAAGGCGTGCGCCACCACCACCCGGCTCTCAGGTAACTTTTTAACTCCTCTCCTAACATTTCTCCGTACGTTTAGGAACAAAATTCGAGCCAAACCACTGCAATCTTTCCCCTGTCCTTCCTTCAAAATCCCTGAGATGTGTGTGTATTCTACATATATATATATATATATATATATATATATATATATATATCCATACACACACACATATATTTATATATTTCCTAAATGACATATCTGCTTCAAGTGTCACAATATCACGAAATATCATAAGACGTCTGTTTACATTCCCCTCCCAGCTTTCTTCCTTCCACTCTCTCCTTTGTACAACCCTGCTTCTAACTCAGTTCCTAACTGGAAATGGTTCTCCATAAGTCACCACTGACCTGCGTGGTATTAACCCAACGAGTTACCTTTCTTCTAACCACCCCTCTTGGCAAACTTCTTCATTTTGGTGATGGTACACTTCAACACTTGATGTACAGCAGGCTCTCATCTACCTATGTGTTCATATAGTTTATTTAGGGTGTCTTTTGGGGACTGTTGTCCCCACTTTGCTTGGGGATTATGTCTTAGGAGTCCTTGGGATTTAATCCTGGGCCCTTATTCTGTATCTTCTCTTAACTGCATGATAATTCTTCATGCATCAGGAACACACAAGTGCTATGCACACTTCTATGTTCAGCTCAGACTATATATACCATACTGTCTGCTAAGCCTCTATACTTCTGTACCTTAAAAGAATTTCAAACTCAGCATACACACCTCTCCTAAGCACACCCCTGCCTAGCCCTTTCCAGTCCTTTCTATTAAAGTAGTCATACCATAGTCCTTCCCAGAATGCAACTGTGGATGCTGTGAGTTCAGAGGTCCTTCTTGAAAATCTCCCTTTCCTGGACCCTCCACAGCTGAGATAAAGACATGTTATCTTCGTTGTTCCTGTCTGCCCACTTCTGCTCTTGTGAACTGTGTCTATCAAGATTAACTACCCGTGGTTTTAAACTGCTCCACCCTAGATGTGACTCCCCACACTTGGATATGGTGCTGTTGCCTTACAGCTTTCAACAGCATCTTTTTACATTTACCATCCGACCCTTGTCTTTGTTGGCCAGGCGCTATAGGACCAGGGTCCTCAGTCATCTATTTAAATTCCTCTCAAGTCTTCTACCTGCCACTTCCTGCACGCCAGTCACGTTGTAATCATCTCACTTCCCGTGACTCACCACACCTTCACATCCCTTCTTACCCTTCGCCCTATATGGTTATTCTTTCCAGAATATTCTCCTTATTTTCGATATAGCAGCCCTCAAACTGTGCTTTCTTATTTCCAGCTCATCGTTTGGGTCTCAGCTTAAACATAGCTTCTTTCAAAAATCCCTTCTTTATACCAATACTGAGCGCTACATTAAAACTGGAAACGCTCATTGTTTTTGTGATTATCTGACTGACGCTGAACTCTGTTCGGAGCTACATCCGCTAACCTTATCTTGTACAGCCTTATCACGTACAATGTCTAGCATTTAGCAGGTAAATATTCAACTAGATAAATAACAAGAGTGGGGAGGGGGGCTAAAAATATCCACGGAGGTTGAAGGTGAATCAGGAAAAGCAGGTCGTGGACATTGGAACACTGGGGATCACAAGTGTCTGCCACGCAAAGGGCTTCTCCAGGGATGGGGGGAGCAAAGCACACATGCACAGAGCAAATGAAAGAAGAGAGGGAAGTATTCTCTAAAGACGGCTTCCCAGAATTTCTGACGGTAGACTTACCTTTTAATATCTCTATGAATGTGATGATTTTCATGCAGAAACCTGATGCCATTTGCTGTCCCCTGAGCAACCTGGCATCTCGTGTGCCACGAAAGCGGTGGAGTACCATCCTTGAGAAGAAACAAACTGATTTGAAACAATTGCTTAGGTGGAAAAAAAAAGATCCAGAGGAAACACCTAATAGTATTTTTTTTTGTCAACCAATAAAGGGACCCAATTTTTAAAGTTTGCCAAAAATAAACCCTCTCAAATAATATTCAATGGATTCTGAACATCGTGCTTGAATACAAAAACACACCACAACATCCTCAACATCTAGCCTTGGCTGATGCGTCTGCATCTTAAATGGGTAATACTGGTCCACACATGAAATACATCATTTTGCAGAAACCAGAAAGATACTAATTTAATGTGGTGTAAGTCCTGACCAGATGGGAACATTAGCAGTCCAATACAGGAACAGAAAGAGAGACAATCTGTCCCAAGCGTCTTACCAGGCAGGACAGTCTGTCCAGCAAGGACCCGTTGGGCATGTAAGCGTACACTAAGCACAGGTTGTCGCTGTCGCTGGAGAAGCCGAGCAGCTCCACCAGGTTCTCGTGCTGACACCTGTGGCAGGAGACGTACCGGTGAAAACTATTGCAGTAAATATTTGCAGTGGTTATTCAATTTAAGAATTTTATCAGAAAGGTCTAGGAGATACCTGCCTGTGGCTATATAACTAGACACATGTATATCGTGTGTAATACGGTGGATGTTCGTAACTTGCTAACTCGCTTGTTGGCAGTGTCGGTTCTTTCCTGTAAACGAACCCCTCCCAGTTCTGTAGCCACGGATTGATCTGATCAGATCAGTGGAACCTGAGACAGGTTAGTTCAGGACGAGCCCCGATGCCCATCTCTGCTCAGGGCATTTGCAAGATCTGGAAACTTGGAACGTGGATGAATCCTCTAATGTAACAAAACTCTGACAGACCCGAGGCACTGCTTTGTAGGAACGATGAAACGATCTTCACTCACATTTAACTTCATTACTTATGATCTTTAACCAAGTGCTTGTCCACAGTCCAGGTTTTTTGGTACACTTGAGAGAAATGAGTTATAAAAACTGCAGAGCTACAAAGCACAGGTTTCATCAGAAAGCATAGTGCTGCCACCTCCTGGACATATGGTGCATGGCACGACGACAACCTCAGCTTCAGGCTCCCCTGCATACAGAACATGGTACTACTGGGTAACAGTGTCACGCAACATGGATGCTGTGAGAATTAAGGAATACCTGAAGCACACATGGCACATGAGAGATGTCCCATTACTCATTTTTCTCATTCTGATCCATCTATAATTGTGTATACTCTTGCATAAAAGGAATACTCTCAGAAGTGTAAGTTAAATCAATAAATTCTCCATTTCTGCCGAATTTGCATTTTTAAAAATACAAATAGTTGATAGTGGCTGAGTTTCTATTATCTATAAAGTAGATGGGAGCTCACCTGTTTCATTTCATTAACCTTCACAATATGTATCAACTTAGTCCCTACTGGGTGGAGTCTGAAGGACTCTGCATTAATATACTCTCAACATTTTTGCATATGGTATTTCCCTAGTTTTCTACGAGTTTTAACTTCTCTGAGGGTCTGTCACTTTATAAATAATATTTATTTATTGATTGATTGATTGATTTCTGAGACAGGGTCTTCCTACATAGTTCCAGCTGTCTTGGGATTTGCAATGGAGTTCAGGATGTCCTTGAATTCTCAATCTTCCGACCTCAGCCTCCTAAGCACTGGCATTACAGGAGTGTGCCATCATTCTTGGAATTCTAAATGGTACAATTTTTTTTTCTTAAATCACTACAACTGATCTATCAGGAATTCCTGGAATGGAAACCCTGATAATGGAAAACACTTGAATCCTATGTAACTCTGTTCTGATTTAAAATACTGACTGCCTTCAGTCTGCAGGCATGTGAGACTATGTGGTCATGTAACGAGAGAATCCATAGTGTTTGCTTCAACCCTGTGCCTTCACACACTTGCATCTGCACTTTATGGGGAAACCAGGCCCCTCGCCCTACGCCGTGCTCTCTCCCCAGGCCAGGCTGGAAAATCAACACTTACTTTGCCATTACTTTAATTTCTTGATCAAACTGTTGCTTTAGTTCTTCAGTACTGATTTCAACCATCTGTGAAAATACAAATATAGACTGTGACATGGAACCATAGCCTCGTGCCTGGAAGGGGGCTCCGGAGAGAGTCCTCGGCTGACTTGCTTACTTTAAGACCGCACGGTGTACCAGGTCTGGTAGTGTAGACATGTACGTCCACGTACATGGGAGGCTGAGGCCCAAGAACATCAAGTTCAAGGCCTGCCTGGCTCGAAGAATGTGTTCAAGGGTGGCCTCTGCAACTTGCTCTTTGCTCCAAGTGAGACATTAAGAGGGTTGGGGGGTAGCTCAGTGGTCAAGTGCTGGCCCAGCTCATACAGGGCTGGGTTTCAAGACAAACAGTGTCTTGCCATGGTCTGCGTGCTTGGTTCTGGCAATCTGATAGGGAGCTACCAGGAGAGTAAGAGGGACAGACAGACATAAGAAACATGAAGGTGGGGTCAGGTGAGATGAAGCCATTCCAGCAACCCAGATACTCAGGGCGTTTACTACGTATAGCAAGACCTTGGAAGCCACTGAGCTAATCTTGGCAAAGGAGAGGCTCTGTAGGGGAGCCGGGGACAACGGCTGCAGGCACCAGGGATGAGGAAACAGAGGTTGGGACCTTTTACACCAACTGGTTTTAGCTAAAGGCCAACCATTTGCCAACATCCAGACTCACACCAGAGGAAGGCCTGGCCCTTCCTGTGAAATAGAAAACTTCATCACGGAGAAACTTTAAAAAGGATTCTGTGTAAGCAGCAGACGGAAGCAGGTGTGAGCAGGAAAAGAGAATCAAATCCTACGTCCACTTATGGACCGCCATAGGGATGCCTATGCTGGCTACACATGCTCGATATTGATGTTTTAGAGATATTAATGACAGACTGATAACATAATTAATCAATCATTACAAGTAAAAACCCTTATAGAAACGGTAACCAAGGACAGACAAGGAAACTCCTTTTTTATAATATGTATTTTTAAAAATATGTATTTTATTGTAAATATGTTTTAATTTACATATTGTAAATATGTATTTAATATGTATTTTTTAAAAAAAACTGGTTTTGCCGGGCATGGTGGCGTACACCTTTAATCTCAGCACTCAGGAGGCAGAGGCAGGAGGATCTCTATGAATCCCAAGGCAGCCTGGTCTTCAGAATGAGTTCCAGGACAGCCAAGATGATAGAGAAACACTGTCATATATATATATATATATGTGTGTGTGTGTGTGTGTGTGTATGTATACACACATATATATACATATATGCATATATGTATATGAATATATATAATATTTTTTGAATTACATTTATTTAGTGTGTGTCACACACACACAGGTGAACAACAACAATTTGTAGGAGCCAGTTCTCTTCTTCTACTGTGTGGGTCCCAGGGAGCAAACCCAGATTATCAGACTCACTGGCGAGTGCCTTTCCCTACTGAGCTATCTCACTGGCACCTAACATATTTCTAAATGGGACAGGTCCTACACATGTATTCAGATAAAATTTCCTCAGTAGCTTATTCTTAATCTAAATTATGTATGAGGCATTGCAGTGGAAGGCTTCCTAACGTCACCTGGTGAACCTGTCACCATCATAGGTGATTCTATGTCTGTGTCTGTACACTTTCCTAGGGGTCGGCGTCATAACTCTCCATTGGTTCCTATGTGATAAGAGGCACCGGCTTAGGGCTGGTCCGCCTGAAGAGAGTAATCACTGGGATAATGAATCCCGGGAGGGTGGCTGGCTGCTGCTTCTGAGAGGAGGAAGGAAGATGACTTACCGCTCCGAGCTTCTTCACCGCCACGGTGGTGTTGTTCACACAGCCCTTGTACACCACTCCAAATCCCCCCTCTCCCATCCGGTTGCCTCCGGCGGACTCGGGTCGCTCGTCGAAGTTGTTTGTGATGCTCTTCAGTTCATGGAACGAGAAGCTGTGGAACCCTGCGGCATCGACAGAGCAAGGAGAAGGCGCTCGCCCAAGGAAACGTGTGTTCCGTGACTGACATCTGCTCAACGTGAAGATTACACACACACACACACACACACACACACACACACACACACACACACAGTGCACAGATACACAGACACACACTCACACTCACATGAAATACAGGCTGTAACCTTCATTACAATTTCCCTTAGTGATTCAATATCAAACACTCTACCCCCACCTAAAATACTTATTTGACTAAGTCTGGTCTACTCCCCCAAAACACTAGTCACACTTAATTATCTTTTTAATTATCTTCTCTATATATTTAGCTTTGAGACACGGTCTCATAGAGACCTGGTTGGCCTTGAATTTGCTGTCCCGATGAAGCTGCCCTCACACTCCTGGCCTCGCCGCCTCTGCCTTCCAAGTGTTGGGAGCACGAGTGCACAGCCCCTACAGACTTGGTTTCTGTCTTACTTATTGTGTCTGTACGCATGTCCCGCTGCCTCAAGTCACTGAAAGAATAGCGGCGGACGCAAAGCAGATGGCACTTGATAAACTTCTAAGAAAGGAAACATGGAAGGATGCTGCCACTGTGCCCTGGCCCGCTGTACAGAGAGAGGTTTTCTTTAAATGGCCGTAGTGGCAGATCCATCGGTGGTAAGGGATAGGCAGTGTGCTACGTACGAGTGTCGCTGGACTCAACACTTCTGTTGTCTGGGCTTGAGGAGTCCGGTGGCTCGCAGCTGTGTTCTAGCTTCGGCATAGGCATTACGGATGTCCTGTCCTTTTCCTGACAAGGCTGGTGTGTCTGTGCCACTGTTGCCGCTTCTCTAGGAGGCAGGCTTTTGACGGTTTGGGGAACGGCATCTGTCGAGCAAGAAGACACAGTTTTGGTGTGAGAAAGAAGTTTGTGTGAAAAAAACAGTGTTGTGGTTTGAATGAAAATGGCCTCCGGAGGCTCAGAGGGAGTGGCACTGTTAGGAGGTGTGGCCTTGCTGGAGGAAGTATGTCACTGGGGGGAGGGGGGGGCTTTTAGGTCTCAGATGCTCAAGCCAGGCCCAATTTCTGTCTCTGTCTCTGTCTCTGTCTCTGTCTCTGTCTCTGTCTCTCTCCCTGCTGCCAGCTGCTCTGGATGTAGAACTCTTGCTACCTCTCCCGGATCACATCTGCCTGTGTGTCACCATGCTTCCCACCATGATGACAATGGACTAAACCTCTGAAACTGTAAGCTACCACCAAATAAACGTTCTTCCCCTATATGAGTCGCTGTGGTCATGTTGTCTCTTTTCAGCAGGAGAACCCCTAACTACAACAAAGAGGAGCTCACGGCTTCCAGACCTTGGCCCTGCATCCTCACAAAATACAGGAAGATACCCCAGTTAGACGCTGTTGGTTGTGATAAAAATGAATAGACAGAGTGACACTTGTCTACAAAAGTGGTCCAGAGCCATTGGGGAATGAGGAGACATTACTCATTTAAGAAGAGAGAGCCAGCTGGCATGGCAGTGCCCACCTGTGATCCCAACACTTTGAAGGTAGAGGCAACAGGATCAAGTTCAGCTTTGGTCTTGACTACATAGTAAGTTCAAGATCAGTCTGGGCTACGTGAGATTCAAGAACGAACAACTGAACACACACACTGATATACACATACTGACACACACAAAGATACACACACACTGACTTACACACAGACACAAACACAAACAGACACACACACACTGACATATACACACTGACACACACAATATACATGCATACTGACAAACATACAAACACACACACTGACACACATACACACAGGCCCATACCCAGACACATACACACACTGACACACACCCAGACACAAACACACACACACACAGGCCCACACCCTGACACCCAGAACACACACACACTGACATATACACACTGACACACACAATATACATGCACACTGACAAACATACAAACACACACACTGACACACATACACACAGGCCCACACAGAGACACACACACAATGACACACAACATACATACACACTGACACACATACAAACACACACACACTGACACATATACACTGACACACATACACACAGGCCCACACACAGACACACACACAATGACACACAACATACATACACACTGACACACATACAAACACACACACACACTGACACATATACACTGACACACATACACACAGGCCCACACACATACACATACTCACACACACACATTGACATACACACTGATATACACACACTGACACACAAACACACTGACACACAAACACACACACAAAGAGGTGGGGGGATACAAAGAACATCCTTGACAATGAACTCATTGCTGTGACTCCCATTAAGGACATGTGGCATGGAGTCCAGGAATCTACACGTCCCACGAGAATTCTACCGGGTTCTTCACACAGTAATGGCTTCGACCCACCAGTGTGTCAAAGGGAGAAAGCAGTGTGGTAATGAGGAGGGCAGAACCATCCTAATAGTGGGTGCAGTGTAAGGAAGCCATGATGACAGTTGTGTCAAGGTGAAGTCGAATGGGGTTGAGAGAGAGACATGTCTCAAAAAATAAATCCTTAAAGGCCACTTCTTCATCCCCCTAAGTAACTCCCCCGGCAGAAGACTGCCCCGACTTTGATGGGGTTGGACCAATCCTTGAGCATCTGTCACTCTAGTGGCATGGTCCACAGCATGTGGTAACCAGAATGTTAAAAGCTAAGCAGAGCTGGAAGAAGGAGCAGACTCAATGTCGGGTCTGTTCATTACACGAAAGAGTAAAAACGATTCTGGGTCTGCCATTGACACTCCAGGCAGCTGTTCACGCCATGGACACACCCATTTACCTGGCAGCAGGAGAGTGGCGGGGGCAAACAGCTCAATCTGGACCAGTAGATCCACGAGGTCGCCAACTGTGCAGTTCGTGGTGCCCCAGTCAAACAGCAGTTCACAGGTGGGGCTCTTTCCGGTCTGAAGTAAGGCTTCGAATCTCCTGAAAACCAAGAAACAAGGCTAGTACGCAAGGAGAGTTCCTACGAAAACAGGTGATGATCCCTGCACCTCACATCCCCTTCTGACTGTGTCACTGGGCCTCCTGAGGACAGGGAAGGAAAGGCACTGAGAGAGAGTAAGTAAAGACACCAACAAGGCGCAAAGACAGCACAAAAGGAGCCAATGATGGTGATGATGATGATGAAGATGATGATTATGCAGCAAGTTAACAATTAGGGCCAGAGAGATGCTCAGTGGTTAAGAGTACTGGTGGTCCTTACAGAGAACCAGGGTTTTGTTCCCAGCATCCTCATGGCAGCTCACAACTATGTGCATTTCCAGTTCTAGATCTCATCCCACCTTCTGACCTCCAGAGGCATGAGACACACATGTGGTGTACGTACATACACACGGGCAAAGCATGCAGAGGCATAGAATCAAATAAAACATCTCATTTTAAAAAGTAAGTTAACTTTTGGGCCTGGGAGATAGCTCAGTTGGTAACGTGCTTGCCGTGCCAGTGTGAAGACTCCTCAGGACCTGAGTTCAGATTCCCCTCATCCATGAAAAAGAAGCCAGTGTAGGGCACCTGCGGTAATATCGGGCTGTAGAAGCAGTGACAGACACAGCCCTGAAGCTCACTGGTTAGTTAGTCTAGATCAGTTGTTCTCAACTCATGGGTTGTGACCCCTCCAGGGGTCACACATCAGATATCCTGCATAGCAGGTATTTTACAATTCATAACAGTAGCAAAATTAGGGTTAGGAAATAGCAACAAAATAATTTTATGGTTGGGGGTCACCACAACAGGAGGAATTGTATTAAATGGCCACAGCATTAAGAAGGTTGAGAGTCACTAGTAGAGGAATTTTAATCCAGCAATATGGCTGCTCTGTCAAGAGATCACATGCAAAGACCTCCCATGCCTGTGTGATCTGGCTTGATGTTCCCTTAGTACACGCCATCAATCCCTACTGCAGGAGTATACACTTCGAATCCCTCTGGCTGGAATATTGACATGTCCTTGGTATACACCTTTAATCCCAAACAATGAAGGTAAGGTAAGGTGTGTAGAAAGAAGCACCCATGTTTGAAAGTGATGTCTAATTGAGGGACAGACAAAGTGATGAATCAGAGAAAGATCTGACAGAATGAATCAGAGATAGGATACGCCTAACTCTCCAGAGAACAGACAGGAGAGGCTACTTAAGAGAGCAGCACCCACACACGCACACACACACACACACACACACACACACACACACACACACACACACGAGAGAGAGAGAGAGAGAGAGAGAGAGAGAGAGAGAGAGAGAAGCAGAGACAGACAGAGAGACAGAGAGACAGAGACTGAGAGAAGGTAGTTTTATCTGGACAGTTTTACAGAGACAGGTTGCAGGTGAAGAATAAGCCAGAGAATGAAAAGGAGCCAGAAGATTAGAACAGTTTGCCAGAGGTAGTTTGACATCATGCAGAGCAATTCAGTCAGAAGGCAAGAGAAGCCAGTTTGAATCAGTCAGCTTGGAGGGGAGTTTGGGCTAGGATAGCTGAGTTTAATCAGCCAGCCAAAGTTCAGAAAGAGCCAGAAAAGGTAAGCTTTTTTAGCTCTGAGCCTCTGAGAGGACAATTACATCTGGAGAATAAAAGTTACTTTTACAACCACTGGTTTAGATGAATTGGTACACTCCAAGCTCTGGGAGATATTCTGTCTCAAAGAATGAGATGGAGAGAGACGAGGAAGGCACCTGATATTGACCCCTGGCCTCCACAAGCATGTATTCTTAACACGCACACACAATCACATACATACACACATGTGTCAATGAAACCCAACCAGTTAATATTATTTACCAGATATTTCCTGAGTATTTACTCAGAGAGCTTCAGGATACAACCAGCTGTAGAGACAGTCTGCTAATGTTACTAGTTTACCCTGAGGCTGCTAGGCTGGGATGGGTGGAGTGCTTAGTTGTGAGCCACACGGCACACTCGAATGTACTCAAGTTCAGATCCAAATTCAGAGCTCTTCTGATCAAAGCATGTACTTAAAACCACTCAGCTCTATTGCAATGTCTCACATGCACCTCACACTACATGGTTAGTCTTCCAGCTGGATGGTTTTAAATGCATGTCTGTTTCATTGAGCAAAATGTCCCAGCACTTAGATCTTAACTATATTTAATTAAATAGAAGGGAATGCATCCTTTTTTTTTAATTTCAATTCTTCAAAGTTTAAGATTAGCTTTGGAAAGTAATACTGAAAACCAAGAAGCTCAGTTTATTTCTCTTCTAAAGCCTTTACTTGGAAAACTTGCAAACTTAATAAAAAATTTTGAAAGAATAGCACAGTGAACAACTTACTTTCCATCTAGATTTACCAGTTGGCCAATTGGTAACCTCTGGCCACATCTGCACTCTTCTGAATGCTCTTCCCCCCCTCCAGCCCCCCACCCCTGTCTTGATCTCTCTCTGTCCCTCCCAGCCCCTCTTTCTCTTCATACCCTACAGTATAGGCCAGTTATATTGTCTGTATCTCACAGTCTCCACTTACCTGACTACTTTTTAATTAGTAATTTCAATCATGATTAACTTTTTTTTGGTAGTAGGAACTACACAGGAAGTAATGTGTTCTTCCTGCTACATCATACCCAGAGACACAAAATGGTGGCACAGAGCTTGACTACTTGGATAACGGGATGTGCTTCAGGTTTCTTGAGACCCGGACCGCTCTCAAGCTGGTGCACACCTGCCATCCTAGCACTTAGAGGCTGGAGGCTGGAGGATCAGTTGTCCCAGGCTAGCCTTGCAAGTTTGAGGTAAATCTTGGCTTCAGGAGACCCTATCACTAGCAACAGTTAACTTTCTCCTCCTGGAGGCATATCGTATTTGTGGACAAAACTTGTAACCTTTGGGTCCTGATGAGCCCGTGGGAACCGTCTTCACTGGTGGATGCATGTTGCTATCTCCAAAACTCCTGCCTCCGGACAGTGTGTTGGCACTGTGTGGTTCACCAGAGTCCTTTCTCTCTACAATGACTGCTGCAGCAAGCCCCCTTTTGTTTTAATAGAAATAACAACAAACTATCCTTGGAAACTTGGTGTTCAAGTTTGAAAGCTGAACTTTCATTGGCATTCCGTCTAGGCTCCACCCCACAGTTACCTGGCAACAGCCAGGTGTGCCTGCCTCACTGTAAAAGGGGCTTCATGCCTCCTCCTCTCTCTCTCTTGCTCCCCCACTTTCCCCATTCCCCTCCCCCATCTCTCTCCACATGCTCATGGCCTGCCTCCACTTTTCTACTCTCCCTCCCTTCCCCACTCTGCCTTTCTCTCAACTCCCCTCCCCATGCCCTAAATAAACTCTATTCTGTGTCACATGGCTGGTCTCTAAGGGGGAAGGAATGCCTCAGCATGGGCCCGCATACGCACACCCTTCCCCCACACCATACCGCACCTCCAACAAAAATATTCCTTCCTTCTTGTATCTTTTTATGAAACACAACAGCTTTCCCCTTGTACTTAACAATGCGTGCCTTCGTGGGAGCAGACACTTGCTGGAAGGTCAATATGGAAGCCCAGGCTTTAGAGACTTTACCAGACTGATTAAAAAAAAATTAGGAAGAATTAATTTTTTCATTATGTGTAAGACAAAACTTGACATTGCGTTTTACTGCAGAACAAAGTACAACATTAAAATCCAAACTTGTGTTTTCTGCTGAATCGAGGAGAGATGTAAGAGAGGCGACTACAGGAAGCTGTTAGAAAATCCTAGATCCAAGAATCCTGGGTGAGTAAGGACGCATGAGCACTCATCCTTACACACTGCAAAGTGTAAACTCTAAAATCTCATTAGATTCTTACAATAGCCTTCTGACTCTTCAGTTTGGACATGCAAAGCCCGAAGCAGAGTAAACTGTTCTTGGCCCAACAAACTGAACTAGAACAAAGACGGGGAGCTGGATTCTAGCTCAGAAACACATTTGCAGGCTCACACCTCTAGCTCAGACATGCTGGCAATTTTAGCAAAAATTCTATATACAAACACTTACATATTGCCAATATCACCACCATGATTGAAAGGTTCACCTTCTAAACTGTCCCGTTAGACAGTAGTCACACCTGCATCCTTTTTGTGATGGGGGAGGAGGACTTACCTTATATGGAACTGATTGTATCTGTCGTCGCCGGACGGCTTTTTGATAGCTACTGCTAATTTCTTCCACCCTTCTTGAGGATCAATAAAATCCGACAGCTTCCTAAGGATCCCCACATTAAGGCTGCGTACGTACGTCGATGGTGTCAATGGCTTGTTCATCTTCTACCTGAAATATGAAAGATTCCAATTACAACTTTACAACAAGTCAGTCGAGTGGTTGTGGCGCATGTCTTTAATGCCAGCACTGGGGAGGCAGGTGGGTCTTTGAGTTGTGAGTTCAAAGCCAGTCTGGTCTACAGAGTGAGTTCCAGGATAGCCAGGGCTACACAGAGAAACCCTGTCTTGAAACAAACAAACAACAAACAAACAACAACACTTTACAACAGTTTCAGAGACAGCATCTAGAAGCTACCCATCATACACTGCTATATTGCATGAGATGCAGCATCTGACCATCTCAGCACAGAGCAGCTCTCACTCCAACCCACCTCCTGTTGAAAGGCATCTAAGCACCCTCCAGGACTCTCCTTTTCCTCCCCCACAAACAGACATTGGAAAACTTTCATCCTGACACTGGGATATTTTTTTAAGTGAAATTTATAAAAGGCAATGAGCCTGTTGGAAAGAGACCTGGGAGCATGTCCAGGAGTCAAATCTATTAAATTAACAAGAGACCTACCTGTCTTAGTCAGGGTTTCTATTCCTGCACAAACATCATGACCAAGAAGCAAGTTGGGGAGGAAAGGGTTTATTCGGCTTACACTTCCATACTGCTGTTCATCACCAAAGGAAGTCAGGACTGGAACTCAAGCAGGTCAGAAGCAGGAGCTGGTGCAGAGGCCATGGAGGGATGTTCCTTACTGGCTTGCTTCCTCTGGCTTGCTCAGCCTACTCTCTTATAGAACCCAAGACTACCAGCCCAGGGATGATCCCACCCACAAGGGGCCTTTCCCCCTTGATCACTAATTGAGAAAATGCCTTACAGTTGGATCTCATGGAGGCATTTCCTCAACTGAAGCTCCTTTCTCTGTGATAACTCCAGCTGTGTCAAGTTGACACACAAAACCAGCCAGTACACTACCTTTGAATTTATTTATCTCAATTAGTACTCATTTACTATGAAAATGTTTTTAATGGTGTATTTATTTCATTTTATATGTATGAGTATTTTGTATGCATGTGTGTTTGTGCACTGTGTGCCTATCTGGAGCCTGTAGAGGTCAGAGGGGAGCCCCAGATCTTCTGGAGCTAGAGTTTATGATTTTGAGCCACCATGTGGGTGCTGGGAACTGAACCTGGCTCCTCTGCTCACTACCAAGAGTGGTTAACCACCGAGGCGTCTATGAAGCACCTAGTAGTAAAGATTTTTATCCAACAATCTTTGGTAAAAGTAAAAACAAACAAATAAATAAACAACAACAACAAGAACTCCAAGCTAATTTATATAGCATTAAAAGACATGTCCTGCCCACCTACTTTTTGTGAAGCATACGAGAAGAACTGGTTGGAGCCTGTGAGACCTGCGTGATTTACTGTTAACTGTAAGGCAGAGTCAGTGGCCTCTCACTGTGGCTACCCCCTTGATAATACCTTTATTCGCTCGATCCTCCTGGTTCCTGTTATTCCACTCTGGAGAGTTGCAGCTAAGAGACACCTCCCGGTGTTTCTTGTACTGTGGATTACTGCCCAGACTGATGGAAACACGCCCTTCCACTGGGCCTCTGGGCCTCACTTAACCTTTGACTTCTCTCTCCTTGTCTTAGGTCACCATTTCCCATGTTTATACCTCTCTCGGCACTTTCTCCGTCCCTTATCCTCAGCAGACAACAATCTTTCCTTCCAATAAATCAAGAGGACTAGACTCGTATTATTCTTTCAATGGTTTCTTTCTATACATTTTCATTCTTTAAAATACAATTAATCTTGGGTACGTGAGCCATATATCCAAATGGCACAGCATATAAAAGCTATAAGACAGGAAAAAGAATGTTTGCATGCAGGCTTCTATGCTAGGGCTCATGTCTCTCTGGCCTTCATTGACTGTCACACCTAAATAGGCTGACTTTCCCCAACCTAATAACCATTCGTCACTGTACAATGTATTTGTAGTCATGTGACTAGTTGCTGGTTTACCACCCTTCTCTGCCATTAGACTGTAAGCTCCCCATGTGAAGGGCCAAACTCATTTTATTCATTGATGTGACTTATACCTTGTAGATACTGGTGTTGTATGGTATGGTTTGGATGTGAAACATCTCCCTAAAGCTCTTGTTTGGAAGGCTTTGTCACTAGTATAGTAGTGTTGGGGGCGGAGACGGGGGCAGAAGATGGCATGTTTGGATCATGAAGGCTTTCCTGTTATCTACCAATGTATTCATCCATGGATGGGGTCTTAACTTCATGGGGTATTGGGAATCGGTGGTAAGGTTAGGAGGTGAGACCCACCTAGATGGAAAGGCTGATTAGGGGTATGCCTTGAAGGATGTGACCCTGTTCCCCCCTTCTTCCTTCCCTCTTTCTCTCTACCCCTCTTTCCATAGCATGAGGTGAGCAGATTGGTCCCACTGTGTGCTCCCTGCCTCCTAATGCTCCCCTCATGGCTGTACAGTTATCACCTCCTGACTTACATTCTGGATCTCTGCTATCTGCTATGCTTTACTGTGGCTCCTGGGATAGATCATCCTTTGAGGCACCCTAAGGTCCCTTCTACATCGCTCATTTTGTCACCTTGAAGCAGTTGAATCAGTGAAACCCTAAGCACTGGAGAGCAGCTTGGATGACCTCTGGGGAAGACCATTGGGCCATCAGCTTGGATGACCTCTGACCTCTTGGGGAGACCAATGGGCCATCCAGCCCAACCCTCTTTACCTCTCTAGACCTTGTTTCCAGGACTCAGAACTAAAGCAGCTGGGCTGACGCCATCTCTGAGTCCGTTAACCTCTCTGTCCCATCAGAGCTCAGAAAAACTTACACGTCAAAGCTGCTTAACACCTTTTTGGGACCAGCTCAATTCCTTGGCTGCTACAGTGCTCTGAAAGACTAGACCTGACTGCTAGGGGTGGCCTTTGTGCCTTCTCCTCTGTGAACAATGCTCATGGATTGAGATGGGGCCCAAAGACACAGGGAACAGACCAAAAAAAAAAAAAAAAAAGCAAAGCAAAACAAACAACAATAATAACAACAAACTACAAAAAAAAAAAAAAAACCCACAAAAACAAAAGCCCAGCAAGCTTCCTCCTATATAAGAAATTTTGGTTTCTTCCCACTCTGGCCCCTCCCCCTGGTCACTTCTTCCTTATACTTTTACGCAGTCTGAACTTCCCCCATACCCAAACAACCATGTTCTACACAAGCTGTCCTAATGCCTCTCACCCTACAGCAGCCCCGTTTGCTCCTGATGCATCTGCCAAAACACCTTTGAGATGCCGAGAGATGTCCACGATTTCTAAACACTGACATACTTTAGTGGCCACTAAAACGCTTTGGGTATACTAAAATGTATAATGTCATCCATTCACCAAGACATGTCCTATCTGTGACAAATATTAATCCAGGTGCCTCAAAAATAAAACGTTAGGAAGAATAGGGAGAAAAAGGAGGCAAGAACACAGGGGAGTTTTATTCTAATGATTGAAGAACGTAGCAAGCTAAGAATGCATTTGGCAGCCTGTTAAATGCTGCCTGCGGTGGTTTGAACAGGAGGGATTCCATTGTCCCTCATTTGAGTACTTGGCTCCCAGTAGGTGACTTGTCTCAGTTAGGGTTTCCATTGCTGTGAAGAGACACCATGACCAAGGCAATTCTTATAAAGGACAGCATTCAACTGGGGCTGGCTTAAGGGCTCAGCGGTTCAGTCCATTGTCATCATGACAGGAGGCATGGCAGCAGGCAGGCTCTGGAGGAGCTGAGAGTTCTACATCTTATTCCAAAGGCAGACAGAAGACTGTCTCCCAATGTAGCTAGGAGAAGGATCTCAAAGCTCATATACCCAACGTGACACCATTCCTCCAACAAGGCCATACCTCCTAATAGTGCCACTCTGTGGGCCAAGCATATTCAAACCAGCACATGACTATTTGGGAGGACGAGGGAGTTACTGGAGGTGGGCTTGAGGTTTCAAGACGTGAGCCATTTCCGGTGTGCTCTCTCTGCTTCCTGCGTATCATTCAATATGTGAGCCCAGCTGCTGATCCATCTCAAGCACTTTGTCTGCCCGTAGGCTCCAATTCCCTTCTCCCCACTTGCGATAGGCTCTTATCCTTCTAGACCCCTAAGCTCAAGGCTGCTGTGGTCATAGTGTTTATCACAGTCATAGAAAAGTAATTAAGACAGTATCAGATGGAGAGAGAAAGGGCTGCGACTTTAAAAGGGGTTGTCACTCTGGGCCTCATAAGACACAGGAATGAGAACAGTCATCAGTGAGGTGCCTGCTGGGAAAGTTTCTGGGAAAAATGAGTAGAAGGCATGGAACTTGGAGGTGCTTCTGAGTGGAAAAAAGAAACAAAGAGGGGTGAGGCATGGTTGCTCCTGAGGGTCTGAGAAGATTTATTACAGTTAAGAGCATAGCCAGAGGCCATGACAGCTACCCGAAGAGTCCAGAGTGGGCACAGACAGACTGAGCCTCACCGTGAGAGGGAATAGGGCGAGGGGGAAGAGAGGTGCTACCTACCAAGAGTGGTGGCCTGGGAGAGACTCACCAAGGGACTGTCATAGCCAAATGGCTGTTCTATAGGGACCTGAGAAGCTGTGGGAGGGAAGCAGGGAAGTTCAGGGTAGGAGGCAGGTGTGCCAGCCAGGAGGGCCCTGTAGCAAGCAGAGACTAGGGGGTACTCCTGGGAGAACCTGGTAGCCAGCATCTGCTTTGATATGTTGACAGGCATCTCAGTTAGCTGTTTGTCCTGGGTTTGAGACCTAAGGGCTTCCACTGACAAGCAAAAAGGACAAGTGGGTGAGGTCAGAGAGGAGGGATTGGACTCCCAGGGTCTTAAAGATTCAGACTTGACTTTCTTCTGACTTGAGATGAAGAGACAGTCAGAGCCCAGAGAGCGACGAAGACAGCTTTATATTCATATCTTAAGTGGAGCTGCCTTAAGAGGACAACAGAATAGGGGAGCAAAGACAAAGAAGCTAGAAGATACTGCTAAGAGGAGGGCTCCACAAATGTACCTGGATGTACGAAGAGGCTCTAATGTCCCTTTGCTGGATGTAGTCTGCAGTGCAGGCAACAGAAGTCTGTGCTACTGTAGAGTGTGAAGACATCTCCTAAGTTTTGTTTGTTTGTTTGTTTGTTTGTTTCTGTTTGAACAGGAAACACAACAAAGACAAGACTGGGAGGCTCAAGTTTGGCCTGAGTGATCAGGCCAGTCTGGAACATATAAGAAGCAAAAATGTTTAGCATGAAAATAGAATAAAAGAACCCTGAGCTCTTTGACATGCATCTTGAAGAATTACTTCCAGAAACGGAAAAAATCTGATTTTTTTTTTTTTTAATTTCCTGCTTTGGGGCCACTGTGTCCATTCCGAAAGCTAATGGTGCTTTCTTGCTCTCTTGGGAATGCTTTTCCTGCCCCTCTCTTGCTTTCAATCTGTCTTGTGCTTACCTCTCCTTCTACCTGTTGATGGACTGTCTGACTACAGTTAGCTTCCAATGCTCCCCTTAGCGAGCAAGCGAGACACCCCGGCGGCAGAGCAGCGCACAGAGGCTGCGGGGCTCCCCAAGCCTCCTCTGCCCGAGTGCGCCCATTTCCTGGTTCTGGAGCGAAGCGACTGATCACCAACCCGGCCCGGGACAGAGGACAGCGGAGAGATCGTGGCTTGAGATCACCCTTCCTCATACAACCTACTTCCTCTCGGACGTCCCTCGCTTCCTGGACAAGGCGATCGGCGTCCCGCCACGGTCCGGCGAGGACTCGGGAGTGGAGGACGCAGGACCACCAGGCGACTTCAGACTGCCTGGGATCGGGATGCTGCGGGTCACCGGGGCACCATATCCCCCTGTGGGACAGGGAGGGCAGGTCAGCTAAGGGTGAGAATATAGGGGCGGAGCCAACCCGGAAAGCCACGCCTTTCCCTCCCCGAGCTCCACCCAGGGAAGAGCTACTCCGACGGGAGCCTGTCCCTTTAAATGTCCCTGTAAGAGGCTAGGCGGAGGAAAGGCTTCTGGGCATGCGCACTGTGTCACTCGGCGGACCACTTTCTCACGGAAGCGAGGTAGAGCTGGCAGAGTCTATTAGGATGTCGGGTCACCGGTGGATCTAAGACTGCTGGACCGGGGAGGGAGGCGTGGTGGCGGCGCCGAGGGAGCGGGGTGGGGTTGGGGTGGGAGTCCCTCCGCAGCCTCGGCTCGCCCCGCGGAGCGGAGGAGGAGCTCCTGCCACCCTCGCCCCCACGTGCCCTGTCTGCCCGCCTCTTGCCTAGCTGCTTGGCTGCCATGCCTTCGTGCTGCACTGTCCCCACGTGTAGCCTGGAAAGCCTTCCTAAGGTCTTTCTTTTCCGACAATACCTAGGGTTCCGAGGACCCCTGTGGACTTGGTCAGAGCTGACTGCTGAGTTCCATCTGCCATTAGAAACACCTCCACGGGGGCAGATGCCAACCTTTGACAGGGTGTTCATTATCTTTCCTTGTCAGCATTACTTCAGCTGTATTCTCCCTATCCCCTCTGCTCTGTGTCAGGGCTTTCCCCTCCCACATAGTGCCCGTCTTGATTGTACTTGCACGTGGTATTTCTACCCCGCTTCTGTCTCTTGAACTATTTCCAAAGTCAAATAGCAGTTTATTATACCATTCCTGATTATCATAGACAAAAGTTAACACTTCTTTCTTTCTTGTCACCGTTAACGCTTTTACTGTGTTCTACTTGTATCTGTTCAACTAGTATCTGCTGCAGACCTACTATGTCCTTGGTGCTGTTCTGAATGTGGGCTAGTCAGAACTCATAAGGCAGAATTCTGGCTCATGTGGAACTGACACTTTAAGTTGAAGAAGATGGACAGTAAATAGTGAACACATTAGCTAGTCATGCTATACAGGGAATTAAATCAGTTTTTTTTCTTTGTGTGTGTGTGTGTGTTTGTGAAAGAAAACAGGTTCCTAAAGCTTATAGATGAATCCTATAGATTAGATTATTGGTCGGGGAAAACGTCTGAGGTTGTAGACGATCAATTACTTGTAAAGTCTGGGAAATACAAGAGCTAGGCAGTGAAGCTGCTCTCTCAGGGCTCCGTGTGTCGTGGAGACAGTAGATTGTGTGAGGACTGTGATTCATTCCCTATAGAACTGCCCTTGGATCGCTGCTCCAAGAAAACACCATGAGACTTTCTTTTCTTCGATGCCAGTGACTTGGTAGAAATTCCCTCATCGGCTTGAGATGTTTGTATCTTTCCTGTAGAGAATTTAGAACAAGATGAGGGACCAGGACTGACTTCTCCTACCTTGAAGGGTACAGAGAAGTTCACGTACCTATTTATTATAGACTTTCCTTTCTTATCCTTCCTCGTGATCTAATTTCCAACGTATAAAAACACTACCACAGTCTCTGAAGTTCGCTCCAGGAGATTTTGAGGCTCTGGGGATGACAATCATTGTAAAAACAGTCCTATTTTCTTCTCTCTGTAGGCCTAATGATACTATTTTTCAGATAAACTTGAAATTGACCCATTTTATGTTTTTTTTTTTTTTTTTAACTTTTGTTTGTTTGTTTTTCCAGGACAGGGTTTCTCTGTATAGCCCTGGCTTCTGGCTATCCCCTGGTCTGTAGACCAGGCAGCCCATGAACTCTGCTTCCTGAGAGATGGGATTAAAGGTGTATATCACACCACCTGGCAAATATAAGCATTTTGTTTGTTTTTGAGACAGGGTTGTTTTTTGTTTTTTTGTTTTTTTTGTTTTTTTCATGACAGGGTTTCTCTGTGTAGCCCTGGCTGTCCTGGAACTCACTCTGTAGATCAGGCTGGCCTTGAACTCAGAAATCTGCCTGCCTCTGCCTCCTGAGTGCTGGGATTAAAGGCGTGCACCACCACTGCCCAGCTTTTGAGACAGGTTTTTGATACAGGATTTCTCTGTGTAGCTGTGCATCTTGTTTCTTTATGAGACAGGTTTTTGAGACAGGGTTTCTCGGTGTAGCCATGGCTGTCCTGGAACTTGCTTTGTAGACCAGGCTGGCCTTGAACTCACAAAGATCCACCTGCTTATGCTTCCCAAGGGCTGGCACTAAAAGTGTGCGCCACCTGACAAATTTAAACATATTTAATAGGCTTATTTATTTTATCATACGTGCTTTTGTATATGTATCCGTGCGCACCATGGATGTGCCTGGGGGCTGGTGGGTGGTGGAGGTCAGAAAGGGACAAGAGATGCCAGGACATGGAGTTAGGGATGCTTGTGAGCTGCCATGTGGGTGCTGGGAACTGAACTTGTGGTCCTCTGCTAAGGCAACATTTCTCCAACCCCAAATTGACCCATCTTAATTCTGGATAATAGGAGCTTGGAGTGAATGGGAAATCAAGATACAAATTGCTACTTAGGTCACAAAGTTGGCCTGTCAACTCTGCTTGCTGTAGGCAAGTCGAACCATAAAATAAGTTATTAGTGTCTTCTAGGGAACATAGACTTGAGAGGGAGAGAACTGAGTGGATCTTGGAGACCGCTTTGATTCTTCTTATCTGCAAGCGTTTCTGGTAGCTGAGTGTGCTGTCTCTCTTGTAGGCACCGTGAAGGATGGCAGAGGACACAGATGGTGGCATCAGGTTTAACACTTTGTGTTTCATCAACGAACACGTGGGCTTTCAGGGCAGCATAAAAACCTCACCCAGTGACTTCATTGTTATCGAGATCGATGAACAGGGACAGTTAGTCAGTAAGACCACCGATGGATCTCTCTATGAAATAAGTAATATACAATCTGAACCGAGTAATTCTGTCAAGAAGCCAAAGTTAAATATTCAGAATGTATCCTTAGAACATGAAAATAGTGAAGGAGCTGCTGACTTGCCCGGGTGCTCGGATGGTGACCGGATCCAGCCCGGGTGCTCGGATGGTGACCGGAGCCATCAGTCTGACTCCGAGAAAGAAAACAGTGTCAACGGTGTGACTTCTAAATGTGAAGAAGGAAGTGTTGATTTATTAAGTTCACTTTTAGATGAGAAAACTCACACATCGCTGGGTCAGTTTGCCTGTGACATCAAAAGGATGTGGAATTTACAAACTGAATTAACTGAGCCATCTCCTGAATTGTCCCTAGGCAAGATCCTTGACAAAAACCGCAGAGCTGTTCTGCACAGTGCTATTAGGCAGGCATTTCCTTTTTTGATCACGGTAGGAAACCACGGTGAAGTTGTTGTAAAACCGAACCTTGAGTGTAAAGAACTCTGCCGTCTGGTGTCGGAAGAGGAAGCTCTTGGCTTTTTCAAATATTTGGACGCAAAGAAAGAAAATTCCAAGTTTACCTTTAAGCCGGATCCGAACAAGGATCACAGGAAGGCTGTGCACCATTTTCTCAACAAGAAGTTCGGAAACCTGGTGGAAACCAAGTCTTTTCCCGGGCAGAACCACAGTGCTGGGAACCCAGACTCAGCCATAACCGTAAGATTCCGGGAAAAAGCACGCGGGAAGAGATCTCACACGGAAGGCGGCGAGAGAGGAAAAACTGTGTACACAGGTAACTTAGTAACTCATCCTTTCCTTGTGTAAAACTTGTGAAAGGTGGATCATTTGAATAACGGGACCTGGTCATAGAGCTAGTGCAAAGACGATATGGACTGACTGATTGGGGGAAAGATGAAGCCTTGCCTTGTATGGTCAGTGTGAAAACGAACTTCATAAAAAGGCATCTCTACCGAACAGTCACGGGTGTGGAAAGCTGACGCGATTGTTTTGTGCTCGAGCGGTTTTGAGAGGAATGATTTTCCTGTTCTCAGAATAATGCCAACCATAATTAAGCATTTGGAGGTGAGACGGCTCTATTGCCATGCTTAGGAAGGGAAGAGATACTCTAAAGTGCCAGATGCTCCCCGCCACACACACACACACACACACACACACACACACACACACACACACACACGTGTCTCATCAGGCAGGGGTGCTCACACTTCAGCAAGTATCGTAGCCCCTCAGCCGTATTGTTTTCTGAGTTCTGTTTCAGTTTCAGATTCAGAAGGCTTAGAGTGAAAGTTCCTCAGTTTCCCCCAGGAAGCATTTCCTGCCGATCTGGCATGGAGAATGTATCTTGAGAATTCCTGCTTTAAGGGCTGTAAGATCTCCCAAGGCTGAATGGATCCGATGAAATGTCAGAGGACAGGTCTGGGGTTCATTGGTCACTATCTGGTACTTGAGGGATAGAAAGTGTTTCCAATGAGCATGTCTTATAAATTCATCTAGCAGACATTCAACAGTATGCACACATGCATACGGCACAGGGGAAGAACCGTGCCTCACAGGATTCTGGTGTGAGCGAGCCCTTCGAATTTGAAGTGCTGTGGGCTTGGTTTTACATAGCAGCAGTTCACACAGACACAGGTGACAGGTCAGGGCAGAATTAAAGACCTGGTGCATGCAAGGCAAGCCTTCTAACCCCGAGCTGCACCCCTAGCTGTTGCTTTTCTTCTTGAGACATGACCTGACTTAGCTGAGGCTGGTCTCCGACCCCAGCTTCGTAAGGCATCGTTAAACACTTTGGACTCGGGAAATCTTTCATATGCTTAAAGCTCAACATCCGCAAACGTGAGCGTGGAAAAAAACGATACTATGAACGAGTTAATCTATTTTGAAGGAAAAGTAAAGATAGGTTTACGTATAGGAAGAGAATTGCCGATGTAAGGTGATTTGCTGATGTGTAGGAAGAATTGCGGATTTATAGGAAGGGATTGCATGATTTAAGTAGCTCTAAGGCTTATTTATTTCTCTGTCATATATTACATATGACTGAAGTTTCCCCTCCTTCCTCTCCCCCTAGTCTCTAACCCCCTCTTTCTTTTCTAGATCTAGATCCACCTCCCCTCAGAAAAGAGCAGGCCTCCCACAGACATCTTCCAAACAAGGCATAATAAGCTGCAGTAAGACCAGGCACATCAAGGATGGACAAGGCAAGCCAGTAGGAGGAACAAGGTCCACAAGCAGGCCAAAGAGTCAGGGACAGTCACACTCCCACTGTTAGCATTCCTAGAAGAACACCAAGCTACCCCACCGTAACACATGGACCTAGGTCGGTCGGACCCCTATAGTCTACCTGATCTCTGAGAGTCCCTATGAGTAGCAGTCAGTTCATTCTGTGGACTGGGTTCTCACGGTGTGTGACCCTGACCCCTCTGTTTCCTCCAATCCTTCCTCCCACTCCTCCACACGACTCCCAAGCTCCACCTAATGTTTGGCTGTGGGGCTCTGCATCTGGTCCCATCAGTTGCGGGATGGAGTCTCTATGGTCACTGTGATGATTCCGCTTGCTCGGTCCTCGAACACTCTGCAGACAGGACAAACTGTAGGTCAAAGGTTGTGTGGCTGGGTTGGTGTCCCGGTCCCTCCATTTGAGGCCTTGCAGAAGATAGCGGGTTCAGGCTCCCATTACTAGGAGTCTTTGCTAGGGTCACCCTCATAGAGTCTATGGACTTTCCATTGTACTGTTTCCACCTTGCCTCCCCAGTTCCAGTCATTTCTCCCAGTATCCCCTCCCCAACACACACCTGATTCTTCTGTTCCCACCCCTACCAGTCCCCAGCCACCCTCCTCGGAATCTATTCTATTTCCCTTCCCAGGGAGATCCTTACGTCTCCTCTTAGGGCTTCGAACTTTTTATACTTGAAACAGTAGCAGTGATTTAGGATAATGAGTCAAGATCTGAGAATCTTTTTATGCATTAGTTAGTTTTCCTGAAGTTAGAATTAATGGTTCACCAAGAGGCCAATATGATGATCTCGGTGTATGAATGCAAAATGAGCAATTTTGCTTAGGTGACCTTTTATAAGAATCAATATATCACGTATAAAAATATCTCTCCCTTCATGTGTTCATACACCTATCTATGTATTTATGTAATAACTTTTCTATCCTTTAACTCAGCGAGTCTCAACCTGTGGCTTAGGACCACTATGACTAACCTCTACCCCCAAATATATTTACATCATGACTCATAACTATAGCAAACTTACACTTATAAAGTAGCAATGAAAAGACTCTTATGGGGTCGGGCTCACCACAACACGAGGAACTGTGTTTATGGCTCACAGCATTAGGAAGGTTGAGAACCATTGCTTTAAATGTTTACATTGAAACATTTTAAATATATATTATGTAAAATTTGCTTTTATCCATTCCTGAGGGTTTTGGTTGAGAGCCTAGCCTAATGGCTGATTGGTCTCTCCAGCCCACCATTGTCATGGACCAACTGCCCCCATTCATCTCCTGAATCTTAGCACCTTCCTATTCTGACGTCATCGTCAATTGAATAATCACACCTTCCTTTCAGTTCCCAGAAACCACCATTCTGCTTTGTATTAATGATTATTGATCTGTTCATATAAGCACTCATGAAATGGTTTGTAAAGGAAGTGCAGCACTTGCATTCAACCTTGGAATCTGAGGCAGAACTGCTATTTTGTATTGGGAAGATTGAACAGAAACGCAACCAATCAGGAGTCTTGTGTGTTGGAATTTAGGATATATGAATGAAAATGGACTGTAACAACCTCCTCTAAGTTTCCATGGTGAATCGCCCATAGCTGCCTCCTTCCCAGAATGCCTGTCTCTTCCCGGAAGTTCCGCCCATTCTCTCCCACTATAGGCCATTCAGCTCTTTATTGACAGGTGATCCAT
Source organism: Mus caroli (assembly GCF_978045245.1). Taxonomy (NCBI): domain Eukaryota; kingdom Metazoa; phylum Chordata; class Mammalia; order Rodentia; family Muridae; genus Mus; species Mus caroli. The sequence continues at coordinate 9,661,758 of NW_028227271.1, forward strand.
GTAGAGACTAGAAGGTGGATCTGTCAGCCCAGGATGTGGAATTTTAACTCACACCTTCAGTCGGTCAACAAATGTTTTGAAATGGCAGCTGAAAATGCTAGTTGTATATTTCCTTTAAAGCACACTTTTATTATTAATAATTAGGTCTATTATTCTAACCTGTTAGTTTGTGAAGAATGTGATTACGAACAATGCTTTCTTCTCTGTAATCTAGAATGACTTTGTTTCAGCTTTTACCCTGCAAAAGGAAAATCTGGAGACATTCGAAGCAATTGGCTTATTAGCCGTCAAACTTGGTGTTATTCCTTCGGATTTCAGTTACGCGGGCCTTAAAGACAAGAGAGCAATCACCTGTCAATCGATGGTTGTTAAAAAAGTGACTCCGGAGAGGTAATAAATACAGTGTTGCTTTCTGGTAAAGTATAGGGTTAACACTCAAAATAATATTGGGACCACCTTATCTTTACTGCCAGTGTTAATTAACTGATTATGCACCAAACAGCACATTCTACATTAATAAAATAATTGTCTTCAATGTATGTAAGCACATGTATGAAGTTTGGGGCTGGCAAGGTGGCTCAGACATTTAAAACACTTCCTGTTCTTCCAGATGGCCCAAGTTCAGTCCCCAGCGCTCACGTGGGGAGGCTCACACCTGCTTGCAATCCAGCGCCAATGGAGCCAGTGTCCTTCTGTGTCGTATCCTGGCCCCTCACTAGAGACATGCGTTCACACACACACACATAAATAAAAGAAAAAAAAATCTTACAAAAATTAGGAAAGTTTAGGATAGAAACTGACAAGTGGTAGATTTGTTTATAAATTGAATTGTTTAGAAATACTGATAGATACTATGTTCAAATATGCACGTGCATTCAGGAAAGTGTAATTGAAGACATAAAAAGTTTATAAATCTTTTTTTCCTTAGTTATGATAGTGCTTTTTATCATAAGCCCGTACGTTTAAATTATATTCTTATTAAATAGAATGCTTGGATTCAGATTTCACTTCTCAGTGGAAAAAAAAAAAAGGTTTCGTTAGTAATCTTGTCATTTTAAAAGAAATATGTGTTCTTCACTGAGATTTAGACAGCAGAGAGGGAGCAGCTCACAAAAGCCCGCACTGCTCAAAAACAGCTACAGTAAACACTTAATCTGCCGCTTCCACGATGCTTTTTAGAGTGTGCACATCACAGATATGAGAATCATACAGCTACTACTACTACCTCTGTGGTTAATGACTCTAGAATAAAGTGATATGAGCATTTATTTATTTATTTATTTATTTATTTATTTATTTTTTGGTTTTTCGAGACAGGGTTTCTCTGTATAGCTCTGATAGCTCTGGCTGTCCTGGAACTCACTTTGTAGACCAGGCTGGCCTCGAACTCAGAAATCCGCCTGCCTCTGCCTCCCGAGTGCTGGGATTAAAGGCGTGCGCCACCACGCCCGGCTGATATGAGCATTTATGTTGAGAGATTTTCAACATAATTTTTGTAGAAGACTTAATCAGGTCTGTCCCTATTTTTAAAACCAGAGATTCTCTCCAGCTTCTCTCTATCAATGGTGCCCTGGTTAACATTCTCGTACTTTAGTCTGCGACCTTTGGATACTTCCCTTAAACTTCCAAAAGCCGAGTCATGCGTCGGAATCCATCCTAACTTGATTTGCTCTCCATACTTTACTACTTGATCATAAGCTTTTGTTTGTTTGTTTGTTTGTTTTTCGAGATAGGGTTTTTCTGTGTAGCCCTGGCTGTCCTGGAACTCACTCTGTAGACCAGCTGACCTCGAACTCAGAAATCCGCCTGCCTCTGCCTCCCGAGTGCTGGGATTAAAGGCGTGCACCACCACCACCTGGCTATTTAAGCACACACTATTTGCACAGAGATGCTTTTCAGGCCTGTGAACAGAAGTGGTTATTATTTTGGCTTGGGGTCTGAATGACAGGAAGGAATTCAGATATCATACTGCTAAGACAAAGGCTGAGTTTTAACGCCCAAAGGCAATAGATATTATCATTAGTTCCTAGGAAGAGAGTCGAGATTATTTTGATTTGGCTCGGGGGTGTGCAATTTCAATGACTCTTTAATAGCACCTAGCCGATCTAGAAATCAAGAAATATATTGAGAGGGACAGTAAGCATGCTACCAAATCACTTAGGCAGTTTTGTTTTTGTTGTTGTTGTTGTTATTATTATTATTATTGTTTTTTACAGTCCAGTCATTATTTCCCTCCCTTCCCACCCTCAACAGTTCCTCATCCCATTCCTTGTCCCCCCAACCCCCACCCCCGGCTTCAAGAGGATCCCCCTTCCCCCCACTGACTGCCTGACCTCCCCCCTCCCTGGGGCCTCGAGTATCTCCACAGTTCGGTGCATCTTCTCTCCCTGAGGCCAGAACAGGCAGTCCTCTGCTGTATATGTGTCGGGGCCTCATATCAGCTAGTATATGCTGCCTGGTTGGTGGCTCAGTGTCTGAGAGATCTCAGGGGTCTGGGTTAGTTGAGACTGCTGGTCTTCCTATGGGGTCACCCTCCCCTTCAGCTTCTTCCAGCCTTTCCCTAATTCAACCACAGAGGTCCCCGGCTTCTATCCATTGGTTGGGTGTAGGTATCTGCATCTGGCTCTTTCAGCAGCTTGTTGGGCCTCTCAGAGGGCAGCCATGCTAGGCCCCTTTCTGTAAGCACATCATAGCATCAGTAACAGTGTCAGGACTTGGAGCCTCCCCTTGAGCTGGATCTCACTTTGGGTCCTGTCACAGGACTACTTTCCCTCAGGCTCGTCTCCAGTTTTGTCCCTGCAGTTCTTTTAGCCAGGAACAATTCTGGGTCAGAATTTTTGACAGTGGGATGGCAACTCCATCCTAAGGAAAAGTTGATACTAGCTATTTGTACTTTTTTTCTTTTTTTCTATGATTCTGAAATATGTTTTTGTTGTTATTGCTGTTGTTGTTTTAAGAGTTTGAGTAAGGAAGTGTTCAAAACAGAATCTCTGATGCTGGTGGGGTTTTGGCGGGACAGACCCTGAGAAGGAAACAGAGAAGTTGGGACAGCTTGAATGAAGGAGAAGGCTTTTCCCCAAAAACATTGTACATATTTATTTTCTGTGCATGGCTGTTTTGCCCACATACATGTCTGTGTCACTTGGGAACTTGGTGTCTTTGGAGGCCAGAAGAGGGCGTTGGATTTCCTGGAGCTGAAGTCACAGATGGTTATGAGCTCTCAAATAGGTGCTGGGAATCGAACTCAGGACCTCTGGAAGAGCAGCCAGTGTTCCTAACCACTGAGCCACCTCTCCAGCCACCTTTGGTGCTTATATTTTGATAGGACTTGCCTGGTGAGTTTTTCCTTTTAAAGCCTGTATTAAATATGTAATCTGTAAATTAAGATTTAACTGTTTCTATGCTTTATCACTTCTAGGTTGAAAAGTATCGAAGAAGAAATTAAGAAGAAGAGAATGAATGTGTTTAATATTCGGTCTGTAGGCGATTGTCTCAGACTTGGTCAGCTCAAAGGAAATCACTTTGAAATTATCATCAGAAACCTGAGAAATCAACTCAATGATTCTGCAAACCTGAGGGAGAGAATTTTGGAGGCAATAGAAAATGTTAAGGTGAGAAAACCCAGTTCTGAAATTGTTTTCCTGATATATTCTATATTAAAAGAGACAGTGTGTGCCAATCCCCAGCAGAAGGGATGCAGACATGTATGTGGGCTTAAAAGTGACTCCTATTTTAAAATGATTCTGTCCCACAGCCCACATTGAGATATGTTGATTTTGATCCTGGTCACATCCATACTTTTAACACAGTCGTACACACTGGTGACAGAAAAACACAGAGAGCCCCGTGTTAGTTAACAGCTTTCAGCTAAAGCTCTTTAAATTGTGTGCTTTGCCTTGTACCTAACACTCCTTAGATTGCGTAATCTGTGAGCGATCTGTTTTTCATGACTGACCTACCTAGAAATTCTACTTTTTTTCTTCTGAAAACTGTTACTAAAAATGATCTCTCCTTAAACACAGAGGGTTACTGTGTACACTGACAGACAGATAGCATTTATAACGAGGTATGCTTTGGTATTTATGAAAATACGCTGCCTAAGGAGAAGTTCGCATTAGAAATGATCTTAACTTTAGACAGCTTCGTCTTTTAAAACTTTTATTTATTCAGTTTTATTTTGTCTGTGTGTGTGCGTGTGCATTGCACAGACGACAGCTCTCAGGAGTCAGTTCTCTCCCTCCGCTGTGGCTTCCAGGGACCACAGTCAGGTCATCAGGCCTGCATGGGGAGTTTTGCCAACCATGCCATTTTACCAGACCAGTAGACCTTAAAAAAAAAATCTCTCAATGAGAAAAGAAGTTGCGCAGCTTGAAAAACAAGGATTTCTTGGAAGTTTCTTTAGAGAGTTACAGCTCTGGCTATACACTTTTGACGATATTTAATAATTGTCCCAATTGTCCTAAGGTTAACCACACTGTTTATACAAATTTGAGATAACTTTTTAAAAGCCAAAGTTTAATATAGGGAACACTTACCTTATCTGCAGTTGACTTTTACAAGTGGAAAACAGCTCCTTCATGGTGTACTGATAAAAAATGATCTTAACATCCTTTATCCACAAGGCTTGAGTCGGTTAATCAGTCACGATTATCCGCTGAGCTAATGTTTACTCCTCTCATAAAGTGTATGGAGCACTCTTAATTTTCAAGAAACTCACAGATGCCCCTGCATCGCGCACACACACACACACACACACAGAGTTTTCACACAGACCAACTCCTTCCTATTTCTTCTCAGTGACATGACAGTTTTGAAGCATGGCGTCCAGAGGTGACGTCATCATCCCTCTCCAGGAAATAACAGAGAGAGAAACTGAGGCAGAAGGAACTGTGTTAGTGAACAATATAAAGGAACCCAGCCCATGGGGCGGGAGAAGAAATCTGTACCTTTTTCCTGCTGTCTCCCAACAGCAGAATCCCAAAGCAAGGAAGAGCTGGGTGTGGGGGCGTGGCGGGGATCCCATGTGCAGTTTGTCTCAGTATCGGGGATCCGGTGTGAGTTTGTCCCAGTATCGGGGATCCCGTGTGAAGTTTGTCCCAGTACACCTTACCTTTTTTGGCTTAGCATGTTAGGTTGTGTATGCCAGGAACTCCTCAGTAGTGTAAATAGAAAGCAATTTTAAAGCTTTATCCATTTATCACTAAATTGGTCTTCTACTTTAGCCCAGGCAGGCCTCGACTCTTGCACCCCCTCCTCTCTCCCCTTTGCACACCGATTTAAATTTGCTCCCTGCTCCTTCTGGGGTTGACACTGTTTAAAATTTCTCGGACCGCTTCGCCCACCTCTGTCTGTATTATTGGTGATTACTAGATTTCTCAATTAAATAGGAAGAGAGAGAAGTGATTATGCTATATTTATGAAGCTCTAATTTATTATACTCTGTTGTATTCATAGAATAAAGGTTTTGTGAATTACTACGGACCACAGAGATTTGGGAAAGGACAGAAAATCCAAACGGACCGAATTGGGTTGGCGCTACTGAAGAGTGAAATGGTAAGAATTCTCAAAATTATCATTTTAACCCATCGTTCATATTTATTACATATGCGCACTGCACGTATGTGCGTGCATATATGCTCACACATACTATGCCTTGTGTCTATCATTGGAGATTTATTAGACAGCTACCGTATTCTTGGATTTACATTACAGGAAAACAGAGTATCCACAATAGCCTCGTGTTTAGTTTTTGTCTGAGAAGACAGACCTGACCAGTGATTGCTTGAATCTATAACTGAATAAGAGAATCATTGTAGAAGAACCCACAGCTCCACAGATCAGGCAGTGACATACCTCTACCTTTGCTGAGTTCTGCTCATATACACCAGACTGGAAACGTGTGGGGGAGGACTGTGCAGGCATAGGTACCAAGGGAGGGCATCATGAGAGCCAACTTGGAGGCCTGTTCCTGTAGCTGGCACACCACGTATTCTTTCCTGGCTTACAGCACAACCTTGATAATCTTTACATTCTGTGAGTCAGCTTACATGAGCACTAATTTTGTGATCTGGGACTTCTCAGCTTGTTATATTTTGTTTGGTTATCTTGTTGAGATTGCTCAGTCTTTTCTATCCATCACACCCCCGCAGTCCTCAGCATGTGACAGAGGCTTAGTATTTGCTTGGACGTTAGCTTAGTTTGCTTCTTACAGCTGTGACAGGACACCATGACCGAAAGCAACCTGGGGAGGAAAGGGTTTGCTTGGCTTTCAAGCATCGTCCATCACCAGGGGAAACTAAGGCAGGAACTCAGGGCAGGAATCTGGAAGCAGGAACTGAAGCAGGGGCCTGGAGGAGTGCTACTTACTGGCTTGCTCCCGTGGCTTGTTCCTCTTGGTTTTTTTTTTTTTTTTTTTTTTTTTATACATAATCCAGGCCCACCTGCCCGAGAGCTGCACCGCTTACAGCGAGACAGGCCCTTTCCACATTATTCATTGAATCAAGAAGGTGCTCTACAGACTTGTCCACAGGCCAATCTGATGAGGACATTTCCTCAATTGAGGCGCCTTCATCTCAGATGATCTGGGCGTGTGTGTCAAGTTGACAGAAAATCAGCTGGCACCATATGCATTAGCTTTTAATGAGCATTTATTTGGATCAATGCTAAGATTTATCTATTTATTTAATGTATGTGAGTACACTGTAGCTGTACAGATGGTTGTGAGCCTTCATGTGGTTGTTGGGAATTGAATTTTTTTAGGAACTCTGCTTGCTCTGCAAACCCGCTTGCTCTGGCCCTGCGAGCTACATTCTTATGTTCTTAGAAAGAAGTTCTAGTGTACACACAGTGATACAGTAACAGGAACCAAGTAGATACCTTTTCTAAATAAAAAAAAAGAAATGGCATATATATGTATGGTTTGAAATAAACTATTAGAGTGTTAAATGAAATATATTTTGGCATTGGCCAAGTCTGTGTGTTTATGTCATGCCTTTGTGTTCGTGTTCTTATTTCAGCTGAGTAAAAAGTGGCAGAAAAGGGAGCTGTCCTCACATACATAAAATAAAAAGAAAGAAAGAAAAGAATGACGGAAATGTGATTACAGAAGTGCTGGGGTGGGGGCGCTTTTCCCGTGTAATAGTTTGGTTGTTACTTTGTATCGAAGGTCACCTCTACATGTGAAGCTGAAGTGTTTGAAGCTTAATGAGGAAATTGCAGCAACATTTCAGCCCCTTAAGGATGCCCAAGAATTTGCCTCTTTTTTTTTTTTTAAGTAATCAGTCATTTTTTTAAAAACATGTTTACTTGGTTAATTTCTCCAGATGAAGGCCATAAAATTATTTCTTACACCAGAAGACGTGGATGATCCTGTCAATAAAGCAAAGCAATACTTTCTCCGAACTGGTACGTAGGTTTCTTTACTGATCTGTAGTAGTACAGGCACACACTAACGCCCCGCATGGGCCTCTCCTCCAAAGTGCACACACTAAGAAACAGCAGAAACAGCTGAGCTGGGAGACCAAAGAGACCAAAGAGACGGATAGGAGGACTTTGCGTTGCGAGCCATTTTACAGCCCGACACAGGTACTTCATTTTGGCCACCTCACTTTGTCTGTCCTAACTGTACCTCGGGGGAGGGGGTGGTAAGAAGAGGCAGGAACTACTTACTGAATTTCCCTTTGCTATAGGAAGTCCTAGAGGGGGTGATAGGATAAAGCACAAGTGAGGAGTGGGGTGTCTTTGGCAGGCTGTGCCAAGCAAGGTACCCCTGAGAATTTATACCAGGCAACAGAACTGGTATAAGAGGTTTATTGGGGGAGGGGAGAGCTAAGGGGGACATGGCGGGACATGGCAGGGGGAGAGAGACAGACAAGAAGACAGGGAGACAGAGAGAGAAAAGGGGCAGGAGAGGGGAAGGGGGAGGGGGAGGGGAAGAGGGAGAGGAGAAGGCAGAGAGGGATCTGGGGTGACTGGAGGCCCTTTTATGTGAGGTACTTGCCTGGCAGCAAGTGATGACATAGCAGCTGCTAGGTCCCTGGGATCAGGCCAGTGGGATAGCCTAAGCTAACAGGGAGTCCACTTCACACCGCGGGCCACCGATGGCAGTAGGGCCCCAGCAAGCATTGCAGCCCCTGACTGGGTCTGTGACCTCGAGTTTCTTAGAATTGTTTCTGAGGGGCTGTTGTGTAGTCCTGGCTCCACTTTGAACACTTCAGTCTGATATGTATATACAGAATCGTTCACAGGTGCACACAGGCAGTGCGAGTCTACTGTCAAGGATTCCGTAGCTTTAGCACACCCAAGAAGTACCCAGTACATTTATCAAATACCAGTCACGAGGCCCTCCGTGAATACGTGTGTTCGGAGCTCAGCAGTGTACATTTTAAAAAGCGTCCCATTAGCTAGGCTACAGATTGCTGCTGCTGATTCTGCTGATGTTCCATTGGATGCCCATAACTCCTCCTTAGAAACTTCCAGACCCCTCCAGCAGGCCAGCTTACTTGATCCTTGGTGATGGGTTCTTTTTATTTAGCAGTCTTCTGAATTAGATTAACTCTGCTCTAAGTGAAGGGGTCTGGTCAGCCATTCCTATTGCTGGGTTCATTTGCTATTTCTTATTTTTCAAGGAAAAGAAAGGCTTAAAAAAAAAAAGCAAGCTTTTCAAGCATAATTGGGTTTAATCAGTAATGCTCAGTGTCTCCACAAAGGATTGCCTTTCATTTATGCTGCTTGGAAAGGCATCCCACAAGCAGCTCTGCAGTGGGAGTGACTACGGGCTGATTTGTTCTTCATTTCAGAGGATGCCAAAGGCACGCTTTCACTGATGCCCGAGTTCCGGGTTCGAGAGCGTGTGCTGCTGGAGTCATTGCATCGCTTTGGCGTGACGGAGGAAGGCTGCGTCCGGGCCTGGTTCTCCTTCCCCCATTCCATGCGCATATTCTACATCCACGCATACAGTAGCAGGGTTTGGAACGAGGCAGCATCTTACAGACTGGCAGCCTATGGACCCAAGGTGGTGGAGGGGGACCTGATCTGCTCGGATGAAGATGCGGACGAGCATTTCCCAAGCAGTAAAGTGAGTACCTGCCACCAGAGGTGACTCGTCACACCGGGGATAGTAACTCTGTTTGCTCGTCTCCTTCTGACCACTGAGAATCAACCCATGTTACTAAGCAAAGAAACAGTCAGAGGTACAGAGTAAAAGGTGGTAAAGCTTCCCCTAAAGAGCACGCTTCCAAACACACGCACACACACGCACACGCACACACATACAAACACACACACATACACACACATACACACATGCACACACACATATACATACACACATACACACAAATACATACACACAAATACATACACACATACACACACATACACATACACACACATACACACATGCACACACACATATACATACACACATACACACACACTTCCAAACACACACACACACATACACATACACACACATGCACACACACATATACATACACACACACATACACATACACACACATACACACACACATGCACACACATACACATGCACACACATACACATACACACATACACACAAATACATACACACATACACACACATACACACACACTTCCAAACACACACACACACATACACATACACACACACACATGCACACACACATATACATACACACATACACACACACATACACACAAATACATACACACATACACACACACTTCCAAACACACACACATACACACACTGCACAGGGCGGTCCTCTTAAAAACAAGAGTGAGCCGTCCAGAGTGGGCACGCCCACATCCCCAAGCTTGGTGCTCTCTCTTCCCCCTCCTACTCAGCCAGCATGTGCCCTCCAGCTTCCTCTCTGCTTTCCCCCCAAGGAAGTTCCGTCATGATGCTATGAGGATATAGGATGCTAGAAAACTTGCTTTTCCCATTTCTTCCCTGTCCAGCTGGCATTTTTACCTCCTTGAGTTCGAACTAAATTAGTGAAGCCGAATCCCGTGCTTCTCTTAAGAAAGTTCAAATAGTAGTGTAAAACAAAAGGAAGAAAGAGTTTTCCTCTGACATTATCTTAAGTCAGTTTCAAAATGTGCTTAAAAACAGGGATGAGGCCCTGAGCGGTAGGTACTTCATCCTGAACACTGTAAAATCGTTAGGTTTTGGGGAGTAAAGGGTTTCAGATAGACAGTCCTTTAACTCGCATTCTGTAGAAATGAGAGCTGAGGCCCAGATGGGAATCACCAGTGTAGCGTGCCTAAGAAGACCCAGGAGTCTGAGCGGGTCTGGAGGAACCAGAATGTAGATCTAGGAGTCAGGTGATAGAGATACATCACGCCCAGCACTTCAAAACTAGAGGAAAGGTTGACTCTGAGCTTTGCCTAAAGAAAGCTTCACCTAGATGAACGCTGGACTCCATATCTACAAATAGTTTCAGGTAATACAAATCTACGTCAGACTAATACGAAGAGAACCCAGCATGAAGTTATCGGCCCAACTTCTGAAACCCATGATCTATTCAGGCACCGCAATGTCTCAACCCCGACCTCTGCAAGAGTAGCAAGCTCTCCTCACAGCTGAGCATCTCTCCAGCTGAGAGCGGCTTACTCTGTGACGCTGTGAGCCAAGCTTCTCAAGCGTCATATATCACACACCTCCTTCCTTCCCTTCCTGTCTATGGCGCCTACAACCATTCTCTGAAACAAATACTGGCAAACAGCACCCTGGGTACAATATGACTGTTTCCTGGGGATTGGGTGGCTGAAGGGCAGGGCTGGCTCTGCAGAAGCAGACATTCAGTTCAGCAATAATTCATTGGTGTGGGAGGAAAGCCTTACCTCACAGCGGCCACGGCTACAGCTTGCCCACTTCAGTAGTGTGTAGTCAATGCAGAAAGGACCAGTCTGTGTTTATGTAGTGGGCTTCTCTGGAGATGGTGATTGTAAAGAGATGGTGTTTGGGCATATGTATATTCAGTGTGTGAGTCAGAGTCAGGGAACAGTGAGGTAGGTAGAGCACTTGGGAACTACTCATTTCCATTGTATTTTATAAAACTAGGTTCATCTGGTGACCAAAGAAGAGGAGTCGGCCCACACATATGCACTGCACCAGGTAAACGTGGTGACAAGTCACTATCACTTAGATTTAAATAAGCTTGTCGGCTAGAGACAAATCTGACCCTCCCTTCTTAGGTAACTTTTAGATTAAGTAATGATTTATTTCCTAATAACATGCTTCTTTGATAAATTTATGCTTATAACAGATTTATTATGCTATCATTTACATCCTAAAAGTTTAATTTATGTTTGCTTCTGATAAGCAGATATAATCATACGAACACTGAGACATGTAGTAAGAGCAGTTCACGTCTCCCTCAGACCTCCCAGAGTTCACGTCTCCCTCCAGTGCTTCCCAGTGTCTGACCATTAGTCCTGTTTCCAGGGATGCACTAATCCTGTTTCACGAGAATCACCAATTTACTTTTGATTCTATCTTAACCGTGCTCTGCCCTTGGAGTAAAACGTCACGTGAATAGTGCCGCACAGCGTCTACGTGGCCTTTGTCGAACCTTCCTACACCACAGCTTCTAAGTCTGTAGGCCGTGACCCCACCGTGGAACGTGGGAGCTGTGAAACCTTCGGTGGCAGCCGAGGTTTCTGAGTGCACACTGACAGAAAGTTAGCCAGAAACCAAACGCAGAATGCACCCAGGGTGTTTGTAGAAGCGTTCGTTCGCTGTTCACCAGTGTTGTGTCATGTGACCTCACTGCAGACCAGGTTCCGCGTCACAACACACGGGCCTTGCACTGTGAGCACTGTATGCCCAGCCATGCAGGTGGTGGAGATGATGATGATGAGGAGGAGGATGTTGGTGATGGTGATGATGGTGGTGATGTTGATGTCGCCTGAAACACCTCAGCTCAGATTCCAGGCTATTACATATTAGCCATTGTAGGTTTTACTGCACATACAAAAATTTTTCTGTTTTCAAAAAAACGGATGTCTTACTTCTGGAAAACAAGGACTTAATCTTTTTCTAGCATCATCCATCAGCATGTAAATATCAGGTTAGCGAATGCCCGGGCTGCATCGCACTAGGACACATGATTTTAAAAGTTGCCGTTCTGGTTGCTGACTTTTAAGAGGGACAGTCAGCTGATACTGATCTGGGATTAGGACGGAATTTTCAGCAGTTTCTGAGATGGCTCTAAGTATACTTTCTGCCATCCTGGGCTATGTGTCTGCGTGAAGCAACACGCTTGACGGTGAGGATTGTAGGATACAGACATCCGTCAACTCTGGAAAACACCGAAGACACTTCTGTCCCACACTTTCAAATATTCAGCCAAGATTTAATGCTCCGGATGAAATAAACAGCATTAATCTCATTAGCACGCAGATTTCTTTAATAATTTAATGATAATTGTCTTTAATAAATGACAGAATTATATGCATAACAAAAAAATCACCCTGAGATATAACTTGTATGATAATAAACTTGTATGGTCATAAACCAGCCAGTTTTATAGAGTTACATACCTAGGGTAACATACAAATTTCTTGGATAATAAGGGTTACGGTCGAACCATGTTTCAGAAGCCCGGCCGTAGCCCAGGCTAGGTTCCAACTCATACTTACACTGCTTCAGCCTTCTGCATGCTGACCTAGACCCTAACGTGCCTGGCTTCTTATACATTTGATGCCTTTTGCCCATTTTTCTAAACACCTTTTAGCATTGAAGTGTACTGTCCAGCAGTCAGCAGAGAAGCCACCCTTAGGGAGCACGGCCTTAGTCATGGACATGCAGCCAACAAAACAGAAATACTCGCTGGTGCCTGTTTGCTTTTCAATAGAAGGAATCTAAGATTGTCACACAAGTTAGCAGGGCTAGCAGTAGAGACTGTCCTGTGTGTCACCGAAGACTTCACTTGTAGGATTGCGTGCTTTCAGAGAATTGGTCTTTACTGGATACATAAACGAACCTTTGTTTTTGAATTACGGTTCGCCCAGCGATATCTGATGCAAGCTGATTACCACAGCTCTCCTGACTCTTTGGGTTTTTTGTTTGTTTGTTTGTTTTTGTTTTTTTGAGACAGGGTTTCTCTGTATAGCCCTGGCTGTCCTGGAACTCACTCTGTAGACCAGGCTGGCCTCGAACTCAGAAATCTGCCTGCCTCTGCCTCCCGAGTGACTCATTGGTTTTAGCTGTTTTCTTTATCAGATAACATTATAGTTAGCCTAGGTAATACCCAAAACAAGTCTCAGGCCAGCTGTCCTATTTATAGCCTGACACTGTTTCTACAAAGCTGGGGGCCAGTCATACAGGTGAGACATGGTCGCATATCTTTCCGAAGGCTAATCCACAGGCCGTGGTTTCTCCCTCCCCTCCCAGGTGGTTCTGCCCGTGCTTGGATACAATGTTCAGTACCCGGAGAACCAAGTAGGGCGGTGGTACCAAGAAGCCCTCAGCAGGGATGGACTGCAGGCCTGTAGGTTCAGGGTGCCCGCCCTGAAGCTGAACGTACCCGGATGCTACAGGCACATCGTGAAACACCCCCGCAACGTGTCACACCGACTAGTCCATCCTGACCCCGCCACCGAAGAGGCCCGAGTGGAAGGTCCCCACTCCGATGATCCAGCCTCATCGCTGTCCTTGTCCTTCGACCTTGACGCTTCGTGTTACGCTACGGTTTGTCTGAGGGAAATGATGAAGGGCGACATTTAAACCCACACACCCTGATGTCGCCGCGTGCGTGCGGGGCGCACGGAAGCAAGGGTAGCTGTGGTTCTTAGGGCTCCGCCGTGAGCTTCGCGGTTCTCGCTCCTCACTTTTCACAGTGTCCTGAGAGGTCGGGGTGTGATGTATTAACGTAAGCACCGGTGTCTTAAGTTTAAAGCTATATGACCGTGCTCTCTAAGGTCATGCTTCAGGGATTTTTCTCCGGTCGAGAAAGTTCCAGGTCTTTGGAGCACCACTCTTAGCACGGGCTGCTCCACGTCACTCTTGAGAGGTGGAGAGAGAACACTGCCCACGCTGCTTGGAGAGGTGATGGCGAAACCTCGGTGCTTTTCTCCGGCACTGCCTCCTTTCCACCGCGAAGTGCAAGGGCAATATCTGTTCTCATAATGTATTTATGAGATCTTCTTTGAAGAAGACTGAAGATTTTCTTTAAAAATTTTATACTAGTTTTTTTTTTTACCTGTTTTCCTAACTGTTCGTTGTTTTCTACCACCTAAAACTCAGACTTTATACTCCTGTCGGTACCCACGTTCTATTTCTGACACATACCAATGACATTGGAAATGGTATTGATTCTCTTTGAAAATAAAGACATTCTCGATTTCTTGAGTTACTATAGAATTGTCTCTATGTTTTATACTGCAAAAAAAGAAAACATATTGTCCATTTGGAATGTGTTGGCTTGCTTTAATTGTCCCACACCATAAATCATCTTTAATCATTTAAGTTCAGGTAGAGAGGTGACTTATTTACCAGGAAGACCTTTCCCGATGATCATTTCATTGCCAGTAATATATCATGATGAAATTTAAAAATCTGCGTGGAATATTGCAGACCAGCAACAGCAGATTTTTGTATGTCTATGCTAAATTATACCCATTTAAGGAATATTAGAGCTAGGAGATAAAATCCAAAAGAAGCAAAAGTTTTCTATGGAATGCAAAATGTGATTTTTGTTGCATATTCTTCTATATCAGTGGAACTCAACCTGTGAGGGTCATGACCCCTTTGGGGGTCAAATATCAGATACCCTGCATTTCAGATATTTACTTTATGATACATAACAGTAGCAAAATTACAATTAGGAAGTAGCAACAAAATAACTTTATGGTTGGGGGTCACCACAGCCTGAGGAACTGTGTTAAGGGGTCACAGTGTTAGGAAGGCTGAGGACCCCGGTCTCGGTTCTGTATATTAGAGAGCGAATCAGAAGTCAGTTCAAAGTCTACCCGTAAAGAACATAAGATGAGCTGAGTCAGATCATTAGCATGCATAGTTACTATAGTTGTTGATGCACATTTAGTAGCATTAGAAAATGTTTTAGAGGAGCAACACGCATGTTTTACACATGCCATGCTCACCAGTGAGAAGCATATTTTAGTGCTGACGAAGCTCCGTTCCAGGCATCGCATATGCTAAGCAAATGCAGTCTCTCAGCTATATTTGTATTTCTTTCAGTATCCTTTCAATTAAAAAAATTATAAAAGAATGTTAAAACAAAAACAAAACCCCATAGCCACTGGGGACTAGCTGCCCCAGCTACTATTTATTCAAGACCCTGTGCTTCCTGCTCAACAGTCACAGAGGGGACACTAACACAGATATTACTGTCATCAGTTAATGTAAGTACAGTGTGTTGAAAAGAGGCCGGGCACTCCACTGCTGTTACATGTCTGCAGGCGCAACTTGGAAGAGAAGAAAAGAAAATGGCATTCTATTAAGATGATGAGTATTCAATTTAATATATATATATGTATATATATATATATAAATTTTATGTGTGTAATGTAATGACTAAATATATATATTATGGCCATATATGATAGGATATTACATGGTATGTCATATGATATTATATATCATCTTTGTTACCTTTCTGTTCCTGCCATGAAAAACCTTAACAAAAGCAATTTAAACGTGAAAGGGTTTATTCTGGCTCCCAGGTCCAAGGTGCAATCTGTCATGGCAAGGAAGTCATAGCAACAGAATCCCTGAGGGCTCGGGTCACCACAGTCAGGAAGTTGGGAACAGCAGGGATACTCGTCACTCACATTTTCCTTTTTATACAGTCCAGGATCCAAGCACTGGGAATGGCGCCGCCTGTTGTGGGTAAGGCTTCCTGCCCCAATCCCTCTAAACAGGATAATTCTTCACATGTGTGCTGAGGGTGGTTGTCTTCCAGGTGACTCTAATCTCCTAAAATTGACAATCGAGATTACCCATTACAGCTGCTTCAGCAATCTCAAAATACAAATGAAGTTGGATATTATGGTACCGTTAGTTTTAAAAACTGCCCTCGTGATTTTAGCGATGATTGAAAATGAAGTAATACTCTATTAAGTAGTAAAACTTGGGAGGGGAGGGATATTTTCATTTCCTCAGTGAAATTATATTTTATGAACTAAATATGAAAGTCAGCTATATAAAACTTAACCTAATGCTCTTTTAAATAGCGTTTCTTAGAAACTGTCAAGCATTTAAAACATGCTGTCATTAATATTCTTTTCTTGACCTGTAGGTGGCACTGTAAGCTTATATTTCTCATAAAGTAACCGGAGCCAGCAAAAAGCATAACTTAGTTATCCATCATTACTAGAACATTATTTAGCTGTTACTCATACCAAAAGTCGTTCCATTTAACAGTATTTGGTATGAAATATATTTTTTAATTCCAAGGACCTTATTATGTCTTAAGAACCAACTGATGATAGCTTCATAAGCATAACCTTTGCTCTAGTTTTAATTACCAAGGTTACATTTGAGACTAATGGTGCGTAAGGACCAGGAAGGTGAACAGTCTGAACTTTGAGGTGTTTGGCTGTATTACCACAGTGAGGGGGTGTGAACCCCCGGCCTTGCTCACCCTAAGCAAGTGCTCTGCCGGCTGAGCTGAGAGCCACACCGCATTTTATCAAGACACAACTGCCTTGTTTTTGTTTGTTTGTTTTGTAACTTGTAAAAGTTGAAATCTCGGTAACTTTATACAGTTAACATTTATTAGCATTGTATAAGTATCTCTCATATTAATCCATACTCCCCCCCAACCCCCATTGGGAATGTAATATTTTCTGCTTTGGGCAGTTTAGAAGCCTATCTGAGTGACCTGTCTCAGATCAGACAAGATGTGGTGTGGAGTTGAACTTGACTATGCTTCCTAGGTGTCTTACATAAGGTCACTATCGCAAAAGCAAGTTGGGGAGGAAAGGGCTTATTTCACACAGAGCTACATGTAATAGTTCATCAACAAAAGCCTTGAGGGCAGGAAGTTAAACAGGGCAGGAACCTGGAGGCAGGAGCTGATGCAGAGCCCATGGAGGGATGCTGCTTACTGGCTGGCTCCTCATGGCTTGCTCAGCCTGCTTTCTTATAGAATCCAGAACCACTAATCCAGGATGGCACCACCCACAATGGGCTGGGACCTCCCTCTTTGATCACTAATTGAGACGATGCCTTATAGCTGGAGCTCATGGAGGCATTTCCTAAATTGAGGCTCCCTCCTTTTGATGACTTTAGCTGCTTTCAAGTTGACATAAAACCAGCCAAGACACCAGGTCCTGGCTTTCACCCATTTTGCCTTCTGAGAGCAAGCTCTGTGGTAATAATTTCTCTGTCTATAAACTTAATACTGTCTTCTGCTGCTGGTCAGGCACATGGTGGATGTCTTGAGGGAGAAATAATATTCCTTCTGAGATGCCAATCTAAGTAGAAGATCCAAATTATTCTGGTGTCATTCACATATTTGAGTATGTACCACAGGGGTATATTAAAATCGCTATAGCTGATAGGAAACCTAGTTGATACCTGAGGCAATTCTAAATGTCACAGGAAAAGCTTAGTGACGAAGTTTAGTCCTAATTCAGAGCTAGCTTCTCTAGTCCTTCCAGAGGGCGTTCTGCTTAAAGAAGAAGCGAGTCGACTGATTCTAGTTTATAACACGACTGGCATTTGCTGGTTCACTTTATTATTATTATTATTATTATTATGTTCACTTTATTATTATTATTATTATTATCATTATTATTAATTATTCTTTCATAAAATACATCCAAACCAGTTTCCCCTCTCTCCACTTTTCCCAGCTCCTCCTTCCCCTCTTCCTCTGTTTTTTTCCTTCAGAAAAGTACAGAGTTCCCAGGACGTCAACCCACATAGCATAACAAGCCACACTAACACTGGGCACAAACACTCTTACCAGGGCTGGGCCACGCAAGCTAGTGGGAGGAAAAGGGTCCCAAGAGCAAGCCAAAGAGTCAGAGACCGCCCCACTTCCACTATTAGGAATCTCACAAAAACACCAAGGCTAACAACCAAAACATATGCAGAGACCCTAGCGATGACCCACACAGGCTCCGGCATTGCTCCTTCAGCCTCTATGAGTCCTGCTTAGTTGATTCCATGGTCCGTATTCTCCTGGTGTCCTGGACAGCTCTGGCTCCTACAATCATTCCTCAGCTTTGTCACGGGGTTTTCCGGAGCTCCAAGGGGAGGGACCTGAAGGCAGAGTCACATTTTCAACAGAAGCTACAGACCGCCTGCTTAGTTACAGCACAGACACACACTCGAGTGGCTCCAAGTTGAGGGCGTTCTGGAGATGCAGAAGGAAAGAAGATGACCTTGGCACAAACGACACCATGTTAGAGGCACCATTCCCATCTTAAAACCATCACATAGACCCCCAACACCTGCCAAAACGAGCACAGAGTCTTATTCTATAATTTTTGGCTTCTGTAGTTCTGCTTTTTGCTAACTGAAGTGTCACAACCAGGATGTGACTTTTGTGCCTAAAGGCAAAGGGTTGTAAGGCTTGGGGCAGCATGATCTGGGCACATTCCCGTGCAGCTGCCAGCCAGCAATGCTATCTTTTTTTGCTTTTGCAATGTCCCTGTGGTGGTCTCCGCTGGGCTTCCCTCATAACAACGTTCGTTCATTTCTGTACTGTGTGCAGATGCCATGATGTCAAGGGACAGCTTAAGTCAAGAGACACTCAAAGGAATGAGTTCTTCCAACACGTGGGTCCCTGGGAAGGAACTCAGCTGTCAGGTTGGGTGGTAAATGCCTTTACTGGCTCAGCAGTCTCGTGGCCTGAATGACAATGCAATTTGAATGAATGAATCAGTGTAAGATGTTTCTCAGTTAATGACCAAAAGAGTAAATACCACTAGCCACTATTTGATATTCATTAGGTTTATGGGACCTTGAGAAGAAACGTCTGGGGTTAACTTTACAGAGTAGAATGCGCTGCCATATGTGTGGTTGTATGTGTGTTAAACAATAAGAGCAAGGGACTGGGGTACACGGTCATTTATCACGTAACTAGGATCCAGGATGAAGTGGAACTCCTAATTTTGAACCTTGAACTATAACTGCCTCTAGGAGTCTTCATTCCCTAAAAAGACTAGGTCCCATCCCAGCGTTATTGAAAGTATCCTGCATTGTGTTAAGGAGTTAGAGGCCTCAGCCCAACTGAAAACACATCGTTCCTTATATACATTAAATTGTGTATTGCACACTGCTAGAGAGAGTAGAGGCGTGTATGAAGATGAACCATCTTAGTACCTTAGACCATTCTGCACATACGCTGAGGCTGGAGAGAGGGCTCAGAGGTTAAAGCAATGACTGCTCACTCTCCCAGAGGTCCTGAGTTCAGTTCCCAGCAAAACACATATACAACAGGGAACCTATATAAAACTATACGCTTATCTCTTTGTGCGTTTCTCCATTTTCCTCTCGTTTTAGTTCACACCCCCACACTCTCTACCTTCACTTGAAAAGTGATTTCTTTCCTACAATAGCCATGAGGCATCATAAGTGGGTGACTTCAGATGACATTCCCATGACCTCTGCTCTGTACCAGGGGCTGCGTAGTTCCCTCCGAAGAGTTGCTAGGAGCCAGCCTTCAACTTTGGTGCCTTTTTGTTTTTTTGTTTTTTTGTTTTTTTTTTTGGTTTTTCGAGACAGGGTTTCTCTTTATAGCT
Source organism: Mus caroli (assembly GCF_978045245.1). Taxonomy (NCBI): domain Eukaryota; kingdom Metazoa; phylum Chordata; class Mammalia; order Rodentia; family Muridae; genus Mus; species Mus caroli. The sequence goes on from NW_028227271.1 coordinate 9,681,484, forward strand.
CTGGCTGTCCTGGAGCTCACTTTGTAGACCAGGCTGGCCTCGAACTCAGAAATCCGCCTGCCTCTGCCTCCCGAGTGCTGGCATTAAAGGCGTGCACCACCACGCCCGGCTTTGGTACCTTTTTGGATTTCACAGTGGGTTATGCCCTTGCCCCTACAACCCCTCACAGCGTACCTGACTGTTCCTCGGGCCTTGTTTTTCTCAGAAAAGCTGGAGGCTACCAGCTGATTTTCTCTGCCTATTTTCAAACGCTTAAATTTTTTGTATCATGCAACCATTTTTCCAGATGATATGTTCAATAAAAATATTTTGAAAATATAATTATTCCAGTGGCAGTTGAATGGGCTTTCTTGGGAGCTATTGGGACATATTCCTACACCCTATACATCTTCTTTGATAAGACAAGTGAACAAACTTGTCACTTCCAGCCCTTAATTACTGTGTCTATAATACTGTGTCTTCTAAGACATGAGTTAGAACGTAGACAGGTCTCTATTTAAACAACTCCCAGGGGCTTCTGTGAACATGGTGGTGCAAGAAGGCAAGTTTCTTGTTCTCCTACAAATCATGCACAGACAATAAAGAAAGGGACGATGTTGACATCCTGGAGACAACAGAATAAGCAAAGGTAAGGTGTGTGTGAGCACCACCCGAACCAGCCTGTACCTGGGGAAAGCCGTGTGACTGTAAGGTAGCATCAGAAATCTCCGTTAAAACAGACACCCTCTTCCCTCTTTCTGTGTATGATGTGTGTGCGTGTGTGCATGAGTGTCTGTCTCTGTGTATGTGTATATGTGTGTGCATGAGTATCTGTGTGTGTGTGTGTATATATGTGTGTGCATTCCTGCCTCTCTCTCTCTCTCTCTCTCTCTCTCTCTCTCTCTCTCTCTGTGTATGTATGTGTATGCATTCCTGTCTCTCTTTCTCTCTCTCTCTCTCTCTCTCTCTCTCTCTCTCTCTCTCTCTCTCTCTGTGTGTGTGTGTGTGTGTGTGTGTGTGTGTGTATGAAGGTCAACCCTGGGGAATCTTCACCAATATCTCTTACTCTCTGAGTCAAGCTTTCTCACTGAAACTTGAGCTTACTGTTTCTAGCAGAGGATCCTCCTGTACTCCCTTTCCTGTTTCCTCAACACTGGGTTATTACCATTGCCACAGCCAGCACACATGGATGCTGGGATCTGAACTCAGATCCTTTTACCTGCACAGCAAGCACTTTACCCACGGTGCTGGCTCCCCAGCCCTGAAAGTACATTTCAAAAGCAGCAACAAGCCCTTCCTAAGTAGAAATGTTGTATCATTTATGTGTAAGAAATTAAGCCAGGCTAAATCAGGTTTGGAGCTAGAGAGTCAGCAAGCACTGTGGAAGCAGAAAAACCTTAATGTGAGAAAGCTGGCAACTTATTGTGTTTTCTTTTTCCTAGCCAAAAGTCAGGAAATCTAAAACTTGATAACAAGTAATAAAGGGTTAGGGGTGGATACAACCTTAGTGCAGGTGGTTTAATGTGGAAGACAACAGCAGAATTTATGAGCTGCTACAAAAACATGGCGAAGAAGAAGAAGAAGAAGAAGAAGAAGAAGAAGAAGAAGAAGAAGAAGAAGAAGAAGAAGAAGAAGAAGAAGAAGAAGAAGAAAGAAGAGAGGGAGGGAAGGGGAGGGGGAGGAGAGGAGGAGGAGAAGAAGAAGAGGAAGAACAACAAAAAAGTGACCAACACACATATTTGTTTGTTTTTTTGTTTATTATTTGTTTATTTATTTATTTAAAATTTTTGTTTTTTCTTCTCATTCCCTCATTGTTTCTCCTCTTCTCTTTTTTTTTCCTTTTTGGCTTTTTTCAAGATAATTTTTTTTCTATGTAGTCCTGGCTGTCCTGGAGCTCACTCTATATACCAGGTTGGCCTTTAATTTACACAGATCTGCCTGCCTCTCCTTCTGGAGGGCTGGGATTAAAGGCATGTACCACAACAGTCCAGACATTTCCCTCTAGTTTATTGAAAATAGATTATTTCTCCCTACAATGTATCCTTATTATAGTTTCCCCTCCCTCTGCTTTTCCCAGTTCCTCCCCACCTCCCATCCCCTTCTGGATCTACTTTGTCTCTCATTAGAGAAGAACAGTGTCTTCTTATTCAGGTTTGCATTCCTGCACAAAACATCACCACCAAGAAGCAAGTTGGAGAGGAAAGGGTTTATTCAGCTTACACTTCCACACTGCTGTTCATCACCAAAGAAAGTCAGGACAGAACTCACACAGGGCAGGAACTTGAAGACATGAACTGATGCAGAGGCCATGGAAGACTGCTGCTTACTGGATTGCTTCCCATTGCTTGCTCAGCTTTCTTTCTTTCTTTCTTTCTTTCTTTCTTTCTTTCTTTCTTTCTTTCTTTCTTTCTTTCTTTCTTTCTTCTTTCTTTCTTTCTTTCTTTCTTAATATTTTTTTATTACGTATTTTCCTCAATTACATTTCCAATGCTATCCCAAAAGTTCCCCATACCCCCCCCCCCACTCCCCTACCCACCCATTCCTACTTTTTGGCCCTGGCGTTCCCCTGTACTGGAAAGTTTGTGTGTCCAATGGGCCTCTCTTTCCAGTGATGGCCGACTAGGCCATCTTTTGATACATATGCAGCTAGAGACAAGAGCTCTGGGGTACTGGTTAGTTCATAATGTTGTTCCACCTACAGGGTTGCAGATCTCTTTAGCTCCTTGGATACTTTCTCTAGCTCCTCCATTGGGGGCCCTGTGATCCATCCAATAGCTGTGAGCATCCACTTATGTGTTTCAGCTTGCTTTCTTATAGAACCCAGGACCACCGGAAGCAGAAGGGAGCAGAGGCAGAGACACCCAGCCAGACATAATGCAGAGAGTCCTTAGCGTACACAGCTCTCATTAGGATTTTTCCAACAAATCCCTCTGCTCAAAGCTCAGGGAATCTCAGTGAAACGGAGTCAGAAGGAGTGTAAGAGCCAGAAGGGATGGAGGACAGCAGGAGAACGGGGCCCTCTGGATCATTTGAGCAGGATAGTTACATTGTAACAATACTGATCGATGAGAAAACACAAACAGTACTGGGCAGGAGAGGTAGCTCCACAGTTAGGAGTGCTTGCTGCCCTTGCAGAGGACGCTGTTTGGTTTCCCCATACTCATGTTTGGCAGCTCACAGTCATCTCTAACTCTAGCTCCATGGGATCCAACACCTTCTCCTGGCTCCCACCACTGCCAGTCCCCATGCCCACGTAGCAGAAACACCCTCTCACATATACACATAAATAAAAAGATTAAATCTTCTCTCTTAACGATGCCAATGTACTACCATTCAATGTAGAGTCAGTTAAACATGGCCCCAAACATAGCCAGATGTTTGTACGAGAGATATTACAAATGAATGAGAAAACTGCCAAGTTTCTTATAAACTTAATATGCAATTAGCATGTAAATTGGCAATTCTACTCCTGGATATTGATCAAAGATTAATAAAAACACACATCCATGAAAATTTTTAAAAAAGAATGTTTACAATAAAGTTATCTGTATTAGGTAATGACTGGAGAAAAATAAAGGTCCCTAAAAAGAAAAAGTATAAGCAAATAGTTGTCTATATCATGGAACAGAAAATTGGAAAGTACTGGCACATGCAGTAACATGCATGAATATGGAAAGCACTGTCCTGTTCCAGAGAGGCCGGAAGCAGAATGGAACACGTGGTATGACTCCATTTGTCTAGACCTCAAAGCAGGCAAAATAAACCACAGCAAAACAGAGCCACAGCTGCCTCAGTGTGCCTGTGAGGGTGGGGTCATGGAGGTGGGTAGTGGGGGATGGGGTAGTGGGGGTCGGGTACAGGGTGGAAAGGGTAGGGGTGAGGGGGTGAGGAAGGGGGATTGGGTAGGGGGGGATGAGGTAGAGGGGTGGGGTAATGGGGGTGGGATAGGGCATACAGGGGGGGTGAGAAAGGAGGGTTGGGTAGAGGGGATGTGTAGTGGGTGGTGAGGGAAGTGTGTTTGATTGTATCTAAGGACAAAAGTGACTGTCCTTGTGTGAAACATTTTCTATTGTGTTTCAGATGGTGTAAATGGATTTATGAACTTGCCCAAACCCGTTCACTGTGTGCACCTAAGGTCTGTGCACATCTGCCTGTAAATTATATTCAAATAGAACTCTCGCACAATGAGTGTGGTGGCTGTGACTCCTTCAACAGTGAGTCTTTCAGGACATGCGTTGGAATCAATTGCAGCCCAGACTTGGCTTTCGTCTTTCTAAAGACAGCCTGGCTGTTTACACACAGTGGGTGTGAGCCCTGTTCTGAGAGCCCTGTTGACTGGACTTTGACTTCTTCAGGGCTCTAGAGGATGTGGTGATCTATGCCCTAACGTCTTCTTCTTTCTTGGGTTGTCCAGCCATCCCATGCTCAGGAGGCGTTTTCCTGCCCACTCTTCCTCCTTTGCCCATCACAGACATTACACCCAACACATCTTTTGAATGTCTAATTGTCACTTGGCCTGCCCACTTCAAATTAAGTCGCAATGGAAACAAGATCAAATTTGTGGGCATTTCCTAGAAAAATTCTTTTCAGTAATGACTCTAAGATAAGCAAAAACTTGAGTCAGAATTTTAAAAAGAAGAATGCAAGCATAAAACATTTGTAGAAGTTCTAGGGTCAGACGGCTAGTCAGGGAATTCTTTAAAAAAAACTTTAAAAATACATAAAATTCTAATACTATTTATTTCAGAGTGCTCTATGGGGGTGTGGTGAGGTATGAGGGCAGGGGTTGTCTCAGCAGGTCCATGCCAAGGCATCCCTTCCCCCTGAGTGACCAGCCACACCATGGTATAGTATACAACAGAGTTTATTCAGGGCATGGGGAGGGGAGTTAAGAGGGCAGTAGAGGCAGAGAATGGCAGAGAGTGGGAGAGAGTAGAGAAGTAGAGGCCGGCCATGACCACGTGGAGAGAGGGGGAAGGGAAGAGCCCAAGAGGGCAAGAGAGAAGCAAGAGTAAGAGAGAGAGGAGGGGGCAAGCAGCCCCTTTTATAGTGGACCAGGGCTACCTGGCTATTTCCAGGTAACTGTGGGGCGGAGCATACCTGGCTGTTGCCAGGTAACTGTGGGGTGGAGTTTAGACAGAATGCTAACAAGGAGGTCTGTGACTAAGCCTGCTAATTACCTAAGGAAGGTTCTGTGCCCACAAGTACCTAGAGATTTCCATGTAGTTAGATATGACACATGATTGAATCCATGCTGTTTGAAAATGTTAATGAACTGATTTTATTTATGGACTTGTGTGTGTAGGCGCCAGGAGGAGCTTTTTGGTGATGCAGATGCCCGAGTCACCCACTCCTCTGTAAGCAATGCCAGCGAACTCAGGGGTTCACAAGTTATGCTTGAAAGAAATCACTTTGTCTGTCTGTCTCTGGTCCTTTCTCTGGCATAAATGAGATTTCTTTGGGTCTCCTGGAGAAAATTCACACCACAAGGGTATATAATAGATGCAAGGTTCAAGAATGTACATAGTTGCAAAAAGGCCGGTTTAAAGATAAAATGGAAGAAAAGATTCTATTTGTATGAAACCAGCAAAAAGAATACAATCTTGGGAAAAAATCATATTAAATTTTAGTGAAGAAGAAAAATGAGGTGAAGGAATGATAAGAAACAATATGCCTGGTTCTTTTAAACTAATGCCATGTAAAGCCGGTAAAATATTTAGTAGATTTGACTTTAAAAAGAAAGACTACTGAGCAGGGTGGTGGTGGCGCACGCCTTTAATCCCAGCACTTGGGAGGCAGAGGCAGGCAGATTTCTGAGTTCGAGGCCAGCCTGGTCTACAAAGTGAGTTCCAGGACAGCCAGGGCTACACAGAGAAACCCTGTCTCGAAAAACCAAAAAGAAAGAAAGAAAGAAAGAAAGAAAGAAAGAAAGAAAGAAAGAAAGAAAGAAAGAAAGAAAGAAAGAAAGAAAGGAAGGAAGGAAGGAAGGAAGGAAGGAAGACTACTCAGTCTGACTCTAAAGGTTATGTATGAATCTCACAAATGCCAGAAAGAGCCACAAAGGATAGCAGGCAGTTAGTAGGAGCGGCTGCGAAACCTAAAGCCTGTGTAAAGACTTTTAGATGATAACTTGTCTGTGTTCCCAGCGAGTAGCTGTCTGGCCAATCATGGCTTCCGATGGTATTCGGAGAGTTGTGTCTAGAAGACCTTCACACTGGAGTCAGGGGACCAAGTGCATTGTAGCACCTTTCCAGAGGAGGGCGCTTTGTCAGATCCACTAAGGACCTGGGCGAAACAAAAACGTGGAGAAAGATGCTGTGGTGGTTTGAATATGTGTGGCCCAGGGAGGGCACTATAGAGAGGTATTCACAATGGCTCTGGAGGAGTTGAGAGCTCTACCTCTTGTTCGGAAGGCCTAGGAAAAGAGTGGCATCCAGACAGCTTGGAGGAGGGTCTTAAAGTCCACGCCTATACTGACACACTTCCTCCAACAAGGCCACACTCACTCCAACAAGGCCACACCTATTCCAACAAGGCCACACCTCCTATACTAATAGTGCCACTTCCTGGACTACGCATATTGAAAAGCCGGGCGGTGGTGGCGCACGCCTTTAATCCCAGCACTCGGGAGGCAGGCAGGCGGATTTCTGATTTCGAGGCCAGCCTGGTCTACAAAGTGAGTTCCAGGACAGTCAAGGCTATACAGAGAAACCCTATCTTGAAAAACCAAAAAAAAAAAAAAAAAAAAAAAAAAAAAAAAAAAAAAAAAAAAAAAAAACACCACCAACAAAAAACCCCCAAAAATAAATAAAGAAAGATAGAAACTGCCAAAGGCATATTGCCACTTTGCCCCATGGCGGAACACAAGGACAGGCATCAGCTGTCTACCACTTCTGATGATCCTCTTGGGTTTTCAAATTGTGGCTGGAATTTATGTCACCAGCTGTCAGGATTTGACCTGCATTGGTCGTGCTTCTGGGTCTCTGAATCACACAGGTAGATGGAGAGATTGCTCAGCCTCCCTAACTGTGTGAGCCCAAACCATAAAATAGTCTTTCTGCAAAATGGCCCATTCGCTTTGCTCTAAGTTTTTGGGAAGCCCTGACTGTTACCTCAATAGTCAGGCGCACAGTGGCGCACAGTCAGTGGAACAGAAGGTCCAGAAACTGCCAGATGCACTCAGAAATTGAATAAACTAAAAAGACACCATCTCAAGGCAAATGGGGGGGGGGCAAGGAAGTATATTACTCAGAAAAAAAAGTGGTGGGGTAATTTGTTACTATTTGGAGAAATAATTGCACCCATGCCACATACACTATAGGATAAGTATCAGACAAAGATTTAAATGTGAAAACATGGGTATATTTAAGCGAAGAAAACATGGAGGACTTAACTCCTGTGTGATACTGGTGTGGAAAAGGCCCTGTTTTGAATTCTCAAAAGCAAATATACATACATTAGCATATTAGAAATGAAAACTGGATGCTAAAACTCCTGTGTGATTCTGACAAAATGTAAACCATTATTAGTGTGAGACATAAACAACACACTGAGAAACAGTATGTAAAAATTGTGTTACAGACAAAACCAGTTTAACTTCCTCAAGTATATGGCGAACCTCTAAGTGGGTGAGGCAGACATCAAAAGGTGCATAAAGTGTGAAGCATGTTTAAGCATATGGATGAACAATTTATAGGAAACAATATGTAAGTGGGTTGAAAGCATAAAAGAAGATGATAACTGTTATTGGTACAGAGGTGATGGATGTTAAAAATAATTTTCTCCATTAGTCCTCACAAATTTCAAGAGCATTGTTAGACTCTGTGGGTAGGTCTGCGGGGGATGGATGCACCTTCATACATGGCTTGCAAAATGATACATAGTTACAATTATCAAAGTCATTTAGCAAAGTCTGTAAAATACAGACACATTTACTTCTCAGCAGGAGCTCTGTTTCTGGGAATGTACAGAGAGATCTTTGCACATGTGAGAAGTGAGAAATGATGCGTACTTACTCTCAACTGCAAAAATACTAGAAGCAGCACAGAAAAGAAAATATTCATCTATATAAAATAGTTTCTAGTATGAGACACGTAATATGGAATACTGTGTTGTCAGAAATATGAAGAAGTTGTGTTCTACTAAAGAAAATACACTGTAGTAAGCAAAAAGAAGAGAGATGCCCAATGGTTCACATACTTTTTGTTCATTTATTTATTTTTAAGTTTGCATACATTATTTTAAACATAATATGTATATTTAATATATAAATAACAATAAATGTACTATAATAATTAAATATGGCTTTTTCAAGCCATGTGTGTTTTAGTAGATTTCCTCTCCCCCATCTTCTTCTTCTTTGGAACATTCCCAATGTCTTTGCCTCTGTCATGCTATACATCTAAGTTTGCCTTCCATCTTTCTGACCTCAGCACCTATCTTTTTCTCTCTTGATCTCTTTTCTAGATTTTTTTGGGGGGGACTACTCACATTTATGCACCTGTGCACAGGCACACACACGCACACACACACACACACACAGAAAATTTCATTTCAGGAGAAAAGAGTAAGAATATGCATTTCATTTGTATTCACATCACACACATGCAATGAAGTAGAAAAGACACACAAGAAATTGTTATTAATAATAATCATTATAACTATAATTAACATTATGTTAACATATAACAATATAACACATCAATATTGTAATAATTAAAATTAATTTTTATAGTAATCATAATTGGCATTAGTTATTATAATATTAATAATGTTAATGTTATAGTGCTGGCTGGTTTTATGTGTCAAGTTGACACAGCTGGAGTTACCACAGAGAAAGGAGCCTTATTTGAGTAGTGCCTCCATGAGATCCAGCTGTCAGGTATTTTCTCAATTAGTGATCAAGCAGGGAGGGCCCAGCCCATTGTGGGTGGTGTCATCCCTGGGCTGGTAGTCCTGGGTTCTATAAGCAAGCAAGCTGAAGCCGGGCAGTGGTGGCACACGCCTTTAATCCCAGCACTTGGGAGGCAGAGGCAGGTGGATTTCTGAGTTCGAGGCCAGGCTGGTCTACAGAGTGAGTTCCAGGACAGCCAAGGCTATACAGAGAAAACCTGTCTCAAAAAAGAAAAAACAAAACAAAACAAAACAAAACCAAGCTGAGCAAGACAGGGGAAGCAAGCCAGTAAGCAGCATTCCTCCATGGCCTCTGCATCAGCTCCTGCCTCCAGGTTCCTGCCCTGTGTGAGTTCCTGTCCTGACTTCCTTTGGTGATGAACAGCAATGTGAAAGTGTAAGCTAAATAAACCCTTTCCTCCCCAACTTGCTTTTTGGACATGATGTTTTATGCAGGAATAGAAACCCTGATTAAGACAATTACCAATTACTAATGATCACTATTAATGAATAACAGCCTCTGTGGACTGGAACTGGAAACTGGGGCTTAGTAGGCAAGTGAAGGTGGGGAATCTTCTGCATATTACATGTAAATGTTGATGCTTTTGAAGATGAGTGAGAATAAGGAGGAAGGAGGGGAGCAGATAGAAATCTGAGAGCCAATAAGGATGTTTGCCAGTGTCCATACATAGGTCAATACATGTATGAAGAATTGATTTGAAAACATTGTGTAATTGAGCTGTAGATGTTATATCATTGACACATGGACATACAGAATGTGTCCTCAAATGAAACAATGTATCTAGACTCCTCGTGGTGGTTTGAGTGAGAATGGCCCTATAGGCTCAAATGTTTCAATGCTTGGTCCCAGTAGAGTGGAACTGTTTGGGAAGGATCAAGAGGTGTGGCCTTGTTGAAGTGTGTCACTGGGAGTGGGCTTTGAGGTCTCAAAGGTCCATACTATTCCCAGTTAACTCTCTCTGCCTCATGTTTGTGGATCTATTTGTGACCTTGAGTGCCATGCTGCTTGTCTGCTGCCATGCTGGCATGGACTTTAACCCTCTGCAATCATGGGCCCCTGTGGGTTAAAATGGTGGCCCGTGTCTAACCCACCACAGGACTAGGGTCTCTCATGGAAGTAGAAGCAGGAAGTTTGACTGGCGTACCCCATGTCACTGATGGGTGGGCATTTGGGCTGTGAGAAGCCTCAGGACCCTACTCTGGGGGTGGAGTGAAGCAGTCCGAGGTCCCTGTGGACCTACCAGAATTGGCTTGGTCTTGGAGACAACAGGGTCTCAGGCTCTTGGGCACTTCAGATATTGCTGGATACCATGGAAGAGCTGAGAACAGAGTCAGGGCCCAAGGTCGGGTTCTGGCCCAAGGCCGAAGGGAAAAGGGCAGGGAGGAGAGCACTCTGGCTGGGTCCCTCGAGGAGGAGAGTCCTTGTCTTGCTTGCTCGGGCATCTAGGCTTGGGTTGGCTGGCAGCCATGGGTGGAAGTGCAGGGAGGCCTCCTGCCTGAGATTAGATGCATGTCTCTTTAGAGGAAGCCCTGCTTCACTGCTCCAGCATAGCAGATCCTGATGAGAAGAGACAGTCCATGGTTTTAAGGCATTTATTGTAGAAAGGCAGAGAGAGGGAGAGAGTAGGGAAATAGAGGCCAGCTATGACCATGTGGAGATAGGGGGAAAGGGAATGCAGAGAGAGGGGAAGCAAAAGAGAGAGAGAGAGAGAGAGAGAGAGAGAGAGGGAGAGGGAGAGAGAGAGAGAGAGAGAGAGAGAGAGAGAGAGAGAGAGAGAAGCAAGAGCAAGAGAGTAAGAGAAAGAGAGGCCAGCTATGGCCATGTGGAGATAGGGGGAAAGGGAATGCAGAGAGAGGGGAAGCAAGAGGGGAGAGAGAGAGAGAGAGAGAGAGAGAGAGAGAGAGAGAGAGAGAGAGAGAGAGAGAGAGAGGCAAGAGCAAGAGAGTAAGAGAAAGAGAGAGGGAGGAGGGGGCAAGCAGCCCCTTTTGTAGTGGGCCAGACCTACCTGGCTGAAGCCAGGTAACTGTGGGGAGGAGCAAACCTGGGTGTTGCCAGGTAACTGTGGGGCTGGAGTCCAGACAGAATACCAGGAGCTTGGGGTGTTACCCTACATGACTGATGGCCACAGAATTATGGAGCTGGGGCCTAGTGTCTGGGACTGTGTGGAAAATTTCTTCAGTACCTTGCAGATTAAACAAAATTAAACACATTATTTTCTATGTTGCCTTGGTCATGGTGTTTCACCAAAGCAATTGAAAAGTAGCTAAGATACACTTTGTCTAGGGACATAAGATGCTTTGAGTGAAGGATATCCCGGTAGTGGTAATAGGCCAACCTGGTCTACAGAGTGAGTTCCAGGACAGCCAGGGCTACACAGAGAAACCCTATCTCGAAAAACAAAACAACAACAACAAAAAAGTAACAGTTCCTTCGGATCCAGGAAAAGTCAAGTTTTCTAGAGATTTCATTCTTAGATGTTTCTCAAAGTCACTGCATCTTCAGAGTTCACATCTGCGTGTCTGTTTGTGGAAGACTTTAAATTTTAACAAAACATTTCAAGATAGGAAAAAAGACACAATCTAAAGCTCCCATGTCAACCATAAAGGGCACGACAAAGACGTTTTTTATGAGAAGATATTCACAGTAGATGCTTTCCTCTTCAATTCAGATCTGCCTACAGAACTTCAGGGAAGCCCTGCAAATGCTAGAATCCTGCAAATGCTAGAATTCCTAAGGTAGATGCGTTCAAGCCACGGGAAGGAATGTTAGCACAGTAAAGTTATGCACGTATCCAAATAGTATCCAATGTGCTAGATAAGAAAATATTTCCGAGCTTCTGCTCCAATCCAATTGCGCACGGGACCTGAGACTGCATTAGTTAGGGAAACAAAAAAGGCCTGAGTAGGGCCACAGGCCTCATCCGGCCGGATCAGCGCCGGGGTAGCTGGAGCGCAGGGTTGCCTGACACGTGCCAGCTACCCACAACCCCCACCGCAGGATTTTGGGACTGCTGGTGAGTGGAACACAGCTTCTGCTCCAGTCCAATCACGCGGGACCTGAGACCGCTCTGGTTGGGGAGAGAGAAATCCGGCCTACATAGGGCCACAAGCCTCTTCCGGTCAGAAAAGCACCGGGGCAGCTGGGGCGCAGGGTCGGCTGACACTCGCCAGCTACCCACAACACCCGCCACAGGATCTTAAGACTTCAGGTGAGTGGAGCACAGCTTCTGCTCCAATCCAATTGCGCGTGGGACCAGAGACTGCATTAGTTAGGGAAGCAGAAAACCGGCCTGAGTAGGACCATAGGCCTCTTCCGGCTGGACCAGCACCGGGGTACCGTCAGCTACCCACGACCCCCGCCGCAGGATTTAGAGACTGCTGGTGAGTGGAACACAGCTTCTGCTCCAATCTTTAAACAGTGACAACGATAACAACTAACCCCAGAGATTACCAGATGGCGAAAGGTAAACGTAATAATCTTACTAACAGAAACCAAGACCACTCACCATCATCAGAACCCAGCACCCCCACTTCGCCCAGTCCAGGGCACCCCAACACACCGGAAAAGCTAGACACGGATCTAAAAGCATATCTCCTGATGATGGTAGAGAACTTCAAGAAGGACTTTAATAACACACTTAAAGAAATACAGGAGAACACTGCTAAACAGGCAGAAGACACTAAAGAGGAAGCACAAAAATCCCTTAAAGAATTGCAGGAGAACACTGCTAAAGAGTTACAAATCCTTAAAGAAAAACAGGATAACATAATCAAACAGGTAGAAGTCCTTACAGAAAAACAGGAAAACACATCCAAACAGATGATGGAAATGAACAAAACCATACTAGACCTAAAAAGGGAAGTAGACACAATAAAGAAAACCCAAAATGAGGCAACACTGGAGATAGAAAGCCTAGGAAAGAAATCTGGAACCATAGATACGAGCATCAGCAACAGAATACAAGAGATGGAAGAGAGAACCTCAGGTGCAGAAGATTCCATAGAGAACATCGGCACAACAATCAAGGAAAATGTAAAATGCAAAAAGATCCTAACTCAAAACATCCAAGAAATACAGGACACAATGAGAAGACCAAACCTACGGATAATAGGAGTGGATGAGAATGAAGATTTTCAACTCAAAGGACCAGCAAACATCTTCAACAAAATTATAGAAGAAAACTTCCCAAATCTAAAGAAAGAGATGCCCATGAACATACAAGAAGCCTACAGAACTCCAAATAGACTGGACCAGAAAAGAAATACCTCCCGACACATAATAATCAGAACAACAAATGCTCTAAATAAAGATAGAATACTAAAAGCAGTAAGAGAAAAAGGCCAAGTAACATATAAAGGCAAGCCTATCAGAATTACACCAGATTTTTCACCAGAGACTATGAAAGCCAGAAGATCCTGGACGGATGTTATACAGACACTAAAAGAACACAAATTCCAGCCCAGGCTACTATACCCAGCCAAACTCTCAATTAACATAGATGGAGAAACCAAAGTATTCCACGACAAAACCAAATTCACACATTATCTGTCCACGAATCCAGCCCTTCAAAGGATAATAACAGAAAAAAACCAATACAAGGACAGGAACCACGCCCTAGAAACAACAAGAAGGTAATCCCTCAACAAACCTAAAAGAAGACAGCCACAAGAACAAAATGCCAACTTTAACAACAATAATAACAGGAAACAACAATTACTTTTCCTTAATATCTCTTAATATCAATGGACTCAACTCCCCGATAAAAAGACATAGACTAACAAACTGGCTACACAAACAAGACCCAACATTTTGCTGCTTACAGGAAACTCATCTCAGAGAAAAGGATAGACACTACCTCAGAATGAAAGGCTGGAAAACAATTTTCCAAGCAAATGGCATGAAGAAACAAGCTGGAGTAGCCATTCTAATATCTGATAAGATTGACTTCCAACCCAAAGTCATTAAAAAAGACAGGGAGGGACACTTCATACTCATCAAAGGTAAAATCCTCCAAGAGGAACTATCAATCCTGAATATCTATGCTCCAAATACAAAGGCAGCCACATTCATTAAAGAAACTTTAGTAAATCTCAAAGCACACATTGCACCTCATACAATAATAGTGGGAGACTTCAACACACCACTTTCACCAATGGACAGATCATGGAAACAGAAACTAAACAGGGACACAGAGAAACTAAGAGAAATTATGAATCAAATGGATCTGGCAGATATCTACAGAACATTCTATCCTAAAACAAAAGGATATACCTTCTTCTCAGCACCTCATGGTACCTTCTCCAAAATTGACCACATAATTGGTCACAAAACAGGCCTCAACAGATACAAAAATATTGAAATTGTCCCATGCATCCTATCAGATCACCATGGACTAAGGCTGATCTTCAATAACAAAATAAATAATAGAAAGCCAACCTTCACGTGGAAACTGAACAACACTCTTCTCAATGATACCTTGGTCAAGGAAGGAATAAAGAAAGAAATTAAGGACTTTTTAGAGTTCAATGAAAATGAAGCCACAACATACCCAAACTTATGGGACGCAATGAAAGCATTTCTAAGAGGAAAACTCATAGCTATGAGTGCCTCCAAAAGGAAACTAGAGAGAGCACACATTAGCAGCTTGACAACACACCTAAAAGCACTAGAACAAAAGGAAGCAAATTCACCAAAGAGGAGTAGACGGCAGGAAATAATCAAACTCAGGGGTGAAATCAACCAAGTGGAAACAAGAAAAACTATTCAAAGAATCAACCAATCAAGGAGCTGGTTCTTTGAGAAAATCAACAAGATAGATAAACCCTTAGCCAGACTCACTAGAGGGCACAGGGAAAGCATCCTAATTAACAAAATCAGAAATGAAAAAGGAGACATAACAACAGATCCTGAAGACATCCAAAACACCATCAGATCCTTCTACCAAAGGCTATACTCAACAAAACTGGAGAACCTGGATGAAATGGAGAAGTTCCTAGAGAGATACCAGGTACCAAAGTTGAATCAAGATCAGGTTAATGATCTAAACAGCCCTATATCCCCCAAAGAAATAGAAGCAGTCATTAATAGTCTCCCAACTAAAAAAAGCCCAGGACCAGATGGGTTTAGTGCAGAGTTCTATCAGACCTTCAAAGAAGATCTAATCCCAGTTCTTCACAAACTATTCCACAAAATAGAAACAGAAGGTACTCTACCCAACTCATTCTATGAAGCCACAATTACTCTGATACCTAAACCACAAAAAGACCCAACAAAGATAGAAAACTTCAGACCAATATCCCTTATGAATATTGATGCAAAAATCCTCAATAAAGTTCTTGCTAACCGAATCCAAGAACACATCAAAACAATCATCCATCCTGACCAAGTAGGTTTCATCCCAGGGATGCAGGGATGGTTCAATATACGGAAATCCATCAACGTAATCCAGTATATAAACAAACTCAAAGACAAAAACCACATGGTCATCTCGTTAGATGCGGAAAAAGCATTTGACAAGATCCAACACCCATTCATGATAAAAGTCTTGGAAAGATCAGGAATTCAAGGCCCATACCTAAACATGATAAAAGCAATCTACAGCAAACCAGTAGCCAACATCAAAGTAAATGGTCAGAAGCTTGAAGCAATCCCTCTAAAATCAGGGACTAGACAAGGCTGTCCACTTTCTCCATACCTATTCAACATTGTACTTGAAGTCCTAGCCAGAGCAATTCGACAACAAAAGGAGATCAAAGGGATACAAATTGGAAAAGATGAAGTCAAAATATCACTTTTTGCAGATGATATGATAGTATATATAAGTGACCCTAAAAATTCCACCAGAGAACTCCTAAGCCTGATAAACAGCTTCGGTGAAGTAGCTGGATATAAAATTAACTCAAACAAATCAATGGCCTTTCTCTACACAAAGAATAAACAGGCTGAGAAAGAAATTAGGGAAACAACACCCTTCTCAATAGTCACAAATAATATAAAATATCTTGGCGTGACTCTAACTAAGGAAGTGAAAGATCTGTATAATAAAAACTTCAAGTCTCTGAAGAAAGAAATTATAGAAGATCTCAGAAGATGGAAAGATCTCCCATGCTCATGGATTGGCAGGATCAACATTGTAAAAATGGCTATCTTGCCAAAAGCAATCTACAGATTCAATGCAATCCCCATCAAAATTCCATATCAATTCTTCAACGAATTAGAAAGTGCAATCTGCAAATTCATCTGGAATAACAAAAAACCTAGGATAGCAAAAACTCTTCTCAAGGATAAAAGAACCTCTGGTGGAATCACCATGCCGGACCTAAAGCTCTACTACAGAGCAATTGTGATAAAAACTGCATGGTACTGGTATAGTGACAGACAAATAGACCAATGGAATAGAATTGAAGACCCAGAAATGAACCCACACACCTATGGTCACTTGATCTTCGACAAGGGAGCTAAAAACATCCAGTGGAAGAAAGACAGCATTTTCAACAAATGGTGCTGGCACAACTGGTTGTTAACATGTAGAAGAATGCGAATCGATCGATTCCTATCTCCTTGTACTAAGGTCAAGTCTAAGTGGATCAAGGAACTTCACATAAAACCAGAGACACTGAAACTTATAGAGGAGAAAGTGGGGAAAAGCCTTGAAGATATGGGCACAGGGGAAAAATTCCTGAATAGAACAGTAATGGCTTTTGCTGTAAGATCGAGAATTGACAAGTGGGACCTCATGAAACTACAAAGCTTCTGCAAGGCTAAAGACACCATCAATAAGACAAAAAAAAACCACCAACAGATTGGGAAAGGATCTTCACCTATCCTAAATCAGATAAGGGACTAATATCCAATATATATAAAGAACTCAAGAAGGTGGACTCCAGAAAGTCAAATAACCCCATTAAAAAATGGGGCTCAGAACTGAACAAAGAATTCTCACCTGAGGAATACCGAATGGCAGAGAAACACCTGAAAAAATGTTCAACATCCTTAATCATCAGGGAAATGCAAATCAAAACAACCCTGAGATTCCACCTCACACCAGTCAGAATGGCTAAGATCAAAAATTCAGGTGACAGCAGATGCTGGCGAGGATGTGGAGAAAGAGGAACACTCCTCCATTGTTGGTGGGATTGCAAGCTTGTACAACCACTCTGGAAATCAGTCTGGCGGATCCTCAGAAAATTGGACATAGTACTACCGGAGGATCCAGCAATACCTCTCCTGGGCATATATCCAGAAGATGTCCCAACCGGTAAGAAGGACACATGCTCCACTATGTTCATAGCAGCCCTATTTATAATAGCCAGAAGCTGGAAAGAACCCAGATGTCCCTCAACAGAGGAATGGATACAGAAATTATGGTACATTTACACAATGGAGTACTACTCAGCTATTAAAAAGAATGAATTTATGAAATTCCTAGCCAAATGGATGGACCTGGAGGGCATCATCTTGAGTGAAGTAACACAATCACAAAAGAACTCACACAATATGTATTCATTGATAAGTGGATATTAGCCCAAAACTTAGGATACCCAAGATATAAGATACAATTTGATAAACGCATGAAACTCAAGAAGAATGAGGACCAAAGTGTGGACACTGTGCACCTTCTTAGAATTGGGAACAAAACACCCAGGGAAGGAGTTACAGAGACAAAGTTCGTAGCTGTGATGAAAGGATGGACCATCTAGAGACTGCCGTATCCAGGGATCCGTCCCATAATCAGCTTCTAAACGCTGACACCATTGCATACACTAGCAAGATTTTGCTGAAAGGACCCAAATATAGCTGTCTCTTGTGAGACGATGCCGGGGCCTAGCAAACACAGGAGTGGATGTTCACAGTCAGCTATTGGATGTATCACAGGGCTCCCAATGGAGGAGATAGAGAAAGTACCCAAGGAGCTAAAGGGATCTGCAACCCTATTGTTGGAACAACATGATGTACTAACCAGAACCCTGGAGCTCTTGTCTCTAGCTGCATATGTATCGAAAGATGGCCTAGTCGGCCATCAATGGAAAGAGAGGCCCATTGGACTTGCAAACTTTATATGCCCCAATATAGGGGAATGCCAGGGCCAAAAGAATGGGAATGGGTGGGTAGGGAAGTGGGGGGCGCTATGGGGGACTTTTGGGATAGCATTGGAAATGTAACTGAGGAAAATATGTAATAAAAATATTAAAAAAAAAAAAGAAAATATTTCCACCCCAAACACCAGTGTCTCTTATTGGGTGGTGGGTTCAGTTCATAAATAAAGTTGTTCCTTAGCTCCTTGAACATCAAAGAAGTTATGAGAAGCAAACAGTTCAGAAGAGAAAATATTCATTTTGACGGCAGAATGGAACATTCCACATCTAGGTGACTTCAAGGACAATTGGTGAATCTGAGGGTGAAAAGTCAGAAAGAATTACCCTTGCAAACAAATAGTTCAACGTGTGAGTTGTTCTGTAGTTAATCTAATTTAGTAAATCAATGTATGTGTACCCAAACTACAGCTTTCCTTTGTTTTTTTTTATCCAGCTATGACTTTGGAAATTATTTTCTTTAATAACCAAGCTATCTATTTTGTCTGAGAAATATTATAACATCTGGTTTAGGTAGTTTGCATGATAATTTCCAAAATAATCATTATCCACTCCTGAGCACCTGTCCCCAGTGGTTATTAATGTGTTTTTAAAAAAAGATTTATTTGTTTATTTTATGTATATGAGTACACTGTAGCTGTACAGATGATTGTGAGCTCTCATGAATTGAATTTAGGACCTCTGCTTTTTCGAGCCCAAAGATTTATTTATAACTATATATAAGTACACTGTAGCTGTGTCTTCAGATGTACCAGAAGAGGGCGTCAGATCTCATTATAGATGGTTGTGAGCCACCATGTGGTTGCTGGGATTTGAACTCTGGACCTTCGGAAGAGCAGTCAGTGCTCTTCCCTGCTGAGCCATCTTGCCAGCACTATTGATGTGTTTCTCACCATACTGAGATCCTATGCAAGCAGGGACATGATTGGTTAACTAGTTATTTTTAGCACAGCATCTAAAGAGGTACTCAGTGATTCTTATGAGTGAAAAAAAATGAGGATAAAATACAGCTATACTAATGTTACCCTTGTGAGCTACTATGACTGAATTTATTCCATCTAGATAAAAGAAAATGAAAACAAACAAACAAACAAAAACCAAAAATAAATAAATAAATAAATAGATAGATAGATAGATAGATAGATAGATAGATAAATAGATACAACCCCCAAAACCAAAATCAGAACTTTGGGTTTAAGAGATGATTTTAATTTAATTAAAACCTCCCAGATCTTAAAGGAGAACAAGACAATGGTTATGCTGGGTTTGTAGTTTTTAACCTGGTAAAGAGTGGGAGATAGCCTAATTAAGTATGAGGCCACTGTAGTGCAGCCTATCCATGGGTGAGGGCACTCACGTCTCTCGATGATTGGTAGCAGCTGACACAAGGCTGTGCCACAAATGGACATGCATAATCCCTCAAATTATTGAACCAGCTTCCAGCATCCCCATCCCTTTGTAGGAACAAGTAATGAGAGAATTGTCTCACTGTCTGTTTGAGTGAACAGGACAAAGAATAGAACTTCTCTTCCTGGTTAAGCCAAGAATTTTGGAGCACTCAGAGGAAAAGCAAAGCCCAAAAGGATGTGTGGAACTCACGACTGAAATGATAGATAAGAGTGTTAACAGTGAAGTGAGCATGTGTGTGTCTGTGTCAGGGGCAGAGTGATCTTATGTCTTCCACAAGTTTGTATAGCAATCTGTCTGTGAGTATTCCAAAAGCAACCAGTCTCAAAACCGTTTATTTTCATAAAGAGTATGGAGAGGCATTTGTCTCCAATTTAGCCCCCTGCTTTCCCCAGTTCCATCTTCAGCTCTGCGTCATTTCCTTGAGCCAAAACCTGCACTAAGTTGTCTACAAGCTCGAAGCACCCAGCAAACCATAGCGAGGCTATCCTTACAAAGGGACATCTGATTTTCACAACAAATATGGAAATAATGCTGTATTGGACCATGGACGAACTTTCTCTATCCCTGGATTACGTACAAGGCAATAGAATGAACTCCTGTTAGCAGAGTCACCTTAAAGGAATGAAGAGGCCTGCAGGGATGCCAGGACACACACAAACAGTTGTATGAAGTAAGGGAACAGATGTGAGACACAGTATTGAAAGAAGTTACAAAAAGAAAGTAAACAAATACTGTGTTGTATAATCTCTTTTTGCAGGACATTTGAAAATGCTAAACTGAAATTGACCTGGCACTGTGAGCTCAAAATACCCAAGGAGATTTTTGTTGTTTAGAATTAAGTTTGGCAACATTTCAGTCTGCTTCCAGGAAGCATAGGTTTGAAGCTCACCCCGACTTTCTGCATCACTGGGCACCCTGCTTTCCTCTCTTGGCTCAGAAATGTCCACCGGGAATACCGCCTGTTTTCTGCCAGGAGCAACAGATGCTATGCAGGGTGACTTCTGGACAGCTTTTGAGTAAGTATCACCCAAATGGTCCTCCATTAAAGCATTTCTTGTAAAGAGGCAGACAGTCGCTGGCAGGAGCAACGCATTTCATTATCAAACTGTGATTAACATTCATTATCAGCGTAGCTATCTATTTTTCTGGCAGGACCTATTCCCTATGGTACACATTTATGGAAAGTTGGGTAAGACACTGGCTTAGTTTATGAATTGTTCAGGATTCTTCACCTACAAGCAACAGCAACCAAAGCTGGGTAACTTCAGTCAAGGCAAATGTTGTATTATAACTGGTATTTGTGGTGTGATACCAGAGACTCTCACCATGGCCACCACCTCTGGGGAAGGACCAAGGCGTTTCCCTACCTATCTTGATGCTACTTCAGTCAAGAGTTGGCACCTCAGAAGATCAAATGTTCTGCCGTATTTAATTTTCTTCCTCTTCTGATAAAACTGGGGATAGTCATAGGAAATGTTTGGCGAGAAGCTCTGTTGGGGCGATCTTTTTGTATACAGTGTAAAGATTGCCTTTGCATTATTCAAATGTTGATTTCTGTGCTGGCAGAGAGTTAAATGCAGACCCATTTTGGTATTATTGTTCATATGGCTACACCATATTTTGTAACTACTCCCTCTGCCACCTTCTGTTTGGTTTTAATAAAAAGCTGATGACCTGTAGGAAAATCAGGAAAGAAAGGTGGGATTTTGGGGCAGAAAGAGGAGAACTCTGGGAAAGAGTCAGGTATGGGGAGAATCCAGCCCAACACAGAGGAAGAAGCAGGACACAGCACGAGAGACTGAGAGGTAACAAGCCGCATGGCAGGCATAGAGTAATATAAATTATGAGAGATAGTTGGGAGCTATAGTAACCAAAGGCCTAAAGCTAATTTAAATAGACATAGTCTCCATGTCGTTACTCAGAGTTAGGACAGGCATAGAAAGCTCATTGGTTATAAAGCTTCAAGAAACTTCGGCTTACTGCAGTGGCAAGATAAGCATTTCCATCACTCAAGACTACACATAAGAATAGAAGCTAATCGGAAAAACAGGAAAAGAACAACTTCATATTGGTATCAGTAAGTGGAAAAAAAAAGTCTGAGGAGAGAAAGGAAACAACAACAACAGCAGCAGCAGCAACAATAAGAACAACAGCAGCAGCAGCAGCAGCAACAACAACAACAACGGCAGCAACAGAAACAACAGCAACAGCAACAACAGCACTAGCAACAATAGCAACAGCAACAAAAACAACAACAGCAACAACAGCAATAATAACAACAGCAGCAGCAACAACAGCAGCAGTAACAACAGCAACAACAGTAGAAACAACAGCAACAACAACAGCAACAACAGTAACAACAACAGCAACAGCAGCAGCAACAACAGAAACAACAACAGCAGCAGCAACAATAACAACAACAGGAACAACAACAGATGGTTACCACATGGAATTGCTATGGAGGGTTCTTGAAGGAGGCAAGTTGAATTCCCCAGAGCACTGGCTTAGAAAGAAATTATACCTGGAGAAGTGCTCATTCGACACTTAGAACATAAGCAATTAAGCAATTCAGACCATGTGTAGACACTCATACAGATGAACATAAAATTTAAACCAATGGCCAACATTCAGTTAAGAAGGGCAAAATAAAAAGTAGTGTTTATCTGAGTTTAGTAAAGTCATGTGTCTTGAAGGAGTGCCTACAACTGTTGCATTACTAAATCAACACAATCACCAACTACATTCTGAATATTTATCCTTATACCCACACATAATTGTAGTTTCAACCTTCCCTGAGGGAATGTCTTTTTGAAACAGAGACCATTACAGAAAACCACAATTAAGTAAAATGCAAACTTGTGGAGCTCTGTCCCAACTGATGCCTCTACAGTGCAACTCCTACACCTGAGGCTCAGGGCTCACTGAAAAGGGTGGGCTGGGAAAATGGTAAGAGTCAGAGGAACAGTGAGTTTTTTGTGAGGTTGAGTCCCCTAGAAATTACAGGAAAGCTACACCCATAAAGTCTCACCCCCTCAGCTGCTTAAACAAGACCTGAACAATGATGGCACCACTAGACATGCTAACATGGAAGGAGGAAAGCTCATGGGACCTCAATGCTAAACGGAGAACCACGGGCAACCCAGATATGCTGAGAGCAGGAGAAAGAGATCTTTTGGGAAAGAGCACACCAACTGGTTGTCCAATACCAAAGGGTGAGCCCTAAAAACCTATACAGACAAATACAGTGTTATGGGCTGAATAGATTGTACTTACATATTTAGAGTTTTGTGTACACTCACACACACACACACATACACACACATTCAAAGAAAAAGATGTCATACATTTGAAAGAAAGCAAGAAGTAGGTACACAAAAGGGACTGGAGGAAGTATGGGGACAATCTGAAAAGATTGTCAAAACATTTAATCTGAAAATTTATTAAATAAGCTTTTTTTTTTTAAATAGTGTTTCAGAAACAACTAGTGGCTAACCCAAACCAAAAGAATGTGCAACTTACTAAGAGTATGGGATCTGTTATCTTGGTTTTGAAACAAAGGAGCTGAGATCCGGCAATCTGTTTAACTCTGTGCACCATGAATGTTGTTGAGTCCCATAGACAGGCCCAAAGTGTGAGTTCATGTTGCAGGAATGTATAATACTCCTTTTAAAATAGCATTAAAATTTTCTTCTCTACAACTTAGAAAGGTTGGCTTACATTTCTGTGGCTGTTGTGAAAGGAATTGCATCACTGATTTTTTTTTCCAGTGTGTTTGTCATTGACACAGAGGAAGGCCACTTTATTTGTGCGTGGTTTTGTATCCTGCACCTTTGTTGAATGTGTGCTAATCAGTTCTGAGAATTTTCTGGTGGAACTTGTAGGATCTGCCTAGATGTAGAATTATAGGATTTTAAAACAAGGATACTTCAATTTCTATCTTTCCTATTCCTTTTATTTTCCTCTCTTAGAACTATACTAAGATATCAAGGAAAAGGGAAGGATGGACGGACACACAGGTGTTGTTCCTGATCATAGTGGAAATATTTTGAACTTTGAAAACATAATATGTTGTTGGCTATTGATTTGTGATATTGCATGAGATATGATCTTTCCATCCACAGCCCCTCCACAACTTCTTTCATGACAGGATGTTGAACTTTGCTGAAGGCCTTTCTTTATTGATTGAGATAATCACATGATTTCTTCCTTTGAGTCTGTTCATACAGTATATTGTGTTTATTGTTTTGCATATGTAGATTCACATATGTAGAATCATGCCTGCATCACTGGAATGAAGCCAACTTGATCATGATGAATGATATTTTTGGATGTGTTGTTTATTTTGGTTTGCACTTATTTTGGTGACAGTATTTGTGGCTATGTTCATCAGAATGACTGGTCTACAATTTTCTTCTTCCCCTTCCCCTTCCCCTCCCCTCCCGTCCCCTACCCTGTTTGAAATTGCAGCAGCCTTTGATGGGTTGTCAGCTTAATCAGCATGCAGTAACTGACCCTTCTTATCTCTTCTGACTGGTTTTGGTTTGAAATCTATTTTGTCAGATATCAGAATGGTGATACCTTCATGTTTCCTGCTTCTATTTGCTTAGACTTTCCATCCTCAGGACAGTGTCTATCTTTGATGGCAGAATGCATTTCTTGGACTGAGATGTTGGTCAAGGAAGCTGATGAGATCCACAACAAAACAGGTTCTCATCACTCCTCTTGGTTATCTGCCAGAACTCATCAATAAAATGTGATTGCTGAAGATGCCACACAACTTGGGTGAAGATACAGAGATATCAGGCTAAAATTGAGCTGGAAGCTTCCCCCCATAGCAGCCTCCTTGCTGTCTAGCTTTCAAAGTGCCAAAGGGTGCTAAGCAAGGTGCTGCAGTGACTAAAACATCAAAGGTTTTACCCAGATGTGACCTCTATGAACTGTAACACTAACCTGCCAAACAAGATGTGCTCCTGAGTGTAAAAATAACACAATGGTTATAGGTGTAACCAGCTATGATGGCTTGTCTATGCTCAGCCCAAGGGGTGGCACTATTAGAAAATGTGGCCCTGTTGGAGTAGGTGTGTCACTGTGGGCGTGGGCTTTCAGACCCTCATCCTAGCTGCCTGGAAGTCAGTATTCTGCTAGCAGCCTTCAGATGAAGTTGTAGAACCCTCAGCTCCTCCTGCACCATGCCTGCCTGGATGCTGCCACACTCCCATCTTGATGATAATGGACTGAACCTCTGAACCTGTAAGCCAGCCCCAATTAAATGTTGTCCTTATAAGAGTTGCCTTGGTCATGGTGTCTGTTCACAGCAGTAAAACCCTAAGACACCAGCTACTATTCTGGATTTGAAAACTGCCTCCACAAGAGGCAATCCATCCACTGTACTGTTGCATAGCTGAATTTCTATGGCATCAAACTACATTCTAAACATTTGTTTTATAACTGCAGACAAATGCTGCTCTCAGCTAAAAGTGAATAGAGGTGTCTACAAAGACAGATGGCTTAACACAGTGGTGAGAATAAAGGGAGGTTGAAGGACCAGTCTTAAACAGGAAAATTATACCACTTCTTTAGGGACCATGGGACACTGAAGAAGATGGGGGTGGAAATAAAGTAAGAGCTGGAAAACAGGAAGAAGTGCCACAAAGCACCATCTTTGAAGCATGACACAGGCATGGCAAGCTTGAACATAGAGCAACTGTGCCTACTGACACTTTGTGCAGGTTTCTTTTTGTCAACTTGACACACACTAGCATCACATGGGAAAAAGAAAACTCAACTGAGAAATTGCCTCCAACAGATGGGCTTTCGGGCATGTCTGTGAGGACGTTTTCTTAATTGTCAGTTGATGTAGGAGGGCCTGGTCCACTATGCGTGGTGCTATCCTTAAGAGTATAGACCTGGGCATGTCTGTGAGGACGTTTTCTTAATTGTCAGTTGATGTAGGATGGCCTGGTCCAGTAAGAGTATAGACCTGGGCCTCATGAGAAAGAAGGAGTTGAGCAAGCCAGAGGAAGCAGCTTTGTCCCATAGTTCCAGCCACTGTTCTCGCTTGAGTCCCTGCCCTGCCTCCCTTTATTGATGAATAGTGTGTAAGCCAGATAACCTTTCCTCCCCAGGTTGGTTTCGATCCATGTTTTATCGCAGCAAAGGAAAACACTAGAACACACTGTACCCACACAAGTCAGACGGTCTTAATAATCGGCTGTGGATGGAGAAGGGACTACCAGGTCCCTACCACTTACTAATGGTTTTGGTTTTTTATTCTGAGCTAACAGATAACAGATCCCAGAAGAGAGAAATCATAGCACTCAGCTGTGTGCCTAGCGACCTCACAGGGTTCTAAGGGATAACTCCAAACCCATGGTCTCACAGGCTGCCTTGGTTAAACTCTGTGGGACACAAATCAAGATGCAGGGTCATGAATATAGGAAAGAGAGTTGTGAGGAAGAAAGGATGTGTAGGGAGGGGTAGGTAGAGAGGGATAGGTAGGGAGGGGTAGGAAGGGAGGGAAGGATAGGAAGGGATGGTAGGCGGGGATGGGTAGGAGGGAGGGATAGGGAGGGAAATGAGAGAGAGTGGGTGGAGGCAGGACAATGTCCACAGTACATGTATAAAATTGTCAAAGAACAAAATATCTCACTCATAAAAAATTTAAACAGAAAATAAAACTACCTTAAAATAACAAGAGCAAAACACCTAAAGTAAACGTTAGTCCTTATTTCACAATAATAATAAACATTATATAAGTGGTACACTACCTTACTCACTGGATTTAACCCTGATTCTATGCAGTTTGTTATCCCCACTTTATGTATGAAAAAAAATTATTTATTTTTTGCCAAAAAGCCAACATCTTGGCAGAAGATATTACTGCTGACCATGGAGAAAAGGCTCGAGTCTGGGTCCTTTTCCCTTCAATTCACAGGCCACATCTTTTTTTTTTTTTTTTTCCCTTCGAGACAGGGTTTCTCTGTGTAGCCCTGGTTGTCCTGGAACTCACTCTGTAGACCAGGGTGACCTCGAACTCAGAAATTCGCCTGCCTCTGCCTCCCAAGCGCTGGGATTAAAGGCATGCGCCACCACGCCCCGCTCACAGGCCACATCTTAAATTAGGTGACCAGTGCTCTTTGAAATCTTTTTGAGCTGGACTTTCTGATTTAGTAACTATTAATGTCTTTGAATTTCGGTTCCTCTGAAGACTTCCCTCTTCTTATCTGGAAAAATTTTAAGAGTACAGGAGGGTCAGCTATGTATGAGCTGTCATTTGCTATGTCTAGTTAAACTCTGAAAGCAACCGGAAACTCTCCACTTGCCTTGGAGTCTCCGTCCCCCGAGTCTGTGCTCTCTACCGCCCCCCTCTGACCACTCTTCTGTGATTGTGTGGCTAAGCCGCCCTGTCCGGTCCATGCCCACTTCCTTTGGCCCCCCCACAAGCCGTTGCATCTATCCTTCCTTACAAAATATGTTTCTTGTTGCTTGGATCTGCTTTTAATTCAAGTCTTCAATCGCCCTTCCCTGCCTGGAATACTTGCAGCAGTCCAAGGGCCCGTTTGCAATTCTACTCCTCCCCCGTCCTTCCTGCCCTTTCTTTCTTTTCTGTCTTTGACTTTCATGAATCTAGATCTCCCATTTGCTCTACAGCTTCACGATGTGTTGTTGTTGTCGGTGGTGGTGGGGCTCCTTTTGGTCGGTTAATTTTAAAAATCTAGAAATTTTTTATTTTTAACGATAGAATTCCGGAAAGTAGGGAATTTTGGATAAGGCAGATATTTTTGTGCAAAATCTGGTCGGCTTCAAGCCTATTGGGATAAACAAATTTTGGTGTGCGCGAGTGAGCCAAGGCCCGGGTATCTTCACCTGCCATCACAGGAGCTGGGAGGTGTCCTGGCGCCTGTTTGGTGATAGTTTTTGTCATCACCGTGCCTATTATGATTCAAAATTACTCAGCTTCCAAGGTGAGGGAATGTCCCCTCAGACAGGACCTGAAAGAGGCCAACTATATATATATATATATATATATATATTTGAAATCAACTGTCTTTGTTCAATTTTCTAGCAAGAATTTAGGTTTATGCGTTATCCTTTTGAAGACACGGGAGGAGCCGGCACGCTACTTTATCTAAATTAGAATGTTGGATCTACCTTTCCTAAATAGTTGGGCTACCCCTTATTTTAAAAATAATTTAAGGGGCTGATGAGATGGCTCGGGGGTTGCAAGCACTTACTGCTTTTCCAGAGGACCAGGGGTGCTGATTTTCCGCACTCGCATGATAGCATCCCATAACTTCAGTTACAGGGGTGTGACATAATCTCCTGAGATCCCCAGAGTACATAGAACACATATATACACGTAGGCACTCTGACATGCACATATTAAAAACAAAACAAAACAAAACGTGGACATACTGATGTATCTTGGATACACCGATATTACTTCCTTTGGGTGTATATCCAGAGGGTAATGGCTGTGCACATAGATGTTTGCTGTCTTGAGTAAGCTCCAGACTGTTCTACAAAGTGGCTTCATCAATTACATTCCCAATAACAGTGTATGGGAGTTCTTTTTATATATTCTTGATGGCGTTTGTTGCTTTGGTCTTTTTGGTAGTAGCCATTGCAAATGGAGTGAGGTGATATCTTTGTGGCTTTTAATTCATCTTTTTCTGGTAGTTACAGAAGTTGAGCATTTTTTTCTATTTGCCATTTGAATTTCTTCTTTTTTTTCTAAATTAAATATTTAAAAACATTTTATGTGTATATTTTTTCCTGTATATTATATACCTGCAGTGCCCACAGGAACCACAAGAGGGCATAAGATGCAGTGTGACTGGCGTTAACAGGAGGTTACTAGCTGCCATGTGGGTGCTGGGAATTGAACTTGAGTCCTCTGGAAGAGAGCAGCCAGTCCTCTTAACTTGCCTAGTCATCTCTCCAGCCCCAAGTTTCTTCTTTTGAGGAATGTCTGCTGATATGTCCTTTTCTTATTTTTAAAGTGGGTTGGGGTTTTTGTTGTTGTTATCAAAATTTTTTAAGTTCTTTAAATAACTGGGATGTCAACCTCATGTCAGTTGAGTAGTTTGTCTCTGTCTTGTTGACTGTCTCTTGATGCTGCTGACTGTTTTCTTGGCTTTCTTGGTCTCTGTCTCCTTAATGGGATGTGTATTTCTGACTGTCAGTGCATGGGATTGCCCTGGGCTCTCTCATCGACATCACATTTATTTTTCTGGCACAACATGTTTTGCCTATCTGTTCCATGCCTTATGTTCTGATATTGTGATGACTCCAGCTTTGCAATTTTTGCTCAAAATTGCTTTACACACCCGTGGGTTTTTCTCTTCCCATGTGAAGTCTTTTGCAAAAGTTTTGCCTTTTTGCTGCAACACTGGTCCATCTCAGTATCACTCGGCAGGTATGGCAGTGAAACAATCAGTTATATCTAAGTATCAAGATATGACATCCTGGCATGAACGTAAGCAAACAAACAACCCAGAAAAGCTTGATGCATATTCATTAAGAAAATAAATGGGAAGCCCATTTAGTCACACGCTCGTTTACATGCTTTGAATCTATGTTTTCCTCCCATTTCTATTGGCCTTCTTCCCTCAGCGGTTACCATGGAACCAAATTATCTGACAGTTCGTGACAAACTGGCTTCAGAACTCACACTTTATCGGAATGCCAGGAGCAGAGGTTGATCTTCAAAAGAGCCAAATGAGCTGGGCGTGGTGGCGCACGCCTTTAATCCCAGCACTTGGGAGGCAGAGGCAGGCAGATTTCTGAGTTCGAGGCCAGCCTGGTCTACAAAGTGAGTTCCAGGACAGCCAGGGCTACACAGAGAAACCCTGTCTCAAACAAACAAACAAACAAACAAACAAACAAACAGAGCCAAATGAGCATTTCTCGTAGACTGTATTTGCTATTTTCTTTCTGCCTGGAACAGTGGCAAATTCGGCAATGCTTCTTAAACACCAGGTGTAGATGTCAAGACAATGACATTGTAAGTCTTGTAAGCAGCATGCAAAAACCGATCATCTCTCCCGAAACCTGGTGAAGGATACACTCGCTAGTGAGGGGATATGTGAGACATTGTCGGAGGCAATGATCTGCTCCAGTCAGGTCTCAGAGACAGCGAAGCTTGGCTGCCAGCAAGGGAAACTCACGAGGACAGTGGTTTGAATGACAGAGTGAATTATTTCATCCCAAGCAAAAGTTCAGAGTTGGAATGGGAAGTGCCTTGCTGGTTTCTGATGGCCTTGTTCATTAACCCAGATTTCATTCCTGAGGTCGTCATGACCCAAGTTCAAAACAACAATATTCACCCAATCTTTGTACTGGCTGGTTTTATGTCAACCTGACACAAGCTAGAGTCATCAGAGAGGAAGGAGCCTCAATTGAGAAAATGCCTCCATAAGGTCCAGCTATAAGGCATTTTCTTAGTTATTGATTGATGGGGAGCACCCAGCCTGTTGAGTGGTTCCATCCCTGGGCTGGTGGTCCTGTGTTCTATATGAAAGCAGGCTGAGCAAGTCATGAGGAGCAAGCCAGTAAGCAGCACTCTTCCATGGCCTCTGCATCAGCTTGTGCCTTCAGGTCCCTGCCCTGCTTAAGTTCTCACCCTGACTTTCTTCGGTCCTGACCGACAATGTGGAATGTAAGTCTCATAACTCCTTTTCCTTCCCAGCTTGCTTTTTGGTCATGGTGTTTCACTGCAGCAATAGAAACCCCAAGTGAGAAAGGTGTAAAGAAAAGCTTTGGGCTGGTGAGGGTGCAGTAGGTAAAGCTGCTCACTGATAAGCTTGATGATCTAAGTTCCATGCCTGAACACAGGTAGCAGAAGGTGAGAACCAACTTCTGCAAGTTGCATTTTGATCTCTCTACCCAAGCAGTTTGGCAAGCATGCACACACACACACACACACACACACACACACACACACACACTCATCCCCTTATTCCACCACTCTCTTACACACACACACACACACACACACACACACACACACACACAGAGGCTTAAGTAAGTTTTGTCCTAAACTTGACTTCTATCCTACCTACAAAGGAGGGTAGGAAATGCTCTTATCCAACATTCATATTGAGTAGCTGTCTATGACTATAATAAGATGCTTGAGAAAACTACCTTATAAAGAGGGTTTGCCTTGGCTCATCATTTTACAGGTTGCAGTCATGACTGGGTAGATCTTTTGATTTTAGGGTTATAGTGACAGGACTGTGTGGTTGGAAGCATGTTGCAGAGCACACTGGTCCTTAGAGTTAGGAATCAGAAGAGGTAGAAGGATTGGGGCCTCCTACAATCCTGTCTGAGGGCATCCTACAATGAGCTAAGAGCAATTCCTTGGGGGTCCACCTCGAAAGATTCCCCCAGTTCCAGGTGGATTCATCCTAAGGACCAAACATTTACAATAGTCTCCATATCTAAACCAGAGGAACATCGATGAGTTCAACCAGCAGACGAGATGCTCTTTAATTTTGGATGAAAAGAAGAAGTTCTACTGGAAGCTCTAAAGCATCAGTTTTCGACCTTCCTAATAGAGTTCCTCGCGTGGTGACACCCAACCATAAAATTATTTCCATTACTACCTCATAACTGTAATTTTGCTGTCCTTATGAACCACAATGTAAATATCTGATATGCCGTATATCTGCCATGCAACCCCCATGAGAGGGTTGTGACCCACAGGTTGAGAACCACTGCTCAAAGGAATCTCCATAGGATAGATGTGTCAGTTACTTTAGGCTCAGAATGCTTGGAAGTTACAGTTTCTTTGAAGACAGAGTCCAGGATCTTACATCAGCCTTGAGCTCAACCATCCTCTTCAGCTTACCAAGAGATGAGACTGCAAATATTTGTCACTATTCCCAAATGAAAGTGGACATTGTTTTATATTTCTTTCTGAAATTGTTATCCTTTTAAAAATTGAGGGTCCAGGGTTGGAGCGATGTCCCAGGAGTTAAAAAGGTGCTGCTCTTGCAGAGGACCCAGGTTCAGTTTCCAGAGCCCACCTGATGGCTCACAACCCTGTGAAACCCCAATTTCAGGGGATTTGATGCCCTTTTCTGAACTCTGTGGGGACTAGGTCTCCTACCTAGAGCACGTAAAATATTATAAATAAGTAAATCTAAGCAGAAATGTAAACATCTCATTGTATACATTCCTGTAAACATGTTACTTTAGACCATATTCACTCACATGAAGAACGCGTGTTCACTCTACACCCCTTCCTCCTCATTTCTCACCTCCCCAACCCTGTCAGTCCCCTTAATTCCTCTAGATAGTTTGCCTCTACTTTAATGTCCTATATCCATACGTGGTTGTATGTATCTGTATAAAAGCTAAGAATCACGAATGAGAAAAATGTCATATTTTTTTCTATCCAAGAGTAGCTTATGTTCCAATCTCCAGTTGCATCGATTTCCTGAATGTGATCTAACTTCATAGTCTTTATGGGTGAAAGAAATTCAATCATGTATATATAGCACATTCTCTTTATCTACTATTCTGTTGATGGACAACACAGGTTCCATAATTTAGCTGTTGCAAACGTGCCTCAGACCCTCTTGGTCCCTTGTCTGCATGGAATGGGTCTCTAGTGCAGGTGGGCAAGGAGTCAGCGGGAATTGACAGGCAGACTCGACTTAAGGGAGTGTGGATCTGAATGTAATTTGTCAAATCGAGCATCAAACTTTTTATACA
Source organism: Mus caroli (assembly GCF_978045245.1). Taxonomy (NCBI): domain Eukaryota; kingdom Metazoa; phylum Chordata; class Mammalia; order Rodentia; family Muridae; genus Mus; species Mus caroli. The sequence continues at coordinate 9,713,599 of NW_028227271.1, forward strand.
GAAGAAAATAGGGAAGTTGGGTGACACACTGGCAAGGTACAAAGAGGTTACTGGATTCTTACACAAAAAGGAGGAATGCAAACACAGAAGGACTGGCAGGAACCAACTGGGATAAAATTCAATGTTAACAACTGGGATCAAAAGCAGCTCCGAGCAATTGTGATAAAAACTGCATGGTTCTGGTATAGTGACAGACAAGTAGACCAATGGAATAGAATTGAAGACCCAGAAATAAAGCCACACACCTATGGTCACTTGATCTTCGACAAGGGAGCTAAAACCATCCAGTGGAAGAAAGACAGCATTTTCAACAAATGGTGCTGGCACAACTGGTTGTTATCATGTAGAAGAATGCGAATTGATCCATTCCTATCTCCTTGTACTAAGGTCAAATCTAAGTGGATCAAGGAACTTCACATAAAACCAGAGATACTGAAACTTATAGAGGAGAAAGTGGGGAAAAGCCTTGAAGATATGGGCACAGGGGAAAAATTCTTGAATAGAACAGCAATGGCTTGTGCTGTAAGATCGAGAATTGACAAGTGGGACCTCATGAAACTGCAAAGCTTCTGCAAGGCAAAAGACACCATCAATAAGACAAAAAAAACCATCAACAGATTGGGAAAGGATCTTTACCTATCCTAAATCAGATAAGGGACTAATATCCAATATATATAAAGAACTCAAGAAGGTGGACTCCAGAAAATCAAATAACCCCATTAAAAAATGGGGCTCAGAACTGAACAAAGAATTCTCACCTGAGGAATACCGAATGGCAGAGAAGCACCTGAAAAAATGTTCAACATCCTTAATCATCAGGGAAATGCAAATCGAAACAACCCTGAGATTCCACCTCACACCAGTAAGAATGGCTAAGATTAAATATTCAGGTGACAGCAGATGCTGGCGAGGATGTGGAGAAAGAGGAACACTCCTCCATTGTTGGTGGGAATGCAAACTTGTACAACCACTCTGGAAATCAGTGGTTCCTCAGAAAATTGGACATAGTACTACCGGAGGATCCAGCAATACCTCTCCTGGGCAAATTCCAGAAGATGTCCCAACCGGTAAGAAGGACACATGCTCCACTATGTTCATAGCAGTCTTATTTATAATAGCCAGAAGCTGGAAAGAACCCAGATGCCCCTCAACAGAGGAATGGATACAGAAAATATGGTACATTTACACAATGGAGTACTACTCAGCTATTAAAAAGAATGAATTTATGAAATTCCTAGCCAAATGGATGGACCTGGAGGGCATCATCTTGAGTGAGGTAACACAATCACAAAGGAACTCACATAATATGTATTCACTGATAAGTGGATATTAGCCCAAAACTTAGGATACCCAAGATATAAGATACAATTTGATAAACGCATGAAACTCAAGAAGAATGAGGACCAAAGTGTGAACATTGTGCCCCTTCTTAGAATTGGGAACAAAACACCCATGGAAGGAGTTACAGAGACAAAGTTTGGAGCTGTGATGAAAGGATGGACCATCTAGAGACTGCCATATCCACGGATCCATCCCATAATCAGCTTCCAAACGCTGACACCATTGCATACACTAGCAAGATTTTGCTGAAAGAACCCAGATATAGCTGTCTCTTGTGAGACTATGCCGGGGCCTAGCAAACACAGAAGTGGATGCTCACAGTCAGCTATTGAATGGATCACAGGGCTCCCAATGGAGAAGCTAGAGAAAGTACCCAAGGAGTTAAAGGGATCTGCAACCCTATAGGGGGAACAACATGATGAACTAACCAGTACCCCGGAGCTCTTGTCTCTAGCTGCATATGTATCGAAATATGGCCTAGTCGGCCATCACTGGAAAGAGAGGCCCATTGGACTTGCAAACTTTATATGCCCCAATACAGGGGAATGCCAGGGCCAAAAGAATGGGAATGGGTGGGTAGGGAAGTGGAGGGGGGGAGTATGGGGGACTTTTGGGATAGCATTGGAAATGTAATTGAGGAAAATACGTAATAAAAAATATTAAAAATTTAAAAAAAAGAAAAATAAGTAAGTAACAACGAAAATACAATATTAGCTTGTGTGTTCCACGTGCCCCCTTACCAAGCCAGGCACAATGGCTATGAATTCCTCAAAACATCCTGAGGTTTAAGTAGCCCCCTTTTAAATAGGATAGCATTTAATTGATTTTGTATTTCTGTGTCACTGCCTACAGAGTGATGAAAAGAGCTACCGCTAATTGTTAATGCTGTGCGTACAGAGGGTCTATGTGGTGGAGGGCGGGCTGGAGTGGGGGTGGCGAGTACCTGGGCTCTCAATTACAAATCAGGCAGAGGGTCTATCTAGAAGGAAGACTTCTAGGGAGGAGAAGAAAATATTTAGAAGGTTGAAGAGCAGAATAGATTCAAGTTGTAGGAGGTCAGAAACAAGTAATTTCAGAGGAAGGAGGTTATGTCACATTTGACAAGGTTATAAAACTGGCCTTGGAATCCTCTGGGGAAGGCCCCTGGGATTTGGAGCAGGCTTATGCAAGTGCGAGGCTCTGGGACTTTGAGCATCACGGGGGAGTATCTGCCTCTGGCCTACAGAATTCGTGTAGGTTTTGGAGATTTGTACAGTGCTGTGTAGACTTCCCATCCTGTCCTAGTTTGCTGGTTTGCCTTCGACTGCTGTGGTAAACACCACAAACAAAAGGAACTTGTAGAAGAAAGAAAGGCTTCATTCGGCTCACAGGTACCTATGACGTTCGATGGCTGAAGGAAGTCAGGATGCAAACTCAAGCAAGACCAGAGGCAGGAAGCCCTGAGGAGAGAGAGCTGCTTGTTCTGTATCTTTGAAATGGAAAGCTTTCCTACCACACCTACGTTCCTGAACTATTTCTGAATAAAAGCCTAGGCCATAAACTAGGGCTTGTTCCCGACTAGCTCCTAGCTTAATGAACCCCTTAGTTCTCTTCTATGAGCACCACATAGTTTCATGCATCTGTCGCCATCAGTGTTTGGGCAAATTTCTCCTGCATCCGACTCTATCCCAGAATCCTCTCTCCCTGCTGGAACTTCCCTCTGATTTCCTGCCTAGTTCTAGGTAGCAACTAAAATCATTTGTGTGTGCACGTGCCCATAAAAGACTTTAAAATGAGGAATTGCTTTTTACTTAGTAGTGGCAATAATAATCACACTCATAGAACATATACTTGTTACAATAGTGTGTGCATTCTAGAATACTCTACTCTAAGACTTACAGCTGTCATCTTCATGAGAGGAGCTGTGAGAACTCTGAGATAGCATTGGCTGACTGTTGGGGTGGGGTGGGTTACTGGACTCCTATCTGTGACTTTGGAAACTCCCCTCTCACTTCCTATCCATGTGTAATTCTGTCCTAATTGCACATGGCCTCATGGTCCCAGGAGGTGTTAGGGGATAAGGACCGTGAAGGCCAACTGACAGTAGCGCTCTCTCCCTGCAGATCATTGTTTCGGGGTGAGTCCTCTTGGAGGTGCAGCTGTTTCAGGGTCATCCCACTCTCCGCTGAGTCTCTTCACCCATACTTTTTTTCTCTTGGTTTTTCGAAACAGGGTTTCTCTGTGTAGCCCTGGCTGTCCAAGAGCTCACTCTATAGACCAGGCTGGCCTCGAACTCAGAAATCCGCCTGCTTCTGTCTCCCAAGTGCTGGGATTAAAAGCGTGTGCCACCACTCCCGGCTTCACCCATACTTTTTACAATAAACTCATTCTTCCCCAAGTTAGACCTTGGTGGAATCTTACATCGGTTTGCTGTTTGTGTCCTGTAAGGAGGAATCGACATTCGTTTACATCTCTTCAGGCAGAGAGAGAAAATACTTGCAATATATGGAATAAAAATAGTTTATTAAGATATATCTACACAGAAAATTGTCTGGGAAAACATGCAACACATTATTCTAAACAAGACTTGTCTTATTAGTGATGCATAGTGTTCCCCTTTGCTTGTGTATTCCCTAGAATAAACATGGACCCGCAACAGAGATTACACATTGTGAGATGGATTTAGTTTTTCAAAAGCTGGAAGTCACGGGCGGATTTCTAACTGATGAGGTGGTTAATGTTGCATTATGTATAATTATACAATAAAATCAATTTTCTTGATGATTTATGAAGATATTTTAAAGACATCTCCTTAAGGAGAGTCTTCACAATTCTGAGTTATTGCTTTGTGATTGCAACGAAGTAGAATTACCGTGGGATGACTTTAAAAAAAAAACTTAAATGCAACTGTTTATTTTGTCTGTGTATGCATGTGGGTACACATATGGTAACTAGCACATGGGAGCCAGAGGCTAACTTGCAAGAGGCAGTTCCGTCTTGTAGGTTCTAGGGATCAAACTTAGGTCATGAGGCTGAGCTGCAAGCTCCTCGGTCCACTGAGCCATCACACTGGCCCAGGATTGCTCTGAAATCACAGCAGTGATTCCAGTAAACTAATTTCCTATGTTTGTTAAAAGATGTACATTATATTTTTTCCCAATCATTGTTATTCCTCTCTACTGTTTTGAGAGGAGTTTGATCTTGTTTTCTCACTCCTTGAGATAGCTGTCTGCCTGAGCTTGTTCTGCTCTCTCTCTCTCTCTCTCTCTCTCTCTCTCTCTCTCTCTCTCTCTCTCTCTCTCTGTGTGTGTGTGTGTGTGTGCGCGTGTGTGTGTTGATGCCCCTCAGCTTCCCTGGGGTCCAGCCTGTCTCTACTCCATGGCTTTGGGTAGGCAAAATTTCCCTTTTCACTTGTAACTTTGATATTCCTGCCTTCATTTTTTCCTCGATCCGTGCGTTTCTCACAAGTACTCTGTTTTGTTTCTACACATCTGCATAGTTTCCAAAGCTTGCCTTGGTAACTGATTTCTGAGTGGTTTTGCATTAGGATACAAAGAGATTTGATTATAAGTTCAATTTTGATGGAGCGTGCTCTTGTGTACCTTTTCTTCTGTTGTTTGTTCTTTTGTTGTCAGACATGAAAACCAATGATTTTATCCAAGGTAGAACTTGGCAGCTATCGTTCCTCATGGCTAGTGCTTCTGTTTGCTTCTCTGAGGTGCTAGGAGTTACGCAGTGTGGGGGCTGATGGACTCTTTGGTGTGCTGATATCCACTTGACCAGCATGGCTTTTGGAGAAAGGTAATTCTTTCCCTTAGTGGCCCCGTGCCCTTGCCACCGCACAGTGTGAGCGTGGTTTTTATCAAGGGACCGTTTCTGTTTCCCTGAACTATCCATATATGTTTGTGCTAGAACAGCATCGGCTTCATCACCCTGGCTTTGCTGTAAGTTTTGAAATAAAAAGTGATGGTGATGGATCAGTTACCAGTGCACGCTGCTCTCTCAGAGGACTTGGGCTTGGTTCCCAGCACCATCCATACTGAGCAGCATACAGCAGCCTATAACTCCAGCTCTAGGGGATCCAACATTTTCTTGTGGCCTTCATGGGCACCTGCACAAACCTGTATATGCACACATATAAAGGCAAAACTAAGCAAATAAATAAAGTGAGATTATTTCCCCCACTTTTGCTCTTTATAAGGATTGTTCGGGATGTTCTGGGTCCCCTGCTCTTCCTCCCACATATTAGAATCAGCTCATTTATCTCTTTGAAAGAATTGTGTATATTTTTACTGAGGATTCCACTGAATTTGTAGGTCACTTGCATCTTAGCACCTATTATATCATCAAATCTAGAAGGAAAAAAATGTCAGTTCAGTCTTCAATTTCTTACAATGATATGTTCTTAAAAGAATTTATCAAAATACACCCCTCTCTATTTTGTTCACTTTGCCATTGTTATCTATTTGTATTGTTATCATTGGAATACTTTTTTTTAAGGTTACAGTTCGAGTTTTCTTCAGTCGAATAGGCTCTGTTGGTTTATTCGGTCCTTTGCCTCATATCTCAGATGCTCTGTGAACAAAGAGTCACCACATCTTCAAAAGAGACAGTTCTCCTAGAAAAGCCAACCAGTCGAGTCTGTCCCTCCTCTCTTGCTTCATTAAATTTCTCTCTGCCGTTACCTGCTGTTTAATAGGTTTAAAAACTCAATCCCTTTCTCAGCTCTAAACTCATCTAAAACGTTCACATATATCTCAGATCACTTTTAAGCAACCTTTGGCATACTACACATTGGAAAATGCTACTACAACTGTCTTAATTAATGAAAAGAAATAGAAGTTTTGGTTTTTTTTTTTTTTTAAATCCTGACTCTATTGTAGCCAGTTTATTCCTTACAGACATGTATCAGACAACAGGGCCACTGTCGGGAAAAATCTATGTAAAGGCCAGTGTGGTTCTTCAACTCCCAAATGTGCTTTTCCAAAGCACATCACAGAGATGCTCTTCATACAGCCTGCTGTCACTCAACACCACACAGATGACATCATGCTGCCATCTGAAAAATACAAGTAAGCGCCTTGGAACTGTGTCTATTTAACTTGCCTCCTGCAGCACGCAGCGTAATACTGTGTGCCTTTGGGCACTTAACAAATGCAAGTGGATGATATAATGCATTTGTTAATCACCAATCATCCCGAAAACTAATGATGTGCCCAGAGCTGATGGGTCTACCCAAGAGTGTTCTTATTGAGTGTTGAATAACACTCAAGTTCTATTGAGAGGCCTCCACTCACACACACACACACACACACACACACACACACACACACACACGGAAAAAAAATAGCTTACAAATAAAGAGGAGGGTTTTTTTTTTGTCTTGGCTAATTAAATTTCTTTCAGAATACATGTTTTGCTTATTGTGTTTAGAGGAAAACGACATGAATGCATTGATTTAACATCTAGAAAGAAAACACTCAGTTTTGCACATTTCAATCAAGCCAAGCCACAGCATACTTGGATAGAAGAAACATCTAAGGGTAAGATAATCACAAGGATTGCCTTAACACGACAGCTCCAAAACAGAAAAAAATATTCAAGGCTACGTCATTCCAGTCCCCCACCACTCCTACCTCCAAGTTCTGATCCAGCACCAGTGAAGAACGGACGGGCCTTTAGCTTTTGCAATGGCTGCTGAATGGAAGAACTGAAGGCATAATTGCATTCTGTCTAAAAGCTGATAAAAGGACCCAACACATGAACATAAGTCTCTTAGATGTCACATAAAAATCTCATCAAAGAAGCTATGTGTGCGTTGCTGAGGTGTTTAATAAGCTTTATAATCTAGAATACAGTCAATCAGGCGACGGACAGTCAGGATTGCTAGCATAGGTCTGAAAGGTCTTCCTGGAATGAATGCTAGTGGGTTTTGGAAACTTTTCTCTGGATTTGTGTTAAGGGAGTGGTGAGCGTCCCTTCATGGAGCACTGACAGGAACCTGCACCGCGTAATGACGTGTATCATGACGTGCATCATGACGTACATCCTGACGTACGTTCTGACGTACGTTCTGACGTACGTTCTCTTTCATCAAGTCCATGTTGCTGTGTCTGTTTTGATAATATTATTACTTTGGCTGAAGAGTTGTAAACCTGAACAAAGAGACAATAGAGCATCTTTCAGATGGAAATCTGATCAGAAATTTCCCGCCCAAAGGTAACAGGAAATGCTTGGATCAAATGTCCAGACTAAAAGTAGCATCGTCATCTGTCTTCCTGTTGAACACATTCTTCCTTGTTCAAGACACTTAGCTTAATGGAGCATCTAAAGTCATGAAATGGTTGGTATTCCAAAACCCTGAAATCAAGCATTTTAAGGCTACACATTCTATTTGTTTGTACTCTTAAAGACACAGCATATTTTCCACTTCGCCATCTAGGTAACAGAAAACTGGAGTGAATGAGCACAGCCTCAGGCCCAAGGCCCCTTTGGAGAGGGAAACCCCCTTCTCCAGCACCCCTAACTTTGCTTTCTGCTGTTTCCACCCCCTTTCCCTTCATTCATGGATTCTGAGAGATTTTCCTCCATGTCTGTCTCCAGGATAAAGTCTATTTTTAATTATTATGAATCTCTCATCCATTGGTTTTTACAGAAGCACTCTCTCATCTTCCATCTTACTCAGACATCTCACAGCTCAAACACCAAAAATAAAACCACATATCATTCAGTTAGTCAGTGGGTAAACTCATAAGCATGTGTGCTTTCTGTCTGTTTCTGCTGCTGTGATAAACACCAGGACCAAAAGCAGTTGGGAAGAAAAGGTTTACCTCATCATATGCTTCAGGACCCAATCTATCACTGAGGGAAGTCAGGCCAGGAACTCGAGATAGGAACCAAAGTAGAAACCACAAAGGAATCCTGCTTACTAGCTCATTTAGCTAGCTGTCTTCTACAACACAGATCCGCCTGCATAGGGGACAGTGCTGCCCACAGTGGGCTGTACTCGATCATCATACTTTATTTCACTATCTGGTCTTTAATAAGAGTGGTGTACTGGATTGCTCAGCTAACTTGCTTACACAGCCCCATTTAGTCCGAGGTTCCCAAATTGTTGCCTCCTCGAATCCCTCTTCTGGGACGTTAGAAAGCCACCATGTTGCTAGACATTTTACATAAGAGCTTGCAGGGCAAGCACTTAACCAACCAAGCCATGCCCTTTACCCATAAGGACACATCCTAAAACTAAAACAAGTAGATTGTGCACACAATGACTAGAGATGCTGAAACCATTATAGAACTTTGCTCCATAGATGACAGCTGTTCTCAGAGATAAAGTCAGCTTTTCGTCTCTGTGAGAGTCCTGGAAGCCCATTAGGAGGACTCCTTTTTCAGTTGTTCTAGGACTGTGTGGCCATTAGCCCACCAGCTGTTTAGCTTTGTGATTGCCAGAGAATCTAGCATCCAGACTAGTAAGTGTGCAGACGGTTTTCTGAGGTTTTAAAGTATTAATTCTATATCACGAAGAACTGTTGCTATAGAAGTTGTTTGCAACCCTTGACCTTCATGGCAGCTAAATGCTAGTGGCAACTGTTGGCTACTGTTGAGGGTTGGCTACTCTTCCTGATCCTACCATTATACTTTGGGGCTTTGCCACACTTTAGATTTTAACTTTTATTTTCTGTCTTCTGTACAGCATCCCTGGGAAGTGGAAGATCCTCTGCTTTTTCCTTCTCTCCCACAGCTTGGTGTTACTTGAGAATACTTTGCCTGCTTGGCATATGGACCATATATATATTTCCTTTCCTCTTGGACTGTCTGGAAATCCAACTGTCTTCTTTTTCACAAAAGCCAATGATGACAACCTGGCCTCATGCCAAGGCCTTGCTTTTCTTTCTTTCTGCCTGGTTATTAACTCTAAAGGATCTATCACATGTAGTTCATTAGGCAAATGTTATCAACTAAAAAGAATTAAAGCTGTGAAAAAAATTTTTTTTTCTTTTTCAGGGCAGCAGAAAAAGATCTGCTCACTAACTAAAACAAAACAAAATGAATTGTCCTGACTGGTAGATCTAGACAATGAACAGGGTAATGCTTGTAACAGAACTGAGCTATGGGGGAGGGGAGGAGGGCTCATTTGATGGCGCCTTTCATGTTTAGGACAAAATCAGAGGTGAATTAGACGCTTTCATAAAAGACACAGTCGATGAGCCCAAGACTTAAGAAGATTAAGTTGCTTGTCTAAAGAAACATATAAAACAGAGACATATAGTAACAGAGAGGGGCTCACACCCTGGTCCTTGACTCTGCAGCAGCAGAGGGAGGGGGAGATATTCAGGTTTCATCTAGTCTCAGAATGTCCCCCCCCTCTTTGTGAACAGAAGAACTATCTCTCTCTAGTCCAAATTATTGCTGAAATGCATCTACTTTCCTGTGGGTTGTGGGTGGCTTCGGGCTTTTATATCTGTCCTTACTAGAAGGGACTTATTACAATTACTTCAACTCAGCCACTTTGAAAGGGCCAGAGGACACTGAGAACTTGGTCAAGTTTAATAGGAAACAGAGATTTGCCTCCGAGGGTGCTTTGCTCCTTTACTGGGAAGACAACGGAGGAAAGTATGTGGGTTGTAAGAGAACCCAAGATGAATTTAGACCACTCTATATTTTGGTAAAAGCCAGACGAGAAATATAGAATGAAACTAAGTCCAGGCGAGGGAGAGTCAATGATACTGTGGTTTACGTTCTCTCCCGCCTTATCCAATTCTTCTTTTTATTAATTCTGCTAGGTCCTAGGAAAGTTTTTTTTTTTTCCTTTTTTGCCTGAAGCCACGGTTACATGCATGGCGGAACACTTCTGTTCATGCCAGTTAATAGGAAGATCTGTTGTGGTTAAGATTGACAGGGGTGAGCCGAGGTGCGTGGGAGGCAGAGGCGAGAGCTGCTCCTTGGCTTTGTTCTGTCGTTAATGGGGAACAGACATCAAAACACCTCCCGAAATGCTCATTTACCTCAATCAGATTACGCTGGGCATTACGCACCCTTTACCCGGCCTTTATCCCAGCACTGTGAAGGAGACTCTTTGAAGAAGCCACCAGCGTTCTTACAACACCCCTTACTCTTCGAAGACTCATCTGAACGGAAGTGTGCTCCAGCCGATGCACATGCGTCTGTGGGGTTTTGACCATGATTTCAGTTTGCCCAAATGTTAGCTAGGCCTTTTATGTAGCAAGAGAGAATTCTTTATGACAATGGCATATACTTAGTGTTGAAGTACAATAAATGGGGTTACATGTTCCATATAAATTTAATAACTCACATCCTTTAAGACATGAAAATTTACTTAAACATCAGTAATGCCTTTCTTCCATTTAACTGTGTTTTCCTACATAGAACCCCCCCCTGACAAATGCTATTTACTCAATGAAAGGTCATTTTAAGGATTAGAGAATAAGGCGAACAATATAAAGAATGTGATATGGGGGCTGAGTATAGGGTTCAGTGGGAACAGAAGCTTGCCACACCCGTATATGTTGTGAACTTGAGTTCCAATCTCCCAAGTCTACATAAAAGCCAGATCTGTCACCCCAGAGACAAAAATCAGAGAATCCGAGGAGCCCTGGGCCAGCTAGTGTGGCAATTACAGCAGAAGATAAAAACAGGCGTTGACTCTGGGGTGCTGGCAAGACTGCATGTTGACCTTAGACCTGCACACATACCCAAATTCACACACATACACGGTCACACACACACACACACGCACGCTCACACACATAAAGATACATTAAACATTTATAATTTTTTCTAGATAATGATTTCAAACTGAAGAAAGATTTTTAAAATGTTAAATTGTAGAGCAAGATTTTCTCTAATCATGTGGTGGGCCCAGACTGTGACTCAGTAAGCTCCAATTTGTGACATGAGTCAATAAAGGTCCATCAGAGAGACTACAATCTGTAGACAAATAGCCGAAATGATTTGTTTAGGTGAATCCAGCCCATATTTTTCCATTTTGTAAGTTTGCTTAACTTGATTGTAAATACTGCTTTCCGGTCTTTTACTGGAATCATATGTATTAAGTTTATAGGTGGTTATTTGCATAGGACCTCTGCTGCCTGGTTTGAGGCATTTCGACGTTGAGATGTACAATTCTCATTGTTCTTCTAAGGCAAAGCAAGTGAGTGGCAGATCCAAAGGCTGCCAGGCAACAATCTAAAAACTACCGGATACTTAGAAAAGTCTTCATGCTCTCCCCTGAGTCAGTTTCCTGGCCCACGTTCGGGGTGCCCCTTTTCATCGCTGACTTGAGCATTTATATGCAGTTTGAGTCGGTTCAAAGTGACTGCGGGTGGCGGGGAGGCTTCAGGCTGTTAGGTGGAGATTACAATTAAGTTCTTGTTTTCCGTACAGAAAGGGCTAATTGTGAAGAGCATCTAGAAGGGTCTGGTTATGTGTGAGGTTGATACCCTTGGATTGGCTGGGTTGCCTTTAAAGAGCTAGAGAGAGTGTATTGTATGTCTTATTAACCTTTAAAAAAAAAGAAAAAAGGTATTTCATAAATTATCAAAAGATGAGAGGCTGAAATTCTCATTTCTTTTCCAGAGATGTTTATTTTTAGATTGACAATAGAAGTCACGATGCATTTAAAACAACAGAAGATGCTCCAGACTGTGGAGATGGGGTCGGCAGCGGTTTTATTTAATTCAGAATCAGTCTAATCCATCAAATCATAATTTCCGATGTAAGTCTTTAAACTTTTAAAAGTTTTGGCAGTCAGCATGCTAAGAGTAAAATGGGAGGCACTATTTAACAGTACAATGCAATGCTTTAGCACATGGGTGCACAGGATACTTTAAAGTAAAAATATTATACTTGGTACAGTTGAACGTGGAGTTGATTTAAAAATATAATCAAACAATCCTAAAAGTATATTTCTTTAGTTAGTTTTTTTTCCCTGCAAGGCTTTTAGCTTTTTGGAACTTCACTCAGCTGTAGTGTGGGGTCCACCTTGGACTCTTGCAGGAAAGATATGAAATAGAGCAAGAAGGGACCAGCGGGCAGAAGCATGGTAGTAGACATTTAGAGCAGAACATCACCAAGGCTGCAAAGCATGATGGTAGAAATCCAGAGCAGATCATTGCCAAGGCTGCAAACGTCCAAGAAGCCGAGCCAGTCAATGGCGGTAAAGGACGCAGACTAGTCCAGCACCACAAAGTGGAATCCAGCGTACATTGCACTGGGCAACTTGGAATTCATTGGTGACCTTCCTGAAAGTGCGCTTTGAGTGGAATGGTGGAATGGTGTGGTTGGAATCAGATTGCTGAGGCTGGAAGAGAAAACGCAAATTGGAAAATTAGAGACAAAAGGGCAGGTTACATTTTTTAAGTCCTAATGGGGAGTAGGGAAGTAGGATGGGAGAGGAAATTACAGGGAGAAGGGAGAACTCCGACGAAGAAAGGCAATTGAGAATGTTTACACAGAGAGGCTAAGCCATAGGGTGTGTGTGTGTGTGTGTGTGTGTGTGTGTGTGACAGGGGGAGGCTAATAAACTGAGAGAGCAGTGATCTATAACATTGGCTGCACACGTGGCATCTTCGTGACTCAGTGTCCAGTCACGCTCAGAAGCACCTACTTGAATTCTGTTTAAAAAGAGTTTCATCATGCTACAAGGAGGTTCTTTTTCTCATATTGACTCATGGGCCACAAGATGGCTCGGCATGGCATGGAAAATACTTCCTGTGACGCTTTCGGATCTTTGAAGCAGACTTCTAACAGTTGTCCTCTGATGTCCATATGAGCACCGGGATATGGGAACTCGCACCCACTCACATTCACCATAGACAGTAGAATCACACACACACACACACACACACACACACACACACACACACACACATACACACACAAATAAAATGAATTTAGAGTGCATGCTCCTGCATTTGATGAGTTATTTAATTCATCCTTATAATCTTTGCGTTCTAATTCAAGCATTTGGAACACTTGTATGAGCATATGCATAGGCATGCATAGCTTAAATCTATTATTTTCTTGTGTTTTATATTCTCCTTTCTGATTTTTTCCTTCCTCTACACTTAGGTAAGGTTTTTCATTCTACTTCTTATTTTTATTTGTTCAAAGGTCAACAACTTTGTCATGAATAATCGTGGCAAAAGTACTCTCTTAGATAGGCAAATATAAAACACACACTACAAAATAAAGAAACCAATTCTTTTTTTTCCTCCTATGAAAACAATTGTGTGTGTGTGTGTGTGTGTGTGTGTGTGTGTTACCGGGACTTGAACTTACAACTTTACACATGCTCTGCTTCTAAGCTGCATCCCCAGACCCATAATTACTTCTGTTTAAAAAAAATTTTTTTGGACACATTCATGCATAAGAACAGCTTTCTCATTGGCTTTAACCCCTCTCTTCCCCCAGTTCATCCCGTGCATGATCCTCTACCTCTTAAATCTATGACATATTCTCTAATTATTATTGTTTTACACACACACACACACACACACACACACACACACACACACACACACACACACACATCAAAGATGGTAAGAGGAGAGAGGCTGAAATTCACAGCATTTTATAGCAATAAGATATATGTCTCATTGAATCCATTTAGTGTTTGTATGTATGTGTTTCGGGCTGATAGTTTGGGATTGAATAACCTATCAGGGGGTTCACTCCTGGAGAATACAAACTCTCCCTTTCTTAGCAACCATTGAAATCACTTAGAGTTCTTCATCTGGAGGTGGTGTCTTCTGAGACTTCCCCCATTCTCATCGGCACATCACCCCGTGTTGTCGCTGTGCATGGCCTTGTTCACATAGCCATGGTGTTGAGGTCCCCTGGGAGCAGCTTCCCTGTCGTATAGAACGGACACAGTCTTGGCCCAGGTTCTCTGATCCTCTTGTTCTTCCCACCCCTCTTCTGTGGCGTTCCCAGAGCCTCTGATGTATGCTGGGTTCTATTGCAGATACATCCGTTGGGATGGGTCACCCCGTAGCGAGTTGCTTTCTGCATTGTAACCAGTGTGGATTCCTGAGATTTTCTCCATCTGATACAAAATAATTGTTGCTGATGAGGGATGGAAGCTAGCTACACTGAACCATGGATATAAAGATAGGTATTTAGAATACAGTTGGGAATGACATTGGTTTAGGAAAGTGGCAGTTGTAGGATCTCCGCTTCTGTCTGTGTCTCTCATGAGCCATAACGAGTTGGCTAGGTGTACAGGAACAGGCATTGATTCTCTCCCAGTGAATGGGTTTTAGACAGCTGTTGGTTATTCCCAAGATATAAGTGCTAGTTTTGCACTATAAGGGGTATCTTTCCGGAATGGTCATTGCTGTGGTTTTAAGTGTTATAGCTAGCAGCAGAAACTATGAACATTAAAGGACGGTGGCAGGTAAGCTCTAGAGAGGGGGCTAGTAAGACAGGTAGCATAGGCAGGGAAATGGGGTGCCTTTAACTGGGGAGGAGGAAGAGAAGGCAATTCAGAGGGGGAGGAGGGATAAATAGCAAATGAGTGTGTTTGAGGAACCCATAGGGAAATACAATATTTTGTGTTTATGTAAGTATTTATTTATAAAATGTAGAAACACTTAAAAACCAAGAAACTAACAAATTCTTGCACCATTCACCTTGAGACACATACACCTATTATCCTCCTGCTGAATACACCCCTTTCTACAAACTAATTTTATTAGCATTATTGATTATGCATAATAAGGGATCTTGTTATGATGCTTTCACACACACACATACACACATACACATATACACACACATGCACACATACACACATACACATATGCACACACATGCACACACAGTGCACGTGTCTTCAGTCCTCCTTGCTCTCTCCGACTCCTACTCCGGCTGATCCTCACACTCTTTCCCAACTGGTCCCCTCCTACTTTCCTGCCTTTCCTGTGGGACCTAGCACATTCCATCAGGGTTGTTTACCGGAAGCAAGGGCGCCCTACCTGTGGCTACGACAATGGAAGTTAAGTTGTGGCTTTACAGTGTTCCAGGAATAATAATGCTGTATGTGAAGAGGGTTCTGTTTTACTGATGGTAGGAAAGGCAGTGTGGATGACACAGATTGGTCCCCTTGACTTCTTCGCTTCTTATTAGCCTCTCATGAGACCAAACAACAACGTCTCCTGACGTATAAGGCATGATTCATAGGATGAAGATGATGGGTGTGTGTGTGTGTGTGTGTGTGTGTGTCTTTGAAGTCACATGATGTAGTCTCCCCTCCCCCAGCCTGAAACCTGCTTGCTCAGGGGTGGAGCTTCCCGCTCAATCGTTCTGCCACGCCCACTGCTGGAACCTGCCGCTTTGCTGTTTGTCGCCTAGCCCCTCTTCTCTTCCAGGTTTCCAAAATGCCTTTCCAGGCTAGAACCCAGGCTGTGATCTGCTGGCCAGACACAACAACGTCTGAGTTATGAATAGATGTGATTGGGAACTCGTGCTATGCCTGACCTTATAAGGAGCATTTTCACAGGGTGACACACTTTGAACCTCTTCAAACCTGTCCAAGCAGGTGCTGTCATTACTACCCACGTGTTGCACAACTGAGAATTTAGGCACTAAAAACTGGGAGTCAAATGCCCCCCCACCTGGCTTCTAGGTTTCCTGCATTTTCTGCCTCTTTGTAAGAGAAGATGGGGAGTTTGATGGATTGTCAATCCATCAAAGTGAGAGTCACCTGTTAGATTTCAGGCTTTAGAGTGACATTTGTGTGTCTGGTTTTGAAATTTGTTTTGTATTATTGTCCAGTGGTAGCTGACGGGTAGCTGGCCTGTCTCTCTTAGAAGATAGCATGCCGGATGAGAGTAGAAATGGAATATTTCTAAAATCTATTGTTTTTATTTTATGTATATGAGAATTTTACCTATATGTATATATGTGCACCACATGGGTGCAGTAACCAGGGAGGCCAGAAGAGGGCATCAGACCCCATGGAAGTGATGTTACTGATGGTTGTGAGTAGCCAGGTGAATGCTGGGAACTAAACCTGGCTACTCCTGGGCAAGAGCAGAAGGTATCCTTAACCCCTGAGCATCTCTCCAGCCCCATCAGAAACAAATACTTCACCCATCTTTGTATCTTCTGGGTTTCTTAGCAAGCTGAATATAGCTACTCAACCACTGGCATTTCCCAGTTACAAACCTCACATTGCACCTTAGTTAGGCCCTTTGTTTCTCAGATGAACAAATTTTCAGAGTAAGTCTATTGTGTTATATTCCTCTAGAGGTAAGACTACCACATCCCGCCTAGCCAGTCAGACAGCCCATATGGCTGAGTGCTTTGTCCTGCTGTATAAGCCAATATTGTATTGGCTTGTAGTCTGAGTTATGCCTGGGGTCTCAGCAAAGAATTTATTCATTTATTTATTATTTATTTATTATTATTTAGCAAAGAATACAAACTAAAAGAACGAAAGCTTACAAGTTTACAGCACAGCACCTGGGCTTCTAGGAGTGAAGTGATAAAACAGTGCTTAATCCTCACAGGAACGTGTGACATATGGCCATCCACAAAGGCTCGCTGGGACTTCCGTGTCCATGTGTAAGCATGGGGCACCTCCCATGACATTAGTTACCCAGCCTCCCATTTTCCCCAGTCAGGTGCATAAAATGTACCCTAGGTTCTAGGTGAACTAAACCAGGAATTTCCCACAAACCGTGCTGCTTCCAAAAATAACCTGCACTCCTCAAGTATAGAGTAGAGGCATCCATCAAACAGGACATCCCACGGGCTTTCAATGTCACCTTTCAGAAGCCTGTTAAGGGTCTGTTCCAAAAACCTTTGGGTGGTTCAGTGTTTGGAAAGCTCAGGATGGAGTCAACCATTTATTGCAAATGTATTCATTTATTGCTACAGTTTAACTCTCTCCCTGCAAAACTCACGCTAAAACTTAATCCGCACTATAGTCACATTAAAAAGTGTGGCCTTTGGGGAAGTAACTGAGTTTGGAGGGATCTACTTGCACTGAAGGGATTTGTTTGTCCTTACACATGATGGTGAAGGGCACCCACACCCTTGGGAGACAGCTTTCCCCTCTTCTTTATCTAGAGATTCCCTCCAAGATGCAGAGAGCAGCCTCACCAGACATGGATGATCTAGTTTCTTTGGCCTTGGAGTTCCCAGTCTCTAGAAGTACACACAGACACATTTTGATGATTTTATAAGAGGTTGTACTTTTGTTACAGTGGTCCAGCATGGCAGCCCACATGCTCTAAGATATGTTTGTAGATATGGTTAAGGTCAGTGAGAACGGATGTAAAGAAAATGATTAAATTACCAATTTCAATTTTGTATATAAAGTATCTCCTTAACAATGGTGCTTTTAAACCCTGCAATTATTTCATAAATAAAGGCCGTTTTATCAGCAAAATATGTGGAGCAGTGGCTCGTAGCCTCCTTCATGCTGTCACTCTTTAACCTTAGGATGACCTGCCACCATGAACTTACTTTTGTTGTTACTTTGTAACTATAACTTTGCTACTGTGGTGACTCATAAGTATCTGATATACGCAGTGTATCTCATACAGGACTTTCCTGAAAGGGTCTTTTGACTCCAAAGGGGTCATGACCCATAGGTTGAGAACCCCTGATGCAGAAAGCCTGACTGGCAGACTAAGAATGCTTTCATGAGGCAGCATTCACATGCGCACATGCACATCTATGCTTAAAAACAACAAAAATGTTAGAAATGAAATAAACAATAAATATAAAATTTAATATTATCGAGTTCCTACATTTAAAAGCTGCAAGCTTATTCTATGGCCCCTTTTCATGCTTCACAATTATTAGTTTGAAAGTCGATGTTTGGTGTCTATCACACAATGAAACTTATGGATCAAGTTTTCCCCTATATTTCATTTTCATGGTTTAATATAGAAAATATGATTTCACTTAAAAGTATTGTATTCTGGGGGAAGATAAGAGCCTGGGAAATGCCATCCTGGTGAGTTCGGCTACCTGTGACAGATTGCCCACGAAGCTTGTAAGAATGGAACTCAGGAGTCTTCAGTGGATTGTGATATGCTGTACATGGGTCCAGGGAAGAGCCTAGTGCCAATTGCATCGAAAGAGACTTATCATGAGAAGAAAGATTTTGCCAGACTGTAGTGTTGGGAGCCAAAAGTAAATTCTTTATAATAATCCAAATGAACTACCAAGTCTTAGGACATAAAGTTGGACCTCCTCCCCAAGGTGACTAAGTCCAGACAAAGGTCACCAACAGACTGTTCCCAGATTGACCCCCTCCTCAAGCTGACTAAGTCCAGATGAAGGTCACCAGCAATTACCACAAGATGACGCCAGACCTGACTGATGCAAACAGCAGACGTCATAACCACAAGATGTACTTTTAGATATCATTGTAGTCACCAAGGAAAATTACCACTGCCCCCTCCCCTGCCCTTCTGCGTAAGGGTTATTTCCCCTTTTTGTATAAAAACTGTAAGTTTTGCTAAACACAAGGAAGCCTTGACAAGATTCAGATTGACTCTGTGTCTTTTCTGTGCTTGGCTTCCGTTTCTCTCTCACCCCCCCCATTTGGTTTTAGGAGGAGTCCCCTCGAGACCCACGAATAACTGGACCTGCTGGATTGGTCACTGTAGAGGAATGTTTGGAAACCCTTCTCCTGGAAGAACTTCACAGCCCTAATGTCTATTGCTTGATGTCCAAGACAGAAACAAGAAAGCTATGTAGACATCATCGTCAAGGAGTCTAAGGTAAAGAAATAAATTAACAGGCAAGAAAAAAATGAAGTGGAAACTTAAGGGTTCTTTGGAAAGTTGGTTGGGTGGTTTGTTGGGGCGAACACGTGAAGGAACATTTCATTAAAATGGACACAGGCGTGAAAGGCTAAGGCAGACTGGTGAAGCAAAGTTTTGCTGAAGCAGACACAGGAGAGAGGATGTTCTGCTAAAGCAAGCATGGGAAAGGACACATCATGAAAGATGCTTTGCTAATGACACACATGTATTGGTCTGCTTTACATTGCATAGTTGAGCTGCATTTGTCAAGATGCCATAGAGAGAAACACACCAAAAACTTCTGGTGGGGTGCTGCAGTTTATTGCTGCTTCTGTGGACTCAGCATGTGCTGAGGCAAAGCATGTGGAGTACCAGCTCTTGTGAAACATGTTCTTGGAGATGACGAATGTGCTATCGACTTTGTAAGGAAGGGCAGAATGAGAGGGCTCTGGGAGGTCAGGCCACTGTGAGCGAGTGTGTGATCTGTCAGGATGACACATGCAGTTCTTTGAGGAGAAAAGAGACTGAATTTCATATTTTTGAGAAAATACATATTGGGCGCTCTCTTTGCCAGAGACTACGCAGGGTCACTACATCTGATCAGATCTGTGCCATGACACCTTTACTGGCTTGATTCTCTTGGGAAAAGAAAACTTTGTTTACAGTGTCTGCTGATTTCAGGGGCATAAACACACCCAGCATGGACAGTTTCAAGCTAGCCACATAAAATTACTGAGCATGAAATTTGGGGTAGAGAGAGACATATAGCTCGCTTCTCCAGCCGGAGGTAGCTGGCTCCAGAGCATCACTGGAGAAGTGACATGGTTGGAAGAGTCCCGAGGGCAACTTGACAGGGGAAGGAGGTACCAGGCTAAGGTAATTTGCTCTATGCAATGGTGGTAAGGAGTCACGTTGGAGTGGCAGCAGTATAAATGGGAGAGAAGGGTGCACAGTGAAAACACATCAAAGGATGGAATAGTGGAATCAAGATAAACACCTATGTACAAGGAAAGAAGTATCTATCGACTGCCTTGCAGATGTCAAACACTGTCATAGCTAGCTGTGCTGCTAGAAACAGGCTGGGATGTAGCTGTCTCAACTCTTCTCTCCTGCAAGCTTCCACACCAGCAGCTGAAGTTTTTTTTTTTTTTTTTTTTTTTTTTTTACTTCTTGCTTTGGCTTAATCTCATCCCAGGCTCTGGGACTAATCCAGGCCTACACAAAGCAAGCCTTTAAGAACTCTATGTGATGTAGCTGTGTCATAACGTGAACTGGGTCCTGGGTTCTGGAGCTGGAGGTTTGGTTTCAAGTCTCAGCTCTATCACTTGCTAGCAGGAAGGAACAAGACACACGGCGGTTTCCTTTCAGCTCGCAGCTGTGAGTTTCCTCATCCACAAGTCAGGGTCATGTCATAGCACATGAATGATCATATTCTGTACTCGTAGATAGCATCCCGTTAATTCCTCAGGAGTAAATTCTGCAGATGAGGGTCCGGGCATTGCCCAAGCCCTCTATCACTCATGGGAGACACAAGTCAGGGACCTTGATGTCTTGCCCAGAATTCATAGTTAACAACAGAAAGAAACCCAGATGTTTCTGCCATAAACATTAGCTATAATTTTTGTATTTTGAATCCTCCATCCTCACATACCAGAGATTTGATGTGTGAAGTATTTTCCCTATACGACCTCAGCTTTTCTCCACAGTCGAATTGGAGTTACTATCCTCATCTAAATAGACCGAGGCTTAGAACTTAGGCCAGTCGTCTGCATTTAGAGGTCTGTTAATACCGGAGAGCCGCGTTTTCTGCAGCACACAGTAGGTCTCTTTTTAGGGGTAGTGTTCTGAACGTCATCAATAGAAGTAGGAGAACTTGGGAAACAAAAGCAAATTCTACACCTTTCTGTCCGAGCATTGTCTGTCATTAATAAACGACTGTCTTTCATCCCACTTAGAATTTTTCGCTTACAAACTCTACAGGACTACAATTAGGTAGGCAGATTCCAGCCGACTGTATTGAATAAACTCATGGTTTTAATGCTTTCAACATCAATGTATAAGATCACATTTACTCTGGCAAGTTGGCTCAGTGGATGAAGGTGCTTGCTTGCTGCATGAGGCTGGTGACCCACGTTAGATCATCGGAACAGAGAGAGAGACAGAGAGAGATAGACACAGAGACAGAGAAACAGACAGAACTACACAAAGTAGTTCTTTAACATCCACATCCACAATGTGCCACGTGCCCTTCCCCCCCACACATATAATTTTTTAAGAAGATCACATTTGATTAATTTATTTTACCTGAAAGCATGGCTGCACAACGAGAAGTGGAATTAAAGTTTATGTTGCATCAATAATGCCATTCAATTTAAGGCTGTATTTTTTGCATTATAGAACATATATTTAAATGCAGAATTTTCAGTTGTATGAAGTTATTTCTGTGATTCCTGGGAGTCATTGACTTGAGCACCATCTAAAGAAATTTCAAAAATCGACTTCCAAATGAAGGGGCGAGTGTAAATGGTGTAATTAGCAGACAGTTCATTTCAATCGCTCTCAGAGCAAGGGTTCCAGAGATTGCCAGAGGAAAATGTTATCTCGGTGAAGCCCATTCAGACCCCCAGGATATGAGGACAAGCTTCAACGTTTTTAGAACATTGGGGTTAGTTGCCCAATTTTCATTTTTTCCTATAATTCCAACTAAGTATAAATCTAAGAAGGATATGCAATTTTAAGATTTTATAATTGTAAGTTGGGTAAGTTAAACGCATTTCCTCTGGAACATCGGGGGCGAAATTGTTCTACAGTTTAGATGAAATCTGTAGTTGGTGCTCTCAATGTTTGGCCATATAATTTTTATACAAATGCTTCCTTTCAGAAATTCATTTTGACAGTGGAATAGCTTTAGTTGATTGACCCACTTGGCTGTACTTAGTGGGATGTCTAATAGTTACATCAGCATGTGTCAATGCAACAGTTTCAATCCTTAGCCACTCTCTATCTGATGCTGCAGGATGTGTTTCCAATATGTCCTCACAGTTTTCTGTCCACTTGATCAGAAGGCAGTATATCACAAAGAACTAAGAAGAACGTTGTCCACTTGAAATCAGTTATATTCCGAATACTCATTAAGTAAGGCAGGGTACACTGAGTTGCTCAAAGAACATTCACACTCTTCAGGCGGAGCAGGGTAAGAGATGCCATGAAAGGAGAAGTTTCACAGGGGGAGAACATTTGAAAGACCACGAATGTATGCCTTAAGGCCTCCCATGGGAAGGCCTCTGCCTACCCCTGAAAGGGTGCCAAGGAAGCCCACATGGACAGAGTAGCTGATGTGTATGGACCACAGCCTCTGCATAGCGTGGGCCTTCTCTTCACCCTATCTGTCTTCTCTCCTGACTGTCATTTGCTCTTACACACGTAAATATTCTTAGTGCGTTCCTTCTGATTTTTTGCTTAGCAAACAATTTTCTGAGTTATATGACATAATATACCAAAACAATCTCTCTTCTTATAGAGTTGTTCAAATATTATACAAACAAGGGATTACAAAGATCAGATAGAATCCTATCCATCAAGCAAAACCAAATGGCTCCGTTATCCATAATTCCTGGACCAAATGAGATTGTTTAAATCTAAGCCCGATAGTCATCAGATCTTAAACCTAACTTCTAAATTGTTATTTTAACTTATATTCCAAAAGATTGCCATAAGCAACATTTTTCTTCAGAATTTAAACAAAACAGCCCATGAAAATCCGT
Source organism: Mus caroli (assembly GCF_978045245.1). Taxonomy (NCBI): domain Eukaryota; kingdom Metazoa; phylum Chordata; class Mammalia; order Rodentia; family Muridae; genus Mus; species Mus caroli. Next base: position 9,736,472 of record NW_028227271.1, read on the forward strand.
GGAAGTTTCTTTTAAAAAAAAATCACTGAGAGTGTTGTGCAACGTGTTGATTATATTCACTCCTATTACTCTTCCCAGGTTCCTCCTTCACCAATGTTAGGTCTTGTTTTTCTTTTTTTTTTTATTTTTTTATTTTTTTTGATTTTTAATATTTTTATTACATATTTTCCTCAATTACATTTCCAATGCTATCCCAAAAGTCCCCCATAGCGCCCCCCACTTCCCTACCCACCCATTCCCATTCTTTTGGCCCTGGCATTCCCCTATATTGGGGCATATAAAGTTTGCAAGTCCAATGGGCCTCTCTTTCCAGTGATGGCCGACTAGGCCATCTTTCGATACATATGCAGCTAGAGACAAGAGCTCCGGGGTTCTGGTTAGTACATCATGTTGTTCCAACAATAGGGTTGCAGATCCCTTTAGCTCCTTGGGTACTTTCTCTAGCTTCTCCATTGGGAGCCCTGTGATACATCCAATAGCTGAATGTGAACATCCACTCCTGTGTTTGCTAGGCCCCGGCATCGTCTCACAAGAGACAGCTATATTTGGGTCCTTTCAGCAAAATCTTGCTAGTGTATGCAATGGTGTCAGCGTTTAGAAGCTGCTTATGGGAAGGATCCCTGGATATGGCAGTCTCTAAATGGTCCATCCTTTCATCACAGCTACGAACTTTGTCTCTGTAACTCCTTCCCTGGGTGTTTTGTTCCCAATTCTAAGAAGGTGCACAGTGTCCACACTTTGGTCTTCATTCTTCTTGAGTTTCATGCGTTTAGCAAATTGTATCTTATATCTTGGGTATCCTAAGTTTTGGGCTAATATCCACTTATCAGTGAATACATATTGTGTGAGTTCTTTTGTGATTGTGTTATTTCACTCAAGATGATGCCCTCCAGGTCCATCCATTTGGCTAGGAATTTCATAAATTCATTCTTTTTAATAGCTGAGTAGTACTCCATTGTGTAAATGTACCATAATTTCTGTATCCATTCCTCTGTTGAGGGACATCTGGGTTCTTTCCAGCTTCTGGCTATTATAAATAGGGCTGCTATGAACATAGTGGAGCATGTGTCCTTTTTACCGGTTGGGACATCTTCTGGATATATGCCCAGGAGAGGTATTGCTGGATCCTCCGGTAGTACTATGTCCAATTTTCTGAGGAACCGCCAGACTGATTTCCAGAGTGGTTGTACAAGCTTGCAATCCCACCAACAATGGAGGAGTGTTCCTCTTTCTCCACATCCTCGCCAGCATCTGCTGTCACCTGAATTTTTGATCTTAGCCATTCTGACTGGTGTGAGGTGGAATCTCAGGGTTGTTTTGATTTGCATTTCCCTGATGATTAAGGATGTTGAACATTTTTTCAGGTGTTTCTCTGCCATTCGGTATTCCTCAGGTGAGAATTCTTTGTTCAGTTCTGAGCCCCATTTTTTAATGGGGTTATTTGACTTTCTGGAGTCCACCTTCTTGAGTTCTTTATATATATTGGATATTAGTCCCTTATCTGATTTAGGGTAGGTGAAGATCCTTTCCCAATCTGTTGGTGGTTTTTTTGTCTTATTGATGGTGTCTTTAGCCTTGCAGAAGCTTTGTAGTTTCATGAGGTCCCACTTGTCAATTCTCGATCTTACAGCACAAGCCATTACTGTTCTATTCAGGAATTTTCCCCCTGTGCCCATATCTTCAAGGCTTTTCCCCACTTTCTCCTCTATAAGTTTCAGTGTCTCTGGTTTTATGTGAAGTTCCTTGATCCACTTAGACTTGACCTTAGTACAAGGAGATAGGAATGGATCGATTCGCATTCTTCTACATGTTAACAACCAGTTGTGCCAGCACCATTTGTTGAAAATGCTGTCTTTCTTCCACTGGATGTTTTTAGCTCCCTTGTCGAAGATCAAGTGACCATAGGTGTGTGGGTTCATTTCTGGGTCTTCAATTCTATTCCATTGGTCTATTTGTCTGTCACTATACCAGTACCATGCAGTTTTTATCACAATTGCTCTGTAGTAGAGCTTTAGGTCCGGCATGGTGATTCCACCAGAGGTTCTTTTATCCTTGAGAAGAGTTTTTGCTATCCTAGGTTTTTTGTTATTCCAGATGAATTTGCAGATTGCACTTTCTAATTCATTGAAGAATTGATTTGGAATTTTGATGGGGATTGCATTGAATCTGTAGATTGCTTTTGGCAAGATAGCCATTTTTACAATGTTGATCCTGCCAATCCATGAGCATGGGAGATCTTTCCATCTTCTGAGTTCTTCTAGAATTTCTTTCTTCAGAGACTTGAAGTTTTTATTATACAGATCTTTCACTTCCTTAGTTAGAGTCACGCCAAGATATTTTATATTATTTGTGACTATTGAGAAGGGTGTTGTTTCCCTAATTTCTTTCTCAGCCTGTTTATTCTTTGTGTAGAGAAAGGCCATTGATTTGTTTGAGTTAATTTTATATCCAGCTACTTCACCGAAGCTGTTTATCAGGCTTAGGAGTTCTCTGGTGGAATTTTTAGGGTCACTTATATATACTATCATATCATCTGCAAAAAGTGATATTTTGACTTCATCTTTTCCAATTTGTATCCCTTTGATCTCCTTTTGTTGTCAAATTGCTCTGGCTAGGACTTCAAGTACAATGTTGAATAGGTATGGAGAAAGTGGACAGCCTTGTCTAGTCCCTGATTTTAGAGGGATTGCTTCAAGCTTCTGACCATTTACTTTGATGTTGGCTACTGGTTTGCTGTAGATTACTTTTATCATGTTTAGGTATGGGCCTTGAATTCCTGATCTTTCCAAGACTTTTATCATGAATGGGTGTTGGATCTTGTCAAATGCTTTTTCCGCATCTAACGAGATGACCATGTGGTTTTTGTCTTTGAGTTTGTTTATATACTGGATTACGTTGATGGATTTCCGTATATTGAACCATCCCTGCATCCCTGGGATGAAACCTACTTGGTCAGGATGGATGATTGTTTTGATGTGTTCTTGGATTCGGTTAGCAAGAACTTTATTGAGGATTTTTGCATCAATATTCATAAGGGATATTGGTCTGAAGTTTTCTATCTTTGTTGGGTCTTTTTGTGGTTTAGGTATCAGAGTAATTGTGGCTTCATAGAATGAGTTGGGTAGAGTACCTTCTGTTTCTATTTTGTGGAATAGTTTGTGAAGAAGGTCTTGTTTTTCTTAAACCTTTCAAGATCAATTTGTGATGCCAATTTGTGTGTGTGTGTGTGTGTGTGTGTGTGTGTTGGGGGTGGAGGGCTCCTGATGGAGAATTGTCACTTTACCAGGAGCTACACTTGTAGAGAAAGCATTCTCTCCTACCAGCAGTTAACAGTTGCCAATAGTTCATGGCTAGGGGAAGCATTCGTTCCCAACTCCTATCTCCATGCTCTACGTTGGCCTGGCTTGGGCTTGTGCAGGTTTTGGTTTTGTGCCCATCCTTGAAGATAGTGTTGAACATCCTTACCCACCCAACCTTCACATCATTTATGATGGCTTGATTCCATTCGAGCCACCCACACTCAATTCGAGGGAAGCTAATCAAGTCATGGTGTCTCCACTTAAACCTACAGCATACTAGGCGTGACCAGTTCTTGCAAGAACGCATTTGAAGAAACATTTATCTCCTGGCACACATGTGACTTGCTACTTAGGAAGTGGGGGAAAAAGAGAATAAGGTTTTACAGTTTATCACAAGACTCAACCGATTGATAAAGGATGGAATGAGAGGGACTTTTCACAGGGGAAACTTTTATAACAAGATCAATTTTGTCGTCTTTCTTTTTTGTCTTAAAGTTTGCTATCTGAACAACAGATGAGAAGAATATCCTCTAAGATTCTCCATGTTCTGCATTGAGGGAGCTTCCGGAGTTCAGGATAACCCCTAGTACAGTGACAGAGCTAGCCCATACCCAATACCATCTTTGTTTTTATTCCCCAAGTCATCATAAAAATAGGCATACAAGGGAACTTTGGGGGCTGATGCTATAAAGCGAACCTGAATGGTGTGGGTGTGGGATGCAGGTTGTTCTCATTTAGAGTTCAGGAAGGTGTGCTCTAGGGCTAAAGAGATGGCTCATCATTTACCAGCACTGGCTGCTCTTCCAGAGGACCTGGGCTCAATTCCCACCACCCATATGGTGGCTCTAACTTCAGTTCCAGGACATCTCACAGACACACACACACACACACACACACACACACACACACCCTGTTCTGGCCTCTGTGAGGACCAGGTATGCATATGGAGCAGGTAAATACTCATACACATAAAACAAAACAAGCTTTAAAAAACATGTGTTCTAAGGCAGCCACTCAAAGATCTTGAGTGTTGATGAGGAAGGGAAACCAGTTGGAAGCTGGCTAATCAATAGGATTCTTGAGCAGAATATCTAAGCAGGGAAACGCAGAAGGAGATGGAGAAGTGAGCCGTGAAAACTCTCATGCATATCCTATTATGCATGATGCTGCTGTCTTCTGTGTGGTAGGGAACCTTTTCAGGGTTGAGGAGGAGCCTGAATTTCACTGAACACCATCCTGAGTCATAGAGAGTCAACACTGAAAAGTGAACGTGCTATATCTTCAAAGAGAGGTGGCTTCAGGGAATCGGGAAGGGTCTAAAGAGGAGGGGAGGGATGCTCAGCTAAGACAGACATTGTTCATGGTAGCAATGGGAGGCAGATTGTCTGGCTTTACACAAACCTTTAGCTTGCTGACCAAGCACCTTGGGAAGCTTTGGTTTGTTGTGCCTCAGTTTCTCCATGTGTTATTTAAGGGTGATACAATGTTACATCTTTTTGTGGAGCGGAAGCTAACCTTATTCTCACAGATCAGCCTGGAACCTGGGGTGTGTATCCTTCCGTGAGAGGACATTGTTCTGTCCTAATCAGGAGTTCAGGCACAGCTTACCACCTAATCATTTCTTATTATGCTGAATCAGAAACACATGGCCCACAATCTGAGGCGATTAACCACCTTCCCAGGCTCTTCTAGGTAACTGAATCTCCTGTCTAGACTCCCAGCCATTGGCTCAGGTACTGATCCTAACCAAAATGCTTGGCCTTGTCATTTCCTTGATTTAGATCAACGATTCTAAAATATCAGAACACTTAGGCACTGTTTGGAAGAGCTTCTAAAAATATATCTCTTCACATTTTTACCCACAGAAATTGTTTCAACATGCCAGGGGTAAAACCATGAGATGTGGCCTATAAATCATGCTTTTATGGATGCCGGCATAGAGAAGGGTTATCACGTTCTGCAAATGGAACTCCTTCATCCTGAAGCATCCCCTAGGATACCGACAATGGTCTATATTACCAAATATCTATTGAGCATCTACTGCATGATAGCTACTTTTATAAGTAGTGTAAGCATATCATGGTAAATAGGACAATATTTCCAATGTAATAGACATATAAGCCGATAGCAAATAGAACAGTTCTGCCTTCTGAAGTGTCTCCTTGTTCCTTTGTTGCCTAGCTCATATGTATGCACCAGGTTTCTTGTCCCAACCTTCTCGACACGTTTAGGCACCTAGGCGTTCTCTCTACACAGTATTATTTGGCTGGCACCCCCATCTTAAAGAACCTGACCTAAGGTTGAACTCGAGTTAACAAACAAGCCTGAAACTAGCATCAGTTTCCAGGTTACTCTCCAACAAAATTGTGCCTAGCGCTAGTTTCCAGGTTACTCTCTAACAAGCCTGCCCCTGTCACGTCACTTCCTAACAACCACCAATCAGGAGGAAAGCATAAGTTAAGTTTATGGTTTGGCTCTCAGCACCAGCCAATTATTTTAAAGGGCAACAGAATTCCACAAGAGCCGCCCTACCCCCTATCCCCAATCAGATGTGTGCCAGGCTAGAAACCCTCTTGCTTGTTTGCTTACTTCTATAAACGCTTGCTTGAAACTGGGCTCTGGGCTTTCCCCTCTCGTCCTGCTGCATCAGGATCAGTGTGAACCCAAGCTTGATCTCGAATAAAAAGACCCTTGTGCGACGGCATCGACGGCATCCGGGGCAGCTCCTTGGTGATCTATTAGGGTTCGTGAACGGGCACAGCAGACTGATTCTCAGCACTCAGGCGAGCTGTGCGCTGTTTGCCTCTTCACCGTTGTGCTAGAAGCACCAAGCAGTTAGGAGTTACAGATGGATAGGCTGAACACGAGACAGGATAAGCTCTAAGAGAGCAAGGGAAACCGGAAGTGCATAGTGAATCATCCGGTGACAACTGCTCTTAGAAAGCCAGGAGATCTGAGGAGTGAACAAAAGTAAGCCATGGGAATGTGCGGTGTGAGCGTTGAGAGTGTGTCACTAAGAGGCTTGGTGGGCGGGATGTGTGGCTGCTGCAACCATGGAGCTAATAACTGAATGCACTGTTGTATTTGGGGAGAGTACAGAGTACATAGCATGGCAGACGTAAAGCGAGCCACGGCCATATTTCTGAGATGGAACTGCCTTTTATTTTAACATACCATATCATATCAGGAAATTCTTAATGCAGGGTGTTTTTAAACGAACTGGTGATGTTTACAGACATTCTTATTTCCCTCTTCAGTATGAAAATGTGCTCAACAATTTGATCACTAGTCTTACGTGTTAAAAGACAGTCCACATTTCAAGAGTGCCCAAAGGTAAGATTTATTGTGGCTGGCTGAAGCTTACCTCCTTTGTAAATCTTGAAAGACCACTTGCAAAACACAGACCGTGTATTTTTCTCTTCTATCTTTTTTTTTCTATCAGATTCTGGCAAAATAACACTTCACATCCAGAATTATAAGCATAGAATACTTGGCTAGTGAGAAAAGCATTGGTGATCCATTTCTGCCTTAAGCTTGCAGCCCAGCGGAGGCGAAGGAAGGGAGTCGATCTATGTTGATGACTTCTTCCTTTCTAGCTTCCTAATCGGTGATCTATTAATCATCCCTGCAGGGTTGAAATTAATCCCTGGTCCTTCCTCCCAGCCCTATGCTCCTAGAAATAAGACTCAGACTCACGATATATTTACAAATGACTTGGTCATATAGCTAAGCTCTTCTCTGATTAGATAGAACTTAAATTGTCCTATGTATTCTAGCGTACATTTCACCTGTGCTCAGGTACCATGGATTTGGCTCATCGTATCTTCTGTTGAATGTTCCTCCTGCCTTTCTCCCCAGTCCCTTTCTTTCTCCTGGGTATCCCATCTCTATTTTCTGCCTAAGCCACAGGCCATACACTTTTTAACAGACAGGTGATGCCCAAGATATTCTCTCTTGTGAGGAAGGAGGATAGCCAATAAAGGACAGGGATGTGGTGGGAAGGAATCCCTGTACAGATCTCCCTGATAGACAGCTCTCTGCTACTCTTACAAGTGAGCAGTTGGACTGGTTGCTTTGTGAGAGGACGTAGCGTGAGCTAGGACTCTGTGCCAAGTACCTGCTGTGTTTTTCTGGGGGAACTGAAGACGCAGCTTTTCCTTCTTGGAGCTCACTGGCTAGTGGTAGAGAGTCACGTGATGTCCTTCACACCAGAGTGGCCAGGTGACTTACTCTGATCTGAATCGACCTCAACAATGCAGCGTTCTAATACAACCTTAAATTCATTTGGTTCATTTAAAGAACTTCTTAAAACAAAGATTTGGAGCCCAGAGTTCTCTTAAAGTGTCCTGAAGTTTATTCTGAGCAAAATAATGGCAGAAAATTGGCCTCATAGGAGGGACCCACGAAACAGCTCCCTTTAGATGAGGCAACCCCTATAGTGCTGTCGTCCCTTCGGGAGAACACCTGCCCAACTCCTGTGGGTCCCTGCATTTGTTACTGCTGCTGCTCTTCTGTCTGCCAGCAGCTGCCAATAGCATTCTGCATCAGGTCCCCAGGTGGCAGTGTTCTCAGTCCTTTCATGAAGGGTGTACAAAGTCAGATGACATGTCCCTCTCCAAGGTACTAATAGTTCTTCCCTGGGACCATGCAATGTTTTCCAGTCCTGTGGTGCCTGCAGCCCTCCTTGGTTTTTTGTTTGCTTGCTTGCTTGTTTGTTTGTTTGTTTGTTTTCAATATCTGGGGCAGTCAGTTTGGTCTTCATCCGAGTAAGACAACCTTTTAAAAGGTTCACTAAGACAGAGAAAGGGCTTTAATATATCCCACGAAAGGGAAAAGGCATTTCAGGTAGGTAATGCTGGATACGGCCCCTAGAACAGGCAAGTGCTACCTCTTGAAGGATGTTTATCCTTCATCCAGAAAGATGAGGTCTGTCTGTGAGTCCTGTGTTTTCCCCACTGTGACAGACAACACATGAACTCTCCACAAAGCAACATTACAAACCTATTTTTTCCCCTGAGCTATCATTATATCCTTGTTATCCATGTAAGGATGGGCTTGCAACAGTTTGAGGAGATATGAAGATGTTAGCCTTCCATTAGAAAATGAGTCTGGAAACTTGGATAGGTGGGCTGATCATTTAATAGTCAACTACTGAATAGTTTCTGGAATAACCGTCACCCGTAAACATAGAAATTTCCAGAATTAAGATGATAACAGCATTAAAAGCCACCCACAAATCTTGGAAAACCTGCCCTCCAAGCGCCATTCCTGGCCTGGTGTTTCCGTGACCTTGTAACGTGAGGTCAACACCCCATAATAGAAATAAGTTGTGGAGAAGGTGCATGATTTCTCTTAGTTCTTCCTCCGTGACAAGACATTACATAATAGAACTGAAGAGCATGGAACACAGACAGCCTGTTTCACTTTTGCACATTAAACTCTTGACCAGAAAAAATTGCACTGTGCTCAATCAGCTCCCATTATGTCACGAGGCTTTGATCTATGGGATCTCTTATCTGCTGCCGTCTACATGACATGAATGAGAACTCTCCCTTTCATCTCTGTGAGCTTTGCCCCGTGGATCTCGCTTGCTTGGCCCTACTCCCTTTTAAACTCTGATTGTCCCTTACATTGCTTCCTGGTGTGGATTCTTTTCTCCTTGGCGAACCCAGTCCCTTTATCCCTTTCTACAAAAGAGCCCAGCAGATGTCAGCTCACATTTGTCAAGCCCAAACCACATAATCTTTTTAGCATGGGATATTTTACTACGTCATCTTGGGGGTCTCTCTTTCTACCATTTTTAATTAATCTCCAAAAGTGCTTAGTAAATGAACTACATGATCAAGAAACATTTGAGAAACCTTGAGGGGAGGACGCGGATTCTTTTCTCCATCTCATTTCCATTTACTGGGGAACAGTTAATAAGTGAACTGTGGTGGTCCATTGTCTGACTGAGCGCTGTTATTTTAGAACATAGGGCACTATATTTTAAACTTAATTGCTTACGTTAAAAGAAGTAATTCGTGAAGTTTTGACCTTCAGGATGCTGTAGGAAAGTGTGAACATCACTGTTAGATGGTTCTTTCTATGAGGCAGAACTCATTATTACTGTAGGATATTATTTTGGTAGCAGTAAAGAAGTTGAAAAATAATTACTCTTGCCTCTGGGCAATAGTTTCAGTTTTCTAACAGTGTTTAATCAAAATCCTTATTAAAACATACAATTAATACCTCACTCTTTCCTGGGAGGGTTTGTAATTTATTCTAAATGCACGAGCAACTTAAAAAAATATATATTTTCTTTAAAAGCCTCAGAGTTGAAATGAGTCCTGTAATTGAGAGTTTAAAATTGGTTCTACTTTTAAAAACCATAGTAATGTACTCCAAATATTATATTCTTAAAACATTAGCATTCCTTTTTTTTTTTTTAGCTAACTCTTCAAAGCCAGTTCCTTTCTTCGTCAAGTAAACAGCTTATCCATTGTGACCTGGACATAAGAAAACATTGATGTTTCCTCTAATCACTGTGAATGTAACGTGTTTCCCCGTGAGTTCTCTCTGTGCCAACTGCTGCAGGAAACTTCGAGGAAGCCTTCGGGGGAAATGACTCTGAATGTTTCTAAGACTGACACAGGAGCACACTCCTACTAAGCACTCACGGCTTAGAGTGAGCCAACTCACTTCGCAAGTGCATACCACTGAGAACAGTATACAAACTGAATTCCTAGAGAAGTCTGTTTGGCTGTTTGAGTCTTAGTTGAGGCTGACATTGCGATTTCCTTAAGTAACGAACAAGCAGTTCATATGAGGCTTTCACCAAATGTGAAACTTCCTGACCGAGTTCTTAATTTCTGAACACAAAGAATGAAAAGCCAGGGTCGGCAGCTCACAAAGCCATCAGGCAGAGCTAAGTTCTGCAGCGGGCAAGGGTAGGTTTGATAGACTATAAAGGCTGTTTGATTTAACTTAAGGGGTAAATTTATGTTTCGGTTAGTTTAGTTAGAAAGGGACTCTTTGCCTTGCTTCATTGAAATTTAAGTTCCTTTCAGACCGTATATTATTAGCAGATTCCTGGGTGTCAGCGTGTAAGACATAGCCGGATAAGGGCAGCAAATGGGAGGTGTTTCCAAATATTGTGACTGCTGAGAATTACTGAGTGGGGAATTCTCTGAGGTCTTTTCTGAAGTGCTGCAGAGGCAGAAAAAAAGGCTTTATCTAGGATTTATGGATTTTTCTATGAACATATTGTCAATTTCTTTATAAGGGTTTCTTGTATAACGGTCTGGTCAGCTGCTGTTAATTTAGACAAAGTTACTTATTTATTGTTCTTGATATATTATCCAAATATTTTCTTTGGGGAGGATTTTTTTTTTGTAGATTTATTTATTTATTTTTTTTGTTTTGAGTGTCTGTGCACCACATGCATATCTGGTGCCTATAAAGATCAAAAGGAAATCCCTTTGAATTGGAGTCTCAGACCGCGGAGAGCTGCTACCAGGGTTCTGGGAATCCAACCCAGGTCCTCGGCAAGACCAACACGTGTTCTTGACTGCTGCTCCATCTCTCCAGCTCCGCCCTCCAAATGTTTCCAAGGATTGCTAACACTGAATTCTGAGAGGAAACAAGTATTCTGTGCTGTGAAATGTTAAGTTATCTGGGTTATTCGTCTGATTATTTCCTGCGTTCTACAAAATCTTCTGGGCTCCCCCCCTCCCCCACTGATTCACAGCGGGCTGGATCAGGATTTCCATATATTTCTGCATCGTTCAATTCTTACCTTCTGTTCAAACACTACACACTAGGAAATAACGTGTAGTAGACCTTCATGTGAGAGCATGGACTGTGGCCCACTGGCCGAAGAATGGAGTTCAGTGTGGAAGGTGTTCCTGGATGCTGGTTCATAGGAGATCTAAAAGGTCCCCAAACAGTCCTGAAAGTCCCATGGGGCCTTGTGGACTCCAGGTTCAGGACTGTCTTCAAGGAATGTAAGGATGTGCCTAATTTTTTTCTTGGAGGACTAAGGAGGGGTTATTGGGTGGTCAGTGCCCATCGCATGCCTTCTCTAGACTTGACTCCCCACGACAAGGCACCAAGAGCTCTGATGAACCTGGGGAAGGGATAATGAATCCACACCTCATCAACAGACTCTCACCCTCTGGTTCTCCTTTTAGGGTGAACAGTGGTATTGATTCATACTTGATAGTAACCATTTAATACCATCACTGCTTTATGATAATGTCATATGGATATTATATATACATATGGAGTGGCATATGTGTATACACGTGACATGTTTTGATATCCGTTTCTGGATTGAACATGTAAGTAACATGTACAGCTTTCATTTAGGGGCAATATTGCTATTGATAAAAAGCATCAAACTGCTCTAGTGAGATGGCTTAGTGCCTAAAAGCACTGGTTGCCAAGACAGACATCCTGAGTTTGGTCCCCAGAACCTACATGGTAGAAGAAAAGCTCTCTCTCTCTCTCTCTCTCTCTCTCTCTCTCTCTCTCTCTCTCTCTCTCTCTCTCTTTCTCCATGCACACACAAACACAGTATGTCTTAGGATTTTACTGCTGTGAACAGACACCATGACCAAGGCAAGTCTTGTAAAGGACAACATTTAACTGCAGCTGGCTTACAGGTTCAGAGGTTCCATCCATTATTATCAAGGCAGGAACATGGCAGCATCCAAACAAGCATGGTGCAGGAGGAGCTGAGAGGTCAACATCTTCATCTGAAGGCTGCTAGTGGAAGATTGACTTCCAGGCAGTTAGAATGCGGATCTTAAGCCCATGCCCACAGTGACACACCTACTCCCACAAGGCCACACATCCTAATAGTGCCACGCCCTGGCCTAAGCATACACAAACCATCACACACCATTCATAAATAAATAAGAAAACAAATCAAACTAGCCGATTACTAGGATCAAATAATTTTGCTATAAAACGGACTTCTAATTTTTATTATGTGTGTATGAAAGAGGAGAAAAAGAAAAAGGCAGAGAGAGAGGGGAGAGGAAAGAGCTATGTGCTGGCTATATATAGTTTTATAACTTGAGAATTCGTACTCTATCGTATATCTTCATTCTAGTAAAGGCTGAGAGAGCTAGATAGTTTGTGTCTCCGTTATCTCTTTGGAATCTGTTAATTCAGGAGAAGTTTATCGACCAAAAGGATGTGCTCAGAAACAAACTGGCAGGCCTATTTTACATGAACAGCATACAGTCCAGTAACCAAGCACGTACGCACACATACACATTAGCATCATGGGAACCTGGTGTGCTCATTTCACTCTCCTCTTCGGATGCTCGTTTTGAGCAGACACAGAGTGGCCTTCCTGCACCCTGTGTAGCTTTCCCACCTAAACAGCTGCCCTCAGGTGAAGAGACAAAACCTTAAGAACCGAGGCTATGGATTTCCTTTGGTGAGACTTTGTTCAGAATTTTACTCTAACTAATCCTTCACTCATATTTTGTCCTTCTTTTCTTTCCATTCACATCCGATCCAAACTTGGCCATTTTTCATGTATAATGCAAATAAGCCTTGTGATGATGGTATCCATATATGTCTTAATCCTTTTCAGTTTCTGCTCGGCATCGTACTGGTTACTTACACATGTGACTGGGTTATGGAACTGCCTCTGGAGTATGGTTGGTTCAAAGGCAGGGCCCTGAGGAGGGTCAGACACGTAGCTCTTCAATATGTATTTGGAAGAGACAATGGGATTTCATTAATAAAACTGCTAAAATCCAAAACTCAAAGATAACTATAAAATCTCGAATTACTTGAAGGATATTTCAATCAGCGTCTTTGCTGTGACAACCTTGACATTTCTGTGAGACCAGTGCACACAGTCACCAAGATAACTCAGAAGAGCTACGCTTGAACACTGGCTGAACTGCAGTGGATCAGCCTAGAGTACAGTGACTGCTCTAACACCAGTTATTCTCAAGGGTGAAGCTAGAAGACAGACGGACCCTCAAATGTCAGTAGCATCGATGGCGTAAGAAGAAAAAGAAAAAGGAGAAAGAAAAGAATCAGGGCCCCTGGAATTGATTTACGAGCGAAGGCAGTGAGACTTTATGGAGTGGAAACTTAACAGATGGTCCACACTTTTCCGTTCCCACAGTCAGCCTCCCTCAGGCCCCTGGAGCACCGGCTCTGCACTGACACAAAGGCGTGGTGCTCTTCAGAAGACCCACTGGAGCCAAGGCACTTGCGATCTTACCACAGTGACCTCTCTCAGCATCCCTGGTCTCGAGATTCATAGTTGTGGATATTGTGAGCGACAGGCTTTTATTCTCAGCGCGAGACTGTCTCATAGACATGATTTATCTGGGGCTTGGGAAGTCACAGGTGAGTTTCCTGAGCTTCCTGTCTAGACAGAACTTATGAAATCGTTACTCAACTGCCTCCCAAACTTGCTTGAATGAATCATGTGCTGATTTAATAAACCACTGTCATTAATTTACTATTTTACTCTTAAAGTCAAGGAAAAAAATTTTTTTAAAGTTTTCCTTTATAAGCTAGTTATCTTTACAATTTTACTTATGCTTCGACTTGTCTAACATGTAACTAAAATAAAACAGAGCTCATAAGACACACACTTTATTCCTTAATGTCCTTAACCTCATTTGCTAATTTTGCCTAAAATCTAAAACAGATTGATTGAAGTTCAATATGATTAAGTCCAGAACTTCAGGCTGAAAATCTCAACAGTCGCCCCAAATAAGCATCTTGCAGTTGGAGAACCATGCACGATTGTTTGTTTAAAATTCCCCATTAGCAGGCCTCACAAAACAGTCAGTTCCCAGACTCCTCCCAAGACAGCCAGTTTTTCCAGTCTCATGGTACTTATCAAGAGCCCATCTCTGTACCAATGTCTGTCTGCAGGAATGGGTGACTGCCTGACAGACTGATCCTTCTGAGAAGTAGAAGTCTCATTTTTTTTTCTCCTAGAAAATGCCTTTAAATGTGTGCTGGTACATAAATGAGCTCACAGAAGCTACGACATTGTGCACATGGGTTGCACAGGTCTACACCTGATGGAGTCCCAGTGCAGAGAGAAGTAGACACAAGCTGTCATCCCCAATCCAAAAGCTATCTGTAATTGACAATGGTTCTCTGGTTCTCAAAGGAAAATTAATTTTCTTCAAGAGAGGCTCAATGGGGAAACAAACCACATTTTGCTCCACGCCCAGCAATAGATGGAGAACACAAGATGAACTCAGTGGTGTATATATATATATATATATGTATATATATATATATATATTAGTCAAGAATTAAAAATTTTAATATATTTAATATTATTTTATTATTAAATATATATATTTTTTATTACATTTCCAATGCTATCCCAAAAGCCCCCCATACCCTCCCCCCAACTCCCCTACCCACCCACCCACCCCCACTTTTTGGCCCTGGCGTTCCCCTGTACTGAGGCATATAAAGTTTGCAAGTTCCAATGGGCCTCTCTTTCCAGTGATGGCCGACTAGGCCATCTTTTGATACATATGCAGCTAGAGTCAAGAGCTCTGGGGTACTGGTTAGTTTATATTGTTGTTCCACCTATAGGGTTGCAGATCCCTTTAGCTCCTTGGGTACTTTCTCTAGCTCCTCCATTGGGGACCCTGTGATCCATCCAATAGCTGACTGTGAGCATCCACTTATGTGTTTGCTAGGCCCCGGCCTAGTCTCACGAGAGACAGCTATATCAGGGTCCTTTCAGCAAACGTTTGCTAGTGTATGCAATGGTGTCATCGTTTGGAGGCTGATTATGGGATGGATCCCTGGATATGGCAGTCTCTAGATGGTCCATCCTTTTGTCTCAGCTCCAAACTTTGTCTCTGTAACTCCTTCCATGGGTGTTTTGTTCCCAATTCTAAGACGGGGCAAAGTGTCCACACTTTGGTCTTCATTCTTCTTGAGTTTCATGTGTTTTGCAAATTGTAACTTATATTTTGGGTATTCTAAGTTTCTGGGCTAATATCCACTTATCAGTGAGTACATATCATTTGAGTTCTTTTGTGATTGGGTTACCTCACTCAGGATAATGCCCTCCAGGTCCAACCATTTGCTTAGGAATTTCATAAATTCGTTCTTTTTAATAGCTGAGTAGTACTCCATTGTGTAAATGTACCACATTTTTTTGTATCCATTCCTCTGTTGAGGGGCATCTGTGTTCTTTCCAGCTTCTGGCTATTATGAATAAGGCTGCTATGAACATAGTGGAGCATGTTTCTTTCTTACTAGTTGGAACATTTTCTGGATATATGCCCAGGAGAGGTATTGCGGTATCCTCCAGTAGTACCATGTCCAATTTTCTGAGGAACCGCCAGACTGATTTCCAGAGTGGTTGTACAAGCTTGCAATCCCACCAACAATGGAGGAGTGTTCCTCTTTCTCCACATCCTCGCCAGCATCTGCTGTCACCTGAATTTTTGATCTTAGCCATTCTGACTTGTGTGAGATGGAATCTCAGGGTTGTTTTGATTTGCATTTCCCTGATGATTAAGGATGCTGAACATTTTTTCAGGTGTTTCTCAGTCATTCGGTATTCCTCAGGTGAGAATTCTTTGGTTAGCTCTGTGCCCCATTTTTTAATGGGGTTATTTGATTTTCTGGAGTCCACCTTCTTGACTTCTTTTTTTGAAGGGTGTATGTCTTGTATTATTTTGCTTGGGCTCTTAAAAAGAAAACCTTACAGGTCTTTTGCTTATATAAAGAGCTTCTGATTTTGTGTTTTTATGGGATTTCTCTGTGTATATGAGTGTCTATGTCTTCATATCTGTGTTTCTTGTGCTTTTATTCTAGATTTTTTTATCTGTTTGTGTTTGCCCTATTCATTTTCTTTATTCAGTTGCCTGTTTTCTAATGAAGGAGAGGATTAAAGGGTGTGGATTGGGGTGGGAGGAAGAGGTGGTGGGATTGCAAGCTTGTACAGGAGGATCTGGGACAGGGGAACTGTGATCCAAATATATTATGCAAAATCCTCTATTTTTAATTAAAATACGTGTTATTGATCATATAATCCCACCTCATGAGGATATTCTGCATGAGGTACCCCACCCCCGCCCCACCAGCTCTCAGGTAACCTGGGCTCCTGGCCCCTCCCACTCCTAGTCCCTCTTTCTGACTTAGCACTACCACTCCTCAGTGGATGGAGACTGTTCTCATGAAAACTTTTTCTATGAACTCAGACATGTCAAGAGATCCAAGGACTTGAGCTTTAAAAGACCCTTGCAAATGAGAATAAAAATATTAACAAGCAGACTTTTTCTGATACTTTCTGGTCCAGTCTTATGAGAGAAAAAAAAGATGAACTGATTTTCTCATGCTGATGATGCTATATCCTCACATCAGCAGTCCTGCTACGATCTTTACTACATCCTGGCTCTGGTGCCTCTGCAACCAAACTCCTCATTTCCTTAGCTAGGCTATGGCTGTTAATCATCTTTCCCTTGCCGAGAAAGTGCTCAAGTGGAAGGCAGAAGAAGGCCTTACCAACAACATCCCATTTTTAAACACTTTGCAGAAACACTTTTAAAAGTTTACCCCACTGTCACTGGTGACACCATCTATTGGTCCCTAAGTCTCCAGATTACCCTCCATACATCTTCTCCAGGCTCCTCCCACGTGTACTGACACCAACACAGTGCTGGTCACACCCTCTCCAGAGACAGACAGACAGCTCTGTCCATTTTTTCCCACCCTGCTGCAGAGAGCCTGGATCATTCTAGTTGCGTTTGAGCTGGAATTGGAAGCTTTGTTGCATTCGTTCATTGATTATAAATCTTAAACTCTAAAAATACTGTTTCTGATCCAAAATATTTTATCTTTCTAATTTATGGAACCTACTGAAACCAATTTGTATATACGTTTATGAACTAAATCTCTACCTTCCCTTCATTTTCTTATTTCATCTTCTTAATCTCCCCGATTTTGGTCTGTTTTCTATTGCCATTTGAGATGCTCACAGTTTCTTAACAACCCTTGCCCACATGATCATCAGGTTTCTTCTCTTGGGTTCTCATTCATATGTCAATTCTAGGCAGTCGAAAATCAGACACTAAGTCTGCGTATTTGTGCTATTTGGCTCTGGTCATATTATGGAGGTCATCTGCCTGCCAGCAGGTATGCTGAATTCTTACCTGTCAGAGAGTGGGGTCAGTGCTTCCCTCTGTGGAGTTACATCTACCGAGGAAAGCAGCGACCTTTCTCTCTGTGGACAGAACTGAGTAATGTTCTGGGTGTTGTTGATCCTATTGCAGAGTCTTAGGCGGAGGTGTGTGAGTAATGCTCTCCCATCAGTTGTCGTTCATGAAAAAGATCTTTCGCATGGAAATTAGAAAAGTGTTACAGAGTTGCTACTTATAGCAGCCCATTAAAAAATTCCTAAATTCTGATGTAAATCTCTAACCCTAGCAGATGGGATTTTCTCCTACTCTGGGTTTGTCGTGAGGATTTCGAAGGCCATTGGGAAGTCACTCGATGTGTCATGGTTTTCTGCACTGAGTCATGGGTTCTGAAGGATGAGCGTGCCACAGAGCACGTACTGTGAAGACAAGTGCACAAAACTTCTGCACCTCACTGCTATTCTTTGGCAAAGTTATTTAATTAACTACAGTAGTCACAGTGCTGTGTTATAAGACTAGCATGAGACCAAGTGATTGACTTTGGAGATGCACTGCTCTTTAGAGATTTGATTTGATAAGTTATTTAATTCATTACAGTAGCCACAGTGCTATAGGCATAAGACTAGCATGAGACCAAGGAATTGACTTTGGAGATGCACTGCTCTTTAGAGATTTGATTTACTATTCAGAGGCTTGAAGGTAAGTGTAGCAGCAGTCATTCCTCAGTAGCTTGACTCACTAAATTGAAATGAGACTAAGAGAATTGAATTTACTGATAACATAGTACCAAGGTCAGAGCCATTGCAAGTTTGTCAGCATCTTGAGAGAGTCAAGTAATTCTTTGATGGAATGGCCAATTAGGGACAAAAAGACCTGAACAATTATTTTTGAGCCTCAATGCCTATTATTCTGGGAGGGCTGCAGTGTGGATGCCATGACGGAGAGTATAGGTCCAGAATTAATATGTTGGCAAAGTTGGTTCTTTCTGGGCCTGTGAGGGAGAGGGGTTGTCTTGAGCCTGTCTTTTTGACTTGAAGATGGCTTCCAGGGATCTCTGTTTGTTCACGTTAACTTTCCTCCATGGATACCACGTGTCTAAATTTCCCCAGGAGTGAAGATGTCGTTCATTGTTTTTTAGGGCTTACTTTTAATTTGGCTATTTCTGTGAACTCTTCAGTACAAGATTTACAAATAAGACCCCTTAGAACATTAAGATGTAAACCTTAATGTGTGAACTTAACCAACGACAAGTTCAGCGATAGTGGAGTGAGAATAGCAAGCATGGATGGGCCTGTGGGGTGGCTCAGCAGGAAAAGTCACCCACCTCCAAGATGGAGGATCTGAGCATGATCCTTGAAAATTACATGGTAGGGAGAATTAAGCACAGGAATGCACACACACACACACACACACATGCACACACACATGCACACACACATGCACACACACATGCACATACACAAGCATGCATGTGCACATACACACACATGCTCACATGCAAATGTACACACACACATACACACACGTGAACACACACACACGGATGAAAATAAAAATTTAAAGAGGTTAAGTGACTAGGCTTCAGGTTCTTTAAATAGAAGACTCAAGATTTGTGGCCAAGAGCAATCCATCGCACTTTATAAATGGTGAGTTTAAGATGCATCCAAGTGTGACTATTTCAATGCAGAGTAAGGAGTAAGAAACACACACAGTACACAGTGGGAGAAGCAAGAGTGACTATGGTAATGACAGAATTTGGTAGTCATGATACATAATACATGTATATTCATGTATAGAGTACTAAGTATGTACTGAGTAGCTAAGCCACACCCAATTTTGTACTCTGTACTTTGGTGGCATCGAAGCTAGGGTATGGGATCAAGGTTTCTAGAGAAACATGAAGAAAATATGACCAACATGAAAAAAAGAAAGCCACCAAAACGCCTGCAAAAGAAATCGTCAAAGCTGAACCGTCAGACAAGAGTTATAATCCTCACTCGGGAGGCAGGAGCTGGAGGACCTCTGATTTTGAGACTGACCTGGTCTACAGAGGGAGTTCTAGGATAGCCAGGGCTACACAGAAAAACCCTGTCATGACAAACAAACAAGCAAGCAAGGGAGCAAACAGACAGAGCTATAATCCAAAAAATTACTCGATGCCATGAGAAGATGCCATCGGGAAGCCGGCCATTCACACTGTTTCTATTGGAAGCCAATGATGTTAAAGATCATAATCAATCAAATTGTTTCAAGGAAACCCTTGACCTCTTTAGCAACGTGACAGATGATAGGATAGGAAGAGAGCAGACATACTTGCAGAAGGGGCTTTCCTGGAATGGTACACAGGTTTGTGGTTGAGAGATAAACAGCTGTTGTAGTCAAACCATAGCATGGCAGGAAGCAGGCAGGAAGTTGGAGAGATAGTACCCATCTTCTGGTCTCCTATGATACTTCCCACTGGCAAGTCCACCTGGAAGTCAGAGGGAAAGGAGCTGTTGATGTCACCTGCCCAGGACAGGTTTTGTGAGATGGGGGCAGAGTGGAGGGTAGACATGATGGGGATTGTTCCGTTCAGGTTGTAACACTGTGAGGATTGGTGTTTGGTGACTGGAGGTGTAGGAAAAGGGGCATTGTGGGAAGTATGGAAAACAGCTTGTCTTAGGTTGAGTGTCCCTGAAAGGCATGGGAATATGGGTTCCAGATACCGAAAAAACAGCACCGGAAGTTCAACTGTGATAAACAGGGTGCAGTTGTTTGGCTATGGAGGAGGCTAAGGGAGACGCGACCTCCTGGGGCAATGCCTAAGAGAAATAAATGGCCCGAGATCCAGAGATGGAGAAAAGAATTCCTGCTGACCTGCAACTGTCCTCCTGACTAGGTTGTAGACGTATGAGATTATGAGACTGAGAGAAAAGAGGACGAAATCAAAAGCTTGGCCAAGATCATATCCATTTGAATGCTGTGGCCACTTTCTAACAATTTGACAGTCATTGGTCGCCTGGTTCACTGGCCAACAGATTTGTTTTTCTGCACAAGCAAGCTTTCTAAATCTTCATCCCCCGAGGAACAGCTGATGGTTGCCGATTGCTTGACATGCAGGGAGATTCAACCTCTGTTTTTATTTTAAGTTTTAGTTCAAAATCCTCCTTCATCTTGTTGACTTTCCTCCAGCATCCGTGGGCTGGAGAGATGGGCACACTGGATCGTTGTTCGCTAACCAAAAGCTGTGAGCCGCAAGAGCTCCACGGAGGACGTAATGTTAGGAGAGTGCGCACTGCAGAGCACCATCGTTCCCTGCAGCGGTATTTTTATTGTTCCTTCAAATCCTTGACTTTACTCCGCGGATGCTGTTGTCAATGAACTGGCCGAGTGCTTTCTGTGGGTTCGGTGTGTGAGGTGTATAAGTTTAATTCCGCTCAGTTCTATGTGGCTGGAGAATGAATTCAAATAATTATATTCAGAAACCCCCTGGGTACTCAACTCATGAATGTGTAAGGTTTTGTTACTGTAAAATAGCGACGCAACATTTTTGGACAGTAACAGCCATTTAAACAGCCTAGCACAGATGTAGAGTTGGCAGCACCGAAGGGTCTGTTTCTGCCTCACTTCACTTGGCATTTAAGATTTGAACACAATTTCCCTGGCCTTGACTTTATCTACCTCTTAAAAAAAATGATTTCTGTCCAAAGTTAATTATAATTTACATGCGATAGATTTGCTAAATTGCTTCCAGATCTGCACTTTTTTAAAAATAAGAAGCAGACAAGAAAGGAACCTTTTTTTTTTTTCACTCCAAAAGGAATCTTTGTTTTCCTCTGAATGTACACTTTATTTAGCTATGGGCTCGGTTAGTTTTCTCTAGGTCAGGAGACAGTGTCTAGTCAACTTGGAAAGATCTAGAATGGGCCTTGCTGGACACAGTGTTTCACTGCTCTCTCTGGCTGTTCTAGCAATAAGAATTTATTTTTAGACATTGGGCAGATATAATTTTCAGGGAAATATTTACCATGAACCTAAAGCAAGGCAGGTAAATACAGCCCTCCTCCTGTCTCAGGACCGGTTGATTGTCAGAGGCTGTTCTGGGGCTACGCTGAGGAATATTTTTGAGAGTAGGGAATATGCTTGCAGAGAACTGTTGAGTGAAGATCCCTGCTACTCACATAACATGGCAGGGTATAATGTAACTTCCCATATATCAGAATCGGGAACGAGTGAGTGGCATTTCTCATTTAAAAAGCATGTCTGTGGTAAATAGGACAGGAAATATGCATATATGGTTATATGTACTTTTAAGAATGTCTACATGTAATTCTTTATTTACTGAGGTGTTGTTGTCCATTAAGTAGTCAGGAACTTTTAAAGTAAGATAAACACATTTCCCCAGCCCCATTCTTGGGGACTATGTCAAAGACAACTCTGTCTTTCCCAGGATCAAGAGTTGAATCAGAACTCCAGCAGCTGGTTAAATGCTCAATGAGATATCACAGTTTACATTCTAGGACTTGCAAGAGCTTTCAAATGGCCATTGTACGTTTTAGTAAGGTGATGGAGCAATGAGGATTCTTTTTCATCTGAATCAGTTGTAAAATGGCACACAACAACTTAAATTCCCATCAGTGGCAAGATTTTCCCTGTCCAATCTATTTAATTATTAGTGCAGCAGGAGGCCTGTGATTGGCCAGGGAAAAGGGAGGTGGAGCTAAGAGTTGCAGGGACAGAGAGCGACTCAGGAGGGAGGGGGGAAGAGGCAAGATGGAAGGTGGTGAACAGAATGATTCAGAACCAGTGTGGCTTTAAATAGCCACAGGTAAATATGTTATCCTATGGAGATAGAATAATTAGGGTAACTTGGCTAATCTAGGTAAGCAGCTTGAACCATCATTCAGTTGGCCCTGAAATTATTGTGTGGGCGTCTTGTGAATTGAGAATTTATTGATATATAAATCTGTTTAATTATAAGCTTCTAGAGTTTTGTTTCTACTGAGTTGCTGGGTGTTGTGGCAGTTGACAGAGGGGTGGGCTGTCGTTGCGTGGGGCTGGCATGGCAGTGACCTGCCAAGGGAACTTAGGGAATCCGGTACAGACATTTCAGGTGCTCTAGGCCAGAAACCACTGAGTGGAGAACACCCTGCTGGAGCTATTCCTGCAACACCCATCAGAAATAGAAGGCACCACAGGTTGTTACATAGTCATGAACAGGTGATTGCTGGGTAGAGAAGAGAAGTTACATTGATGCAAACATTCACATGGGGGTGGCAGAGATACTATGCTGTATGGGGGAAGCTAGATGATTATGCTAGATGGGGCAAAGTGTAACTTTTGCAAGTTTTATTTGTACTGTTTGTATTTTGATATAGGTATACAAAAAAGCACACAGATGAGTGCCCCACTATTGCTGTGTACCAAACAGGAGCACAAAGGTGATTCTCCTAAAACATTAGCTTTGTTGTCCTCTGTGAAGAAAAACATCTGACCGCATCTGTGATGAGTAGAGAGATTTAATCATTGATCAGATCATTAGATGGCCTAGGTTTTGATAGCTTTTCTCTTCCCTCAGATCCCCTTAGAATTCATTTTTAAAGAACCAACTGGATTCATTTGCTGTTCTTCCAATCTCTAAATTATTAGCTTCTGCCTGGATTTTTGTTGTTGTTGTTGAATTCTACTAAACCTGTAATACCCATCCTTCCTAGTTTCCTACCCAAACCCTCAAAGATTAAGGAGAACTCCCTAACATGTTTGTTGTAGCCATAAATATCAGAGTAAGAAAATTAGGAGAGTATACTACAAAAGAAAACTGTCAGTCTGTGGTATGAAAAAAAACCTTATCAATACATTAGAAAACTGAACCCAGCGGGGTGCTGAGGGGCCACTCATCAGGATTAAACAGGACCTGACCAACAGTGCATGGATTCCTCAACAGATGCAAACCTATGGGGGGGGGGCTTCTCATTCATAAAAATGGGTAAACATCATGTGGGCATCGCAGAAAAATGCAGAAAACAGTCTGATGAAATCCAACAGTGTTTAAAAGTAACCCCACGTACTACACAAAGGAAATATGTACATCAATAGAAAGGATAAATGACCATATATAAGAAGCCTGCCTCTCATATTGTATTCAGTAGAAAAAGTCGAAAGACTTTCCTTCAGGACCTGGGGTAAGATAAGGTTACCTACACGCTCCTCATCTAAACAATAAGACTTTACTAACAGCCAGAGCGAGCCACTAAAGGGAAAGGCACCGGAAATGAAGAAGTTGACTCCCCCTTGTCTGCAAACACCATGGCTTTTTTTTTTTTTTTTTTTTTTGGTTTTTTTTCGAGACAGGGTTTCTCTGTGTAGCCCTGGCTGTCCTGGAACTCACTCTGTAGACCAGGCTGGCCTCGAACTCAGAAATCCGCCTGCCTCTGCCTCCCGAGTGCTGGGATTAAAGGCGTGCGCCACCAACGCCCGGCTACACCATGGCTTTTATGTATAGGAAATCAAGAAGAGTCTACCAAAAACCAAGCCACAACAAAATACCTATTAAAGAATAACAAAAATTACTTCCATCATGCTATAGAGCTCATGCTATAAAGTTAACATACAAAATAGGGAATATCTTCACACACTAATGATGACCAAATAAAAAATGTAAAGAAGAAAATAACTTCATTTATAGTAAATATAGACAATGATAAAAATACTGGGCGAAAAACGTAGCTGATAAGGTCAATGATACATATGCCAAAGGCTATGAAATACAGGCTAAAAACCAAAGAAATGTAACTAATGAAAATTATACAACGCTCATGAATGGGAAGAATTGATATTGCTAAAGTGTTGTCACTATTCAGCTATCTAAATATTTGACACATTGTCTGATAAAATTCAAAAAGTGTTTTTTTTTTTTTTTTAAAGTACAGTGGGCACAATGACCCTGAATGTTCCACAAAAGTTTGGAACTCCCAAAGACAAGGTTAACAACAGCAATAAAATTGGTGGCATCAAACTACCTGACTCTCGATACATCACAAAACTACACTATTCAAAACCACACCATACTGGCATTTTTAAAAAGGTACACTGTCATGGTTTGAATATGCATGGCCCAGGGAGTGGCTCTATTTAGAGGTGTGGCTTGTTGGAGTAGGTGTGCTACTGTGGATGTGGGCTTTAAGACCCTTATCCTAGCTGCCTGGAAGTCGGTCTTCCAGTAGCAGCCTTCAGATGAAAATGTAGAACTCTCAGCTCTGCCTACACAGTGCCTGCCTGGATGCTGCCATGCTCCCACCTTGATGATAATGGACTGGACCTCTGAACCTGTGAGCCAGCCCCAAATATATGTTGTCCTTTGTAAGACTTGCCTTGATTATGCTGTCTGTTCACATCAGTAAAACCCTAACTAAGACACACACACACACACACACACACACACACACACACAGACCAATGGAACAAATTAAAAAACTAGAAATAAACTCGTGCGTATATGGTCAGTTGATTACTCACACACTTACCAAGAACACACAACACAGGGAGGAAGTATGCTCAATATATAGCACCAAGGAAAATAAACTAAATATTCAGGTGCAGAAAGATGAATGAATAACCTCATGTTATATCGTATTAAGAAAGCAACTTAAATAGTATAAAGACTTAAACGGTCGCCTGGCTCTGTGAGACCTGCTAGATAGAAGAAAACAGAGAAAATCCCCAGAATTAACACATGGGGTTTGTATCACACAGCAAAGCTTTTGTATAGCAAAAGAACAACCAACAGAATGAAGATTCAAACCACAGAGCTTTTATTAGCAAGGGTGCAGTGTTTCAAACACATAAGGAATTAAACTCAAGAGTGTAGAAGTTAATAAAACCATTCAACGATGGGCCTAAAACCTAGATACACACACTCATGGTCCATGCCTCCGTCAGACGCACCAAACATCCCTAATCCTTCAAGGACTCAACAACTAAAGTCCTAGTAAGATGTTATCTCATAGCTATTAGAAGGAATATTACTAGGAAGATGGCAAACAGTTACAGATGTTGGTCAGGAGCTGGAGCAAAGAGGACTCTTGTCCACCTGTGGTGGGAATGCAAATTAGTGCAATGAATCTGAGTGCTAGAGTGGGAAGTCCTTAAAAATTTAAAACCAATCCCAAGTGGCTGGAGAGATGGTTGCACCGTTTAGAACACTCACTGCTCTTCCAGAGGACCTGGGTTCGATTCCCAGCATCCACACGACCACTGACAACAGTTCTAGGGGATCTGATGCCATGGACACCGCTCAGGTGTGAGCATGCTTACACGCAGGCAAACACTCACATACACCAAATGAAAATAAGCCAGGCGTGGTGGCGCAGGCCTTTAATCCCAGCACTCGGGAGGCAGAGGCAGGCAGATTTCTGAGTTCGTGGCCAGCCTGGTCTACAAAGTGAGTTCCAGGAAAGCCAGGGCTATACAGAGAAACCTTGTCTCGAAAAACCCCCCAAAAATAAATAAATAAAAAATAAAATGAAAATAGATAAAGCTTTAAAACTAAACAAATACAGATAAAAATAGATCTACCACATAACCCAGAGGTCTGTCTTCTGGATATATATCCATTTTGAAATCTGTATTACAAAGTAGCATTCTTCCTTACTGTAGTTTTATTCATGCTTATTAAATTTCTGATCGCTCCACCCATCTCCCACCTTCTCTCCCTGGTTAAGGATTTCTATTCCCAATATTCCCCCTTCCACACTAGCAGCACCGCTATCTACCACCTTGCCTGTGCCTCTCCCTTCTGTCCTCTCCCCTTCCTCTCAAGCTTCTTCAGCTTTCCGGTGTGTATGCATGCTCACTCGCATACATACAAATGCACATGAATTAGAAGCTCGCCTCCGCATAGGATAGACACATGAGACGTTTGTCTTTCAGAGCCTAGGTTGACTCACGATGATAGTGTCTAGGTCCACCCATTCACCTGAAAGTTTCATATTTTATGGCTGAACATAATTTCATTGTATAGATGCAGTACACTTTCACTATCTGTTGACAGGGATCTCAAATGACTTCATTTCTTCACTTTTTTTTTCCAATAAATGTAGGTAAATAAGTGTCTCTGTAACAGCACCTAGAGTCCTTTGGGTATATTCCTGGGAGATGTATAGCTGGGTCACATGGTAGCTCTATTTTAGCTTTTTGAGAACTGTTGGAGATGCACACAGATGTGTATGTATAATACATATGAATATATTACACATCAATGCATCCATAACAACATCCATGCACATTTATATATATATATACACTCACCATATACCTGCACTTAAACACACACACAATCACCTACATACACTCAGACACATACTCACAGACATTCTCCTACCCCACACTCCTATACACATATGCACTCTCACACACACATTCATCTACCCCCCCCACTCCCCTACCCCATGCTCTCTTACACATACACACACACACACACACACACACACAAACACTCCCCTACCCCATGCTCTCTCTCTCTCTCTCTCTCACACACACACACACACACACACACACACACCTACCCCATACCCCCATGCTCTCTCTCTCTCTCTCTCTCTCTCTCTCTCTCACACACACACACACACACACACACTCCTGTTACTTTTATCCTTTCAGGAAAAGAGAAGGCATCTCATACACTCGAGAGCCCCTCACACTGTATTTAAAGGCAACCTACAATTAAACTTTAGAACATGTTACCCCGTCCAGAGTAACTGAGGGGTAAAAGCTTTGAAAAAGCGCAGCTGTTCTGGTCAGGACTTTCATGCCACTTGAGTAATGGGACAAGCATAGAGATGCTGTTTCCTGCCTGCACCAAGAGAACACTCATTGCTGCTGCTGCTGCTATCTGACCCCGGCAGGCAGCTCGCTGACAACAACCTCTGGCTGAGGCTCCCTGAGCTCCTCCAACTCTTCCCCATGTGTTTTCTTTGCTAGCCTTTGCCCAGTGCTTCAGAAACAAACTCCCATGGAAGCCCTGGGGCTCACTGACATGTGCCACCTGTGGGAAGCTTTGCCTGTCTGTGTTGTTTGAACTCCGGGTGCAGTGGAGAGACTGAAGCTGCTGGATTCTCTAGAACAGAGGCCGCTTGTATATAGCTTTATTGTCCATAGTAATCAGACGTTTCAAATTCCAAAGTGTTGTTATAATTTTTAAATAATACATCACTGAAATTTCATCTTAGTGTAGAACATTCCAGTCCTCCGCAAACATTTATGAGCTCCATTTTTTCCTGCTTATTAAATAGCAATCTCCTGGCACATGGACAGTACTGTGCGTTCGAGCCAAATAAACCACTGTAGGATGAAATTAGTAAATGTGATGCATATTTCACATAGGGCTACAAACATTTAACTTGTACTTTCTATAAATAAAGATAATTCGACGTGAGCACGTGAAATTTGGTCATCTTGCATTTCCGAGTCTCAGTGTAAGCGAACGTGTTTGGTACTGTGGCCTTGTGACTGCCACCAGTCCTGGTGACATGACACACACAGGCTCTTCTGCAGCTGTGGAAAGAATTACAGCAGTTCTGCCCTGCCAACAGCGAGAGTACTCTAAAGAGCATGAAATGCTACAGGGCATCGCTCTGTGTGGACGCAAGCCCGTTCCACTGAGCGGCCTTGTGAAGGAGTGTGACCTTTGAACTTCAGGAGTTGCTCAGGCTCCACAGAAGAGAAAGAAGAATAAGTGGGAAAGGGATTTTGGCCTTGATGTTGCTGCTGATATTCCTGATAGAACTGTACTGAACGACAACACGGGAAGATGAGCGACCTTCCTTTCAAGTTCTCAGTTTTCTGAGATTCAAGCAATGAGAGTACTTCTATCAAACTGCAAGGCTGCGTGGAGGGAATCCTAGCAGAGCCCAGTAACATTCCCCCTCCTCCTCTGCAGATGAAGTACAGTTCCTGATGGGTAACTGCTGCCAGGCATATGACCTTTGTGAAACAGCAGAGAACACTGGACCCGACAGTGGTGCCCCTTAACAATCCACACAATTGACACCATAGTCCCCAGGCACACCCTTTTCACCCCCAGGCACCCCAAGACCGCAGCTGAGATTGAGCAGAGTTACCAGGCAAGGTTTGAGCCTCCTCCTTATACAGAACCAGAGACCACAAGCACGGCAGGAATTTCTCAGTCCAACTGATCTTCTTAGGCAAGGGCTGGGTATTCGTTCAGCCAAGCAGTTTGCAAGTATTTCACCCCAGATACCACCCTTTTCTTCCCCCTTTTACTTGTTTATTTCATTTAGACCTCACTTCAGGTCTTCTCTTCAAGATCATTTCCATATAACAAAGGAGGCTGGAGTTGAAAAGACTTGTAAGATAGAATTTGTTATTGTACAGCTGAAGAAATGAGGAATCTGGGACGTGAAGGAAGCCACCTGATTCCTCCCCACCCCCAGTGCTGTTCATGATAGGAAGTGCTCCACCACTGAGCCACATCCCCAGCCTTCACTTGTCATTACAGTATCTGAGCCCAGGGCTAGCTAGAGCTAGCTAGCTCTTTACGTCTCTAATTTGCAACTTAATACAGTTACTATCAGACCCCACTTGTTCTCAAGACACATGCACTGTACACTGAGCTAGGTTTGTTTTGTTTTACATAGGCAGCTTTACACAGTATGATTTCAAGGCATCAGTAATCCTGCTTTAACAGACATTCCTCACTGCTGGCTAGGATGCAGGGGATTTCCACCAGTAGATTTTCAAAAGAGAAGGGCCATGGTTGCTTTTGAATGGACACTGGGTCAGACACAAAGATTGGCTCTATTTGAAACTCCTACAGTGATTTTTTGAAAACAGATACGCTCTCCCTTGATCCTGACCCTTTGGCATTCCTTAACATCCCCCCCCCCCCATCTCATTATATTTGAGGAAAACCGTAGTAGTCCCGTTCTCTGGGGATACTTGCCAATCTGGAAGAAAGTACGTGGGACTTTCTTACATTCTACTTCCTCAGTATGCGTACTGTGCAATGGTTAGAACAAAGAGATATTTGTGAGGCGTGCTGCTGATGACCTAGAAGTGATTAGAAGAAGAGAGGAAATAAAGAAGCAAGAGGTGGATGGAGAAGAAGAGAAGGGATGAGGTGTGGGGAAGGGGAAGAAGAACGGGAAGGGGGGAGGAGGGAGAGAGGAAGGGAAAGAGGAGGTAAAAAGGAGGCAAAGGCTAAAGGTAAGGAGGCTGTGTGTGCACGGAGGAAGGGTGGTCATAGGAGCTAAGCTACCGAGAGTCAACCAATGATAAGTTTAACACCCCAACTTTTCTTAATTTA
The DNA here is from genome assembly GCF_978045245.1 of Mus caroli. Lineage (NCBI taxonomy): Eukaryota > Metazoa > Chordata > Mammalia > Rodentia > Muridae > Mus > Mus caroli. Next base: position 9,766,216 of record NW_028227271.1, read on the forward strand.
CTCTGAATACAATAAGGTTTCTGGAAAGATTCAGCTACACGAGGCTTGCCCATGCTGGTAAGGAGCTTGGAATTGGAACCAATCTTTATTAGATCACAAAGTAACACTCCTTTCTAAGTCTATACAAAGTATAATGAAACTAGAATATGGGTCTTGCTAAAACAAACAACCACAGGCCTATAGAAAGGTCTTACACTACGGCCATTGCTACCAGGGGACATGTCTGGTCCGTGAGTACCTCGGATGAATCTCGGTGCCTGCTGCTCGACTCTTTTAGACAGGTATAATGACAAATATGTATTCTTTTTGGAGGAAAATGCTTAAGCGGACTGGAGCTCAGGGTTTTGGTTTTCCCTCTTCACCTTGGTTAAGACCTTGTTTGTATTTCACCTAGGATTATCATTTAAAACAATAACATTTCTTGGGGTCAGAGTGGTGGCCTTTCCACCTCCGTGAGAACTGGAGTTCAGTTCCCAGCATCCACACTGGGCAGCTGTAGGAGAACCAATGCCCTCTTCTGGCCTCTATGGGTAGTGGCACCTACTTGATAAATACAGATACACAGATACACACAAATAAAAACAAAATCTTAAAAATACTTTTTACGATTCATCGGTATCCTTTCATTCACACACTTCATTGTTGGGCTTTATTTCAAGCTTTAATGCTCCTTTAACTGACCTAGGAGATCTCATCATAAAAGCACAGGAAGATTGTGATGAGTCTGTCTGGGATAGAGCCTGATTCCAGACTCTCAGCAGGCTGCCAGACCTGTCCTGTCAGTATAGCTGGCCCACAGTCCTGCAATGGGTTCCTACAAGCTCATGCATCTAACCAGGTTATCCTCACTTCTGCTAGGCCTGGGAGCCAGACTGTCTCCTTTAGATATGTAAATCTTTCTGTCAGAACTAAACATAAAGAACAGGAATCCAATTTACTCCCCTCCCCCTCAGCTCTCCCTGGCCGCTTGTCATCACCAGTAAAGATGAGCATTCGCAGGAGCACACAGCAAAGGGTTTTCTTCCAAGATGAGATCCCTGTCTCTAAGACACAGTGGATTTGGTCACGTATATTGTGGACAGTGAAGGTTCGGTAAAGCGTAGGATCAAGGCTGGAATCTCATAAAGGCTAACACGCTTGCTATATTTCTTGAGAAACAGATGACCATTTCAACAAGGTACAGAGTGTCAGGGGAAGAATCTGACATTAATGTGCCTCCTCCTCCTCCTCCTTCCCCTTCTTCTTCCCCTTCTTCTTCCCCTCTCCTTCCCCTCTCCTTCCCCTTCTCCTTCCCCTTCTCCTTCCCCTTCTTCTTCCCCTTCCTCCTCCTCCTCCTCCTCCTCCTCCTCCTCCTCCTCTTCTTCTTCTTCTTCTTCTTCTTCTTCTTCTTCTTCTTCTTCTTCTTCTTCTTCTTCTTCTTCTTCTTCTTCCTCCTTCTCCTCCTCCTTTTCCTTCTCTTCCTCCTCCTCCTCTTCTTCCTCCTCCTTCTCTTCTTCCTCCTCCTTCTTTTTGTTGTTGTCAAGATTTATGAAAACTGGTGGTTTTCAAACCATATAGAATGTAGAGAAATCTGACTTTCCAGGCCTAGGAAAATAGGGTTGAAAAACCCAAACCCTTACCCGGGTTCCCCTCTCTTATTCCTACAGTTTCTCAGTAATATTTACTTTTAAACATCAACAACAAAAAAGACAAATGCGGAACAAAACTCCCGTGTTTCTGGTTTATAGTATATACATCCACAATGTCTGTGGTGGTTCAATCAACGGGATTTCATGGCAGAACAAATGCCTCATCAAGACTATCACCTTGGGCACAAGAGGAAACTTGCCAAGCAAAAGTGTAAGGAGCAGAAACAATTTTTCACAAGTTCCGTGTCATATTTGACACTTAATATGCGGATCTAGGGCCAACAACACTGCATGTAGTCAATGCTATGTTGGGTGAGGCATTCTGAGGTCTACACGGGCAAAGAGTGAATAGGAGCCCATTGATAGCACTAGGCCTGATAAGGGAGGACGTCTAGCTCCTACCTCTTGTTGTTTGTTCTCCTGGCCTAGTTTGCTCTTGATGGGCCAATAAAGAAATGGTGAAATGGTGTTGACATTCACTGGCTGGGGTATACTAAAGGCAGGACATACTGAGATAGGAAGTGGTTTATCCAGATTTGATATGTGAGCTACGACAGATGTGGGAAGTTTAGTGGGCAGCTCCACCCTTGAGTATGAGGCTTGTCAGGTAACTGGGTTGAAGCTGTAGACTTGGCACTCATTTGTCCGTTGATGTGGAGTGGTTGATGTCATTAAGAACTGACCCCAGTGAATGTGAGGGTAAGAATTTCTGAGGTCTGAAGACATACATGCACACAAATGCACGTTTGAATCTTATGGTGAACATTGAACGGCCAAATTACAAAATAGTATCTTGTTTGAATGCCCATATTCTCTTCTCCCTCATACCTTGATTCTTTTAAAAATTCATGTATTAACTTAGCAGCCCGTGGTCCCTTAGAATATAAGCAGCCACCTCATAAGTTACAATAAGTGCATGTTATAGAGGTGGGCAGGGTAGGCCTGGCTGGCTTCTCACCCCATGTGGGTCATGCGTGAATTTTGTTTTTGGTTCTATCTCCTTAGCAGTCACAACTGTTTTGGAAACCACACTATCTGCATATAGGCTCCCACTGCCTTCTAGGCTTTACTTAAGCACACAAATTCATCCTCTCTTCTCACATTCTCTGTTAGTGTTTCTATGTTAGAAAACCATCACACAAATATTCAGGCCTGTGGAGGATCTAGGAGACAATACCACCCATAGGCTTGACTAATGGTGATAATCAAGTAAAGAAAAATTAGAATATCTGTGAGTTAAGAGCTATTGTGTTAGTTTTGAGAAATTATCCGTGATAGATATAAACTGAGACAGTGGATTCCTGTGAGCATCTTGCATACAACAGTTTTAAAGGAGATAATGGGGAACAGGAAAGATACTGAGATCAAGTTAGAAGAGAAAGAGGTATATGGAGAACTATGCCAGCCATCAATGAATGTGTGTGTGTATGCACGCGTAGATGACTCAGCAACTAAGAGTATACCCAGAAATAACAATCTGTGAATGAAAGAGTCCATGACATTGAAAGAGAGCAGACAGGTGCTTGAACAGGAAGACACTGAGGGAGGAAGGGAAAGGGAGAAATGTAATTATATAATTATATTATCTAAACCAAAAAAGAGGAAAGAGACAATTCAGAGTCCATCTTGCCCTTGCTCCCAGCTCCCCTCACTCCCATGCTCCCAGTTTCCCATGTCCTCCATCTGCTTCCCTTATTCCCCTCACCCCCTTCCTCTCCCTGCACAGTGGACATCGCTTATGCGGCCTCTGTCCAAATAGAAGCTGGCATATGCTTAGCATTCGGGGACCGAAACTCTCTCTGTTCTTGAGGAAGCACAATTTGTCTTATTAATGTTTTCAACCGAAGTGAAATCAGCATGGAGTCTCCCTCCTGAAGGATCTTAGGAGGATCACTTCCCCCCAGGGCCGAGGTGAGCTCACGCATGAAGGAATTCAATATTCATCTTCATCCACAGCTTGGGCCGTTTTCGTCTTATTCTATCTTTTTTTTTTTGGTTTTTCGAGACAGGGTTTCTCTGTATAGCCCTGGCTGTCCTGGAACTCACTTTGTAGACCAGGCTGGCCTCGAACTCAGAAATCCGCCTGCCTCTGCCTCCCGAGTGCTGGGATTAAAGGTGTGCGCCACCACGCCCAGCGTCTTATTCTATCTTTCTGGTTTATATCTTTCGGAGGTATGCAAAGTGCATCGTACATGTTTGGAAGCAGAAACATGTCTATCAAGCTTGATAAGGAAATTAATGACCTTAGATATTTATGTTTACCTGGTGGTCTAAGCCGTATGTTTACGTGTCTTCTATTTTGACAGAAGTACAATCACCGTTGGACGGCCTGCCATGCATTCTTTTTCTCTCCTAGATGATATGGGAGTAATGAGTAAACTCACCAGTCATACACACTGTGATATCTCGTATTTAGGGGGATTGTGAATGGGCCATTACATCTGCTATATGAAATAGAAACAGGTACTTTGCTAGTTCATCAAGGAGAACCACAAACACTGAGATGGTAATAGATAGTCTAGATCAGTGGTTCTCAACATGTGGGCCATGACCTCTTCACAGGGGTCATGTAAGACTCTCGGAAAACACAGGTAATTTACATTATAATTCATAACAGTAGCAAAATTGCAGTTATGAAGTAGCAATGGAAATAATTTTATGAATGAGGGTTAACACTCATGAAGGACTGTGTTAAAGGATTGCAGCATTAGGAAGGTAGAGGACCATTGCTCTAGATGTGAACCTTCCTTGCTTTTCTAGTCATGGAAAATATCGCCTGTTTTCTTCTCCCCTGAGGTAGGTACCCTAAGAAAGGGCCAGGTAAATAGCATCTTCTAAGGTTAATATACTTTCTATGATATCTAGATTATAATTACATTTATGAAGATAATCTGCCTGATTTCCATGGATGATCTACGAAGAGCAGTGTATCAAATATCTACAAGCAGTGGATTGTAAAAAACAATTCCCAACTAGGCACTATTTGAAAAGCACATTCTACATTATTTATCCATCTATACACAGACCATGAAATACAAAGCCAGGCTCTTCAACATTTACATATATTAGCCGCATATGGTGATGTGTAGATGGCATAGTTGTGTTGTCAGTAAAAATGTTTTCATTTGTTTCTTGGTTTCTTGTTTTCTCTTGTGAATCTAGAACTTCCAGAAACGTAAGGACTTTGATGGTTTTATCTACTGGTGTAGGTTCGAAAGTATCCCCAACATCCAGCATGGATAAGAAGCCAAGTATTGTTGGAATAGGTCAATAAACGAGAGAATGCTACTACTAGGGCTTCAGCAACTGTATCTGGAAGACCTAGATCTTCCCCCTCCCACTTCATTTTAAGGTTGGGGAAATAGAAAGCTACCTGGGTATTAAGGACATACCGTGATCTCTTCATTCCTGGTCTACTGGGGCAGTGGAGGCTTTCTATTTGGAGAGTGCAGACATTTCTTTTCATGAATACCTGGCTGGGCCCCCTAGAGATCGGGTAACAATTAGACTACATTGTAATAGAGTGTAGCCATTGGAGGTGAACAGTTCTAACCCGAGATGTATTGATGTATTCGCTTTACTCCTCTCTCTTCTGCCAGTTCTCGCTCTGCCTCTTTGAAATCCAGAGTCTCTTATTTACATCCTACCTACGCAGATGCTCCTCCTTGTAAAGCGCACATTGCTGCACATTAGGTGATGCAGTCTGGCATATCAGCTACAAAGGAAAGGTTTCATGTTTCAGGTATGCCACTGCCTTGCCATGATGTAATGATCTTACTACAGAATCTCAGTTTATTCTTAGCCCTGCATGAGTCGCTTTTTCTTTTAAAAATTCTGAATCATTGTTAATAGCCCATCATTAGACCTTATCCATATCCTACAGACTGGTTGGAAACAGTAAACTAACCCTTCCAAATGCATTCCAGGTCATTCACCACATCCTCTGCTTGTCTCTTTCTGGGTCTGATGTGCCCATCTCAGAGCTCCTCTTGCCTTACCCAGGATTACCAGAGACTCACTTTCTCTGTCACTGCTCAGTTTTCCCCCTCTGTATAAGATCTTTTCCCCTCTATTTATCAATTTCCTCTATTTATTTATCTCTTAACATTCAGTGGAAATATCACCTCCATAGTGTTATATTGCCTAATTTCTCCTTTAATTTATGTAGAATTTTTTTTTCTTGTCTTACCATATAGTCCTTTGTGTTTGTTTCTGGTCATACAGTGTAGTCATTGGTAAAACACCCTGATAGTCACCTTAACAGGTCTATTAGACGAAAAAGTCAGGCTTGCTTCTGTTTCTGCAGAGTCTAGAACAACAGCTGGTACACAGTAGGAGTTCAGTAATTATTCAGTGAGTATGGGGTAGATGAGAGAATGCACCAGAACAAACGAATCAAATGATTTATTGCTTGTATTATTCTGCTAAATGAGAAGAGCATGGGAGTACGGAGATTCCTCCTCTAGGATTTAAATCTCTTTATTTAGGAAAACAATAAAAAGTGCATCTGGGGAATAGAAAATGGCAGGAAAAAAATTAACATTGTTCCGGCGTAATATATTTCAGTAAAACGCACACATGCTATGATTTAGCAGCTTTAAGGAAGGTGAAAACAGACAATACACTCCATCTGTTCTCACGAGAAATCGGAGATGTGTCATAACTTACTGCCCTTCTACATTCTAGTATTGTACTGCAGTATAACTAAAGGCCAAGAGCAGTTGATTACAGTTTACAACACCAGCATATATCTGTGCGTGGGACCAGACTCGAATATAAGAGAGGCTTGGCTACAGTTAATTTATAGGAATTTATTATTTCATTGTATTTTTCCTTGCTCTCCCATGGTATTTCATATTCTACCTAGTTGGTAGGACCAGGATACAACATGGAAGCACAGATATTTGTGTGTATGGGGGGGTGGATATGACCCATGATGGCTAAGAATATTCATTCACACACACACACACACACACACACACACACACACACACACACACACACACATGTGTATATGTTTGTTCATATACATGACTGAGATGAATCTCATGCAGATGATGATGATAATGATGATGATAATTTCTGTCTGGTAAGTGTTGCCACTCTAACACCAAGGTGGCCGCATTAAGAGGTGAAGGTGGGAAGTGATAAATCCATGCACGAGGGTGGGGTCTTCATAAGTGAGATTAGTCCTTTTCTGTAAAGATGCCCCAAGAACTGTCTTCCCTTTCCAACTATGTGAAGACACAGTCAAAAGTAGCACTAATGAACAAGAAAGCAGGCATTCACCAGGGACCGAATTCACCAGGAATGTCATTTAGAACTTCTCAGCCCCTAGAACTGTGAGAGGATAAAGTTTTGTCTTTTAGAGGGTATCCAACTCATTCCTGTTTCGACAGCATCCCAAGCAATGACAAAAGCCTATTGTGGGTGCCAAGAAAACCATAGCAAGTCTTCCTTTGAGTACTAGTCTCTCATTTCACATGCTGTGTTCAACAACACAGCGCACCCTCTGTGAAGAGATATGTTAGCTGGGTATGGAATGACTGCTTGAACTTTCTACTCCATCCACTTGGGATTCTTTCCAAGTTGCTCACAGCTCTCTGTCTCCAGAGGTGACACTGTCCTTTCCAAGATGGGACAGATGGGAGTTAGTGGTGGAGGCGACTGGAGTCACAAGCAAGAGTTAACCAAGAGTAAGATAAATACTGGCTTCTCGTGCATGGAGAAAACCATAGATCAGCAATGAGCTTGAAAGCCAAGGCTTCCGGGTATAATCCCATAATTTAGGAGGCAAAGGCAGAAGAACCATGAATTCAAGGTCATTCTTGGCCTACATACAGAGTAGAACACACCCAGTCTCAAAACATGCATATAAACACAAAAGCTTCTATTAAGTAATAAACAATCTTTAGATAGTCCCCTACATTCTGGAGATAGAGAAGTCTCTCCTCTTTCCTGCTGAGCTGGTATAGAGCAGACAAGTACTTAAAGGCATTGATTGTTTAGGTGTGAGAGAAGGAACTTTGCTCAAATATTGCTTCTAGGTTACCCAGGTGTAGACCACAACAGAAATCCAGTCATGGTGTGGTTTCATATCTTGCTTAGGGAAAAGGGAACAAAAGAACCAGATTCTATTTCATGGAGGAATTTGACTTCATTTTGACATCCTAAGAGTGGTTTCCGGTTCATTGAGTCAGTCTCGAGAATGTGTTGAGGGGAGCTTTTCCCTGTTGGGACCAAGTGGCAGGTGCAGGAGGGAGTTTTCTTCCTAAAAGGGTGTATGCTCCACCGGCATGGTCCTTCAGGGCGGGTGAGTGAGAGAAGGCAGAGACTGGTAATGGAGGCTGGGTGATAGAGCGAGCAGTCTGCCTGACTTCTCTAGTACTATAGATGGTTCATAAAAGGTCTGTGAACAGTTATTCCAGAGTTCTTCTGATTGGTTGGAAGTAAAGGAGGTCTGCTGAGCTTGGTCACTTGAAGCACAGTGTCTGGCTGCCATATTGCATGGTGCTAAACATCTAAAGAGAGGCATATCAGGGCCTGCTCTTTTATTATTATTATTATTATTAGATATTTTCTTTATTTATATTTCAAATATTATCCCCTCTCCTTATTTCCCCTCTGAACACCCCCCATCCCATTCCCCCTGCTCACCAACCCACCCACTCCCACTACCCTGTCATGGAATTCCCCTACACTGGGACATTGAGCCTTCTCAGGACCAAGGGCCTCTCCTCCCATTGATGTCCAACAAGGCCATCCTCTGCTACATATGTGGCTGGAGCCATGGGTCCCTCCATGTGTACTTTTTCGTTGTTGGTTTAGGCCCCGGGAGCCCTGGGGGTACTGGTTGGTTCTTATTGTTGTTCCTCCTATGGGAGCTGCAAGCTCCTTCAGTTCCTTTAGTTCTTTCTCTAACTTCTCCATTGGGGACCTTGTGCTCAGTCCAATGGTTGGCTGAGAGCCAACCTCTGGTATTTGTCAGGCACAGGCAGAGCCTCTAAGGAGACAGCTATATCAGGCTCCTGTCAGCAAGCACTTGTTGGCATCTATAATAGTGTCTGGATTTGGTGACTGTATATGGGATGGATTCCCCAGGTGGGGCCGTCTCTGGATGGTCTTTCCTTCAGTCTCTGTTCCACACTTTGTCTCTGTATCTCCTCCCAGGGGTGTTTTGTTCCCCATTCTAAAAAGACAAACGAACACACATGGTACACACTCACTGATAAGTGGATATTAGCCCAAAAGCTTGGAATACCCAAGATACAACTCACAGACCAAATGAAGTTCAAAAAGAAGGAAGGCCAAAGTATGGATACTTCGGTACTCTTAGAATGGGAAACAAAATACCCATGGGAGGATATACAGAGACAAACTGTGGAGCAGGGCCTGCTTTTAAGTGTGGAGGATGGCGTGTTTTCCAATAACCCAGGACAGTGTGTGAGAAGAGAGATGATCTGTATGGGTTGAATATGAATGAGCCACATACACATTATACAGCAGGTGGCATTGCTTTATAAGGTAATTTATAGTGCGTCAGTTCAGCTAATCTGAAATGGTATTTCTCTGAATATTTTCCTTAGGATTCCACATTATAACTGGTCACAGGAAAACCTAGTATGAAGGGGTTTTTAAAATATTATTTTTATTTTATACACGCTTTGCCTGCATATACGTATGTACACTCTGCAAGTGCCTGATGTCTGCCGAGGTCAGCAGAAGGCATTCAGCACCCTGGAATCAGAGTTACTGGTTGGTTGTGAGCCACAATATGGGAACTGAACCCTGACCCTCTGTAAATCAGAACAGGTAGTGAGTGGTCTTAACTGTTGAGCCACCTTTTCAGTCGCTGGTGGGCAGTTCGAAGTCATAACCTAGGGCAGGAGACAAGCACTGACTAGCACGGTGGAATTGTGAGCATTTGTTCCTAATCTAATGGTCAGTCAAAAAAAGAAAAAGTAGGTCAGAAAAAAAAAAAAAGGCTTGCAGCTTGGCTTGTGTTTTCCTGCAGTGTGTTGGAGTCCTGCACAGACAGGTGTTCAGTACCACAGAGGATTGAGTTCTCCGCAGATGCCCTGAGCTGCAACATTGTAGACCATGAGAGATGGGCGAGGTGTGTTTAGTTTACACTTGGGACTTCTGTGTTATCTGTTTGGGTGCTAGTGTGTCCTCATCCATCCCTACTTGACACCAGACTGTCAGTCTGATTCACCTGTAGGAAGTTCAGTTCTGTCCCAGAGGGAGAGCCAATGACCTACTAGAAGGCAGTTCGTTAATCCCACAAGTTTATAAAATGTTGTCGCTCGTGGCTACTTTGTTTTTCTGAGATGGGTTATGCTATTTCTCTGATCAAGTCTGGACATCTTGAAGAAGCTTAAAGACAAAAGAGGTTTACCTGAGTTGCCTATGTATTCAGTAAAAGAGGTTTCTGGCAGTATGGCTGCCTGTAATTAACAGGAATGATTAACCAATGTATGAGTCACACCACTCCCTTGTGAGCATAATTAGTAATCACCCTGGTTGGATTGTATACTTGTTGATAACATTCACTGGTATACCAGCATTGTTTACAAGATGCGACTCCAAGTGTCTTGTAGCTTATGTTTGAGTGATTAAATTCAAATTGCCAAGTTCATGCCCAAATGTCTTATAACGTGATAGTTACTAACGCTCCCAAAAGATTTTTGTTTAAATTTGTAAATAGCAATTGCTCTATTGGAGCCAATCTTTTAAAAACATATTCCCCATGCCAGATACTGTGGGCATAATGTTGGAAAAAGTCCCATAGCTTCTGCCGGCAGAATAGTCACTACCTGGAGACAACTGACCTCTCACAACCCCTAAGCCTGGCCAGCCTGGCCATTCATCACCATGACCGACAAGCTAAAAGTAGGACTCAGTGCAGACCATCTGTGAAGATCATTTTTCTGGGCTCTGCTCTGACCCTGGTTCCTAGGATTTCACATCCCTGGCTCCAAGCTCTTGGATTCCCAAGCCTGCTTCTGCTGGACCTATTTAGGGATCCTTGAGTTGCAGTTAGCTTTCAAATTTTCATTGAGCTCTGTGTTCTCCTTGCCTTGGAAACTCCCAAAGTGCTTTCCAGTTCTAGCCCCAGGCATCCAAGGGATCCCTTGCCGAGGCACTGGGATCCAGAGACACAAGAAGAAAGAGGTGAAGTGCTGAGCTGTAATAGAACAGAACAAGTGGACCACTGTTACTGAAGAACACTGAGTGCATTCATGGCTGGTGACGTAACTAGCGTGACCTGCAGCAACTTCCTGCCCTATGGCTACATATCCATATCTCTGCTCTGCGAGTTTTCTTTCATCCTACAAATATTTGTTATGCAACCCTTTGTGTGCCACCCACACTCACTGCTCCCCTCATCCCCTTCTGCTGCTGCAGTCTGCCACCCAGGCCTTAACGAGGACTAGAAGGTGGCAAATGTGCTCGAGGGGCTCAAGCAGTCCAGGATGAGATTCCTGACTTCCTGTGCTCCAGTGGCTTAGATTCTGATCCAGAAAATGGGGGAGAATTCACCACCTACCTTTCAGGGATACTAAATTTAAGGGAAACAATGCATCGTAGCTCCTCCCTGCATGTAGAATAAATACCAGGCATAACTACGACTGCTCATCTTCTCATCTCTCCAACTGCCGTGAGATGGTTTCCATTCTTCCTTCGCTGGTTGCTTCCAGCCGATAAACATACCCGTCTCTCACACATTACTACAGATCTTCAACTCTAGGTAGCTTTGTTCTCTGATCGTTCTACCTCCTCTTAATGCAAGCGTTCAGGTTTCTAGATTCCATTATTTTTATGCTTTTGGGGTTCCCTTTAATCTCCTGAGTCATGACTTCGCAGAGCCTTGCACAGAAGTCGCCTGGTCAAGCCTGTGCTCACGTCCGTCCTCCTCAGCTGACTGCATAGCACATTTCAATCGTTTCTCCCCCTGGCTTTAGCATTTTGCTCACTTTGCTCGCTCCAGATCTTCTTTTGCACGTTTAATCATTTCTTCTTCATCACATGCGCAGATTTCTTAAAGTCAGATACAACTGGTTGCGGCTTAGGCCATCTTTAAGTCTCCAGCACATCCTTTCATTTTTCCTTTCTGTTGTCCCTTGTCTCTCTCTTTCCCCTTGTCTACCATATTTCTTCTTTCTTGTTCTTTTCAAAGTGAAAAGTAATGCCTTTTACTGAAAGGCCCAGAGTCCTTCCCGGGCACTGACCCCAGTGCTGGTGTCCAAGGCTTGAGGTGCCAATGTCCCAGCAAAGCAGCCAGTACCATGAGTCCTGCCAGCTTGGGCTCTGCTGCTTTCTGGATGATATTGCTTCAGCATCTCAGATTCCCATGGGAATACTGTGAACTCGTCCCTCTGTTTCTTGTCTTGCTGTTAGGAGGGTTTGCTTGCATCTGTGTCGAGCCCAAACAGCCATCTCTAATGACTGGGAAATGAGCAGATGGTCCACTGCTGAGCTTAGAACCATACTCTCTGTCACAGACTCTACAGTCAGCCTTTTTAGAGATTTTACCGTTTACCAAGACATTTCTTGACACTTAGATCCCGCAGTCTTGTCTGAATTTTTAATTCAGACTGGCTCGAGTTTCACAGGGGTGACAATGCTGTTATTCTGTCAGAAATCCTTCCCCTAATGTCCTCCATAGTGTGGCCTCCAAGGTACTCTCAGATTCTGCATCGGAACATCTCTTTGAACTTTTTGTCCACAAATCATCTGGAGGCTCCCTAGTCCAGCAACATTTAATTGTCTTAAGCATCTCCATACAGATTAATCTGCTGGTTTTCTGAGAGCTCTATGTCTCTCCCTCAGCATGTCACTGCTGGGTTAATTTTTCCTCATTGTCCTAAAGGACTCTACCATCTTTCTGTATCTCCACCACTGCTACACTGTATCGTACTGGTTACCTACTGATGCTCAGTAGATTAACCCTACCACTTAGGGCCTCAAAATTCGAAACTGTTTCTATCTGTATGGATCCAGATTCCACTCACATGTTACCTGGGCCCTCTAAGCCACAGTCCCTTCTTACAAGGCCGTGGTATTCGTTAAAACAATGGTCGCATCAAGGCTTCACTGAGAGATTTACTGGAAATCTCAGTGATGTTGGCAGGATTTGGCTTCACACAATGGATGGAGATGGAACATCTGTTTCTCTGGCTGTTAATTAAGCACAGGCCTTTCTCAGTTCCTCTTTCTGTGGGTCTCTTTGCCGGGTCCCTCCAACATGGTGTCTGATTTCCATGAGCATGAGAAAGAGAATATTAAGAGTTGTGCCAGAAAGAAGCCAGCATCTTTATGGCAATCTAATTTGTGGGGATAGACCATCACTATTTCTGCATTCTATGAGTTCCCAGCTCAGCCCACATTCTAGTGGATGGGATCACACCAAGGCATGGACATCAGGAGGTCATGCTTACTGGGTGCGTTCTGTGTTGACCTTCCGAAGTCAGTTAACACCTGTCTGTAGTTAGTTTGGTGCCAGACCTGATGATGCCACACACATGTATCAAAATGGTGTAAGGAGGACTGGAGAGATGGCTCAGTGGTTAAGAGCACTGACTACTCTTCCAGAGGTCCCGAGTTCAATTCCCAGCAACCACATGGTGGCTCACAGCCAACTGTTATAAGATCCGATGCCCTCTTTGGTGTGTCTGAAGACAGCTACAGTGTACTCACATGTATAAAATAAATAAATATTATAAATACTTAAATGGAATATTTAAATATTATAAATATTAAAAATGAATAATATAAATATTTTTAAAATGTTTTAAAAAGTGGTGTAAGGAGATTTATTATGCACATAATGGGACTTTCTGGGAAAAGCAGAGCAGCCTGGGAAGTCCTGAGTGAGAAGAGGCATCGCCCTTAGGGTTTATTGTGGTGTCGAGTCTCTTGGGAACTGGGTTGAATGGTTTGAACATCTCTACCAGCACCAAGAGATGGAGTCCTTATCCTTTATCCCTGGCAGGAGACAGAAGAGAGGATGGAGAGATGAGGGGACAAAACCAAGCTCTGCTCATTGTAGGCTGTGTACCACCACATCTGTTAGAATCTGTTTAATTAATTAATTGTCTTTGACAAGACAGGGAGTGTGGGACATTCATCTCTGTGTCCTCACTGCTTAGTGTAGTATCTATCTGTCTATCTGTCTGTCTGTCTGTCTGACTGTCATGTGACAGTTATACAGCAAGTGTTGGTTGTATGAAGGGATGACTGGACTATCTGTCTGTCCTCATCATTTATCTACTTGATATATCTGCCTGTAGCCTATTGATGTGGTTGTGATCTTCACACCTCATCAGCTGATGTCCTCAGAAAGGAATTTAACACACTTTTGATTTTAAGTCCATGTTTTAAGCATAAGGTTCTTGAAATAAGGAAAGAAAACCCAAAGTACCAAAATGGAAGCAGAAAATGCTTTTTTTCCTGCTTTGTAACCATGTTAACCTCAAAACTACTTCCTTGCATTTAACATCGTGACTTAGATTTTATGTTAAAAGAAAATCGCAGTGGTTGTTTGACTGCCTTCCTTCCTTCTTTCTTTCCTATTTTCTTCCTTTTTTCCTTCCTTCCTTCCTTCCTTCCTTCCTTCCTTCCTTCCTTCCTTCCTTCCTTCCTTCCTGCCTTCCTGCCTTCCTGCCTTCCTGCCTTCCTGCCTTCCTGCCTTCCTGCCTTCCTGCCTTCCTTCCTGTTTACCTTCATTCTAACCTTCTGCCTTCCTTTTCTGTCTTCCTATTTTCCTTTCTTCCTGTCATTCTTCTTTCATGTCTTCCTTCCTGTCTTCCTTCTTTCTTTCCTGTATTCCTTTCTTCCTTCCTGTTTCCCTTCTTTCCTTCCTTCCTTTCAAGATCTATTTGTTTCATTTTAACTGTATGAGTGCTTTGGCTGTCCGTAAGTCTGTGCACCATGTGTGTGCCTTGTGCCTTTGGAGGTCAAAAGGGGACATCAGATCCTAGTTATGAATGGTTATGATCTACCATGTGGATGCTAGACTAAACCAGGTTCTTCTACAAGAGCACAAGTGTTCCTAACTACTGAGCCACCTCTCCAGCCCTTTGGCTTTGCTATTTTTATCACACTGTTGTGAGAAAGATGAGACACATCTCCAGAACTTTGGTGTCTCTAGTTGAAACCAGAGCCTTCTAGAATCCATACTCCTTGCCCTGAAAAAAAATGCACACAAGACTTCATCTTCAATGTTACAGTGTTGGCATGCCGATAGCATCTTTGTTCTCATTAAAATAAAAATCAGTGCAGACTGAAGAGTGGATAAAGCAAATGTGGTACACTTACATAATAAAATACTAGTCAGCTATTAAAAACAAGGACATCATGAAATTGGCAGGCAAATGGATGGAACTAGAAAATATCATCGTGAGTGAGGTAACCCAGACCCAGAAAGACAAACCTGGTGTGCACTCACTTATAAGTCGATATTAGCCACGAAGTACAGAATAACTATGCTACAATCCACAGACCCAAAGAAGCTAAACAACAGGGAGTGCCCAATGGAGGTCAACTGAGAAGACTAAATAAATAGACACTAAGGAACAGATGGAGGGAGGGAACCGGCTGGGGGAGGGGCTCAGGAGGGGATTAGGAGGGATCAAATGGGGGATGTTGAAGAGAGAGGGCACTGGGAGAGACAACTGGATGGGGGGGGCATCTCTGGGAGGAGCTAGAAACCTAGAATGGAAGACTCCCAAGAATTTATGAGGTTGACTCTAGCTAATACTCCTAGCAATGGGGGATATGGAACTTGAAACAACCATCTCTTATAACCAGAAAAGACTTCCAACAGAGGGACTGAGACATCAACCCAGTCACAAGACCTTAGACCCACAGCTTGCCCTATGTACAAGATATGCAGGGTTAAAGATGGATCAGAAATTGAGGGACCAGTCAACCAATGACTGGCCCAGCTTGAGACCCGTGCTGAGAGAGAAAGCCAAGCCCTGACACTATTCATGTTATTCTGCTCTACTTGTAGACAGGAGCCTAGCATAGCTGTCATCTGAGAGGTTTCACCCAAGTAACTGATGGAGACAGATGCAGAGACCTACAGCCAAACATTAGGCAGAGCTTGGGGAATCTTGTGGGAAAAGGGAGGAAGGATTGATGGAGCCAGAGAGGTCAAGAACAGAATAAGAGAACATTCAGAATCAACTAACCTGGGTTCATAGGGGCTCGAAGAGACTGAATCGCCAACCAGAGAGCATGCACGGGACAGACCTAGGCCCTCGGCACATGTGTAATAATTGCGCATCTCGGTCTCTATGTGGGATCCTAACAGCAGGAACAGGGGCTATCTTTCACTCTATTGCCTGCCTTTGGATCCCTTTCCCCCACCTGGGCTGTCTTGTCTAGCCTCAATTGGAGAAGATGCACTTGATACACCAAGGTGGGTTGAAATCCATGGGAGGCCTCTACCCCTCTTAGGAGAAGGGAGGACAGGAGGATGGGGAGGAAGGGAGGTGAAAGGTAGGATCAGGGAGGAGATGAGGGAGGAAAAGATGCAATCAGGTTGTAAAGTAAATAAAAAAGAAAAAGAAAGTAGCTATTGTTTAAAAAAAAATTAACACAGTTCTGGTGAGACTGGGACAGCTCCCAACCCATGGGGTACCTCTTTGAGGGTCACATATCAGCTATCCTCCATATCAGATATCTACATTACGATTCATAGCAGTAGCAAAATTACAGTTATGAGGTTGCAACAAAATAATTTTGTGGTGGGGGCGGGGGGGTCACCATGACATGAGGAACTGTATTAAAGGGTCGCAGCGTTAGGAAGGTTGAGAACCACTGTTAAAAATTGTCTTGTTTCCTTTGTCCTCTTTCTCTTCAGACACACCAGAAGAGGGCATCAGATCTCACTACAGATGGTTGTGAGCCACCATGTGGTTGCTGGGATTTGAACTTCAAACCTTCGGAAGAGCATTCGGGTGCTCTTACCCACTGAGCCATCTCACCAGCCCCTTTGTCCTCTTTCTCAACGTGCATCCGGTTCTCTTCATTTGCTGACAGAAGTTCCTCATCAGAGGACAAACAGGTACCAGTGCCAGGCTCTTGGATGTCCCTAACCATGGGCCAAGATAAAACTCTTCCCATGTAAATGATCTAGTCCCAGGCATTTGATTACAGCAACATGTAGCAGACTGAGACTGTCCATACAGAGTAAGGACCGGCAGTGACAAAGTGCTGGGGTCACATATGAATGGCTCAAGGTACAAAGAGTTATAAGAGCACACAGTCAAGCCTTATGTGCATTATGGCATTTAGATCAAGTAATGTCGTCCCAAGTTCTCCAAAATCACTCATACCATGAACATGGTGGCAAAACCGGATGAGAACATTGTGGTAAATAATGAGGTGTGTCAATCCTCACTGTCCAAAGGTACTTCGCACTTAGACACTTCTAGCATGTCTGAAATATACTGGTTTCTGTACTGTATTCACCAATATTTAAAATTCTCTTTCTCATTTTTACTGTTTGACGCAAACTCCACAGTCTTCAGCAATCTGTATGCTATGGGTTCTGACATTTGTATACCTGACACGGTGCAGTGGCTTAGTTCCTTTTGGAGAAGTTTTTGCTCTTTGTGAGGAAGTGTGAAGAAGGATGGAGCAGGCCAAATAAAAGGCAGAGTGACCTGGCCTTCGGGATGAAGGACCAGGAATGCGGGGAGGAGAGATGTGTGAGATTCTGAACCTCCAAGCAGATGGCTCTGCTCCACCCACTCAGCGGAAGGAGCACGTTTGAAGTGGCAGAGTAATTAGGCTCAAAAAACATACCTTCAGCGTGCCCTTCAAAGGAAGGGCTTGAGTTGAACCTTGGGGGCAATTAATTTCAATGATGTTTAGACTCTAGAACACAGCTGCAGAGGCGAAACCTCAAGAGAACGGTTTCCCCTCTGAGAATGAATACGCACACACATCTCGAGCAACTCTCAGTAGATTTTATATGTTTTACTTATTCTTCATGATTAAACCAATAGTGCCAAGATTATGGAATAAAATTATTAGACTTTATTAGACCTCAACTCTCTGAATTTCACTGTTGTCCCAATAATCTACTACAGGCTTTCTGAACCCAGCATACTGTATCAAAAGATGTGTATCGTTTGTCTCGACAGAGGGAAACAAGACAAGAAGAACAAAACAGGTTAAAAATGCACAGCCTTGCCACTTATTTCATGAAACAAATCAGATCTCTCTCTTTCTTATATTTTGGATGCTTTAAAAAAATTAATATATTTGGTACACCGGAAATAAAGCGGCTTTTGCTTTTACAACGAAATTAACACATGATAGGCCAGGCATGCCATCTTGCCAATTTGAAATGTTTTAAGAGAGAAGATAGACTTACATACACAGTCCCTTGTTGCCTGTCTGCCTTAAGCCCCTTAAAGCACAAGAGGAGGCAAGGCTATATGTTCCGGCATGAAGACAGGCTGTTTTCTTTTCCTAACAGCATTTTATTTCCCCGAACTCCAAAAGAAGTGACAGGTTATTTTGTCTGTAATTGTGGTTATTTTCAACTTCAAAAACGTTTCTGTGATCTTAAAACCTTATAATTTGTTCGCAGTTACAAGTTAATACAGGCGCTGAGCAGCATCTGTGTGTAATTTTAGCCGAGAGATACAGCGGCGATTTGAGTTCTCCAAACTTATTTTATTAGCCATACACTGTCTGGAAGCTTGCGGCCAGCATTGCAGTTAGCTGACATCTAAATAGGCATCCGGGGCGCACATCAACATCAGCGTCTGAGGAGGAGGTACGGACTTTTACCTGTCTGTTGGTGCTCTGAGTCCCTTATCAGCCCTGTTGCCTGGAGACCCCACGAGGAGGGACGTGAGGGTGCAAGCCTGCGCCTGCGTACTAGAGCTACTCTGCCTTTGTCATGACCCCATCATTAGAAGCTAAAGAAAGCTCATCTGTGAATCTCTTCGCTTAACCTCTGTTAGGCCTGTCCTCCCAGAGTTACCCATCTCTTCTTTTCTTCTGGGTCCCCTAAGTTTGACTGCAGCTTTCCAGAAAGGAGCTGGAAAGGAGAAAGGTAGCCCCGTGCGGGATTCCCGCGTAGGCCTCCTTCAAGAATACAGGCAGAACTTGAGGGAAGAAAAGGCCTGATTAGATCGTCCTGCTTAATAAGGGGTAAAACACACACACACACACACACACACACACACACACACACACACACACACACACATATTCACAAACGCACTCACGTGTACACGCATACACTCTCACACAGACATTGTGTAACAACACTCTCATACACAAACACACAGTCTCACATACACACTCTCTCACACAAACACAACTCTCACACACACACACACACACACATTCTCACATATACTCTTATATACTCAGACTCCCTCCCTCCCTCCCTTCCTCCCTCCCTCCCTCCCTTCCTCCCTCCCTCCCTCCCTTCCTCCCTTATGATTGTCTGAAGGGAATGAGAAGAGAGTTTTAATTCAAAGTTGTGAAAAAACCAATTGCTTTTAAAGTGCACGGTTTAGACGACATCGACTCAGGAGGAAAAGACTACGGAGTTGGAGAGGGCCACCATTTTTATGACTCTACTGTAAATGTGCACAATCCACGTTTAAAGATTGCAAGCTGGAGAAAAATGATAGGAATCTCACAAGTTTCCATAAAACAACCTATCTCGATATATTCAATTTTTCACATGTCCAATTGTGACCTTCTGTGGGAAAAGAGAGAGAGATAAACGATTTTATCTAATAATATATTATCGCACCAACAAATTAGGTAAAGCACTGGATATGGATGGATATGTAGGGCTGGAGAAACCTGACCGTGTATCCTTAACACACCAGCACAAAAGCAGCAGAGAGACCCCTCAGCTACTTCCCATGCAAAGTTCCTGCTGGTTGGCAGTAGAGACAGGAGACAGGGTGCTCTGTGGTGGCTACCGAGGCTGGCAGGGTAAGACAATGCCCCTGTTATCTGTTTCCAATTCCTGCTGCACAAAGCTGGAATCCAGAAAATTTGCCGCCTTGAATAATTTAGCTTTCAAATCTGTTTGTGGTGGAGGAGAGTTTCAATTTGCTTTTCTTCCATGTTTTTTATTCCTGATCTCCTTTCTGTCCTGAGTGTCCCCGCCCCCTCCCTTCTGCCTAAAGTTCTTTGATTTTAAGAGTGAGCTTGGTAATGTGTCTCAGAAATATTTAAGCAGGATTCTCTAGTTTGAAACAGGAGAAAGGAAGATAGAGGGGGTGGTGGTGGTGGTGGTGGTGGTGGTGTGTATTTTAGAATAAAGAGAAACCAGGCTGAGGAGAGCCAAGCTTTCTGATTTTATAGTTTTCACCCCAATTGATGCTCTGGGAGAGCTAAGCTTCTCCCTTCTTAGTGCTGGACAACCCTATGCCACCCCTCCCATAAATAACAAACTCGACATGATTTAAATATTTATAGAGAAGCCCAGAGTGTCAGAGAAGGCACTGCAGCTTGTACCATGATGAGGCCGCTCAAAACTTCATTAGTGTCACCCAGGGTGGCAGAGTGGAAGCAAACAATTTAAACTGGGCAAGCAGCGGAGGCCGGGTTGCCGTGCTCACAGCTGGGATCCTTCAAACACAGGGTTTATGATATCTGTTTGTGATTTCTTATGATTGAAGAAAATATTTTTTAATCTCATCATTAAAACATGGACACATTAAAAGCATGTAAACATTAATTAAAAATGTAAACAGAAAAATTACTATTTCCTAGCTACCCCTACTCTTATTAAATTCTCTCTTCTAGCCTTCTCTGTCTCCAAAACATCTTTCTTCCCCAAATAGAGAACATGGCTGAGAACAGCACCTTCAAGGTGAAAGACATGGATGGCATCTTGAGGCTTCATGGCTCTGAGAGAAAACAGAGATTCTCTTTCCCGCTTGATAAACATCTTATTTAAACAGATATGACCAACCACACCTGTGTCCTGTGCTGACCCTGGTCATGACACTCTTTTGTGAACAATGCAGCAGCTGCAAAGCTATCTCAGGCACCTGACTGAGACAGGAGGATTGCTCATGAGAAGAACGATGCATTTATCAGAGGCAGAGGAGAGGGGCATACTTGGGGGAAATGATTGCGTATATGCCTATTGCACAGAAAACGAAGGCTATCTTGGGAGAATGAGAACTGGTAGAAATGCTGTTTTGTAAAACTAAAATTCTCTAAAGGAAAATATCATGCTTCTATTATTTATTTATGTGATAGACATAACCTTGGCTTTCCATTGTTGTGACAAAATTGAGAATATTCAATTCTACAGAGAAAATGTTGCTATGGACTCCTGATTTCAGAGGGTCAGTCCACGGTCATTTGGCCTCACTGCTCTTGGGCCTGTGGAAGGAGAAACATCATGCCAGAAGTCCTTGGCAGTTGGGAAACAAAGAGAAAGAGACAGGAGGGGCCAGGGTCCCAGCATCCCCATTCAATGGTATGTACCTCAGTAACCTAATCTTACCAGCAGGCTATGTCTCCCAATTATTCTGCTAGCGATCAATAGTGCCACCAGTTAAGGACAAAGACTTTAACACTAAAGCCGGAGGGATCCGTGGAAGATACACCTTTACAAAGTGTCTGGGGCTGTAACACCCATATGTTATCTCTCCAAGTTGGTAACTTAACCAACTTTCAAATGGCATTCTTTAAGGTCACCTACAGATGCTACGACTTTCATTAAGCTTGGTTTCTGAAGATTCTTCCCCGGATCAATTTGAACCCTTGTGGGAAACTACGGCCTCTCTGGTTCTATCGACAACACACTTCTGTTACCATCCCAGGGCAGAACCCTAGGACCTCCAGGCTCACCGCTCGGATCATTCCTGAGACCTGTTTCCAGTCACATCTTTCAAAAGGCCCCTTGAGTTGGCATGCAACAAGACCCTTCCACGTTCTTTCGGGTTTTCCCCAACAGCTGTAAATAGATAGGGGATTCACGTTTTAGGCTTTGTCTTACATCCTTGCTACATGACTCTAATAAGAAACAGAATGAAAGAAGATCAAAACCCAAAGGATACAAAAAAAAAAAAAAGGGAATAAAATAGAGCTAACTGATTCCAACTGGGGAGCCAGGTAATCTTATGAGTGAGGATGGTATTTGAGCTTAGCTTTGAAGAAAACATTAAAGATGGAGGGGTTGGCAGAAGATAGAGGGTTGTGACATCCACGACACACGTGGGCAAATAAAGCGCGTGGCCACAGAACTTGGAAGGTAAAAAAAAAAAAATGTTGTCTTACAGGTCCTTTAAATTTTTTTCCCCTCTCCATTCGGGTGTATTATTAAAAGTATGTTGGAAAGTGAAATGCAGAAAGATATCACTGAAGCCTACCCAGGGAAAATTGAGAGTTTAGTTGGGAGGGTCCTGGCAAGGGAGAGAGATGTTTTATAGGATATTAACAACAGTGAGAATGTCAGATCAAATCTTAAACGAGCAGAGGTGAGGACACCTGCTAGGAAGCTGCGGCAGGGTAAGAGAGGAGTGGGTTCATATAGACAGGTTTCAAAGGGCATTGGTCAGAAAGGGATTTTGGGCACTGTGGAGGCAAAGGACTGCTTTGGGATGCCATTTCTAGACTCTGGCTGCTGGGGTATCCCTACGGCATGTGCTAGGGCACATTATTAGACGTCACTCCTGCTATGAGGCAGGCTTTTTCATGGTGACTGCACACTAGATCTCCTTCCCTCGCCAGGCAGCTTGCAGGCTTAATCTGGATAGCTCTAACTTTGTTCATCTATCCTCAGAAATTTTAGTCCTATTAAACTTCAGAGGTTTGTGATGACCACACACATTGCCATCCTTTTCCTCGTGTCACTAAGCAACTGAAGGTACTCACAACTATGGACCACCTCAAGACCCTCTAGGTGGCTGCAGGTGAGAGCCACAAACTAGATTCACAGGACCGGCTCCAACATAGACATTCATTAGACTCTGTAAAGGAGAGTCACACTTCATTTTTGAATTAACTCCTGATCAGCCACGTTGTTTCTTTCACCCTAGGGAGTGTCCTGCTGAGGAATGAGACCAGATGGTCATCTGACTTACACTGTACCACAGGTCCTCAAATCCAAAAATGTCCCAAGTTGGAAAACGGATGTAGCCACTCGACTCGGGGTGAGTTCGGCCCATGGATGACTTTTTAGTGTAAAGTTTAAAATACGAAGAATCGTTATATCAGGATCTGTGACTTTTCATGAATGGATAAGGACTTGCTGACCTGGGGTGAAGAGAGCCGAGTTCAGTTCCTCTTTCAGAGCTGGCAAAGCTTATGAACAACTAGCTTTAGTCTCTGGGCTACACTTCTGCATTTGACAAAGGAAAGAGGTGCTCTGAGCGAGAACAGTGTGATTGAGAGTTGACTGCGGTGCAGAGAGAACTGGACTCATATAAATTACATCACTTATTTTCCTTGAAATCATGAGCTTAAACCATGGGACCATTTGGGACCTACCAGTAGTACCCAGCTTATTGGATCATGGTGACGATAACTGTATTTCACCTGATTGTTCAACCCTGTTATGTAATAATACCCCCTGAATGTCAGTTATTATCAGAGCTCACACTTTGCTTGTCTTGGTTTGTATGATGCCATCAATGGTGGCTTTGGACTTTGTGTTTCTGTTTATTTCTGAGATCAGTGCTCTTGTCCCCCCAGCTGCGTTCTAATTAAATGCGAGGATCTCTGTTTCGTTAAAGTATCTGTGGCTCTTGGAAAAAAAATTCCTGAGAAATAAATTAACAAATTTAAGGAACAGCTGTTCCTTTTCACACGCAGTTTGTCAACGCTGGTCTGCTTGCCCTTCGCTTTACACGGGTGTGGGAAAGACACAAGGATTTGGTATTTTGCTGTCACGATGGATCAAAGGATCTATCAACTTAGCACCAATTTCAGTAAACATTGATTGAGTCTCCTCCATCCTCAGTGGGTCCAACTTCGTTAGGGCCTTGGTACACAACAGCCGCATGTCTTCTCTGACTTCGAGAACGTTTATTGGGATGTCATCCTGAAACCCGAGGAGTCTTTGGAAGCCAGAATTCCTGTGCTCAGGTCGGTCTTACAGGGCTATAAAGGACACGCACTCATATATTTGAATCGTACTAGTTCCTTCATTCTTTACTGTGGTAAAGACACTAAGTGTGAACTCTCACCTATTAACAACATTGCCATTTTGCTTTTTGAATGTATACTCCCGAATGGGTTTGTGGGATCATCTGATGCTTCCCTGTTCTAATTTGGAGGGGAAGGTGTTGTTTTTATGGCTTCCACATATTTTATATTCTAATCAATAGTCTACAAAGGGTATGATCTCTCCTGCCAGAAGAGCTGGCAGGAGAAGTCTTGGGTCTATCAATTTCCACCAAGGGGCCTCATCCTAGGCGACCTTAGAAGATAATTTTGTTTTATTGATTTTCTTTTTCTTTTTTCCTATATTGGATACTGAACCCAGGGTTTTGTGCCTCTCAGGCACGCTTTACCATTCAGCTACACCTTTGTCCTTTTATCTTTAAACTCCAAATATTCCATTGAAAGATACGAGACATCTGCTGTACAGATTTCAGATATGCTTATAATTTCCTAAAGCTTAAAATGTATAGATTGGTGAAACTATCATGATAACCACGATGTTGACTGTGAGTCACCCCGACATAGCCTCATTTTCATTTATAATTGCTTGATCCCTGACCACCCCTCTCCTCCTATCCCCAGGACATTACAGACTAATTCCTCTCACCTTGGTAGTTGTCTTTGAGTCATATGCTGTTACTATCTGGGGAGGGGTTTCTTTGTATGTTCTTCATCGTGGTAAAGACACTAGGCATGAACTCTCATCTATTAACATTTTAAGTGTGCCATTCCTTCGAACGTATACTCCCAAATGGGTTTCTTGGGTCACCTGGTGCATCCCAGTTCTAATTTGGAGGGGAATGAATGCCCGTACTGCCCTCATGGCTGCCACATATTTATATTCCCATCAACAATCCACAAAGGGTATTGCTTGCCCCACCAGGTATTTTCTCTTTCTTCCTTGGGCAGCCAGTTCACACGTCCCCGGATGAACCTCTGTTTCTCTGTTTCTTTTTATGTTGTTTTTTTTTTTTTTGGTCAAAATTTCAAGCCAAAATTTTTGGCTTGAAAAATTCTGATTTTAGGATCAAATTACTGAATTAAATTGTACCTGGAATAATTATTGACCTATAAAGTTGAGTTTAGAATATAATTACTTGATTCCTTTACATTTTTACACATAGTAAAAAAAAACTGTTTTAATAATATCAATCAAACAGAGTAGTTAAAATCTATTGCAGAATTAAGCACACACATGCAGAAAAATTAGCACAAGCGTGCAGATCTAGACCTTCCACAAACAGCCCGTCCGTACAGTAGATTCCAGATTGAGAACAGAATGTAACTAGTGTGTTAAGAACTCATTCATTTGTTCCAGTTTCTATTTCTTCCACCTCGGGGATTAGCTACTACTCTGATTTCTAATTACGTAAGGCAGTTCCATCCGCTGGTCATGACTCCTGTATACACATGCAATTCACACTGTGAACCCATTCCTGTAGGCTGTAGGCTGTAGTGTGGGTTACTGCATTCAGTTATGTCCTTCTATTAGCTTAGACTTTTACAGTTACATTCTTCTATTAACTATAGACTTTTACAGTTACATCCTTCTATTAACTATAGATTTTTTTTTTAAAAAGTCTAATTACATTGCATATCCCATCATGCAACACTTTCCCATTTTACTGTTGATTGCTTCTGGGTAGTTTGGAGTTTGAGTCATCACACACAGTGCCTCTGTGAACAATCTAGATATCTTTTCTTGAACTTCTGGATGCATTCCTGTGGCACACGATGCTTGCTCGCCTTTCAGACATTGCTCATTTCCATGGGGTCATAGCAGTTCATGTCTCTATCAGTGCCTGGAAGTTTCAGCATCACCAAATCTTTGGTTCTCCTTTGTAATTTGCTCACTCTATGGGGTGTGGTGGAAGCTCATTATGTCTTTATTTGTATTGCTTGATGGTCAAAGGTGTTGAAAAAAAAACATTAAAACATCTTACAGTCTTTTAAAGCTAATTTTTATATCAACCCCAATTCATGAAATAACTTTTAGAGTTTTTTAAAATTATTTTTCTATTTGGTTGTCTCTCTGTAATTTAGAGAAGATTCCCCCCTCCCCCCAATAGATTCTGGATCTAAATCTCTGTCAGAGCAATGGACTACAAATAATGTCTCTTGTATATTTTCTTCTCTGAACATCATATTGTTCTGAAGTTAATTTTACTACATATATGTGCATATATATGATTTATTAGATTAGATTATTTTTATTTTATTGGATTTTTGTTCTCATTCTGAGCATTGGTGTCACATACTGACTTCTTTCCTTTTCTTCCAAATTAATGTCTTAATTGATTACTTTTTAATTTCACATAGTGCACAGCGAACACACTTCTCCATCATCCTAGGTCTCCCCCCCCCCACCTTGTGATCCTCCCCACAGAAAGTCAAATCCACTTTTTGTTGCTATATAGTCACTGGAGCACAGTTAAACCTCCAGCGGCCAGCCCCTTAAAGAAAATGGAGTCCTGCTCCACCTGCCACCCGCCAAAAGTCATATATTGTGGAGAGCCACACTCGAGCATCCTGACCACATTTTCCAAGCATTATCTCTGATGGCTTCTGTCTAAGCTGTTACTTTTGTGGGAGTGGGATGGGGGTAAAAGGGTTGTCACAGAAGTCTTCCATGTCTCTCTGCCCCAACTGTGAGTCTGCAGTCAGTCATCCATCAATGCTCCCTTTATGTAAGGTCAGCTGGAGCTCAGATCATGGACTTCCACATAACATGGACTGTGAGCATCCACATGGCCTCCGGCATCAGTGCATGCCAAGGACCTCAGCATGGTCTCTGGTGGACATCAACATGGCCCTCTACTGCAGCACAGATCACAGACACCATCATCGCCCTCAGAAGCACAGATCATGGACATTTAACATAGCCTCCAGGCAATCCAGGCTAGGGACACCATAAAGGGCAAGAAAGCCTCTTATGCAGTGGTGTCAATGACTGCAGTCTCACAGCTGAGAAAGAGAGACAGAAGACCTCTGAGGACATCACTATGGTCCTCAGTGGCAACAGGGTCCATGGGCATCAGTAAGGCTGCAGCCCAGGGACATCCACATGGCCTTCCCTTGACTTTATTTTCACTGGCAGTGAAATTTCCCACAGCCATTTAGATACATTAACTTAAGCATACAGCTGTGTTATGTGCATATTACCTCCATCCCATTCTCGTTTCTTCAAACCAATAGTTGTGTTATTGAAAGAATTAATTTTTCATTGCCTCTCCAAAAGATTAAATATCTTTACACATAATATTCTTGTGGTCCCATCCAGAGACTGCCATACCCAGGGATCCATCCCATAATCAGCCTCCAAACGCTGACACCATTGCATACACCAGCAAGATTTTGCTGAAAGGACCCTGATATAGCTGTCTCTTGTGAGACAATACTGGGGCCTGGCAAACAAAGAAGTGGATGCTTACAGTCAGCTATTGGATGGAGCACAGGACCCCCAATGGAGGAGCTAGAGAAAGTACCCAAGGATCTAAAGGCGTCTGCAACCCTATAGGTGGAACAACAATTTGAACTAACCAGTACCCCCTGGAGCTCGTGTCTCTAGCTGCATGTATCAGAAGATGGCCTAGTTGGCCATCATTGGGAAGAGAGGCCCCTTGGTCTTGCAAACTTTATATGCCTCAGTACCGGGGAACCCAAGGGCCAAGAAGTGGGAGTGGGTGGGTAGGGGAGTTGGGGGGGGGGCTGGGGGACTTTTGGGATAGCATTTGAAATGTAAATGAAGAAAATACCTAATAAAAATATTCTTGTGGTCCCACCATGGCGTGTAGTTTGCTCTTACTGGTGAATTTTCTTGGGTTGTTTCTTTTTTTGTTTCTTTGTTTCTTCTTTTCTTCATTTATCTATTTGTACAAGAGCTATTTAAAACTGCCTCTGAAATAACCTTTAATTTTTATGGTCTTTAAAGTTCTATGTGTTATTCCCAAAGGACACAACCTGAACTAAGTGCCACATTCTGAGATTTATGAGCACTCTGCAAATTCTATTGAAGAGATGCATTTCAAGTCTCTCTGGGGGCCGTTCGTTGTTTTGAATTAAGATTTGGAATTTCTGCTTAGCTGTGGCTAACGAATCAGCTGTGATCAACCAGATACCAGAAGTTCTAAAGTGAAACCTTTACTTTGCTGGGATAGTGTTGCTGGGTCTGAGCAATTAGTAATGACTAAGAAGAGACCAGCATTACTGAAGTGAAATCTCCGGGGGCAGTGTT
The DNA here is from genome assembly GCF_978045245.1 of Mus caroli. Classification (NCBI taxonomy): domain Eukaryota; kingdom Metazoa; phylum Chordata; class Mammalia; order Rodentia; family Muridae; genus Mus; species Mus caroli. Next base: position 9,794,257 of record NW_028227271.1, read on the forward strand.
TTCTGAGAATTAGCACACAGAAGCTGTGTTCCAGACACGTCCAGGGTTGTACCTAGCGCTGGCAGCTGAACATGGTGGTGTAAGAGTCACCCAGGTGCTGCTGGTTTTGAAGATGTAAAGGGGTCAATGGAGAGCAGCCAAGGTTTGGCACTGCGTGGCAGGGCTGGGGTCCACAAAGAGAGTCCAGAAAAGACTATTTGGAGCAGTGCAGTCTGGATGTAGCATTTTGGAGATGCCGTTACCATAGCAACCACCCAAAGCAGCAGCAGCAATGGAGTTGAGCCAGCAAAGCTTAGAGAGCTACTAAGGATGGAACTGGGGAAGTGTACCAGGCCCTTCGAAGGAGCCCAGGAGATTGCGAATGGATCCTAGACACTAGAAACTATGTTATTTATACCTTTGGAATCTGGTTTTACTTTGTTCCGATTGTGACTATGTCCCTGTTCTTCTTCCCTCTTGAAATAAGAACGTACTTAACTTAGTTTTGACTTTACCTGACCCTACAGCTGAGAGATTTTTGGATTTTAAAAGAGACTTGGGATTTCTTAAAGGATACTGAATTTTTAATATGTCTGAGTGTGGGAATTTTTAAATTTGTAAAATATTTTATGTTGTGATGTCAATACTAATGCGTGATCTCGGGGAAAAAGCAATAAAGGAAACGTGTGGCCGATCAGTAATAGGAGTATGTGTTCAACTGGCAAGGGGTCAGCTGTGTTGAGTAGTTTCATGTCAACTTGACATAAGCTAGAGCCATCTGAGAGGAGACAGCCTCAACTGAAGAAAAAAAATTACTCCGTAAGACCAGGCGGTAGGCAGGTTCCTTGTTGTGCTGCCTGCCTCTCATCTAATTCTTCCACTTAGGAATTGTTTAAGATTGCATTTTATTTCTCTCATTTTCCTTCTATATCTCCTTTGAATTTTCATATTTCTGCACTGAAGACTTGTTGCATGTAGCTTTAATCTTCTACCTTTGCTCTGGGATCGGCAATGCTACCAGCCTCCACCCAGCGTCTCTTTTGCTCTACCATCCTTTAGCTTTGGAAGGTGACTGCACTACCAGCCCTGTCCCATCTTCCCTTGAATCCGAGCATAAAAGAAACACACACACACACACACACACACACACACACACACACACACAGAGAGAGAGAGAGAGAGAGAGAGAGAGAGAGAGAGAGAGAGAGAGAGAGTTTGTTCCTTTACAATTTGCCTTCTTGGCACAATGGGTGGGTGTTAACTCTCTCCCGCCTGGAAAAGCGTGCCCCTAACCAATGTATTATCTCCATCTCTCCACCTGCTCTAAACTTCAGTGGCTAGTCCCACCTGGCCCCTGTGAAACATCTTTGGCCACCTGCCTGTGGTAGTGGCCACAGACTTCAGCTCCCCCAGAGACCTCGCATGGTTGCTGTGTTCTTCTCCCTCCAAAGCGTGACAGAAAACTCCTCTCTCTCCTTCCTTGCATCTGACTTTTCCTCCTGGAACCTGGAAGTCCTGCCCACACCTTTTGCCTAGCAATTGGCCCTCAGCTTTCCTTACTGACAAATCAAGAACCAATTTGGGGAAAAAGGCATCAAAGCTGCCCCCTTCAAAGACTTACTTACTTCAAAAGTTATGAGTGGGTGTTTTAAAGTTCTTAGCCTAATATTTGTCTATATGCAGTTGCTCCACAGCAATATTGTTTTACTTGCATTATACACACATAAGTTCTATCGCAACTGTTAAAGAGATTCAAGATGGAATTCAAGATGGGAAGAAATAACTTCAAGCACAACAGGAGCAATGAAGTGGTGTGTGTGTGTGTGTGTGTGTGTGTGTGTGTGTGTGTGAAGAAAAGTTAAGTGTTTGAGAAGGAGAAAAATCGCGTTCGTATACAGCTGAAGGTAGAGCAGTGCACGCTGGAGATGTTACCACAAATCTTAAAGAAACCACTTACATCACAAAACAAAGAGTTCAGCTAAGGCACACTCCATGGATAAAGGGCTTGCTCCTAAGCCTGCTAACCTGAGTTTGATCCCTGGGATCTACATGGTCGTAGGGGAGAATAAACTCTGAGGCACACACATACTCACATAGAGAAGCTCACACACAAAATAAATAAACTTAGTTTAAACATTTAAAAAGGGTTTGTCTAGCAGTTGAGATAAAATAGAATCACAAGATATATTCATTAAGTTAAAATGAATACAAGCAAAAAGGGGGGAAAAGATTAATGGTATAAGTAGAATGCGAACTGTGAGATTATTGACTTGAATATAACCTTTCTACAATTACAATAAATGTGAATGGTATAAATACTCCAAATAAAAATAAAAGGTTGTTAGCTTTGATGTTCTATGTTTGGTTATCCCTAGGCTATATAAATGTCAATATTAGTATTTATATAGTTATTGATCAGTTTCTTTATTACTCTTTATGGTGGGAATATCCTTAGTACCAGGGGAACTGCCTCAAACACCTTTTAATAATCACTTCTCATATGATTACAATTGACTGTCTGTGCTGAATACAGATAAATAAAAGAACAGTTAAAATAGAGTGTAATTTAATACATACTAATTAGGGCATGAAATTTGATTTTTTTTCTCTTTGTACTTGGAAACACTGATAATGTCTTAAAATTATTAACAAATGAAGACTGGAAAGTCGTTTAGTGATACAGTGCTTGCTGAGCATGTGAGAAACCCTGGACTGGATTCCCCAGCATTGGGGATGGGATTCAATTTTACATAAACAATGTCTTCATAATAGTAACACTTACAAAAACAAACAAGTACTACTCAACAAAATCTGTCTAACCCCTGAATATATTAGCAGCTCTCACAGTGCAAACTGGCTATAGAGCTTGTGTTTATCACAATTGTCTGATTCACAAATAAAATGTATTTGGTATTAATGAGACTTTAATTCTTTTTTGAGTTGCTGCTGGTTTAAATGGTATATTAAATTTGAACTGGTATAAACAGTTCAACTCTCTTCTAGTAAAGGCCATATTTGAAGCCAAAGAAACCTGGTTCTAACTTGGTGGATGTCCCAGAGTAAATTACCTAATCCTTCTTGTCTCACGCTATGGGCAGTGAGTAAATTAAATAAGGTAACTCTCCTGAAGTTTGTTAGGCCTGGGATGTCAGAGGAGTTTGATAAGTGGTACCTCTAAGAATGAATGTGAGGGGGAAAAAAAGTTTGATTAAACAGCCATTGAGATTAGCTCATTTGTGAGAATTTTCCAAGTAGGGAAAGATAAATAAGAGACAACAGAAATGTCCCCAAATCAGACTAATATATGTAAAAAGTATTTGAATTCAGAAAAACCAGTATAGTAATCTATGTCCTATGTAAAAATAAACATTTATTTTCTGTAAAATGAGGGAAGTGATACTGTTCATTATCAAGCTTTATTATTACCAAGCTTTGAACCCTATGAACTACAATCATAGGTATGGCGAGCTATGCCTGTAAGTTCGTAAGCTATGAGAGTAACTAGCCACTTTCTGATTGGATTTAAGAGCAAACGCATGCTGATACTGTAAATATGGCCCCAAAGACATTGTTGCAGAGCTCACACGCTCCAGGGGTGAACCTATTACTATTATTCTGGTAAGCGGACAGTGTCAAACAGACTCTAAACTCCTGTCTGTATCAGTGCAGATCTGATTGGTGCAGATCTGATTGGTGCAGATCTGATTGGGGCAGATCTAATTGGGGCAGATCTCAGCTCCTGTTAGGAGAAGTTTCTTCCTGCAGCGGGGAGGGGAGTGGTTAATAGGGAAGCTTGCAATTGGTCAAAGTGCTGAGCGTTCCTGGTGTTCTTGGCTATGGATGGGAAACCTATAAACCAGCAAGGCTCAGGGCCATTGTGGAAAAGGGGGTGGAAAGATTAGGAGAGCCAGTCAGGGACAGCTGAAGTGAAATTGTCTCCTGGACGTGACAGTGTGGCTGCGTGTATACTTTCACGACAGCTGTGGCTGCCCGCATTAAATCTGCATTAAGTTCACGCAAGTCAGCGTTCTAGCTTGGAGTGTGACCGGTGCATGGGCACACACCAGCTGTGGACAGGTCATTTCTGGGGGGACAGGAGTCTGTTTTCTATACCGGTGAGTTTCAGTATAGTTTAACCGCACTCCAGTGAATGGCCCTATTCCCAAGAGTATATAGACAACGCAAACTGGACCCCTCGGGAGGCTATTAAATAATAGGACACAAAGTTGTGAGAATACTGGCAAGTTGGGAGCAGACCTGGGAGGAGTTGGGGGCGGGGAGGGGCGGTGACTGGGGGCGGAACATATTGTATGGCATTCTCAGAGGATTAATTAAAATATATCTATAAGATTAGAGTGACACAGACAGCACACGTCCCATGAACACAATATTTCCAAAATGTCAGACGTGTTGAAAACGAAACGCTCCGTTACCAGCACTGCTTTGATGCTTTGAACCTTCAGCGATGAAAACAAGGTGTCTCTCAGCAGTCGGGTAGCAATTAGTGTGGTATGATTCTGGTTTCGGGTCTTTGTAGGTGGAAAGGCCTGGCTCCAAATGCCAAGATGCACTCAGAGCTGCATGCCATTAAAGTACCCAGCGTGGAGGATGGTAAAGGTAAGGGTTAAACGCACAGTTGTGGGTAAAGTCTGTTGTTGTTCTCTTTAAGATCACCACATTCTAACCTAAACCTGCCACGCTCTCTAATTCTCTGGTGGATGGAATGGCACTGGTGGGAAAGTGGGAAGGAAAAGGGGAGCGAGTGAGGATTAACCATACCACCACCCAGCTGGGGATTTCACCATCAAATATAAATTTCGACTCTCCCTTCCTGAAACTCTTCTACGACCCGTGCTGCCAACAACAGAAGATTGATACCCGTGATATGAAAGGAGGGAACGTATGGTTAGAGGGCAATTTCCAAGGCCAAGAGCCCAGAGCGCAACAGTGACTGTAAGCCAAACTGAGCTGCAGTCATCCCATTGTATCCATAAAGGTTTGTCTTCCCTGGTTAATGGCCTTGGTTGGATTTCAAGGCTGCTCAGTCCCTCTCCCCCCTTTTTCCGTTCTGGTAATAGAAGTAATTGCAGATCCTGCAAATCAAACAGGTGAGCTCAGGGCACGAGAAGTACCCTTGAAAAGAAGCGGTTTTTCTCTTCATGCAGAAGTTTGTCCATTGCAGTAGGGCCTGGCCTTGCGCACGGATTCAGAGCTACAGATATTGTTGACGAGAGTTAACATTGACAGAGGGCTTTATTCACTCGGTGGAGAGATTGGTCCCAGAAACAGGCAGATGTTCTGTGGTTCTTGACATTTGTATAAGTTTTGGGGAGAGTCCTTTGTGCAAATTTAAGCACAAAACCAAAGGCGCAGACAGGCAACAGTAATCACATGTGACTGGAGTTCTGGAGACTCCAATGACCTCCTTGAACTTCCTCAACCAAGAGAGATAGGTGGATGCAGTCATACACAAGTCTTCTAGCTCGGTATCCTCCAAACTCCAGAGTCTCCCTGCACACAGGGACCCTCAAAAAACTGAGCCTCACAAGCTCCATGGATAGCATCAGGTTACGGATGGTTATTTTGCGTGGGAAGCCAAATAGGTCCTCGCAGACCTGAGTTGCATAGGCCCCGGTCTGACACTTGTCATTTTACTCCCTGCTCCTATCACCTGTCATCGCGCGTGGGGTCTGGTTGGCCCTGGGGACGCGGAGCTGCAGCCAGGGAGGTCCCGGTGCGCGCGCCCGCGGGCGGGGCTGCGCGGGGCAGGGGCTGCGCGGGAGGCCGAGCCGCCGCGCCTCCCGCTGATTGGTCGGCCAGGTCCTGGGGGGCGGGCCCTCCGCCGCCCCGCGCGCCCCGCTACTCTGGCTCGGTTCCCGCTGGGCCGGGCAGCGAGCGCTTCCCAGGGTGGCGCGGGAGCGCGGGGCGCGCGGGCCTGAGAGAGCCAGGCGGGCAGCGCGCGATGAGGCAGCGGCGCCGGGAGCGGGGACCGGCGGCGGGGCGAGGCGGGCCGGGGTGCAGTCCCGGGTGCTCAGGAGGCTGCTGAGACGCCGCGGAGAACCGCTAGAGCGCGGAGGAGGGCAGCGGAGCGCGGGGAGCCGGCGGCCCTGGGGCGGCCTCCCAGTCGGGATCCCCTCCCCTGAGTGCAGCCATGCGGGTGGCCAAGTGGCTGACCGGGTTGCTCTGCCCGATCTCGCTCCTTCTCACTGGGTCCTGGGAAGTTCGTTTCCACCCACGACAGGGTAAGGTCGCGTGGGCGCTTGGGCCGGGTGCGAGTGGGTGGTGCAGATTGGTTGGAGACCCCAGGCCACCCTGCTCAGAGCATCCCCGAGGACTTTGCTGGCTGTCGTGGAATCTCTGGGGACACGCTCTCCTGTTCATGCGGCGGGCACGCGTGGGGCATGGAGCAGCGTGCACCCGGACAACTCGGGTTGCTGGAGGCTGGGAAGAGAAGAGGGGCTGGCAAGGAGGTGGCTGCGCTGGGTGGTGGGTGGCAAGGTCTGTCTAGAGCATATAGGAGCCGTGGGAAAGCAGTACATGTCCACGGCGCCCAGGTGTGTGCGTGTGTGTATATCTGTCGCGCCCCTGAGACTGACCAAAACTGGGGACCTTGGGTAGGGATGCTTGGCTCAAGAGCTTGTGGGTTGGACAGCGTCGGGGCTTCATAGACATTTCGCTGTGTGTTGCAGAAGCCCTGGTGAAGACTCTGGCCTCCTACGAAGTGGTGACCCCCACGCGGGTCAATGAGTTTGGAGACGTGTTTCCCCAGAACCGGCATTTCAGCCGGAAGAAACGTAGCTCCGGGGTGCCGGAGCCTCCTCCACTCAGGACCCACTACCGAATCAGCGCCTACGGGCAGCTCTTCCAGCTGAACCTGAGCGCTGATGCGGCCTTCCTGGCTGCAGGCTACACTGAGGTGCACTTGGGGACCCCAGTGCCTGGACCAGGCGGGCGCAGCACGGAGTCCCCAGACCTGCGCCACTGTTTCTACCGTGGCCAGGTCAACGCGCGAGAGGACCACACTGCTGTCTTCAGTCTCTGTGGGGGACTGGTAAGCCTGATTGTGCCTCCCTATGAGTTTTCTCTGATCCAGGCCAGGGCTGCCTGGGGATTGGGGCATGGTGGGTGGTTCCTAGTAGGTTCCTCCGAGTCCTCAGAGACCACCAGAGAGAGGAACCTAGACCACAGGCAGAGAGAGAGAGAGAGAGAGAGAGAGAGAGAGAGAGAGAGAGAGAGAGAGAGAGAGAGCATCTTTCATCCACTTGTCACGTGCTCCAGAGGCGCTCAGGAGTGGCCTCTGGGTTCTGCTTCTACAACCTCCGGGCAGGATTTTTTTGGGCAGCTGTTGGTGCCCAAATCCCCTGAATTACTTAAACTTAGTAAATGTGTCAGAAAGGAAGGAAAAATTATTGAATATACACAATTGAATAAAAAAGGCTCCAGAGGCTGACAAGATTTGGGAAAAGTTTGTTTGGTTTCTGTATGGGAATGTCCATTCACGGAGGAAGGAAAAGGTAAATGCTAACTGGATCTGGAATGTTATGAAATGTCCACAGATATAGTTGCTAGTGCCAGAGAACTAGAAATGACAAGAATAAACGAGAGGGAGTTTTTAAACTTCACTGAAGGGAGGGAGGGAGGGAGGGAGGGAGAGAGAGAGAGAGAGAGAGAGAGAGAGAGAGAGAGAGAGAGAGAGAGAGAGAGAATGAAATAAGACATCACTCCCCTGTTTCACTTGGTTTTTGGTTTTCTTCCTTGCAAACAGGTTCTTAATACCTCCTCCCATGACATATTTAGGAAGTCTGGATCAACCCAGAATCTCTTATCAGGATAGTCATTTTAAATACGCAGCATCACATTGTTAAAATGAGAGTCAATTAACTAAAACATCAAAATAGTACCAAGGTAATTTGTGATGCATTAATATGCACTTGCATACAAATGCCTGAAATAGCGGAATCTGGCAGTCTCTGTATTGTTACAGTTCCTGTGATGAGTTAAGCCATCATATTCGAGTGCTAATGTGAGCATCCTATTACGAACAAAGCTGCTCTGTCCTTGGTGTTAGAGCCACAGAACTTAGCTACAAGTTTCTCGTGAGCCCAACATTTGCTTAATAAAATTGAACAGATCATACTTTCTGAGAGGTGTTCGGACAGTTGCACAAAGTCAACACTGTTTATTATTTGTGTCAAACATTGATAATAGTTCTCTCCATGCAAAATGTAAAGATACTTTCACATGGGTTTGAGATGATGCCCTGGACAAGAGCCTTGGTAATTACTCCTCTGGCTAGTTAGTATTGATGTCCTGTCAACTTGATATAGGCTTTTACATCATGTTGGAAGAGGGTTGAGAAAATACTCCTACCAGATTGGCCACAGGAAGCCTGTGATGTATTTTCTTAATTAGTGATTGATGTGAGAGGGCCAAGCTCATTGTTGGTGATGCCACCCTGGGGTTGATTGGTGGTCCTGGGTGGTGGTGGCACCCTGGGATTGATTGGTGGTCCTGGATGATATAAGATGGCAAGCTGAGAAAGCCATCAACAAGTGGGTGGTGGTCCTCTATGGCTTCTGCATCAGTTCTTACTTTTAGGTTCCTACCTTGAGTTTCTGCCCTGACTTCTATGGATGATGGACAACAAGCTGTAAGATGAAATTAACCCTTTCTTCCCCAGGTTGCTTTGCTCACAGTGTTTATCATAGTATTAAACCCCTAAGGCAATTCCTAGAATCTTTGGAAAGTCTTCTTATATATTTTTTCAAGTTAGTATTTTGTTTGTTTGTTTTTGTGTTTTTGAGACAGGGTTTTTCTGTGTAGCCCTGGCTGCTCTGCAACTTGCTCTGTAAACCAGACTGTCCTTGAACTCAGAGATCTACCTGCTTCTGCCTCCTGAGTGCCAGGATTAAAGGCATGCATCAATATGCTTGTATTTACCTAAAACACCTCCAATAATTTTTTTCTTTCTGCTGTAGATAAATGTAAAATATTTATGTCATCAATATAGCAGAAGTATCAATAACACACAAACATTTATACTTCAAGGAAAAAAATTTCTATTTTTAAAGGCTTAAAAATAATGCTTAGTCTGTCTAGAAAATCAAATAAACACTGTCAGAATCCCCTCTTTATGGCCATTTGTTCAAACCCAGCAGTTTTACTGATGCCATTCAGTTGCTTAGTGTTCAGTTAATCCAAGGCACAACTTAAAGCAGTGTTTCTTCCATTTCTGAATCATTAATTAAAAAAAAAACTTTGATGAGACTTTGTGTTTACATTTTTTTCTTTTATTATATTAATGAACCTGGCTTTTTTTTTTTAATTTTCATTCCTAAGTGTAATGTTTTGAGCCCAAGAGCCAGAAGGAGCTAAAAGTCTTGCAAGGAGTTTTCTTGAACAAGTGCACATCTATAATCTATTTGTCTGTCTGTCTCTATATATCTCTCTCTACCTATCTACACACACACAATATGTTCCTTCTAATGTTTCTTGTTTTTTGTTTTTATTTCATAAATATTTATCCAAAGATTTTTTTTAAACTTTTTTAAAAATTTATTTATTTATTATATGTAAGTACAGTGTAGATGTCTTCAGACACTCCAGAAGAGGGAGTCGGATCTTGTTCCAGATGGTTGTGAGCCACCATGTGGTTGCTGGGATTTGAACTCCGGACCTTCGGAAGAGCAATCGGGTGCTCTTACCCACTGAGCCATCTCACCAGCCCCAAAGATTTTTATAGCAAAGATTTATATGTTTCTGAACTATATAGTGGATAGGGAAGTAGAGTGTATTATAAAATATTTATGAGCAGTGTGATAATGGCCTATCAAACATACTGATCCATTGATTGACATAGAATTACAGGATATTAGTCCTCATATTTAATTCTAAACTTACCTTGCATAGTGATATTACTTTTGATCTAATAATGTTGATAAATAGCCTAGGGTCTGTATTTAGTAAGTTGGAATATTATTATTATTATTACCATCTATGTGGCAGGATGTAACACGTGATAAGCTTAAAGACAGAGATCCCTTGCAGCTCTAATTCACTCTGGTCTCACATTGCCTAGTGGACTCTCAGGGACAAACTTAACCACCTAGTAGTTAGCTGAATTATTTATTGATGGCATTGGAGCAGTGAAGTCTTGGTAGAAGGTAACAGTTTCCTGATGATATCAAACTGGATGTTGTGCTTGGCCACGTGAATTGTATTCTCTCAGAGCATCTTTTGTGGCCATGTGGATTGTATTCTCTCAGAGTATCTTTTGTGGCCATGTAGATTGTATTCTCTCAGAGCATCTTTTGTGGCCATGTGGATTGTATTCTCTCAGAGTATCTTTTGTGGCCATGTGGATTGTATTCTCTCAGAGCATCTTTTGTGGCCATGTGGATTGTATTCTCTCAGAGCATCTTTTGTGGCCATGTGGATTGTATTCTCTCAGAGTATCTTTTGTGGCCATGTGGATTGTATTCTCTCAGAGTATCTTTGTGGCCATGTGGATTGTATTCTCTCAGAGTATCTTTTGTGGCCAGGTGGATTGTATTCTCTCAGAGTATCTTTTGTGGCCAGGTGGATTGTATTCTCTCAGAGCATCTTTTGTGGCCATGTGGATTGTATTCTCTCAGAGTATCTTTTGTGGCCAGGTGGATTGTATTCTCTCAGAGTATCTTTTGTGGCCATGTGGATTGTATTCTCTCAGAGCATCTTTTGTGGCCAGGTGGATTGTATTCTCTCAGAGTATCTTTTGTGGCCATGTGAATTGTATTCTCTCAGAGTATCTTTTGTGGCCATGTGGATTGTATTCTCTCAGAGTATCTTTTGTGGCCATGTGGATTGTATTCTCTCAGAGTATCTTTTGTGGCCATGTGGATTGTATTCTCTCAGAGTATCTTTTGTGGCCATGTGAATTGTATTCTCTCAGAGCATCTTTTGTGGCCATGTGGATTGTATTCTCTCAGAGCATCTTTTGTGGCCATGTGGATTGTATTCTCTCAGAGCATCTTTTGTGGCCATGTGGATTGTATTCTCTCAGAGTATCTTTTGTGGCCATGTGGATTGTATTCTCTCAGAGTATCTTTTGTGGCCATGTGGATTGTATTCTCTCAGAGTATCTTTTGTGGCCATGTGGATTGTATTCTCTCAGAGTATCTTTTGTGGCCAGGTGGATTGTATTCTCTCAGAGTATCTTTTGTGGCCATGTGGATTGTATTCTCTCAGAGCATCTTTTGTGGCCAGGTGGATTGTATTCTCTCAGAGTATCTTTTGTGGCCAGGTGGATTGTATTCTCTCAGAGCATCTTTTGTGGCCATGTGGATTGTATTCTCTCAGAGTATCTTTTGTGGCCAGGTGGATTGTATTCTCTCAGAGTATCTTTTGTGGCCATGTGGATTGTATTCTCTCAGAGCATCTTTTGTGGCCAGGTGGATTGTATTCTCTCAGAGTATCTTTTGTGGCCATGTGAATTGTATTCTCTCAGAGTATCTTTTGTGGCCATGTGGATTGTATTCTCTCAGAGTATCTTTTGTGGCCATGTGGATTGTATTCTCTCAGAGTATCTTTTGTGGCCATGTGGATTGTATTCTCTCAGAGTATCTTTTGTGGCCATGTGGATTGTATTCTCTCAGAGTATCTTTGTGGCCAGGTGGATTGTATTCTCTCAGAGTATCTTTTGTGGCCATGTGGATTGTATTCTCTCAGAGTATCTTTTGTGGCCATGTGGATTGTATTCTCTCAGAGTATCTTTTGTGGCCATGTGGATTGTATTCTCTCAGAGTATCTTTGTGGCCAGGTGGATTGTATTCTCTCAGAGTATCTTTTGTGGCCATGTGGATTATGTTGGGATTTCTCATAACAACAAAGATCCATCCTGCCAATCACTCCTCCCACTTAAGACTAATTACTAACTAATTAAGTTGCTCCTGTTAAGTGCTAACAGGTAGTGCAAATATGGAAAGTGTATTTATGTAGCACCAATGTGATCCCATGTACTATTCTACCATTATGTATTTAATTAATTCATTTATAAGAAGAGCTTGCAGGGGGGTTGATTCCCTCTTTCCCTCACATGGATTCTGGAGAATCAAACTCAATTCTTCAAGCTTTGTACAGATATCTTTAGCCACTGTGCCATCTATCCAGTCCCTCTGGATTGACACTTTTTTTTTTTTTTTTTTTTTACACAAAACTGATTAGTCTTATAGTTACCCAAAATACTCAAACAACATCGTGAGAGGATTTCTTGTGCCTTTACTTTTAATATTCTAGTGTGTATTTGTCCACATTCTTCAAGAAGCAGATATTAAAATGTGATTTTGTTTAGGGGAAGTGCCTGTATTAGGGAAACCAAGGAGGGGGTTGGGAGAGCGGCATGAACTGGAAATAAATAAGAAGGAATACAAGGATGTTGAGTGGATTCACTTAGCCTATCAGATAGTTCAAGATAGTTGAGTCAGAGAAGACGCTCCTTTGGTAAAGTGCTTGTCATACAAGTATGAGGCTGTTAGACCCATCCTCAGGACCAATGGTTTTGTTTTGTAGTTTGTTTAAATAAACCCAGGTGTGCTGGCACATGCTTGGCACGTGCTTAGTACTGTAGTGTAGGAGAGGCAGAGACAGATGGATCCCTGGAGCTGGCTGACCAGACAGCCTGGACTACCAGGTGAGCTCCAGGACAGTGAGAGATCTTGTCTCAAAAACAATGGGTAGGGGGACTGGTGAGATGGCTCAGTGAATAAGAGCACCGACTGCTCTGCCAAAGGTCCTGAGTTCAAATCCCAGCAACCACATGGTGGCTCACAACCATCCGTAATGAGATCTGACGCCCTCTTCTGGAGTGCCTTAAGACAGCTACAGTGTACTTATATATAAAATAAATAAATAAATCTTTACAAAATAATTCCTAAAAAAACCAAAAAACAAAACAAAACAACAACAAAAAAAGGGGTATGAATGGTTCTTGAGGTATTATGACACCTGTGGTTTTTATTTGACCTCCATATACCTGAACACACAAACACACAAACACACACACACACACATATATATATATACATAGACAGACACAGGCACACATTCACACTTACACACAGAAACACACACAACACACACACACACACATACAAACACTTGGTTTTTTTTTTTCTTTTCAAAAAAAAAAAATATGTGACTGGATGCCACAATACTGAAATAGCATTCTGGTACAACAAGTGTATGAAATTCTCTAAATACATAAAAATTATATTCGGTGGATACATTGTAACCAGTTATATGACCACCTACTGCCTTTCAGAACATCTTGGCGGCTAGGAGGCCACTCTTCTAAATAACCAGGAAGCTCCTGGGCAAGTGAAAACTAGTTTTGAAGTATTTGCTAGCCAGCACAGCACAGTGTAACCCCACTGGCTTCCTTCCGAATCAGTCTGCAGCATTCATCCGAAGAGAGACAGGATGCTAAAAATATGGATGAGCTAAATATGATTCTATGAACCACCTGTTTTGTCAAGTCCTCAAATTCCTTTCCAGATCTCTTTCCAAGTTTTTTTTTTTTTTTAATCTGAACTAATAGCTCCTTGGGAGCCTTTTGGCACAACCATAATGTTACTTTTATTTTTATCATTTAGCAAGAGGTCCCTTCCATTGGGATTGCCTATAGAAAAATTGATGAAAGTAATGATCCTTCATTGATAAATCGGTTTATCAATGAAATCAGTTTCACATACGAACAGTCTTCACATAGTTGTGGAAGCTTGGTATTTTACAATCGCATGGGTTCCGAGAAATCCCTGTCCATTGTAGAAGTACTGTTCTTGGCAAGCTAGTCTCACACAGCTTTAGCTGATAGGCGGGTGGACTCTGGCAGAACTGTTCAGTCTCTCGTGGGAGCCCAGGTCATATCTTCTGAGTCTTATTGAAACATTGAAATAGAAATACCTCGTGCCAGTTTTTATCACAAGAAAAGCAAAAGGATGTATAATGATTTTTAAAAGTTATTTCTTGGGAACAGCGTGCTGTTCGCAGTGGTGCCATAGGTGATCTTTAGCTAAGCTGCAGCCTGGCTCATGTCTATTTGCATCTTTCCCCAAGATACTATCGTATTTCTCCTCCTCAGCAGACTTTTTTTTTTTTCTAAAGGCAGAAAAGGATTTCTCGTGGAGCGATGTACTCAGGTTTCCAAAACAATTTCTTTGTTACCTCTTATAGTATGGACAGAATTAGTTTTCTGGGTAATGCAGACATGCTGGAGTCTCAGAACAGAGTGAAAAGTAAGTGATTTACGACCGTCAGGTTTTCAAATTTCACACTGGGAGAATTAATGAACCATGGGAGAGGCTATGTCATTAGAAGAGTGTTCCACAAATAAAAATCCTGTAGAGCTTTGTCTTTTCTTAAAAAATAGTATATTCTCAGTGCTTTATTATGAGCCCAACTAATTGAGTTTCAATTATTTTACTTTGGCTGTGTTGGGGATTGAACCCATGCCCTTATGTTTGCTAAACAGGCATTCTCTTATTGAGCCATATCGGTAGCCCCTAATTTTAGGTCATTAAAAATTTAGTCTGTTATATTAACATGCAGCCCTAAGAGAACCTAAACACTTGACTTGTCAGCATGAGAGAAAGCCATGCATAGATATGGCAGAGAAGTCTACACGCTGCCATAATGGAAGGATGTCCAGTAAAGAGCTGAGCTAGTGGTTAAAGTGAAGCATTATAACACAGGTGCTCTACCATGACAGTCACAGGCTATGCACTGTCTGCCATTCCTGGCAATGCCTTAAATGTCGCAAAGATAAAGAAAGTGACCACAATGATGGAGGGATAGTGACCCAGTCATGATTACAGTCAAGAGAGTGTCAGGCTTACAATCGCTGTGACTATTCGAAAGAGCTGTTATGAGACCGAGGTGAATTGCACAGGAGTGTATGAATGATTTCTGACGACCTGTGTTGGAGTTGGCAGTGAACTTTGTGACAAATGCCCATGTGGATGCTTTTGCTGTATCTGACCATAGAAAGGAATCTATCTTTATGTGCTCACCATCGTTTGATGGATTTCATATCCTAATGCCGAATGTCGCCCTAATTCGTGGTGTCTCTTTAGCCATACAATGATATTGTTTGGCCTTTCAAAGTTCTTGCTATGATTCATCAGTGAAACTCCTCTAAGAGTTCATCTGAGTCTTTTTGAGACTGTGTGTCTTATCAGAACTGAAGTGGACCAGTCTGGCTAGGACTGGCTGGTTAGCAGACCAGTTCCTCTGGTCTCTGCATTCCTAGTTGTGGGGTCACAGGCATCCATCACTGTGTCTGACTTCTTGCCTGGTTGCTGGGGGTGCAAGGATGGTCCTCCATGTTTGCATAGCAAGCGTTCCACCAGCTGTATCATCTCCATAGTCCCTATCCTAGGTATAGTTTTCAATGTATCATGAAGTTTCCCTATTTTATTTTATTTTCATTTTTTCCTACACACCTATTTATTTTTCTCTTTTTTTTATTGGTTATTTTATTTATTGACATTTCAAATGTTATCGCCCTTCCCAGTTTCCCCTCCGCAAGCCCCCTATCCCATTCCCTCTCCCTCTGTTTCTGCAAGGGTGCTTCCCCACCTACCCACCCAGTCCTGCCTCACTATACTAGCATCCCCCTATACTGGGAATTGAGCCTCCACAGGACTAAGGGTCTCCCCTCCCATTGATCAGATAAAGCCATCCTCTGCTGCATATATGGCTGTAGCCATGTGTCTCTCCATGTGTAGTCTTTGGTTGGTAGTTTAGTCCCTGGTAGCTCTGGGGAGGGGGGTCTGGTTAGTTGATATTGTTCTTCCTATGGGGTTTCAAACTAAGGGATTCTCTCAATTTTTATTTCAGGATTTTTATGGTTTTATTTTTAGGAGTTTACACTATCAACTCTTTGGTATTTATTCTGTGTGATGGATTCAGATGTATTCTTTCTATTTATCTGTGTTCTTGATGCAACGCTACTAATTAAATAGTGTGTCTTCCCATTCATTTAACATGCTGCATGCATATGAAGGAAGGTCCTGTATGACTTCTAATATGGGGACTAGAACATAGTGAGCTGTCTCTATGCTTAGTGAGGCCAAGATATTAGATTCGATCATGGATACAGTGGTTAAATTTGGGATGATTCATTCAATTTTGGTTGTACTGTGGGCGTTGAACCATCATGTTCTGGCCATGGGCTTGGTGTAAGACAGAAGAGAACGTTTCATTCTTGAGTGCTCCCAAGTTTTATTTTTTTATTGATTTTAAGTTTGCTGTTGGATTCTAGAGTTCAGACAGCAGGCCCTTCTTTGTAAAAACTCATCCCGACCTTTCATTTCTCATTTCTCACCAACAAGTTCTGAGTTACCATCTCCAGACCCATCTTATCCAGCCCGACCTTCATATAAGTCTTCTTCCCTCACATTGCCTTCCATTGACCAAACCAAGCACTGTAACATTTATAGAAAATTCTAGATATACATTTTGAGAGCATCACTGTGCTTGTCTTTAATACATCAGCTGTCTCCGGTGAATCGGGAGAGTATGTAGCCTTGTGACTTCATTCGGAAGAGTATGGATAGAGACATGAGCCACAGAGAGGAAACTTGTGTTCAGTTGATGGCATTTAGTGAGTGGGTCTTCTCTTTTCTTCCTGTGAGCTCAGTTGACTTCACTGTCATGCTGAGGGTAGAACTCAGGGAAGGATACACACTACACAAGTGCCCTGCTTCTGAGCTACAGTCCCAGTCATGCGTGCTGCTTTACCCAGTGGTGCAACGTGAATCCCTAGAGTGACTTTGGTTAAGGTCGATGCTGTTCTGTTCATTCCAGATGGGGACATTCAAAGCGAATGATGGGGAGTATTTCTTAGAGCCAGTCCTGAGGGCTGATGGGAGTGCACATGACGATGACCACAACAAGCCACATCTGATCTACAGACAGGAACTAAAGAGGAACTCCTTTGTGCGGTCTCACAAGCCTTGTGAAGTTTCAGGTAAACTCTGAAGGGAAACCATTCAGCTCAACGATAATGCTACTTAAAGTCTGTATTGGCTATCATTTACATTTTTCTTTGACACAGTTGTATACACTATCTATTGCATATGAAGAATATATACATTATGCCATGGCTTCTGTGGCAGAACATCCATTATTAGCAATTCTAAAGATGTGCACCACTTTCATTAAAATTGTCTCTCTGTTGCACAGTAGTGGTTTTGAGTGTATTCTAGACACAAATGAAGTATCCTAACATCTCTTCAAATCACCACTCCTGATTTCCATAGCCACTACAATACGTTTTACTTGTGTAAGTTCAACTGTTTGTTTATATACTCATGAGATATGGCATTTCTTAAATAATATTTCTGAAAAAAATTTTCTGTAACATTAGAAATCATGCATTTAAGGTATTTTTTGTAGTAAATTAAAGTCCAAAATATTTAAGTATCTGACTTTATAGTGGACTATCATAGGCCACTTTTATTCCAACCTACCAGTCACAGAATGGTGATTACGTTGTTTTTGACACCAGAATCTTGCTACCAGTCACTCTTGGTTCCTCCTCACAGGGTTCTAATGCTCTTTAGTGGAAACATCATCTGTAGGTATCTATGACCACCACATTGCTCAGCCTGCTTCTCAGATGTGTCTACTTTGGTATAGCAGTTTGTCCATTTTTATGCTGAACAATATTTAATAGTTTGAGTATGTCATGGCACCTTTTGGGTCATTTTCAAGTTTTTAGTATGAGAAATAATTCTTTCCGCATGTTCTTTGTCTGAGATACTCAAGGACAATCATATACATCATATGGAATTATATATATATATATATATATATATATATATATATATCATCACATGATATATATGACATATCATATGATATATATGATATATCATATGATATATATATGATACATGTGCATATATGTGTATATATGTGTGTGTATATATGTATATGTATGTATATATATCTAGGTTGTTCTTTGATTTAACAATTTGTTAGAATTGTATTTCCATATTCTTTTTCTTATAAAACTCAAACTACTGAGTATTTACAATGTATTAGGATCTAAGAATGATAAATTTCTTTGCAGGATAAATGTGTTGCTGGTAAAATATTTTACTTGTACTCTGTATAAAAGTTAGATTTGGGTTCATGTATATGCTTGGGTCTTCACTTTTCACACGACAACATACAAAGCCATAGAGAAAAGGCACCAGCAGTTATCACAAAAATACAAAGTCAAGACAAAAAGAGTGGGATGGGGGGCTGGAGAGGTGGCTCAGCTGTTAAGAGCACTGGCTGCTCCAACAGAGGCCCTGAGTTCAATTCCCAGCAACACGGTGACATGTTAATATAAATCTTTTTTTAAAAAAAACAAATTAAAAAAAAAGAAAGAATGGGATTATGAAGGATTTGCCTGAAGTTGTAGGTGTCCATCAGCTATGGTTCCCAGTGCCGTGATGTAGTCTGCAGTGACGTGACACACAGGCCTTTGAAGGTTTTCTCAGGGAATTTACTTCTTAATTAACCTTTGCTGTTAAAAGGCCGCCACTTGGAAGGGCTCTCCTGGCAACTAAGGCCTCACTTTAAATCTACTGACATAACAGATGCTTCTCTTATGCTTCTAATATGAGCCTACGGGTTTCATTTTTATGGCTTCAAAGAGAACACAAATGGGTGTGCAGCTTCACAATGGGACGCTATAGAAGGCAGCTCACGCCCAATCTGACGGACTATTCACGAGCAGCTTGCTTAATGAATTGGGTAGCTCTGTCAGAAGCAAACCACCAACAGGCGTTCTGAATGCATAATGTGTCACATGGTGATAGTCAGACCTTCATAGTCATGCTCGGCACTCATTCCTCGTGGAAGAATGCTCTAAAGAGCTGTGTTCTTGGCTTTCAAAGGTTTCTCATACAAAACACATATGATAAAAATTATGAATGGAAAGCAACCAGAAAACCGGGGCTTAGTTTTTATTTTTTTGCCATGTATGTTTCCGTACAATATTTATCAAAACATGATTAAGTATCTAACCTCATAAATAGATTCCTCCTGTTTTAGGTCTCATTAACATGTATATTTTTAGTCATAAATGAATGCAATCAATTAGTGACCTAAACTATTAGCTACTAATTATTGCTTTGTTAGTAGGAGGGAAGAGTTGTGAATATAGCAAATGAAGTGGTATAAAGTTTTTCTTTTCCATCATTGTCCATAAATACTTGCAGGATCCCAACAGCTGGATGGTCAAGAGAATCCCTTAGAGGTGAGAGCGGCAGGGTTTGTATGTGATTCGTCGGAATTAAGCAGAGGACTGGCTTCCTTTTTTGAGGGGTTTTAACTAATCTCAACTCTATTCTTGATGAGACAGATTAAATTGTTTCCGAGGTCAGCGTTGACTATGTGCCCTGAAGCCATACAAATGGATTTTGTTGGCTAACCCCTGCCATGGTGGATACCAAGATCTCACATATAGATATGGCTTAGGTACAGTCCCATGGATGGAGGGCTACTAGCAAGAAGAGACATAAGGGTGGGCAGATATCAATGAAAATCTCCCGCAAATGCCGCCAGCAGAATTAAACACAATAAATAAGACACAAAGGGGAAGAAGCATTTGCAGAAATGAAATGAGGCTTTGATGCTCCACTCTTTCTAGTCTCTGAGTCCTTAATGCTACACCATAGATAAGAATTGGTTAGCAGTGGCCTGCAGATCAGAGGAAAAGCTAATCTTTGGAAATCCCGCTGTGTGTGAGGGGTAGCCCACTCACTGAACCTGGAGCTTGCTGGCTCCGGCTGGTTTAGCTTGGCCCAGGGATCCAGTCTCTGTCTCCTGAGTGTAAGAATGTGGTTACTAGCTGGGCGGTGTTGGCGCACGCCTTTATTTCCAGCACTCAGGAGGCAGAGGCAGGCGGATTTCTGAGTTTGAGGCCAGCCAGGTCTACAGAGTGAGTTCCAGGACAGCCAGGGGAACACAGAGAAACCCTGTTTCGAAAAACAAAACAAAAAACAAACAAAAACAAAACACAAACAAAAAAAACCCAAAACAAACAAACAAACGAATGTGGTTGCTACAAAGTTAATGTTTCTAGTTTGTTGCGGGGAAGTCTGGCATCTTCCTGCCCATGCGGACTTGCTTTGGCTCATGCATTGATCTGTTGTCTGAGGAAGAGGAATTGTGGCTAAGAAGCCTTTGAAATTCTTGACACACCTGTTTTCCTGTTTTGTTCAGAACATTTTCTTGTCTTTGCTTTAGCTTCCTGTTCTGATATGTGTACTCAGTTACTCAGTTAGCAACTTGGCTTATCTGGGTGCTGTCCTTTCTTATATCCATGTGTCCTTTCCCACAGCACTCTCTCCTCTGCTGCAGCCTTGCATTTTCTTTGTCTTGTTTTATACATAGTCAGTCATCCTTCCTTCCTTCCTTCCTTCCTTCCTTCCTTCCTTCCTTCCTTCCTTCCTTCCTTCCTTCCTTCTCCCTCCCTCCCTCCCTCCCTCCCTCCCTCCCTCCCTCCCTCCCTCCCTCCCTCCTCTCTCTCTCTCTCTCTCTCTCTCTCTCTCTTTCTTTCTTCCTTCCTTCCTTCCTTCCTTCCTTCCTTCCTTTCTTTCTTTCTTTCCTTCTTTCTTTCTTTTTGTGTACTGTAACTATTTCTTAAATATTTTTAAAGATTTATTTATTTATTTATGCACATGAGTACACTGAGGTTTTCTCTGTATAGCCCTGGCTGTTCTGGAACTCAATTTGTAGACCAAGCTGGCCACGAACTCAGAAATCTGCCTGCCTCTGCCTCCGGACTGCTGGAATTAAAGGTATGCTCCACCACGCCCAGTGGTCATTCTTAGAAGATGTTTAACTTCAAATATTTTTCTTCCACAGCAACATAGTATTTTTTTTCAAATTAAAACTATAACCAGTTAAATGAATACCTGGGTGCTCTTGATACATAGAGATAAAATAATAGTGGCTCCTTAATTTTTGTCTCTCATACTAACTGTGGCCTATAGAGACAGTGGTACTTATTTATTTATTTATTTATTGCAAATCAATAGTCAACTCTATTATCATTTATGTCTATTTGTTCTTTCATGGTTAGTGTACCTGCCAACATTTCTACAAGCTTACAATGTGGGATTTAGAATCCAAGATGACAAAATAGCTTACCAGTTAGTGTCCATCTGTCTTGAGTTATTTCTAAGCTTGGGTATGCCTTTATCATCTCACCTCTCAGCTTTAAATTTTATATTCTCTCTTCTATAACACAAAATGATAGGCTGTGTTTCATTTTTCATATTCTTCCCATAACAGTTTGCATAAAATAACACTGGGGTTAAATAGTTGGGGAATTGAGGCTGGAGAGATGGCTCAGCTGTTAAAAGCACTGACTGCTCTTCTGAAGGTCTTGAGTTCAAATCCCAGCAACCACATGGTGGCTCACAACCATCTATAATGGGATATGACGCCCTCTTCTGGTGGGTCTGAAGACAGCTACAGTGTACTTATTTATAATAAATCTTTGGGCCAGAGCGAGCAGAGACTGAGCAAGCGGGGCTGATTGGAGCGAGCAGGGCTGACCAGCGTGAGCAGAGATCCTAAAATTCAATTCCCAACAACCACATGAAGGCTCACAACCATCTGCACAGCTACAGTGTACTCATATGCATAAATAAATAAATAAATCTTTAAAAATATTTAAAAAATAGTTGAGGAATTTTGGTATCAAAATAACTTTTCTGTAGAAGGTGTGTTGAAGCCTAGTACGGGATGCACCCAGCCTGGATGTATCAGTCACAGAAAATCTGTTTGAGTAATAGTACGTTATCTGAAGTACAAAAGTTGAATAATTTGTCTGGGAAAGAGGAAGAATGGAAAGTATGTTGTATGGAAGTGGAAGTGTATGCACACTGTAGTTGAGGAAGTGCTTGGACCATCTAGAGCACTGAAAGGCAACAATAAGGGGAATATGGGACATCGGATGATAGTGCGATACCATGCCATAAGGAAAGGAAGAACAAACTCAGTGTAATGTGTATGGAAGCCTAATTAAGAGATTTCATTATTATACCAATCAGCTGACTGGGAGTTCCTTTCCTGGGTAGTTTAACAGGGGTCAAGAAAAAGTTTCTAATTACTTGGTCTGGCCTGACTTGGCCATTCCTAATCCCTCTTGTTGAAGGTCATTGTCTTAGTTATCTTTTTATTACCGTGTGAAACACTATGACCAAGGCAATATTCAGAAGAAACAGTTTTGGGAGCTTATGGTTTTAGAGGGAGAGAAAGAGGGAGAGGGAGAGGGCAAGGGATGGGGACATGGAGAAAGAGAGGGGGGAGGGGGATGGGAAGGTGGAAGAAGAGGGACAGAGAGAAAGAGAGAGAAGGGGGAGGGGATGAGAAGGGAGAGGGAGAGAGAAAGGGAGGGAGAGGGACAGAGAGAGGCTCAGAAAGAAAGAGAGAGGTGGGGAGAAAGAGGGAGAGAGAGAGAGAGAGAGAGACTAACTGACAGTGAAACCTCATGCACCTTTTCCAATAAGGCCACACTTCCTAGGCTTTCTCAAATAGTCCCATATGTGTGTGATTGTCTCCACTCTGTGTTCCTCTCACTGGTCCCTTGAGCACCCTTACATCAGAATTGTCATATGTCTCAGACTACCAAAGCTCTGCTCTCTAGTTCATTGTGTATGGGAGGTGGCTGCTCATGAGATTTCAGATTTTTTGGGGGGGGGGTAGGTGGAGGGGAGGGTGCATCTCAATCCTAGAAACGGATATAGAAACTTTACAATTCGCTTGCTGAATTTAATTTTTAAAGAGGAAAAGAAGAGATTTAGATTAGATTTTATTTCATCAATAAAATGGTTTGGTCAAATGATACCTCTTGTAAAGATTTGCTTTTAGAATGGGAGTGTGTGTGTGTGTGTGTGTGTGTGTGTGTACATGAGTGTGTGTGTACATGAGTGTGTGTGTGTGTGTACATGAGTGTAGGTACCCATGGAGGCTAAAAGATGAAGCCAGAGCCCTTGGAGCTGGAGTTACAGGTGGTTGTAAGCCTCCACACATGGGTGCTGGGAACTGAACTTGGTTCTTCTGTAAGAGAAGCATACACTCTCAACCACCGAGCCATCTTCTCAGGCCCAGTGAAGTGATGATGTCATTATATGTAGTGTCTACTTGCCTATGAGTATGTTCTATTACATATCTATTTTTTAATTATCTAAATATTTTGTAGATTTTTCTTGTTATAATGTTGTATATTTTTCTTAGTTTTCTGGGTATTACGTGAATATATTGTTTACAACATTTATATTATTACACACTTGATAATTTTATAATGATGTTTGTATTCATTCCTTTTATACAACAGTGCAGATCTCCTGTTGGCCTTTATATTAGGCAAGTTAGCAACATTTAATTAATTTGCTTTTTCTTTTAGGATTATAAATAAATAACCCAGCAGTTCTATATATTGCATTCTAACCTTTTAGTCTTGTATTTTCATGGTTTATTTCATTAGTGAAATTGCTAGACTAGTCCATAGGAATAATTGTAATGAAAATTCTTGTCTCATTACCAGTCGTGAAATAGGAACGATTTCAACCTTTACTGATACATACGTTGTCTGGTCTAGGTTTATCTTAGGTACCCTTTGCTGACTAAAGATTTCCTTCTAACTTCATAGCTTATTTAAGTTACTATGCCAGGTACTTAGTTTGCTAATGATTTCCAATAGGAGTAGATGTTGAATTTCATCAAAATTATTTATGTGTAGCCCAAGGTAAACAGATGTTTTATCTAATCATTGATTGGCACAAGGCCCTTGGGTTTCATTTCCTCTTGATTTCTTCTCTTCCCTTCCTCCAACCTCCCTCTCTCCCTCTTTCTTTCATTTTTTTCTCTTTTTTTTATTTCTTTCCCAGTAAAGGAAGGCTTTTATCAGAGGTCAGGAAAAACAGACACTAGGGCACACAGAAAGATCCTCCGCAAAGCAGGGTGACACGAACCTTAAGCCCCCACTTTTTTTTCAACAACCCATTTGGTAATGATTTCTCATGACTGGATTTGGTTTCTAGTGGGTTCCTTTTACATAGGAGAAGAGCCATGCAAATGGGAGTTTACTGATGGGACTCAATGAACTGACGACAGCTTGTAGGGCACGTGCTGTGAACGGACATTGTTCTGTTGTATACAATCGTTAGTCAGTTAGATTTACTCAACAGGTAATAGAGAGAATGACCTTGAAGACTTATGAATACATACATGCAGAGATGATTTATAAGGAAATGCATTTGTGAACTGAGAAAATATACAGAGTCACAAATATTTCAATTTTTAACGAGGATTGGTGGCATAGGCTATTTTATAGTCTGAACATAGGAAAAAAAATTGGAAGTTCATGTCCAGACTGGATTAGCTATAAAGTAGGTTCAAGGCCAGACTGGGAAACTTGTTATGACTCTATCCTAAGATGAAACAGGAAGGATGAGGTGTGACTCAGTACTACGATTCATGTTTAGTGTGTGCAGGACACTGAACGCAATTCAACACTATGCTACACTACACTACATATTCTTTTAAAGAATACATAACTATGAGGTCACTAATCGGCCATACATCTTGTTTTATAGCTTTATATCTGGCTCCCAAAACACATAACCAGTTGCCCATGTTCAGTGAGGTAAACCTGAATCTCTGGCTTTCTGCTACTTAAGCTTGGGATGTGTTACTCACGAAAAGGAAGCCAAGATTCTAGTTTTTGCCAACTAGAATTTGATACAAATTATTCATAAGATAACCTTAACATAATTTTCTTATTCTTTTTTTTTCTAATTTTTAGTATTCTGAAAATAAGAATAGCTGGGGTTCTTTCTGTCCAAAATTTTCACTTTTTATTTTTTATTTTTATGTTTTTGCATTATTGCTGTAGCTAGGACAGCTAACGTTATATTATGTAGGAATGGTAACAGCGTGTCTTATTCCTGATTTTAGTAGGAATGTATTTATGTTATCACCATCTACATCATGATTACTATAGAGTTGTAATATGTGGTCTTTATTATGCTGGGACATGTTCTCTCCAACTCTGTGATCTCTAGAATTTTTATTATAAAGGCTTGTTGGTTTCTTCAAAGCTTTAAAAGCTCATTGTTTTTTTTTTTACATCTATTGAGGTAACTGAACATTTCTGGATCTCTGGAATGAAATAATATTTAAAACCATTTACTTATGGATAACCATGCTTATCTAAATGTATGTGTGTGCACTACATATGTTTCTGGTGTGATCAGAGTCCAGAAGTGGGCACCAGATCCCTTTGAACTGACGTTACAAGTGGTTATGAGCTTGTAATATGGGAGTTGGGAACAGAACATGGGTTTTCTCAAAAAAAAAAAAAAGGACCTCCAAGTCCTTTACTCTAGCTCCTACCCAGTAGTTCTTGATGAAATTCCACATCTATAATAAAACTTCTTAGTATCACTTAGGAAGTTAACTGTGGACATAAGAGAATTTCTTTAATCAAAGAAAGAGTACTTCAGTATACTTTTGCAGGGCTGCTGGATAAAGTGTCAGTAGTTGATTGGTCTCAAATCATTCTCCTCCCAAACTACCAAATTTAATATCTATGTCATAGCTCAGTTCTCTGTTTCTGGTGTGAGAGAAAGATGAGACCCATGTTTTCATAGGGATGACTAGATAGTTCTCTCTCTCTCTCTTTCTCTTTTTTTTTTGTCTCCATGAAGTAATACTTTTTCATGGTGACATTGTTGCTAAATTCTTCTCATTCCATGTGGTGCCACATATAGACATTAGCAGAGTCATGTGATGTTCCATTCAGTTTGGAAGCCTATTCTGAGAAAACCTGAGTTCACGCCTTTGTTATGGTATTCACTTGCTGGCTATGAAAATTTCCCTCAACTCCTGTCACATGTCTATGTGTTTTAAAATTTGTCCAGCAATAGTAACTGATCCAAGGCTGTGGGGAAGGCAGATGATGGAATCATTTTTTTATTTCACAAAGTCAAGTCCACACTCTTCTGCAAGTTTATTACCAGTAGATGAGGGTCCATGTATTAATCTGTTACATTCTTCTAAAAATGCACAAACTATAATTCATAACTCGTAAAGTATGTTCTTGAGTTGTTCAAGAATGAGAAAGCTTAGAGACTGGTAGGTTTTTGTGGTTCTATGCTATTCAACACCCTTTAAAAATGATGCCCCAGACCTCTATTTTATTTTCTATGTGACCATGGCCACTACACTTAACCTTTCTCTTCCTAATTTCCTTCATTAATAAAGTGGTTCTAATCATAGTGGTTATTTCTTAAAGGCTTCTTGTTAATACTAAGGAGGTAAGCATACAGGGCTTGAACTATCACTTGATAAATAATCAACACAGTAAACATTTGTAGTTATTATTCACAGTATTAGTTCAATAGCATGGAGACCTACGACATATATAGAACCAGAATACAACTTAAACCATGAGGAAATATGGTGACATAATATCTAATATGGTCATATCTTACTTGAAAAAGCCCACAATTCTTTAAGCTTTGGTGCATTCAACAGTGATTTCAAATGCTGATACTTTAAATTAAACAGAATTTTATTTTATGCCCTGACTTAATGGTTCTGTGCTTTGGAGAATCATGGTATAGTTTTCTTCTGGTCAAATACAGACTGCCTGTGCACAGATAACAGCACTGGGGTTGGTACTGGGAATGTCTCAGGCAGTGTGGGTCTGTCTTGTAGTGGACTCTGGTCTATACCTCATTTGTATTTTCCTTAATGCTGAAGTTGCAACCTACAATGCTCTTCTGTCTTATTCCTCAAACCATTCCTGTCTTCCCCTTGCTTTGTCTTTCTTCTCTCTCCTCTATTATCTTTTCTTCTTCTTCATCTTCTCCCTAATCTCCACGAGCACTTACTGAATTTAGGAGAACTCATTGCCCAACCTTGTTCTCACTCACTAGGGAATTCACAGCGTGGTGAGGTGATGGTGCGTAGTGGTGACCTCTTGAGAAGGACTTAGAATTTATCCTGCAGGCAATCTCCCAGTGAGGACATACCTGCTTTCATCTTGAGTGAGGATGACACGAGAGAGTGTTTACTTAGAAGTGGACTTAACCATGAATGGAGGGATGGGGAATTGAAATGGCTAGACTGTTTGAAAGGCTATTTTAAAAATCTACTGTTTGTAGTCTTTGTGCTGAGAGTTCTAAGACACAGAATACCTTAATGAATTCAGAGGCATAATTGTTTTTCAAAAAGGACTGATTGCATTTTAATTTCAACCAATGAATAAAATAGTGTGCAATTGAAGACAAGAGTAATGCAAGAAGCATTTGAAGGAGAAATGATAAAGAAGAGGTGGCTAGAACCTAGGGTGGGGGAGGGCACACATCCCAGTGGTTCTGTGCTGTGGGTGACTCAGTTGTGGGACGCAGGAAGCTATTGCTGATATCTGTAGATGCCAGAAGCTGAAAACTGGGGAAGAAAAATCATGAGCATGAGGTAGCAGCTTGATATTCAGGTACAAATCTCTAATCACATTGTTGTATAATGATAATTTTGAGCAATGTACATTTTGTAGCTATTAATTGATATATTGCTCTGTGGGCCATTATCACTGGCATAAATGTTAAAGATTTTATATTCTAGTAAGATGCTGGTGACCTCGTCGTTGGGGTTCATCTAAATGGGTTTCATGCTGTAATATATACTTGCTAAGAATAAAGGGCAAGAATCAGTTTTAGTCTTGACTTGATGGAACAGAAATAAACTGGGAAGCGTGGCAAAGAAATGATGTCATGGATTTGGCTAACATGGCCTGATATTTTGAGACCGAGTCTCATGTAGCCCAGGCTGGTCTCAAATTTGGTAAGTAACGGAGGATAGCCTTGAACTTCCGATATTTCTGCCCTGTCACCCAAGTGCTGGTATTTCAGACATGTGCCACTATGCTAGGTAGCAAATGTGCTTTGAGGGATGGCTATTTATGGAAGGTATTTACCGAGGTCACTTTCTCATTAGCCACAATGCTTAGGGATAAATACCAAGAAAAGGCAATGGAATGTAGCTTTTAGCTTGTGAAATATGAATAGATGCTATATTAGTAGGGACTATTTTAATTTCTCAAAATTTAATAATAACATACACTTGTAGTCATTGAAGGATACTGAAATACTAAGTTAATATCTGTTTCCTATGCCATACTGTTACTGCTGGGCTAAGCATTTCTATACAGTTTTGTCCAGTTATGTACAGTTTACTAATATGTATCTGTATATTTTGGTAATAGAATTTCCAAATAATGGGGTAAAAATGTCCATGCCTCTGAAGTTCCTACTTTTAAATATTCCATGCCAAATCTCAGTTCATGCTCTTCTTGACTATTTCATGTCTATGATTTACTTAATTCTGTGTGGAGGGCAGGCGATTTACAGAGTTTTACATTCAGCCTCTTGGGATTTTTAGTTACAGAATGTTTTCAGGTGTTCAATCGACTTTTAAAAAGTTGGAAACCATCTCCTTAATGGTCATACTGTGTGTTTAATTTTATTATCTTACTGCATTAGCAAGCATTATCAGGACAATAGAATGTGATAGTCATGCCAGCTCTCAGACTGCTATAGTGGGAATTTCTTTGATGTACTTGACTTGTTAATTCTGGTCTGCATATTCAAGAGCATATGCACCAATGAAGCCTAAAGGCTTGAAGATAACTGCACTTCTCTCTGCCTCATTCTCTCCACTGCCTTTCAGCATCGGAAGCAAAGATTATTCCAGTTCCCAGGTTCTAATTTCCTTGGCTTTTGAAAATGTGATATTGATATACCCATGTATCTTTTAAAAGCGTATGCCTAATTTTAATTTTTACCAACATAAAGGCACGCTACACTTAACCTTTCTCGTGCCCTTCACCTGTACTGGCAAGACTCAGGCCTCCGTGTGTTAATGAAATATGAGTCTGTAGATTTTAATACATTGTTCTGTTCTTTTTCCATCATTGTATTCTTTGGATTATTTCAAGTCGCACACTAGTAAACTGAGGTATGCGTGGATAATATAGTGTCAGTTAGTGAGTTACGCTGCTCTTTCATGTTTCTTTTCATGTTTCATGTACCTCATTGGCACATGGCAGCCTGGAGGGCTCGACACACTCTCCCGGACCAGGTCTTTAGACCTGAAGGCCGTGCTTACTTACCAGTGCTCGTACTGAGGATGGGCAGACAATGGCAGCACCTCTTCTTTTTCGAGTGTGTGGCTGTTGGACTTCTCTCTTGTGAGATAAGGAGTGAGTGTCATTGCTTCTTTTCAAGGTTGCTATGTGACAAGGTCCGAATTCTCCGGCTTTATCTTTCTTCCTTTGACGTCTGACTTCACATTCAAGGACTCATCGCAAATCTGACATCATGAAAACTTTCTTCTTTAAAAGTTCCACGGTTTCTGCATTCCTTTGGGTGTTGAGTTGGGTTTTAGTCTGTTTTGTAGTTTGAGTGGTCTTGACTACCTTGCTGGGGATTGCTTGGCAGTATAAGAGAGAGTGCATTTCTGCACGTCTTTAGTCTGGTTTTCTTGTCTCTGTATCTGCTGTGACGTCTTCATGCGACTCAGAGGAGCTTGCTGAGTTATGGAATTGCAGTCTATGGGGTGAGCATGTATGAAACTTGCCTGATGGCTTTTCCGTGAAGTTACAGCAGTGCTTGGCAGTACCAACTTCCAAATGTTAGCCAGCCTGCGAGGTGGAATAAACCAATTTGTCACTTGGTTGAATATTATCAAAGCACTCAAAGAACCTAAAATTTTATCTTTATGTTTGTGCTTCTGTCCCCTTCCCTGGTATGTAAGCTTTATAAGGTGATGTGTGCACCTCACTTCCTAAACATTCTTGATGTGTATAAATGCTCAGAAAAGTTTATTTTCAATAACCTGGAAACAAGTGAATATATTGAAACATAAACCTTCAGCCTTTCCCGATGGCCAGAGCTTTGTATGTATTAGGGTATCTGGGATCTTCTCCAGGCCAGCAGGTGTTCAGTGATCCTTGGTGGGTGATGGATCCCAGGGGAAAGAAAACAGGGAGCAGTGTTCATAACTGAACACACAGTCATACAAAAGACAGGTGTTAAAGATGATGGAAAGTGCTTAGTGGCTTGGATTGTCTACTATCCCCAAATGGCTCCATTCATATTCAAATGGAGTAAATCATTACACACATGCACAGCACACACACACAGACACACACACATATACCTACACACACTTGCCCAGACACACACTCACACATGCACACATGGAATCATATTGCAACAATATCCTGATTGTTGATTATTTGGTTTATAAATAACTTAGGCATTATAATTTCTTTTTTACCTCACTCCTTGTTCCCTTTTCTGTTGAAAATACAACAACCCGTCAATTTCAGGAAAATCAACAGAAGATGAGAGCAGAAAAGAAAAGAGAGGGAAGGAAGGAAGGATGAAAGGAAAGAAGGAAGGAAAGAAGGAGGGAAGGAAGGAAGGAAGGAAGGAGGGAGGGAGGGAGGGAGGGAGGGAGGGAGGGAGGGAGGGAGGGAGGGAGGGAAGGAAGGAAGGAAGGAGGGAGGGAGGGAAGGAAGGAATGAGGGAGGGAGGGAGGGAAGGAGGGAGGGAGGGAGGGAGGGAAGGAAGGAAGGAAGGAAATAAGGAAGGAAGGAAGGAAATAAGGAAGGAAGGAAGGAAGGAAGGAAGGAAGGAAGGAAGGAAGGAAGGAAGATATAGCACACACAGGCATGCCATTCAGGAACATTTGACATAAGCATAAATAATCAGCTATTTAAATGCAGTTTCTTTATATAGTACTTAATAGTAGTTCCTATGATTACAGTATCAAATCACTTTCTACGTATGCAAACAATGCAAGTCGCCAGGCATGTCATATGGTCAGTGTCATACATTTTATATCAGCAGTTGATGGTTTTGTTTGAGTTGAGGCCTCTTGGGACATGATTCTATTAAGGCACATTAGTGCTGTTGCTTTTAAATACTGTGCAGCCAACGTTTGTTTTAATCCATATTCTATGAAATGACACCAGACAGCACGTGACTGCTATATAACGAGACTGAATGCTAGCAGCCACTTAAGAATCTAGTCTGCTTCCTGGGGAAAACAGGGATTGCTTGATACTTCTTGGTAAATAAATATTTCCAAGTAGCCAGAGCTGTTAAAAGTAATGCTAAGATTCAGCGTTGCTTGTATAGCTCTGAAAATCTGAGCTCTGTAAACCACTGGCTGTGAAGAGCAAAGCCCACAGTGCACGTGCTCCGGGCGTGTCTGCTCCGTTTTTTGTGCGACACACAAACCGCTTCCAGTTTAAGGACTTCACACTGCATTGTTGTATCCTTCTTCTCAGAAAATCAAATGGAGAAAACTGCTTTGCCCTCTCAGAGCTCCAGAAACACGACTGGAGATGTTAACATCGAAGAGGAAGCGGTGTTCAGATTGGAAGGTGAACGGAGCCAGTTACATTCCAGGAATAAGCGTTTTTTATCATACCCAAGATACGTTGAAGTTATGGTTACAGCCGATGCTAAGATGGTTCACCATCATGGGCAGAATTTGCAGCACTATGTGCTGACACTGATGTCAATTGTGAGTACCATAATTGTTCTACTTAAAGATGTACTTCATTTTAATTATTTTATGTGCATGTATACGTGCATGCTCTACCTGTGTGGGTGCCCTTAGAGGCCAGAAGAGGGAGCTCCCCTCCAGTGGTTGTGAGCTGCCTCTATGGGTACTGAATGTGTCCTCTATAAGAACAGCAACTATTCTTTTTATTATTATTATTTTTATTAGATATTTTCTTTATATACATTTCAAATGCTATCCTGAAAGTTCTCTATACCCTCCCCCGGCCCTGCTCCCCTACCCACCCACTCCCGTTTCTTGGCCCTGGCATTCCCCTGTACTGAGGCATATAAAGTTTGCAAGACCAAGGGGCCTCTCTTTCCAGTGATGGCCGACTAGGCCATCTTTCGATACATATGCAGCTAGAGACACGAGCTCTGGGGGTACTGGTTAGTTCATATTGTTGTTCCACCTATAAGGTACAGCAACTATTCTTAATGGCTTTCAATCACAATTTAATAGGCCTCTTACGTCATCTAAAACGACGTTCCAGCTAATGTTTTTCACTTATATCTTAACAATGTTTTTCCAGGCTCTAGACATAAGCAAGTTGTGTTACCATTCAAACCAGACCTTCATCTGTTACTCTGGCTACTTTGACACTGGAAAATCTCCCCTCCATGCACAGAGAACGCTTGCTGTGTTCTTCCTGTGAATGGCTTCTGCCCTCTAGTGACAGAGCGTATCCTTGCAGAAGCTACCTTTGAATCTGACTGTTAAAGCCACCATCTGTTCTCGAGGAGGGTAGAGTGCGGGCCTGTGGCTACTACCACACTCCCTTGATCAGAAGTTTGACACTTCATCATTTAAGTTACGGATACATTACGGATGGAGCTGCCTTAGGGGATGTAGACTGTAAGTCTTTGGTTTGGTGTTAGACTGTCTGCTGAATAGTGGTTCTGGGACCCACAAGCCTAACACCATGAAGGAACATGCCAACTCTCTGCATGCAAGAGTATACATGCATGCACTTGCAGCGGCTCACCTATATCACCTATATCACCTGAGCATCCCTGAATGTAGCCCTGTTGCTCAGGAGTATTTACAAAACTCACCCCATCTCATGTTCCAGGTGACCAGGTCTAGTTAAGAAAACACAGCCACTCATTTATGCAGCTTCAGAGGAATTAGGGATGTACTCAGTGGCAGGGAGTGCCTCTGCTCACACGGATGGAATGGAGACCTGTGCACTTGTGAAGACTTGGCCAAGATACCTCTGGTGACCTTGCCAGTCCCTTTAGATGGAAATCTCCAGTTCAAGTTACTGTGGTTTGAGGATCCTAAGATCTTCTCATTTTTCTTACCTATGGAAGTTGTCTAAAGTCCTTGCAATTATATCAGGTTATACTCAGTAAATTTACTAAAACAATGAGCAAGTAGTTAAAATGGAAGCAATGATTCTTGTGGAATTTGTAGAAGATTATGATAAAAACAGATGACCCAAAACTAATTTCTGAAACTATATCACAGACTTATTCATGTATTTGAACTGTTTTTTAAACAAGTGACCCAGATGATGAATGTAAGTATATATGTATATATTGATGATTATTTTTTTTACTTCTGAAACCAAAATAATTATTTAGCCATGTATTTATCTGCATGTGGGTGTGGCTCACAGGTGTTCTAACGAGAATTATGGTATGGAGGATGCCCGTTAACATGTATAACATTGAGTCGATTCTGCAGAACACTGGATAAACTTAATGATAAGAAAATTACATTTATTAAGAAAATTGTCAGCTGGGCATGGTGGCTCACGCCTTTAATCCCAGCACTCGGGAGGCAGAGGCAGGCGGATTTCTGAGTTCGAGGCCAGCCTGGTCTACGAAGTGAGTTCCAGGACAGCCAGGGCTATACAGAGAAACCCTGTCTCGAAAAACCAAAAAAAAAAAAGAAAAAAGAAAAAAAGAAAATTGTCGTGAGGGAGACAGTGAGGGAAAACACCAGATTTTATAATAGCAGTAGTGTTAGAAGTATGGGTTCATAACAGATTATACTGATGGCAGAGCTTTGGATATCCCAACTAGAGGAAGCAAAGCAATACCTTAGGAATTATGGAGGAGCCATTCTTGGCAAAATTTCCATATTCAATGAAAGTTTTGACATCTTTATTGTATATAAAAATCAATTAGTATTATTTTGGGGGGAGGGAAGATAACTAAAATGAGCTTGGGCCTTTTGGAGTTTACATCAGACCTGTTTACATCATGAAAAGATTCTTGTGTCCAGTATTTCCGAAAACAACAGGGCAGTGAGAGGACACAGCACTTCCAGGTTTTCAGTGGGAGGAGCACAGATTTTCAGTGGGAGGAGCTGTTGACTGTTCTGTATTAAGGTTTCATCTCAGGGTGATGGATGTGTCAAGGCTGAAAAAGGGCTCCATTCAAGTTATGTGCAGAGGAGAAGAAACGCATAGAGGAGGACGATTAGACAGGCATGTTAGTGCTCCCCCACCGGCTTAGAGGTCAAGTTTCGAAAGACTTCTGAAGAAATAGACGTTGTCTTTGATGGTTGCGTGAAGATGTAGGAAAGCAGACACATTTTGATGTCCCGTCCACCCATTGTTGTGGGTTTAAAAGGTTGTAAACAACATTACAGATGGAAAAAAATAATAAACTTGGGACGGACTCAGGATTTAACCTAACGCTTTCTCAGTTTATTATTTAACGTCTCACATTTTTTTTTCTTCTGAAAACTTGAATCCTCTCTCTGCACAGTAGGACAGTTGGCCCTGCCTCAGAGGTTGTCTATGTGGTTTATCTCGTGGAAGTCCATTTCCAAAATAGCTCTAAAGATGTAAGACAAAAACTGTCTCTGTTCAGTGTCCACAGATGTCTCCATCTGAAGAGGGTGCTAGTGAGTCCTATGTAGTTTCCCCTATTTTCTTTTCTTCCTTCCTTCCTTCCTTCCTTCCTTCCTTCCTTCCTTCCTTCCTTCCTTCCTTCCTTCCTTCCTCCCTCCCTCCCTCCCTCCCTCCCTTTCTCCTTCTCTCCTTCTCTCTCTCTCTCTTTCTTAGATATTTTTCTTTATTTATATTTTAAATGTTATACCCTTTCCCTGTTTCCACCCCCTGAATCCCCTATACCATCCTCCCTCCGTCTGCTTCTATGAGGGTGCTCCCCACCCACCCACTCACTCCTACCTCCTTGAACTGGCATTCCCCTACACTGGGGCATCAAGCCTTCACAGGACCAAGGGCCTCTCCTCTCATTGAGGCCCTACAAGGTCATCCTCTGCTACATATTCAGCTAGAGCCATGGGTCTCTCCATGTGTATTCTATGGTTGTTGGTGGTTTAGTCCCTGAGAGCTCTGGGGAGGTCTGGTTGGTTGATATTGTTGTTCTTCCTATGGGGTTTCAAAGCCCTTCAGCTCCTTCAGTTCTTTCTCTAACTCCTCCATTGGGGACCCCGTGCTCAGTCCAATGGTTGGCTGCGAGCATCCACCTCTGTATATGTCAGGCTCTAGCAGAATCTCTCAGGAGACAGCTATATCAGGCTCATGTCAGCATGCACTTGTTGGCATCCACAGTAGTGTCCGAGTGTGGTGACTGTATAAGGGATGGATCCTCAGGTGGGGCAGTGTCTGGATGGCCTTTCCTTCAGTCTCTGCTCCACACTTTGTTTCCACAGTTCCCTGTGTCCCCACTCTCCAGTGTGTAGCCTCATTTCCTTTGATTTTGCATATATAATATTTTCATATTTAATATGAATGCATTTGTATTCATATTTGTGTGTGTACACCTGCTGAGTCCATTTTTGTTGTTTATGCGTATCTGATTTTAAGGCTGACTACTCTGCACTGGACAGTCAATAATGGACTCGTGCCTGGGAGACACCAACTCTCTTTCTTCCAGTAATCAATAATTGCCTGCTATTTTTAGTCTAGGGGTAGAGCTCCACAACAAATCCTACTTTCATGTTAACATGCCCATTGATGTTGTTATTGTTCCGGCTTTGTTGATACAGCCACTGATTGACAGCAGACTTTATAGCATTCGGGCTCTTTCAGTCTTGCTGCCCTTCTTCTACTCTGCCCTCTGAGCTGTGATGTCGATGTACGGGTCAGGACTGGGCTACCCATGATCTGCTGAGGCGCGTGTCCAGTTGTGGTTTTCTGTGATGGCGTCTATTTGCTGTAAAGAGAGAATCCTTTGGTGCAATATCAAAGTTATTATAATTTCCATCCAATGGATAAGGATGACGAACACTTTGTAAGATACTTTGTAGCCATTTTAAGGTACTTTGTAGCCATTATTCTTTCTTCTATTAATAGCTGTGTGTAATCCCTAGATCATCATTTTTGGGGGGAGATGTTCTTGATATAGTCAGGATGTTAATCTTCTCTCATATGTATAGCTGAGGAAGCTTCTCTCCCATTCTGTGCACTTCTTCGTCGTCCTTGATGGTTTCCTTAGCTATACAGAGGGTTTGGAGTTGATGAGGCCCCTCCCCGTTGTAGATCGTTGGCCTTAATTCCTTGGCAAATGGGGTCTTGTTCAGGATGTCCTTTCTTCCACCTGTATCATGTAGGATACACCTTATGTTTTTCTCCTAGCAGTTTTTAGTGTTTCAAATTTCAGCTTTCTTTGATCTGCCTGAATCCAGTTCTGTGCAGAGTGATTGATCTGGGTCTAATGTCATTCTCCTGCATGCGGGATCCAGTTTTTCATGGCCCATTTGTTAAAGCTGCCGTCTTTTCTCCAGAGGATTTTTTCTTCTTTGTGATATAACCAGATGGCTGTAGTTATTGCTACTCGTTTTAGGCGGGCTGTTTAATTCCATTGTTCTGCACATTTGTCTCTGTGCAGCACCATATTGTTTTTATTAATATAGATCTGTAATATATCTTGAAGTGTGGGATATCAACCCCTCTAGTATTCTTTCTGCTCAAGATTGCTTTGCTTATCTTTAGGCTTTTCTGGCACCATGTGAATTTTAGGATTCCTCTCTATTTCTGCAAAGAATGCTGTGCGCATATTGAGTAGAACTGCACTAAGTTTGTCAAGTGCTTTTATAGGATGGTCATAGCCACGATATTCATTCCACTGGCTTGGGAACTTGGTTCATTCTTTCCATTTTCTATAATGTTTTCACCCTCTTCAGAAATCTGGGGTTTTCATTGTAGTGTCTTTCATGTCCTTGGCTATGTCGATGTTCTCTTGCCTTTGCTCTGATCCTAAGTGGGAATTCATCCATGATCTCAAACACTTGTACTCTTTTAAGTTGGAAAATATAAAATAAATAGATTGTTTTCTTGATTCATCTAAACTACCAAAGTTAAACCAATCTGAGCAGACCCACAGCAAAGGAGGAGGCTGAAAAGATAATAAAAAGCCTTCAGAAAAGCCCAAACAACAACAACAGCAAAAATCCGGAGCCCAGAGAGATTCACAGAAGAATCCTGCCAGACTTTCAAAGATCTACAGTCAAGCCTTAAACTCTTAAAAATATTAGAAACAGAAGGAACATTCCAAACTTGTTCTACCCAACCTGTGCGATTCTAATACCAGAACTTGGTAAGACAGACAGAGGCACATACAGCCCACACCCTTCTACCTATAGACTGATACCTATAACCTGATACCCTGGAGGAACATAGATGCAGAAATCACCAATCTACCACCAAGTACAAACACAAATCGAGAGGATCTTCCGTCATGATCAGGTTGGCTTTATCCTGGAAAATACAGGGTTGGTTTAACTTACATAAGTCAGTAGAAATAATAAATCAAATAAATACACTTAAAGACCAGAATCATGTGTCAATCTCAAGAGATGCAAATTTGACCAAATCCAGCATTCGATCTTTATAAAAATCCTAGAGAGAATACGGTGGGAGGGAACATACCTCAGTATAATAAAGGCTATATGACACACCGCCAACATTGTCCTAAATGGGAAAGCAAAACTTGAGTCAGTCCCATTACAATCAGGAACCAGACAGGACTGCCTCCCGTCCTATTCTACTTCAATATAGTGCAAGTTGGAACGATAAAGCAAGAGAAGGAAATTAAAGGGATTAAAATATAAATGAAATCAATTTCTCCCTTTTTGCGGATGGTATCATATTATATATGATACCCCAAAAATTCTGCCAGAAATCTTCTAGATGCAATTTGGGAAAGTGGTGGGGTACAGGGTGAACTTATGAAAATCATTAGTCTCTTTATACATCTCAGCAGACGCCAAATGCCATCTCATACACAGGTTATTAATACTCTTTTGATTATAGTAATTTAGGAAGAAGCCCAAAATGTTATTTGATGTGAAATATGTCGTTTATTTAAAGAAAAGTCCAAATTGATGAAAAGGCGTGTGTGTTTGTGATTGTGTGTGTGTTTGTGTGTGTGTTGAGTTCTACCTGTAGTTGAGAAAATAACAAAGTTAAATACATGATATATGCCAAATTTGAAAGAAAATTATTAACTCTTACCCATCCTGAATAAGTAATGCTTTTTTTCAATAGTTTAAAGAGAAATAATGAATGCCATCCAATTAATTTGTTTTAGAGTGCAGGATTATGTTATAGAAATAGCCTAGTGGTTTCTAAGTGACCTCAAACGAGCTTTGGGATTAATATTACCGAGGCAGAACACAATACATTTCATGAAATAAGTGTGTTAAGCAGGTAGAAGTGCTCCATTATTTGCTGTCCTGTGTCAAGGTGACAGCATCAGGCTAAGATTACATTTGCATATGCATTATTCAATAACCCAAATTGATGGCTGATAGTGTGGTAGCTGGTAGTCTGGCAAGTTTTCTTTCCTATTAAATGGTGTATTCCTCAACAGGCCTGTAAATGCCCACTAACTGCTAGAGAACTCCACTCCCCCTTGTGTTTCAGGTCACTCCCTCGCATGGACTGAAGACATCACTCCCACACACCTAGTACCACTACTGAAGGAACATCCTTAGATGGTCAGAACATTAGCCTTACTTATTGAAGCACAGTTAATGTTATTGGAGGTATTTATCAAGGAAAGATGTGCACTTATGTTAACGCTATATCTCTGGCTTTAACTCTTTGTGTCATTTTTTTTTACTGTTGTAAACACAGCCGATCCACTTGTATACTCCGTGCACAATGCTTTCCTCTTGCTGGGATGTGGTGTTTTGTGCAGCCTTAATTCTTTGAACATATGATTTTTATATACTAGGAATGACATCATTTTCAATTTAAAAACAAGAAGATATTTCTGACCAAATAAAGAATAGAATTCTTTTTAAATAAATTGCTTTGTAGGGATTAGAATTTTATAATAAATTTGTACTTAAGGCAGTTTGTACTTGGGTCATATATGAATTTTTGCTAGAGTGTGTCTTAATGGCTATTTTTGAAATGATTGTAAATGATTAGGAGATAGTAATATATTTCACATTTTGTATCAAATATGGTCTGCATCGATTTTTGAAAACAATATGTACAATATAGCTTACAAATTTTTGGCACATTTATGACTAGCTATATATGAAATAATATTTATTATTTTCTAATAAAATGCCAGGGTGCAAATACTATTTATTAAGAAATAAAAACATATCTTAATTAATTCAAGAAAAATACTCACACATGCCATGTTAAAATATAGTATTTTAGAAATGTGCAATGCTTTTATATGGCTATGTAGAACAGGTTAATATGTCCGACTCATCTGGCATTGTTGCAGCATCCCATATTGTGTGCCACAGAGTATCTATTCTGTAACATGACCTCCTGTGGGTGAAGAGATGACTGTGTCAAAAGAGTGATGTGGTATGCGGCAGGTGACACTGCTTTCTTGAGAAACGTGTATCTATCAGCTTTTCTTTTCTTTCTAAAATAAATTTATTTATTTATTTATTTTACACTCCATATTTTATTCCCACCTCCCCCCCATCCACCCTCCTACTGCTCCATGTCCCATACCTCCTCCCCAACCCCCTGTCTCCACATGGATGTCCCCACCCCCACCCCACCTGACCTCTAAACTCCCTGGGGCCTCCAGTCTCTTGAGGGTTAGGTGCATCATCTCTGAATGAACACAGACCTGGAAGTCCTCTACTGTATGTGTGTTGGAGGCCTCATATCAGCTGGTGTATGCTGCTTGGTTGGTGGTCCAGTGTTTGAGAGATCTCGAGGGGTCCATATTAATCGAGACTGCTGGTCGTCCTACAGGGTTGCCCTCCTCCACAGGTTCTGTCTTTCCCTAATTCAACAACAGGGGTCAGCTGCTTCTGTCAGTTGGTTGGGTGCAAATATCTGCCTCTGATTCTTTCAGTTGCTTGCTGGGTCCTGCGGAGTGCGACCATGCTAGGTCCCTTTTTTGTGAGTGCTCCATAGCCTCAGTAATAGTGTCAGGCCTTGGGACCTCCCCTTGATCTGGATCCCTCTTTGAGCCTGTCGCTGGACCTTCTTTTCCTCAGACTCCTCTCCATTTCCATCCCTGTAATTCTTTCAGAAAGGAACAATTATGGGTCAGAGTTGTGACTGTGGGATGGCCCCCCCCCCACTTTATTTGATGCCCTGTCTTTAAAGTCTAGGCTCACAGATAAAAATATATCAGCTTTTCAATACTCAATGAAAACAATTTTTAAACTCAACATTTCTCAAACTGTGTGATGATTGATCCTCCACAACCCTCTCCTAACGTTGCTTGATTAATGCTAATCCAATACACAAGGGCATTGTGACAGATGGCTTCAGCTCGGTGGATTCTCAGCTTGTTTGTAAATATTGAAACAAGTGTAGATAAACCCACAGTTGAACAGCAAGTACTAACAGAACTGCATCTAACACCCAGGTTCCTGGATGTATTCAAGAGATGCACTTACAGAACTTCTCCAAGGCCAGGTCACATGACTCGGAGACCGTCACTGGGGCAGGGAAGGAGCTACAAGAGAGCTCGGAAGTAGTTTTGATAGCGAGACCGAATTGGGAAGCACTTGAGGCAAAACGCTGGCGTTGCACACAATATTACTAATGTGCAATAATAACTGGATAATGTGGAAGTCTCGGTGTTGACCATCCGATGCCCACGCAGAGTCGGCTCCGGGTGCCAGCTCCTCCGCTTCCTTCCGCCCGCTAGTTCTCCACTTCTGTTCCCTAATCTATAAACGAACATTCTAGCGGTCCCTATCTCACAAGACATGCGAGCGCTGAATGAGCTACTTCATATAAACTTGAATTTGTGCATAATCTTTCAATAGGTATCTTCAGTTGCTAATTTATTGCTTATTATTTAACTAAGGAACCACCATAAGAGACTTCGTTGTAAAACGCCAGGCTCTCCGCATGAGGACCTGTGCTGAACATACGCGTTTTAAAATCCTCTTGAATACCCCATAGTCATTTTGGCTACTCCTTGCTGGAGTGCAACTCGACATTATTGTCTAGAGTCGCTCAGTGTCAGGCCCTTACGCGTCTGAATGCACTGAGAGGCAAATGTGTCCTGTATGAGCACACCACTCACCACTCGCAAAGAGCAAGCGTCAACTCGAGGATGTGGGGTGCAGTTGGAAAAGCGAACACGTTGGCCGGCTTTGATCCTGCTCCTTCTCGCCCCTGTCCTCTTCCATCTGTGATCAAACCCAGTCCCTGCTGCTGAACCGCATTCCCACCCCATAACATTCATTTCTCTTTCACTTTTTGTATCTGTGTCATGCATGTCAATGTCGTGTGTGTAGCTGTGTGTACACACGTGTGTGGGGTGTGTTTCCACATGTGTGAGTGAACATATGGAGGCCAATGCCAGTGTAAGTTATCGCCCTCCGTCAATCTCCACGGGGTTTTCAGTATAAAACCATGATTATCTTAAAGGTTTAAAGTCTGTTTTTTAAACCTTTTAAAATTTCTGTCTTACTTTTATAATTTTAAATTAATTTTTAATTTTAAACATTAAAAATGGAAAAATTAAGGTGAACTTTAGCTCATTGAAGAATTAACATTTAAGGGGAGAACTATTTTATCATGTAAAAAATTTTCTTATTCCTATATGTATTTGAAAATTAGAGGTGGCACATGCCTTTGATTCCAGCACTTGGGAGGCAGAGACAGGCGGATCTCTGAGTTCGAGGCCAGCCTGGTCTACAAAGTGAGTTCCAGGACAGCTAGGGCTACACAGAGAAAACCCTGTCTCAAAAAACCAAAAAAAAAATTTTTCCCCATGAGTATAGCATTTATATTATTTACATTCCCCCTTCCTCTCCCTTCTTCCATTTTCCCCTAAGCGCTCTCAAATTTGTGCCTTCTTATTCTTTAATTATTGTTGTTACACACACACATTTATAAATACAACCTGCTGAGTCCTTTCGTATCACATTAGGTTTTGAGTCTGGGTCTTTGTTTCAACCTGGAATTTGCTAATTGTCTAGGGTAGCTGGCCACAGGTTCTGAGGATCTGCCTAGCTTTGCCCACACTTCTCCCAGGGTACCATAGTTCCAGACATGTGCCATATCCCTGGATTTACCTGGGTGCTAAGGATCCAAACTCAGGTGGGCACTTTATCCAACTTCCAGTCCAAATTCTTTTTTTTTCAATTTTTTATTAGATATTTTCTTCATTTACATTTCAAATGCTATCCTGAAAATCCCCTATACCTGCCCCCTGCCCTGCTTTCCTACCCACTCACTCCCACTTCTTGGTCCTGGCATTCCCCTGTACTGGGGCATATAAAGTTTGCAAGATCAAGGGGCCTCTCTTCCCAATGATGGCCAATGATAGGCCATCTTCTGCTACATATGCAGCTAGAAACACAAGCTCTGGGGGTACTGGTTAGTTCATATTGTTGTTCCACCTATAGGGTTGCAGACCCCTTCAGCTCCTTGGGTACTTTCTCTAGCTCCTCCATTGGGGTCCCTGTGTTCCATCCAATAGATGACTGTGAGCATCCACTTCTGTATTTGCCAGGCACTGGCATAGCCTCACACAAGACAGCTATATCAGGGTACATTCAGCAAAATCTTGCTGGCATATGCAATAGTGTCTGCATTTGGTGGTTGATTATGGGATGGATCCCTGGGTGGGGTAGTCTCTGGATGGTCCATCTTTTTGTCTTAGCTCCAAACTTTGTCTCTGTAACTCCTATGGGTATTTTGTTCCCTATTCTAAGGAGGAATGAAGTATCCACACGTTGGTCTTCCTTCTTCTTGATTTTCTTGTGTTTTGCAAACTGTATCTTGGATATTCTAAGTTTCTGGGCTAATATCACCAGTCCAAATTCTTAACTTGTGAAGCACATCATTGTTAGGGGGAGCATATATGCAGCCCTAACACCACTGTCAACAATCTAACCATCTTTGTCTTAACCTACTATGATCTACACTGTGGCTACTACTGCTCTTGTTATTGTGAGCGCCAGAGCTAGGGCCATCACTGCAGGTAGAGCTGACAAGCCTGCCAATAGTTGTGGCTGCCCACCTAAAACACCAGGAAAAGTACCAGAGTGTATATGTTCATGCTGGTCTAACGCTGTAGCCCAGAGCTGTCTTTACTTCCATTTTGTGGAGGCCCTTTGCTCTGGGAAGCATTTGTGAGAGGTTCATTATACATTGTGTGGCAGTAGCTTTGGCCAATGGAGGGGCCTGGTAGAGTGATGCAAACTCTACTCTAAAAGGTTAGGGACTGTGTCTTCCTTCTCATCTCTGTCTATCTAAATGAAGTGAATAATAGATATGGAACAATTTTAATTAAATGAACAAGTGATGAAGCACTCCCTGAGTCAGTGAACTTCTGTGGCTTCGATAGTGATCCGTTGTGTAGTTGGTGTAGATAGGCATTATAAATGGTTTCTATTGTACACATGACCCCGGTTAATTAAAGGGGCAGAGCAGAGGCAGAGAGGAAGAAAGGCAGAGATACAGAGAGGCAGCGGAGAGAGGTAGAGAGGCAGAGAGGCAGAGAACAGAGAGGCAGAAGCATTGGCTGTGTAAAGCCTTTGTGTAGTA
The DNA here is from genome assembly GCF_978045245.1 of Mus caroli. NCBI lineage: Eukaryota > Metazoa > Chordata > Mammalia > Rodentia > Muridae > Mus > Mus caroli. The sequence goes on from NW_028227271.1 coordinate 9,837,851, forward strand.
CTAGCCTCTTTGAGTGTAGAAGAAGAGGCTCTGAAGTTGGGGTGGAGAAATACATATTATTGTTTATAATTGTATATTTGTATTTCATATGTTATAATATATTACTATCATGCCTTAGCCATAAAGCACAGACTGAGGTTAGGCAGGGCCTCACAGCCTTAAGTTCTCCAGTCTTGAAGACCAGAGAATCAGCTTGTGTTGTAAGACCTCTGCCATTACTATTCATGTGACTCGAGATGAATCTCCTGGACCCTGGACTGCATCTGTGCTAAATGAACTGTAGACATGTTCACAATTGGAGACAGATAAGACTTCGGGAGAAGATATTAAGTAAAATGACAGAGATAGGAGAGCTCACATATTTGCATAGGATGCTGTGGTTATAAATAAATAGATTCTGATCTTGAAAGAAGTGGAGAGGCTTTTTTCTCTCAGTCATCTATGTCAGTAATTCCCATACTCGAATGCATTTACACACTTGGTGATTTTAATGAAAGTGCAGAATATATATATATATATATATATACTGATGTTGAGCCATAGATGGGTATAGGTAGCTAGTTCTCAATCCCAGCTTTATATGAGGATTATTTAATCCCTGTGAATTTTCAAGGATGCTGGTGTGTCTTTTGACCCCCCGAGATTCTGATGTACATTAATCACATCAGATGGGACACGAGGGATGGGATGAGGCCCAGGTTTTTGATAAAGGTTCTCTAAGAGACTCTAGTGTGTAGCCGCACCAGAGAATGGATACTCTGGGTTGTTTCTACTTTGCTGCGGAAAGGCAACGTCATCTTTTGGTGTCTACTTGCAGGTTGCTGCAATCTACAAGGATTCCAGCATTGGGAACCTTATCAATATAGTGATTGTGAAGTTAGTTGTAATTCACAGTGAGCAGGTAAGAAGCAGGGCACAGTGAAGGCTGTGCATTATCATTGGCTTTTGGTGGGGCTAGCTGTCAACGGTCTTACTTGAAATGGGGTCTTTTAAAATGTGCTTTAAAATGTAATTTGAATAGTATATGGTGATTTCCTGCTTTAAATCCTAGCAATTGGAATGCAGAGGAGAAAGATCACTGTAAATTCAAGGCTAGCCTGGTCTACAGGAAACTTCCCCAGTTCCCCAGTGCTATACAGTTTAGACCCTGTCTCAAAAAAGGTGGTGGAAATAAAATGAAGAATATATATAATGAAGAATATATATATATATATATATATATATATATATATATATGAATGAAATAACACACATGAATCAACAGTTTAAAAATCCAAAATGAAAACATCCACTCCCTTTTATTATCATACTGTTGAAGAACTTAAAATACATTATTTTTTTTTTTTACAGTTGGGACTTTTGATCCTGAATATACTAGATTATGATGTCAGATCATTCTTTTTTATCACAGTGCTAAAATGCATCTAATTAAAACTAAGAGCAAAGCTGACGCTGCTCTTCAGGCACCTGTAAAACTGGAGTTTGATAAACTGAGTTCTAATGGACCTGGGGGGAAGGTTTGCCATTATGTTGGGTTGTTGACTGTTTACACAGGAAGGACCAGTGATCAGTTTTAACGCAGCCACCACGTTACGCAACTTTTGCTTATGGCAACAGAGTCAGAATGTCCCGGATGATGCTCACCCCTCCCATCATGACACTGCTGTCCTCATCACTAGGTATGGCTTTTGAACCCATCTTTCTGCAGAGTGATTTTCTACTCTTGTCTTTGCATGAGAACTGGTAGAGTTTGGTTACCTTGACTCTATGTCGCTGAAACATGGAAGCCCCGAGAGCTCTCAGAATGAAAGAACCGACTCTTCTTTCAGACTGGAATTGTGGGAAATCCCTCAGGAAACCATCAGTGTCCGGATGAGTTGCTGTAGTCTAAATAAAATGCAGTCCTTGGTCTTGTTAGAGACAGAGTGGGAGCATTAGAAGCAATATGTGGAAACTGACATACATGTAGCACTGAGGGCCATTTTTACTCATTTGCTTTTCTCTGTGTATCTGTCTGTCATCTTTTGTCATCTGTCTGTCTGGTCTTGATTCCTAGGCCTTCCCATAATTTTCAGGTTTCCCTCTCTAGGAGCAAGTTCCATTGTCAAAAAAACATTCCCATCTTCTCAGAGCCATCATTCAGTGCTAGTTCACACCTGTTGGGACGACACTTCAAACAGGGGGAGGTGTAGTATTTGTTGTTTGGCTCGATGGTTTACTGATGAAATCCTTCACTTTGGGGCCAATCTCAAGGGAAGGTGAGCTTTCCAGAACCTTGAAATAGAAGTCTGTTCTATTAGTCTTTTAAAAGAAGGTAGGGTTGTCTTAATTTTTACACACCATTATGGTCTATGATTCGGGCCTGCACTGTTGCTGAAATCAAGTGCAGAGGTTCACAGTGAAGGATTTAAGACAGGAAGGAGAAAGAGCAGGGAGCAGAGATGCAGAAGAGAGATGAGCAGCAGGTGAGTGGGGGCACTGCTCAGCTACCCAAGAGACTCACAGATGCAGAGGCCAAATGGGAAACCTGCCATCTGAGAGCCTCCATGTTTCACACAACTACTGGTGTTATCACCAGAGGGCACGCTGAGGCTGTGAGAGCGACCTCATCTTCACGGTATGAACTTGGCGAGCATCTCTTGCCCACCGAGACAGGCCCATGTGTGAGGCACCAGTAACTTTAAAGGCTTTGAGCACTGTGGGATCGAGGCTGATTGCTGATGGTCTTGGCAGAGTTAAGGCTTTATTTTTTGTGTTGACTTACTGCAACCATGCTTTCCAAAAATGTCTCAAAATACAATCTTTTATTTTAAGGGAAGACATTTGCGGAGCTAAAGAGAAATGCGACACGTTAGGTAAGTTCTTCCATCCATGAAACTTAGCTCATTGACTATTTGGTGAACTATAAATAAAAAAGTATATTTAGAGACTCCCTTTGTCATTTTAATAATTTCGGTGTGTTGTCCTGGTTTTTTTTAAAAAAAAATGTTTCTTGCTTCTCTGATTCTGCCTCTGGGTTTTGTAGAATAACAAGAACTAGTATTTAGTTGTTACCAAGCATCGATTGCTATGCAGAGCATGATATTTAATGTGTTTCTGTGTGTATGAGATAATATTCCGTAGCCCATTTGGAAGCTTAAAGGCTATAGTGGAGAGCCGTGAGCCTGCTACCAGGTCTGACAGCTGGGACGTGGCTGCTCCTAAAGCAGGCCTGTGTTCAGTCCTCATTACATCTCTGCCTTTCCTGATGAGGTAACCTGCACCAAAAATTTTAGTTTTGTCAACTTCTTCCAATTTCTGAAAAGTAGAAACATTAGTTCTATGGTACTTTTCTAAACACAATAGAGTTTGCTTTTACTTTACGAAAAAAAGCCTTATTGGTGTGGTTATGCCTTTTTACTTCTGCATAACAGTTCATGCATATTCATATACTGATGTCCTCTTAGTCAAATCTGAATAATTAATTTTCTCACATTGAATTGTTGGATCAATACCTGTTCTGCTGCATGCTCAACATCCCTAATCTGAAATGCTAGTTTTGTTTTTTAACAATTTCTTTTTTTTAATTTCTTTTTCCAATTATTTATTTATTTATTTATTTATATTAGATATTTTCTTTATTTACATTTCAAATGTTATCCCCTTTCCTGGTTTCCCCTCCAAAAATCCCCTATCCCCCCTTCCCCTTCTCCCCAACCCACCCACTCCCATTCCTGGACCTGGCATTCCCCTATAGTGGGGCATAGAGCCTTCACAGGACCTAGAGCCTCTCCTCTCATTGATGACTGACTAGGCCATCCTCTGCTACATATGCAGCTGGAGCCATGAGTCCATGTGTTTTCTTTGATTGGTGGTTTAGTTCCAAGGAGTTCTGGGGTTACTGGTTAGTTCATATTGATGTTCCTCCTATGGGGCTGCAAACCCCTTCAGCTCCTTGGGTACTTTCTCTAGCTCCTTCATTGGGGACCCTGTGCTCAGTCCAATGGATGGTTATGAGCATCCACCTCTGTATTTGCCAGGTACTGGCAGAGCCCCTAAGGAGACAGCTTTATCAGGCTCCTGTCCGCAAGCTCTTATTGGCATCTGCAATAGTGTCTGGGTTTGGTGGTTGTTTATGGGATGGATCCCCAAGTGGGGAAGTCTCTGGATGGTCGTTCCTTCAGTCTCTGCTCTGAACTTTGTCTCTGTAACTCCTTCCATGGGTATTTTGTTCCCCATTCTATGGAGTACTACATAGCTATTAAAAACAATGAATTTATGAAATTCTTAAGCAAATGGATGGATCTAGAGGATATCATCCTGAGTGAGGTAACCCAATCACAAAAGAACACACATGATATGCACTCACTGATAAGTGGATATTAGCTCAGAAATGCTAGATTTTAATGGTCGTGTTACATTTAAAATGTTTTAGATCTTAAACACTTTTTTAAAAAATCAGACTTTTGTGGAATTCTATGTAAATATTTTTAATTTTGAAAAACTCTGAAACTTGAAGTACCCTGGTCCAGCTGGTTTAGATAGCCATGGGATGTTTAAGCATCCATTTTTGCTCACTCCTTGTTGGTAGAGGTTATCTGCAGATTTCTCAGTCTTTGCCAGTCTAAATGTATTTTAATTTGGTCAATTGCTAAGAAGCTCGAACATGTTTTTCTGTATCCACCAACCACTGATATTTCCTTTTCTACAGAAATGAAGTAACTGCAGGTAACATTGTGCTTTCTACTCCAGCCTCTCTTTCTTTAATTGTAGTTAGGAGAGAGAGACAGAGAGTCAGAGAGACAGAGACAGAGAGACAGATAGAGAGAGAGGGAGGGAGAGAGAGAGGGAAGGAGGGAGGGAGGGAGGGAGGGAGGGAGGGAGGGAGGGAGGGAGGGAGGGAGGGAGGGAGGGAGGGAGGGAGAAGAGAGAGAACACATTCTATGTATAACGTTACAGGTCTGTATGTGATCTCAGGGCTGACCACTTGAAAGGAAATCTGGGTCTTCGTTCCTAAGTAAGGCTATCTCTTCCACTCTCAGAATTCCCCCTCTGCCTGTAGTTTATTGTCTAGGGTTGACGCCTGTGAGTTTCCCTTCTCTAAATTAGCATGTCTAGAGCTCATTATTCAGGTCTCAGGCAGCCATACATGCTGCATGGGTATAGCCCTCTTTGACTTTTCTAGCAGGCACAATCTTGCAGCAAGTTTCCTGTTTCTCTGGCTCTTAGACTCTTCCTGACACCTCTTCTCCAATGTGGAGCCTTAGACGCAGGACTTGTATTGTTCATGTGTTAGTGGGCCTGGGTACCACATGGTCTTTTGTTCTCTGTGTTTTGATCAGTTTTGATTTTCTGCCATGGTCCCTGTCTGTTGCAAAGAGAAGTTTCTTTGAAGAGGGGTGAGACTCAGAGTATCTGGGTGAAAGAACAAATATTTACAGAGTGCACTGAGGAGTATGTCGATTTAGCCCCAGTGGGACAATTGGTTGCTTCTTTGCTTTGGAAGCTTATGTGGCACCTACTGGTACCCAGAAAGCTGCGCTTCAGGCAGGAGGCTTTCAGGTCAGATCCAGCATGGGTCCTCTGGAGAGCATATCTTCAGCTGGAGCTACTTTCTACTTCTGAGAGACAACCAAGGGTGATAGCAATAGCCTACAATGTTTTGGGAGTCTATTGGGCAACCCTGAATAACAGCTCAAAGGAGGCTTCTCATGCTTGGTATTCTTCTCTTCTCTTCTCTTCTCTTCTCTTCTCTTCTCTTCTCTTCTCTTCTCTTCTCTTCTCTTCTCTTCTCTTCTCTTCTCTTCTCTTCTCTTCTCTTCTCTTCTCCCCTCCCCTCCCCTCCCCTCCCCTCCCCTCCCTTCTCTTCTCCCCTCTCCCCTCTCCCCTCTCCCCATCTCCCCTCTCCCCTCTCCCCATCTCCCCTCTCCCCTCTCTTCTTCCTCTCCCTCTCCTCCTTCTCCCTCTCCTCCTCTCCCTCCTCTCCCTCTCCTCTCCCCCTCTCCTCTCCCCCTCTCTCTTTCTCTCTTACTTTCTTTTTGTTAGACCATCTATGGCTCTTGTGGAGGAGGGTGCATTGTCAGTTCAGATGAGAAAATTACACTCGAAGTATATATGTGTTTATGTACACACATGTAAATGTCGTTTTCTTCAAATTTATATATTTACGTCATGTCTGTCTGCACATTAGATATCCCACCTTCCCCCTGTTGGGTAGTCACAGAAACATCTTTTCCTCCAAGTCAGCATTGGGCAAGCTGGAGGACTAGCTAACTTTCTCTAGCACTCTCTCCTAAGCGAATGATTCAGGGGTCAAAGCTTGCCTTTGTTCAGCTGGCCCTACATAGTGTTGTTCAATACTTCATTTCTGTCACTGTGTAGACCTCACACATTAGGTAGGTTTTCTCGTTCAACACTATCCACGGTATAGTTGAGACAGTATCTAGCCTTGACCAGGAGCTAAGCTGGCAGCTAGCAAGTCCCCATAGTCCTCCTGTCTCTGACCCTCACAATACTCAGTTACAGCGCATATAGCCTCAAAGGCCATTTTCTTTTTGTAAAAGTTTTAAACTTTTTAAGATGCCTGCTAGGGATTTGAACTCAGGTCTTGATGCTTGGACAGCAAGCACTTACATCTGAGGGTGCATCTACCCACCTCCAAAACTTGTTTATGTCATTTTCTTTCTTCCTTCGCCCCCGCTGAGTTTAGCCTGTAAAATATTTTTTAGTGTAGGTTATTGATGGCAAATGATCTTTTTCAGTGATTTGCACATTTCCATTTTAATATCTTGCTGTGTCTGAGTTTTAAGTTGACATTTATTTTCTCTGTGTTTATATCAATACTTTACCTTATAACTTACTGTTTAAAATTAGACTCCAGTTGTAGAGTAATTTTAGATTTATTTTTATCTTATGCGCATGCATACTTTGCCTGCATGTATGTATGTGTGCCACATGCATCCTTAGCAGAGGTCAGAGGAGAGTTTTGAATCTCCTAGAACTAAGTTACAGATGGCTGTGAGCTACCATGTAGGTGATAGAATAAAAAACATGTCCTCTGCCAGAGCAGTAGGTGCTCTAAACCACTAAGCTTGCCGCATGTGTGTAATTTAAGATATATATGCACACACACATACACACACACACACACACACACATATCAGATTACTTCAGATTTTGTTGATATGCATTTGTGGCCTTGTAGGGCAACTTTGTAGCCCATTTTCTGATTATGTGAAACATATATTTTCACAAGTCTGTTCCATGAGTAAGATTTTGCAATGTGTACTTTTAAAGATGAACTGTAAAGTTGTGTCATAAAGGAGTCACTGTCATGTTCCAAATCTCAGCTCAGCTCTAAAGGTGACTCTATCTGTTGGCACTAAGCTCTTAGCAGTCTGATACTGCCAACGAAGTCTGAGACATGAGGACAGCTATAGGAAGTGTCTTGCCATTCTTCTGCTTTGACAAAGGAGAAATGCAAAGTGGCAGTTAATTACAAACGTACACGTGGGAGCATAGATCTTAGAAGCGTATTGATTCTCTATTGATCTACACTTTAAGGAAGGATCTTCTGGAGAAGATGTTACCCAAGCAAGGCCTCTCGGCAAGATGTTCACAAAGGGAACAGGTTTTCCTTGGCTGGCTAAAGAGTTTGTTCTCGATATCTTCCCAGCCATAGATTTGTGAATTTAACTTTCATTTCTTTAAACGATCAATAAAACTTTATGACTGTTTGGAGATCGACCTCCATGTAAGGATGATGTTCAGAATTTTAACTTCTATGGATAAAAGGATGCCTAGAAGAAGACATCACACTATATTTGGTCAACACTAATCCTTCAGTGTACAGTGAGAAGGTGCAGACATATGCCAGCTCTTTGAAACGAATCCTCACAGGCGAATGGATGCATGTTAACTAATAAATGTTAAAGGGTGGAATTAGCAGAAACTGTAGTATTGGTTTACACTGAAACTCCCCCAAATCTAAACCGTCAGTGATACTGATGTACAGGTGGAGTCAAGAATATCATAATGAATTGCTGTTATCGTTATTATTATTATTATTAGTCTTCCTTACTGTTTGAACTTGCAGGACTCCACAAGCTGGAGTGGTTATTGTTGACATCCAGCTAGGTCCCACCACTTTCATCGTCCACAGCTTGCTTGTTTGCGTGTCATTCTTGGTACGGGAGATAGAAGATTCTGTTGTATAAACCACCTCCTGCTACCCAGGTAGTTGGGGATTGCTGAGTGTTTGCAGCAGCTCCTCTGTCACAGCCACGCCTCGTCTTAGCTGACATATATGAAAGGGCAAACGCCACGTCAGACACTGACACTTGACTTGTATAAATAGGTGGTATGTGAGTATCCATATACCCCAAGCCTAGTTAAAGGAAAGCCACGCCAGCTTCTTTCTTCTCTTTCTTTGTCTACTGACTGGAACTCTTCATCTTTCATATTACCCACCCTAGAAAGTTCTGTTTTCCCTTCCCCTGGGTTCGCCGTAGAGTATTTGATCATCTTATTATTTTTATTATTATCTTTTTTTTCTTGGCATGAGAGAATCTAAATGTTTAAAAAACATTTCAGTGCAAGCCATTTAGTCTGTTCATTTACCTTCTGGCTTTCAATATTTGTTCACCATTCACAGACAATTTATTTTCAAGTTGTAATTCCACCACCAGTGGGTGGTTTACATCTTGCGTGGCGATTTTGGTGCCGCTTCCCATTTTGATGAAGAACTTGTGTGTGATTTTTTTTTTTTTTTTTTTTTTTAGGCTTAGCAGAGCTAGGCACCCTGTGCGATCCTTCACGGAGCTGCTCCATTAGCGAAGAGAACGGGCTGAGTGCCGCCTTCACCATCGCCCATGAGCTTGGACACGTGTGAGTACCTATCCCTCACCTGAGGAGTGTGCCTTCCGCTTGCAGGCATTCAGCCATGAGCACCAGGATTCCTATGTCAAATATTACCGTGTGATTTTCATCCTTTATTCTTGAAAGGCTACTGTGGTCCTTTGTGATCCACGTTAGGTCAGACAGGGTGTACAAACCAACAGTTCACAGACGTAGAACTTGAATAGTCTTCTATTTCACTCACTGCACTGGTTATATGACAATGACCTTTGGCCTTTATTCCTTGTCATCCTACACATGGCCAGGTACTGTCCACTGTCATTTCGGGGGAGCCTGCAAAGGCTCCTGGTTCTGGAGAACTCCCCAACAGCACATGAAAGACCAGCTCACATCTTGCTCTTTTTGCTCAGAGCCCTCGCACGTGACCTGGTCCATGGGGTTTCTTATTTATCAAAGAACTCTTTTTGAAGATTGTCCACACCTATATGGGGTTCTCTTACTCCTGCTTTAGGAGAGCCCTGTTGGGGTTCTGAGCTCTGAGAGTGGAGGCCATGACTTCCCATGATGTGCTCAGAGCCCCCATGGAAAGTTTGGAAGTCCTATGAACTAGTCTTCTGAGAAATAATGATGAATGTAGCCACAGGGTAGGTCACTACATTCCTTGTTTGTGGCCAGTAAGGAATCGGAGGCCAGAGATGGCTCTTTGTTTGACCAAATTTCCTCTCTGGCCATGACATTAGAATGTCTGTGGGCAGTAATTTGAAAAGAGATAACTTACTTAGAAGGTGCCATTTCAGTTCCCTTTTATTGTCTAGCTCATGGTCACCAGTGGTTAAAGGGGGACAGAGGGATAAGGCAGAATGAGGGAGACCTTCAGATTGTTGAAATCTTGCAGTGGTACTTCAGAAACACTCTTGCTGGTCCCTAAAGCTGCCGACCTATACACTGCACAGTGTTGTGTTCACTAGATAGGCCTTCTCCTCAAGTAACCTCAGGGTATCTCAAATGTGGGTGGAAAGTAAGGGTGATTTCCATCCACATCTGAGTCTGTGAAGCCTAGTACATCACCTGTTTCTGTCCTGATAGTTCTTGAATCACTGCTCTCAGTGTTAATATTTGTGTGTCATTGGGCGTGGTTTTATTACTATGGTCTGTCCATCAGGGCATCTGCTGATACGTAGTTGGTATGTAGAGTGACACTGACCTGGGGATCAATGATACTGCAGAACCAGACAATGGTCTCGAATTAACATGGTGACCCCTTACCAAATGTACACACCCACCTCCTAGATCTTCACCGTGAAACAGGCAGATATGTTTTTGTGAATATTAGGCTCCTATCCTGAGGTAGATGGGGACAAATTCCAAATAACTTTATTGTTTAGATTTTGATGACAAATAAGAAAGATATGAGACTAATCCAAGACACAATCTAGTGCTTATCAGAAACCATAACTCTAAACATCGAATTTCATCTTGTGTAAAGTCCCAGAGTATAAAACCCAACGTAACTAGATTTGTCTGTATTGATATTGTATAGCTGTAGAAACACAAGGGGGGTTCTTATTAATTAGCGTTGTGATCATTTTTGGTCGTCTTAGGTGCTTGCTTTCGCTTTCAGGTTTAATGTGCCACACGACGACAGCTTTAAATGTAAAGAAGCCGGAATTAAAGATCAGTATCACGTCATGGCCCCGACTCTAAACTACCACACGAGTCCTTGGACCTGGTCAGCATGCAGTCAGAAGCACATCACAGACTTTCTAGAGTGAGTCTGGGTTCCTGTGACTTCGGTTGCTAGGTGACCGCTTTCTACATCATCAGACTTCACAGCCCCGTGTCCTTTTAGAGTGGTCCAATAGCGGGCCCGTTTTTTCATTATCAGTATATAGATAAATGTCTGAAAACAAAAAGATATGGGTCAGCAAGATGGCCCAGTGGGTTAAGTCACTTGCCTGATGACTGTAGTTCAGTCCCTGGAACCCACATGGTGGAAAGAGAGGACAGAATCCTGCCAAATTGTCCTCTGACCTCCAATATGTGTGCAGTGGCAAGGGCGCTCCACACAATAAATAAATGCATAAAGAATTTGTAAAGACAAGGATTTGTATTTAATATCTCACTTGACATTTTTGTATTACAGTTCAGGCATATAGATATGTGTTTTGTTTTGTTTGATTTGGATATTTTCTTGTGCTGAAAACTGTTTGTGGAGTGACTTAATGACAGTCAGGACCCACTTGTGCATAGTTTAATTTTGGGGGTGTTACTAAGTAGTATTTTGAGGGCTACTGTGTGTCAGAAGTTTAAGGTGTCCCCTCAAGACTGAGACTAGCTGAGTTCCAAAGAAGTCTGCTTTTGCCGCCAGAGAGGAGTCTCTGCCTGACCTGCTCTTCTAGGACTCTCAGAGAAAAGGAAAGCTCGCATTCCTAGCCCGTCTTTCCTTTCTGCTAATTTTCTTTGCTTTCTAATTTATGTCATTAAAATTGCGTTTCCACCGTGGTCACTAAGATCTACGAAGCTCTCGTCATAACACGTCTGTGCACAAATCCAATTCTTCTTCATTTCCTCTCTAGTTTATATTCTCAAAGTAACATCGTTAGCATTTTGCAGTTACCCCTCTAGACGGAAAGGATGGAAAGGAATAGAACCATTGCTTTCTAATGGCTTCTCATAAATGAACCACCATCTGACATCTGATCCATCATTGGCCGGAGCATCATAGTGCAGCACATGACTGCATTCTAATAGCGAGCTGTGAGAGAGATATCACCCTTTCAGCGTGTGGAAGATGAGAGCTAGCTTAGGCAGGTTAAAGAACTTGTTCATTAGTACGTTTCCTGTCTCACGAAGGGACTTAAATGTAAGCAAGCCCCCAGAGTCAGGGAGCTTAACTCTGCGCTGCTTACTCCCCGAGTAAAGTAGAGAAGTATTCAAGCTTTTGAAGAGCCCTTTACGTTGTCGCCGTTTAGAACAAGAAACATAACACTACTTCCTTTATTTTTAAACGTCCACCGTTTGGACGAGACATCTGAGGCTCAAGGGTCCTGGAAGCGTAATGTTAATTATGTCTTGGTAACTTGTCACTAAACAGTTGTTGTGCTCAGGGCTGGAGATGGATTCCAGGTTCCCACAAATGCTGTGTAGATGCTGTGCCATTGGGCTCCAACCCTAGGCACCCCCCCATGCCTCTGCAGCTTCTAAGTATACGTGGGGTTCCAAACAAGCACTGGCCACACCCATGACATTTCAACTGCTCATCCCGAGTGAGGATCCAGTGCAAACAGACACAGTGAAACTGATGTCGTCATTGTGTGCAAGAATGTTTGCTTTGCCGATGTGGCTAGAGCTTGTTTGTTTTTTGTTTTTGTTTTTGTTTTAGATCATGAGAAGGTGAGAATGTTGTCTTTGAGAGTAAGGAACACCAGGAACCTGGTGGAGATGCTACCATGTGTGCAAGCCGTGTGTACACGTGTATTTACGCTGTCCTGTTTTCTGTCTTTGGCCCAGCACTGGTCATGGAGAATGCCTTCTCGACAAACCCAATGGGAGAACATATGACCTGTCTCCACAGCTTCCGGGCTCCGTGTACGATGGAAACAGGCAGTGTGAGCTCATGTTTGGCCCTGGATCACAAGTGTGTCCTTACTTGGTAGGAGAAACTCTACCTGTTTCTTTGAAAAAAAAAAAACTACCTGGAAGTTATAGCGAGAATGTACTTCAAAATATGCATTTATTCTTGAATGGAAGATGGATTAGGTGGTGTTTCCTAGAAAGGACCCCAAACAATGAAAACCAAAACTAATGGTGTGCTCAGTGTTATGCTAGCTACTTCCAAATAAATATTGCTCACCCCCACAGATTTCTTTCTATTCAGAAGGTATAGCCACAGCATAGCTATATGACATAAAATTTTAAAATGTTGAAATACTTGTGTGTGGGGGGGGAGGTTAAAATATTGGGGTTTGTTTGTTTGTTTTTAGTATTGAGTCATTTTAAAGGGCCTCACAAATATAATAGATTTAGTGCCTTTTTAAAGATGTATTTTATTTTTAATTATGTGTTTGTGGGCACGTCTGTGGGGCTATGTGTATGCAATGTAAGCACAATGCCCACAGAGACCAGAAGAGGATGTTGGATGCCCTGGGGCTGGTGTTACAGGAGGTATGGACTGCCTGGTGTGGGTGCTGGGAACTGAACTCAGTTCCACTAAAAGAGGAGCCGTAATTGCTTGGAACCCCCTGCCATCTTTCCAGCCTTCCATGTCTGTTACACAGATGTAAACACAAAGGAATTAGATCTTCAGTTTTCATCAAAGTATTCTTCACAATTTATTTTGGGGAAATTTTTCTAGGTCACCCACTTTCACTTTCCATGACAAAAAAACACATCAGATATGATACCCCTCAATATCAGATCTAGAGCCATCTTGATTCTCTCTGATGCGGGAGTAAAGTTGGGGTGTGACGTACAGATCATGTCGGTCCTGTGCTGCATGCAAGCTTCGCTTTCCCAAGCAGAACAGACCTTGCACTTTTTTCACTTCTCTGCATGAACTTGCCAGTTGCATTCTACTTTAACGGAGACTCAGGACCTCTGGGCCCAGGAATATAGACTTAATATTCTTAAATAAATGTACACACATTGAGAGGCCCCCAGTCTGAAAACCCAGAATCTGAAATGCTATGAATCTGGAAGCTTTGGGAACGCCAGTGTGCTAGCACAGATGAAAACTTCCCATGTGACCTCATGCCACAGGTCACTAGGAAAAACACTAGGGAAGCTGCCTGCTTCCAGATCTGCATGTGTCTGTAAAACACAAGTGAGTTTTGGGCTTGGGCTTGGATCTCAATGCCAGGGTAACTCGCTTGTCATATTTATTTAAAATATTACAAAGTATAAACAAATTAATACCTGAAAACTTCTGATTTTGGTCATTTCAGATTCTGGCTGATACTCTTGCACCACCAGTGAACAGTTCAGAATCATCACCCAGAGCTGCATTCCTTCACGCGTGGGTTGTGACCCTAGACAGTCCGCAGATATTTACATCATGACTCATAACACTAGTAAAATTCCAGTTATAAAGTAACAACAAAAATAATTTTATGGTTGGGGGCCACCATAACACGAGGAACTATCTTAAAAAGTCACATTAGGATATCAACATGTGGACACACAAGGGGTTGTGTGTCCTAGCCAGCCTGCTTATCAGATATTTACATTACGACTCATAATAGTCACAAAATCACAGTTATGAAGTAGGTACAAAAATAATTTTATGGTTGGGGGTCAGCACAACATGAGGAACTATGTTTAAAAGTCACAACATTAGGAAGGTTGAGAACCACTGGCATAGAGGCTACCACACAATTGATGCTTAGTGAATGTCACTTAACAGCAAGAGTGTAGAGCTGTAAAGCCCATCCCACACAGTGACTAATACACTTAAGGCCTCAAATTTATAGTCACAGATCTGAATAAACTTAAATGTCCATCATGAGTCTGTCACCTTAGCATTTTATTGTAATGGCTGTGTTTCTTTCTTCTGGGCTGCTTTTAAACACCAGATAAACTGTGCATTTAAGTTCAGAAATACAGGGATTATCTTGGGCACCACCCCTACGACTGGAGTTTTCTTGCATTTGTTCAGAAATTGTAAATATGCACCATGCTTCACAGACTCAGGAGTATTGATACTTTTCACAGTATTCCCATGAATGGCACTCATACACTGTGCCGTTGTGCCAGGCAGGGAACCTATGGATGAATTTCAACAACAAAAAAAAAAACAACAACAACAATGCCCTCTCCAGAAAAAAAAATGTCTTGCAAAGAAAGGAAGCACATTCAAATAACTGAATATTTCCTTGACTCATTCCTCTCATCGTTTGATACACTAGTAAAATTTCAGATGGTTCTCAAATCAAACGCTGCCCTCCTTGTAGCCGAGAACCTCGGCATTGGCTGACTCTGTCTAGCTCTAGCCATGAGCCAGGGAACAGATCACATGGCTTTGTGACGCAGAGACCTTGTGTGTCCGAGTGTTGATATCTACTCTGGCTTGCCCGCCTGTGATTACTCTACAGAAGCAGTGTCGGCGTCTGTGGTGCACGAGTGCAGAAGGCGTCCACAAGGGCTGTCGCACACAGCACATGCCGCTGGCAGATGGGACGAGCTGTGGTCCTGGGATGGTAGGTTTCTCAAAGGGTGAGTCTTGTATCCAGAGCTTCTGGAATGAACGTCTGTTCGTTTCTGCATTTCTGCATTTCTGCATTTCTCATTGTTTGCTGTCACCTGTTGCTCAGCTAGTTGAGGTGATTGTATTGCTGGAAATAGTATAGTGTCAGCTGAAGTAAATATCTAATTTTAACTTTGTTATTAACACTAGTAGATGGAGTTTATGTTTTATATAGTTATATAAGTAATTGCATGGACATACATGTTGTATTTTTATGATTATGATAAAAACAAATCTCAGAATGTTAGTATGTCCCCAGGCCCCAATGATATAGATGTTTTCATTGCATATATTTTCTTTCTTAAACTTTAATTGAATGTAATTGAATGTGATAAATGGCTTTCTCCAATCTACGTTTCATCTATAAGTGAAGCACATTGTGGTATAGTTTGAAGTGATGTAGTGTGACACCCACAGCTGTATTCTTTCTCGGGATTGTTTTCATTGTCTGCTGTCTTTGCTGGGTCCCTGTGGGTTCTTGAATTGTTCTTCTCTAGTTCTGTAAAGAATTTTGATGGGGATTGCACTAACTAGGTAGATTCATTTTGATAACATAGCCTTTCTCATGATATTAAGTCTGCCAATCCAGTGGCAGGGAAGGTCTTTCCATTGTCTACTGCTGTCTGTGGTTTACTTCCTTAAGATCCTGGCCGCTTTCATTGCAGGGATTGTTCATCTCCTCAGTTATATTTATTCATATATTTGGTGTGTGTGTGTGTGTGGTCTGTACATGTGTATATGCTTGATTTTATATATACACACACACATATATGCATGTAACACACACACATATATATGTAACATATGTATGTAACACACACATATGTATGTAACAGTTGTGATGACCACTGCATTATGAAAAACACTGCGTTGGAGCTAGTATGAATAGGATAAACACTTTTCATTTTAATCCCAAATATTCTTTTTTTTTTTTGCCTTTCCAATGAGAACCTGAATTTCAAAAGCAAAGAGAAAGAATTCCGTTCTTTTTTGCATCCCACCAACCTCAGGTACCCAGCAGATAGAGACTATTTATTCCAAGCTGGTGTTAAATGCAGCCTCACTCCTGAGTTGTCCTTGGCTTTAGATAATGTACAGATCTTCTCCTGCCCATCTTCACACTGCTGTTGCAGTGACCGTGATGTTTTAACTACAGATACACAAGCCATTCCTGTGTGTGTGCTTCTTCTGTTCCTAGCACTGCCACCGTGGGCTGTGTGTGACCAGGGACATGGAGACCCGTCCTGTGGATGGCGAGTGGGGACCTTGGGGACCTTACAGCTCATGTTCAAGGACATGCGGAGGTGGAATCAAGAGCACAGCCCGGCTTTGTGACCGGCCCGAGTACGTCTTCTTATTCACTGTAAATTAAGATTGCCCCCAAGCACCAGAAAGTCAGTCGCTTCCGCTCACTTCTGGAGCTGGGGGTCAGTCTGTGAGTTTCAGAAATTCGGAATCCGCCTGGAAGAATTTCATTTGTAGGTTCAGAGTTTTAAAAATCTAAATTTCTCAGTTAGAATGGAGACAGCTATTTTCTTCATGCCCTGTTTTCTGCTTCAGTGTGAGTTTAAGAAGTGAAAGTAAATGGTGAGTCTGTGGTGGCACCTTCATTTTATCGTGTTGCCAACGGAACAGCCGAGATCTTCCTCTCGCACTGGGCTCTCTTGCCCATGTATGTATTCAGTTGCTAGCTCTCTACTGTTCTGTAACCTGATGTCCCTCCTTTCCCTTCTCTGCTCCTCTTCCGGATGCATCACAGTCTTCGCCAAGTAAGTGCTGAAGCATCTCTCTCCACCCAATTCCAGAGCATGCCGAGAGCCCGGGAAGATCTTAAATGTTTCCATTTTGTAGAGAGTAATTCATGAGCCAGGCGGCACTCGGAATGCTCATGTCAGTGAGCATTGTGAATGCACGGGAATACAATACACTCTGAGTAAACATGCGTTGGAATGTTGGGCCGGGTAAATTATATATCATCCTTACCCTCAAAACATCTGGGGTTTATTTGCTGTTGACACAGTGACAAGCATTATGTGTGTTCCACTCAAGCTGGATGGCCATGGGTGTGCTTCTCTTGTTACCCAGGGTGTTCTCTGTTGTCTCCGTCCATCTAGACATCATTCTTTAGTCCCACCATTAATTCTTATTAATGTGGTCAGAACTGAGGCTCATTTCTGGTGTCCAGGTCTGGGTCTCTGGTCTACAATGTGTGTGTGTATTATTTTTATGATTCATATTCCAAAAAATTGCTTAAAACGCTGTTGTATATTTCTTTTTTTTTATTAATCATTTTATTCATTTACATTTCAAATGATATACCCCTTCCCAGCTACCCCTCCACAAACCCCCTGTTCCATCCCTCCTCTCCCCCATCCCCTTTGCCTCTATGAAGGTGGTCCCCCACCTACCCACTCCCACCTCACTATCCTGGCATTCCCCTGTACTGGGGCATCGAGCCTCCACAGGACCAAAGGCCTCCTCTCCCATTGATGTCAGATAAGGCCATCCTCTGCTACATATGTGGCTGGAGCTATGGGTCCCTCCATGTGTATTCTTTGGTTAGTGGTTTAGTCTCTGGGAGCTCTGGGTGGTCCAGTTAGTTGATATTATTGCTCTTCCCATGGGATTGCAATCCCCTTCAGCTCCTTCAGTCCTTTCCCCTAGCTCTTTCATGGTGGTCCCCAGGCTCAGTCTGAAGGTTGGCTGTGAGTATCTTTATTGGTCAGGCGCTGGTAGAACTTCCCAGGGAACAGCCATACCAGGCTCCTGTCAGCAAGCACTTCTTATTTTAGCATATAAGTGTTTGAAGAACATCTGTGGCCTTTCTGGTCCTGGCAGAGAATGGGGCAATTGTGGATATAAATGACCGCAGTACCGTCTTACTGATGTGTTTTAAAATGTAATGAATTTGACTAGGCCACGAAACGGAGGAAGGTACTGTGTGGGCCGCAGGATGAAATTTCGATCATGTAATACTGATTCATGTCCAAAAGGCAAGCGAGACTTCCGAGAAAAGCAATGCTCCGACTTCGACGGTAAACATTTCGACATCAACGGCCTCCCCCCCAATGTGAGGTGGCTTCCGAAGTACAGCGGGAGTGAGTAACGCCATTGCTCTGATACGAAAGCCTTCTGCTGTAGAGAAATGCAGATCTTCGCCGTTCTGCATCCAAAATGCGACTCTTCCCCTTTGCAGTTGCCGTAAAAGATCGCTGTAAACTCTATTGCCGGGTCGCTGGGACTACCAGCTTCTACCAGCTGAAGGACAGAGTTGCTGATGGGACACCCTGTGGGACGGAAACTAATGACATCTGTGTCCAGGGCCTCTGTCGGGTAAGTAAACCTTGTGTTTCTATTCAAGAACAACGTGTGTTTCTTCTACTTCTGTGACCGGTGTTGTCTCTGTTTCTTCAGAATTTGTTCTTGGGGATGCCATTAAAGTAGTCTTTGATATCATGCTGTCTCTAGGATTATGGTTAGCTTTATTATGAAGTAACTCACCTATACTCTAGGGCTCAGGAGGCTAAGGAGGGCTAGACTGGTCTAGATAACTGCTATATCCCACCTCAAAAACAAAACAAAAGCAGTCTAAAGTGCGCTCGGATGGCTGCTTTTGTTTCACTAAGTGTTTTTATCATTGGTGTGAAGAAGAGGTCCGTTTCTTTTAAAGGTAGGGAGAGAGTGGACTGGGGCATGGCAAGTGCTTTTGCCCCTTCAGATGTGGCCTCCTGTGGTGACACGTCACCCACATCCCCTCCCTCTCTAGGGCTGTGTCCCTCAGTTCTCCTTCTGTTCAACCAGCAGTGACTGAGTAGATGTCAGGTGCCGTTCACATCAAAGAGAAGATCTTAGCAGTGTGAGGCAGTGAGGACCCAGAGGCCCTGAAGCCGCACGCCTTATTTAAACAAGCAACACAGCTAACATAGCCAAGTGAAACGAAACAGAATATGACCGGGTGGCCCGAACCCCCACATGTATTTGACTTTCATGAGATATACAGATAAACCTTCATTGTGGGAATATTCTCATTATGTATTTAAAAACTCCATTGTAGAAATATTCGCCTTATGTGTTTAAAAAAAAATCCATGTGTCAGGGTGATGGGAAAGCTGCCAAGTCTAGTAACTTCAGCTCTGTCCCTGGAGCCCAGGAGATAGAAGGAGAGACCCAACTCCCACAGACCATGCTTGCACACACCCTGCCCCACCACCCCATTCATTAAATACATAAACGAAAAGACAAGCCCTGTGCCACATCAACTTTTCTCTTCAGGTCACTCAGTTTAGAGGTTTAGAGCCATAATTTTTTTTTAAGTAATACAACCAACATCTTTTGTTGAGTCTTCTATTGCATTGCTAATGTGTCTGTTTGAATTATCTTTCTTTAAAGAGTGGCTTTCTTCTTAAGAACGTTTCATGTGTGTCAGTGTTTTTACCCGCTTGTATGTATGTATGTGCACCACATGCATGCAGTGCCTACAGAAGCCAGAAGAGGGCACCAGATCCCCCTTGAACTGGAGTTTCAGATGGTTATGAGCTGTTGGGTGGATGCTGGGAATAGAGCTCAGGTCTTCTGGGAGAGCAGCCAGCACTCTTACCTGCTGAGCCATCTCACCAGCCCTGAATTATTGTTTTCAAATGGTTGTGGAATACGGGAATCATTGTCTGTCCCAGTGAAGAACTCAAGGTATCTCCTGAGGATGTTGATTCAGAGAATTCTGTAAGCCCTTTGAAGCGCACTGATTTTCAGATCCTGGAAACACAGCTACTCCTGTGTTTCTTGGCAGACAGAGAGGCTCCTGTTGTACCAGAGTCCTGATTGTTACAACTACATCCAATAATATACACAATAATATACACAATAATAATATATGCAATAATCCTTTGAAGAGAACCCTGTATACTTTAAAGCACTGTGCACATAATGAATTAGTCACCTTGATGATACGAATCATGACCATTGTGTTTTGAAGCAAGCTGGCTGTGATCACGTGTTAAACTCCAAGGCCAAGAGAGACAAGTGTGGAGTGTGTGGTGGTGACAACTCTTCGTGCCAGACCCTGGCGGGTGTCTTCAACAGTGCCCATTACGGTAAGCTGAGTGTGCTTGCCTCCAGTTTTCCCTCCCGTCGGGACGGGTGCTCTACTGTGTAATGGAGTACAGTAGGAATGCTTTGTTATAGCCTGTGGACTCTGTCTCCCCAGGCCACAGTGGTTGTCGATGAAAAGTGTTCAAAGGGAAAGAAACTAAACCTTGATCCTGGGATGTTATTTGAATTTATGGATTCACTTGTTCTAAGAAAAACCTGATTCTGTGTTTTTGTTGGCTTTTTCTCTGGAAAGAGGTTCATGTGTCCCAGACTGGCCTGGCACTTATGGTCGTCCAACCTTGACTTCTCAAGTGCTGAGAGTACAAACACACACTACCCATGTCACCTCATGCTGTGCTGGGGCCAAGCTCAGGGCTTCTAGCAAGTTCAGCAGGCTCTGTACTAACTGAGACCATCCCCAACCCTAAGTCTAAAATTACAACCGCCACCAGCACAACAAAAATCAGATGTATTAATGAAAATCAAACAGTATAGTCAGTGGTATTTGACCGTGGTGTGTGAATGTTACTTAAATTTAGAGAGCTTCTAATGGTGTTCCTGCAAGTTAGAATGTATATATTTATGAATTTTCCTGGGAAACTTGCTTCGAATTATTTTAGCATTGGAATCTATCTATCTATCCACCTATCTATATCTGTTTGCCTGTCTATCTATCATCTATTTACTTTTGCGATTAGATAGCTGGTCTGTGTGCTGTGTTTGTTTTTAACACTGTGTTGAAAGTGTTGATTGACGGTAAGGGCTAAAGTGTTCATTTTATTGTTGGGTCACAGTTGCCGCCCCTTGATTTCCCAAGTAGCATTGTGCATTTCAGTTCCAATGGACACTTGACCGTGATTTCAATTTCATTTTAAAGTGTTTTAAGACTACCTCAGACATTTCCCATTCTTAAATTTTCTGGGAAAATGCTCTTTCTTTGAATGACACAAAGCTGAGCCTTAAACCTTTCCCAGTACCGTAAACGGTTATTTCTCACAGAGTTATTTCCGACATTAAATTATATTCCTATGATTGCATTCACGATGATAATGGTCACTATTTGGTTGAAGGCTATAACACAAGACTAGAAGCAGAGAACAATTCATATTTTAATGTGCTGAAAAATGGTCGTGGTTTTCTCTTGGTTACCGATGATTTCACGGGAGGTGCCTACTCGATCCCCTTCCGTAGCCACTGACACAGTTGTCGTAGACTTCAGCTGCTAAAACACATTTCCCGTTAGAAAACCACGCACATCAAATTAGAGCCAAGTACTTAACCTTTGTGTAAATTATGTGGCGATGAATCGTTCCCAGACAAATGGGAAGCCAGCTGCAAATCATTTGCAGGGTGGGGATAAGAGCACATCTGCCCCCTGGTGGCTGCCTTCATCCTTGCACCCTTCTCATGCTTTGAGGAGACCGGTGGAAGAAGTCATTTTATAGAGTTGTCTGCGTTAAAATTAACCTTGATTATAACCTGCAGGACACACACAGCAGTCAAGCAGTTATCTTTATGCCTAAGTTGTGACACTTTAAAGAGATAAGTCAAGCTGCTGCAAAGACCTACAGGTCACCTGGCAGCGTCATCTTTAAAGGACTATAACCACGGCCCAGGATTTTCAAATATAAGGCATAAGACTAATTACAACTCTTATTCATGGACTAAATTGAGGGAGTCAATTTTTACACGGACAAGAAGTAGGCTGTAGTAATATCTACACGTCGAGGTCTGTGCTTTACCTGGGCGATTCAGCTGGCTCTGTGCATATTTTCAGGGTCAGGAAAAGTTCCCGTTTTCTCATTCAATGTGTGTTTTACACGGCAGTGCTAATATTGCAGAATTTTGTCCAGTGAGCTAGAGATATCGCTTTCATTCCACTCCAATAACCTTTTTTTTTTACTTTTCTTGTAATGGATGTTGACAGACTTTTAAAAGTAATGCAAAACTTGGGTCTAAGTATGGAGATTCTTGTTTGAGGTACAAACTAGAAGTTTGAGAAAAAAATTTAAATTATATTATTTTTCTCAGTAGTAAAATCTGCAGCTATTTAGTGTCCACCAACACACCATGTCAGCGGCCCTGATAGCCCTAGATTTGTGCATGCATTTGAAACCCAGGATTGTAAATCAGTGTGTTGGCCCGAGGTAAACACTCTATTATACATTCAGAATTGTAGAAGTGGGAAAAAAAGAGGAAATGTTGAGCTTTGAGATTCTCAAGGTTGAAGCTGAAAAGACATCCCAGAAGCGACTCTTGCTGCTTTTGCAGAAGAGCCGAGCTCAGTTCTCAGCACCCACATCAGATGGCTCACAACTGCCTTGACTCCAGCTCCAGATAGCTGGAATCCTCGGCAGGTCACACTGCAGGCACCGCCTCTCCTCTCCCCACCCCTGACACAAACATACACAGAAATAAAAGTAAAATCTTAAGAAGCAACTGAATCTTAAAGTCTGTGTATTTGGGGCAGTTCCCCTCATCTCAGTCTTGCAGGGTATGTTAAGGTGAGTTTTGGATGGGAAAACCCACTTAACCACGTGTTAAAGGCTAGAAAGACATGGCTAAGAGTGGCTATGCCATGCCGTCCTGCAGCTGCTTGGTGGTAATAAGTGATGGAAAGTCTGAGCTGTGTGCAATAGTGTTCCGTTGGGGAGTTCACAGATTGGGGATGAAAGGAGCAAAGGCGTACATTTACAGTTTTGTGAAATTTTATGCTTGCACAACTGTTTTGCAGGTTACAATGTGGTTGTAAAGATCCCTGCGGGGGCTACAAACATTGAAATCCTTCAGCACAGCTATTCTGGAAGACCGGAAGATGACAACTACCTCGGTAAGCAGCCGTGGTGTACGCCTGGGGTAAGCAGCCGTGGTGTATGTCTGGGGTAAGCAGCCTTGGTGTACGCCTGGCTCGGGTGCAGTCTGCTGGACATCTGTGGTTGAGGTAGCTCTGTCTACACAAAGTATAGTTAAGCTACACACAATATATCCTCTTTAGAAAGAAAAAAAAAGGAATAACGGGGAATTTTTTTAGTTTTGGTTTTTCGTTATAGTATCTTAGGTGACCAAATGTTTAGTCAATGAAAGCTGCATGTATATTCGGAATAAATTTCTCTTCTCTCTAATGTTCATGGTAGTGCTCTTTGGCTATCCTGAAATGTGTTTTTAGTATGTAGCGAAAGTACTTAAATACAGTTTTACTTAAATTTCTTCTGTATGTAACTAATCTTGTATTTTGAGATATTACTGAATATGGTCATTGTCTATTTCTCGTGTATAAACATATTTTTGTTTCCTAAAAAAAGACACATATTTCAGATTCGGAGAATTTTGCTTAACTAGAAATATGAAAGGGTGTTCACAAAGGTTTTCTTCTCAGAGTGAGCCAGTTCCTGAATTATCTAGTTCCTCGACCTGGAGAAGGGGGTGATGTACAGCCAATAAGACGATTTATCTGCCTCCAGTTAGTAAGATTTGAAATATTGGCCCATGTAACTCCTACGTCCCACCAGCAATGTGACTTTGTTATGAACGGCTTATTTCAGAAAGCATGGGCGGCATCCTAGAGTCACACGTACAGGGCTAGCCCTTCAGTGGGTACAGGAGATCTTTGGCCTGAAAGTTTAGACTCTTACAGTAACAAATCAGCTGGACCTCTCACACAAGGGTTGGGTACATGTGACCCACATACCTAGCTGAGCTGCTCACTGAAGAACGCTCAATTTCATGCAGCTATGAACTCTATCAAACTCTGTATTTAGATGTAGCAAATTATGAATGTACATTATATACACACACATGTGCGTGTGTGACAAGAGTCCGAGCTACTTTTCCTGTTGCTTATGATGAAATACCCTGACAAAAGACTTTTAAGGCAAAGAGGGTTTGTTTTGGCCTTATATGTCAAGGGTGTAGCCAACATGGAAAGAGGGTCCGAGCAACAGAAGCACAAGGCAGCTGGTGACCTGCCAGCCACAGTCAGAAGGCAGAGAATTACTGCCTGTGCTCAGCTAGCGTTCTCTTTCATACAGACTGAACCCAGGCCCAGGAACTGTGCTGCTTAGTGTTAGGAAATCCTAACCTCAGTAAGTAAGCCTAATCAAGATGACCCTTCACGGGCATGGCCAGAGCCTCACCTAATCTAGATGGCCCCTCTCAGGAAGCTTGCCTTCAAGGTGATTCTAGATATGATCAAGTTGATAATAATGACCACCGGGGTTTATATTGATTCTTTAATAGGAGTCAATTAACGATTGATTGGAAGGGTCTGTAAAAGGAAGATATTATTTTGAAAAGAGTCACACATATTGATGGTGACCAACAGCTTCTTTGTGAATAACTGTGGACATTTTTGGGGGGGATGGGGTACCCTGCTAGTGTTTTATGTTGCTCGGATCCCCATCCAATGGTCACACAGATGGTCCCGGTTAAACTAAATGGGCCACAGAACCAAACCAAGGGTCATGAATCAGGGGACAGGGTTAGTAGAGAGGAGTGGAAGAGGGTGGGGGTGGGGGAGAGGGGAGGGTTGGGGAGAGTAACCAGAATGCACTGCATCCGTGTACGACATTGTCAATGGGCTAACTTAATTTTAAAATTTGGCTTTAAGACATTAAGGCTTAGCACATTTGTTCCGAATTAAACCTAAATGGAATGCAGACGGGATGTTGTCTGCTTTCTGCACTGTGACTGTTTAGTTGGGTGTTCTGTATGGGGGCACTCTGGTTTGTCCAGTTTCTCCTGTCCCTGTGTGTCTTTCCTGTTTCATGCCTCTGTAGAGGTTCTGGGATACGGCAGGGTGGGATGAATCTGTCTTAACATACTTGGTGCTCTGTTCAAGTTTCCTTACTTGCAGGGGAGGGAACAGAGCACCATGGAGAAGCTATCTCCTTAGCCTCCATTTATATCTGCTTTCTGCAGATTCAGGAAAGAGCTTGAATTTGAAAGTGAAGCCAGTTCCTCCCACCCTGCCCGTTCCCTATCTCAGGAGAGCCTCTTTACACTGTTTTTCAGCATTATCTGACACCCAAGGGAACTTTCTCCTGAATGGAAACTTTGTTGTAAGTATGGCGAAGAAAGAGATCAACATCCAGGGCGCTGTTTTCGAATACAGCGGGTCAAACAACTCGATTGAAAGAATTAACAGCACGGACCGGCTGGAGGCAGAGCTCGTTCTGCAGGTAATGGCTCATAGGCAGCGGCGAGACAGAGCTGCAGTCTTTATCAGTGGACTTGTGACGTGCTTGTCATTATCAGTTATGAAAACAATGTCTCATGAGTGTATCTTTTATAAGTTAATTGTGTGTCCCTCTGTATTTTATTGAGGTGTTGTGTGTGGGTAATTTATACAACCCTGACGTGCGCTATTCCTTCAACATCCCCATTGAGGAGAGGAGTAATCTGTTCTCCTGGGATCCATACGGGCCGTGGCAAGACTGTACCAAAATGTGCCAAGGTACCCTGGCCTTAAATAAGAGACCCAAGTTATGCATGCTGGTATTGTCTGGATTTCCCTTAAGTCTGCCTGGATCTCTCTTAAGTGTGACCTTCCGCACACAGATCACACAGGCATGCAATGTACCCTGTCTGTACCCCTTCTCCCCAGGTCTTTCTTTTCCTTGTGGCTAACCACCCCATCAACCCTACTGTTCTCAGCATCTTCCACTGTTGCTCTCTCTCCTTTCCCTCTAGGTTTCCAGGTTAGTACCAACCCACCCTGGTCATTCCTCTCCACACATCTTTTCTTAGAATCCCATTTGTCTCTCACAGTCACAATGTCAAACATTTATTTCTCTTCCTTGGACACGAGAAACTAACATTTGTACTGTGATGTGAAAAGCTGGAAGGATCAGAGAGGAAAGGGGCAAAGGATGGAGATGGAGAGCAGATGGAAAAACGGAAACAGTGGAGCCACGGCGTGGTCTGCAAATGTGGCTGTGATTGTGATATGATGCTGTTTCTGCACCGTACTGGCGATATTTATTGAGGGACCACTTTGATTCAGATTATTGTTAGGAGCCTAATTTTATATTCAGATATAGACTGCACATAAATAGACCTTGTCATGCAAATGCAGTTCCATGGATTCCCCCAGAAAAGGTGGAGGAAGTTGTAGAGTGTGGAAGCTGAGGTATACATCTTGTATAGGATGGAGCATGGGGCGTGGGAGGGGCAGTGGATTAGAGGGAAGGAAGCTCTGAACAGTGTGCAGATGAGGAAGGGTAGGTGGTAGATTGGGGCAGGGCTGCTCAGGATAGTGTTCTGTCATTGTGTGGGGCAGGTTCTCAGAAGGGACATGGTAGTAGGTGGCACAAGATCAACCAGGATCGAATCAGGGCACTGCCAGTCCTGGGTGGCCTAGGGTTTCTATTCTGTGATCAAACGTCATGGCCAAAAGCAACATGGGGCAGGGCGCTACCCACAGTGGGCTGTGCCTTCCCAATTCAATTGTTAATCAAGAATCTGTCCCCCAGTCTTGACCACAGGCCAGTCTTATGAAGCATTTCTCCAATGAGGTTCCCTCCTTCAATGGCTCTAGCTTGTGTCAAGTTGACAGAAAGTCTAGCCAGTGCACTGGGGAAGCTCAAGTGGTCATTTTGATGAAGAGGCCCTAGGTGAACTTTGCAGAAGACAAGTGGAGTTCGGAGAGGTGGGGGCAGCCATCTCGCACTCAGTGTGTAAACAGATATAAGGTGTGCGGCTGTGGACGCGGGACAGCAAGTCAAACAACCGATGAAGGAAGCAAGATCCTAGGACGCAGTGGATACCTCAAGAATAGCTTCTGAGAGGCAATGAGCAGGAAAATGGGAGCTATTGATTCCTTGGCCATCAAACACTGTGATGGGATTCTCTGTGCAGCTCTATGGCTTGGTACTTACTTTGCTGTGCTCTGAAAGTACCTCGTACTCAAGACTTTAGATTAGCTGTACATTTTTTGTCTCAGAATTTTCTTTCATTATCCTAAGTATATTTTTCTCTATCTCTGCAGTATCCCTCTTCTCTCTTGTGCTCATAAACGTGTCTTGTTTTAGACCCACTGTATAATTGTCCCCCTTAGACACGCCTTCAGTGTTTTCCTGGGAATTCTCTCCAGTCTTTCATTAATCTCACAAATCCTCCTTTATATTTACCTCCCTCATTGGGGGAAACAGACCACAGTATGTTTTGGAGAAGGAAAGGGAATTTTGGGGGGGGGGTTACCATTTCTTCAATGTTTAGCAAATTCTTTAATTTAATGGTGTAAATTCCCGATAGACAACTTGTCTTTCGGCACATGAAGGTTTTGCCCTTTGCCTTCTTCTTCAGCTTGCTCTTTTCTTCCCAGGACTTATAAGGGGCATTCTCCATTCTTAAAGCTTTCTGAATCCTCTCTTTAGTTCTAATGATGTCCAAGAACGGATGCACTGCACTGCTCTGTCCTGCATGGGTCGTGGACCAGGGAAACAGAGAAAGGCCCACAGGGAAACAGGGAAGAGAAGAAAGGACAGACACAGGCGTGTGTAGGGAAAGCCTGCGATTGGATAGAGCCATGCTAGCTCCTATGGAGCTGCACCACCTGGGCATCAACCCTGGAACCTCAGCGTGTTTATTATACTCATTCTGAGAGGGAGGGGTCGAAAGTCTGGGACGGGGGAGGTCTTTGTAGTGAAGCAGGCTCAGGCTGTAAATATCTGGGTGGAAGGAAGCTGCTGTCAGTCCAGTCACCTGTACAGTCTATTGGCATCTGTACGTGGACCAGAGGAAGGCGTTGCCAATTTCCAGGGCTCTCAGGCATTGGTCCTTGGCAAGAATACACGTCTACTTGGGGCTTCCTCAGATGCCTGCATAGATCCCTGCATGTGCTGTTCTTTATTGTCTTCTTCCTGTGGATTTTTACGACAATCTTCGGAAATAGATCCTTCTTGGGTTTTGTTGTTGGTTTTTTGTTTTTGTCTTTGGGGTTTTGGGTTTTTTTGGGGGGTTTTTTGGATGATTTTCTCACATAAGTCTTTCATCTTCCTAGCATTTTGTCCTATTTGAAGGTGAAGCCTCTTAAATTGAAGCCTAATAATCTCCCATCTTTGACCTCTTTGGTTAGTAGGTCTAGCCATGCCTGGTTCCCGATCATTTGGTTCTTCTTATCTCTTGTGTGTGAGACTTCCTGAAATCCCTGTTGATGCTTTTTAATATGTAAGAACTAAAACTGCTTGTGACTGGGAGAAGACCCTAAAGTCAGTTGATCATTTGTTTTTTGGGAACAGTGCCCCAAGAGAAAAAATTCTCCTGTCTTCCATTGGTCATATGGGGAAAATGGAACTGCGTCCTGGATGCAGTGGGCACAGAGGGTGCAGGGAGCTAGGACATCACCTCTGTGTGAGGGATTCTTCCCTTGTCACCCGTTTCTGTCCTGTGTGACCCTTATTTCCTGTGCTCTGTGTTCTTCTTTTCCAGGGCGGTTCTGTCCAGCATGGCAGCCGCCAGCCATCTCTGACCAGTCTGTTTCCAGGTGTGAGCTTCCTACTAGATTTTGGAGTTAAAATGGAAAGAAAGTAAAATATTTTTTAATAGTTTTTATATCAGTGTTTTTGAAATGATCAAATTCAATACACTCGGGGCTAAGTATAAGAGCCATTAAAGTTAATTTTTCTAGTACCATTTTACGTCTTACTTCAATCACAGGAAGTACAAAATGGCATTTGTGGCTGGCAGCCTGTTCTTGGTGACTGGGGTAGTTGTAGTTTAACTGTCCCCTAAACCTGAGTTCTAACCCATTCTTTGTTTCTCCTTCCTACCCTCCTGCCACAAGGCTGGGCTTTGTCTGCCTTAGTTCTGTCTGACACATTTACCATTTCTTTTCATCTTCACAGTTCCCTCTTCTGGTCGGCTCCATTTCCTTTCTTTGTTTTCTTTTGCTCCTTTACATACGTGCCTCTTCAAAATCATTTACATTTATTTTAAAGAGGGCTTAGACTAGATCTGAGACAAACACGTGTTCGTGTTTAGTCAAGTGCGAGTACAAAGTGAAACGTTCACCAAACAGAAATCTGATCATGTCACAGAGTGCTTCGACTCCTGAAGAGGATGCAGATTCAGGGTGCTCTGGCCCTGGCTGGCCTGAAGAGAAACAGCTGCCCAGTCTCTGCGGGGTGAGCAGAGACTGGCATTGATCAGACCATGTTTCGGGGTTCATTGCCGTGTCTTTCTCTGGAAACAAAACCAGACCTTACTTTTAGAGCAGCTGTATTCCTAGCAAACAGTGAAAGTACACCAGACTTGCCCCATCTGCCTCGCCCCTCTTCCTCCCAGCAGCTCTGCCATGAGTCTTAGCATCCATTTTGACACAAGTGTTTATAACCGACAATTTAGTTCTGACTCTTGACGAGACCCTGTAGTTTACGCTAGAATTCTTCTTCATCATGCTATGAATTCTGTGGGTTTTGACAAGCGAATGGTGATGTGTTTCTACATTCCAGTGTCCACACAGAGGAGTTTCCCAGCCCCTATACACCCCCCCCCATGTGTCACTCTTCCATTCTGTCCTCCGCAGTCTGTGGAATTACTAATCTTTGACTTGCTCATCATTACCTTTGCCATTCATGATTCAAGTCTGAAAGGTGGGCCCTATATGGACAGAGCTGGTCTGAAGGGAAAGGACCAGGGCTTGGTGCCATAGACTATATCCCTGCCAGTCAGTTCACATAAGTGTCATTCCACCTGTCATGAAAGTTGTCATAACACTGTAACAACACATATTAGACAGTAACCTGTGCGAACAACAATCTAGTAGTAACATGACTTCCGTGCTGGCTGCAGCCCTCCCTTCTGACCCTGCTGTTGCAGAAGTGAAGGACATTTTGCTCCATAGTTACTCCATCTTTTTTTTGGGCTCCCCACTAAGCAAACTCTCACCCCTACCCAACCCACCCCCCTTCCTGGTCATTGAGGATTCAGCTTATAAAAAGTAATTTCTGACAAGACTAATTAATATACTATCGACCTATGAATAGTATCAAAATAAAACTGCCTTCCTAGCTGAGTCATTTGTGCTAGTTATTGTAATTACAGGACATCTACTTAAATACATCTCTCTTTAATTTTTCATTTCTATTCCACTCTGGCCAAGGTCTTCATAGAAGAAAAATTGCCTGCGTCCGTAAGAGCGACCATGCAGTTGTATCTGACCACAGTTGTGGCCACTTACCAATGCCACTGTTTGTGACTGAAAAGTGCAATACGGACTGTGAACTCAGGTAAAAGAGACGTCCCATGCGATGTAACCCATGGTAACGAAGATGACCTAGTTGCAAGATAAGACATCCGCATGGAGCCAGCCTCTAGTTAGTTAAGTCCTGTCCTCTTACCCCGTTGTTCATATCACTCAAGATCTCCACTTCCTGCAGGGCTTAGTAACTCATGTGACTTTTGAGTTAATCGTATTAGCTAAATACCAGTATGTAGGCATACTGTGTGCAACATGGAGTCAATTTATTTCTGTCAAACGAACCCAGAAAAACTATAATCTGAAAACCCATAGTTTAAAGATTTGACGCAGTAGGTTCATGTCGTGTGATTGTACAACTCCAGCTGAGATTAAGACCCCCATCAACATGTAATATTTGATAATGAGAGTATAGATTGAGTTCCCTGATAGAATTAGAATTGGATTAATATATTAACAATCCTAAGCAAGGCACAAGCAAGCGACACTTCTGTACCAAATTCTAAATTTCTTATATGTTTGTGTGTGAGTCTGCATATGTGTGTGGCTGGTTAATGGACTTGTGTACACTGAAAACAAAAACCTAATAACCTCATACTCCAATTAAAGAAATTACCCTGTGGCAGGTGATATTTAATATTAACAAATAGCCAAAAACCTCTCTTTCATGCACGGAGAGTGAAAAGTTGGATATACTGTGCACTGGGTAAAGGGACAGACATAAAGCCTCATAGAAATGGCTACTGCCGTTGCACACAGCACAGTGGAGTCCTTCAGATGAGGGCGATCTCAACCCCATGCTTTATTATGCAGGTGTATGCTGGACTGCAGTTGGGATGATTTGGCTAAAGTTACCATTTTTACTTAGTGAACAATGTTTTTTTTTTAAATATTTCTAAATAGAGAATACAGGAATTAACTAGAGGTTGTGATATGCATCACAAGTAAGCTGTTTAGCTGGCTTCCAAAGGCTGTATTTTAACTACTGCAGTAAGAGTTCCAGGCCGCCCCTGTTCATATACCAAGGTTTGCCTGGGGTTTGCAGAGGAGGAGCCCATCTGACTGGGAGTCTTAAGTCTACCATGATTGCAGTTAGGTGCTCTCAAGGGAGCTTGCAGTTCTAAGGCACACCTCCACAGTTGCCACCAGCTGTTAGTGTGTGACCAACATGCTCAGCGCTTGCATAGTTTTAGAGCAACCAAGAGTTTATTTGGAAGATGGTAAGATCACTCACACACAAACACACACACACACACACACACACACACACACACGTACGTACGCTTTAAAAAAATTGGAACCCAGTCTCTTTGAACCTCATTTTTTTGTTTTTTACACAAGAACTTTCCTTTTTTCATGAAACAAAGTTTAATTCATGGGACATGATCTACTAATATGATCTTTCGGATATATATATATATATATATGTGTATATATATATATATATATATATATATATATATAGAGAGAGAGAGAGAGAGAGAATACAAGGTTCAATACAAGAACGATTCATCTTTTTTTTTCCTTTTTTTTATTAGGTATTTTCCTCATTTACATTTCCAATGCTATCCCAAAAGTCCCCCCTACCCTCCCTCCCACTCCCCTACCCACCCACTCCCACTTTTTGGCCCTGGCGTTCCCCTGTACTGGGGCATATAAAGTTTGCAAGTCCAATGGGCCTCTCTTTCCAGTGATGGCCCACTAGGCCATCTTTTGATACATATGCAGCTAGAGTCAAGAGCTCCGGGGTACTGGTTAGGTCATAATGTTGTTCCACCTATAGGGTTGCAGATCCCTTTAGCTTCTTGGGTACTTTCTCTAGCTCCTCCATTGGGGGCCCTGTGATCCATCCAATAGCTAATTCAGCAATTTATCATATAATTTCAAATGGATTATCCCTGAACTCTTAAAATGTTTAAAATGTTAAATCATACCCAAGCCTTTAAATTTAATTTAAATTATTATTCATAAGCACTGTTCCTAACTGTACTACCATCTCCTCTCTAGGTGGCACATCACTGGGAAAAGCGACTGCTCGTCCCAGTGTGGCCAAGGATATAGGACCCTAGATGTTCACTGCATGAAGTACTCCATTCATAAAGGACAGACTGTCCCAGTAGGAGATCAGTACTGTGGTGACCAGCTCAAGCCTCCCAGCCGAGAGCCATGCCATGGCAGCTGTGTTTTGACAAGGTGGCATTATTCAGAGTGGTCCCAGGTAAAAATTTAAAAATACCTCCCCTTTCACCAATCAAATGTTTCTAGCTCTCTAAAATACATTATTGTTAAAATTATTATTATTATTATTAATTATTTTATTATTATTTTTAGTGTTCTAGGAGTTGTGGTGGCGGTGAGAAGACTCGAGAATCCTACTGCGTAAATGGCTTTGGCCACCGCCTTGATGATCGCGAGTGTCGGGAGCTTCTGCAGGTGGTGCTGGAGAACTGCAATGAATTTCCCTGTCCCAGCTGGGCAACGAGTGAGTGGAGTGAGGTAACATTAAACACGTGGCTCAGAAAAAACCGCTATAGAGTGTCACGCTACGGGACCTTACAGCACAGGAGTGTAAGCTCCAAATGTATTTATCAGAAAAGCAGGGAAGCCATGTAATACCGTCTAGTTCTGGGGCCATTTATAAAGACTAGGCCAGCGGTAACATTTACTGATATTTAGTCTATCACCGCTTTCATAAAAAAGCAGGAGTACCGTCTCCTGGTGGGTCACAAACGTCTCCAAAGCTTATCTTTGGATCTTCTAGAACAGATGGATATTTTAATGAGACCTGGGTGGCAGATGTTAAAACCTGAGTGGCTGGTTTCACCCAGCGAATGTCTCTAGAGGGGTAGGGGGCTGGCAGATAGTGGTGGCACTTTGTAACGCGGCTCTGTTCACATCTCAGTGTCCTGTCACATGCGGAAAAGGAATGAAGCAGCGGCAGGTTTGGTGTCAGCTGAGCGAAGACCCTGTGAGGGATGGTTTCTGTAATGCCAGTACCAAGCCTGATTTGCTGAGACCCTGTGAGCTCCGAGCGTGCGCTTCTTGGCATGTAGGACCGTGGGGGTCTGTGAGTATATGACGGGGTTTCTCTGCTTCAACGCAACTGTACAGAGAGAGAGTGGCTGGGAAACTGTAATAATTAACTCTCTTCTTAGGGGAGGCAGTGAAATATGGCTCGGTGTCACTTAGAAACACATCCTAGGGGCTGGTAAGAGTGTTCTGTGGGTGAGGGACTTTCTACAAAAAGCCTGATATTCTGAGTTTGATCTCGGGAACTGTCATAAAAGGTAGAAGAGGAAAACTGACTGCACAAAGCTGTCTGACGTCCACATAAGTGCAATGGCATATGTCCATCCATCCATCCGTACATACATACACATAAAAATATTATTAATATTTGAAAAATGCAGAACTGAAATGCAGTTCCTGAATAGGTTTTCCATGCTTAGTATTCAGCTTTAGTTTTGAGTTTACTTTCACCAAAAAATGCTGGAAACATCTGCTTTCGTCAGTTTCAACAGACATTTAACTGTGTCCAGTGTCAGTGCCCTTACTTTGCCCCTACTGTGTTTAGGAGTCTTGCCCAAGGCCCTGGGGTGAAGGGTGGTCAGGCCAGGTGAGGTGGGGAAGTTCAGTGTCCCATGGAGGCTGCCGTGCTGATGGAAGGCTCCTCTCATTTCTTTAACTAAATACATATTTCTTCCTAGAGAAGGGACTTTAGTTAACATATTAGATAACGTATGTTCATTGGGCAGGTTTGTGTTTTACTGAAATTGTGTTGTTTCTTCACCTGGCATCACACGACTCTACCAACATTTTAACCTGACAACTTTAAAAAATACATTACTCATGGTGCATTTGGTGAACTGCAGTGTTTAGGTAATACCTGCACAATAAATTTGAACAAATAGGCATGCTGATTCAATTTACTGATTACAAGTATCATCTGATACCAAGGATTGGTCAAAACAGCTAAGGAAAGTACACAGTTAACTGTATATAACTGTAGTTCACTGAGAAGGTGGAGGTCTATGTTACCCTTGAAAACTGTTTTTGGCACCTGTCATTTCCTTTCAGTGCACGGCCACCTGTGGACATGGATATCAGATGCGTGCTGTTAAGTGTATCAGTGAGATATTTGGCACCATGCTAGATGACAAAGAGTGCCCGCAAGCCAGCCGGCCAAGTGACAGACAGGTAAAGGAAGTCTCTTCATGGATCAAAAGAAGAAATACTTACATAAAAGAAGGACTATCGATGAGCACAAATTATACATATATATATATATATATACATATATATGTATATATATATTTGTCCTTATCATCTATATCTTGAAGCACTTTCTAAAATACAGAATACGCCATTCTTGGTTTTGCCCCCCTTGTGTTTATGCCAGGCTCTTCTCTGTCTGCTCTACAAGAGTTCATTGGACTCGTATCTTCCCACTCTTTCATAGTGTCTGTGATTGTGAACCCCATGAACTTGGGGAAGTGTTCTTTTCATGGCACAGCCCCATATTCCTTCAGAATGTTCTATATTAGGGCTGTTTTAAAGGGCTTTCTCCTTTCAGTGGCCAGATGGAATGGTGACAGACATTGGAATGTTGCCTTCCTGTCCAGTACTATCACTTCCTTCCTGTCCAGTACTATCACTTCCTTCCTGTCCAGTACTATCACTTCCTTCCTGTCCAGTACTATCACTTCCTTCCTGTCTAGTACTATCACTTCCTTCCTGTCCAGTATCATTGCTTCTTTCCTACCCAGTACTATCACTTCCTTCTTGTCCGGTACTATTACTTCCTTCCTGTCTTGTCTGATATTATCACTTCCTTCCTGTGCCATACTATCTCTTCCTTCCTGCCCAATACACCCACTTCCTCCCTGTCTAATACTATCACTTCCTTCCTGTCCAATACTATCACTCCCTTCCTGTCAGTACTAGCCCTTGCCAGCACTGTGTAAGTGAGAGCCTTTGGGTCCTCCACTTACAGTTTAGCATGCAGTTGGATTGGGGAAACCAGGCACAGGGTTTAACACAAGTCGGAGCGGGTTGTTAGATGGCATTCCATAAGGCCTATTTTTCTTGAACAGGACTGTATATTTGCACCTTGCCTGGCTATTCCAGAAGTGGGGGCCACCTCCTTACCAGCCATTCCCCTGGGAAGGGCAGCACAGTGGCGCCATGGATCGTGGACCCCAGTGAGTGACACTGCATTTCTCCTGTGGAGGCCTCGCTTCATACAGGAAAAACACTTGCTCTGCTTTGCTGGTTTTAGTGTCTGCATTCTTTCTCGGGCATTTGATGGCATGGGAGATTCGTAGGCTTAGAACCAGGTGCTGGAATGACAAAATGACCGTCCTTCCCATGAGCCCACATTTCATTGCAGGATGTGTTTTCTACTCTGTAAAATGAAGTAGTCCGGATAGCTGAGAAACACATGCGGTATTCTGCATTTATCAGTTTCTGGCTTAACTGCATCTCTGGCTCAACATTTTCATCCCGTTTTGTTTTTTAAATCGAGAGCTATCATGTATTAGTTTTTTCAGCTTGTTTTAATTCCAGATTTTAAATTATGAGATCAGATGACTTCTCTAAACAAAGTCATTCAAGGTTGTTTTAATATCTATGTAAGATGTTTTCAGTCCCTTTAATTTTGACATGCGACTAAATATTTTAAATATTATGTTCATTCAAATTATTAGATCTGACATGTAAAACATTACCTAAAGTGGGGAATTTTACTGCCCTATCTGTATTTGACTCAGAAATAACGCCATGTGATATCACCCTCTTTTAAAAAATTTTTATTTATTTACATTTCTAATGTTATCTCCTTCCCCAGTTTCCCCTCTGCAAATCCTCTATCCTGCCCCCCTTACCCTGCTCCTGTGAGGGTGCTCCCCCACCCACCTACCCACTCCTGCCTCATCGCCCCAGCATTCCTCTACACTGGAACACCAAGCCTTCACAGGACCAAGGGCCTCCCCTACCACTGATGCCAGATAAGGCCCCTTCAGCTTCTTCAATCCTCCCCCTAACTCCTCCATTAGGGTCCCCGTGCTTAGTCTGATGGTTGGCTGTGAGCCTCCAAATCTGTATTGGTCAGGCTCTGGCAGTGCCTCTCAGGAGCAGCTGTATCAGGCTCCTGTCAGCACGCACTTCTTGGCATCTGCAATAGTGTCTGGGTTTGTTGTCTGTATATGGGATGGATCCCCAGGTGGGACAGTCTCTGGATGGCCTTTGCTTCAGCCTCTGCTCCACGCTTTGTCCCTGTATTTTCTTTAGATAGGAACGATTCTGGGTTTAAATTTTGGAGATGGGAGGGTGGCTTCATCCTTCAACCAGGGGGCCATGCCTAACCTCTTCTGCTTTCTCTGCAACTTTTGTATTTTGAGACACAACAGCTACAGGTGACTAGAGTGGGGGAGGAACTAGACCCATCTCACTGTTCTCTGGCTTTTTTTTAAAGTGCTCTGTGTCCTGTGGAAGAGGGAGTCAGGCCCGTTATGTGAGCTGCCGGGATGCTCATGATGAAGTGGCAGATGAGTCGAATTGTGCCCACTTGCCTCGGCCTGCTGCGGTGTCTCTCTGCTTCAGCCCTTGTGGAGAGTGGCAAGCAGGGGACTGGTCACCAGTGAGTATGCCTACGAGCAAGCAGACATCAAAAATTTAAAGACAGAGTTTGAAATGGATGGAGTATATTCCACTGTAATGCTGGTTAACTTTCCGATCTCAGTGTTCAGCCTCCTGTGGACATGGGAAAACCACCCGACGTGTTTTATGCGTGAACTACCACCAACTGGTCGATGAGAGTTACTGTGACCCGGAAGGCCGTCCTGTGACTGAACAAGAATGTAGCCTGGCAGCCTGCCCACCCTCATACAGCCGAGCTCCCAGCTCCTCTGAGCAGCCAAGCCACGTTCCCGGCAGAAATGTCCCATTAACTCACAAACCAGGAAAGAATCAAGATCAGGGGGTCCAGCTGTCAATCAGAGGAAACCAGTGGAGAACAGGCCCTTGGGGAGCAGTAAGCCATCTTTATTGAGTTATATTAATTTTGTAACTGAGTCCTATTACAATCCTTTCCCAGATATGGGTGTAATGACATCAAATGCTTTTAATGTAAATGTTATCTAAAGATCAGTAGCTCAGCTCTGCAAAGGCTGAAGCATTTATTTGGATGCAGATTACAACCCCCCAGGGTAATCTCCAATGAGAAGGGATTACTGAGGAAGGCACTTGAATGCCCCTTGATTAGAGTCCATATCATGCAAACCAGATCAATCCCTGTAATAGGTAAGACTCAAGGTTTTTGAGAAAGAGACAGAACTTGCGGAAAGGCTATGCAGAAGGCTGCTGTGAGTCCTGAGGATGCGGGGGTCCTTTTTATGGGGTAGACAGGGCTGAGCGGCAAGTAACTATATGATATCTGCTTTAAAAAACCCTCCCAGTGAGACCTTAAATTCTTTCTACGTAACCTATATTTTGAGAGTGAGGGGTCACTTTCTAGTGCAAGGCTGAAAGACTACCTTTTCCTCAACAATTTTTATTTTTAAGACAGGGGCTCGCTATGTAGACCAAGTTGGCCTGGAACTCACAAAGCTCTGCCTGCCTCTCTGCCTCTCTCTGCCTCTCTGCCTCTCTGTGCCTCTGTGCCTCTGCCTCTAGTGCTAGGATTAAACCCATGTGCTGCCATTGTCAAATTCTAATGAAGCCCTTGGTAAAAGTCAAGTGTTTTGACAGATTTTCTTGATTAAAACAGTGACTCCAGGTGGGAGAGTTTGCTGTTGACCTTGCTTTGCTTTGGGCCCGTTGTGTCGACTGTTGCTTTGCGTTGAGTCAGTCGCCACCTTTCTCACCGTGTGGAGCGCGCAGTGCGAATTTCTGTTCTGTTCCCATCAGTGCTCCAGAAGCTGCGCCGGTGGTCTTCAACACAGGGCTGTGGTCTGCCAGGATGAAGATGGGCGAAGCGCTACTTCCTGTGATGGGTCCTCCAAGCCCCCAGAGTCAAAGCACTGTGGCTCCAGACCTTGTCCGCACTGGAATTATGGGGACTGGGGAGAAGTAAGTCATGTTGTCCCCTGATACCATCCTTGAAGATGAAAGTCATGTGCTTCCTGCCTCTGGGCCCTGTGGGATGACTTCATCTCACTATTTTGTGTAGAAACAGATATTCTTAAAAGTTCCTTTGGCAGAAGCAGTCCGGTGTGACAGTCATTTGTGAGAGAGCATGGTCGATGTTACTTAACAAAACCCGATGTATGTGCGTATGTGCGTGAGGCCGGTACCTGCGTGAGCTACCAACATCTTTCAAAGACTTCTTAGAAATTTAGATTGATATAGGTACAGAAAGCCAGGTTGATGTTTGTGCCGTGCTTTCTATTGCATGCCATTCATTTGGCAAGTCGTCTTTTGTAAAAGTATCTTTTATTCTCCTGGAGTATTTGTTGTATCTGAGGCTTACTGCCTCTATCTGCTAACCTAGGCCTATCTCTGGAATCTTCTAGCCTCTGCCCAATCTAATCTAGGCCTAGAATGTTTAAAGCCTCTGAGACTTGCTGCTGAACAAGTTTCCCCTTTCCGATCTCTCGTTCAGCTCAGTTGTTCAATCGGGCTTCTTTCTCGGCCTCTGAATTGCTCTTCCTGGCCTCAGACTAACTCTAGCAGTCGTTTTTAGTCTTCTGGCTCCTTCTCATTCTCTTGCTTGTTCTGTCTTTACCTCTGTCTAGCTTGTTCTCTCTTCAATCTGTCTCTGTAAGACTCTCCAGGTAAAGCTGCCTCCTTCTCCCTCTGTGCTGCTCCACTCTCCCTCTCAACTCTACTGCACTGCTCCCCATGAACTCGACTGAATTCCTCTGCTGCTCTCTTCCTCCTGTACTGACTGTCTCTCCTTTAAGTAGCTTCTCTTTCCTTTTCTCATGAAAGTTGGGCATCTCCTATTCTGTCACATCTGTCTCTGATTCCTCCCTTTGTCTGCCACTCAGTTAGACATCACTTTCAAACATGAGTGCTTCCTTCTACAAACTAACTTTATCTTCGTTAGTTGGGGTTAAAGGTGAGTACTATGGGGGTGTCTGTATTCCAGCCAGAGGGATGAAAGATGTGTGCTAAGAGCTGAGCCACACCCTAACTAGAAACAGGTTCAAATATCCTGTAACAGCCTTTAAAATAAATTATTAAGTAGTTCTTTGTGCCCAAGCATCCTTAGGCACCATAAATGTAAGGATGACTTCTGAAACTGTAACTTTGAAGGTTAACCACACTCCTACCCCATGTTTTAGATGGAAAGGGAAAGGAAAGAGTCAATGCTCTTAGATGGATACATTACTCAGTTTAGCTTTTCAGAATGACTTTGGCATATACTTTCTCTTCAGAAGTAATTTGGAAATTCTTCTTTAAAGGGATACTTTAGTTGCCAACTGAAATGTATCAAGTTCCCTTAAAAATCTACTCTCCCATAGCAACTTCCAACTCTAGCATTGCAAATAATATTTAAACATTGATTAAATAAACATTATCATCTTACAATCTAGGAATGCATCTCTGTTGCCAGAGTGCTTACCTAGCATGCAGGAAAGCTGTGCATTTGGCCACATAAGCTAAGTGTGCTGCACATCTGCAAGTGGGAGCAGTAGGGTCAGAAGTTCAAAGTCACCCTCAGCTACATAGGGAATTCCAGGTCAGCCTGGGCTGCATGAGACCTTCTCTCAAAAGAAGACCATGGAAGAAATATAATATTCTCTTTGAAGTTTACGGGCATAAACTTTGCTATTCTTATTTCCAGTGCACACAAACCTGTGGTGGAGGGGTAAAATCAAGATTTGTGATCTGTCAGTTTCCCAATGGCCAAATGACACAGGAACACAGCTGTGAACTGCCCAAGCCACCTAGCATGATGCAGTGTCACCTGCACGCCTGCCCTGAAGATGTGTCCTGGTATCGGGGACCATGGAATTCGGTACGATAGTTATAGTAGGCTTATGACCATGTTCCTTTTACTTGAATTTCCTCTTTGTAAGTGGAAAAATTCGTAACTATCTTGCATCTGATTACTGCTTCTGAAAGCTGACCATCAACTGTCCTGGCGTGTTTATTGAAGTCGATATTGTGAGCAGGAATTCATTCAAGTACTGTAATTACATATGTGTAATGGTTTTATATGTATTTATACGTGAATTTTGAACTAATGGAGATACTTTCTTTCATTACACCTCTGACCTCCCCTCTGATTAATTAGATTTGTGCACAATGTTAACATTCCACTTGTAAGGCTATGTCTTGTTGGAGTTTATTATGGTTATATGTGGCTTTTGTCTGTGCCTATCCAATAACTGATCTAAAACCAAATAACATCCTTTTAAAGTTTGCTTCCTCACTGTTAAATTGTTTTGTTTAGAAATGTGAAGATAGTGAAGACAAAGACATTTGCTTACATAAAAAGTGTTCATAGTTAAATGCATCCTAGAGACCTACGACTTGCGTAGTAATTTACTATGAATATCCATTTTCCACCGTGTGGACTTACTGTGGGTTAGGTATATATTACTTTTCCATGTTTTGAATCATAGTCAAAACTCATAGATAGGGCTCGTAAATATTTTCCCTAATATTTTTCAAATATCTGGTTGGAAGTATAATTAATACATGAGTATATTGAAATTAGCATTTTATCACCTTTTTATTTTTAGATTGTGAAAAAAATGAGTATTTACCTTCCAGATAAAAATCTAGATTTGAGACAGCGATCTATTTGTAACTAAACTCATAAACCGAGACATTCTGTCCCAACTGGGGAGAAAGCTAGCCAGTACTTGGGGACCTGGATCTGGCGGCTTTGCCTTTGAGCTCCTTGGTGCTGTTTTCCTGTGAGGGAGTGGATAAGCGTGAAGCATGCACCTGCCTCTCTACTTCCTGATAGGTGCTGAAATACCTAACTGTGATGATTCTGAGTTAAGATTTTCATCAGGGATACGTGTGCTGGCTGTTTTCATATGCCACATGCCTTACTGGTACTCAGTGAAGTCATTTGTTCCTTACCATCTGCGACGGATGCTACACCACAGTGGTTGAGCTGACTCTGCCAGCCACAATGCTGGAAATATTTACTATCAGGCCATTTCTTAGAAGGTTTGGCTGAGACCTGATTGGCTTAGTGGACAGAAAGGCATGGCTAAAGTACAGGAGAGGAGCTTAGTTCAAGTCCTAGGCCTCAGCATGGCCATGTTCTGTAGGAGGTAGGCATCCACAGGGGCTTCCACCTGGTATTCTGAACACTCTGCAGTTCTAAACTTGCCCAGCCTGGTATATGCATTTGTCTATGTACTGTATTGGAATATC
Organism: Mus caroli; assembly: GCF_978045245.1. Lineage (NCBI taxonomy): Eukaryota > Metazoa > Chordata > Mammalia > Rodentia > Muridae > Mus > Mus caroli. Next base: position 9,879,550 of record NW_028227271.1, read on the forward strand.
TGACCCTGTATTCCAGAGATGTTTGTGCATAGACCATGCCATAACTGAGAAACCTGGATGTCTATTAAGTCCTCTGCACGAGCAGCCCTTCAAACTCACAGAAACAATCAGTCAAGAAAACGGTACCCAAGGTTACAGAACAGTAAGAGAGGATTGCAGAGATCTTCAGTGTGTACCACACAACTGTTTCAAACGCAGCTAATCGAGTAATTCAATCTTTGCACTAGGGGAAGACTCTAATATCTTTATATATTTTGATAATTTGAAAATGAAGTTTTTTTTAAATCGCAATAAATGTTTATGCCAGATTTTTTTTTTTACAAACCTATTTATTTGCATGTGTAAAGATATATATCATTAGAGTACCTGGATTTCTGTTATTATATGAAGAATATTTATTTTTTCAATTAGTCTTTTATATTAAAAGGACTCAGGGGATCTTAAGTTTTGTTATCAAAACCAGGTATATATAAATATATTTTTTTGACTCTTTCAGTGTTGCTTACAGATTAGCCAAATTTCAGAATACCTCTTAGAATACATTAGATTAGTACTCTTTCATGACTGACATGAATTTCAATAGACCCTGCTCATTCAGTTAGAAAACTAAGGGAATATATGTGTATATACACAAATGAATGACAACACTGAACCTTTTTATTGTAAAGGATAGTAAAAAGACAGTGAGTAAAGTCATGATTAAAATATTTTAGAAAAAAATTGAAAATATTCTTAACTTTTCTTCATGTTCTGAGAAATCTTGTGTTGTAATAACAGAATAAATGAATTGTAATCCATGCTTGTTAATTGAATAACTGCATCTTTGTAATTAGCCAATATGAATGGATTGTATCTTAACATACGATGTGTGTCAATGTGCTGTCATTACGCTTTGCATAATGTATATGTATGCTGTATTATTATCCCTTGCGTCAGTACCTAAATGTTTTAAGCAACTGACAAACCTTATGCTGGAACGAATGGCCCCTCTCCTTGGTGCTGTTTGTCTTAGTAACAGGCTGTTGATGTCTCTTATTAAAAAGCTAACTGTTGAAAGTGAATGTTTTCCTAAGTTTACTGTTTGTATAAGTTACTATGGTTTTCTAGATTTCCCTTTTTTACAAACTAACATAGCAATGGAAGAGTGTAAGGTTTACTGTTTACCTGTCGATACAAAACTACTAGAAACATCTAAGTTTTCTTCTGATAGACTATACGCACTGATACAACTTAGTGGTGCTTATTATCATTAAAGTCACTGATTGTTAGTTTGTAGCCAGCATAATCTTTAAGAGGCTCATCACTCAGAACATCGGAGGAAATGCTTTTTTAAAAATATTCCCTTGTATTTCTCCACCAACTCAAAATAGTTCCCCAGAATGCATTTTCCTAGAATGGTAGTCGTCCCAGGGCGGAATGAACTCATGTTTGATAAGTAAATACTGTGTATTCTGGTATGTTCTGCTTGAGAATAGGACAGTGAGAATATGGAAACAGCATTATGCAAAGAGTCTTTCTCTTATGAAACCTTAGCATGTTTTTGCTTTGTTTTGTTTTGTTTTGTTTTGTTTTGAGCAAAAGCTTGCCCTTTGAAACCTGTTCACTCTGGCACTTTTCTTCAACGTGTTTCTGAGGGAACGATCACATAGGATTATGGTGGGGAAAAGCCATTACATCTCTAAGTCGAATGCATGCGACACAAGCTTTCAGGATTGGGCTGGTGGTCTGAGCACACTCACTTGACTCCACAACTTGCTGCATTAAGGGTTTTGTCCAACAAGTCTGATGAAAGCTGTGGAGTGGCTGCTGCCTCTGCAGCTGTGACTCTGGGTGATGCTAGGAGCGGCTCTGAGCTGCCTGGCACCGCTGAAGCCAGAGGCTGCAGAGGAGCCAGGTAATGTATGGGGAATGCTTCAGAAAGCTGTTGCTTATTTCAACTTTGCAAAGACCAATAAAAGTACCCACAGTAGTTATTTTCTTAAATTTGGAAAGAAAGAACATCCAAACAGAATAAGTAGTTTGGAAATGAGTTTTTAAAAAGTTTGTATATTATTATTATTATTGTTATTATTAGTGTGTGTGCACATTTGCAAATGCATGCCATTGTATACTTGTGAATGTCAGAGAACAACTTGCAGGGCTCAGTTCTCACTGACACCCTGTGGATGCCCATCAGGTCATTAGGGTTGGCAGAGAACACGTTTATCCACTGAGCCATCTTGCCACCCCTGGAGGTCAACTTTTAAAATAAAGTTTAAAATGTATTAAATTGTATTTAGTTAGTTACATATTTAAAACGTATTCAAAGTTTGCTTGTCGTATTTATATCACATCTTTCCAAAATAAATTTATTTGTTCTCCAAAGTAATCTATGTACGGTATAGTAGGGACTCTGCTGGGCACTGTAACTCAACCAGATGCAGTTGTACGGGCACAGGCTTGGCAATTGCAGGGTGAGTGTTCCCATGCATTCGGCATTACAGCTGCAGTAACAGCCAAGTGGGCTGTAATACCGTAGACATAAATATCTGGAGCTTGCTGTGTTAGAGTAAACCAAGGCTTACTAATAAGGGTCACACTTGGAATTGGTAATTTTGCTGCTAGTGAATCCTTCCAGGAAACTTACACCAGTCACATGTACTTTTTCATAACTTGGGTTATGCTGAGGAGGGGCTTCTTCTGCCCTGAAACAGTAGGTGGGTTTCACACAACGCCGCAGCCTCATCTGTACATGAGGATCTGACACATGCCTCACAAGAAATGAACGTCGGTGCGAGATCCTCTGGAAACAACTAGCTGTTTTCAGAAGAAATTATCCTGTGTTCTCTTTATGCCTTGGCTGAAGTTCCTCTGCTTGTGGAAGCCAGAGGAACGTTCCTGGCGTCACAGACACTGTGTGCGTCGTGTCAGCTGTCAGTAGCTGGAGAAAACCACCGCATTCAGGCTTCTATGTGATCCCCAGAGTCAGACATTAACATCTGTACATCAATGGCTTGACAGTTTCTAGGCAATCGATTAGTAATGACTTGATCACATCTATTTCTCTTAACATGTTTTCATTGTGTATTTTCATGTTTTTCTACACTATCTCTTTATATTATTATTGTGTGTCTTTATAAAAGAAATATGAACATGAATTTTTAAAAAGTCTGTGAATAGTATTAAATGTAACTTATTTTATGGAGGTTAGAAAATTTTCTATCATCAAATAATTTTTCAACCATTCAATTGTTAAGAAGTGTTAGAATATTTTTATGAGTGTTGAACATTTAGCTCAACCCCAGGAGGCTGGCCAGAGTACATGATGTATCTAAAATATGATTTTAATCATTTCTAAAAGTTGAAGGATTTCCTGGCAGAAATCCCTCAATGTAGCAAAGCCTAGATATGGGTGCTCTTGTAGTATCGTGGAAATTGGTTTAAAATCAAGTGTAGTGACCATTTTACAAATTTGTTTTAAAGGACACATCTAATTTCTTTAAACTCTTTGGAGTCAAATCTTTATATTTTACAAATACCTACCTTTGGAACTATAAGGTCTTTAACATTGAAAGATTTGGAAACCACTTAAACCATTTAAACAGATTATAAAATTTGGCTTCGAAGTTCTAAGGAAACTTGGTATAAAATTTGGCTTCGAAGTTCTAAGGAAACTTGGCAAAATCACGTAACACAAATATTTTCAAACATTTCAAAATGTTTGTGGGAGGCTTCCTAAAGCAACTGCTTTCTGCCACCAACTGCTCAGGTTTTTCCGTATTGAAAATGACAGGCATTAGGTAGCTCATCTGTAGTCCTTAACTTATTAGCAAATGTAGAACACAATTGTTTCTATAATGAACAATGTAGAACGCAATTGTTTCTATAATGAACCCAATTTCTCTTCGGGAGTGTAGACACAACAGCCCAAACCCTTCTTGTGCTAAAAGCCCAAGGAAGCACAAGAGCAGGGGACAGGACTTCATGGCATCTTCTCAGCACAGAGAAGGACCATGAGATTACACATGTGTCAGCCGAGGCGTTGTCAGTAAACAGGGGTGGGCCTCAGAATCTCACTGGATATACAAAGCATTGGGGACAGCGCTACCCACTTCTGCTGGGAAAACAGGTGTTATCATGGGTGCTGTGCATCATGTACACACATCGCCCAAACTGTAAAGGTTACATTTTTATTTTGGATTTTTTTTAAAAAAAGGAAGTAGAACTTCTTAAAACAGTATTTTGGTGTTGGAGAGCTGTCTCTTGACTTGAATTCGGATCCTCCGAACCCATGTAAATAAAGCTAGACACAGCAGTAAGTGCCTACAATGCCAGCACTCCAATGAGATGGGAGAAGGAAAAGGGCAATCCCTGAAGGTTTGCAAGCCAGCTAGCCCAGCACACACTGTGAACAAGAAGACACCTAGTGGGAGATGAGGACAGCCTATAGGCTGTTTCTGACCTTTACCGTGTGTGTGTGTGTGTGTGTGTGTGTGTCCACATTCACATAAAACCAGATGCACGCTTTATTGAACAAAAAGGTAGTATTTACTGCTCTTACAAAGGCTTTTGAATTTCTGAGTTATAATTTTCAACAGCTTTGCCTTAGACATTCAGATACTTGTATGATCAAGATGTTTAGTAACATCTGTAAATCCTTATCCCCTGGTGTCAACAAAGAAACTACTATTATCATTATTTCGGGCATTGTTTAAGACAGGCTGGCTGCAAACTTTCAATGCCGTGAGACTTCTGCCTCCCCTTCTCAAGATCTGGGATTACAGGCAGCTGTGTGGATGGCTGGTCAAAAATGAAATGGTCAGGCATCCGTGTATATGCCTGCGGATCCCTGCATAAGGAGGCTGACAAGTGAGACTGCAGTTCAAGGTCTAGATATAGCAAGATGCTGCCTCCACAAAACAATAAACACCTGAGGGACTAGGGGAGATGGCTCAGTACTTAGAACGCTGATTGCTATATCAGAGAATCCATGTTCAATTTCCAGCACCTACATGGTGGCTCATAACCATCTTTAAATCCAGCTCCAGAGAACCAAATGCTCTCTTCTGGCCTCCATAGGTACTGCATGTACATGGTGCACAGACCTATTAGGCAAAGACTAATAGACAAATAATTAATAAAAAACACTGGAAGTGTATGATTTGTTTTCATAGACACTGTTAGCTTATGAACTGCTTTCCTGAGCTGTCCCACACCTGATATTGCGCCAAAAGTAAGAATTTGCTTAATTTGTAATCAAATTAGCATACACTAATTTATTCTTAAATCTAGTCAGACCCATATATTCTTCTGTAATATAACCTTTAATTATTCAAACATAAAGCATAGGACTTGTGTGTATTTGTGTGATTACAATGTCACAGTTGATCTACAGAAGACCCTGGGAATTCTGCACAAGTTATTAGCTGAGCTGGAAAATGATCCTCTAGAAAACAGACTAGCTTTCTAGTCAGAACTTTTACTTCCTTGGATTTTTGTTGTTTTTGTAGTTGTGACCCCAAACCCCCAGTGGCTTGAGAAATAGTTATGAAGGGCATGGTGGATAGAAACTACCAGCAACCCATCAGCCAAAATGGACATTCAAGATGACTGACAGTTCATTTGTATTAGGTCTTATTAAGATTGTAGAACACTGAAAATGAAGATTGTGTCTTCAAAGGACCCATTGTCCATGGGAAATTAACATGGCTAACATATATAAGTAAAAGAAGGAAGAGAGGGAAGTAAAAAACTGGAGCATGTGAAGGGACATTTGCAGGAGCAGGCCTGGGTCTCAACATTGATGTGAGTGGAAAGGAGGCATTGGCCAGAGACCAACTGAACAAAAGCCACACAGAGAAAAGTTGGTCCATTTACTTGTTTGTGGTGACACCCAATTCGTGAGATTGCTCTGTGAGAGACAAGGAGCAGGCAGAAGGCTGGAATAGTGAGTTCATATCACACGAAGGACAGCCAAATGTAACAGATAGAAGAGATTTCTAAAATCTAAAATTCTGTAGATATGGGGAATATTGTTTTTTTTGGGGGGGGAATGGAAATGAGACTGTTGGTTTGGGAAAAATAATGAATAATTCTCATGAGTGAATTGAAAAAGGTGACACACTGTACGAGGGTGGTGACTTAGAGACCTTCAGGAACTTACCATGGATTTCTGCATAACTCACACAGCATGGTACTCAATGTGTAAGGAGAGAAGAGAGGCAGGCGAGGAGGGATGGAAGGACTGTTCTTTGTTAACACGTAGAGCTGCTACTGAAAACTAAGAGACACGCATATGCCAACATCTTGTCAAGAGCTTCGTCACCAGGAGAATAAAGCTATAATGGCTAACTCTAGGATAAAAGAAACTAGGATCTGAAGGGGAAATAAGTTGATCAATGAGGGGGGAAACCAATTTTAGAGGTGGTAATGTGCACAGTCCATTGGTAGCCCAGGCAATATTTTATAATCTTGACTTTACCAAGAGACACGTGAACTTTCATTTTCTAGGAATTTGGAGATGTGTTGTTACTCTTTAGCCTTCTGGAATATGGAAAGTCTGTTCTGACTCCTCTGCCTTGGAGTAAGCAGTATGCTAGCAGAAGACACAGATCTAAGCACTATTCATGGTTTACAGAATAACCGTTAAAAGCTAACATTTTTAAGATCTCACTTTCCTGGAGGGAAGGCAACATCTTACTGGAGTTTTGCAGACAGAATGAAGCCATACACAAGGGCTCACAGTAGTTCACAATGTTATGTTTTACATATTATCATTTGCAACCTTTCCTTCTGGAGATGGAAACCTACATCCTGTAGAAAAGGCCAGCTTCAGTACCAAAGGAACCTCAGACATGAGCCTCTGAACTGAGTGAAGTGATAGTATATGAGGGGAATTTATCTAGACTAAATTTGGTTCCTTTTGTCTCTTATGGAAATATAGCATTTATCAAATTCTCAATTCATCCAATATTTTCCAAACTAAACAAACCTGTACAGCCAGCACCCACCCCCAGGAATTCTCCTGTGTCTCCAAAGTCACTTTAAGGCCAACAGTTACCATTTGACTTACACCAGCTATAGCCAATCAGCTGGCCTGGTTTGTAACTTTAGATAAATGAAATTTAAATCACTTGTGAGAATCATGTTATTATATGTGCGCCGTGAACATGTTACACATAATCGAGCTGGAGAGATGGCTCAGCCATTAAAGGCTAGGCTCACAACCAAAAATATAATTTCAGTTTTCATAACAGTCTAGGATCTCCTCTGTGAACCCCCAGCTGTATGACCTTTATAAATAAGCAGGTAAATCCATATGGATACACTACAGATAACAAGCATTGGGGCTTTTATTATTTGTGGATTTAAATAATGGCGTATGGTCACTTCTCACAAATGTCATGGCGACATGGATATTAATATCTGTTGTCTATGTAGCCAAGACTTGAATGACAGGGTCTTGGCTTATGCATATATTCTGTCTTAATTAATGCTACCACTTTTCTATAGTGGTTTTGAAATTCCTAGAGCCCCCACATCCTTGTCAACACATGAAAGTGTCAGACTTCTAAATTTTAGTAATTCTACTTGTGTGGCATTCATTCGAATTTTAAATTTGCATTTTTCTCAATACCTTTACTGTGTTGTTGTGTCTGCTTTATGTGACACCTCCTTAGATGATGTGTCTTCTGAGGCCCTTGAGCTATCCTGAAATTGAACATTGGCCATCAGTTCTTTTGTTTTACCTTAATCATAGCACGCACTTTCATCTTGATTGGTAGCATCTCACTGGCTGTGTGTTGAAGATTGCCACCTTATTGTCTGGTCCTTTTGGTCCCAGCTCCAGCTTTTGAGGGAGGAGAAGGAGCTGCTCATAGTGGACAGGCAGGGGACTCTGAGGGGATTAGAATGGACACAGAACAGCAAAGCCTGGGGCAAGAAATATATTACTTTATCTTGCCGTTTTAATGGGGGGGGGAAGATAGCTATTTTTCATACCATGCTTTTTCAGAGATAGCAAATGTCTACCAAGTATTTGTCTGTTTACATAGCAATTACTTAATATGACACACAACAAGAGATGGAGATAAAGTACAACTGGATTAGGTTGTAGAACAATTTATATTGCAGTGGGTAAAAAATAGGAAGACAGAAGGAACACGTGATTGTCCCTGCACACATAGCCACATGTGCACAGATGGAAGAGTTCTGGGTGGTGGGGGTTGGGATACAAAGATTCCTTAAAGACTGAGGGAGGAAAAATAGACTTTTAGTCCTGACAGCTATTGCCAGATAATTAGCCTTTACATATGATCTAAATGCTAAACTACCATTCAACACAGAATTGTATTTTTGAAAAGCTAGAACCCATTCAAACTCAATAAAAGCTAACTAGAACCCACACAAATTCCTTAAAAGTGATCAATAAAGTTTAATTTGCAGGAAAATGGTGAAACTAACCTAAAATGTTAACTCTCACAGACTTGAGAGACTTAAATGTGACTATTAAATTATTTCTGAGAAAAATACTGGGTGGAATATTTACTAATACTCTGAATGATCTTTCAAACTTAAATAACCTTGTGCTTAAACACAGTAGCAAGTGGGCAGATTGCCGATTTGTTATAGCCATTATACTTATCAGGAAAGCATCTTCCTTCTAGCCTGTCATTCTTGTTAGGGAATAAGTATGTTTAGAAAAACTTGCTGGTTCTGTTAGAATATATTTAACCCATAACATACAACCTCAAATATAGTACATAAAATCAGTAGGCACCTGATGTTATTATTTGTAATTGGTGGATGTCATTACTGTAGTAGAAGAACTAAAAATGTGACAATTATATTGTGTAGACGATATTATGAAACTGGATATGCTTTCAAGAGACTGTAAGAGTCAAAGAAAAGATCATACCTCCTTCATTTTCAAAATGACTACTTATTTGCTAATTAAAGGGTTTCTCCAGGCTTTTCACCACACTTCTAGGAATTTCTCAGTATCCTGCATGTAGCCTTATTTAGGGTCCTGATCATTCCAGCACTATTTTATAAACATGGGCACTATCACCAAGGGTAGATTCTCATCTCCATTGATCTGCAGGGCCCTAGAAGTCAGTACAGCACAGATCAATTACATGGAGCTATCTTCCCTCTGCCGTTTTTTGCAGGGTTAACAATCGTTCGCCTCTCCATTCAGATAAAATAGATACAGTATTGAATGGTGTGTGTATTCTGTGTAAAGTTGACATAGTAAAATGTGTCTTTAAAAAGCTTAAAAGCTGTGTATGGCTGCACATACCTATAATCTCAGTATTCAGGATGTAGACTATATAAGATCCGGTCTTTAAAAGAACATGCTAAAACACCAAGCCTAATTTTCTTTTTACTAAAATAGAACATTCACAATAGTATATCTGGGCTGAAGGGATGTATGTACATATTCTGAGAAATTTAGTTGAAGTGTTTATGTTTCCTATGGACAGATGAAAGCTTTCCATTTTAAAGCTGTGGTAACTGAATACAGAAAATAGTATCTTATGAGTATGTTATGACTAATAGTGCTGATTCACAGATAAATATCCCTGAGCTCATGAGAACATGTTGAGTTATTCTTACTCTGATGAGCGAAGAGCTAGGCTGCACTCCCAATTTACAGGGCAGCATTCGTGGAAAGTGAGTTCATGGGGCTCTGCAGGGACAAGGGATCTCATTTCTCATTGGTGCTCATTCTATGTATATTCCAGCAAATTCTTCCTATATTATTCACGTTGACTTTGGGTTTTGAAAAAATCAAAAGGAGGAAAGAAATGGACAGATATAGAGAGGCTGGATGTGGCGACTCATGCCTTTAATGCTATCACAACAGATCCTAACAGAGATACAGTTATGTGCTGGATGCCAGTCTGGGCTACTGAGCAGGTCCCCCAACAACAACAACAACAACAACAACAACAACAACAACCACCTATGAAGTCAAACACTTTTAACTAAATCTTTTTTCAAACTGACTTTTATTTACAAAAGTATCTTTTGCAAAAATATATTCTTCTTTCTTTACCTCATGCCTACTTTGAAAATAATTTAGTGTATAACTAAAGCAATTTTTTCCCCAGTGTTTGGGTAAATGGTTTTCCTCAGGAGACTGACACAGTTATTTAGAGGCCCCTGGCATACTTACCTCCTATTCTGACTGTTGAACCCAGAAATGCTGTGTTCCAATTGTGTGGGCTCACAAACCAATATGAGAGTCTCTATCATCCTCAGAATTTGGAAAAGAAAAGAAAAGAAAGGAAGAAAGAACGGGAGGAAGGAAGGCAGGCAGGTAGGAATGAAAAAAGGAAGCAAGAAAGGAAGGAAGAAAGGAAGGTGGGAGCAGTTGGTTTACTGTGCATTTACACTAGTATGTCAAGCAAGGTAGGTGATTCCTTCACATGTAATACTGCAGCATGGCTACCCACCAGTGCAGTGGTGCTACCCACTAGTGCAGCATGGCTAGCCACCATTGCAGCATGGCTAGCCAGCAGTGCAAGCCCTGCAGCTTGTGTCATTTTATTAAGAGAAAACAGAGAACTGGTAAACCTGAAGCACTGGTAGTTACTTTACATACTGCTAAAACTCGACATCTGACTAAACTACTTAATAATGGGTGTGGCTTGGCTCTTGGTTCTAGAAGGACCAGTCTATCATGGCGGGAAAGGCAGACAGGCAGAGGGTCACCTTTCATTGGTAGCTGGGGAGTAGATTGCAGACAGGATGTGAGGCTGGGCTACAAACCCTTAACACCTATCCAAGTTACTCTCTTTATCTAGAAAGACTCCACTGCCCAAAGGTCCCAAGACTTTTCTGAATAGTCCCAGCAGTGGGGAACCAAGTATTCAAACACCTGAGCTTCTGGGGAACACTCCACATTCAAGCCACAATAAACATCTAGCCCTGGGTTGGCCAATAACTGACAGTGATTTCAAAACCTAAGTGCCTGATTCCCTATCCCATGTGTTTTTAGTATTCAATCCATCACTACCTGGTATTAGAAATTGAAAAAAAAAATCTTAAATTTAACAAAAATAATTCGTGCTTCGTGCTTATGTTCATTATTTAAAATAGGCTTGAATTCACTGACATATAAATTTAATCCCTAAAGCCCTTCTGTTGCCACTTTTGGTGCACGTGCTAAGTAGACATTAATTTGTACAGTGTCTGGCTTTTCTCTAAGCCTAGCTCCAACCTCTCCCTGCCCAGAACACTAATAAGCACCCATTCACGTCTCATCCAACAGCTCTCCGTGCACAGTCCTTTTGGGACCTTTACAATCCTGCCTAAAAGCAAACCTTTTGGCAGCTCTGTCGATTCCCAAAGCAGCTCACAAAGCGATTGTAGAAATGGGGTTGGTCAATCCTGCTACTTTGCTGGGCTTGGTTTTAAGAATGTTGTCAGTGTTATCCTTGTAATACCTTAAAAGTAAGTGTGTGTGCGTGTGTGTGTGTGTGTGTGTGTGTGTGTGTGTGTGGCAGGGGGTGAGGTGGGGGGAGGGGGAGTCTGCCCACACTGAACAGATTTCAGTTTCACCGTCCAGGAAGGCAGATGCTCATGGTTCTGGCTGTGGGCTCCCAGATAGCGTATGAGTGGGATCTTTATTACAGAGATTATCGTACCTTCTTGGAAAAACAGTCTCCTGGTTTGCTGTGGTTTATAAAGGCACCAGGAAAAAAAAAGCGAACTCACAGCAATACCACTGAAAGAATTATTAAAAATTTGGCACTATTTCCACTATTCTCATAATAGCCACAGTTTTTGTTGTCTTAAAATGAGTAAAGATCGAGGTCCCCGGATGAGTTTTAAACTCCAGACAGGAAATCTAGATCAGTCGCACTTGCAAACAGACATTACTAAGAAGTCTAAAATAATCCTTATCCTTTTATAGCAGAAACAACAAACAAAAATTCTCTTAGATAGAAAGAAAACGACAAGCTTTAGAATCATGGCAGAAGGGCCTGAGCACTTTTTGCTGCAAACAGTGCTTTCAGCTAAGCAAGAGGGCTCGGCCCTTTGACCCCAGTGTTTATGAGGCCGAGGCAGGTCGACTCTGTGATTTTAAGACCACCCTGATCGATATAGCAAGTTCCAAGCCAGCCAGGGCTACATAGTAAGACCCTGTCTTAATAATGAATGCTGCTGATGCTTGAATTTTGAATTAGAAATACATTTAGTGCTGCTTTGTAGCAAAACAGAGATGAGTTCAATAACACCTGTACTGGTGGATACCCCCTCCCACCCCCAGCCCCTCTCCCCCCCACCCCTTCTCCTCACCCCCACCCCCCTCTCCCCACCCCCACCCCCAGGCAGAAGAGACATCAACATAAACAACAGTCACCAGGAGGAGGAAAGCCCAGTTGGGGATTGGCCTGTGAGGACTTTTTTGGCTAGCTGGTGTGGGAGGGCCAGTCCTTTGTGGGTGGTGCCTTCTGTGGCAGGTGAACCTTATGTAAGATGGCGAGCCGCTCAGCAATTCCCCATGGTCTCTGCTCCAGCTCCTGGCTCCAGCTTCCTGCCTTGATTCTTCCAGTGACAGTCAGAACCTCCAGGGTTAGACTGGAGGGACAGTATCCTTCTTTACACGTTTGAAATGACTTCATCAGCTCCCACTGAAGAAAGTCGATTCAGTGTTTGAGACATGTCTTGACATGTTGCACTGGTTTTCCACCCTGCTTTTCTAATACTTGTGTGCACCAACTAGCACTGTGTGTTGAGTATTTCTACAAGAGACACTGAATAAATTAATCTAACTTTGCTTCACGTTTTATATTTGAAATTGGATAGAGTAGCGACCTTTGACCTTTGTAGAATTACTTAGTAATGCCAAGTATATGGCAGTAAGTTACCGTTAAGTATTATTCCTATTGAGTCAGACATTTGAATTATATATGCAACGACTCATAGTGCATTTCCCAAGTTAGAACTGTAAATCTATTATGTGTATATGAAGATGTATGTACATACAGCCAAAAATTAAATTTAGAGCATAAAAGAAATTTAAAAGTTATGATTGGCACAGCAACTTCAACAGAAGAAAATGTGCTGAGTATATTATTAGGTGGGATTTATTTTTTGCTCTTTGGTTTGGGAACCAAACACTTTGCAGATTAATCTGATTTTTAAAAATCTTAACTGTCTAAAGCTAAGAAATTTAAGTGATTAGGTGCAACGCAAGAGAATAACGTATTTTAGCAGTAAATATTTTTCATAACTAAATGTTGTCAAACTCAAGCTGCATAGTCAAAAAAGATACCTGTCACAGGAAAACTTCAAACTCCACTAAACTTTCAAACTGTCTGTGGCACCATTCCAGAAACGCTGTGAATGACAGCACCGCTGAATTAAGGGACAGCACCGTAGCAGGCCACGTCCCAGGAGATGGTCTTCACGTGCATATTGTGTCCATTTTCTTGTTCTCAACAGCTATCGTACCATGCTGTCCTAACCCCTTTCTTCTTTGACTTATAACAAAGACATTCAATTGTAGAAGCATTTGTCTGTTATAGTGGATGCTCTTCAGTGTAAAGCAGCTGCAAGGGGCTCAATCAAGTCTGAGACGAACTGTAGCAGACTTTCTCTGAGATAGGGAGGTATCTATCTCTGGATTCCTGGAGATTTACAAAACCATATTGCCAGGGCTTAGGTATAGTTTTGATTTTATTTAGAACACATTATGCTAGAATTCTGTTTTAAAAGTTACTTATTTACCTGCTATATTAGAATTCCTTAGGAGAGAAAGAGTTTGTGTTGTACTCCTTGGAATATTCTGTTTCTAGAGTCTTCTGACCTGGGCTCCTTCTCCTTTGTCTACTGAGGTCTTAGTTCATGTTTTGGTCTCTCATTTCATAAACACTGTTCCAAAAGGGAGTAAAACACAGCCACTAAAACATTATTTTGAAATTTTCTAGCAAAGTGACTATGATTGAAATATTCCGGTATCAAAATGTAAATCTACTTCACCAGAGGAGCATACCAAGCTTTACTTTTGAATAAAGAGTCAAATAAGGACAATAGATTTATGAAATAATAATTGAAAACTTCATTGACAGCTTGTGATTACCACTTAGCCAGGAGAGACGATCCAACCGAGTGCCTGGAATTTAATCTGATCTGCCCTGTCTGCTACAGTGTGGCGTCTCAAGAACAATTGGCTTGGCTTGTTGAAAACGATTTCTAGTTTGCAGTTAAGTAGGGATTCCAGGCTGAAAGGGTAAGAAAAATTTCCTGTGGCCTTAACTCTCCTGCAACAGAAAGGGTGTGTGAATCCTCCTACCACTTAGGGAGCTGCCTTTCTTCAGTTGTATGGACAGAGTACCTAACACCTAACACCTTCATAGGGAAATAAGCAATTGGAGCTGTATAGGAGTCATGTGTCCATGAGCATCGTCATCTTTTACATGTGGACCTTACTCTTACAAAAACAACAGGAGCTGATGGAACACTTAGAAGTGAAATAATTCTTTCATCTGATTATCTGATACTTTCTAAAAATTACTTTAAAAAGGAAAAGTCAGGGGACTGGGATGTAGCTCATTTGGTAGAGTGCTTGCCCGGCATACACGAAGCTCTGGGATCCGGCTTTAGCACTACCAAACACAGGAACAGAGGTATACACCCATAATCCTTGGAAGGAGTGGGGAGGAAAAGAGGAAGTCTCAGAAGTTCAAGGTCACCCTCTGCTACATAGAAAGTTTGAGAACAGTCTGGACGGATATAGGAGACTCTCTCGAAAACTAGTGAATACGTAAACTGAGAAATTCAAGAAAATTTGATAGACCGAGCAAAACTGAGTATTAGTACCTTTCGTAGTGTTGTTCTGAGGTGGTTTACGTAGGGACAGGAGCCTAGGGTCCATGCCTGTGAAGCAAGCACTCTTCCAACCGTGTTATCTTCCCAGCATCCAACAGTCTATTTTTGTATTGTTGGTACTGTGTTTCTTACTGTAGCCACTAATACACTCGGAATTACTTAACACATTAGGAACCTAAAGTAACCAACGCTCTGAGAAACGACAGGGAGGTTACATCGACTTGGGTTGGACTTTGTAGTAGCTTGAAGACCAAATGATCCAATAGTTTAGCCATTTACGAAATGGTTTTGGCAAGCATCCTTTTCTTTCCATAACATTTTTTGCAATGCTATTGCGAAGTGACGAGGTCTCCTTCTTGGTTTGCTTTTCTTTAACTGTCAGTGAGGAGGAGAGTGGAGAAGCTGGGTTGTGGCTGTTCAGAGGTAGTGCTAATGCTTATGAACTGGCCTGGAATGAATAAATAGATTTATTGGAGGTCAGCTTTAAAAATAGGTTATTGTCAAACTTACTTACCAAAAGGTATTTTAGAGAAGTGGTGGTGACATGTAATATATGGAATACACACACACATGCATATATATACATATATATTTAAATATATATGTGTGTGTGCCTGTATAGACATATATATGTGTATCTATGTATGTATATACATATATATGGTTATATATGTGTGTATGTATATGTGTGTATATGTATATATGTATGTGTATATATGTATATGTATACATATACATATGTATGCATGCATGAATTCTCTGTGTGTATGCATGTTTATGTGCATATGTGTATATATATGTGTGTATATGTATATACATATATACAAACACACACATATACATATATATGCATGCATACACATATACATTTACACACACAGAGAATTCATCCAGGAAGTTTTTAATTAAGAAAAAGAATTTACACGATGAAAAAAAATGTTTTTAATTTAAAAATCCTCAAAAGTTTTAATGTCGATGCCAGAGTCTGTCTCCCATCTGGTGTCCAATACCACTTGTTTAATATCATGTGTTGAATATTTGTTTTCTTTTTCATATACTTTTTACTTTTAGTAATAAATATTTAATCATTCCAGGTTTTGTACCAAGGCACAGGTGTTTCATTGTGATGTCTTCTTAATGCCAAACCCTGCTCTGACCACTCCCCTGCCCCACCCATCTCCCAGAGCTCCTTCAGCTCCAAGCCCTTTCTCTCCATCTGGTCCTTTTCTGTTTTCAGTTTCAGGTAATCGTGTCAGGTTCTTGTGGTTGTTTCAGGTGGGGCGAGCATGGGACACTTGTCCTTTTGTCCCTGTTTAATTTCACCCACAAGATCAGCTCTAGTTGCATGCATATTTTTAAAACTGCCAAGTCATGTTCCACTCAGTGCCTGACCACCTTAGGCACTGTGCACATGCAGAGGGCTTTGTTTATCCGCTCCTCAGCTGATGATCGCCTAGCTCACTCTATGACATGGCTGTGCAGGTCTCTCTTTTGTGTGGTGACTATTGCCTTCAGGTACACAGCCAGCACTGCTACAGCTGAGCCATGAAGTAATACCGGTTTTACTTTTCAGAGGGACTTCATACTGTTTTCATAATGATTATATTAACTTACATTCCATCAGTTATATATTAGCATTAATATTTACTCTTAGAGGAGTATAAATAAAATTTACATGGCAAATGTAGAAAAATAAATCCCAATTTAAAAAATAACTACATAAGCATTTGCATGTGGATGTGGGTCTAGTCGCAGAAAGGACGATCCTAAAGCAAATGAAATATGTGATTGTAATTTTTATAGTTCTAATTTTGATTTATCTTCTAATCTGCAGACCAGATCAAAATTTCCACAGATAACTAGCTACAGCATCTCCAAGGACTAAAATAAAATGATGGCTAATTTGTTGATGCCTGGCTTTGGGGTAGGCATCATGAACAAATGTCTGTTCACTCCAGACACAGCAGTAGCTGCACACTAATGAAGAGACTCCAGTAAACCCCAGAGTCATCAGCCAGTGACTCAAAGGCAGCTCCATCACTAACACAGTGACTACTTACTAAGACTGCATTCCCGCAGCTCCTTGCACAAGCTTCAGGCTGCTCTGCCAGTCTTCTGTCCCCAGGAATTGTTCATTGTGTACATAGCCTGGGAGACAGACTTTCTGACTCTTGTAACTTTTCCATCTCCCTGGTCTCAGTGTCTCATCCATCCCTGGGATGTGTGTGTGTGTGTGTGTGTGTGTGTGTGTGTGTGTGTGTGTGTGTGTGATTCAGTTCAGAGGAACTAAGCATGCAGCAGCATAGGAAAGCAACCAATGAATTTGGAATGTGCCATCTCAAACCAGTTAGGTGTCCCCAGTGGATTTGGTGCCATGTCAGAGGCGCATGAGGGAGTCATTGCACACTCTCTCTCCTGGCCTATGGTGTCCTGCAATTATCTCTTCCACTCTTTGTGACACATTGATAGGGAGCAAGTCATTCTGGGCTCTCTCTATTTTCCATGTTTCTCTTCAGTGTGTCTGTTCTTGGTTTGCTTTATTATTCGTAAGAGAATAAGAGGTAAAGAATAGACAGTTACGGGCATGCTGAGTGTAGCAAATGAGAACCAGGAGGCAAAGAAGGGATCCATAAAAGCCAACCAAAACCATGTCAAAGACACTCACAGACCACACACTCTGAGTCAAAGACACTTACAGATTAGCTGACGAGAAATGTCCGTTATTACAGAAAGAATAGGAAGCAATTTTTAGAAAGATGATATTCAGAAAGGTAGTGTTTACCCTCAGTTATTGATCTACAGACAGGGTTGAGAGCGCCATGGCTTTGGTGAGGAAGGAGTTTGTGTGTTCAGGCATCGTGACATGGGGTGGGCAGAGTCCTTTCTAGTGAACATCATTATACACTGTCTCATTCACTGACCTCTTTGTCCTTTACCCCACTCTATTGGCAGTCTTGGGAAACATCTCTGAGCCTGTTCTACATAAAATGTGTGCTGTTCTGTAGTACTCTCTGGTATTTTACTGATTCATATGTCTTCACAATTTCCATAGTATATAAATGTTCTTAGATTTATTTTGGCTTAATCATTTTTTAATCCCCTTTGCCCTTACATAGATGTCATTTTACTGATGTCACATAGAGAGGAAGGTCTGTACAGGGCAGGTTATATAGCAGAGCGTTAGAAGACAATAGGTGTGATGTCAGGCTGTTTTGTTGATACTAGCTAGCTTGCATACTAATTCTCCCAGAGTATGCTTCCCACTGTCAGAAAAGGATAAAGTTCTGGATGGAGAAGCCAAGGCTGCAGTGTGTGAGATCAAGACCACCTCCATTTCCTCATTGGATTTGTTTGGTAATTACGTTTCTAGAGCTAGTCAAAAATCTCTACAGTTAAGTCACTGATTTTTTTCTATCATGTGTACCCGAAATAACAATTTTATTCTATAATTCCATACAAGTAGTCTGTAATAAAAAAAGAGATTTTTCCTATTCTAGAGTTAATCTTATCATTATAGATTGAGTTTTCTTGGAATAGAAGCCCAGAGAGTCTCCATTTTATCGCTTAGTAGACTGTACACTTCCTTCAAATGTCCTGTTTTTAATAGACACCCCTGTTCACCTTGTTTGTAAGCATCATTGACCATGAAGACCCATAAAACACTTTTCTCTCTCTCTCTCTTGCTTCTGGAAACATGACTCTGAGACTAATGTATTAAACACCAAGGCCACACGTTTTGGCCTATCTCGTATCTTATTTAACCCATTTAATCTATTCTATGTCTTCCGCATGGTTAGTTACCTCTCCTCAGCTTCATGCGTCCAAGTCTGGGATGATTCTCCTTTATTTTGTTCTGAGTTCTGCCACCAGCTGGTTCACATCCGTCTCCTCCAAGGCAAATCGCCCAGGCCATTCACTATTTCCCAGAATCCTCTCTCTTCCGGCCAGTGTTCCGCTTCCTATTTCTACCTCAGCTCATTGGCCAGAGGATTCTTTATTGACAGGAGTTGCCTATGAGCAATTCTCTCTACAAATGAATGCTTATTCACTGTCGCTGCTTAGTGTCCTTGTGGTTATGAAACATCTGTGGCCACTAGACAAGGGGAAGGGAATTGAGACGGGAAAGAGGTTGACTGGAGAAGAGGGTGGTAGCTGTAACCAAAGTATATTGGAGACATGGAAGCCACTGTGGAAGTCATTGTCCTGTAAAGTAATATGCAAGCTTCGAAACAGTTTTAAGATGATCAATATAGGAGATAAAGGTGACTTTTAAGAAAAATATCAGTGAGAAGAATTCAAGAAAGGACTGTGTGTTATTAATAAAATTCCAAGGGAATAAAATGCCAATGCTTAAAAACGAGAGAGGGAAAAAAAATCAGATATTTCTGTTGCACCAGAGGAAACAATCTCTGTTTGGGGCTTTCCTATGAAACGGACTGCTTTGTGTAGTCTCCACAGCTCAGAATATAGTGTGTTTGGGGAGAAGGAGGAGAGTACCGTTTCACTATTGTTTACTGTGAGGCTGCCTCTGTCCAAGGAAAACAGAATTGTATGCATAGCATGCTTTCTTTAACTTTAGAGGAATCCCCACATGGCATTCATCAGCCGTGATCAAATGCTGCAGTGAGTCTTCCTTAGAACTTGGGGAAAACCGATCTGAACTAGTTCAGAGCTCCAGAGAGAACTGTTTGATTTTAAGGCCATCCAAAGCATAAATTACTTTGCGAATCTTTGGTTTGGTAGTTTTTTAAGCTTAAGGGTGTGTGTGTGTGTGTGTGTGTGTGTGTGTGTGTAGACAAATTAAGGGCCTCAAGGGAAGATTGGTTAGTCTAAGAAAGAAAATAATGAGCATTGTTTAACATTAAAAAGGGGGGGGGAATATTATTGTGGTCCAATTGTCACAATAATGAGGTTGGAGAGATGGCTCAGTAGTTCGGTGCCCTGGTTGCTCTTTCAATTTCCATGGCAGTTCACAGCCATCTATAACTCTAGTCTCAGGGCATTCAGTATCTACTTCATGTCTCTGCAGGCAACGCACACATGTGGTGAACAGACATATATTGAGACAAAACACCCGTAACATAAAATGAAGTGAAAAAAAAAATATGATGACAAGTTGTATAATACCAGGTTTGAAAAGAATCTTGATTAGACCTGGGTGTATCTTTCATAAACCAAAACAAGCCACAGGCAAAAAAGTGGCGCTGCCATTCCTAAGCAGATAAGAAATTTACCTGAAATTATGGTTACCGATTTTACTTTTGTAGAATAAAATTTTTTTCTTATAAAATATGTTTATGACATTGGTTTTCCCTTTAAAACATAGTTTGGATTAAGCTAACCAGGCCAGGATAACTCTAATTAATTAAAACAAGGTAGAAGAGAAAGAGTTGGAGAGGAATAGGAAACGGTTCTGTTTTCTGAAGAGGGACTTTCGGTTTACCACATATAAGTTTACATTCCACGCAGAGATAGCACTGCATTCTAAACTAAAAATCTCGATTTCAGTCTCTTTCCCCCGGTTGCAATTGTTTCATAAATTAATTGGTCGTTCTTGAAAATACCTGTAATATTCTGTAAGTTGGTTTTTAATTTCTTGAGATCTTTGCACTGTTAAAAGAACTTTAGGAATCCCCAAGAAGAGCTATATGTATGAATATACATGGTCAACACAGCAAACAAATATATGTTGTCTGTGAGCAAACAATGATTCTCTTGAGACTCCATCACATGGCTTTAATTTATATGTATGCACACTTGAGTACACATATACATGCAAAAACATGCATGCACATAGACACACGTACACAATCACATGCATGAACACATGGGTGTGAACACTTGAGGAGAGGCTAGGGAGAACGCTGGATGCTGCAAGGAGGAGCGACAGGCTTTTATGACACACACAGTTTATTATGTGAATGCTAGGATTTAAGTTCTCATCCTCATAATCAAACAGGAAGCACTCTTAATCGCTGAGTTATTCATCCAGCCTCTGTAATTTATGTATGTATATATAGTTATACATTTATACATATAATACATATGTGTGTACATGTGTATATATGCATATGCGTGTGTGTAATATACTATCTAATATTCTCACAATATACTACATATTTCTAAATGAATCCAATCTCAACTCATTTTTAAAAAGACTTTTGGCAGGGTAAGTTTGAGGAGAGGTCTGGTGAAAGGCTGGTGATGGAGAGACTCACCTCCCCCATCAGTGTAAATTAGAGTTGTCTGGGATTCATGTCTTCCGTGCTTGGCTTTCCCATGGTCTATCTATCACGCTCAAGTGATCAATGTCCTCACTGAGAACCCATGAAGAAGAAGGATCAAAGAGGAACCTAATAGTTTGTAAGAACCCCTTTGGCTATGGTCCACATAGGACTGTATTGGAGATTTCATATGCTTTCTCTTAGGTTGATCTCTATCAGGAGTTTGTAGGACTGGTGTTTTAACCTCTCTTTCCCAATGGGAGAAATTTATACAAAAGTACTAGTACTCCATGCCAAAGCCAACTTGCCTGCTGCATGGCACTGACCTCACACATGGAATTATATTCTTAAGCAATTTGTTGTCTATATTGGAAGGCTCCACAGAGATATGCCTGACACAGTGGTACAAAATACAGACACATAAGGACTTAAAACAAAACAAAAAAAAACCAAGACTATTAACTTACTATACTGAGTGACCATGAGGATTTTTGGTTTTGTTTTCACTGAGAAATATATATTTCGCTATAAAAATATGATAATACATATATACAAGGTGATGATTGTATATACCAACCTGAATACTGGTTTAGACATTATATACAGTTAGTTGAAGGTAGTCTTTAACCTTAGAAAATCTAAGTCTTTATGCATCAGAACTTATGCCTAGTACATTTTAGACAGAGAAGGAATTTTATATTGTCAGAACCAATTCAAAGTTCAGAGTTCAGAGCAAACTGGCAAATTTCAAATACTCATGAACTGCACATATCAGACCATGTGTAACAGGAATGTCAAAGCAATGGTGTTTTTGCTTGCTTCATTTTATAGTCCTTAAAGATAAGTTAATAAAAATACATTAAGTGTATTCCTCTATTTTTTTTTTATAGTGCTCAGCTTCCTGTGGTAAAGGTATAAAGTACCGGGAGGTTCTTTGTATTGATCAATTCCAAAGGAAATTAGAAGAAAAATATTGCAGTCATTTGCATAAACCTCGAACTCACAAAGCTTGCAGATCAGGACGATGCCCTTCTTGGAAGGCCAATAAATGGAAGGAGGTATGTGGCATTTTACAACCATCGCCTGCCATCTCTACCATCTATCTATCTATCTATGCATAAACCTCGAACTCACAAAGTTTGCAGATCGGGACGATGCCCTTCTTGGAAGGCCAATAAATGGAAGGAGGTATGTGGCATTTTACAACCATCGCCTGCCATCTCTACCATCTATCTATCTATCTATCTATCTATCTATCTATCTATCTATCTATCTATCTATCCATCTATCCATCCATCTATCATCTATCATCTATCTGTCTATCTATCTATCTATCTATCTATCTATCTATCTATCCATCTATCCATCCATCTATCATCTATCTATCTATCTATCTATCTATCTATCTATCTATCTATCATCTCTAGATATCTATATTTACATTTTAATATCCCACGCTCAGTAGTTGTTTGTAGTAGTCTTGAAAGGTTTATTTCTTCAAGGTGTCTTTTGTTGTGGTATTTTCTGCACTGTACAGTGTTGTTGCCTTTGCTTTATTCTATTGGTAAAATAATTCAGTGACTTCATTTTTTGAGATTATAAATTCACAGAGACCAGGCTAATGATGAGAAGCTCAAGGGTTCTAATATCATCTAGTTTACTAAACAACACACTGTATCCACGGTAACGGCTTTGTTTGCATCTCAGAATCTTGGATTTGAGTTAAGACTGCATCCTGGAGAGACGACTAGTGAATTGCATGCAGAGTTGCAACTAGAGAGAGAACAAGTGTAGTGAGAGGTCAAGGTAGCTTTGGATGGTTAAGAAGACTTACTATGAAAGAGACTGGTAAACAAATAAGGTCCAGGCTGACATCTCACGTTTGAAAGAAAGGTGTTTGTATGGATGCTTTAGCCTATTCAAGGACAAGAACCCCCAACCTATGTAGTTTTTAATGGACAGTTGGCTTTTGAGTGGAACCTTTTGCTGAAGGAAAAACGTCTGGGGTCAGACACCATAGAACAGGCTTTGCAGAGGGTTGGGGTACTGGGAACTTGGTCGTGTTTAACTGGTCCCTAGAACTGGAAAGAGTAGAGAGAGATTCTTCTATTGTCTTTGTAAACTGTCCCTTAGGTTGGCCCTGATCAAGGGAGATAGGAAGTCACGAGGTTTCCCCTCTAGGCACAGTCATCCACGTGGATGGTACTCAGTATCATAGTTGGGAGCTGACACACTGAGCCATCTGTTCAATGTGGGGTTGAGAAGCAAAGCTGGATTCCAATACACAAATCCAAAAGACCTCTCCCCTCTAGTAGTGTGTCTGAGTGGGTGCTGAGTGCATTTTTCACGATTCAAGTATTTAATTTTCCCCTAAAGCCACACATCTGGAAAGAAGGCACAAATGGTCTTATAAATCAGTGTTTATCACTGTTTAGTAGCAGTCATTAACATGCACCACTAAGTACTTACATTGAAAACATTATCATATACCAGAGGAAATGCACTCCTTTGAAAGAAGGCATTTGAACAATCTGGCCGGCCAATTTTCCAATCAGTCTTTGTAATGGCGGCACCATGCAAGGTGGCACTAGAAATGAACTCATTTTATGGTAATTACATTAAAGCAGTGCTCTGATTCATGCAATTGGCACAAAGAGGCAAGCAGAGATTATCTCGTGCATCCCTCTGAAGTCACACATGTGTAGAACACATTACCAGATGTAGCGCAGGGACAGCCTGCAATGGCTGGCTTCGTGTCAGTACTTTTTATAGAATAAGTCAAACAGCAGGAGCCACACAAGTGGCTATTTGTTTCTGTCACAGACCTGGGGACTGTGTGGGTGAACAGAGTTAACGTCTATGACAAGGAAAGAAAAACCAATAATTGGAACAACATGATGAACTAACCAGTACCCCGGAGCTCTTGTCTCTAGCTGCATATGTATCGAAAGATGGCCTAGTCGGCCATCAATGGAAAGAGAGGCCCATTGGACTTGCAAACTTTATATGCCCCAATATAGGGGAATGCCAGGGCCAAAAGAATGGGAATGGGTGGGTAGGGAAGTGGGGGGCGCTATGGGGGACTTTTGGGATAGCATTGGAAATGTAATTGAGGAAAATATGTAATAAAAAATATTAAAAATTAAAAAAAAAAGAAAACCCAATTTAAAAAGAAGACAGGCTTTGTACTGTGCATCCATGGTCTTTCTTGGTCATAGTCTTCACCTCTGCCTCTGATGATCTTAGCACCTCTGCCTCTGAGGCCCTTGAAGCTCATTCCTTTAGCAGACCTTGCAACGTTTCATCTTTGGTAGTAAGCCATGACAACATGTTAGAATGGATGATGGGTTTACTACTGTGGGCAGATGGTCAAAGGCCAGAAAAGATGGATCCCTGTGATACAATCATGGACAGATATAGCACAGCAGAGAAGCATGCTGCTGACCCACAGGAATGTTGGTGACCAAGAAGAGCAAATCTCTCTCTTACTTCCCAGCCATGCCCCTTGGTTCACCCTGAGCTCAGCTTGAGTGTTGTACACTATGTATTGGAAATATCCATGATTCTAGTGGTCCAGTGGCTTTTCAGTATTTTGCTGTCTTTAGGAGATATTCTCCTGATGTTCTGCACATCTTGGACCAGAGGTGTACAGTGATCCCCTGTGCTTAACAAACCCAAATCTGACAACATTGAGGAGTCCATCATTAAAAAGACGGGGAGTCCTTTTGTAACTAATTCACAGTGTTCAAAATAAAACAAATGTGGCCATGTGTCAAGGAAGGGACTTGGTAAACAGATAGCCATTGTCCCTGAGACAGCACAAGAGAATAACCTGAAACAGTGGGGTAAAAGCAAACAAGGGGTAGAATATCATCCTACTCTATTCGACCGCCTTAACAAGGTGGCTACATCCCATAGCTACTTGATAGATAGAAGAATTGCGAGGTCCCACAGTGTGACAGACACACTGTGAGAAAGCAGTCAAGGGAAAGATGGATTCAATGTTGTTATTTTAAGCAATTCTGTAAAGAACAATCTACCAAATACACAGGGTAGGATCTGTTAAGAGTATATTTATTTACTTAGATCTGACATGGGGAACGGTATTGAGGAGTACATTTTTTACATGGTGTCCCTATATGTATTCATTTTAGGGAAGAGATCTATGTTGAGAATATAAAATTCTATAATCTAATATTGCTATTCAAGACTTCCATGATTTTTTTCTCAATATGCATTATGATCAATAGACAAAACCAAACCAACCCTGTGTTGTGTTGACTTAAACAGCATTTTGTCTGATAGAACTTCTTGCTCAGAAGTTTTTCTTTGTGAACTAATTCTAAGAATTCACCTTCAAGGTTACAGTGAGACTCTTGTCCAAATACAGTTTATTTTCTCAAACTGTCTGGAATGTTTTCAGGACTGTAAAACAGGACTATTTTATAGGCTAATCGTTTTTTTTAAGAGGTTCAGATGAGCAGAACTGCATGCCTGACTGCATATCGGTCTGCCTAAGATGCTTGATGCCAAGCATCCATTTTTGTCTTTATACTAGATGACTTTTAATGAGCTGGCAGAGCCCAGTAGCCTAAGCATAGCATGCAGGTCAACACAAGCTGTAGAAATGTGCACAGTATTCAGAAGTGAGGAGACAGAAAGTCTTTTTGAAGTCTGTGGCTGCTAGTTATATATGCAAGCCAGAAGGATCAGACTTGGCAGCCACTTAACTGAAAGCTGCCATGGTCTTTAAGAGAGATCTAAGTCACTGGGCAAATTCAGATCTTAGCTTTTGTGAGATTTAAATACTTTTTCTTATAATAAAACCTATTTTGCAGTAGAAGAGAGGAGAGTAGCTCCTTGGGGTTTCTGTAAAAACAGAACTTGAGAAACATCTAGAATTTTTTCTTTTTTTTATTATTATTACGTATTTTCCTCAATTACATTTCCAATGCTATCCCAAAAGTCCCCCATACCCTCCCCCCCACTCCCCTACCCACCCATTCCCACTTTTTGGTCCTGGCGTTCCCCTGTACTGGGGCATATAAAGTTTGCAAGTCCAATGGGCCTCTCTTTCCAGTGATGGCCTACTAGGACATCTTTTGATACATATGCAGCTAGAGTCAAGAGCTCCGGGGTACTGGTTAGTTCATAATGTTGTTGCACCTACAGGGTTGCAGATCTCTTTAGCTCCTTGGATACTTTCTCTAGCTCCTCCATTGGGGGCCCTGTGATTCATCCAATAGCTGACTGTGAGCATCCACTTATGTGTTTGCTAGGCCCCAGCCTAGTCTCACAAGAGACAGCTATATCAGGGTCCTTTCTGCAAACGCTTGCTAGTGTATGGAGGCTAATTATAGGATGGATCCCTGGATATGGCAGTCTCTAGATGGTCCATCCTTTTGTCTCAGCTCCAAACTTTGTCTCTGTAACTCCTTCCATGGGTGATTGTTTCCAATTCTAAGAAGGGGCAGTGTCCACACTTTGGTCTTCGTTCTTCAGTTTCATGTGTTTTGCAAATTGTATCTTATATCTCAGGTATACTAAGTTTCTGGGCTAATATCCATTTATCAGTGAGTACATATCATTTGAGTTCTTTTGTGTTGTGTTACCTCACTCAGGATGATGCCCTCCAGGTCCATCCATTTGCCTAGGAATTTCATAAATTCATTCTTTTTAATAGCTGAGTAGTACTCCATTGTGTAAATGTACCATATTTTTGTATCCATTCCTCTGTTGAGGGGCATCTGGGTTCTTTCCAGTTTCTGGGTATTATAAATAAGGCTGCTATGAACATAGTGAACATGTGTCCTTCTTACCAGTTGGGACATTTTCTGGATATATGCCCAGGAGAGGTATTGCAGGATCCTCCAGTAGTACTATGTCCAATTTTCTGAGGAACTGCCAGACTGATTTCCAGAGTGGTTGTACAAGCTTGCAATCCCACCAACAATGGAGGAGTGTTCCTCTTTCTCCACATCCTCGCCAACATCTGCTGTCACCTGAATTTTTGATCTTAGCCATTCTGACTGGTGTGAGATGGAATGTCAGGGTTGTTTTGATTTGCATTTCTCTGATGATTAAGGATGCTGAGCATTTTTTCAGATGCTTCTCAGCCATTTGGTATTCCTCAGGTGAGAATTCTTTGTTTAGCTCTGTGACCCATTTTTTAATGGGGTTATTTGATTTTCTGGAGTCCACCTTTTTGAGTTCTTTATATATATTGGATATTAAGTCCCCTATTTGATTTAGGATAGGTAAAGATCCTTTCCCAATCTGTTGGTGGCCTTTTTGTCTTATTGATAGTGTCTTTTGCCTTGCAGAAGCTTTGCAGTTTCATGAGGTCCCATTTGTCAATTCTTGATCTTACAGCACAAGCCATTGCTGTTCTATTCAGGAATTTTTCCCCTGTGCCCATATCTTTGAGGCTTTTCCCCACTTTCTCCTCTATAAGTTTCAGAGTCTCTGGTTTTATGTGGAGTTCCTTGATCCACTTAGATTTGACCTTAGTACAAGGAGATAGGAATGGATCAATTCGCATTCTTCTACATGATAACCGCCAGTTGTGCTAGCACCATTTGTTAAAAATGCTGTCTTTCTTCCACTGGATGGTTTTAACTCCCTTGTCAAAGATCAAGTGACCATAGGTGTGTGGGTTCATTTCTGGGTCTTCAATTCTATTCCATTGGTCTACTTGTCTGTCGTTATACCAGTACCATGCAGTTTTTATCACAATTGCTCTGTAGTACAGCTTTAGGTCAGGCATGGTGATTCCACCAGAGGTTCTTTTATCCTTGAAAAGAGTTATTGCTATCCTAGGTTTTTTGTTATTCCAGATGAATTTGCAGATTGCTCTTTCTAATTCGTTGAAGAATTGAGTTGGAATTTTGATGGGGATTGCATTGAATCTGTAGATTGCTTTTGGCAAGATAGTCTAAAATTTTTTCTTATACTATCTCTGTTGAGAATACCAGCGAGTCTTCAAGCATTATTATCCTATTTGATCCCCAATCCTTTCTGGAGTAACAGGAGACACAGACAACCAAATTCACAATTGATACATATTCTCCAACCTCCTGTGTGGTTAGCTAATGTTGGCCTTACCTTGTCAATATCTGCTGTATGGATACTACCAGGTCTGGGAACTCCTGCCACAGCAGAGCTGAGAATGTGCCAAGTCTCCATCCCCAGGAGACAACTTAGTGCCGCGTGGGCTCAACAGAGAGCAAAGATTCAACTCTCCTTCATCATGCTAAGAGTTTGTGTTCCCCTCTAGTGGATGTGTTAAAATCCTGCCCTCCAAATAATTCTATTGGAGGTAGGGACTTTGTGGGTGGAGGCCCTGTAATTGATATTATTGTCCATATGGAAGGGGCTCTTAGAGATCTCGTATCCTGTTTTCTGTGTGAAGATGCAAAGATGACCATAGGTGAGGCAGAAAGCGTCTCCTCACCAGACGTGAAATACTCTGATGCTTTCATTTTGAACTTCTGACCTGTGAGATGTCAGTGTCTGCTATCTATGAGACCTCCAGTTTAAGGTGTTAATGAATAGCCACTCAGATGGGTGAGGAAGGAAGATCACAAATGACAGTGACGTCCTATCAGAGCATGGGCATGGTTTTGGAACTGGGTACTAGGTAGGGCAGGAGGAGTCTTGAGGCCTGTGCAGTAAAGGTTTGCATTGCTGAGCATGGGCAATCCTGGTCAACCCCGGGGAAAGAAGAGCACAGAGCTGTAGTGAGAGCCCCAGTCTTGGAATGGAGAATTTATACCTTACGCAAGCATTTCCAGAATCCTGCCAGCGGAAATAAAATCAAGAGTCAATGGCTTAGCAAATAGTTAGACCCCCCGATAGAGTCAAATTATAGTGGGTGGTGCACGTGACATATCAGAAGTCTTAGAAATTCTTCTTTAGTGGTAAATCATGGGCATAGTGTTAGAACGTATGTGTCATTTAAAATAATGTAGCCGCCCTACGTAGTGAGTTCTATAGACATTAAGTATAATTCAAGAAAGGGTTACTGCACTGGGATACCATCTAGCATAGCCTGATTCAGTTGACAATTTCTGGAAAACTTGAAGTGCTTTGTGAGTAACAGTATATATGTGTATATATCTGTATATACACACACATATATACACATGTACATATATACACACATACATATACATATACATATACATATACATATACATATATATATGTATATATACTCTAGACAATACAATAGTAAAATCACTTCATTTTATAGACTTTCTATCTAATGTATGATATAATGCCAGGCCATGTCTATAACAAATAAGGAAACGTGCAATACTCTGTTTTGCTATCAGTATGTGATCTGGCATTTGCTAGCTGTCTTGTTTAGACCCTCTGGGTTCCTTCGCAGTGCTCTGTGACCTGTGGGTCAGGGGTGCAGCAGAGGGAGGTGTACTGCAGGCTGAGAGGCACTGGTCGAGTGGCTGAAGACATGTGTGATCCATCCACCCGGCCTCAGGGGCAGCGGCAGTGCTGGCGTCAGAACTGCATGAGGTACCAGTGGACGACAGGAGACTGGCTAGACGTGAGTGGTAACGAGGGCCTCCCCTTTAACTATGCTTTGTAATTTTTCAAAACCTTAGTAACATCATCTCGTGTCTGCGTATGTGTATGAATGCACATGTGTATGAATGTGTATGTGTGACGTCACGGTGTGAAAGCTGCTGTGTGTCCTTGCGTGGGGATCAGAGGACATTGTGGGTTCTTAGAGTTGAATACAAGTTGACAGGCTTTCACTTCGGTGATTTATCTGCAGAACTCTCCTCCCCCCCCCCCTCTCCTCTTCCCTCCCCCATCCCCCCTTCCTCTCTTTCTAACTTTGCCCTGTCTTCCCTGCCGCCTTATTTTGAGACAGAGGCTCCTGCAGCCCTGGTTGCCCTGGAATTCCTCATCCTCCCGCCTCCCCGCTGGAGTTCTGACTTTACAGTTAGTACCATCCCACCCCACGGCATGAAGAACAAACTTGCAAGGACCGTGCACATAGGAAAGCGTTCTTTGCTTTTCTCCATTGCTTTTCCAGTGTTCAACATCGTGTAAGAAAAAAGAGACCTATCGGTTGGTGAAATGTGTGAATGAACAAAACGTACAAGCGAATGAAAGTCTCTGTGACCCTTTAATGAAACCGCTTTCAATCAAAAAATGCAGGAACCCTCACTGCAAGTACTCGGTGGTTACAGGAGACTCGTCGCAGGTAAGGTCATCTTGGTCTCTTTTCCTGTCCCTGGGAGAAAAAGAAGCAGCTTTGATGAGGGGTTAGAGCTTCACTTATCTGTGGGTGTAACATACGGATTTAGAATAGAGTTGGGAATTAAAATGGATCAGGAATGTAAGTTATCCTCTAGGGCAGCAGGTCTCAACCTTTGGGTTGCAACCACGTTTGGGTTGAAAGACCCTTTCACAGGGGTCACCTAAGGCCATCTGCATACCAGATATTTACATTAAGATGCCTAACAGTAGAAAAATTACAGTTATGAAGTAGCAATGAAAATAGTTTTGTGATTGGGGGTCACCACAACATGAGGAATTATATTAAGGGGTCGCAGCATTAGGAAGGTTGAGAACCAAGGCTGTAGGGTTCATGATATCACCAGCTATAGCTAGTTGACCAGTTTACAGAATCCGGGCATGAATTCTTTTTAGGAATTGGGCCTTACGGCCAATTAAGATTCTCTATCTCACCCCTGAGTCTTTCTTGCCATGCTGGACATCATTACAGACCATAGGTTTTCCTGCAGGATAGGTCTTTGTGGCTTCTCTGCCTTAGCTGCTTGTACAGCACTTTCCAATACTATGAGACCTTGTCCCCAGGGAGGAAGCTTTCAGTTACTTCTAGCAGTTCCTCCAAGTCACGTGGTATCTTCAGCAATAAGGTCACACTTTCAAGCTCTGGAGGCCAACCAAGGACAGTGGCAGTGGCCTATATTGTTTAGGGAAAGGTCTCTCGGGCTCTGACAACTAGAAAGTAGGTTTCCCATACCTGATACTTTCTTAAAACACATTTTTAATTTCGATGTCGAATTCATTATTCCCTTTACAATTGTGGCTCTTTGGGCTTTAGTCATCATATCTTTAAAAATCACTGCTAATGTGATGCAGACCTGTATCTTCTTTTGAGTCTCATAACTTTTAGTTTATATATTTAGGTCTGACACAGTTTTGATTATTTCCATTGCTGACATGAAGTCATCCCCCACATCTACAGTTGCACATGGCTTCTCTCTGGGCCCAACACAGCTTGTGGAAGAGGTTATCATTTCCTGACTGGATCCACTTGGCATCTCTGCTGAGACTCAATTAGCCACGATGTTTTGGTTGGCTTCTTCAAAAAGAAATACAACTCGCTTTCACAAATTTATCGAGCTGGTTCTAAATTCATATCAAGATTTAAGGGACTCAGAGTAGCCAAACAGTCCTGTAAAAGGAAGGACACATTGATTTATGAGTCCTTTCTATCCTTAGATTCTAGTGTGTAAGTAACCAAGAGTGTCAGAATGAGAACAGGAAAAGGGGGCAAATAGAGTAGAGTTCAGAATGGAAAGGGGGCCCTCATGGGCTCCTCAGACACAGTATCTAGGCTAGATCGAGACAGTCCATATTTTCTCGTGTGACTCTGTGTGAGCTGCCTAAACCTCTATGGCCCTTTGTTTCCCAACCTGTGAATGAAGCTGGTTAATCTTGCCACAGTGGATTGATATGCATGATATATATGAAGCAGCTGGCAGATATTAGGGCTCACAGTGAGCTTCAGGACTCCTCACTTGCTTACCAGTGTGCGTTTTTTCAGTGTGCAGGTAACTGTGGGTTCACTTCCCCACAGAAGGTCACATACTGCACTAAGGTCCAGTCCTCTAAGAAGCACACGTTCCATCAGCTTCGCCCTGTCGTCTATGGGGAATGTCCGGTGATACCGTCTCCTCGGGTGTACAAATGCGACCTTAGAAGCTGTCTGCATGTAGCCACTTGGAAAGTGGGGAAATGGAGCAAGGTCAGTCCAGAATTCTGAATTTTAGGGCCCTTTGCATAAGGCTTTTCACAGGCAGAATGCCTGGTAACCCGCATTTTCAAGTAGATCTTCCAAGTTATCTTCTACACCATTGTCTAAAATCCGTTTCATTAGTTATTTGTATAGATATCTCACTCTTTCTGTGCTTATTCTAACTTGTAAGAAGATAACAATAATACTCATTTGTAGTCCTCAAAGACAATAGCTTGTCCTTTATGTGGGTACTTCAGAAAATTTTATCAGCGAAGGGAAGAAAAGAATTGCTTTCTGTAATCTATACATAATATATATTACTTACACTACATTCTGTCTATCAACTTAATGGAAATACCATGACATTACTCTGTAATTTTGTCAGGAGAAAAAAACCTCTAAGTAGCTGTAATAACAGTAATAAGTGAGACTAATATTTACTATTTGCAGTGCGTTATGTATATAAGGAGTTTTAATAAGCCCCATTAATTAATGTTGACCAGATGACTGTAGCATGCAGCTGATAAATACAAAATAAGTAAGGACCCAGTCACTGAGAAACAAGAGCTGCAGGCTCGCCCTGAAGGATGCTTTCACTCCAGTGACTACGCAGTCCTAGCGTGTTTCTGCATCTTCCGTAGTTCTAACCGTGACCGACCCTCACTTTGTTTTGAAAGACCGTAGTCTTGGAGAAGGCAGTGTGGGTTTCCTGGCCTCATTATTTGTTATCTATTTTACCTCAAACTTTACTGTGTTGACAGTGCTCAGTAACTTGTGGAATTGGGATAATGGAGAGAAGAGTAGCATGCAGGACTGAGAACGGTTGGCCCAGTGACTTATGTTTAAAGCGTTTAAAGCCAGATGCCCAAAAGAAATGTTATGCCAATGACTGTAAGTAATAGACTCCAAACTCTTCCCAGCATCCAGTGTTCCTAAGTTCCAGTTAAAATGTCAGCATAGATCTATGCAGTTGTCACACCCTGCAACACAAACTGTCAGACCTTCGGAGTACAGCGATGGTTCTGATGGTCGAGTCCATGCTGTGTGGAACTTGCTCGCTCCTGAATCACTGCATTAATTTATCTTTGAAGGTAAATTACCAACCACTTGCAAGGAACTCCAAGTTACAAACAACGTTACCAAGGACGGTGACTATGACCTTAACGTCAGGGGAAGAATATTGAAGGTACGATGACGACCGTTTCTAATTGATTTTCACCTTGATCTTGTCATTGGAAAATGTTTTCTAGATATTTGTGTATTCCCCCTCAGATCCATTGCTCAGGCATGCAGCTGGAGAACCCTAGAGAATATTTACAACTGGTCAAAAGTGAAGACAACTTTTCGGAAATATACGGCCTTAGGTATGAGACACTTTATCCTGTCTGTGCACTTTTAGGGCCCATAGACATTGAGCTTTGGAATCACGTATTGGACAGGAGATTGAGAAGGCAGTGGACACAGGATAATACCGAAGGGATAAGTTTAAGACCTTATCTATTTTCATAGAAATACAATTAATTCTAGTAACAAAAGAGGGAGTTGTATCTTGATTTTTCTTTTCTTTCTTTCTTTCTTTCTTTCTTTCTTTCTTTCTTTCTTTCTTTCTTTCTTTCTTTCTTTTTTTTCTTTTTTTTTTGGTACAGTTAGTCCTTGAATTTCCCAGTGAGAATTCTGTGTATTGGCCCATGGTGAATTTTGCTTCTTTCCCTGTTAATGTGTTGTCACTATGGTGTGGAAGGACAGAAGTGTGCCTTCTGTTTTACCTCTTCTATGTTTGTCATTTGCCACACGGGGATCTAACAAATGCACCAAGGACTAAAATATCCAGTGTCGTTACAGACTTCAAAATCCCTATGAATGCCCCTTCAACGGAAGCAGGAGGCCTGACTGTGCGTGTGAAAACGACTACCTACCTGCGGGGTACACTGTTTTTAGCAAAGTGAGAGTGGATCTCGATTCCATGCAAATCAAAAGTAAGTGCTGAGATTCTTTGGAAAACCAAAAGACTCCATTTGCGAAAGCAAAGCCCAGCAATGTACTGGTATATATGGCAGGATATAATGAAGAACCATTGTACAAGATGGTTTCCTTTATACTTATTAGATACATACTTTCTCTGAAATGACAGGAAGTATGGGGACCTTTGATACAAACATTATATAGTAACAGTAATAAGATAGTTCTCTTTCAAATCAAGCTATATACCTTAAAAATCCCTAACCATATTAAATTCACAGAAATCAATATTCTTAGCATAAGTGGTAAGGTTTTTTCCTGGGTAAGATATTAAGGAATACCATTAGTTCCAGATAATAATCTATTGAATATTGTATTTTTCCAGATATCATATCATTTTATCTTTCAAACAATCCCACATCAGATAAGACAGAATGTCAGAGGTGATGACATTAAGTTTCTCTTACGAGAATGACCTGTCCCAGTTTACAGTTAGTTAAGGACCACTGAGGAGGGATGAAGACCTGCTCAGAGAACTGGGGTTGGGGGGAGCATGACATCATTCTAGAAATTAACTGGTAATTTACTCAAGTCACAGGTATGTATGGACCTTGCTGTATGTTGGCCATTTAGTCAATGCAGTTTAGTTCGGACATGTAAAGTTAGACATACCTGTCCAGTATCCAAGGAATTATGCTGGTAATAGTCTGGCCAATGTGCTGGGCCTCATCAGAGGCAAGCAGACCGTGCACTCACCAGCAGTGATCACTATGAAATGGGAGTTACTGGCAGCTCATGGTTTTGGAGAAGACAGTAAAATACTCTGAAACTTGTGTCTGTGTTCTGCTCCAATCTATGGTGCCTCAAAGAAGCAGCAGAATGGGGGTACGCGTTTAACAGCTTTTCATCTTGGAATCGGTCTGATTTGTTCTGTTCGTCAACTCCACTGCCCATACGCTCCACTCACTGTGCATGCAAGCACACCTTGACCACACTGACGGAGGCTCGGGGAGGTGCACACAGCAACTCTGGTGGATTAGGAAAAGCCTGACAGTTTTATAACTGTCGTTAGAGATGAGGTATTTGCAGAAAGGCTCCTTTGGGGGACTGCCTCCAAAGGACTCTGTGCCATCACAGGGTTTGCAGTGTGACCTGTCGATGTCTTGAATCAACTCAGTGGTCCTGATGGTCATTGTTGGGACCTTATCAAAGTGACTAATAATGCAAGCGTGAGTGATTGCAGTAATGGAGTTTGAGGATTCTGCACAACCTGCCTTTGATCCGGTGAATCTAGCTGTGGTGTTCTGTATAGAGTCTCCAGTGTTAATGGCAATCAGCAAATGTTGCTAACAACGTCAGCAAACGAAAGAGCAAAAGAACCGTACCAATAAACTGGTATAGATGCGGCACACGTGGGCTCACACTGCTTTAGCACGAAGGGTCTACCTCTGAAGAAATTTTTTTTCTGTGATTTTCTTCCTGATCCCACTCCATCTATGTCAGAGATTTGTTGTGAAATACTATGAGTAAATAAATTTGAAAAACCATTCATTTGCTTTTTTCATATTTTTCTATAATTTCAGATGTAACTGTGATTTTTTTTTAGGACCATTTAGTCCATGTATATTTTTTGTGTTAAATAAAATGTATCCATTTGAGGCAATGCTATATTATATGCTATAGTGGCAATATTTTGGTAAAATTTTAACTAATCACATAAATATATTTAAGATACTACAAAAAGTGCATATTTGAAAATAATGAGGGCATTGCTGTTTCCATGGTAATGAGTTGCATTATTATTATTATTTTTCATTTTTTACAGCTGCGGATCTTCTTTTTTCCCAGACACTATCTGGAAAGGCAGTTCCATTTGCTACAGCTGGGGACTGCTACAGCGCTGCCAGATGCCCACAGGTACCTCATAGGCATTTTGTTACTCATTTGCTTCAGAATGAAAAATTCAATATTTCCTCTCATTCGTTTTCTTGAGCAGAACATTGCATGACACTAAAAAAAAAAACAAAAACAAAAAAAAACAAAAAAACAAAACTAGATATCCAAGGCATTCAGCATGCACTTACTTTAAGCATTATTAAGTCAACTGATGGAGAACCACTTTAGCCAATATTAAGCTCATCTCAAAGATTCAACAGCAAGACCTAGAACTTGCTCAAATCCTCTTTCCATGACACGTCATCATTTTAACCTTTCAGCCTGGCCCCTGGGAATGAACAGATGCACGGGGAAAGGCAAACAAATGGACCATGAGCATGTGTTGTTTGTTTGCTGATGGTAACGCTGGTTCCTTGGGTGGGTGTTTCTCAAGGGACCATGTGTGGAGGATGGGCTCTCAGGGAGGTGGCACTGGAAGGTGTTATCAAACCTTAAAGGATGATGGACTGTCCTAAAGGGCACTGCAGAATCCCACTGCTCCGTTCTCTACGGGATGCCTAGGTTGTGATGTGGGGTTTGCTGGACACACATGTCTGTGGCCCTCTGGCACCCTTGCCAGAAGTCTAAACAAACAAGACTACCCAGTCCTTACTTGAACCTACATCTACGTATGTTTATCAATAGCCCCTTGAGATTGGATAACCTATCTCGGGACTGGTCCTTAGATTGGGACAGTCACTAAGTGTTTGTGGCTCTTCATCTAGGTAGAGACTCCCTCCATGATGGTGTTGCCATTATACAGCTCTGATTTCATGGTTGTGTATATAAAAGACACTATCTCACAGAAGACATCCTGGCCCTCTGGCTCTTACAATCTGGCCCCTCTTTCAAGATGCTTCTGGGTTTGTAGGGTGGTGGTGGTATTGTAGATGTATTAACTGAGGGTGGACAGTTAGCTGTTGTCTACCAATTTTGGCCACATTCTGACCAACTGTGAATTCCCATAATGCCTTTTGTCTGCTCTAAAGATGAAGCTTTCTTGGTGATGGGGAGAGCTGCACTTACCTGCTTATTGCTTTTTATAAAAAAAATTATATTATATTGCTTTTTCTGGCATCTTAAGGTGGGAGATTATCGATTTGAGGTTTTTCTTCCATTTAATGCTTTAATAGCTATAAATTCTAAGTATTTGCTTTGCTGTATCTAAGGATTTTTGCATTTGTATATCTATTTTATTCATACTAAAATATTTTCTATTATCATGGGATCATTAACTGTTCCTACCTAGATGTAACAGATTTTCCTAAATAAAAAAATTTCTGTTTGCTGTAGAACTTTAGAATGGTTTTCAGAGTCCTATGTTTAAATGATGATCATGACTCACAATTTTCAACAGTTATTGCTAGACAGTGTCCATAGGTTCATTATCCTGCAATTCTATAATTTTTTTTCTTTTGATTACACACACACACACACACACACACACACACACGTTTGCATGAAGTGTATTGGTTTGTGATATATTCACACATGTAAGTTCACATGTATAGGCTATTCACATGTATGTCAGGTGTTCTGCTTCATCACGCTCTGCATTAATCTATTGAGACAAGGGTCTCTTACTAAGCCTGGAGCTAGGCTGGGAGCCAGAAAGTCTCAGTGGCCCTACTGTCTCTGCCTCCCCTCATGCTGAGGTTACAGGTGCGTTTGGTCCCTGCTTGACTTTTTAACATGGGTGATGGAACTCAGTTCCTCATGCTTGTATAGCAGAGACCACATTTATCCACTTAGCCATGTCTCCAGCCTTTCTGTCTATACCGCTGGAGTCTATACTGCTGGAGTCTATACCACTGGAGTCTATACCGCTGGAGTCTATACCGCTGGAGTCTATACTGCTGGAAGCAGACAACTTTGCAGAAGAACTCTGTGTTCTCATTCAGTCACTGAAGCTGCTGAGGACACACTCAAGTCCATGTTTCCTCCTCCCCCTCCTCCTCCTCTCCCCTCCTCCTTCTCTCCTCTCCTTCTCCTCCTCCTCCTCCTCTTCCCTCCTCCTCCTCTCCCCTCCTCCTCTCCCTCCTCCTCCTCTCCCCTCCTCCTCCTCTCCCTCCTCCTCCTCCTTCTCTCCCCTCCTCCTCCTCCTTTTCCTTCTCCTCTACCTCTCCTCCTCCTCCTCCTTTTCCTCCTCCCCTCCTCCTCTTCCTCATCCCCCTGCTCCTCCTCCTCTTCTTCTTCCCTTCCTCCTCCCCTCCTCCTCCTCTTCTTCCTCTTCCTCCTCCCCTCCTCCTCCTCTTCCTCCTCCCCCTGCTCCTCCTCCTTCTTCCCCTGCTCCTTCTTCTCTGTTTTCTCTTCTCTTCATGTGGTGATAGATGGTTACTTTCTAGAATGGACTCCTTTCAATTCTCTCCCCAGAACTTCCCTTCCCTTTTGAGATCATCTTCCTATCAAACACCTTGTCTGTGTGTTCAGTCAGACACATTCTCTGAAGTCAAGGATGTGTGATCTAAAATGTCCTATCCTTCTAAGTGATGTTTGCCATAACACATGTCTGCCTTTTATTGCTGGCACTGTCCTTTTGACCTTCTCAAGTGGAGATTTGTTCTCCAACGGCCAATCCATGTCAGGATGGATGATCTTTTTCTAACAACCCCTTTCCTTTTAACTCTGCCATCTGCTCGTATATTTGATATCATGGGATATATGAACAGTTCGGTGATTTGAGTCCTTCCAAAGACTGCTGTTCGGAAAGAATGCCAAACTCTGGAAATCTGGTCCTTGTCTTTCATTTGATTTAGGTCTGCTCAGTGAGAGATATCGGCAAACTTCAAAGGAGACTGGTATTCATGGAAACCACATAGTTATCAAGTAGAATCAAAATTCTTCTTATCTCATCAAAGAACTCTCCCTGTAGGAAGTAAGAGAGAGAATTATTATAAACAAGAAATTTCTTGATGAGCATGAGACAGGAATGAGAAGATTTATGTAATCAGACTTTGATACGATGGTTATTTCTTTTTCCTTCGAATACCTTTCTCTCACAAATATCTTAAGGAAATTGTGCAGCCGTAAAGTCTGTAACCTCAGTTCATAGTTAGATAGGCAGATCCTCTTGGTCAACAACCTCTGTCAGAACTTTTAGCGAGTCAGTGCAGGAGCATCAGGAAGATGATTTTCTGCCATCAGGGTACAATGCCCCCTCACGTGGTTCTGAATATTTTTTGAAATGCAGAACTTTGTGCCAAAATTAGATTGTGCTGGGCACAGACAGATTCAGGAGCAGTGTCACCCATTACTCAGTCTGTATTTGTCTGCCCCAGGCTACAGTTACCAAAAATACAAAGTGCCCAGTATTTTGGGTGATGTTCTGTCGAATGTATAAACCAGATTCTGTGTTTAGTTACATGACATTTGCGTGAATACCTTCCAGATGCTCCGTGTCACAGAGAGAACGTCTCTTGTTGTTTGGGACTCATCAAAACCACATCCTCCGTGTTTGCATGTGACCGGGTACCCCAGGATATGAATGCTAAAAAGAGCACAAACACATATGGCGTTCTTTAGAGAAAATAAACTTTACCACATTGAACGTGAGACGAGTCAGGGAGTGTTATGCGACTTGGGAATACATATGTCAAGTGGGAGGTGGATGTTCCCAAAGAGTCCTGGTACGGGCCTTGTTTCCTGTCCTTTAATTAATATTTGATTGCCAGAGGGTTGGAGAAGTGAGCAGATTCCAGTAAGGCCGGTGGATCAAGCCAGTACCTCTCGTCGATACGTGTTGTTTCCAGGTGTTGGAAATTAAGATTTATGTACACACATACAGGTGTTTAAATATATTTCCATTTCTCTAAGCCAAAGCCTTAGGGCCTTTGTTGCAGATTCTTTGGTACACACTGTAGAGGGGAGCTGCGCCATTTTATTTTTCTACCAGCAAAGATGAACATCCTTGCTGCTTCGATGCATCCTTGCCAGCATTTGGTCTTGTTAAGTTTGCTTTCATTTGCTTGTTTGCCTTCGTATTAGTGGTGTCTGCTAGTGGTTTTGTTTTGTTTTGTTTTCACATTTTTGCAGTGCATAATGATGCTAAGCACCTTTCCTGGAGTTATTGGTTATTGTGTATTTGGCTGAATGAGGTAAATGTTCATGCCTATGTCCTCGTTCGATACCAAGTTTGTTTTCCTATTGGTGAATATCAAGAGTCTGGATACACAAAGGTCTTTCACCAGAAGTGACATTTGCAAATATTCCATTTTTCTATCAACCATCATTTCATTCATTCAAGTATCTATCAGAGTGAAAGTGTTTCATTTATTTTAATGAAATCAGATGCCTTGTGTCTTACAGATTGTTGAGCTAAGAGATCAAATGCAAAATTACAAAGATTGTCTCCATTTGAAAGTACTTTCTTTCTACATGTCAGCCCTCCTCTGTATCTATCCTAAGACTCATTTTGGGTTAATCTTGACTTGGAGCCTGGAGTGGGAGGGCTCCACATACAGATGCCTCATTGATTTGACACACTGTGGTAGGAAAGCAGTGTTGTCTTTACCCTCTAGCACTGTGGTCCCCAACCCTTCCTAATGCTGCAACCCTTTAATACAGTTCCTCATGCTGTGGTGACCTCCAACCATAAAATTATTTTGTTGCTACTCCATAACTGGAATTCTGCTACTGTTATGGATAGTAATGTAAATATCTATGTTTTCTGATGATCTTAGGCAATCCCTGTAAAAGGGCCATTCTACCCCATAAGGGTGGTGACCCACAGGTTGAGGACCTGTTCTAGCATCACAGTTGTGGCCACTTCCTAGAACCTGAGCACCTGAGTGCTTCACTAATGCACTGAAGCAATAGCATTCCCTAGAGGCTCAGCTGTTACGGAGCTAGACATGGCCCAAAGATCTAGAAACTCGGTCATCTCCATAAGGATGCATCCAGAATGCCGAATAGCTGTAAGTGTGGAATAGATGCAGTGTCTCATGTGCCAGATAATGGGAGCTTGACTAAACCTCAGCCTTCAGACCAAAGATCCTCAGTGCTCCCCCACCTGGAACTGGAGTAGCCCAGGATCCTGGCTTCTGAGAAGCACTCGCCTCTCTGTAGGGTAAAGTCTTCACTGCCCTGCTGGCCTCCCTCAAAGTCCATGTCACATGTGTCCTGACTGAAGCATCCTTCCAGCCCTATCTGCCTTTACAAAGGCTGGGATATGGCTACATCTCACCTTCCTGGAGACTAGAGTCACAAGTTTGTGGTGCCTTGTTCCTTGGAGTCTGAGGTCCACTTAGTGATCATAAATCATAAAGAAATTCACTTTAAAACAATGTGCCTTCTTGGACCCAAGTCTTCCTTCCCTTGGCCTAAGCCTTTGGAAAATTTATTATTCCTCGGAGCCTTGTTAGCATCAGAGGCACAGCTACGACCTAACCTGTGCTGTCTTAGTTTTTCAAAGAAGTTCATCTCAGCGTAGTGAGAGAACTACAGCTACCCATGCACTGGTGTGGTTGAAATGTCCAGGTCTGGAGCAGCAGTGAGAGTCTCGGTCCTGAGTCTCACTGATGCCCCAGCTGCTGGTGGGTAGAGTGAGACCCAGTACTGACAGAGGAATCCCCTTCTATAAAAAATACGAGGCAATTCCCCAAAACCTTTACCCGATGCATTCAGCCGCATTGAAACCACCACAGACACTAACCCCTGAGACCTGTAGCCTTGCTGGTGTTCATCACAGCTGAAAAGACCCTCAGAGTCTACTCAAGACTTCTCCAGATTTCCTCCTGCTGGCTCTTTCTCCCATGGCCCCTTGGTGTATAGGAGCACAGAATAGACACACAGATCAAGCATTTGGAGGACATAAATCATAAAGAGTTTCAATGTAAAGCAATGATTTGATATGCATATAATTTCACTACTAAAGATGAACATAGATGTGTGTACTGATGAGATAGACGATGTGCTTGTCTGTTTTACTTAAAGAATAAGACATGATGTCACCTCGATCACTTAATTTCCCAACCGGCATATGTTCCAAGCTTATTACTAACAAAGGTAACCTGAGCTATTTGGATATTAAAAATACGTCTTGCGCGCTGTGGGCCTCTAGGGAACACACCATAATGTGTAAGTGATGTGCCACTAGAGTCTGCACATTCTGTGGGGTCTCAGTGTCACTACATCCTGTGGGGTCTTAAAAAGATGACCACAGGGGGAAAGTTCAGCAGGTTTTGAGCTGTCAGTAAGGGAGTAGTGCTCTTTACAGAAGGGAGGAGTCACAATTAGGAGAGATTCCAGGAAATAAATCAAATGGATGTAGCGCACCAGAAAAACTATCAAAAGTAGTCAAAACTTGAATAAAAAGAAATGGTAAAGTTGGGCACATCTTAATCCCCCTCAACACTCCTCCATCAAGGACTACCAGCTGTGACAGGCCCCTTGGCTCTAGGTGCCACAGACTCCAAGGCCTGACAGGCTTGCCTTGACATCACAGTGTATTAACTCGGATTGTACCTGCAATTGAGAAGACTTATTTGTCAGTTAAATTCTTTCACCGAATCATTTTCTTTAAGTCAAGTTGGATCAGCTGTCTTCACCTGTTTTGAGAATCACTTGAGCCATTTGATGTTTCGAGGCAAGAACAGTCTTAAATATTTTATGTATTCATTCTTTTTTCTCACCATGCAGGGGCAGTTCAGCATCAACTTAGCAGGAACTGGGATGAAGATATCCAACACAGCAAAGTGGCTCGCTCAGGGGAGGTATGCCTCTGTCATCATCCACAGGTCCCAAGTAAGTCCTGTAGAACTAAAGCGCCTGGAAATCGCTTCTATGCTAGCACTAAAGTCCCCTGGAAATCGCTTCTATGCTATGGACTAGCACTAAAGTCCCCTGGAAATCGCTTCTATGCTAGCACTAAAGTCCCCAACCTCAGAGGCAAACACACATGAGAACAGTGACTAGACATTTACAGTATATTGTGAATATGCTGCATACAAATGCGTATAGACGCATACAAATATGGGCTACAAACACACACACAACACAAACACATGAGCATGAATCTCAGATTTGGACCTTATGACTGGACATGCATGCATGTTCTTAAAGATAGTGATTTAACTGTATCAGGCTCAATAGCATACACTGAGGCAAAAGACCTGCAAGTTCAAGGCCAGGCTCTGGAGTGAATTCAAGGTCAGCCTGGGCAGTTTAATGGAACTTTTCCTCAAATGAAAACGTAAAGAAGTCTGAGGCTGTAGATATTATCTACATTCATCAGCTTGGACCACGGGTCCCAGGGTTCAACTCCCCAGTATGGCAAAACTCCAAACAAACAAACAAAACTCCAGAGGTTTAGGGTCTAACATTTTAAAATGATGGTTCAATTTGGGGTTTATTTATCTTTGGTTTAGTGAAGGGGTTATTAAACAGAGTCACTTAATAAATATCCTCAAAGTGCTTTCAGCAATTAGGGATACCTATGCAGCACGCATATCTCCTTGCCTCTCTTTATCTAGAAAACACTGCTATTTTGTCCAGAGAAATAGCTGTATGGGGAGAGAGTGGTGGCTCAGTCAATAGAGTGCCTTCCACCCGAGCATGAGGGCCTGAGCCTGCATCTATGACCCCTGTACTACAGGGGAGGAGTGAAGAAAAGCAGATCTGTGGAACTCATTAGCCAGATCAGTGAGCCCACTTCCAATGAGAGACCCTGTCGCAATCAATAGCATTGAAATCTATTGAAGAAGGCATCCGATGTTCACCTCTGGTCTCCACCTGTACTCACACGTGTGTCCACATGCGGGTCTGCATACACAGATCTCCAAACCCACATGAGCACATAGACATATAGCACACAGATACACAAATATTAATCATGCTATATGATGTTTCTAAACAATGAAGGACAAACTTGAAGTAGATCATAATATATTCTCATCAATCCATTAAAAACCTAAATAAACCGAATATATACCCAGAGAGCCATTTATTTTGAAAGCCTACCATTTGAAAGCCTACCCCTACTATAGAAATAATAACTATTAAAATAACTTAAGTACTAGTTCAAACACAGTGCGTAGACCCTCTTTGGGAAAGTGAGCGTGGGTCTGGAGTAGTCTCATTTATGTCGTTCATAAGTCAGCCCTCCCCAACCTTCACCCTCTCCAGTGTTTTCTAAGTTTTCTTTATTTTGGTAAATATGGTCTTGTAACATTCCAATGAAAACTAATATTTATGGATAAAATGCAATATTCTTGTGTGATACTCTTAAAACATTTTGTTTCTGAGGAATACAAAATTTGTGTTTAAATTATTATAAATGTAGCGAGCTGAACGAAATACCCTGGCTTCCACGTATCCAGCTTTTAAATATCTTTTGCTTGGATATAAAGAATGCTA
This sequence comes from Mus caroli, assembly GCF_978045245.1. Taxonomy (NCBI): domain Eukaryota; kingdom Metazoa; phylum Chordata; class Mammalia; order Rodentia; family Muridae; genus Mus; species Mus caroli. The sequence continues at coordinate 9,923,860 of NW_028227271.1, forward strand.
AAGTCACAGAAGGATAGTATTATTTTGTGAAATCTTTCATTTTTTTCTATTTTTTTTATAGCTTCTAAAATTTAGTTACTTATTTAATTGTGGAGAATCTTATGTGTTAAGTTAAAAATGTTCCTGACAGCATCGTTTGAAGTCTGATACCCAGGATAAAACCTAGATTCATGAAAGCCAAGCATAATTGTGGAAATGCAAACATATTCATGTTCCATAAAATGTAATGAGCGGAGCTTCCCACTCTAACAGCCTAGGAAAAGAAAAATCCACAAAACTGAGTTTTCCTTCTCATTTGCTCTGTTAGCCAGGGTCCTGTGCCCGCTGAGGGCTTCTGATCACACCCTTCTGTCTCACAAAGTCACAAACACCAGTCTTCTCCACCCTTCCGTTCTTCTCTGGATTAAAAACAATTTAGGTCTCTAAGGAAAATGACCAGAGTTAAACGTGTTGGGTATAAGAAAACTATGTTAGTGTTTTTGATGTTTGTATGTAAAATGAAGGCAGCACAGAGCACCTGCCCCTCCCCCTTCTGCCCTCCTCCCTCAGACTATCAGCTTGAGCCTACTTCCGGTTTTAGTCCAATTCTGATCTTGACGTCTGCCCTCTGCCCCTTTGTTTCTGTCCCCATCACACCAATTTCTGTGAATCTCCATGCTGCGTTTCAAACGCATGACTGAGCCCATCGAGAAAGACACAGGCGACTCACATATCTTCACGACCTAGTTTCTAGAATATCCTACTGGTGGAGTCTACTATTTATATTCGTGTGCTCATTAGAGGTTTTATTTTTAATAAGCTCACTGATACACGTAAATATTCGGGTGAAAACTATGTGTTCTGAGATGCAGTGTGTAAATCCTACCACGGTTTGCTTGGCACGAACAGCAGCTGGTATCAACCGTAGGCTGTCCAATCCCTTTGGACCCGCACATGACCTTCACTGGACAGCAGCTCTTACAGGGATCCTTGGCTAGGACTCAATCAGCATTATTCAAAGCAGGTTTCTTTTTCTGGGTTGTGCACAGTTGCCACCTTGTATAAAATTCTCCTGTGTTTTCCACTTCTTTACACTTCCAGGACGGAACCAAAGTCTACGGCAGATGCGGAGGGTTCTGTGGAAAGTGCGTTCCTCACATGGCTACAGGGCTCCCAATTCAAGTACTGTGAACGTCCAAGGCTTGGAAGGACCGTGAAGGGGGATTGCGCTGTGAAAGCACAGGCGCCTGGTGCTCCTCTCTCATTCCTGGCTTCCCGAGACTTCCATATTCAAACCTTTCTTTGGGTGCTCACTGGGGTTTCAGACCACTTCATATTTATAGGTTTTCGAGAGGAACTTAACGGACATACCACTCCAATCAGGCTCACTCCTAAACATCATAATTTATTATAGGGAATACAAGCAAAATGTTTGAATGGATTATACCAAGAAAGTATTGCTGGTCAAAGCTTGGAGTGTTAAACAGACATATAAAATAAATCTCCAATCAGCTTCCTATGCTACAATGAAGTGTTATTGCGGTTGTTAAAATGGAGCAAATAAGAATCAGTGAATATCAAATTAATAATTATATCAAATAAGCATATCCTTTCTTCTGATATGATTTTGATTCATTGTCTTATTTTTTTCTTTAATTTTATCTATGGATTTTGGTGCTTCAATAAAAATGGTTCTAAAATATAATATTTTTTTCCAAAAAAGTTGTGCTTATGTTAAGTATTAAATAGAAAACTTTGTGGCAAAACAGAGAAGACAGATGTTGGGATTTGAGTTTTAAGGCCTACCTCTACATACGTTTGAGCAGTATATTGTTTTTATAATGTTTGTGTATCATTATGCCTTTATAACTCATCTATGTAACTACCCTTAAAAACCTATTTTCTTAACATTAAATACCTTTTTTGCTAGCCAGATAGAAAGACGGAGGTTCTTAAAATTCTGATGATCCAAAGTTTTGGTTCTGTTTTCCTGACCCCTCCCCTACTTTAAAAAATTCACTAGAGATTATGTGGTGGGGGTGGGGTTCTCTAGAACAAAGATTCTCAACCTGTGAGTCTCAACCCCTTGGGGATCTAATGACCCTTCCACAGGAGTCACCTATGACCATTGGAAAGCACAGGCATTTACATTACTATTCATAACAGTAGCAAAATTATAGTTATGGATTAGCAACAAAATAATTTTATAGTTGGGGGTCAATACAGCATAAGTGGCTGTTTTTAAAGAGTCACAGTATTAGGAAGGTTGAGAGCCATTATTCTAGAGGAACAGGGTAGATAACATATTAAAGGGGTTTATTAGATTGGTTTATACATTCTAAATTCTCCAATAATAATTGTCTCCACACTGGAGAGCTGGATGCCATAGCTGTCTCAGTCGGGTACTAAACAGCCTTAACGCTTGCCAGAGCGGAGCGATGCCAGAGTGGTGATGGCGGAGCGATGATGCTGGTCTTTAGTCCATGTGGGAAAGCTGAAAAGCTGAAGTCAGAGGAATATGACGACGGTCTAGTCAGCGTGCGCACCCGCAAGACAGTGAGAGAAGCAGCAGAAGAGTAAAGGCTTGCTCTCCCACAGTTAGGGCGCGTCTTCTTTACAGTGGACCTAACGGGACAGTCCTGCACAAGTGCTCAGACGGCCTGCTTAGTGGACACGTTCAGATCGTGCTGCGCTGAAGATCAGTGGTAACCATCACGGAGAAGCTCAGCTCCTGTCTACTGGGGCGTTCTCAAACATGAGTGAATTTAAAGATTTGCCACTATAGACAGATTCTCAGGAATTAAGGGATTATTTTTCATGTGCATAACTTAATTGTGTGTTATATGCTGATAGGATTTTTAAAAGCAAAATAATAGATATTTTCCCATGCCGGCCTGCCCTATAAACAAAAACATGGGATTTGCTAATTCATTTCACCTGTAAATATCAGTGTACTAGTTTTACCCTCAAGGTGTTTTTCTCCCAAATATTTGCTAGAGCTGTAAAAGGCGCCAGAGGAAGTCGGTGCGCATGCGGTCAAACACTTGCAGAACTCTGAAACAAAGGGGAGATTATGCAAATCGGTCAGGCATTAAGTCAGAATGTCTAATGTTTCCCATTAAATGTTTCATCTGTTTTTAAAGCCGTGTAATTTATTAACATCTAAATAAAAACGTATTTGTGTGTCGCTAGTAACCTCGTTTACATGTGTAAGGGATCCATGATTCATGAAGAATGATACCCCAGACTTAATACACATATGCAACAACAAAGAGCACGCTATTCTGCAGAGAACCTGCATGCAGGGGTGGGGCAGCGTCTACAGCTCCTGATTGGCTGTCCATGGCTCTGGTTAAGTGGTGGAGCAGTTTTTACAGCTCCTGATTGGGTGCTTGAGAGGTTGGCACAGGTGGGTGGTGGGGCTGCTTCCTGATTGGCTGCCCGTGTGGGATGGTATTTTCTGGCACTGACTTGTTTTTTGGACTTTTCCAGTGCTGGGAAACAGAAACTTAGGCCTGGTCTCCCAGACTTCCAGTTTTGCAGCCTGTCATGGAGTCAGTCTGGCTCTGGCTAACAGTCCTCTCACATGCTCCTCACATAGTCAAAAAGGACCCGCACTGAAATCTCAGGGAAATTACGCGTTCTTCCTCAGGGCAAGAGGTCAGACACGGGGAAGTAGGTGGTGCGTACAGTACTTTCCAAAGGCAGGGAACAGATACTTAGGACAGAGCTATCCATCCTCAACTTCCTTACGGATGACCGAAGTACACTCTAGAGGAGTTAGAACAACTGTAACTGTCAAGGGCTGGGGTGTGGCTCAGTGGTAGACTCTTTTCCTACAGTGCATGAGGTCAAGGAAGAAAACCATGACAACTGGCAGGGCATTAAAATATTACCCTTTTCAAGTATGCAGTAACATACAATTTCCCCTCTAAATTTATATTTATCTCATTACTAGAAAATATGGGAACCCTTTTGTCTGAGTCCCTTGTATGTGTGTATAGATATGAAGTCTCTTTCTGTATATATATATATATATATATATATATATATATATATCTTACTGTGTAGCCAGGCTGGCCTGAAGTTCATCATAGTTATCGCTCTAGTTGGCAGCACGAACCTGGGAGAGTGGAGCCTAAAAAGGAGTAAAGTCTCATGTAATAGCCAAGTTTATTTAAGGCATCAGACGATTTGTATTCTGAGGGTTAAGCAAGATCTAAGGCAAAGGTCACATGAGTTTAGGTTGCTCTACAGTCATGTGGCCAGCCTGTGCTTGGAAACATCAGCTAAGTAACAATGGTACCTGTCTTAGTCAGGGTTTCTATTCCTGCACCAAACGTCATGACCAAGGATCAAGCTGTGGAAGAAAGGGTTTATTCAGCTTACACTTCCACACTGCTGTTCATCACCAAAGGAAGTCAGGACTGGAACTCACACAGGGCAGGAACTAGGAGGCAGGAGCTGATGCAGAGGCCATGGAAGAGTGCTGCTTACTGGCTTGCTTCCCCTGGCTTGCTCAGCCTGCTTTCTTATAGAACCCAAGACTACCAGCCCAGGGATGGCTCCACCCACAATGGACCCTCCCCCTTGATCACTAATTGAGAAAATGCCTTACAGCTGTATCTCAGAAGCATTTCCTCAAGGGAGGCTCCTTTCTCTGTGATAACTCCAGCTTGTGTCAAGTTGATACACAGAACCAGCCAGCGCAGTCCCTGTAATCATAAATAAAGCCACTCTAACTTACACCTGGGAGGGGCACAGAGGCACATTCTCAAAACAACCCACGTTCTGGAGAGATAGAAGTCACAAAACTTCTCGTCTCCATTTTCTTGGAGTTTCCTCACGAGCACTCACAAGTCTGACATAGCCTTGCTTGTGAGCTGTGTTCCGGCCATGATCGTCTTGCCTCTGCCGTGCCAGCGCTGCTGTGACTATGTGTGCCACTCCTGGAAGTCTGAATACACACACACACACACATGGGTTTTGATGTGTTGTTTTGATGTTTGAAACAGGGTCTCACTGTGTATGGTAGGCAGTGCTCACACTCTGGCACATCGACATCCCCACTGCTGGGGTTCCAAGGATGGAGCACACACCCGGGAGTTGTGTTAGGAATTTGTCCTTGGAGGGCTTGGTGGCTCTAATCAGAATCTGAATGAGAAAACAGAGAAGACCAGTTGGAGGCTGGCGCTGCCAGTCTCCTGGCTGGTTTATTGTTTTGTTTTGCCTTCTCCCTTGCCTGCATATTTCAAAGCATTACTGCTTTGCCCAAATGTTTTGATTTCCTTCTGTCCCAGAGTCTCAACAGACAGCATTATTTTTGTTCTACAAAGAAAGGCATTTGAAACCAATCTCTTCAGCATCCTGCATCTTTTTCTACCTCTCCTCTTGCCCAGTCTCTGACCGAAAAGACAAAAAGAAGACTTTTAAATAAAAGTGAACTGCATGCACACCCTCATACTATATAATTCTCACTGTGTTTTTACAGGGCACCATCATCTTCCCAGACCAAAAAAGGCTTTTTTGTTGTTTTGTTTTGGTTTTGTTTGTTTTAGTTTTTGGTTCATTTCTGTCCTTGCTTGAGGACAACTCCATATTAACCTTAAGTACCACCAGAGACGTTACTCTACAGTATAGGTCCAACTATGCATTCCTCTTGCCACTTAACATTTTAAAAATAATAGTTTTGCTATTTTTATTTATTTCTGTAATAACTTGGGGTTTTTTTTTCCTTTTTCTTTTTTCTTTTTTTTTTTGTAGTTTACATGTGAGAAATACAACTGACGACATCGCCACCTGCTGGCTACTCGTGGTCATGCTGCTGGAGGACTTGGAAGGCTGCCAAGGTCTACCTTTGCTGGTGTTTCTGTCCCAGTTCGCACAGTTCGTTTCCAGGCATCATTGTCCGGTCTCTATGTCCAGATAAAAGCCCATATCTATGTCACGACCATGAGCATGTCTTTCTTTTACAGTTCGGATGTTGGAATGGTCTTAATACTATCAAATATTGCCTGACCGGAAGCAAATAAAGAATTTATTTTTGGTACAATAGGTTTTTTTCCTGATGCCTTTATTCCGTAAAGAGAACCAAGTTGGAGCACAGGCAGAGGTGTTTCAGACCAGCATGCAGCTGTAGTGAAGAAGTTACACTAAGCAAGCTGACAACTTGTTTCTTAACAGTTGAAGCAGGGATTTGAAGTAATAAGCTCTTAGGTGCCTTTGAGCCCAATAAGTAGGTCCTTCTTGCCTGGTGTGCGGGCTGGCTGAGCTGATGAATGCGGGTTAGTGTCAGTATGCGCAGAGGGGAGGGAAAACCCACTCTGGGAGTGGCACAGCCAATCAGCTCATTTCTATTTTGTTATAACAGAAAAGCTTTTCAATGTACAGATGTTAAAACAGACATAGCACACTTTTTATCCATTGTTTCTGAGGCAAGGAAGCCTCATTTTTCCAGTATGGTCTGTAACCTGCTGGCAGTTTCAAGACAAATATTTTGCCTGAACCTCCATGTTCTAAGCTGCAAAGCAAATAGAAGGAATGTAGCCCCGCATACTTTCCTGACAGAAACGGTACAGAATTAAGTGAACTATTTTTATATGAGCGTGTTTTTGTTATTTGAAGATATCACAATTAGCTATGTGATTTTTTTTTTTTTTTGAAAACACTTTGGAAAGCATTTCGGTGAGGAGGGCTCCAGGCTCCAGCTCTCTTTACAGACATCATTTTAAGGTGTCAATAGTACCTATTTCATTTTGTTTTGCCTCAAGCATTAATGTGTAAAACCCTGGAAGTATGTCAGAAACTAACACGTTTTCATATATGTTATCTAAGCTTATCATCGCCATTTGGCATCATGACCTATGACGTCGGGTAACAAGTAGTGAACTGATCTTAAAGCCTAAAATCATTTCATGGGTAAGGCAGATGGAGCCCAGGCCACAGCCTTGGTGGAACGGCTTTCTGCTGTGATGACCATGACAGGTCACTTTGAGCTGTCTGGTGCTCTCATCTCTGCACAGCCCCACTGCTGTGCTCCTGATCTGTTCTGAATCAGGAGTCGCTCTTCACCTTAGGAAGTATTAGCCAGCTTGTGAGTTAGATACTGAGATTCGTCTCATTTAGCATGTCTGCCCCTTCTGGCTTTATCTTCTGCTTTTCCTTCCTGAATATCCACTCCTTTTTATTGTTCAACCTCTCTCGTTTTCACATGCCACACAATTAATGTCATAGGATGGTCTGCGTCGTCACCACACTGCACAGCGTGGTTAACACTTTCTATGAGGCCTCATCAGACATGTAACCCAGATGGAAGGAAAGATGGTCTCAGTGTGGCATGTCAATTAAGGTGCCAGCCAAACCAGCACACAGCCAACTTCCAGAGTTCCAGCAGCAGGAAGCCAGCCTCAAAAGCAGCCTCTCTCCTACTTCCTCTTTTAGTGTTACCTCTTAATTTTGGCTCTTCTTCATATCATTTCATAAAACTGGACATTGAAAAGAAACCCTATTTTGCTTTGACAGAATTAAATAAGCACAATAATAATTTTTCTATACCACTGCCAAAGATGAGAGATTTGAGCAAACATGCCAGGATGCTTCTACTCGCACTGAGGGTGGTGGGCATGAATCATCCCAGACATTTCCTGCTTATCGGTCGGCCTCCCTCCAAAAACTCTTAATATGGGTCTCCTGATAATCACTTCTAATCTGTCAACGTTGGCAGATTGTAGGATGTTTGTACACTTCCGCCAAATAAGTCCGAGATAGCTAGAGAGAACTGAATCTCCTAGTGCCTAGACTTATGACCCAACCGGATATGGAAAGAGAATTCCCAAACTTCTTTATTAAATAAAAGACCAATTAGGGCCCAAGAATGGTGGAATGCGTTGACATTCTCCTGTTACACAGAATATACTGGGATTTGAGGAGGAACAAGATAAAAAGTTGCACCAGAAAGGGATTTGCATGAAATGTACAACAAAGACAATCTAATGCTTTGCTAGATGCATTCCTGAAGGGATGCCCTCTTTCACCTTGGTACTCAGCTCAGGTCTCTTCTTATGTTCCACAAATGCCTCATTTTTATCCCATGCCTCCCAGTAGAAAGTCTGAGAATATTAGGTTCCTTCTGTATGCCCCTTGTGCGGTGGACACGGGCGATTGACTCACCTCTGCCAGCCGGAACCTGTGTCTTAACTGTAGTCACAAGTTTACACATATTACATTGAGGCAGCGTGGTCCTCACTAGTGACAGATGGTGCATGGGTGATGGCTCCACCCTGGGCCCAGAGGAAGCCGCAGGAGCTTTAGAGGCAGCACAACACATGCATCAAGCAGGCAGGATTCCGAACCACAGCTGATATGGTGGCAAGCCACTGTTTCCAGGGTTAGAGCAAGTTGGGTTGCTTTTCTCTGATTCTAACCAGATCAGCTTTATTTTTTCTTCATCTTCCTATTTTGGAAGAATATTACAAATGTACTTAATCTCATGTTTTAAGTAAATAAAGGTATATTTGGGATTATACCTCTGATTGGTGGCATCAGACATGCCAAACAGTATGTTTTATATGTGTAAATCAATCGCTCCTTTTTACACAGTTTTTGAGGATTTCATACAAGCAGATTATGTATTTTGACCTAGGTCAACTTACTCCCTTCCCTTCAGCTTCCCCTCTGGTCACTTATAACTATTCTCCTCTCCCAACTTCATGCATGTGTTCTTTAAAAGAAGCAGAAGCAGAAGGAAGAGGAGGAGGAGGAGGAGGAGGAGGAGGAAGAAAGAAAGAAAGAAAGAAAGAAAGAAAGAAAGAAAGAAAGAAAGGAAGGAAGGAAGGAAGGAAGGAAGGAAGGAAGGAAGGAAGGAAGGAAGGAAGAAAGAAAGAGAAAGAAAGCAAAACCAAAACCAAACAAAAAGACTATTGAATGTACTTTGTCTTCACAGCGTAAGCGTGTAGTAGTTAATGATCCTGGGTAAATCATGCCAGCAGGAGCTTACAGTGGTTGGTCATCTTCCACCCACACTAAGGAAGCAGAATAACTCACACTTAGCTAGTTTCCTCTGTTAGTGCAGAGTAGGACATCCACCCAGGGAACAGAGTGGCCTCCATTCAGGACGGGTTTTCCATATTCTATTAACTCAATCAGGTAATTACTCATGGGCTAAGTAATTTCTCACAGAGCTCTGCCACCTGGATGATTCCAGATCTTGTCAACTTGATATTCAACACTACCCACCATAGATGTCAGCCATGAGAAATATAAAAGCAAATAAATAAGAATAAAAAGGAAAAACAAAACCAAAAATTTACATGTAAGTGTTTTAACTTCTCAGTTAAATTTATCAATTTGATGTATTCATTTTATATGATCTAAAGGTATAGATACCTTTAGAAAAGAGAAAACAAGATGGAAGAAAATGAAAGGAAATGAATAAAATGAATCCTTATTGGAATATGAGATACAAATGCAGGAGGGCCATTTTAAATGTTCAACATCCTTAGACACCTGGGAAATGCACATTATCATCACTTAACCTGGTAAGAATGTCTAAGACCAAATAATAAATGATAACAAACGCGAATGGGGAGAGTAGGGAGAGCACTTATTCACTGCCGGCAGAGGGGGGCGCACTGCACAGCCACTGTGGAGATTTGCCTTAGTTAGGGATTTACTGCTGTACGCAGACACCATGACCAAGGCAAGTCTTATAAAGGACAACATTTTTTTAAAAAAGTATTTATTTATTTTATGTAAGTACACTGTAGCTGTCTTCAGACACACAAGAAGAGGGTGTCAGCTCTCATTACAGATGGCCATGAGCCACCATGTGGTTGCAGAAAATTGAACTCAGGGCCTGGTGTGGGCCTTTGAAACATCAAAGCCCTCTCCTAAGGGACACATAAAAGACCACATTACCCCAACAAAGCCACATCTCCTAGTCTTTTCCAACGGTTCACCAACTAGGAACCAAGCATACAAGTATATGAGCCTATGGGTGTCAATCTCATTGAAACCACTTAGAAGGCAGACACAGTCAGATCTCTGAGTTCAAGGCCAGTCTGGTTTACAGAGCAAGTTTCAAAACAGTCAAGGTTGCACAAAGAAATCCTGTCTTGGGAAAACAAAACAATTAAATAATAACAACAACCAAAACTCCAAACCCAAACATCATAGGCTATTTTGCTAATGCTCTTGGTTACCTTACAGAACTTGACAGTAGGTCCCTATTGTCAAAGACATCGCATACTTGAGTCATAGAACATGAGGGAACTACACCTGTATTCATGGGGAAGTTTTGACTCTGTTAGCTAACGATTTTAGTGCTGGCGGTACTATGCACCATGCACGCCGTCAGAGGAGAAATTTATCATCAACATATCACACACCTGTAAACTACATTAATGACTTTCTTGACTAGATAAGCCCACTGATATACTAGTGGTACAAACATGATGGGCGTAACCAACCACTAGTTCTAAATGGAATTAAGACTTGTTTCAAAAGATGAAGCTCGTACCTGATGCCACTATCAGGCCAAGAACTTGTATCCAAGAGAGCTCATAGTCCTTAGGGGAGAGCCTGGATTCTGCTACATGGACATGCAATAAACTTATTCCTAATGACTGATTATCATACCAGTGCATTAGTGCATTTCTCAACCCTCATCTGAGGGGCTTTCTACAGTAGACCCTACTGAAACAAGTGTGATGCTGTTGTCCATCATGGGGAAGAGATGCTGCCCAGGAGTTTCCTGGATCTACCTTAGATCTCCTAGCAATAGGTACACAGGTGTTCTGAGAGATGAGATGTAAAGGTTAGTCAAAGGAACATGATTAACAAGATGAAGGTGAGTCCTGAAATACTGAGATTGAATACGGCTAAGAAAAGAGTGAGCAAAACTCATTCATAGAGAAGTTAAGGAGGAACTACCTCTATTAAATAAAACAAAACACAAACATAGATAGTGGAAGAGGATCATCATATATCCCAAATGTATTGATTTGTTTAAAGACATCCATCCGCCTATGTGCTCATAGAAATTCCTGTAAAATGCTCAATAGAAGCACCATGAAAAGTAGCGCAATCGCTCTTGAATTTAGAAAAGTGAAGAAGAGAACACTTACAAGCAACTGAATGAAGTGTTTGCAGGGAAGACGCTAAGCACTAGAATCCTCAAATGTTTCAAAATAAAGATCAAGGTGCGCAGAACTGCAGCAGGAATGTAGAAGCAGAATGACAGGCACCCTTGGCACGCGTTCTCCAGAAACTGAAGTTATAATGGTAACCTTGGCCCGTGCATTTGCATGTATAATCTAAGGTGTTCGGTCACCAATTCCTCTGCAGCATAGAAACACTGTCGAACAATAGTGCTCCGTGCCACAAAAGTGAAAGCTCTGTATTTGAAAATCATGTTCTCCGAAAATAATAAATTAAAATTAATTATTTTTAAAATGAACTAAAGCTCCAAGATTTGGATCTTATAAACAAAACTCCTGATGGGCTGGGATCTGGCTTATAGGAAGACTGTGTTTTCCATGTGCAGGCCCCAGGCTCTGTCTACAGCACAGGCAGAATAAAAAGAAAGGAAGAAAGATAATTTTAAAACCACTTCTGCATGACTTGTTTGGTTTGTTGGTGAGGCTGTATTCTAGCTGTTGTCCAGCCCACTGTCCTCTTGCATCATACTCAATAAATAGTTGTTTTTTTTTTAAGTTCACAAATGAAATAATAGAATACTTAGAATTGAATCGACAGAAACCACCACCATCATTCACCAGGCTGAAGTTTGCGTTACGAGGTAGCGACACAGTAAGACAAGGAGCCTGCCTGGGAAGCATAGGTCCGTGATACAGAGAAGGAATCAGGCGGTCCTGATGCTGCTGGACATGTGGTCCTAAAGAGTCCTGCTCCTTCTCAGTTGACAGGATGGCCTTTCCTTCTTTAGTGATAGCCCACTGATATGGTGATTTCAGACAGTGAAGTAGAAACTCCTTCCCCAGGAGGCTTTCTTTACCATCTCTGTTTCTAACTTTCTCTCTCTCCTAAATTGTAGGCTGGTGGATACAAAGTGAAATTAAGTCCTCCTGTAACTCAAGGGGACTTTCTGAGCTTAGTGACAAAGAAAAAGACCTGTAGGGCAAAGGACTCGAAAAAGCCCATTGTAACACAAACTGGGAAGTGACCTCCAAAAGGGACAGACCTCCTGAGAGACATGAAGACAGCTAACACGTTATCTCTGGTGAAAAATACAAGAGGAGTCAACACGGGAACGCCCAGCTTGAAGCCACCTGGTGGTGAGCCAGGGTTGGTTTTAATGTCATCACCTGACCAGGAAAACTCACCCAGGGAATTATCCTGATTCCCTTCATTGATGTGGGAAGATCCACCCCAAATGTTCAAGGCATCTTCTGGGCACAGCACTGATAAGAACAGGGTAGATGGAGGAAGGAAGATCACTCCCCTTTAATTGGCATGGCCTCTCCTCTCCCCTGTTGCTGTAGTTACAGACTCCTTCACCATTAGCAGAATCGAGTCTTCCCAGGCTTCCAGTTCTGACTGAGGAACTGCCATACTCCAGGAAGCCTCTGGGTCTTTGGAACCATATTGGGACTACTGAGGTACCCAGCCTTGTGGACTAAGTACTAAGTTCTCTGGAACACTATGGGACCAAGGTAGCAACTGTGGGACCACTGCAGGTTTCAAAGACCACACAACTACTGGGTACAAAATTCTCAGTCTCTGAGGAGTGACACAGCAGTTGTCACCATTTCAATAGAGGGGGTTTAATATTAGTATTTCTGTTGGTTCTGTTTGAATAGAACAGAATGGAACAGCATGCTTAATACATGAGGCCAAGTAGTTAGCTCTTGTCAAGACTTGGACCAGTTTTTAAACCCAGGGCCCCTTGAAGGAGTGGCTGGGTTCAGCCCCAGTGAGTTTATAGGCTAAGGACTCCCTCATCTTACACTCAACAACCTATGGCTTATTTATTTAAATGCACCTTGGGGTTGGAAAGATGGCTTTGTGATTCAGAGGGCTTGATGATCTCTCAATGGACTGTGTTTAGTCCTAGCACTCATGTAGGGCAGCTCATAACTGCCTGTCGCTCTACCTCCAGGGGATCTTATGTTCTCTCCCAACCTCCTTGGACACCCACATACAGGTGCTCACATTCTGTCTGTCTGTCTGTGTCAGCCTATCTATCTGTCTCTTTCCTCTCTCTCTCTCTCTCTCTCTCTCTCTCTCTCTCTCTCTCTCTCTCTCTCTCTCTCTCTCTCTCTCCCTGTCATACACACATATTAGCGAAAATAAAAAGAAATCTTTAAAATACAAAAGAAGTGCCCAAATAATGCAATGACCCTGGACACAGGATCCAGCCATTAGTAATACCCAGATCCCTGACCTCGTACCCTTGCTCTCGGGATGGGGTGAGGATGACAAGTGGGGTTTAGCTAGGTTCTGACTTACAGTGGCTGTGTCCATAGATCCACAGATCTACCCAGATCTCAACTAGGGTTGAACTACTTGTCAGCTGGTATAACCTGGCAATATCTGTTGCTGTAGGCAAGGTGGTGACTTTCTAAACCTCTACCTTGCTAGGATGTGCTAGGATGCATCATCTCGTTGAGGTGGTGAGGTTGGCTGAAGGCAATGATGAGTGCTACCCAGAAGCTCTCATGGATGCAAGGTGGTGTGCCCAACCTAACCTTGGCTTGGTTTACTAGACTGCCCCCTGAAGATGCTGAAAGGATACTAGCTGATGACTCCAGAGTATCAACATCTCAACCAGGCCACACCTCCTCACATCACATAGCATTGTGTGATGTACCCTTTTTGCTGTACCTGATTCATATGACCTCAGACACATGGTCACCAGCTACCTATTTACCACATTTAGGCTTTTCATCATAACAAGGGATAAAAAGGATTGTAAATAGTCCACCACCGCATGAATTGGGCAAGCATATAGTTTTGCCCCTGACATTGTGTTGAGTTTCTTACCTTCTGTGATGTAATCTGAAGAGGTGCTGTAACTCAATCAACCTCACACATCACAACAATCTACATAGATGTAGGTGCAGAGAGAAGGAGATGGTCAAGAAGTGGTTTTGCGGAATGTTGTCAGGGTGCACTCAGTTGAGGGTGTGTAAACCCTGCCAAACTTCAGGAGAATGACCTAAATACGTACATGACTGACCCATGCTGGGAAAAATCAGGATAGTGCATCTTATGCTTCTGGCCATAACAAAGGAAAGCACCTGGCTGTCTTCTTTTGTGTTCTGGATGCAGCATATTCGACAATTTGGCAACGCTCTGCCCTTACGTGAGAGCAGGTGACAGTCTGGAGGCTTTGAGCATTAGGCAGATGGCAGGGCTTCAAGCAGCCCTGGCACTAGGACCATGGTTTCTGAAAGTCCCAGTAGTGTTAGGAATACCAAGTCTGGGGAAAACATGCTATGTGAAATATACTTTTGAAATAAATATTAGGCGGGAAACCATTTCGTTTTATTTTTTAAAAATTATTTCAAACAGCACATTTTTGTCTGATACAAGATAAGTAAGGAAATGGACAGTTTTGCTCCGGCTCAAGCAACCCAAAGAGAAGAGAATATGGAGTCCGTTGGCATTCTGAATACTGGACAGCAGAGGCTGCTGTTGCATCTTGTACGGTGTTCTTCTGTAGAAAGCTTGCCAGGGCTGTGACCTCCACTGAAGGCAAGAAAGAAAGATGAAAATAAGTGACTAGGGTGTGGACTTCCTGCCCAGAAAGCACAGGGGATTACAAACCGATGAAAGCTTTGCTGCCAAAGTGTCCCCAGCACAAAGGTGGCGTTAAGGACAGGGAACTGTAGCTGAGGCTCACCCACACAGTTATCTCCACTAAGGTGTGGTTAAGTTGTCCTAAGAGTCCCCTGTTGCCAAATTTCTGAAGATTGTCATTGAGCTAAGATGCTTTGACATGGGGTATGAGTTAGGAGACCTTTGCTTTCTGACATCCTAACAAGACCAAATGCTTGTACAAAAGTCTGTGGCGTTCTCCCTGTTGGCACAGGTCCCAGATCTCTCCCACCTGTGCATGGAGATGTGTCATGGAATTTGCTCACAAAAAAGGAAAGAAAAGAAATCATGAGCACAGACATTCAAACAGGGCTGGAAGGAAGGCTCTTGACGGGGAGCAGGGGGGGAGGGCTGTTGTATGGTCATAGAAAGCAAGAGTTGGCAATGCTGACTGTGGCAAATTACCAGTCCCGTCCTCCAGCTAGCTGAGGGAAGCCAAACAAGTGTCAACATTGGACCTCAGTCCCTTTGTATCTCAGCAGGGGTCTCACAGATGGCAAGCCCTCAACTCGAGCTGGCTGGTGCTCGCAAACCATTTCCACTGTCTCATTTAACTTCCGCAACAACACGACAGTGTGCAAGGGGATATCTTTATCCCCGCTTTAGTAATAAAGAATATACACAAGAGTTTAATTGCACCTGCATGTTAAGGCCTGCCGCATAAACAGCACCAGGATTTCCTCCAGCTCTGTCTGCAGCCAACAGCCATGATCTTCTGTAGTTTGCATTGGACTTCTGGAAGGTTCTCTACGAGCATCAGGAGTGCCGCACATTCTAATGATACACAGCTGCCAACGCAGCTAACCGCCTGCGCCCAGAGGTTTGCTTTTCAAACCTATGTGCAGGTGGCCCTGAGGCCAACGCCATCTCCTGAGAGCTCATTAGAAATAAGCGTCACAGCCTCAGATCCACTGGACCAGAAGTTATGTGTAAACAGAATGCTGGGAAGACTGCTTTGTTTCTTACAGTACACAGAGTGCTTGGAGAAGAAGGGCTGCAACCATTCTCTGTAATTGGCCAGAGAGCAAATGCGTTGGGCCTTGAATTCTGCCGTGACTTCCTTTGCATTTTAAAACTGTAAGAAGTATAGCTTCATACCGTTCTCCTGTCCTTCGATGTGGAGAGGCAGTTGGTTATCTGTGGTGAGCCAAAGCCCCACTTGAGACTCATCCTTCCTGCTTTTCCTTAGACGCACTTCGGACTCTTCAAGGTTCTCGACTTTTGCTTAATGATAAGATGCTCTAGGACAATGGCTCTGTGGAAGCTGAGATCGAGCCAAATAGAGAAGCAAGGATCACTGCTTTACAGTGAGTAAATTCTGAAGGGCACCACGAATACCTCCCCACAGCTTCCTTTGAGTATCCGTGAAAATAGTGTGAGTCTCTGTAGAGAGTAGCAGGTGCCACCCTCATCCCTGCACAGTCACCTCCCAGGGGACTCTGGTTTCCCAGCCTGTCACAGAAGGACCAGGTTTGTTTTTTTGTTTTTGTTTTTGTTTTGTTTTGTTTTTCTGATAAGTACAGGAAAAAGCAGACTTGTCACAAGGGAAGAAAGATGTTAAAAGAGGTGGAAAGAAGTTGTAAGAGCTCTCAAAGGATGTCCTTCTATGTTGGCAACAGAATCAATTCCATCAGCATGCAAATTGGCTGGATGTCTCCACTAGAGGTCGTGGTTGACTCTATCAAGACCAAACTGCTGCCATCAGAGGGTTGGTTCTCACACATTTGGGTCTCAAGATCTCTTTAAATTCTTTAAAAAAAAAATTGTGAGCACGAATCAGAGCTTTTGTTTAGCAGAATTATATCTATGGATATATAGTGATGGTAAATAAGAAATGACAACTTCAAAAGATGTTTATCAAAGTTGATAAACCATTATGAGAGATTATAAATATTTTTTATAAGAAAATAACTGTTTTCCATAGCAGAAGCATAGATACTGAGATGGAGGACAAATGTTTATGTCTTTACGAATCGTTTTAACATCTGGCTTAACAAAAGACGCTTGGAGTGCCATGTCACATCTGCTCAGCGTTCACCTAGTCAGAAAACCCCACTGCAAGGTCTCCAGACGAAAAGCAAGCATTTGCTTCTGTCTTAGTGTTATTATGAGATGACCCAAAGGTCACAGGCTCCTTGGAGGATCACATGGTGGCTCACGGTGGTCCTTGGACCACATCTTGGAATTTACCACTTAAGGCAAAGAGAAAACTAGATTTCACAGTCTGCGGAATACAGTTCAAAACTCAGACCTTCATACCATGTCTCAGCCACCTTCCCTGACATTTCTCTGCCCGTTTCTCTACTATCTGAGGTGTGGGATTCTGTCAGCTTTCTGTTAAGCCACACCCTAAGACCAGGATATAGAAATGGAGGAAGGGGAGAGGGAAGGGGAGAAGGGTACGGAGGGGAGAGGAAACCAAGGGTCCAGAATACCTTTGGAAGCACACCTTCAGTCATAGTCACGCAAGATCCTCAACCAGCCCTTGCCTCTAGAGTTCCACTTCCCAGTAGCACTAAGCCGGGAACGAGCGTGTTCCAGAGAGTGTAGGATCCAAACTACAGCAACAGCTCTGCCTCTCTTCCCTAATCTTCGTATTTCCCCATTCTTAGGTCTCTACACTTTCATTTTGGGTCTTTTTAAATTTTAGGTCCTTTTTTTTTTTTTTTTTTTTTTTTTACCAGATCACCGTCTGTCAAATGTTCTATATCCATACTGAGTCAAACACAGGATTTTTAATTAGAAACTTTGAAATTTGAGCGTTCTGTTACCAGAATACTCTGTCTCCCCAGAAATCTGTTCCACACTTTGTTCCCATGTCTTGTGTATCATGACATGTTTAAGCTGATGTCTACAGTGTCATTCCTATTTACTAAGGAGAAATCTATATCTCAGTCTCACCACACACAGGCGTCTGTCTCTCCAAATGCAACCACTAACACTATTTCAGTAAAGGACTAAAATAGATGTGTGGATTTCTAATTCTGGTGCTGTTATCCTATTATCTATTTATTGGCTTTGAGTCAGAGCTGGGTTGGCCTCAAACTCACTGCATGGAGGAAGATGCCTTGAGCTCCTGTTTCTCTCCCTGCAGGGATTATTGGTCTGAGCTGCCTTCCCTGCTTACAAATACATTGTAAATGGGACTTCTTGGATGATAATCGTTTCTTTTAAAGTGTCAGGATTTTTTTTTAAATCAGAGAGATTGAAGCTCAATATAGATGAATTCCCGGTGCTTGTGTGAAATCAGAGATAATGAATTTTAAAGCATTTCTTAATTCTCGAGACTCTTATTCCAAATAGCGAGGCTCTAAATCTATACTGTCTGGTCAGAGAGCTGAACTTGATTTAGATCCAGGGCCACAGAATAGCAAAGAGTTCTATGCTTTCAGAGAAAGTTAGCGTGGCCTCTTTAGAAGGGCTAGCGGAACTGAACGAAAGCTTTGACACAGACCCCTGCAGTAAGTATGGAGAAAGGGCCGAAGTGCTTCAAATGTTAGTAAATAAATGTGGAACATAGAAAAATTGATTCTGAAAGTTTGCAATTGAGAATCTTGTGACTGGAATAAAATCAAGATGGAAGATGGGAAATGAGACATTCGTTCTTGGCAGCCAACACTCAGTTGCTATCCACACACAAATGATACTCACCTGATGAATTCGCTTATGGAATCCGTGCACTAGGCACGTGTGATCCTTACTAAGGCTTTCCTCTTCGGAACAGATTGCTAATTTTGAAAAAAAAATTCCCTTGCTATTGACAAGTTTATATAACCTAGAATGCACAGATCCTAAGTGTCCCATTACATGGGCATTAAAAATGTGTACCCTGAGGTACCCATGACCCACAGGGAACAACATGCACTGACTTTAAATATAGGTGACCTCACACTGGCAACTATATTACACTGGTGAAAGTAACATGCATTCAATGGAAACCCTACTTTGAACGTAGAATTTTGATTCATTCCCAGATAAGAGATACCAGTGGGGAATTCTCCCAAGAATTCCAATTCTTCCAAGGTTGGCCTGCAGCTCCCAAGCGCCCCTTGAGAGAATCCTATGTATAATAAAAGGGCTTTGTTTGAGGTCATTTTGCACAACTCTAGGCTAGTGCTACTCTCTGTATCTGTCTGAGGTGGGCTGGGCTGAAGCTCTGGTGTGTGGTAGGCGTGGAATATTAAGTGAGTTTTGTTTTTACTTTCCCTGTACTTGGTTTCAGATGAGTTTAATGAGGACTTGGCCTTGTAAATTAGAAAGCAAGCATCTCTTACTAGGAGAAGGGGCAACTGCCATCTGGTCTCAGGGTCAATGCCCTTGGCTTTGCTCTCCTACAGGGCCCGCCCCAGTCTCCTGCCATCTGCAGATAGGCGATAGTTGCCTTAAAATTCTCCAAGTCCTACTGTGTGCTTTGCTTTCTTTCATGACTTCTGCTTAGGAGCTTGTCAGTTCTGAATCCACACTATCGACTGAGTTATGGTTTTAGATTTATTTTCTTATGTAAATACAATCAACATATCTTAGATAGATGATCCAGGGAGAACAGAGAGTTTTCTTTTTAAGATCCCCCTTGATGGCAATAGAGAAATGACTCTGTACTTGAGAGCATTGACTGCCTTTTCAGAAGAGTGTATTATTATACACTAATAAAATAATTAATAATAATAACAATAAATTTAAAGAGTCTTAGTCTACTAGGATAGTCATTTCAAGGTTGAGAGCTTGGGCTTCTTTTCTTCCCTCTGCGTGGTTTTTTGTAGGCGGAATCCTGGCAGCCACGGGCACCCGTGGAATCACATGACTCAAAGAGTGTTCTAGAACATGGTGGTTGACATTCTGCAGGCAAGCTAGGAAGGGATTAAGCGAATACATAAATAAATGTCTTTAGGTTTCTCCTATAAAGTTCTTCATTGACTGTATTTTGTTTCCAATGCTGTTTAAGAGCTCATTTTACCCAGCTTTGCCATTTGTTTACTTTGACTTTAAAGCTAAGGCTCTTTGCTTAGAATGGTTTTATTTAGGGTGGGACCCTTTCTGGGAAGGATTTGGAGAAATGTAAAGTATCCAACTGGACAAGATGACTATTACTTCATGAACTGAGAAGCTGAAGATAACAGCCCGGCGTGGCTGGTTGTTTGCAAGGGGCTGTGCTTCAGAGGAGATAAAAAGCACTCGGCGGACACAGCGCAGAGCAGTCATGAATGAATTAATAAGTTGAGAGAAATATGTTAGGTTGCTCTCCTTCCAACTCATGTCTCTTTACAGAACAGCTTTGAAGGAGATAAAGCACAAGAGCAGAAAGCCAAGTAGGGGTTTTGCTTTCATCAGAACATTCTTTAGAGGGCCTGTGAGTGCCTCCCAGACATGCATAATACAGATTACGGGAAACAGCTTACACGGAGAACACAGAAGGGAGAGAGAGGGAGCAGGCAGTTGCTCATAGCAGTCGGCAGTCTGCATCTCCTTGTTGTCTAGTGACTACACCACTCATTCCTTTGCTTAATAAATAAGACTTAATTATATTTGTGTTATTTTGTCTCTTTATCACTCTTCCTCCTCCTTCACACCTCCTCTTTCTTAAAAGTTGTATTAGTCAGGGTTCTCTAGAGTCACAGAACTTATGGGTAGTCTCTATATAGTAAAAGAATTTATTGATGACTTACAGTCGGCAGCCCAATTCCCAACAATGGTTCAGTCGCAGCTGTGAATGGAAGTCCAAGGATCTAGCAGTTACTCAGTCTCACACAGCAAGCAGGCGCAGGAGCAAGAGCTAGACTCCCTTCTTCCAATGTCCTTATATTGTCTCCAGCAGAAGGTGTAGCCCAGATTAAAGGTGTGTTCCACCACACCTTTAATCCCAGATGAAAGGTGTAGCCCAGATTAAATCTCTTTAAACTCGGAGATTTAATCTTCTGGAATCCATAGCCACTATGGCTCAAGATCTCCATACCAAGATCCAGATAAGGATCTCCAAGCCTCCAGATAAGGGTCACTGGTGAGCCTTCCAATTCTGGATTGTAGTTCATTCCAAATATAGTCAAGTTGACAACCAGGAATAGCCACTACAAAAGTCTTATAATGTAGCCAACTCTCCTTAAACCCACTATATACCCCATGCTTGCCCTGAATTAATTTTCCCCTGTATCTAGTCCCCTGGTGCTATAATTACAAGTGTGCTCCATAGTGCCCAGATATAACTGTATAACTTACTTTAATGCAAACAGATTCCCGACTTCAAAGTCTTCCATTTCAGCAGTTGGGCTATACAAATTAATACAAAGTAGGACAGAATGAGACAGTACAAAGTAAGTGCCAAATGATGAATAAAAATTACACAGTAGGAGGACTAAGACACAGGCCATGCTCTGAGGCCCCTGAAAGAATATAACAGAAGCCCTCAGTGAAGAGACAGCTCGAGTCCACGATGTGAGACACAAGGAGAGCTTGGGTAGGCAGACATATAGTGGGGAGACAAGTAGGAGAGGTGACAGTAGAGTCAAAAGGAAGACAGTCTCACTGTGGGATGTGCCAGTGCAGGGCAGACAGTGTCACTGTGGGTCATGCCAAGGCAACACAAAGTCTTTCGATCTGG
This sequence comes from Mus caroli, assembly GCF_978045245.1. Taxonomy (NCBI): domain Eukaryota; kingdom Metazoa; phylum Chordata; class Mammalia; order Rodentia; family Muridae; genus Mus; species Mus caroli. Next base: position 9,945,269 of record NW_028227271.1, read on the forward strand.
AAAGTATCATCAATACACACCCTAAAGCAAGCGCTAACTTAGAAAAATAGTTTGACATTAAACTGCCCTGTAAAGTCACAGCTGTAGTTTAGGCAAAGTCGCCATCTTTGGAGCCATGTACAAAGCACGTACACAGCCAGCTCTAAAAATGTCTGCTTCCGTTCTCTTTTCAATAATCCCTCTTTGAGAGCAGTGATGTCACCATTAACTTCTTCTCAAGGAGCCTCTGTCACGTAGCCTTCTGCCCTGAAGGGATTTTTTTTTTTGGACAATTGTCGACGTAATTATTAACAAGATTGTATTGAAAGAATGTGTCAGTCAGTATAAACCAATAAGGAAAAGGTAACATCAAGAAGTCCCAGCTCTGTTTACAACTTTCCCCAAAGAGTTCAAAGCAGGGTGACTGCTTCAGGTCAAAGGGGCTTTGCCTTGTGGTATTCCACCAGAGGCGGCTCACAGAGGATGCCAGGGGTTCGGATTCTGTACAGCTGTGAGGATCCCACCCACAGAGAGGGAGCCTTTGACCTGACCAGGTGGGAAAAATTCCTCTAGCCATCCTCAAGGGGTTTACACACCCTGCAGGTCCACCACCCTTCCTGGCCTCCCTAGCCTGCAGATCTTGGCCATTTGCCCGCAGTGAAGGTCAGTTTCCCAGGAACACCCATCTTCCTCCTGATGCTTGTAACCAAACATGTGTTTCTCCACAGATCTACAAAAAAAATCCAAGATACTGACCCGCTGCTCAGCGCACTGTATCACATGGCTTCCAGCTGTGTCTCTCCTCTCTTAGATAAGCTCTCTGGAACATTTTTTAGTTTGTGCTCTCTTGTTGGCAGAGGAGAACTTTAAGAATAATTTACTCTCAGAATCTCACCTAGACTCCCAAATGACTAAACTTTGATAAATCAACTAACGCCTCAAATTCCAACCTATGACTACATTTTTTTTCCTTAGAGAATCTATCTTGATTTAACAGTATATTCAACCTAACATGTTGCTTGGTCCCACTTTGTCTGCTACCATTTTCTTTAACTCTATAGACTGGGGATTTCTTTTTCTGGAACAGTTAAAAAAAACTTTCAGCATCTTGGTTCTGTATCACTTATTATTAAATGTGAGTTTTTCGTGGAGTGTTCACTGTTGCTATGTCTTGAATGCTGTATGGTAAAAGCAAAGCGTTGTGTGGTAGTGGCTTAAGGAACAGTCACTAGAATCAAATGCCAGGCTTTAAGTCCCCATTAAACCAAAATCTGTATGTCACCTCATGCAATTTTCCTACCCTTACAAGAATGGAGAAGCTAACAGAACACAGTTGGGCTAATTTCTTCAATGGTACTTGACAGAGTCAGGGATTACAACTATTTTAAAACCAGATATAGAGGAAGCAGTTATTGTTCTTCCAACTTATGTATATAAAACACATGAAAACACCATTACTGGGCTGAGGGAATGACTCGGTGGGCCAAGCTCTTGCCACTCAAATGTCAGGACCTAAGTTCACATCTCCAACACCTATGTTAAACAGGGTGCAGGGGCTGTAGTCAACTGAAATGCCACTGGGCCCCTGGATAGATGAAAGGACTAGACAGAAGAATCCCTGGAATCTCGTGAGCCAGCTGACTTGCTGGCCAGTGTAATTGAGAAACAGAGCTATCTCAAACAAGGTAGAAGGTGAGTACAAAGAACTGAAGATGTCCCATGATCTCCATACATGCTCCCCCACTCCCATACATGAACACATCACATATTCTTGCATGTGCACATATTGTACACATAGGCACCTATCACACACAATGAGAAAACCGGCTGATATCAGCAACTTACTTACCTCTTGTCTCAAGCCCATGATTAGAAGTCTAGACCTTGTAAAGATTTACAGACTGTTTTATGGTGGTGAAGCAGGCATGTAGATTATCCTTGAAGTTGTGGGAAATCTTGAGTATGCCTAAGAAGTAAATTCCCTTTGTGACTAATACCCAGGATTTAAAAAAAAAAAAAAAGACTTTTCTGCTGAGATGTAGCCAAGAATTCAAGATATCATTAACTTAAAGGAAATGGAAAATTCAAATAAGAGCCCTGAGAAATTCAATGTTGTTTAAGAATGGAAATGAGACAGTTATAAAATTTAATTAAATAAAGATCTTGTTTAGTCATTAAACTGTAGAATGTAGAAAATTCTCTGTGATCCTTTCCTGCTGTTTTGTTGCCACTGATGTTTCACTGAGTGGAGACTGGGACAAAATCCTAAGCAAATATTTACACTGTTTTGAGCAGAACTCTTAAGTCAGCTGTTACAAGAAACTGATAACATCCAAGAGGACAGAAAATTAGACTTTCCTAATTTGTGTTTGCAGCGAATCTGTAGAAATCAGACGATGGCGATGCAATTGGAATTTGAAGACATCTTAGTCAAGAAGCTTGGTTAAGAATATTGGCTAACCCAGAAGCATCATGGGTGGTCCGTTAGAAGAAAATAACAGGAAATGGAAGTACCAGCAGGGAAAATATTCAGTTTGGGAAGAAGTGAAGTCTAGAAAATAAACATGCAAAGAGTAAATTGGTGAATTGTCCAATAAAAGGAGGAAGATTAAAATGTTTCAAGAGGAACCATTGTAGTCAGGGGTAGGGTCTAGGTAGCATGAGAGACAGGGTCTGAAGAACCCCCTATGTGAAGCTTTAGTAAACCCTGCCCCTGATTTCTGCCCTATTCATCTTTAAAAGTCTTTTGAAACCAGTGACATTGCTTCTGACACTTTAACCTTCACCACTTGATGTTTTACCTTAGTACTCACGCAGACGGGGAAGGGGTCATGGTGCCATGGAGAAAAAGAGAGTCCTAGAGACTAGGCTTTCTAGAGTGATGGTGCTGAATCGTTGAGACTCACCAGTAACAAGGAAATGGTCTATCAGTGGAGAAGTGAAAAAATTAGTACAATCCATTGACTAAAATGTCAACTTACCACTTAGAAGATGATGTGTCAGCGTGGAGTTGCGTTTCTAGGCATGGTAAGCTACATCCCTGTCAGGAAGCTTTACTCTGTAGAACGTTACCATGGAGTCTGGAGGTGACAGTGCCTGCGACTTCTTCGTGAATAGCCCTAGAGGGCAATCTAGGCTTGCTCAGATGACATTTGACATGGGTTACTTTAGTAAACAGAGTTCCACTCCTAGGTATCCTGATGAAATAAGTTTCAAGGGCACACACACAAAATAAGCCAACATTTAAATAGAAAGAATGTCATAGAAAACATAGTCTGTTTGCAAAAAGAACCCCAAAGCATGTAGCATGAAACTCCAGCTACGGTGTGAGCATTGGATGGGTAAGAGGGAGAAACAGGACTCACAAATACCGCTTGTTCATATCTTTAACCCAACAAAAAGCTACAGATCAGAAGACTGAGGTCTGGTTAAAAAGTGGAGACAATTTTGAACCTCAAGCCTAGCTTAGGAAGAAAAAAATGAAAGAAAGGAGAGAGAGAGAGAAAGAGAGAGAGACAGAGACAGAGACAGAGAATCCAGTGCAGAAAATTAAGACTTCAGAATTTCTACAACATATAACATTTAATATTTATTACTTCAAATTGAAAATAAAAACAAAAAGAAACATATTCTTAAGCAAAGAGGAATTCCACTGAAGACAAGTTTAAAATAAACCACATATTAGAAAAGAATAGATGTTCTTGCTCGTAATAAACTCAAAGGGAAGAGATGCTCATATTTTCCATAAATGGAGAGCCCAGTGGAGAAATACTACACTGTTTTTCAGAGCAGAGAAAACACAGGGGACGTGGTGGAGCTGGAGATGTGGCTCAGTGGTTAGATAAGGGTGCTTGCTGCTCTGCCAGGGGACCTGAGATTTGTTTCAAGGACCCAAGTTGGGCCACTCACAACTGCCTGTAACTCTGCCTCCAGGAGAACTGAGCCTCTGAATGCACACGCCAACCACACACAAATCTTAGGGGGAAAAGAGAATTCTAGAACTGGACAACAAACTCTAAAATAAAGAAAACCTAAAGAAATATAGAGAGATTCCATAGATATAGAGGAATGTCACTGTGAATTAGAAAATCATGTTTCTTAACTTGGGAGGTCTTCTTTTTTTGTTGTTGTTTTCTTTTTTTAATTTTTAATATTTTTTATTACATATTTTCCTCAATTACATTTCCAATGCTATCCCAAAAGTCCCCCATAGCGCCCCCCACTTCCCTACCCACCCATTCCCATTCTTTTGGCCCTGGCATTCCCCTATATTGGGGCATATAAAGTTTGCAAGTCCAACGGGCCTCTCTTTCCAGTGATGGCCGACTAGGCCATCTTTCGATACATATGCAGCTAGAGACAAGAGCTCCGGGGTACTGGTTAGTTCATCATGTTGTTCCAACTATAGGGTTGCAGATCCCTTTAGCTCCTTGGGTACTTTCTCTAGCTTCTCCATTGGGAGCCCTGTGATCCATCCAATAGCTGACTGTGAACATCCACTCCTGTGTTTGCTAGGCCCCGTTGGGTTTGATACTTTCTGTTCTGATTACTAATAGGCTTTTCCTTTCCTTTTGTTTTTTAAAGAAAATGGTAGTCCATCTTAAAAACTAAAGCAGAAAAGCAAAGGACTCAGATGTTTTCTTCTAGGTAATGGAATTAAGCAAACTGTGCACATGTGGTGAAGCTTGCAATTCGTAGCAAGGACAGCACATCAGCCCATTTACCCAGGAGCTCAGCTATCTAGACATGGAAGAAACTGTCTCTACAGACAAAGGAAATGGGAGCATGGTGTTCCTGCTGGAATTTGTAATGACAGGAGCCACCTCCCTCCACCAGTTCATAGAACTGGAACGGCTCTTCCCTCACCCTCTGCCACACGTACACATGTATTTGATTGAACAGCAGGCTCAGCTCTAAGAGGCTTTCCAGAAAGGAGGTCTCAGAGTGTATCCAGGCTGGGAGATAATCCATCCTAATAATCTTTCAGGAGATTGGCTATGCCTGTTTATATGAGGAAAGGCTCTGAGATTTGCTGAGGTTCCAAATCTGCTTAATACTGTCTTCCAGATTATAACCTAAAAGAAAGAATGAGAGAGAGAGAGAGAGAGAGAGAGAGAGAGAGAGAGAGAGAGAGAGAGAGAGAGGGAGAGGGAGAGGGGGAGAGAGAGAGAGAGAGAGAGAGAGGGACAGAGGTAGAGAGAGGAAAGGATGAAAGAAATTGTTTGAATGACATATAAAATTAGAATTGTTTATTTAAAAGTCTCAGTTGCTATTATCTAGTTATAGTCTCTACAGTCTCTTATATGAGGAAAACAGGACAAGAAAACCAACCAAACGGCCCGTTTAGGGCAGTGGAGCTGTGGCTAGGAGTTGATACTTTTTATTAGCGATCTTGTTATAAAAATAAGACGAACTAGCGTACACCTTTATAGAAAGGAAGGTAGAGTAATAGGGATTCATATGTGGTTCAGATGATGTTCAAAAGAATGGCGAGATGAAATCACAAAGCGACCTGCTTACAGGAGTCTAGGATTTCTTGGGATTTACGCCCTTCAGAAGCCTGTAGGAGAGACGCATGGCTACCCCGATAGACCTGATCCATTTCACACTCTGTAGGATGACCATATAGAGTTAGGAAAATCGGAGAGATTGAAATGTACGTACCTCGAATACAACCTAAATAGTTACACATTAGCTTCGCATTAGAAATGATTGACTTTGCAAAGCAGTGCAAGGATTCGATGGCATCGGCCTTTCACTCCAATGGCCACAGCCCAGAAGGACAGTCACCAACTGCCACGTATATGATGACTTTTGCTTGAATCCTCTCAGCTTCATTTTCCAGACTTCATTTATCTTCACTTTAGGCAAACTCCATAGCCTCTGAAATGACCCTCTCTCAGTAACTCCACTAGCATTTCAGTGTTCTACAAAAGCTAGCTATTTCATTCCTCCTCAGAGCCTAGGCCCCGGACCACCAATATCGTAAACATCTGGAGTGCTTGGGACGAATGCTCGGTTCTCTGTCTCACCAAGACTCTGTCAGGGAACCTGCACTTTTTAATAAGCATCCCAATAACACCTGTAGTTATTCATGCTTGCAAACCTCTGAACTGGTGAGCAGCTCTGAGGGCACTTACACATTTATCTCATCCTTCATCTGCTGAGAAAGGCAAAGCAGGCCGTCCCGGCTTCTGTCCAGACAGGACTCCCTGGTTTTGAGAATCAAAACAGCAGAGAATTGGTGCCCCAGATAACTTTTGTGTAGGTTTCTTTCAACAGACTGCCCAGATGGCTATACATAAACCTCAGGCAAACAAGTACTTGTTTAGCATGTGTGTGTGTGTGTGTGTCCCTGGAATCTCATGGGACATACATTCAACATTATTTGGTGTTTGATCTGAGAGTTGCTGGTATGGTGGTTTGAATGATAAATGCCCACCGTGGACTCTAGGTTTGAATAATTGGTCTCTGAGTTGGTAGCATTGTTTGGGTGAGTTGGAAGATATGACCTTACTGGAGTATAGCACTAGCAGTGGGAGCTTTGGTACATTTACACAATGGAGTACTACTCAGCTATTAAAAAGAATGAATTTATGAAATTCCTAAGCAAATGGATGGACCTGGAGGGCATCATCCTGAGTGAGGTAACCCAATCACAACGGAACTCACACAATATGTACTCACTGATAAGTGGATATTAGCCCAGAAACTTAGGATGCCCGAGATATAAGATATAATTTGCTAAACACCTGAAACTCAAGAAGAACGAAGACCAAAGTGTGGACACTTTGCCCCTTCTTAGAATTGGGAACAAAACACCTATGGAAGGAGTTACAGAGACAAAGTTTGGAGCTGTGACGAAAGGATGGACCATCTAGAGACTGCCATATCCAGGGATCCATCCCATAATCAGCTTCCAAACGCTGACACCATTGCATACACTAGCAAGATTTTGCTGAAAGGACCCAAATAGAGCTGTCTCTTGTGAGACTAGGCCGGGGCCTAGCAAACACAGAAGTGGATGCTCACAGTCAGCTATTGGAAGGATCACAGGGCCCCCAATGGAGGAGCTAGAGAAAGTACCCAAGGAGCTAAAGGGATCTGCAACCCTATAGGTGGAACAACATTATGAACTAACCAGTACCCCAGAGTTCTCGACTCTAGCTGCATATGTAACAAAAGATGGCCTAGTCGGCCATCACTGGAAAGAGAGGCCCATTGGACTTGCAAACTTTATATGCCCCAGTACAGGGGAACGCCAGGGCCAAAAAGTGGGAGTGGGTGGGTAGGGAAGTGGGAGGAAGGGTATGGGGGACTTTTGGGATAGCATTGGAAATATAAATGAGGAAAATACCTAATAAAAATATTAAAAAAAGAAAAAAGAAAGTTTAGAAGACTCACACCATTTCTCCTCTGCTCTATCTGAATTGTGCTTGCGCTTCAAGATGTAAGTCCTGAACTTCTGCTCAAGCCCCCATGCGTGCTGCTTGCTGTCATGCTTCCCTGCCACGGTGAACCCGTATCCCTCTGAAATCATAAATCAAATGGCCAACTTCCTTCTAGAAATTTCCTTGGTCATGGTATCTTATCGTAGCAATGGGAAAGTAACTGATATTGTTAGGGCCCAAGAATCACGGAAGGAGGACCCCACACTCAAACAGACCTTGCAAAGGCAAAGAACATTTATTCTGCAGAAATTGCCAGCATGCAGGGAGCAAACATTCATCAAAATGGCAGTGACCAGAGAGGCTTGCAGACTCCCTTTTATGCATGGCTAGGGGAACTTTCTGGAAGGTTTAGGAAACCTCTAATGTAATTGCTATGGGAGCAAAGCCGTGGCCTTAGTACAATTTTGATTGGCTGCTAAGTTAGTTTCATTATATTTGGTGAGAGCTTGAAGAAATTTGGGAAGAAGCTCAACGCTGCTCTTGTCATTTCCTCCAGCTAGGCGTCCCAGACTTATATCCTCCCTAAGTCAAGGTTGTCACCTATCAATGACCCATTGCCAGTGGCTTCCTCTGAGGAGCCCAGATTGCTTCCTGGGAATTGAAGTTTTATTCCCAAGGATTTTGGACCTTTCAGTATAAGTGGGTTTGCTGATTCTTTATTTGTTACACTGGGTGACACGCAGTCTTGCCTTCAGTCAGCCACTTAGCCATTGGATGACTTTTGATAATTTTTGTCCCTCCCTCAAAACTTTATTTCCCCATACCATGAAGCAGCAGCAGTAACAACAACAAGAATGAAACATGACCACATACCAACAGAACCCCCATAAGCCCACCTTTATGTAGTCACTGGGAAAATGACATTGCTCTGTGGTGTAATCTTTCTACAGATTTGTGGAGTTTGACACAGTGTTTGATGTTGCTGGCCTATTACTAACAATAGTTAGAAGCTGGAGACACTACAGGTATGTGTAGGGTATGAATCTTGTCTTGGCCCCTCTATGTCTACCTGTTACTAACAATGGTAATAAGGCAGGAGCACTGGATGTGCATCCAAGGGATGAGTCTTGTCCTGGACCCTCTGTGTCTGCTCAGCCCCTGAGCTATGCCACAGCAATGGGATCGATGCCTGTATCCGCAAACCTCCAAACCCATGAACAGAACAAAGCTTTCCTTCCTCAGGTGACTTTGCTTGCATACTGTGTCAGAGAGATGGGAATGAAGAATGCACATCTGTTCCTCCATCCCATTTTGTGTTTGATTATACTTTTAGCATGACGTCACCAACTTAGGGACAAAGTGTGTAAGCCACTGAATGGTTTTGACTTAGTGCTTCACTTTGTATTTGTCAAATGTACAGTTTTTTTTATTAACAATAAAAAACAATGCCAGATATATTTTTATTCACAAAGCAAGTTATAAGCTCATTATATCCTTTGAACATTGGGTATCATTTCAACTATTAAAATTAATATTATTAACAATAGTATTTCCAAATGTTAGCTTTGTCCTCATATACATTATTAAACTTTCCCTTTTTAGCCTATGCTTTTATATATTTTGCAGTTCTATGTAATATTTGGTGAAAATATTTGGTCATTTACATTGTATGTATACTTCCTAAAGAACATAAGTCTCGAAGGAAAGGCCATCCAGAGACTGCCCCACCTGGGGATCCATTCCATGTACAGTCACCAAACCCAGACACTATTGTGGATGCCAACAAGTGCTTGCTGACAGGAGCCTGATATAGCTGTCTCCTGAGAGGTTCTGCCAGTGCCTGACAAATACAGAGGTAGATGCTCTCAGCCAACTGTTGGATTGAGCACAGGGTCCCCAATGAAGGAGCTAGAGAAAGGACCCAAGGAGCTGAAGGGGTTTGCAGCCCCAAAGGAGGAACAACAATATGAACTAACCAGAACCCCCAGAGCTCCCAGGGACTAAACCACTAACCAAAGAGTACACATGGAGGGACCCATGGCTCCAGCTGCATATGTAGCAGAGGATGGCCTTGTCAGTCATCAGTGGGAGGAGAGGCCCTTGAGCCTGTGAAGGTTCGATGCCCCAGTGTAGGGGAATGCCAGGACCAGGAAGCAGAAGTGGGTGGGTTGGTGAGCAAGGGAAAGGGGGAGGGGAGGGAGATTTTCAGAGGGGAAACTAGGAAAGGGGACAACATTTGAAATGTAAATAAAAAAAATCTAATAAAATAACCCATAAATCTCATTAAAATGCACATTAGCCTCCCAATTAGTTATTTATGAGCACAAATAGCAATGACTGACAGTCAGCATTTCTAAATCTTAACCCTATGATGTCACAGTAAAGTTACAGATTTAAACACATATGTGAAACAAGCATGTCTACTCACACAGAGAAAGATTCAAAGACACATCAGTAGATGGGCTAGGATATGCTGTTTTGGTCTCCCATGGGACCAGAGACGACAGTGCCTGTGAACAATAAGCATTGCCCACAAAGGGAGCACAAGGGGACACAGGGGAGCCTCCTGGCTTAAGAGGTCTCAGGTCTTTCCTTGTGCGGCTCCTGTTGTTTTCTTACAATGTGGTGCAAAGCGACAGTCAGAAAAGAAACACCCCAAGACCACCAACAATATTTGCTGCCCGGCTTTCCCAGAGAGCTACTGTAGCACTCTGATTTATGAGTTTGCAAACCTTCTCTTGTCTTTATTCTTGACAAACTCCAGAATGAAATAAGTGGGCAGAGCAAGGAAGAAGCAGGTCCAAGACAGCAAATGGAATGCTTTCTAGAAACCCTCTTCTTATTCCCCTCTCTAGACCATAAAATCATTACATTTCAGGGACAATAGCAGCAATAACGACAACAAGCACCACAACATTTTATAGCACAAAATTCCTTATAAAGTGATTACATATGCTAAATTCAAATTTATCTAGTGATGTGAATGTTTTTGTTTTCTTTTTTTTTAAGGATTTATTTATTATTATACATAAGTACACTGTAGCTGTCTTCAGACACACCACAAGGGGGCGCCATATCTCATTACGGGTGGTTGTGAGCCACCATGTGGTTGCTGGGATTTGAACTTAGGGACTTCGGAAGAGCAGTCAGTGAGTACTCTTACCCACTGAGCCATCTCGCAAGCCCTGTTTTTGTTTTCATATTAATTCCCATACATGCACATAGCAAAACTATTCTTGAATTACTAACAAAATGTTGCTTTCATGTGTTAAAGAGCTTCGATAATCATTGAAGACCTATGAAACTTAGCTAGGCTATCTCCTTCTATAATAGAGTGAAACTCGGGATTTGGAGCCCATTCAGTTTTGCAAGACTTTCTTTCCATCACATGATTTTAATAACAATCATGTTGCCAGGGACGAAGCTGAGAGAGAAGCCTTCTCCATTGGGTCTTCAACATCCGTCATTAGTCACCCATGATTCTCAATATGATTTATTGGGTTGACAACTAAACAAAACACTCCTTCAAAGTCCATGCTTATGTAAATACAGTGTAGCATTTCACTCTTACGGATACCTCCATGTCTTGGGTTCTTTTAAACAAACCCTTTAAAGGACTTGGTCTAGGGTTCTCATCAAAACAACTGTACCGTCTACACAGAGTCTGCAGTTACTCTGAAGGCTTTCTCTGAACTTTTAAAAGAATGTTCTCAAAGAAAACCCCAGGGGAGAGGAAAGGAAGGGTGGAGATGATGGAAAACTTAGTAGATAAGGTGTGAAAATGAGTGCTCATTTTATCTTCTAAAATGTGTGTGTGTGTGTGTGTGTGTGTGTGTGTACTTATAAATTTTGTGTCACAAATTATTTTACCCAGGAATTGTAGAGTAAGTTTTTCTTATTGACTTATAAATTTTGTGTCACAAATAAATTATTTTACCCAGGAATTGTAGAGTAAGTTTTTCTTATTGACCCGAGCTTAGTAGATTACAAATAAAGAGTTTAACAACGTCCCTTCTGAGCCCTTCTCCTGAGTGTTTGTCAGAGTTCCGAGTCTTCATATCCATAAAACACAGCCCAAGGCCTTTTCTAGACTTCTCGGAGACATCCGGTCTCGGTCTCAGATTTGAAATGTTGTACTCTCCGATTTTGTGTCTGGCTGAGAAACACATCTTACCGGAAGCCATTTTCCACTGGGATATACTAGAAACGATCAGAGAAACATGTTAGGGACTTAGCAGAGTCATTCGGCTCTAACCTCACTTATACAAAGCAGGAAGTTGCTGATATGAGTGAGGTGGGGAAAAGGCCGACTGGCGAAGACAGCAATGGCATCTCTACAGAGGACTCTTTTCTAACACTCTGCCTTAAATATAACAGGAATTCTGACAGCGACAAACAAGAAAAACCAGTCTTTGCTTGCTCGATAACTTAATGGGAGACAGTATTGGCCAACTTGGGGGGAATATTATACAGTGTCTTAATGAATAAATAAGGTGGTTTCCTTTTAAGCAGAGAAGTTTATTTTACAAGGCCGTAGTTGATAGGCCCATATTGGTTTTGTTTATCCTGGCTCGGGGAAAGGGACCGGGCTCTGTTTCCGATATATCTCTCCTTGTTTTCAGTTATGACAGATATTCCTTTGAATCCAGTCCACGAAAATACTGTAGCACCAAACCCAGGCTATCTACCCTTGGTTCCATCTGTATTCCGTCCTTAAACACAAGCAGCTGTGGATACACATCTGCCTCACGTCTGACGCGTATGGCCGTCCAGAACTCCCTATAACTTTTCCTGCTTTTATGGGAAGTCATGACTGACACAGCAGGAGTTGTGAAACCCACACACATACTTCAATTTCTACTCATGCACAGACAGAGATAAAATACAGACGAGCTGGGTTTGGGTTGACTGCCTCTAATGGTCGGCAAAGAGTGACTGATAACTTCATTTTCAACTGAGAGGAACACACAGATTATGTGTTTAAAAAATTGCAAACAAACAATTTTTTAGAGCCAAAGTCATCACCTGAATGGGGAAAAATCATTATAAATGTGTTTTTAAAAGCTTTCTTTATGATTTTGGGAAAGCAGTTTAGTGACTGATCATTGGTGAGATTAGATGATCAAAATATTTTGATATTTGATAAACTCTTTGGATCTATAACTAACACTGTGGTGAGTGTGTGTGTGTGCTGCACAAGCATGCACATTAATGTATGCCACAGTTTGCATGTGGAGGTCAGCAGACAACCTCAGCTGCTAAGCTCTTGATTTTCACCATGTTTGAGAGAGAGGGTCCATAATTTTCTGCTGTGACCAGTTATCTGGCCTACTGGTGTCTGGGTCCTGGCCTGTCTCTGCCTTCCACGTGGAGGTATGAGAGGTCTAACCATGATTGACTTTACTGGGTTCTGTAGATTAGATCTCAGTTCCTCAAATTGTTATGGCAAGTGCTTTACCCATTGAGTAATCCCCCTAGACCCATAATTAATTGATGGCTTGAAAAAGTCATTGATTCATGCAGAAATCCTTATTATAAGGATAGGATAAGAAAACAATTTTTACTTTTTAAATTTAATGTTCTTGAATGTTTCCCAATTTTTTATAATGAATACAACCTACTTGTTTTATTCATTCATTCATTCATTCATTCATTCATTTTGAAAACAGTTTCCAGTATAGTTTATAGTTCTGAGGAATATTTTCAGCAAATTAAAAAGTTTTACACACTAAAAATATACTTTTAAAAAAGCATGTGGCAAAAGAAGAAATGCAATATAAAATCAAGTGATGAGAAAATAATTCAAGAAAACAGGAAAATGATAGAACACATAGGCTTTCCCTGGGTGTCTTCAAACTGAAATTAACTCAAATCCCTAAAGGCTATTTTGACCAATAAGCATAGAAAAAGATGTTACCCTGCCTTGGTGTCAGGGCTCCACATCCAAGAGGCACTTGAGACACAAGCAAGGCTGAACAGAGCTCATTTACTGTGTTGGGGAAGGATTCTGGCTGCGCTGCGCTGCGCTGTGCTGTGCTGTGCTGTGCTATGCAGCAGATCAAGCTGTATGCCAGCAAAAGCACTTGTCAGGGATTCACTACAGCCTACTGTAAATGATTTGGGAAGCTTGGTGCTGAATACTACCTAGAAATAGAGTGTTTGTATAAGGGAGGTTGTTTTATGTTTTTAACTTTAATTATTTATTTTATGTGAATGGGTGTTCTGCCTACATGTGTGTCTATACACCATGTGTGTGTTGGACATCTTGACCCTGGAGTTAGACAGTTGTGAGCTTCCATGGAAGTGCTGGGAATTGAACCCAAGTCTTCTGGAAGAACACCCAGTGCTGTTAACCCCTGAATTTTTTCTCCATACCCATAAGTATTTTATTTAATATTACCTAGAAGGAGAGTCTTGAAGAGTATGGCTGTGACTGGAAACGAACCAGTGCTTACATTTGTCCGAATAGAAATACTTCAGTCATTTAAAGAGGGCTCAGAGTTTTTCTCAATATTAAACACGATCACACAGAACTGCTTTCTGTCCTAGACTGTCAGAGTCACAGATGGTTTTCTGTGATGTTGATGTTGTGTGAAAATGTTTATATTCCGTTCCAGAACACCAAAGCCTAATAAGACAAAGTTGGAAAGAACTCAAATGCCCATCAGCAGGAACATAGATATAAAATAACACAGAACTTAAAATAAAATACCAACCAGACTTCACACACACACACACACACACACACACACACACACACACACACACACACACTTCCACATGTGTGTGTGTGTGTGTGTGTGTATGAGAAAGGGAGGGGAGAGGAAGAGGGAAAGGGAGAGGGAAAGAAGCAGTGGAGGGCAGAAAAGAGAAAAATATATGTTTAAAAATGTAACAATTAAGCAGGGCATGGTGGCGCACGCCTTTAATCCCAGCACTCGGGAGGCAGAGGCAGGCGGATTTCTGAGTTCGAGGCCAGCCTGGTCTACAGAGTGTTCCAGGACAGCCAGGGCTACACAGAGAAACCCTGTCTCGAAAAACAAAAAAGCAAAAAAAAACAAAAAACAAAAAAAAGTAAAAATTATATCCAACTTAAAAAACGGTAGCTAGAGATACAGCTCAGTGGTTAAGACCATTTGCTGCTTTTGCAGAGAATCCAGGTTAAATTCCCAGCGTCCACATGTCAGCTCATACCGGCCTGTGTTCTTGTCTTAGTAGACTAAACCAATTGCATCAGATTAGCCAAATCTGCTTTAGAAATGAGCAGATTCATTGTTATTAGTATTGGCATCGTATTCTGGGCCATCCATTTGGTTTGGAAGAATGTCCAGTACAGGAAATCCTTAATAGGATTTCTAGCCTTTCAGTGACAAAGGCTAGAATTTCTAGGCTTCCATGAGAGCTCTGTTGATGAAATAACGTAAAAACTGATGGCACGTATGAGGAATCGGTGTTTTCAAAGCAGGTTTCTTCTCTTGCCTTATTTCCTCTCCCTCCCTCCAGCTCTTTACCCTACAATCTACTAATGACTTCTTTAGCAGGCTTTGGCCAGTTTAGTTGTTGAGCCAAGTCTGACTGGGGCAGGAAGTTGTGCTAGCCAGGGCTTCTGAGGGGGCTTCAAATTGAGTCATGTTGGCAGACTCACCTGGTGTGCCAGAGCCAGACTCAAGCTCCAAAGCCTGTGCAGCTGCAGCATTTCTGAGCCAGTCCGTTCTCCCTCCCACTCAACCTTGGGTTATCTCTGGCATCTGCCTCTCTCCATCATGTTGTAGAAAACTATGTGAAAACAACGGAGGTTTAGAAGTCTTCTAATCCTCTCTAGTATGTTCCTGTTGATGGATCTACTGCTGTGATATGAGGAACTCAATGAGAAATGGTCTTACACATAACTGCTCATGTGTAGGATAATAAAATAACTAAAAAATTGTCATGACAAAGTCGAATTTCATTTGAACCTATTTCTCTTTCCGAGATAACTGGCTTGTACTCTTAATGAGTACTCAAGAGAGTGACTCTACTCACTTTTGTTCACTTATTGCTGAATGTGTGCAGGGCACTGGGGAAGTAATATGGTCATGTTGATGGCACCCATGTTAAATCCAGTGATGGCAGATGGACAGAAGTATCATGCTATTCATTGTTTTAATCAATGCTTATCAATATCTTCTACATGCCCCATATTTATCATCACGGGGATAAAACATTCTAAAACTGCAGCCCTCCTAACAGTTGCATTTGAACAATGAAAATAAAACATTCAACAATAATTAATAATTAGCTTCAGTATTCTCCATGATGACAAATGCCAAAAAGACAAACAGAGAAAGAGGGGCAGAATCTGAAACTGCTCAAGGAGGTTCTAACTAAGGTAGGTTTCTCCAGGGAAGGGCTTACAAAGACCAATTGGAGTAACTGCTAGAAGCGAGATGAGGAAGCTCATGTCTTTCTGAAGGGAGAGAGCACCAGGAAGATGGAGAATAAGCAAAGATGACAGTTCTGTGACAGTCTTGAGTAGTCACGAAAAGTCCAGGCTAAGAAAAAGCATAAATAAGGAGGTCGGGGAAGCTGGAGCAGCAACTGAGATGAAGAGGTATCAGGAGATGAGGACAGAGAGGGATGAGGAGGCCGGTTGTGATAGACCCTTTGGTCCTTTAAGACACATTATTTTTACTTGGCATGAGCTAGAAAAGCACTGGGATTGACCTGTATGCTTACAAGATCACCTTGCCTGCAAGTCTTGAAAGGAAATGAAGGAGCGAAAACCTGATGCCAGGGGTTGTGATGGTAATACCCTGCATAGGTCTGAAGAGCTGTGAAATGGGGCTGACTGTAGAGTAGTGTGCCATGCAGTGGCAGACACAGACTGCTAGCCATCCTTAGGTATTTATTCTTCATCTCAAACCCTCTCTGCTTTAGTCTGAGGGATCTAACTCTTGCACACTTTCCAACCAGTTGCGTTGATGGTCCATACTGTGTAGTTAAGGAATGAAGTAGTAACCTATGCCTAAATCAATGAGCAGCATCCAACCTCTATGGAGGAGATTCAAGTCTATGCCTGTTGCTCAAACCAGTCAATGATGTCTCAACTTGACTGGATCTTTTGCCTTGGAAGTTCTCTTCTGATGGATTGGAATCTATGGTTGCCAACGTAGGTTCAAGGGGACTTGAGTAGGAAACATTACAGCTTGCTGTTTGTATATAAACCTTTCTTTTATTTTTACAAATCAATTCAAAAATATTTTCCTTTAGTTTTCAACCCAAGAGCAAGCTTTGAAAGCTCCCTTCTTAGGCTCAGATGGTGCTCATTGCCAGATGGCATTGTGCTGAACAGAAATGAAAACAACAAAAGACAAGAAGTACTTCAAGAAATATTCCATTGCAGAGATGGGAATGGGCATGCTCTGTCATATTGACCAATGTTCAAAGGGAGAAAAACAAGCAAAGGAATTCAAAAGGGTCAAATGGAACATCCAGAATTCAAGAAAATGAAAACTGCTGTCCAAACCATGAAAAGTTCTGCCAGACAGGCATAGATCCCTGAAAGAGGACTTTATGTCTCTTCTAACTTTTGAAAATACACTTAAGTCATTTAGATTGTGGACTTAAAAGCAACTGTCAGGAGGAGAGTCTTGCTTGATTATATCTTATGGTTTAAGCTATACTCATGTGTTACTTAATTTTTCATTCAAATGAATCCCAGCATCTCAGCACCATATGTTAGCTTATCCCTGCTATACTTTGGCCTTATTAACAGCTATTTTTAAATTTCAAAGTAAAATTTAAACACAAATACTATACTCTGCATGTGCTATTAATAAAAAATTGCAGCAAATTATGAGAACTTATTTTATCTAAGAATAATTTGTATACAAGGATGCTCTCTCTGGTGAGCAGGCAGCATTTGTGCACAGGAAATGAAAAAGAAAGTCAGCTGCAGCTTAATTGGTTTCATTTTTGTATTTGCATAATTTGGGCATGGGTTGACCAGTTGGCAGCTTGTGGTTGGCTAAGACTGCATGGCTGTGATTGGCTATTAAAACATGAAGTCCTAAATTAGGTTCTGTTTAGTCTGTAGTTCATTTTACTGGGACTCCTAGTTCTGAGATAGTTTTAGGATGTTTAGTTTAACACATGTTGCAGGATGCAGGGGTAATATTAATCACAAGCCATTTATTAAGAATCTTCTAACTATCAGATGTTGCACACATGTTTCCAGATTCTTACAACAGTTCTTTGACATTCATATCACCTGCTTTAACTCAAGAATTAGAATTATAAGATCCGGAGAGGCAAGTGAGTCTGCATGTCAAAAGCTGGAAGTAAGACATGTGAAGATACTTTTCCCTCAGAAACTGTGTTAAACACCATATGTCACTTCATTGACTCTTTATAGAAGCCTTTCAATGATAGGAGTAGTTGATTTTCTTTTTAAATAAACCCTGACTTTCCACTTTGGGAGCACTGCTAACATTGCAATGGTTGCATTCAGACTTCTCATTCCTTAATGTTTAGTATAAGGACAATGAATCAATATAAGGAAGGAACCAATGGGCAGGTGATGAATATTGAGTACTAGGCGTTGGTTAACAAGACCATCATCATATAGTGAGGATCAACCTGATGTGGTACCTGTCACTAGGGGGCCAAGTTTCCAGGGAAGAATTGATACTCAGATGATTGTTGTGTCTCAAGAACAATAACAACCCTTATGTTTATTATATTACTTTAATTCTCATAGCTAAAAAAGCAAGCAAAAATTTACCCTCTGTAATTTGAAGATGAAGAAACAGAAGTTGTATTGCTAAAATAATTTTGCGTATGTTTCCTGTACTTAGTTTACAAAATCAGGAACCAAACATACGTTCTATTCATTTTGTCCATGGCTCTTCAAACAATCTACTTTTAAGAATCTACTCTAGACTCATGAGCCGATGGTGTGCACCAGGGACAAGAAGAAGCTGTGAGGGAACTCTCTATGGGCCAGGCTTCCAAGCAAGAGCATGCTACAGGAGCAGTAGCAACTGAGGGAGAGAAGAGAGGACAGCCCTCCCTGTCTATTGTGAGGAACGCTGGAGACTGAGAAGATTCTTAGCTAGGCAGCTCAAGAAAGCACTTTCCTTAACAGGCAAATGTTAGGGCGGTGGGAAGGCTTTCAGTCAGAAAAGCATGAAATATTTGAAAACACAGTCTATCAAATGACAGGAAACCCTACCCTCTCTGAGTATCTGAATCTTAGAAGTTTTATTAGTAGGCCTTGGGATCTCATCTAACTTGACTAGGAGTTTAACTCCTTAGACAATGCAGCCCAGGGTGAAGGAAGGGCTTCTCGTGAGAAGCAGAATTACTCTGTCCTGTTACTTGTTGATAAAAATGGAAATTTTTGCTCCATTTGTAGGACCAACCTTCTTTAGGTCCCCTGGGTTAGCACTGAAGCCACCTCAGTAGGCTCCTCTTGGGGAAGAGTTGGAGTCAGGCATCCTCAAAGGAAGGCATTCCTTGCATGAGATGAAAGGAGACTCGTGTATTTAGAAGCCTCTGAAAGACACAGGCAGCCTTCATTTCCTCTCACAACAGGAGGCTTGGAGCCTCCACAGACTAGGCTGTAACCACAACAAAAACAAGGACCCTCTGTGTGGGTTTTAAAAATAAACTGATTTGTACATACAAATAGCAACCAGGGAAAGAGGATGATGAAGAACGGCCGAGTTGAAAAAGAAAACAAACAACACTTGAATTCCTTCCCTGACTTCCAACCTGTTTGCTTTCTCAGAGCTGTTGCCTGGAGAACTCATTCGTTACTATTCTGTACACTGGGCAGACCAGCTCAACTATGCTCAGATTTTCCTTAGGATCTTTCTTAATGGTTTTCTGTAGATAGTACAGCTAGAGTGTAAATGGCTGTGATCCGGGATGCTTGCAAGCCTGGCTGAAAACCAACAGGATTTCTAAAGCTAAATGTAGAACCCGTGCATTGGCCATCTTGCCTACATGATTGACACTAGACCTGAATCCTCGGAGGAAACTGATTAGGGACAGAGAATCGCTCACTCTGGGGGTGGCATTCCTGTAGTCTATCTTACCAGTAGGAGGGTTTTCTTGCTGTTCCTCGTACTTGATTGACTTCCCAATGAGCATGAAGAGGGGGTAAGGGGGATCATCAAACACTGTAAGCTAAGTTCGTGCAGAGCAGTCTACAGTCAACCAAATGTAGGAGGAATATTAGACTATCTAAATATCATGAAGAACAATAAAAGTACCAAAATCAGCTATTTAGCAGAAATTCTACAAATCAATCAGACTTCAGATTGCAAAGTAGCCAGATTTCCTAAATAACTTTAAATAAAAATCAATAGTCCTAGAAACTTGTAGGGAATAAGCCAAGGAATGCCTTAAGATGAATTCATGTTCCCATTAAAGACCTTGAGAAGTACAATCAAGATTCGGAAATGCTACATTTGAAGAGAGTAGTATTTCAAACAAACAAAAATGTAACCAACTATAGATTTACAGCCTCAGTCTGCTGCCCCATGTATTTGTAACTTTTCTCCACGTGATGACATAAGACCAGATGGAAGCAAGGTGAGAGAGGAAGGGTCTGCGTAGCTGCTGATCTCACAGGCGCAGCCTCATGAAAAGGAGGCCTTGCTGGTCTGCATATAACTCAACATGCTAGGTTCTGAGAGACTGGCAGGTCAAACGAAAAGAGGGTAGGAAGCAGAACTGGGCTGTACCCCAAAAGGCAAGTCCTGAGGACCTTACTTCTGTCACCTAGCACTTGTCCCTTAAAGGTTCCACAATCATCCAGAACAGTGCTGCCAGCCACACACGGGTGTCCAAGCACACCAGACTGTGGGACACATTCACAATTAAACCATGTCAGGTAGTACCTGGTCTGGAGTGTCTCAGTAGTATTTTGCATTGGCTTTGTTGTCCCTAATATGTCTAACATAGGATCACAAATGGAGAAATCGTTTTCTAGGCTAGAAGCTACTTCTGTCTATCTTGAATCAGTTGAAACTATGAATCCTCCACTGGCCCGCATAGGTATCTGGCAGGAGACCTCTGGACATCAGAAGCCTGAAAACACCCTTAGACCTTTCTCCCACCACCATCTCCTGAGCATGCTCCCGCAGTGACTCAGTGATGCTCCTTCAGTGACTTAATGATGCTTGTGCCCCCAGTTCTATCTTCCGTGTCTTTCTTTTGCTTACTTCCAATCCCCTTTCCCCTCAGTTCAGAATTGCCCTGTCTTCCTCACCCCGTGAATAACCCTCGACCCTGCCCTCCCAGGAATGGGCTTAGGTTCTGAGACTCCACTTATCGTTGGTGCTTTGTGTATAAACTCTTGTTGTAAAGGTCATTTCAGAGACTGACATTCTGTCAGGTAAGAAAAACAAATAGAGTTAGAAAAAAAATGTCGGAGCTGCAGAGCTGGGGAGAGAGGGCGTGATGGGGATATAAAATAGACAGGATCTTAAGGCCCACAGATAAGTGTTTATTTTTGCTTTAGGATGCATACAGACCTGTGCATGTGACATTTTCTAAGCAAGTAGTAGGTTGCATTTCTGAACCATTTATGTATTTGTAGCTTTGTTGACCAGAATTCTCTTCCCAGAGATGAGCTTTTTCTTCCAAGTCTGGGCAAAGAGATTTGACTACGTCTCCACCCTTTGTCCTTGTACAGTTATTGCTGCCTGTCATAACATAATTGTTTTCTCACAGCCAACTTCATTAAGTCCTTGCACTTGTTTTCACTTTTGTGTGTTATTACCATTGTAATTATTGTGAGTGCCTGTGTGTGCATGCTGTGTGTAGGTGCATGTGCCATGGTGTGCCTGTGTGTGCATGCTGTGTGTAGGTGCATGTGCCATGGTGTGCCTGTGTGTGCATGCTGTGTGTAGGTGTGTGTGTGCCATGGTGTGCCTGTGTGTGTTTGCTGTGTGTAGGTGTGTGTGCCATGGTGTGCCTGTGTGTGCATGCTGTGTGTGCCATGGTGTGCCTGTGGACATGAGATGACTTTGAGTTCCTTCTTTCTTTCCACATTTCTGTAGGTTCCAGGGATCAACTTCAGGTCCCCAGGTTTGCAAAGAGAGCACCTTTATCATCTAAGATCATTTATTTTTTAATTTTCTAATTTATTTCTCATGTCTTTATATATGAATATATTATATACTAAGTATATTCAGCCCCACACCCTCAATGCCCCATTTGCTTGCCCCCTATTAATCTTTCCCCAGACAGTTTGACTTTTACTTTCTTGTCATATGTATCTATATACAATCACAGCTAAGAGAAACCATGTGACAGTTGCCTTTCTAAAACTCACTGGGTTAACTTAAGGGTCATTGCATTTTAAAGTGAAACATCTCCCTAACTTTTAATGTTTTGTGTCTAAGGACTACTGAAGGATGATTTTTAAAAATTGAGGATTTTGTTGTAAGTTTTTATTGCAGCATTTTTAATATATCCAACAGAAATCTGAATTTGACTTCATCTACCGCCACCCAAAAAATCATGTGGTGGCCCATGCCTGTAATACTGGTTCGTTAGATGAGAACTGGGGACTGCAAAGTCAAGGCTTTCCTGAGGAACATAGCAAGACTTACCCCCAAAATAGAAAACGAAAATAATTCAAAGCTATCACTCATTAGTTCAAGCTTCCATAGAGCCTGAAAAAGTAGAAATGACCAATTCTTTTAAGGTTGGAAAATAAAAGTAATTTTAAGCAAATATAGAGTTCTTGTATTTAAAAGATTCAAAATACAAATACTTGATACATTCATTAAATGTATAAAACTTTCACATAAAGTCGCCATCGTTAAAACACTGTATATTTGAGACTACCTGATAGGTAACCCAGAAATGCCTTCTTCACATTGACCCTGCAGGGTTTGCCTCCCACAAGGCCTCCAGCTTCCATGTACTGTCGATGGCCTATGCAGGTGTGAGAACCTTGTTTGACGTTTCCCCTTCTGTTGTTGTCCGCTTAGTGAGAAGATCCCTCAGTAGCCACTCTCTTACCACATCATACCAGTTACTTCAGTGTGTGACATTTAGCTAAAGGTTAAGAGCTAAAGCGTCTATAGTTCTCCATTTGGTGTTGTGTAGCAGTTTTATCAGAGACTAAAACATTCTATCCTTCAAGGATGCTTCTTAAGGATATGAACAACTTAATAGCTTCAGGAAGTCCCTGAAACCAACCAGATTGATTAGGTCTCCTCCTTCCCCAGAATAAACAATAAAGACTGCTGAGAGTCATTGTTAGAAAAGCCCAGCTGCAAAGGAGATAGAGTCAAGCAGCCTAGAAAGAAAACTCTCAACCTGTTGAGCTCCCTGGAGGCTGTGCAGTGTACTCTAGCATCCCAGCTTTTGCGAGGAGTCACCCATCTGGAGCAGGCTTTGGTGAAGCAGCTGCTTTTGCCCTTGTAAGTAACTCCTCACTCATATTCTTGAAGCCTTGATAAAATTAACTGGTTCACCAGGATGAACTTTGATGTTACCTGTATTTTAGTCTGTTATGGACTCTGTGGTGGTTTGAATAGAAATGGCTTCTATAGACTCATAGAGAGTGGCACTATTAGAAGGTGTAGCCTTGTCGGAGGAGGTGTGTTCCTGGACACAATCTCAGCTATCTCTCCAGCACCATGTCTGTTTGTGTGTCACCATGATCCTGCTGTGATCCTTCAGGACTAAGCCTCTGAACTGTAAGCCAACCCCAGTTAAATGTTTCCTTTTGTAAGCATTGTTGTGGTCATGACATCTCTTCACAGCAATAAAACCCTAAGACAGATTCTCTGTCTGGACCTGTGTGTTGCATCTTTCCAGGAAGAGTCTTGTTACACAACATAATTGACAACCAAACAGGGGTCTGACAGAAAGAAGCAAAGATGACTTGGGGTATATGTGAATGTATGATCTTGGCTATGGGTAGCAAGGCATTCAAATGAGATTAAGCAGCACAAGGGGGGAGCATCATTAGAGGGAATTCCCTTACATGTATCCTTTACTGTACACTGTGTGTTAGTGCACTTTTGTGATATGGCAGTATAGTCCTTGATAAATAGTGAGACACACAACTAAGGCTGAGCCATGAAGATTAGAGATGTCTATGGGAAGAATCCCAGGGAGGAAGTCTCTGTCTATGTGGTATGCTTGCTTGATGAATACAGAGATGTTCTGACAATTCAAGGTTTAAATGAAAAACTTAGAGGAATTTTTACAGTCTTTGAGATTAGCTCACAAGGGTGAAGATTGTAGACAATTAGATGCAGTGTTGCCTCGCTACTGTTGTGTGGTTAGAAATTCGTCTGAGGGTGAGATGGTAGCCCAATAGGTACTGTTTTATAGAAAGGAGCAATTGCTACAAGAAAGGGAGACACTGCAGAGCCCTCTATGTTAGAGTTCACTTTGGCAGGTAAATTATAGTAACAAAAAGATGAGATGGGGGTGTTGACCTATTGCTGGTTCTTGAGACTTGGGGTCAGAAAAAGCCTATCTTGGGACCCAAGAACTTGGAATCCATAGGAAGATTCAGAGAGTGAAGAGAAAGAGAACATGGTAAAAATGATAAAAGTCATTTGCGGTCCCAACTAAAGCAGAACAAGACGAAAAGTCTATGATTAGGTGGGGGCCTTAATAATAGTCTTGTACAGGAATGATGCAGTACAAGGGCGAGCAGGAAATACTCAGTGCTTGACCTGCTGGAATTAAAAGACTTTTAAACAAGCAATGAAGAGCCTGTCACAGACAGGCTAGTGAGGCCAGGGCTGTGGAAGTGGATGGGGTCAGCCTGTCTGCTGTGGAGGCAGAAACACTGAGAAATACAATGTCCCGTCCCTTCTTAAGGCAAAGGCTGCATGACCTGAGTCTGTATGAGGGAAATTACTCCCTGATGGACTGGCGTATAGATGCCATTAGGAACACTTGGTTATCTACATTTGATGTCCCTATAAATATGAGGAACTGGAGGACCACAGAGGAGGGACAGGTGCTATTGAGGGAACCGGGAATAAGAAGAGCTATGTCTGAACCCCAGTTCATTAGTCCAGATAGAAATATGTTCACAAAGGAGTCAAGAAAGGTTAATCAAATCTAGGGTAAAGCTTTAGTGCCAATGCCAGACAGGATGTCTGCTTGGCAATCATGGTTCAGCTCTCCACAACAGACTCCTGACTGTATTTAAGACTCCCCCAGCCCCTGCCACAAGAGGAAAGTCCATGTCAGATACTGTAAGTCAGGACCAAATCCTGTGGCTGAGGAGGTCAGAGATCCTGATGGGAAAGCAACTTGTATCCTTTTACTAATGCACCTGTCAAGTGGACTTTTAAACACTTGTGCTTACATACAAACTGCTCTTGCTGTCAGCCTCAACTCAAAACCAATGGTGATGTCCTGGAGTGACGACAGTACAGTGGCCTAACTCTTAGCTATTGGTCAACACCTATAGTCACCCCTTCCAAGGCTCAGGGATCATTGTAGAAACCCAACTGGAAAAAAAAATGTCAGAACTAAGGAAGGGATGGAGTGCTGTGTAACAGGTTCCTCTGAGATCAGAATGTTCCGTCCTGCAGGTAAGCTGCTTATGACATAAAGGAAACAACTCAAAAATAGGTTCAGGAAGTCCCTAAAACTCACCAGATTTACTAGGCTCCACTCTGTTCAAAGAGTAAACAATAAAGACTGGGCAAGTCAGGCTCACACTAGCCAAATTGCAAAGACCAAGGAAGGCAAGACTGACTTCTTGGAAAGAGCAGAAAACAGCCAAGCATCCTGGAAAGAACCCTTGGGGTGTTTTGAATAAGAATGGTCGCCATAAAGCCGGGCGTGGTGGCGCACGCCTTTAATCCCAGCACTCGGGAGGCAGAGGCAGGCGGATTTCTGAGTTCGAGGCCAGCCTGGTCTACAAAGTGAGTGCCAGGACAGCCAGGGCTACACAGAGAAACCCTGTCTCGAAAAACAAAAAAAAAAAAAAAAAAATGGTCGCCATAGACTTATACTTCTGAATGTGTGACTCTCAGTTTGGTGGACTATTTAGGAAGGATTAAGAGTTGTGGCCTTGTTGAAGGATTAGCGAAGCTATGTCATTAAGACTGGATTTTGATGTTTCAAAAGCCCACACCAGGCTCAGTTTCCCCCTTTCTGTCTCTGTGTATCTGTCTCTCCTCCCTGCCACAACCCCCTAGCACCTTACCCCCTCCATTTAATTCTTGCCATGGCCATCATGAATGAATCCTCTAAAACTATAAGCAGGTCCTAATTAAATGCTTTCTTCTATAAGAGTTACCTTGGTCACGGTATCTCTTCACAGCAGTAGAACACAATGGTAACTCAGGCATCACTTTCAAACAGTTGAGCTTCCTGAAGGCGGTGCAATGTGCTCTAGGATCCCAGCATCTTTGAGCTGTCACCAGTATCAGAGCACACTTTGGGAACACAGCTGTCTTTGAGCCATGTGGTGATTTGAGTAAGTATGGCCTCCATAGACTCACGTGTTTGGATGCTTGGCCCATAGAGAATGACATTATTAGGAGGTGTGGCCTTGTTGGAGGAAGAGTGTCCCTATGAAGGCGGGCTTTCAGATCTCCAAATCTCAAGCTGAGCTCAGTATTGCACACAGTCTTCTCACTGCCAGTGGACCAAGAACTCTCAGGCCCATTTCCAGCAATAAAACCCTAACTAAGACGGGCCATTTCTGTTTCTGCAAGTAATGTCAATAAAGCTTCACTGGTCCACCAAGTTGGAGTTTGTTGGTATCCATACTTTGGTCTGCCATGGGATCCTTATTTGTGCTGAATAGACATGGATGTGCTGTGTCTCCTCAGGAAGTCTCATCACACAACACCTAGCTACTGTGTTTAAACAGTCTATGGTGACCATTCTTATTCAAAAACACCCCAAGAGTTCTTTCCAAGATGCTTGGCTGTTTTCTACTCTTTCCAAGAAGTCAGTCTTGCCTTCCTTGGTCTTTGCAATTTGGCTAGTGTGAGCCTGACTTGCCCAGTCTTTATTGTTTATTCTTTGAACAGAGTGGAGCCTAGTAAATCTGGTGAGTTTTAGGGACTTCCTGAACCTATTTTTGAGTTGTTTCTTGTCTGTTCACAGTCTTCCCAGAGCACGGGGCCACTTACAAAGCACAGTCCTCAGTGCCAGTGGGAATTAATTTTTCAGTGCTCTTTTCCCCCTCTCTTCTCCATCTGAATTTCATCCCACAGAAGGAGATACCATTGAATTCTTTCTGTTCAGCGTCTAAAGCCTTAACACAATGTTCCCATGTCATACTTGCATAAGCTATATCTCAGATGAATATTTGGAGAAGAGATTACAACATTCTTTCATTCAGCAAAATCCAAATTATGCCTAGGACTGTCCTTGGTAAAGTACAGATGTAGTTTGAAGGAGACATTTTTATGACTTTCTCCTAAATCAACGGAGTTAGAAGCCTTAGTGTTCTTGGGCTCCACCTTCCTTCATGTCCACTTCTCTCCTTCCTGGGATCTTGCTCACAGGAAGCCCGCCTTGTCAACAGGACATAGTTGTAGGTGTTCAATGGATTTGTCACTGACAGTGTGAACGCAGGAAGTTGTCCAACATCACAGGTGTTTTTTCTTAACCGGAAGACAGGAAATGTTTTAAAAAACTTTTATTGGTTGTGGAAACTGAATGTAGCCATGACTGTGTTCAGTGAATATGCTCACCCAGTTATTGGCTCGCAATAACGGAAGCTCTTATTACTATTATCTCCTGAAGTGATCTGGTGTTGGTCATATCCCAGGCCAGTTTTCTTTTGGAGAGTGTTTTCATAAGACCTATTTTTAAGAGAGAGCCTTGTTGGCACCTAGTGAGCTTCCTAAGCTATGACCTGTGTTATATTTGTTATATCGTTAAAGGTCGACTTCCTTTCCTTAAGGGTAAAGCAGGTTAATAATGATGCCATTTCCCATGGCTTCCACGGGGCCACAGGCAACAGTCTGTCAGTGATGCCTGAGTAATAAGTGAAGTTATGTCAGCAGTGCTGGGCAGCAGCTCACAGCCGTGGGTGTGGGGTCAAGTAGCTGGCTAGGAAGGCAGCCTTTGGCCAGGAAGCAGCTGCTGGGCTGGCAGACCTGTCTGAAGAGCAGACAAGAAGCCCCTCCCCACAGCCCCAGTCTTAGCATTCTCAGGAGGAGTCCTTCCTCACATTTGGGCTGAGAACTTTAACTCCTTCCTGACCTCTACACATTTAGAGTTATCACTCCCCATATTAATATAACTATAGCATTGTGTTCCCTAGAACTGACTTTATGAAACCACTACACTTCAAATTTCTTTTGTGTTATTCCAGGAGAGAATTTGAACTACGTGTGTGTTTTCTTGAAAAAAAATGAACTTGGAGAAGCAGGAAAGGGTATGTCTGAGGCCAACAGACTCAGGAAGAGCTCAAGGCAGCGACAATGTAGTACTTCTTTTTAAAATCATTGAATAATTTAGTGTCTGGCAAGGCTAATTAAATATATTGCTTGACAGCAGCATTTCCTTATTTCAAACAAGCTCAGATAATGAATTTCATGCTGTGATAGGGCACTTAAAGCAGTGTCCACTGTCAGCTTCAATTCCTGTCGATTTAAACTGATTTGTTAATTCCTTGGTTAGGACTGCAACAAAGCGGCTGTCAGGCACCTTTGGTCACTGAGTCTGAGACACACGGTGCTGAAGCACCCAGGTGTTCATGTGCCTATGTGTGTGATGTGTGGTGTATGTGTGTATGTGTTTATGTATGTGTGTGTGTATGTATGTGTGTGTATGTATGTATGTATATGTATGGTGTATGTGTGTTTGTATATGTGAGTATATATGTGTGTGTGAGTGTGTGTGTGTGATGTATGATGTATGATGTATGTGTGTATGTGTGGTGTATATGTGTGTGAGTGTGTGTGAAGTGTGGTGGGTGTATATGTGTGTGTGTGTGTATGTGTGTGTGTGATGTGTGGCATATATGAGTGTGCCTCTGAGTGTGTGTATGTGTGTGTGCATGAGTGTTTATGGTGTATGTATATATGAAGGTGTGTGTGTATGTGATGTGTGGTGTATGTATGTATATGTGTGTATGAGTGCGCCTGTGTGTGTATGTGTGTGTGTGAGTGATGTATGTGTGTATATGTGTGTATGAGTGTGCCTGTGTGTGTACGTGTGTGTGTGTGATGTGTGGTGTATGTGTGTATATGTGTGTATGAGTGTGCCTGTGTGTATGTGTGTGTGATGTGTGGTGTATGTGTGTGTGAATGTGTGTGTGGTGTATGTTGTGTATGTGTGAGTGTGCCTCTGTGTGTGCCTGTGTGTGATATGTGATGTGGTGTGTGTGTGATGTTTCTGTAACTGTTTTCAGGAAACTAATAATTCTTCGTCAGCCCCCTAATTTCTTGCAGGGGGGAGCCACTGTCTATGAGGAGTTGCATGGCTGTTTGTGAGTCTGCTTTGTCTGAGATGGCTCCGATACTGT
This sequence comes from Mus caroli, assembly GCF_978045245.1. Taxonomy (NCBI): domain Eukaryota; kingdom Metazoa; phylum Chordata; class Mammalia; order Rodentia; family Muridae; genus Mus; species Mus caroli. The sequence goes on from NW_028227271.1 coordinate 9,974,114, forward strand.
TTCTCTCCAGATTCTCTAATACTGGTCAGAAAGATTTTAAAATGCACCCTGGTGCTTGTGGTTGAATATAACTAGAGTCTAGACTGGACTCTGGAGCCATCCCCCGAATGCCATGCCCTGCCAACTGGGGGAGCCTTATTCCATGACTCTAGCAGAGGCACATTTGACAGGCTTCCTGCACTGGGCGTTCAGTGTCTGTGAAGGTTGGTGGAGGCAGTCCCCCTAGGACCTCATCATCTGTGGAAATTTAAAACACTGTCAGTTATCATGGCTACTAACCATGTATGCCTGCTAAATTAAATTCTAAGTTAATTAAAATGAGATTAAATAGACATTTGCTTCTGCCAACTACATGGAAAGACTTTGTATGCACTCCTGACCCCGTGTCCACAAGTAACACAGACACAGAAGAGTCCCACCATCACTGAAAATTCTGCTAGATAGTGCTAATCTGTAAGGTACTGGTCTCTCACTGGTTTCTACCAAGGAGCACACACTGACAATACCATCTTCTCACTGTGCTTCTCATGAGTAATGTGACAGGGAATCGAGCATCCAGGAGATAAGAGTGAGGAATCCTTGAGTAAATGATCAGCCTGTCTGTACCCTCCACCTACTTACCATTTTATGCTCCCTCTCGTGTGATGTTCACAGGCTTATCAATCAACAAGACATGAGACAATGAAGGCAACCGAATCTCTCCCTTCATCAATTGTAGCCTCAGCATCCGTCACCACGTCTGGTTGTCGTGTAAAGGATGCTAAACGAGTTCATAAATTTTAACTCTCAACGCATCATTCATTCGTAGACGAAAAGGCCGATTCCCTGCAGCTCACATGGAGACTGAATGAACAATGCAAATGAAGGATCTGAGAGGATCCAGAGATGCTCTTACACTGCTTCCTGTCCTTCCTTTGCCCACTGGAAGCCTGGGGTGCTTGGACTCACGGGTCACAGAGACTATGTCATGCTGACAATTTCCCGAGGTCTTAGCAGTTACATTTCCTTTGCTTTGATCAAAGCTTGGCGTAAGTTGTTAAGTACAAGGGAGAAACACTTAAAGAGTTCTGCCCTGTGATTTGGCGCTCAGGCAGTCAACTGTACCGAAACAAAGTACTAAGTCAGAGAGTTAGCTTCATAATTCATGCTAGCAATCTCTTCAAGACTGAAAGTCTGGCCTTTTACCAAGCCATCTGCTTCCTTCAACCTTCTCCTCTCCTATCAGAGTTCTGAACGCAAACCCCTGCCAACAATTAAGTGTTGAAACCATTTCTAGAGGTTCTTAGATGTGAGTTAGGAATGGTGGGGCCAGTTCCAGGGAGGCATTTGAAATGAATATAACTTTGGGATGAATGTTTGCCATTTGCCTTTGCAGGTTTTAGAGATGAGGAGGTTGAGACATTTTCATTTTGCTTAGAGCCAATTATTAAAAAGCGGATTCTACAACCTACAAAGCAAAAACACAAAAGGAAAAGATGGTGGTTTTGAGTATGACTCCAAAATCACCACAGATCATGTTGTGGAGACATCCTTAGGCACCTGGGCATGGATGCTAGTAAAAGTGGCTAGTATGTCAAAACTGTAAGTGTCAGGTCATCCTTTGCTGAAAGTTAATAAAAAGAGAGAAGTGAAAGATCGCTCATTATTTTTAATGACCCCACTTTCCAGCAGAGTGCCTGCATCTCCCTGTCTCTACATTGCACAAAACTCCTGAGGGTGATGGTTTTATCTGAAAGGGTTCATGTAAGGGCTCGAAGCCTTAAGCTGATGGGTTGTTAATCACTGAGCCAGAGCCAAGGGGTCCCAAGCAAGGAAGAGCTGGAGAGTCCAAGAGCATTCCCCAAGCCCGGCAATGCTGGACTTCCTTCTCAGCATGACCATAGTGACCACTTCGTTACGGCTGTCCACACTGCAAATGCTTCACTGTTCCTGGTGGATGATGTAATATTCAGCCATTCATAGTAGTTCTTCTAACATTGGTAAGACAGAGCCATTGTCGTGTGTGGTTCAAAGTAGCCTACAGTCTTGAAAATTTTCCTCTGTGTGTGTGTGTGTGTGTGTGTGTGTGTGTATGGTATGTGGTGTGTGGTGTGTGGTGTGTACTACTCTCTCTCTCTCTCTCTCTATATATATATATATATACAGTCATTTTTCATTTAGTCCATGCGGCTTTCTGTGCTCTGTCATTGGCTATCAATACCCTGAAATCCAAGACATAAATTTAGAGATGTATGAAATAAACTCACTAGTAGTGAAATGCAAAAGTCACAAGCTATTCTTCACTTTACCATGTTATTACCAGAAAGTAAGTTCTTAGTATAGGGTTGGAAATGTTTTATAATGCAGTACAATAATGTAAGCTTACAAATATGAAACACACACACTGGACATGTCAGCTTTCAACTCCAGATTCTATATTGGGTATACCCCCTACTGTCATGCTCTCCTTTCCAAATAAGGGATACACTATCTGTGCTCTAGGAAGCCCTTTGAACTTTTCCGTTCACAAGTCCATGTGTTTTGAAAGAGAGATAAGAACGTGGGAGAAGAGCCTGGGGTGGGGAACAGACACACACGATAAGTGCAGGTGGGGCTGGAGAAGAAAATGGCATCTCTTTTCTTTTTTTCTTTTTCTGAAGTGAACGGGGCTGAGCCTTTCGACATGCTTCAGGCAAACTCAGCAGAGGCTCACCTATTTATAAACTCAATAAACGCTCTGCTTGGTTTATGTGTGTTTCCATACGAGCATGTGTGTTTTTTAAACAAAGTAAATGGTTCTCATTGCCAGAAGTATTCAAGCAGGATACCCTTGCAAAAAAAAAAAAAGGTGGAAATACAGTATATGTTTATTCATTAGTTGTCAGGCACTTCTGGGCTCAGTACCCACATACACAGGCTGTTTAGTGTGGAGTTTAATAACATCCATGTAGAACCATGCTGGGGACTATATTGGTAGAGAAATATCCATCCTGACAAAACATACTGTTTTGCTTGCCTTTATTTAAGAGAAGAAAATAGGATTGCCTTTGCCTTATCTAAACACTGCGACATGGTTGATTTAAAAAAAAATGCAGTTTGCCCTCACCCTAGAAGGTAAAGAATGAAACCAGCCAGTCAATTTGAAAGAAAAGGGAGCATATTTAAGTTTCCCCCAAAGCTCAATAGATTCGGTTTGGTTAGAGTTATGTTATGTTATTCCCTCCGCGATAATTGAGCTTTGCCTCTTGACAACCATCGAGAGTTGCTTGATCTATGTAGTTCGAAGGGACAAACTAAATAAATGGTTGAGCAGAAAACTAATTAGGGAAGAAAGGGATGGCTGGATTGCAGGGAAAGTAACAGGATGAACCAAGAAAAGAAATAAATGTTCTGTTCTCCAGTCAGCTGAGCGGGAGTGAGCTAGCAAAGCCATCTCCCAGGTCCCTTGGCCTCTCTAACTCTGACTTAATAACCAACTCACTTTTAAGGATCCAAGGGGAGGGAAGTTGTCATCAGTTACAACACATGCATCCCTCAAGTGCAGTGTGTGTATCTGCAGAGCATCCTTTATTATCTATGTAGAAACATATCTTGTTGGTTGCATTTCACCATCCTTTCTTTTGTTTGTTTGTTTGAGTTATGTTTTTTCTTTTTTTAAAATTAGATTTTCTTCATTTACATTCCAAATGTTATCCCCTTTTCTCGATTCCCCTCTAAAAACCCCCCTATCCCATCCCCGCTGTTCACTAACCCTGTTCACTAACCCACCCACTCCTGCTTCTTGGTCCTGGCATTCCCCTACACTGGAGCATAGAGCTTTCACAGGACCAAGGGTCTCTCCTCTCATTGATGTCCAACAAGGCCATCCTATGCTACATATGCAGCTGGAGCCCTGGGTCACTCCATGTGTACTCTGTGGTTGGTGGTTTATCCCTGGGAGCTCTGGGAGTACTGGTTGGCTCATATTGTTGTTCCTCCTATGAGGTTACAAACCCCTTCAGCTCTTTCAGTCCTTTCTCTAGCTCCTTCATTAGTGACCCTGTGCTCAGTCCAATGGATGGCTGGGAGCATCTGCTTCTGTATTTGTCAGGCTTTGGCAAAGCCTCTCAGGAGACAGCCATATCAGGCTCCTGTCAGCAAGCACTTGTTGGCATCTACAAGAGTGTCTAGGTTTGGTGATTGTGTGTGGGATGGATCCCCAGGTGGGACGGTCTCTGCATGGATGGGATGCCTTTCACGGTCCTGATAGGCACCTGAATAGCACTTCCCTTCTGCAGCCTATTTACACCCAGATCCAAGCATGCTGACCTACCCACAAGAAGGTGAAGCAGTTACCAGGTTAGCTGAGGAAGGATGAAAAGGGCAAAACCACAGAGAAATGTGTTATCTGCCCACTTCACTCCAATTCTGTTGAATATTGTAGTGTGCTTGATTAGGACGTATCGTTTGTAATAAACCCTAATTTAGACTAAAAATAGGTTTTAAGAATCTCTGCCTCTTTTCGCCATTTTGCTTGTCAAGACCACTGAGTTAAAGTGTTGGTGTACCCAGAGGGGGTTGGATTTCCTAAAAATAGTCAACGTTATTAAGAGCCTCAGGGGATATTGTGCTATAATTTGCTTTCTAGATACAATTTTTTATGTAGCTTCATAAGAATCATTGCTCAATTATCATAAAATTCCTGTGGAGTTACATACTCTGGGTTAATTAGCATGAGCTCACTTTGGCCCACATGTTGTTATACATGTTGTGCCTCATGGGTACGCCAGTCGGTAGGGAAGGCCAGAGAAGGTAGAGAAACAAGGGTGTAGGCCTCCAGGAAGCTGAAACCCAGGGCAAAGTAGTGAAAGATGCCAACGCATGCCTCCTGAGAGGAGGGAGTGTGGAGTGTTGTGTAGTGCAGTCTTCTCCCACTTCACCTGATGCTTCACGTCATAAAACTGCGGCCATGCTACATGTCCCTTGCCAAAAGAACGAAGTCCCAGGTTTGGTCAGGACGGAGTAAATGAAAAATGTCAGAAAAGTCATTTTCTTCCAGGAGCAATATTAAAAAAAAATGACTGCTCACTCCGGCCAAGGAAGGTTGAATTATAGTTCTCTGTTGTGTGATATATGTTTTTCCTGTGAAATAAGTCTAGGGAAAGGAAGCAGCATTCTTTCCCACCCTTACGTTTTGCCAGATTATTTTATTATTTCATTTTTTTTTGTTTAACAATTTGGATTTGCTTGAAATTATCCATTGAAATGGTGTACTGGCTGGTTTTGTGTGTCAACTTGACACAGCTGGAGTTATCACAGAAAAAGGAGCTTCAGTTGAGGAAATGCCTCCATGAGATCCAGCTGTAAGGCATTTTCTCAATTAGTAATCAAGAGTGGGAGGGTCCCTTGTGGGTGGTGCCATCCCTGGGCTGGTAGTCTTGGGCTCTATAAGAAAGCAAACTGAGAAAGCCAGGGGAAGCAAGCCAGTAAGAAACATCCCTCCATGGTCTCTGCATCAGCTCCTGCTTCCTGACCTGCTTGAGTTCCAGTACTGGCTTTGTTTGGTGATCAACAGCAATGTGGAAATGTAAACTGAATAACCCTTTCCTCCCCAACTTGCTTCTTGGTCATGCTGTCTGTGCAGGAATAGAAACCCTGACTAAGACAGATGGGCTAACCCATAAAAGCAAAGCCCACGTCTCAGTAAGCACAGTGACAAGGCAGTTGCTCATTGGATGACTCCAACTGTCAATCTCCAGATCTCATCCCTCATAGGCAAATCAACAGAGGTGACTTTAATTCCATCTGATTTACATTGTCAGATAGACAATACCTTGATGAGAGTTCTTGAGGGTAAAAACAAAACAAAACAAAAAGGAAAAATACCTTACTCTAGAAAGCAATGATACTAAGCCAGACCTATCCAGGAAATAGCAGCCTGCAAAATATATTGATCTACTGTGCAGATAAAACGGAGCTTCACTCTGATTCATTTCTTTAGTTGTTAATAAATCCACATCTGCCAAATATTTTCAATTTGTAACTCATTCCAATAGATTACCCAAATTTAAAAAAATCAGAAAGATTCTATATTTTCCCCTATTGGCTCCTATCGCTTGCTTTCTCCCTTTTTTTACGATACTTCTGTTTGTATCTTGATGATCCTTCTATAGATCTTCAGAAAACTCTTAATGAGCTGTAATTATGTTCTCAATTAGTCCATCAATAAAGACCAAAAAATAGATTGGCAAGCTACCTTTCTACTAAAAGCTGATAATTACTAACAAAGTGGGGCATTAATTAAAATTATGTCTAGAGCTCTCCTCATGTTCAATCCATTAGTTTTAAAACTATGCATGTAGTTGACCTTACTCATCTACTGCTGTACACCTGGCACCTAGGATCAGCAGGTCTTAGTAAGTAGTGGCAGGATGGATAGATACCTTGATGATAGGTCAACCTACTTAAGACGCTGTTTTACGCCTCATCACTCTATAGGTAAGTGCCCTTTCCTATAAGAAACACATGGGTGGTGGTGCACACCTTTAATCCCAGCACTTGGGAGGTGGAGGCAGGCGGATTTCTGAGTTCAAGGCCAGCCTGGTCTACAGAATGAGTTCTAGGACAGCTAGGGCTACACAGAGAAACCCTTTGGAGAAAAAAATGATGCAAATAGATAAATGATAGAACAACCACTAAAAAAGATAGCTAAGGATGATGCTGTTTGGAACATACACACACACACACACACACACACACACAAACACACACACACACACATACACACAGAGAGAGAGAGAGTGAATGAGAGAAGGGGGAACAACTCATGAAACAACATTGTTGAAGATCAGAGCTTTGAAGAGCAGATATGAGTTTGTGAGGTGAGAACAGTTAGGACAGGATAAGCCTACCACTCAATTCCTTGATCTGTGTTCAAACTCTGCTTCCAGTCAGTAAATCTGGATATAGGCGATGCTCACCACTCTGGGTAAAGGGAAGATGACAATAGCTTCTGTCACACAGGAGAGCTGTGGGATTCACAATAGCCATAGGGAGACCCCCGTGGTAGTGAGTGATCCAGTTCTTATGCAGCTACACAGAGTGATCTGTTATTCAGATGGTGGTGGCGGCGGCGGCAGCAGTGGCAGCATATCTCAGAAGGAAATGAGCACCAGATGTTCTGTGCACACGTGACCTTAGACTCTGCAAACAGTTACAGCCACCTATGGAGAAGCTCACTATGTCCTGTGTGGGCGACTCTGATCCTCAGAGGTTACTTCTGCCTTGGGATAGAACTCAAACCATGGGGAGTGGTTGTAGGACTAAGATTTGTCAGTGAGCAGCGCTTGACAGGAGCATAAAACACTGCTAGAGCGTGGGGTGTATGTGTCGGGGGGGGGAGCTGAGCAAGGAGTGATCTTAGATTTAAAAACTTGTGCTCTCTTTCCCCCAAATCCCTCTAATAAATACAACTTCCCTTCATGCTTTAAGGAAACATCTTTCATAGAAGGTGAAGGATTTATTGGTGTAACTGCCTCATCTGAGATTCCGGGAAACATGGACACAGAGTGTGGTTGCTTTTTCACTTTAAACTTCTGAGAAAGCCACTCATAACCACAGCATAGTATCCCTTGTGCCTCTCTTGGAACGTGGCAGGGACTCTGGTCTCCACTAGTGCATTCCCTCTGACCTGACCAGGAAATCTCTACACCAGGTTGGTCTTTCCTAGCTAATACATAGACCTAGATACATTTTGTTTGTTTCAATGGCTTCCCAAGGGAGATGGGGCAACAAAAACTCCGTTAAGCAGGTGTGGCACAGTTTATGCAATCCTGTATTGACAAAAACAATAGCTACCAACATCATATTTCTGTTGCTTTTACTTCAGTGATTATAGAAGTGAAAAATCAACGTTATTATTTATAGATTTGTATCAGAGGAATTGCTATCTCCCTACAGTGCAAATATTTCAGTGACTTTGAAAATGAAACGCATTCTAAGTCCTAGGTTCAGACTCAGTGTATCTACCCCTTGAGACTCAGCCCTCTTTGCATTGTGGTTTTCTTGCAATAAATCTCCCTTTTCTTATTAAAATCTACAGTGTATTTATTATTAGAGATGCCCCGATCAGTTTCTTGTCACTAAAGAGGACCTTTCCTTTTAAGATGTATTACTCTGTGGTGGACAAGAGAGGGCACTCTTGTATTTCATGTGGAATCAAGAACATGATTTCTCCCCAACTGTTTAAGGATTGACTAGAGAGAAGTGGGGTTTTTAAATGGGCTGGAAAAAAAAATCTAAAACATCGACACAAATGTATCGCTTTTACAAATAAGTCAAACATAAAAGAATTTGTGGAAGATTACCCTATAAATCGCTTTAAAGAGATTTTGACAAACAAATGCAAATAAGAAGAGACATAAAAATCCTTTTCTACTAGGCTTGACTTAATTCAATCTGAAATAAGTAACCATTAGAAATAATGCAGTTTAAGAACGATGAGAAAGGCTTTCTTACACTCCAAATTTAACAGAAGCTAGGGTTTTTACTTGAAAAGAGTGCTCTCCCCTGATCTACATGGAATCAAAATTATCCAATTTAAAGTAGAAAACAACAGAATGATATCTCCCCAGCTGCAAGAAGGAGGATTTTTATCATTCTAAAACACAGCCTGGCTGCCCCTGATTGTATCCCCTTGGGTTGAGTTGTGCGGGAACTGATGCTAGAACCCATAAAACAGAGCCGTCAGAACCTACCAAGTATTTATTCTGTTGGCCCTTTGCTCCCAGGACCACTGGACCCCATAATCCTTCAGAGATCCCATAGCTTTGCAGCTGAATGGATTCTTCTGAATTATTTTCTCCAGCAGCCAGTTGGTAATAGTAAAACCCCAGTGAAGGATCCAGAAAGAGCTCCTTCGTGGACCTCAGAGGGAGCCGTGTCTGGGAACAGCACCCTTATCAAAGACCAAAATGTCAGTCATTCAAAATAAGCACTTATTTATCTAAAATTCTAAATGCTATTAGCACTCTGTTGAGGGTAAGAGTCATAACAGACTAAATCAACAGTGACATATATTTTAATACGTCTATTTTTTTTTTATTTTTAAAGAATTAAAGTTTTTAAGTAATGGTAATAAGGAGTCAGGAGTAAAAATTACTCTGTTCTGCATTAAATTCGACTTCTTTTGGCTTACCATGAACTGTTTCAGTGACTAAAATGTGTTATGTGGCATTTTCTATCTCCTGATTAAAAATTATTGCTAAATTTTGTTCTTTAAGACTCATGTGCTTAAGAAGAAAAGTATTCTCTAGGGCTGGAGAGATGGTGCAGAGTTTGATAGTCCCCACTACTCTTACAGAGGGCCTGGGTTTGGATCTCAACACACACATAGTGGCTCACAGCCATCTGTAAGCTCAGTTCCAGGGGATCTGGCACACATGCACATAAAATGAAAAAAAAATATATATATTCAACTACTCTATGCAAAATTATTCATTATTGTTTTGAATATATGTAACACAAAAGTGTTCTCATATTGCTCAATTGTCAGCCTCCCTTTACACTGACAGTTTATTTTGACTGTCAACTTGATGGGCTTTAGAGTTATCGTGGAAACATATCTCAGCATGTCTATGGTAAGTGATGTAGATTGCATCAGCTAAAATGGAAAACCTAGTGTGAATGGTATTATTATATAGGCTGGGGTTCCAGGTTGAATAAAAAAGAAAAAGCAAGCTGAATGCAAACATCCGTCACTGTTGGCTTTGTGACTGTGAATTCAATGTGACCAAACCAGCCACTTCCTGTTTTTTCCTGCCATGCTTGCATTGCCAGTACGGACTACTTCCCCCTGAAACTGTAAGAAAAATAAGGTTTTGGGTTTTGTTTGTGTCTGTTTTTTTAATCAGGTCTATCTATCTATCTACCTACCTACCTACCTATCTATCTATCTATATTTGTCACAGCTTTGAGTAGGTAACTAATATAGAAGATTTAGTACCAGAAGTGGGGTTATTGATGTGAGACCTTTATTTAGTGTTTGTAGACCCATGAAATTGGTCTTCAGGAGGTATATAGAAGATCTTTGAATTTTTCTCTGGAAAAGCCTTCAAATGCTGTGAGCAGACACTGCTGGGGCATTCTAATAGGAGTTCAGAAGACAAGAAGGCTGAGAGAAATATAGACACTGGAAGCGTATCTCATGAAGTTTCAAAGGGGAGATGAGGACGCTTTTTGGAGCTGGTACAAAGGCCACTCAAGTTATATTCTGGCTAAGAATCTGGCTGCATTTTCTCATGTTCTGAGAACCTGAGTGAAGCTGAATCTGGAAGTAACGGACTAGTATTTCTTCTTGAAGAAAATTCAAAGTAGGCTGCCACTCAAGCTGTAGCATGGTTATTGATCACTACTCAAAACCAGGCTTATACTGGAAACAAGCAACACATGGGACAGAACAATTTGAAAAGTCTGTAATTTGTTGGAAGAAAAAAGATTGGAGAAAACTTAAAGTTGCTTCTAAGGCTGTAATTCTAAAAGTGAAACTTTATGTCCTGCACTGGGGAAATAGACTAAAGATGTTTTAAACAAATGAACCAATCCACCAAAGGCTCCATGGATGTAAATCTATAGGAATGTTTGTGAGGGATTATCTAGACGAGAATAATTTAGGATTGGAGACTCATTTTAAATATGAATAATACTATGTCATAGGCTGGGCTTTTGGACAGAATTAATAAATAGAAGGAGAATGTAGGCTGCATATAGGCATTTATCCCACCCTCCTCACTGGCTGCAGGTACAACATGATCACCTTCTGCCATATGTTGTTTGGCATGAAGGACCGTATCCCTAGAACTGTAAGCCAAAATGAACAGTAAAAGTTACCAATACAGCAGTCTTCTGGCCCTAGATCTCTGTGTTTTCCTCACTGGCACTGAGTTTTTAAGAGAAGCAATGCATCCTTTTTACCTTCATAGCCTCTGTATATATCAGTATTTAGTTTTGACTGATAGGCCACTTTGTCAGTGGGACTTCAGTCTTGACTAAAGAACTGTTAACTGACATTCGATATTGATTTCCAACGTGTACTAAACAACCTGGAGAGTATTCCCATGTATAAATGAATCAGGTAAATTGCCAAAAATACCACATACTTTGACACGGAAAAATATGTAGTGGGTAGAGAAATAAATCCAGAACAAAGCTAATAGCTTCTGCCCTGCTGCGTAGCCTGTGCTGGAATGTGATAAGGAGGCTTCTGGGGGAAGAAATGTCACCAACAGTCTTACTCAGCTATGGTCCCTGCAAATGACACTACCTTCCAGGTAGTCTTCAGTGGTGCAGTAGTGGCTTGCCTGTTACCTGGTAGCCAACTGCTTCCTGATTAGATCTGAAGTCTGTTCCATGGGATAAAATTAATGTGTTGTATTGGAAACCTAGTCAAAACGCCATGGCTGAGCTGGTGCTAAGCTCTAGTCAGGGAGCTCCTGCAGTTGTTTTCATGAATTGACGGGATATGCTTGTCAATTCACCTTCTACTGTGCTCCCACGACGATGCCGCTTTTGGTCATAGAAGCTTCTTTTCTCTGTGGGCTCCAATTACAGAAGTGACTCATAGATGGTCTAAGCTCTGAGAATAAGGGATACTTGAACACTCAGCCCCGGATAAAACATCTACTTGACTGTCTCCAAGGTTTAGGGAACACTGCAGAAGAGGAGGTGGAAAAGGGGTAAGAGCCTGAGAAAGAGGTAGGATGGTGTGGAACCATCTTTTGGGCATGACATTGTATTTGCACTCTTGAAATCTGAGCAGCCTATCAACATTCCTTTGTGGAAAGGACAAGGGACACATGAGGTCCCCAGCTCCCTGAACATCTACAAGCAGTTAATCATTGTTTGGAAAGGAAGAAACATTTTCCTTAGAGGTATAGAAGAGGTGACCTACTCATCCCCCTAAAGATGACCTCTTACACATACATGTTCTTTTATTTACTCTACTTAAACTCGCTGATTTAAAAAGATGGGAAAGTAGAAGGCAGATGAGTTGAGAGGAAGGAAATAATCAGCAGGATTGAGAAGGACACAAGATATAATAATATCTCTTGATGTGTTATTAATAACAATCAAAACACTATATACGTGTTGGGAAAATGGCAAAATTAAACCAGTTATTTTGTGTAATTATTCCATGCAAAAAAATAAGGAGAGCAAAATTTACATACTAGTCTATATTCTTGGACCTATTCTGGGTGAACAGAATAGGCTGAGGTCCTAAATGTTGTGTACTTTTTGGAAACACCTGAATATGTAAGGGATAGTTGAAAGAGAATGAAACTCAATTCAAAACAACTTAAGCAGAAGCAAAATTTATTGGCTCATACAATTGCAGAATCCATGGATGGAAATGTTTGCATTTAAGCTTGACTAAATCCAGACGTTTAAACAATGATATCAGCTTGGTCATCTCTTGGTTTCATATTTATATCCCTCTTCCTGTTGGCCTCACTCTCTCATGCCTTAGACGGGATTCCAAGGAAGCTATGGTCTACAAGGATGCTATGTATTTCCATCGTTAATGTTTGAAATGTCCACAGGCCCTTTCTGATTGGGACAGCGTAGGTCAGGCACTCTCCTGTTACACTAACCATTAACAAGAAAATATGTGCATCTCAAAAGCTAGAAAACCCTATTATGGTTAGTTTTGTCAACTTGATATGAGAGTCATCTGGGAACAGGGAACCTCAACTGAAAAAATGCCTCCATCAAATTGGCTCATGAAAAAGTTTGTAGTCCTCTTCCTTAATTAATGATTGATGTGGGAAGGTCCAGGCCTGATGGAGGTGCCACCTCTGGTCCTGTAGAATATGGAAGAGAAATGAGTAAGTCGCAGGGAGCAAGGCAGTCAGAAGAGTTCCTCCATGATCCCTGCTTATATTCCTTCAGGCCCTGCCTCCAAGGTTTCTGCCCTGACTTCTCTTCATATTGGACTACAACTGTAAATTGAAATAAGCCCATTTCCTCCCCAAGTCAATTATGGTAGTGTTTGTATTAGAGCAACAAAAAAGCAAACTTAGAGACACACCTCGAGTCCTCCACCCACTCCTATTGTTCATACCCTGGCTGGAAGTGCACAGAGCAGGGACTGGGCAAAATCCCAAAAGAAACTCCAGTGCTGGACTGGAAAAGAGTAGAAATGTCAAGTATGTTAGGCACCACAGATTTCTCTGCAAAAATGATTCAAACTGGTATTTAGTCAACAAACGTCAAATTTGCATGCAAAAGGAAAATGTTATGTTTGGTTTATCAGAGAAAAGGTTGTTTATTTGGAGAAAATGCTGTGGGTTTTTTATTTTTTTAATTCTTTTAAAAGTATGTAGATTATAGTTTGGAAGAAATGGATTTACCAGCATATTAGCTGTGGATTGTAGGCATGCTATTTGCCGTTTCTGAGATTCAATTTCTTTTTGGTAAAGCATAAGAGATACTGTATGGATTTTACAGTTCTAGGAAGGAAATCCATCAATTTGAAGTGTGTCAAGTGGGGGTGACATGTAATGGGGAGAATTAACCTTAGGTCCATCATTACCTCACTGTCTTATATCCACTGTCTCTACCTTTCCTTCCACCTTCCTGCAAATGAGCAGCTATTATTAATACAAATCGGCCAGCGTCAGGGTGTCCAGGTTTCAAAAAATGCCTGCTCACACCCGTCTAGCTTCCACCCACACCATGCCAGCAGATGGTAACCTGGGGTACAGTTCAGCATCACCCAGAGATGAGCCTAAAACTTTGATACCCAGCCTTCAACCTTACACAAATTAAGTTGGAACTTGAGACTCTTGCTGACCCGAGGCTATATCAATGTCTATCCAAAGTTGACAGCCATTTTTCTTTTACGTTGTCTGATTCTTTTGCCACCTGATTCAGATGTTAGTGGTGAACTGTGGTATTCATAGTTATGCCTATAGTAGTCAATTCTTTCACTTTTCTGGGGTTTGATACCTTGGACATTTGCTGAGTGAGGAGAGACCACCCCCGCCAGGGCCTAAAAATAGCAAAGACCTTGGCCTGTGGGCATCTTTCAACCTCACTGACAAAGTCACATCCTATATCCAGACATGTCCTTTATCAGAATGTTAGGGCTGAGTTTTGGCAGCGGAGGACAGCCCCATGCCTTAAAGTATCCAGCCATAAGTCTGCTTGCCTACCTTGTATGCAGAAACATTTTGCTTCTCCATTGGCCTCCAGCTGTTCAGGGCTGTCTCCCTAGGTGACCCTTTAATGCTGTCCCCATGTCCCCCCCAGGTGGTCTCTGCATTGTGCCCTATGTCCCCACAGGTGGTCCCAACAGACTGAGCCCATGTCTCCTCAAGCGGTCTCTGTGGTACTCCTGAACTAACTTTTTCAGGGACCATCATTCCTTGAGCTGTTGCTTCATTATACTTTGAGTTTTCTATGGACACACTCTTTTAAAATTGTTTGTGCCAAGCCAACTATGGCTTAGGGAAGGTACTACAGTTCGCATTTTCTTACTTAGTCACTTAACCAGCCAGTACCAAGTACACTAAGTTAAATACTGGTTAAGTGATTAAATTTAAGACCTGGTGATTTAGATTATCATTGCATTAAACTGTTAATAATTCACCAGATAAGACTCAAGCCTGACTTAAACAGCGTGAATTGTAGCTTTTAGTAGTTCTTCAGGAAAATGTATATAGGGTGCTGTGAGAGACTATTATAACGTTTCCCGGACCAATCCTGCCCAGTCTCCTGATACATCTTACATTTACGGTCCTTAACAAAAGAACCTCAAGCAGGGCTATGATTTGATATTTTAATGGTCTTTTTCAGACAGGTTCTCACCTGCTTATAAAATCAACATAGACAGTATTCACGGCCAAGAGCAGGTTAAAACCTAAGTCACCTCGTTATTTCCTTTACTGGGGGTAGACATAAAGTCCAGAACCCAGTGACCTCATTAGCTCCCTGTTTCCTTGACTCCAGTTGAGTAGCCAGGGAAGCCTTAATGAGATGACTGAGTTCTTATCCACGTTGGCTCTGGCAAGGGACAGAATCTAAGGCAGATTAGGACATGTGAAGAAATCCCCAATAGAGATCGTAAACCACACCAGCCGAGGACTGAAATGATTCAGACTCGAGCACCAGGACTTATTTTCTACCGTGGATCACACTTAGGCAAATGTCTGGCTGGCTGTCGTTTCACTCCAAAGCATCGTCCCTCTGTAGAGATGTCATAATTGCCATCACTTAATAGATGGAGAAATTGAGCCTTGGAATGGGCAGGTAACTTGTTGAAGGTCAGATGGCCAAATAATCGGCAGAAAATGTCGTTCTCCCTTTAGAGGCAGCCGCTACTGAGTCCTCCCTTCTCTTCCTTAGAAGGTTGTCGCGTGAACACGCCCAGGTGATTCTGAGCGCAGTGGGGGAGGGCAAGTCCTGAACCTTGGCTGGGGGTCATGATCTGTCTGTATGAGCGTCACGATAGAGCACTGTACTGTCACATGAAGGCTCACCAGAAGGAACGAGTTGAAACGTTTAGAGTGCAGAGCGAGTAATTGGGGTGTTTCTCTGAAGCGTTTACCTCAGCCTCCTACTGCATAAATAAATGGCTGTGTATACATGCTTCTACCTGTGCGCACGCGGAACCTGGATGAACGTGGATTCTTCCGTGTGGTTATGGGTTCAAAAGCATTTTAAAAGGAGTTAGCTCTGGGGTAACACTTGCAGTGGACTCAAGTTCTACTTCCAGCCCCCAGGTCAGGTGACTCCCAGATGCCTGTAATTCCAGCTCCAGGGAGATTCAAAGCCTCTGGCCTCTGCAGGCAACATCTCCCATGAACAGACAGTCTCCCTCCACCACACACACATAATTAAAAACAATCAAACAAATCTTTTTTAAAAAGTACTTATCTAGGGGTTATGGCTTGGCAGTAGGGGCCTGTGAAGAGCACACAGCACTCTTGGAGAGAAACCCGGTGTTTTTGGAAGCGACATCTAAACAGCTGTTTCTTCTCAGAGTCCCTTTGTCTAGGACTGAGGAGGCAGCGCAGGGAGGGCAGAGGCTACAGCGAATAGGAACTGTTCTATCAGGAGAGAATGCCCTGCTCGCCCCTCTTTGACCCCTGGAAATCCCCGCAGCTTTGGCTCTCTGCTGATGGCGCTGGAGGCTACCAGAAAAAAAAAAAAAACCAAAATAACCCAAAACACAGTTCATGTGAAGACACGCGGCTTGATTGTGACATGGTAAACCTGGGGTAGTTTGCATGAAGCAGACTTGTTGTTAGAGCGCTTCTAATCCTCTGGTGGAGATGGATGGACTAGGTGCTTCCTTGTTTTTGCAGCTGCTGCTGATTCTGGTTTGAACCAAACTGCTCTCAGCTGTGAACCCGGCGCATCTATAATTTTTAATAGTTATGAAACTCACGTGATGCAAGAAGGTCTCTGAAGTGTTGCAGCCCATTTTTTTTCCCACGAGCCATATTTTTTTTTTTTCATACTTATTAGAAGACAGTTCGGTTTGAGTTGTACTTTGGAAGTTTTTTGTTTTTTTGTTTTTTTTTTTTTTTTTAAATTGTCCCCGTTTAACAGAGGCAACGCTGAGCTGGTATTACCTGACATACGAGCCCACAATGGCAAACCCGAGGTTTAACAAAACAAGGAGCAAATGGTTTTTGTTTACTGCTGCTTAGAAGACAAGAGAAAACTTAAAAGGATTGAACATCATGTTGGCCAAAGACCACCATGTTTTCCCAGAGGCTCTCTTATCTATGGCTTGCTCTATGTAGGCATACACATATGTGCCTCCAACTGTCTACACATGCTGTTTCACTTAGTTGTTGGATTAATACTGATGACATGAATACATTTCTCTTTCTCCAAAAAAAGCCTCTGCTTGTGAACTGGGTACCCATCTCTTCCACATCCCAGTGGTAAGATAGCCAGGCATCGCTATACTCTAAAATGGTTCTTGAACTCAACTTTGTTAAGGATTACAGAGATCCAAGCCCACTGGTCTCTGCCCAGACCCTTGCTGACTGTAGCATGGAAGAGGCTGTCACAGAATCATTGGAGTCCACTTATCTATGACACTCAAGGTCTGCTGTCTTGACTTGCAGGTCTGTTTGGGGGTTAGCTAAAGACTCCTGAAGGACTGAGTGTAGGTTGACAGGGGATGAAGTGTCTCAGTATCTGATGAAACATCGAACCCTAAGAAAACCTAATAGTTAAGACAAGTAATATTTAGTAACACACAACAAATTAAATTCCCTTCCATGGTGAGATTCCTTAGTGTCTTTTCTGCCGGTTCTTGCTTTGATCTCACGTAGCCGTGAGTGATGAAAATCCAAAATGGAATAAAAAAGTTCAAAGCAGCAATTATTTCTCTGTTACAAAAACGTGTGTCAAAACAAACCGAAGATTTAATTTTTTTAATCAAAATTTAATGTGTCAAGCTATGTCATAGCAGACACAATGGTGAGGAATGCCTGATATCAGCGCCTGGGCAGAGCCAACACTGTCTTTCTGCAGTTGCTACTGTATGAAATAAGGCGTGGCCTAGGAAGGAAAGGAGAAGAAAAGGATCCTACCTTTTCCCTCAATGCTTATTTCACAAAGCCCAGTGACACTTCATTTTCACAGGTAGCAGCCAGACTGTCCTTTGATACGTGACCTTATAAAAATGTATTAAGTTGATTATGGCCTTGGTTTTAATTAGATGGAATTCATCGGCATCAAAACCTTTACAAATAATTCCCAGGTTTCCTGTGCGCACTGCCAATATTATAATTGTCCACACATCCAAACTCTATGAAAATGTTCTCATTGAGAAGTCTATTTGCTCTTCTCTACAACTAGAAAAAAGACACAACCATTAAATTAAACGGAATGGAATTTGCTATTAGAAATAAAACTTAAAAAAAAAAAAAAGGCCCCGAATAAGTCTGTGATGCTAGGAATTCAGCACAGAAGAAGGTAAGTGGGTGTGTGTTTATGGTAAAAAGTGCACACAGTTGCATGCTTCTGTTGAAGCGAACCTTGTAAATCCCAGCCTCATGCCTTATCCTTAACATCTACATTCTATGCATAACTTAGATATAGCGTTTACTATACAGTGTTTTATTTGCCTGTATATTTCTTTGATTCTCAGATTTCTTGATGAGAGAGACAGTACCTTATTGATATTTGTATTTGGTCTATGGTACAAGATAGGTACTCAAATAATAGATAGGTATCTTTTTGTGTGTTAATTTGCTCACACCAAAACACAAGTATGTAATACACATTGTATGCAAATGTATAGGCAGGTGCATGCCTGTGTATGTATAAATATAATACCCTGAAATTTCTAAATAAGATATTTTGATATGCTTAGTGATGGGGGTTTCTATGAAGGGCATTATTCTACCAGAAATTCCTGTGAGCACCTGTTTCACTTTCTTCATGAGAACAGTAGCCAATGGTCTGGAGGTATAGATGCGGGCAGGAACCTACCCAGAGAACACTAAGCAGAGTGCCTCTTTGACGGGAAGCTCTGGTGATTCTGAGTCTGGAGAGTGGCCGCTCTGGAATGCATGAGGCTGCCATGAAGGAAAGCAGTGTGTGACTTCCAGGTTTAGGAGGTCACAGCCTGGCATCTGAGCTAAAAGTGATGAGGGCTTAATATGCTCTTCGGAGCACACAAGTGGGTGTGCAGTTAGTGTGCAGGGGTCCTTCCTAGCAGTGGACACGCACTGCACACATGCATCACAAACATTCACACACACACACACACACACACACACTATCTGTCAAGTCTTTCAGATGAAACAGCACCTGATAATGTGAATGTTGGGATGGGGGCTCTCAGATCGGTGTGCTCCTGTTGTAGCACAGAGCAAGAGTCCTTGATAACAGTTTCCAGAGAGCTTGGCCAATTAAGCTGTAAGCAGAACACCCGACTTCTAGCTAATAGGAGCAAGGAAATGTATTGCAGTAAAAGGGCTGAGAGAGGCTGTGTAGTAACCAATGATATTAAGCTATTCTTCCGGGAGACAGGGATGTGTGCATATTTGGTTTCTGAAAGGGAGAAGACACTGTAGTCATTGGTGGGTTGTTGTAATTGCACTTGGAAAAAGAGAATTATTCTCAAGAATAGCTTTGTGAGGAAAGTTTATATATATGAAACGTGTGTGCACGTGAGTGTATACACATATATGTATATATACGTGTGTGTATACATGTATACATACATCTATACACACACAAACACATATACACACATATGTACATACACAGTGAGATGGCTCAGCAGGTAAATGTACTTGCCATGCAAACCTGTGCACCCGAGTTTGATCCTTAGAACATATGTAAGATGCTATAAAGTTGTTCTCTGGCCACACACAGGTTCAGTGGCTTGTGTGCCTGCACACATACCATGTAAACACAACAACAATAAATTAATTTTAAAAAATTGTGTCTAACTGTGGGCTTTCAAAAGTCCAATTACTTGAAAATTTTCCTTCTTTATCCCATCCCACTCTACCACTTTCTTCCCAAAATAAGGGGAACTTTGGGAAGAAGTCTGCTGTCTGTTGGAACTCTCAAGTCCCTGGACAGAAGGGAGGTAAAGACCTTGCATTCCTTAGTGGGTTTAGTTTTCTAAGAAATATTATAATTAGAGAGGAAGCAATGAATCTATGAAAAATTATATAAGGAGTAAAACACTTGAACTTTGCTCAGAGAAAGAAAATGTTAGACTTGTCATTAAATGTTCTCTGGATGAAATTCCACAGGGTGGGGGGAGAGGAAGCAGAGGTGGAGGAGTGGCTGGGAGGCTGATCTGAGGGAGCACAGCTGCAGGGAGTCCTCACACTCTTCTGCAAGAAAGAGTCCTGAGCACTAAGACCAACCAACAGTTTTATGGCTTTGCTGCCATGGCTGGCTGTGGGAAGCCTAGGCATATGAAAGGTGGCCATTCTCTCTGACTCTCATCTTCAATTCCTGCTGAGTCTACCCTACCAAATGAGACAGGAGGAGGCCATTTCTTTTTTTAGTAGCTAATGTTCCAAATACTGTCCACTATTATCACACAGAATTTTCAAAATAATTTCAGAATCCACTGCGGTGATAAAGCCCCAAGTTCATTTGCAAGTATTTCACAGGCAGAGAAAATGGATGCTCTGCTTAACTGGTCATTGTATCTTAATTAGCTTGCAATGTGCTGTTCACACATTGCAATCATGAGATGACTCTCTGGTTTGTTTCTTCAAAATTTATACATGAGTTAGTTCGTTTTATTTCTTGGTGATTCTGCCTCCATTGCTATGATTCTATGTAAAGTGGTTCAAGCCACAACTGGAGAAATATGGACTTAGTTCATGGGGTTGCTTTTATCTGAAAATACTCATCTTTTGCCAAATTGAGAATAAACGACTATAGTTGAAATAAAAATCAAACACTTTAAAATAAACATTTTAGTAAGCGTTGACAAATGCAAATTATGCAACCATTCTCTTGATCATAATCTAGGGCATTCCTGTCATTGCATAACATTCTTTACAAAATTTGTGATCCTCCGCTTCCTCCCAGACCTCCCCTCAGGTAATCACTCTCTTGGTTGTTTCTGCCACTAGCATGTAAGTCAAGAGAAAAGCCGAAGTACCTACACCATGCTTTGAAGACTTGATGATGTTCTTCCTCATGTTGGTAATCCGGTTCCACTCTTGCTGAGTGTTGTATTACACAGGATACTTTAATGAACCCATTTTCATTTAGGTTGTCCCAGGCAAGGTCATCATGCACATTGCTGTGTCCTTTGTGTGTGCAAAGCTTTTCATGTCTCTTTGACAAATGGCTGGAGGTTGGACTGCTGGGCCACGGGCTTCACTGAGTAGCCGGTTGATCTTGTTTTCTAGAGTGGTCAATCTACTTTGTGTCTTCACAGTTAGCATCTCCACTCATATTTTAGCCATTCCGGTGGCAAGTCATGTATCTATCTAACTTTGAGAAAAATCTTCATTCTTTTAATAGTTAAGGATATTAATAATCTTTCACATGCTCATTTATGATTCATGTGTCTTTAGAAAAGAAGGTTTAGAATTTTACCCAACGATTTACTTTCATGTTAACAATGTTCAAGGTGCTGTAGGCATTCTACATCTTGTCTTTTATCAGATACATATTTTGAAGATATTTTCTTTCAGTGACTGATCATGTCTTACTTTGACACGATGCTACACACTGGCTGGTATGGGTGGGGAACCTGAAGCTCTCATATGTTACTGATGGGGATACAGGCACTTTAGGGAGACAGGTTGGCCATCTCCTACAACACTGAATGTGTGCTTGCCATGTGATGCAGGAATCGACCTTCTAGTTATTTGTCAGAGAAAATAAAAACACACAGGGAGAAGTTGAGCTATGTTTGTAGTCTCTTTCGAGCCTTGGAAAATGGTGAAAGGCTTTAGATGTAGTGGAGTTCAATCCATCTCTTTTCCTTTTGTGTTCTCCATGGATTTTTTTTTTTTTAAATATAGTTAGAAACATTTTCCCAGCCTAAGGTCACAAGATTTTCTCCTGCATTCTTCCAGAATTTTAACAGTCATAGCACTTACAGGTAAAACGTTGACTCACGTTTAGCTAATTTCAAGGTATGTTGTGATGTGAAGACCACAATTTCTCTTCTCCTTGTCTCCTCCATCCCCTCCTGTTTGTTTGGGATGAACTCTTTCTACTGTGTCAGTGCGATTTTGTATTTGGTTGAGCCAACCATCTTTGCCATCGAATTACCTTGGAACATTTATTTAAACTCAATTTGTCTTATACTTGTGGATCTAGTTGTGGATCTACTTCCAATGTCTCTCTTTGGTACTGCCCATAGGACTTTTCTTCCTTCACTACATTACTATATGTTGCTATTTTATAGTAAGTGCCATAGGAACAAAAAGGCTACGTCTAGGGTGGGAACAGAACTCAAGTCCTCTGCAAGAGCACTAAGCACTCTCAGATGATGAGCATCACTCCAGCCCTGTAACTGGTTTTTAAAGAACTTCATAACTAGACTCCCAAGAATATTTATAATAATTTCTAATACTAGTTAATTATGATTTTTATCATGAAAGGGATTTGAATTTGCCAGATTTTTCTATATCTGTTGAGAATATCCTATGCAGTTTTCTTCATAAATATGGTATTATGCTCATTTATTATCAAATGAGACAATGCCTGGTACCTTTGGGATGAATCCCAACTAATAAAGGTGTATCATCTTTACATACTCATGCTTGCTTTTCTCTGATAAACCTTTCTTAATAATGTTGAGTTTAATGCAACTGGCAAGGACACAGTGTGGAGGATGTTTCCTACTGTGGCTATTGCTGGGTTGGTGACAGCTCCGATGTGTGGTCTCCAGCCAAGGATCTGGGGTTTCATATCGTATGTCTGCGCGCATTCACTGCCATGTTGGGAGTTGCGGCTTCCTCTAAGTTTGGCATGGACTGGACCAAGAGAGAAGGCACACACAGATCTCTACAGATATTATGATTCCTTGAAAAAAAATCTTAAAATACTGGAGTCCTCCAGAGTACAAAGCAAATTCAGAATGTAAAGAATTTCTTTGGATGGAGCCCCATAGATGAATGTCACTGACCTGTGATCCTGAACAGTGAAACATGAACACGTGGGCTAAGGAGCCGTTCCTCTGAATAAATAAACAATTAACAATTTTTAAGAAGGGCTTTTTGGTCTTAGTTCCCGGTGCCTGTTAAGCTGCGCCTTTCTCCTCTGTTTTTGGTTTGTGCTGTTTGGCCTCACAATGAGGAGAAAGGGCTTTCCTCCTCTTCTGGCTCCTCACAAGGACCAAGGATTTAGGAATAAACATTATAAATCGAGACTGGAATTTTTTTATGTTTTATGATAGGCTACACAACTCGTAATGCTTCGTATAAAGGATAAATTAAAAAGTCACAATATAACATTGCAGGTAAGCATTTGAAACAAGAGGCTATTATCTAGATGGTTCTAGTTGTGCATTGTTTGAGAGACTAATTCTGAATCAAAACTGAAGTCTGAAACGAGATCTTTTGGCATAAACAACACAAGAACAATGTTTCCAAGTCAAACCCAATATAGTGTCAAATGATTAATGGGAAGTGGGTAGGAAGTGATGTTGAATTTTTCATCGTGTATGGGTGTGGTTAAGGTAATCCTTTTCATTTATAGATCTCCTGTATACAGAAAAGTCAAGCGTTGTTTACAAGGCTAGGGAGTTCCCCTTGTCCGTAGAGTGCTGGCTAGGCAGCCATAACGGTCTAAGTTTGGATGCCTCGTGCCTGTATAAAAAGCAGTACCCCGGAGCTCTTGTCTCTAGCTGCATATGTATCAAAAGATGGCCTAGTCGGCCATCACTGGAAAGAGAGGCCCATTGGACTTGCAAACTTTATATGCCCCAGTACAGGGGAATGCCAGGGCCAAAAGAATGGGAATTGGTGGGTAGGGAAGTGGGGGGGGGTATGGGGGACTTTTGGGATAGCATTGGAAACGTAATTGAGGAAAATACGTAATAAAAAAAAAGCAGTACACTGTGCCCACAGAGCAGAGACAGGCAGATTCTGAATCTCACAGGTCTGCCATCCTAGATCATAAGTGAGCTGCAGGTTCCATGAGCGATCCTGCATCAAAAGATAAGGTGGGATGCACTGCGTTTGTGACACATGCGCAAGACCTGCACAACGCAAACAAAACCCCCAACTGAGGAGCTGGTCTTCACTCACAGCTGCTGGAAGAGCTGCAACAGTCAATGTTTTAGGGGTATGGCCTCCATTAAGTCAATCACACTCCAGTGGAAGGTTAAAAGTATATGAACATATCCAACAGTCTATGAACAACATAAACTAAACTTGATTGTTTTAAAATTATTATTAAAGAGATGACACAGAATTGTAGGTAGGTAGGGAAGGGGGGGATAGTCATTGGAAGGATATGGGAAGGAGAGTGAATATCATCAAAATACATTGCATGAAATTCTCAAGTAATAAAAATGAGAAAGGGCAACCTTTACGTTGGATAAGGAAAGAGAAATGGGGAGAGAGTGATTGTGCCTAGACACTGTTGACCTCTGACCTTACAAGTACCCATATACAAGCACGCTGTTGACCTCTGACCTCACACACACAAGCACCCACATGCAAGCACACCTGTGTGCACATGAACACACGTGCCCACCCAAACATGAACACCACAGATACACATTAAAATAAAAAAATTAAAAGTCATGTTTTGCAGCACTTAGTATTTAGAGATGAAAGCAGTTTATAGAGCTGCCAAATTCCCAGAATTAAAGGGAAATTTAAGTGATACTTCTGTTGCTTTGTACGTGTGCCTTTCTGGATTTATCCACACATACATATTAGTAGGCTTAAAATACAAAATTAAGGCAAGGACCAGGATTTTGAACATAGATGTTATGAAAAAAAAAAATCACGTTGCTCTTCGAGAGTGAATGCAAATAAAAAGCATATATAAATAAGCACACTATGTGTTTCTTACGGCCAAACAGAATCTCTCAAAGTCTGTTATAGAGCCACCACAACCGAGAGATACTCCAGAATTACCAAAGAGAAGAGGCTGTGGGACTGGAAGGCACGCCAGCAACATCTGTCCAAACAACTGAAGGAGATCTGTGATGGGATAAAATTAAACATATTTTTCAAAACAGGAGAATAAAACACTTTAGGAAGTAAACTCATTGCACATCTGTTGAAGCGACAAAAATAAGTAAGAATAATAAAACGTTAAATGGTATAATTATGAAGTCAAATAGAGGTATTGACGAATATGTGCGTGCAACCACAATTCAGAGCCTATGGCTGATTTAGGATACTTTTATTAGAACACAGTGCAGTTAAATAGATGGTAGGTAGTTAGGAGTCTGGAGAGATGAACCAGTAACTAAAACACTGGCTTCCCGAGCACGTGGGTTTGATTCCCAGCACCCACATGGCAGTTCACAATCTTCTGTTACTCCACTTCCAGGGGCTTTGTAGCTATCATCTGGCCTCTGAAGGACAAGTTTTAAAAATTTAAATAAACGTTAGTTAAAAGTAAACTTCATCTCTACTCCTTCAAGCATCATTAGCTGAAAGCGTTTATCTTTTTATCCAGTTCTGTATAACTTTAAGCAAATTGAAGGAACCAAATCAGTTCAATTATTAGCATTCACTTTTTATCTGACAAATAGCTTCTATAACATTCTTACATTTAGACATAAAACACATATAAAGATATCTATTAAGTACATATGGACTGGAATCAACTTTCTATCACTGGTTCAATATTTTAAAATTTCCTGTGTTCAAATCAGAATGATGGAAAACGAAAATGTATCAACTAAACTTATCAGTGACACCCTCAAACTCAATGGGAAAATTCTAGAAGGAAATGCGTTAGGTTAAATATATCTCTGTGCCGTATAATCTCAAGCTTTAAAAGTTATCTCTGCAACTAATGTGACACCTAACCAGGTTTTAAATTTATAATGATATGTAAGAGACTAGGGCAGTCCCTCATTGTCATGATCAAACTCATGACGCCCTCCTTAAACAAAATCAAGTTTATCTATCTAAAAGGGAGACTGGATTTTTTTTTTAAATCTAACTATGTTGCTTGCTTTTCCTACTGGATTGATTTGTGAAGGATTTGTCCTTGGGTGAAATACATAGAAGGACTCATCAATAAAAAATCAGCATCTCTTAGGAAACCAACCCCTTGCCTAACTTGAATTTGTAATCCAATGTCCACAAGGCTGCAAGAGTGAATCCGAACCAAGTGCAGTGCACTGTCAGTTACTGGCAAGCAGAGCCCAGAAACGAATCCAGCCTTTAGTAAAAAGGCATGTATATTTGTATTTAGCTGGAATTTCTACCTATGAAACTCATTTCGGAGAGCAGTCTACATATTCGTTGGTTGGTTTGAGTCCTGGGTCTGTTTCTTGTCTTGTCCCTGCCGAGCGGGTGTTTCTCCATGGAGCCAAGCATTCTTCAAGGTCTTTATTTATTTTTTCTGCCCCAGGGCCCTGTCTGAGGCATCTGAAGATACAGTTACAAAGATCTTCTGTGTGGACTATCTGGCAGGGCCTCTTATTTTTCAGGCATTAAGCAGCAAAGAGATTTGGTAGACAGCAGAAATTCAAATATGTGGTTTTATGGGACAGACACTGTTGAGTCTCCTCTTCATCCTTGCATAGCCACAGTGCACAGAGCGGTCTTTGTTCTCCAGGGTCTCTGATCACTCCGGGCAGCTCTGGACCTTTCATTTTGTATTGGTTCAAAGTTTTGGACAAGAGAAATAGTTCAGAGCAGGAAATGCTGATACATCCTGGGCCATGTTATTTTCCTTTGTGTCTGTGCGCCCTGTCTCCATATTCCGAATCCATCTTAGGGTTCTGTTCTGTTCACAGGATGACAATTGAAGGTGTTGCCTTTCCCAATTACTTAAAAATGTTAAAATCTGGAATTGGATCTCCATAGCACAGTGTAGGCAGCTTCAGGTGTACAATTTAAGGGTCTGTCATAAACAAGTTGAGAAAGAAGGTGGGGTGGGAACAGTTCTATTTGAAGCGCCGGAAAGGACTGCGGCTTATAGTTTCCTTTGAATCATGCTGGAGAAGTAACAATTCATTTTTTTTCTGTACCTGGGAAGAAAATATTGTAGCTCCTCTGGTCCTCTAGAGCCTCCTGTTCTCCTTCTTTGGGTTGCCATGCTCACGGCTATGCTCCTAATATAGAACTGGGGTTTGAACAAAGGTCTGGGTGGCTGCTAGATTACTGTTTATGAATGAGAACATAGAGGCCCCATGAAGACTGAAGCCGCCATACTGAACGGCCTTGCCCTGACATGATTAAAGAAACTTCTTTGAGCCGTGTCATTGCAGTCATTGTGGGAGGAAACAGCATATTTCACTTAGCCAGTCAAGACACTCCCATTATTTGAAAAATTTGTTGACAATAACCTAAAATAAATGGGGCACAAACAAAAACCTCTAGAGAAGGAATAAGATTGGGGTGGGGGGGCGGCTGTGGAAACTCTGTATGACCCAGAAAGTGTGAATGTGTTTGCGGCTTTCCATTAAATACTGGTGTCTAACAAATGAATTCATAGAGCTGACATTTTTCTAGCAGGTTTATTCATTGTTGTAGTTAAAGTTTAGTTAAATGATCCTCCATTACCTTCTTCGCCCGTCACCCATCACTGTCTTCTTGGTTTTCCTTTCCTAGAACAGCTTTGTCTTCATGTCCTGGCGATTTTAATCTTCAGAGAAAGAGTTTGAGCATGGGACACAGTAAATGTCTTTGAATGTACAGATTGTAAACATTTCCACATAAAGAATGAGAGGATTTCATGATTCAAGTTCAAGTTAGAAAAAAGCTGCATAATAAAATATAATAACCCGAATGTATAACATTCGTGTTTATATAACTCAGTTCTGAAGTCTAATGTACACACTTGCTCGCGCACAGCCAGGTCTCAGATGAGCAAAACCTTTATGTTTCTTTGTTTTGGGAACATGACTCCCTCCAGTCTGCATACCCCGAGGGTCTGGGGGAAAAAAGCCAGAGAGAAAGATACTACAAAGTTGACACCCCAGGAACCATGGGCTGCTTTCAGAGGTTCATGGAAGAGTTCTACCTACCACTGCCTGTGAAACCGGAGAGGACATTTCTCCTCTAAGACAACACATCGAAATCACATGCCCAGTCTTCTCTCATTGACATCCAGTTAAGATGTGCACAAAGTTGCATGACAGGCCCAAAGTGGCCTGAGCCCAATAAAATAAAGGTATGCAAAAACTGATGTCTCAAATGCCAGGTAAAGGAGCCATGTGTGCAGAAGCAACCCTATAAGCCCAAGTCTCAGGATGCTGAGGCAAGAGGATTGCAAGTTTAAGGCTAACCTATGCTATTTAGTAACACTTTGTGCTGAAAAGCCAATAAGTGGGTGAGTAAATAAATAAACTAATGTTACTGAAGCATATACACATTATGTGAGTTTTGGGCCCACTAATGTGTCCATTCTTCACAATCTCAAAGATGGGTATCAGTGCCAAATGCTCTGGTATGCCACCACCTTCGACAGACTCTCAAGAGTACCAGACCCAGACCACACAGGCTTTAGTTTGGGTCATTTTATAAATTTCATATCTTTATCTGAGTCGTGGTAAGAGACAATGGAAGGATTTTGAGAAAATAAAATGCCCAAGTTAACCATCATCACAGGGGCAGGAGCATCTACAGAAGAGCAGCCTGTGTGCTGTGCCACAGCTGACTGGGACAGCAGCTGGAGCAAACTGGTCCACTCTAAGTGGAGGAAGAGAGAGTGAAGCGATAAAATGAAACAGGATGTATCGTCTAAAACTTCTAAGAAAACTACTTTGTCCACCCCAACACCTCTTCCTGTTTAAGCAATAAGCAAAAACTCCATTAATTGGGGGAATAGAAAGGACGCCATAGGAAGCATCCATTTCTTTAAAGCAACATCCAACATCACATTCCACAAAAAGCATTTCACTTCTAAAGCACCCATGCTTCATGGTGTGTCATCCAGTCTCTGAGAAACTCCATCAATCTGCCTTCGGGCAGGAGACTATGACAAATCTTTGAGGAAATTTCCTTTTGGGCTCAGAAAGATTAAGTTCCTTGTGGAAAGTGAAGCGCTCTTCAGCGCATGCCCATCTCCTTCTGTCTTGCCTTCTTCCGTCTCAGGAACTCAGATTTACAGCCCTAATTTCCCTCCTTATCCATTATATTGATAATTAACCTATCAGAACTTCAGTCTCATTTTCTAAAAATAGGATTGGGTGAAATCTATGGGGGAGGGAATTCAGGTTCTTAAAGGCAAATTATCTAACATTCTTTTTTTATTAATTTTTAATATTTTTATTACATATTTTCCTCAATTACATTTCCAATGCTATCCCAAAAGTCCCCCATAGCACCCCCCACTTCCCTACCCACCCATTCCCATTCTTTTGGCCCTGGCATTCCCCTATATTGGGGCATATAAAGTTTGCAAGTCCAATGGGCCTCTCTTTCTATTGATGGCCGACTAGGCCATCTTTCGAGTATCTGACATTCTAATGCACACACGGAACACATACATTTATACATCATACGTGGGGGCTATGATTTCACCACTCTCCCTTCTGCCAACGTGTTCTGCAAATTGGGGAATTTGTTAAATTGTGTTAAGATCATGTCGCTAAATGCAAGTCTACCCGTCCTGTCAGTCTTTCCTCTTAACATTTTCCCTGTGACTGAGGAATTTCCTGATTGCTTAATTCTAAGGTAAGTGTTGTATGGATCCTATAGCATCATTAGATTTCTTCTAAGTCTGAGTCCTTCTCTTTCACCAGCTCCTTCACCATCAGCAACTTGAAATTATCTGCAGCAGTCACCTAAGTTCACCTCAGGTTCAACTGTCTTTTCATTGTGGTTCCCTGATGACATCTCTCTTTCCACCAAGTGGCCATATTGCCAGTACAGCCTCTTTGCAAAGCTTCAAGAAGGCACCTAATAAGTCGCCAAGCTCACCATTTAAATCTTTCCTTTTCTGGCTGCCAGCAGCCCTCAGAGCCTTCAATCCTGATTCCCAACAGCATCCCCCAGGCCTTCAGTGCTCAGTGACCACCAGTACCTTCGATTTTCTCCCGTTTGAGTCTTAGCCTATATTTTCTTTCTACAGGTTCACCCTGTCTCACTAAACACAACTGAATTCCTATTTCTTAAGGTTATCTGAAACGCAGGCTCCTGATTTTCTTTTTCTTAAACTTCGGAACTGACTTGATTGGATTGAATAAAATAAATCTGTTGAGACTCACAGCCCTTTGGGCACTCAGAGCCTCTCAGCGACCCTGTGTCTTCAGAGAGATGTATTCTTTCCGCAGAGTGTAGGGAAGGCATCTCTCATACAAGTGTCTTAACTTCAGAGAAAGGCCAAAGCAATCTTTTATTCACTGCTTTGGGGCAGAAGGACAAGAGAAGGTGAGAGGGACCTTTCTGTACCAGAGGTTTCTCCATGCAAGATGGTGTAATTTTAGATTCGGACCTCAAGAACGTTACCGTCTAATCTTCTTATCAAAATATTCCCTTCCATCGCTACATTCCTTTTTGGAAGGATTGCTGGTGAACACCTTTGCTTTATCTCATCACATTTGCTGGGATGCTATTTGGTACCAATCATATTTCAGTTCCGTCTACGCGTAGCTTCTGGCAAAGAGTCCCGATGTCTTACCCCTGGTGTATTTTAATGTTGAGGGAGTGAAAGTCATTATCACCAGATAAATTCCAAGTCTCCATGGCAAAATAAATGATCTGATGAGTAACCTAATGTCTGAGTTGGTACCAACTCACTGGATACTGGTTTAAGGGAAATGATGTCTGTTAGTGGATGTCTGTGTAAGACAGTTGATAATGGAACTCTTTGGAAGCTGCTACAGTGTGGTAGGAGGAGGAAGAGACTATGGTTTTCTGTCACGGAACTGAGTAGACATAAGAGTGTTGCCATCTTAATTTGGAAAAGATTTGAATGCTTCCTTTCAAGCAAAAAATGAATGGTTCAGAAGACAGGTGGTTTTTGCTCTGATTTAAACACTGCATAATGCATATACATATCAAAACATTATCAGGTTCTTTATATATATATGTGTGTATATGTGTGTATATGTGCATATTGTATATGTGTATGTTGTATATGTGTATATATGTATATATATATGGGTTTGTATGTTTTTATGCATGTTAGTAAAGTAAGTTTGACTTACCTTTAACAACCATGATGAATTTAAAAATATCTATTAAATTCTGTTGGGTCTAATTCATCCCTTCCCTTAATTAGCTGCCTCCCAACCTTGCTAGCCCCTCTTCTCATTGTTCAGTTTTATGCTCTTACTTTATACTCTTACTTCAGTTCCCCACATTCTCTGTGGATGATGTCATTGAATCTATAGTAGACAGAAACAACATTCTAAAAGCCAGCCTCCTGAAACATACCAGTATGCTTATTTTGATTGGTGAATGGTAGTGTTTGTAACAAGACCCAGGGCGAAGCGGCACGGATTAATGATTCTCCTCCCACTTCGACAGGCCCCCTTTCAAAGCACCAGCATTACCCATTTAGAAAATGGATGGATATCCATGCTCAGAGTGCCAGCACTTCGGAATGCCAGCTGCGACTAAAAATTCAAAATATTTCCTACAACAGCTGTATCTCTGACAACAAAATTAACGCCAGCCAAAATAACGCAGCTATTCAAAGGGCATAGTGATCAGGCACTGCAGCCTGATGTAAGTGGCCGCCCTCTGGAGTACATTAAGAACGGATGTCAGCAGCCAACACAAGACTAAATCGAGCAAAACAAAATCACGGTCTGCTCCACTCTGGTGAAGTGTCCTCAGATATCCTGTCTGGTGCTGGGAGCCAGAAGCAACGCTGGAAGTGCATTTAGCATCAAGTAGCTGCTTCCTTCAGAATGTGAAGTCCACCTTTCCCCAGAGCAGCTATTACCTGCACATCCATTTGTCCAAGGAAACTTTCCCAAATGGCACCATATTTGCATTTAAGCCCTGTCTTCCTTCTATTGAGAAAATAAATCTTTTAGGATGACTTGACTAGAAGTTAATGTTGAAAAGTCTTTCATTTCAAACAGTGTAATTTTTCTTATAAGATATAAAAGACTTTGTGAGAAAGATGAGGCCGTTGATTCTGGCTTAAGGCTGCACTCGAAATGTCTAATGTGAACACCTGAGTCTCACACAGCTCCGACAATGGGCACCCACACAGGTATTAGAAAGCTTATAGAGGCCCAGAGGCCCAGAGACCCAGATGAGCACAAGTCAGACGCGGAGAGAAACCACCTAGAATGTTCCCGGATCTCAGGAAGCCATTGTAATTCTTTCCCTGACTGACGTGAATAAAATGACAAATGGGAAGATGAGAAAAGTTTAAGAAAATAAATAATTCTCATTTTTAACAACTTAGGTGGTCAGTGCTTGTTCTCTGAGAGAAACTTCACTTAAATAATGAGTAATTTTTGAGTTATTTTAATAATTCAATCTTCCCCTTATATCTTTGGAATGTGTTTTTCTTACCCAAAAGCAAAGCATGCTATTATGTTGACCTAAATAACTTTTAAAGTCATTCTGTTCCAACAGAATTCACAGTGGTAGTTTGCCGAAGAATTAGCATGAAGTACATATGTGGGAAATGCCTTGATGATCATTTTTGTATTAAGAACCAGAGAGTGGACATGTTGGCACATGCCTTTCATCCCAACACTTGAGAAGCAGAAGCACACAGATCTCTATGAGTTCCAGGCCAGTCAAAATGACATACTGGAGCCTTGCTTTAAAAAAGAAAAAAATAATAATTAGAGAAATCAGGCTTTCTCAGCCTGTGTGTGTACCACGCAGAGCCATGCACATGCTTCTCCTGGCTGCCAAAGCAAAGGGCGGTGTTTCCTTATCGTTTTGCTTAGCTTTATCGGAAGCCAAGTTTAGACTTCACGATGCTTCTCTAGCTCTTCATTCTTCGGGGTGTCACCAAAGGTGGCCCATGAATGTCGTGATTGAGAAAAGTGTTCTTAATGTTAAGTGATAGGGAAAATAGTCACCGCTTCAGTTTCCAGAACTATTTTTGAATCTGGAAGTCAAAGAGCAAATGCATGACTATTATGTAGGCTCCCACTGCTTACAGTGAACCCTTCAAGCAAGGGTCATGAGGTTCAAAACCATACAGTGTCTAGTTTTGACCTGCAGGCTGTTATTCTCAACCACGAACAGATAAGAATTAATTACAACGATGCTAGTTTCAGAGTTAAGAAGGACGAACAATATTAACCAACCAACCCCACCCCACCCCCAACCCCAGAGCTCCCAGGGACTGAAACACCAACCAAAGAGTACGTATGGAGGGACGCATGGCTCAAGCCACATATGTAGCTGACGACTGCCTTATCTGGCATTAATGGGAGGGGAGGCCCTTGTTATTTTGGAGACTTGATACCCCAACAAAAGGGAATGCTAGGGCATTGAGGTGGGAGAGGGTGGGTGGGTGGGTGGGTGCGGGAGCACCCTCATAAAAGCATGGGGGAAGGGGAGTGGGATAGGTGGTTTGTGGAGGGGAAACAGGGAAAGGGGATAACATTTGAAATGTGAATAAATAAAATAACCAATATAAAAATACAATACAATAAAATAACAAAGTTAAGAAGCTGTTCCAGGGAATTACTGTGGGCCTGTGTGTGTGTTTGTTTGTTTGTTTTTATTTCAGAGTCAAGGAACATTTCATAAGTTATAAACACAGCATTTGACCTTTGGCCTTAGAGGCTGCCAGTTTTGTGTTCCCGTTGGTTTAGGTGTCAATGAATGCACCTAACACAAACTTAGCAGCTGAGGCTTCCTTGCAGGGTAATGACTGTGGGCACATATAGCTTGAAGCAGTGGAGGGTTGGGGGGAGGGAAGGAAGACCCTGGGATTTCAGAGAACAGCCCCAAGTTCTTTGGTAATTAGTTGCTTTTGAAAACTTTTTATATGTTGACATACAAAACTTAAGTGACTGCTCAAGCTAGGGTGCCTGAGATGAGCTAGCCGTTCTCTAATTTATATAAAAGGAAAATGAAGCATGCTAAGCGGGCCTTTGTGCGTCAGGGGAGACAGGCATGGGTGTGGTTTATGCCACAGAAATGAATCACTTGCATGAACCACATGTGTCTATGCCTGCTTCCAGTGCCTGTTCAAAGCCAGCTGTGGCTTCACAGGAGACTCTTCAACGACTGACTAAGAAATAAAGTCCATTTTACTTGTGTTAGAAATGTATTTTATGCTATTCTGGCATCATCCTCAGTGGGCACACTAGATCCCCAGAAAAAGGCAACTGTGAAAAAAGGAGTGACGAAAGTATAAAAGTGTGCCGACATCTCATTGCCCTATTAGAGTAGAGGCAGAGATGGTTTTTTTTTCCAACCTAAGACTCGTGGAGATCTGACCTCTTTGGCTAATGAATCTTTGGGAAAAAGCTGGAGATAAAACACATTGGTCTTAGAATGTGTCACATAGAATGTGACTGCAAAAAAAAAAAAGCCTCCACATGTGGACAAGCATTCTAGACACTTGGTCTCATTTCTCGTTCATTGCCAGGGTGTTTGATGAGCTCATGGTGGTGTGGCAGCAAGAAGCTTTGCTGTCTGGACTGACTGGAGCTCCTTCTCCTATTCAGAACTCAGTTAGCAGTGAAAGGTTCTCGGGTCAAGGGTAAAGTGCTCTATTTTGCCTCCATATAACATACACTGCACCCCACAGGCAAAGAAGCTCATCTTTTCTCATAGCAGAAGGCCCAGTGAAAACAGTTACATTCTCAAGGATACAGCAGACCCACTTGGACTAAGATTTACTCAGCTAAGCTTCCAATTTGCCATTAAGTAGCTACTTCACCAAACTAAGTGGCTGACTGTTTTTGATGGATAAAATTGCAGATTGAGGGGCTGGGGAGATAGCATTGTCAGAAAGGTACCTGCTGCTCAAGCAATAGGACTGAACTTTGATCTTTAACACCTACATAAAAATCCACGCATGGTGATACACTCTTGTAATTCTAGTGCAGAGGAGGAAGAAATAGGCTGGTCTTTTGCAGTTTACTGACTAGCCAGTCTGGCCTATTCCATAAGCCCCAGGCCCCAGTGACGGTCCCTGTCTCAGATATAACAAAACCATAAATAACAACAACAACAACAACAAACAAGATTAAGTGCTTCTTAGAAACACTATTCCAGTCTCCACATGCACATTCATACATGTGCACACATACATGCACACAAACACACAAGTAACTGTATATAATTACTAGTAGGCTGCTGTTCTATAGGAGTTTTCTCTAAGACTGAAACCTTTAGTCCTGAAGCCAAGATGGTTAGGACACAGGGTGTTAGGAATGAGATGAAACAGTACGAGAGGAAACAGTCCACCCTGCAGGAAAAGTTCTTTAAGCTCTGGAAGTCAACAACTCAAAGACTTCAGGAAGTCCCTGAATCTGATCAGATTCACTAGGTCTCTCCTTCCCCAACATATGAAAGCAGTCAGGACTTATGAGAGACCCTCTCAGACAAGCTGAGCTACCTGGAAGAGGCTTAGACCAGCTGAGCAGTCTAAAAGAAGCAAGGCCTAGAGCAGTGGTTCTCAACCTTCCTAACACTGCAACCCTTTAATACAGTTCCCCATGTTATGGTGATCTCATGCCATAAAATTATGCCATTGCTACTTTATAACTGTGATTTTAACACTGTTATGAATTGCAATGTAAATATCTGATATGTAACACTACCCCAAAAGGGTCACAACCTACAGGTTAAGAACCTTTGGCCCAGACGAAGCCGAGGTGCCTAGAAGAGGCTCAGAAACACTAGAATACCTAGAAGGAGCAGCCTTGATCTCCCTGTGGGCTGTGCAGTATGCTCTAGGTTTTGGGCTTTCATGAGCTGTTACCCATGAGGAGGTAGGGTTTGGTAATGACTGGTCTCTTTGAGTTGTAACTTTGCATAAGTAACTTCTACCCCCATTATTCTGTAAGTAACCCCAATAAAACTCATTGGTTCACTCAGCTGGACTTTTGGTGGTACGTATACTCGAGTCTGTCATTGGATCCATACCTGGTGTGAATCTATGTTCCCTCACATCCTTTCAGGAATATTGTTGAAAGGCAGCTGCATGTATAAACTGTATAATAAAACATAAGTGAATTTTCTGTTTACACTTGCTTTTCATCTTCAAACTGTTTCCTTGTTTATATGGAAATTGCCCTTAAAGAAAAAGGAAAAAAAAAGGAGACTCAAAACACTCTGGTCTTGCACCATTTGGGAGAAGGGCTATTTAACCTGCACCTGTTAGAAGATGCTTAGTCTAAGTATAACCTTGACTTTCCTGCCAAAGCACTATCAGTGGATTCAGGGATGCGTTTTGTGTCATTATCTTATCTTAGAACACATCTCAGTTACAAAGATACACGCTCCAGAGGCGATGCTCATAAATTTGCCGTCCTTCTGAAGCAACCATTTCCCACCAGCAGCTGGCCTTACAGAATGGTTGAGTACTCTGAAAGAGATTCATTTATCGCACCATCTGGGAACAGCGTCTTGGAAAGTTAGTGTTCTGTCCTTTAGGAAATGGTAAATGTTCTGAACCGTGGCTGGCATGGTGCTCTTTCTTCTGTAGATGGACAATGGGAGTCAGAGTCAAAGCTACGCATGGCGGATTCCTCACTAGTGTACTCAACAACCCATTATAATGTTTGGTTTTATGTTTCTGAGATTTCTGTTTTAATACTTCACCAAGACAAAATAACAATCCCATGCAATTATAAGAGGGAGTTCCCATTCATCATTTGGAGGTTTTCATCCCAAGGGATGAATATGCAAAAACTTTATGTTGATTCTTATCACCAATAACTTGGGGTCGCTGCTCTACAGTGAGTTAGGTGGAGTGTAGACATGGCATGACTACTTTCTATGGGTATCCCATTTTCTGTACCATGTTTTCTACCAAAGCTGAGGAATTCTCAGTGTCAAACCAAGTGTCCAGAGAAAGTTCACTTGTGTTTTATTATATACTTTACACATGCAGCTGTCTAAGAGTGACCTTGCCTTCCTTGACTCCTGCACTTCTTGCCAAAGCATCCTCAGTGGGCTCACTGATGGTCTGTTCCTGAAGAGATGTGAATGAACATCTTCTCAGTGTTAGAGTACCCAATCAATGGGAATTCATGTCAAGTTTAAGGTCTGTGTGAAGTAGAAAAAAATCAGACGGGTAAGATCTGTGACTAACCACGGGAATGGTGCATATGTGTGTGTACATATGTGTGTATAAGTGCAAACATATACCTATAAGTTCATGTGCATTACATAAGTTTATATATAGCATATATGTGTGTGCATAGCATCTATACAGTTGTCTTCAAAGTTGTTTGTTTCCTTGAATATTGTATGTAGTTATGTCTTTGTTAGGGTTTTATTCTGTGAAGAGATACCATGACCAAGGCAACTTTTATAAGGGAAAACATTTAGTTGGGGCAGGCTGAGAGGTTCAGAGTCGATTATCATCATGGTGGGAAGCATGGCAGCATGCAGGCAGATATGGTGCTGGAGAAGGAGCTAAGACTTGATCAGCAGGCAGGAAGAACAGACTGTGTTAGTAGATGAGCTTGAGCATCGGAGATCTAAAAGCCCTCCCCCACAGTGAAACACTTCCTCCAACAAGGCCACGCCTAATAGTGCCACTCAATATGAGCCTAGCATTCAAATACAGGAATCTAGGGGTCTGTTCCTATTCAAACCACCACACAGTGTGCATTTGAATGGCCATTTACATTATAATTTGGTTAATAGTAAGTTCATATTGGCTCTCATGACTGAAATAAAAGATGGCTAGACATCATTCTCAAATTCTCAACATGGAATTAAGCCCATTAATAGAAAGTTAATGTTTGTTGGAAGGGGAGAATGTTTGGTTGATAAATGGATATGTTTTATTGTGGAGTTATGTTTGAAATCTGAACCTCAAGGGCAAGAGTGATCTTACTATTGTACAAGGATGGGCAGAGATGAACACCGGTTAGCTTCAGATGGTGAGGGGGATGGTCATCCTAGTCTCTGTGTATTCCAAGAGTTAGTCCATTCTTCTTGGGTTTCCTCTGCAGAGGTGATAGAATCCTTTCACAGCAAGGATGGTGAAAGCAGAATTTGTTTTCTAGAGATGCCATGATAGGACTGTCTAAGGTGACATCCAAGAATCTCCTCAACTGCGCCTTGTGATGCAAGCCAGGCACCCAGCATTCAGGGGCCATGCCTTTTGTTTCCTGTCCAGCCCTGTGGTGTGCTGCGGCTCCACCTCCAGCTCTAACAATCCAGGTTCCCTCGGACTTTACAGCATAATTCTGAATGAATCGAGATGTCACTCAGAATCTCGGCTTATCTTCTGCTTTAAAAATATCAGAATCAACATCTGATGGTGGACCTCAGACTTTGTTGACCATAATAATTCATTGTTTGAAAGTTTTTTTCTAAACATTGAAGAGTAAAATTATATATACAAAATTAAAATGAATGAAGGTATGTCACTTGCACAAAACAAAACAAAACAATCTACAAATAAACAAAAAAATGGGAGGGGATGGAGAGATGGCTCAAAAAGTGGTAAGAACACTGAGTGCTTTTCTAGAGGTTCAAGTCCTAGTACCTTCATGTTCCAGGGGATCACGTGCCCTTTTCTGGTCTCCAAGGCTACCAGGCATAGAAGTGGAACACAGTTATACATTCAGGCAAAACACCCACACACCTAAAATAATACAGATAATTTAAGGATATAACTGCAGGTAATCGTATTAGCCAAATTAGACCAGTTTCCAGAAGAAAATATCATATGTTTTTATCTTATATCTCTCTCCTAGATTTTGTGTAGTTGCATACTATTCTGTAGGCACATCCTGCATGATTTGAAAGTAGATGTTTGTTCAACGATCTAGAGTAGTATGGAAGATTAACAGTAGAGGAGAGTTAAGAATGAGGGAGGGTGGATATTGGAGAAATGTGGTAATGTACAATGCATGCTTGTGTAGGAATATTATTCACTGCAGCACCATGTACAACAGTTTTGCCCAGTTTTAAAAATAATTTTTAGGGCGGGAGAGATGACTCAGAAGTTAAGAGCACTTCCAGAGGTCCTGAGTTCAATTCCCAGCAACCACATGGTGGATCACAACCATCTGTAATAGGGTCTGATGCCCTCTTGTGGTGTGTCTGTCAACAGCTACAGTGTACTCATATAAATAAAATAAATAAATCTAAAAAATTTTTTTTAAAAGGATGTATTTGCATTGTTTTACTAATATATATTTTTATTTTCTCTTCCGTTATACAAGTATACTTGGTGTAATTTTTAAAAGTCAACTCCATTTAAATTGAAAATGAATTTTTCAAAGAAGATGGGGGGGGCATATGGACCACAGTAGCTTGCTTGTGTGACAAATGAAAAATGAAAATTTGAAGTCGATTGTGTATGGTAAAAACACACAAATCCACTTGAAAAGGCAGTAGTTATTACACGTGGAAGTATTTTATCTTTCATCAGTTTTTCTGGTTTCTAGAAGTCATAGATTCCTCATTAAAAACAAACACTGAAGACTATAAAATATTCTTTAATTTAGCAAATATAAAAAGTACATTGTTTTGGTAGGTGGTCTGGGAGACAGAAACAAGCCACTCCTTTCTTAAGGACTTCTCTCAGTGTTTCTTTAATTACTGTTTAAAAATAAGTGGTAGCTCTTTCTGACATCCGCTTCACAGTCCTTGTTTCCGGTCACTTTGCTCTTTTGAACCGAGGTTCTTACCCATTGGTTGTCATTGCCGGGAAGGAAGTCGTTGGCATAAACCTTGGCGCTAATGACTATCAAACTTGGGGGAAGATCTTTAGTCTGACTATCTCCAGGGTTGGGATCCAGACTCAACTGCAAGCTCTAACTCATTCTCCAGGCGGCACGTGAGGACTCCAGCCTTCGGGTTTTATGGGCTTATACCAATGACAGGAAAACACATCAAGCTTGTTTTCCACTGGAGGGTAAAATGCCCACGAAACTATCACGTGAATGCCCACGAGACTATCACATGCACACCTGCTTCCCATCCATCAGACAGCCAGCACTCTTTTACAGGCTCCATGGACATTCAAGGCGGAGTCCCAAAGTCAAAGTTAGGGATGAAGAGATTATTGTCTCCCCCACGCTGAATGGCAGAAAGATGAGACCAACGCCTGCACACGTACACGCTCCTCTTACAACCACTCAACAGTCAATGGAGGCTCCCTCAGTATGAAGGAGTTTTCGTTTTACTCCCAACAAAAACAAGGCCCTGAGTTCTGTTGGTCCCCTGAGCACGTGACTCCAAGGGAGCTGATGAGATCCATATGTGCCATGGCTATAAAGTTTTTGCTTCATTTTAACGAGAATAAAAATTTTATATATCACCTTGCATTTGGGGAATTTTTATCTTCCTTTCTCATGTATTTAATGAGTTTATCAGTTTTCTTGGCTTCTTGTTGTGATGTAGGAAGGTATTACATGGTTTTCTAACTAATAGGTTAGGAACAGAACCTCCTAATATGGTTACCTCTACTTAGATGGTCATTCATTAGCTCGCCTAGATTTAATCATTTTTTAAAACTAAATGGAGGAATCACAGCATTAAAAATGAGAGGATAATTTTGATATGTAAGGATAGGTACAAACACTTGACAGATTGTTGCCTGATTTAGTTGTCAAAAAGTATTGTACAGCTGGTGAGCATCCTGCCTAGAT
This sequence comes from Mus caroli, assembly GCF_978045245.1. Classification (NCBI taxonomy): domain Eukaryota; kingdom Metazoa; phylum Chordata; class Mammalia; order Rodentia; family Muridae; genus Mus; species Mus caroli. The sequence goes on from NW_028227271.1 coordinate 10,014,459, forward strand.
TTATGCGCCAGTGCAATAAGGGCAGAAAGCTTGTAGAAGTAACCTAGCACTAGCTCATTGGATTTAAGGCCCATTCTTTGAGACAGAACCCATCTCCAAGGCTGCTTGGGGGAACAAGAAACTGAGACAAGGTGGGTCAGAGATCTAGGGTAAAACTAGATACTACTGTTTCACAAAAAAATAACCTAGCAATAAAATGATTCCTAACGACATGCTGCTATTCTCATAGATCAGAATCTTGCCAGCCAGCATCAGAGAAACTTCCTCTGTCGTAGATGGGAAAAAGACGAGACCCACACCTCAACAATATGCAGAGTCAGAGAGACCTCTGAACACCCAGCCCTTAACCTGATGTCTCTATCAAATCCCTCCCCTCAAGACACAGAGAATCCTATTGAAGAAAAGGCAGGAAGACTGTAAGAGCCAGACAGGAGAGAAGACACCCAAGGAAACAAGGCCTTCTAAACAAGGCAGAGAAGACACACACAGATGAACTTAAAGAGACTGTGGCAGCACGCACAGGGCCTTGGTCCTCAGGCTGAAAGAAGAAGTGGACATGTGACACCATCTCTAACCCAGAAACTATCTCCAGTTGATAACCACTTGCATATCCAAGTTTTCTCCAAGGGAGTCTCACTGGGGAAACAAATTACTCTTTAGTGTAAACTGCATGCCTGGCAGTGGAGAGAAAATTAAATCAATGCATTTTTGGAGGTTCCTTGTCTCGCTGTTGTACCAGGGCTTTTTTTTTTTAATCCCTTTGCTTTATTTATTTGTTTATTTATTTATTGTCTTACCTTGTAGTTTTTACATATATATCATGTCTTCCAATTTCATGTTTTTATGAGATTCCTAAATGTACAAACACGTGGGGGTCTCCATGTCCATATCTGCTTCTTGTGCCTTTTCTTGGGAACTTTTCCTTTTGTTTTGTTTTGTTCTATTGAGATTTATTTGGATTTGTTTGATCTTATTATACTTGATTTTATTATTATTCCTTAGGTGTCTGTTTATTTTCTAAGAAGAGACAGAAAGTGGCTCAGGGTGGGAAGGGAGGCGGGGAAACGGAGGGAGGAGTAGAGGGAGGGAAACAATAACCAGAATATTCTATTCAGGAAAATACTCATTTTCAAGGAAATATGTATAAAAGAAAGAGCCACTTATGAGACACTCCAGAGCAGCATTGGATAAAGACAGAGCACAGAGACTCTTGGGAAGCCCTGAGAGAGCTTGGACCTACATTTAGGAAGTGACCAGTGAGGCCTTAGCAACCGTGAGCATGTAACACTTGGCCCTGTTACGATGAATTCACAATCAGATTGTCAAACTTTATTGCCTTACGCAAATGTCTTTTTGTGTAGGTGACTTTGGAGAAGATTCAAGACACAAATATGTCTGTACTTAAGAACTCACATAACTCTCAAATTTCTATTTAGCTGGAGTTTTCAAAGTCATATATTATACCTATATTTAGGTACATCAGTATATAATATATAGCATATAACATAATGTATAATGTGTAATATAACATATGACACATGACATATGATATATAATATAATGTGTAGCACAATCAATATATAATAATTCATGTATATGTATTATATAATAATATATAATTCATATATGTATTATCAGTAATATACATAATATTATATATATATATATATATATATATATATATATATATATACATGTTGACATAGTTGAATAAAATCAAACCAAGTTAAAAATGATATCTGTTGTTAGATCTCAAGTAAAACTAATTCTATGAGCTCATCAGCATGTGAATATACGCACAAGCAGATGGTCAGGAAGTCGGGTGTATAATAACACATGCAATTCTAATATAGATCCATTGTTTCATTTTAAGATCTTGCAAAGTCCCCCTATTATAATGCTGATGTAATTTTTTTTTCTCAAAGGCAAAGGAAGTTTCGGGTTCACTCCTGTGGTCTGGTGAGGACTTGATTCAACAGCCATCAGGCCAGACAGAGTTCAGCATCTTTAGATGCTCCTGAGTGTGGTCAGGCCACAGCTCAGCATCTTTGAGGTGCTCCTGAGTGTGGTCTCCTTCTACCCTCTTCCCTAAGCTTCAGCCTTTATTTATGTAAAACCAAAGAAAGCAGTCACCATAACTATGATGTTCAGGTGTTTCTGAGGAAATCAACACCCAACAACTCCCCAAATTAACAATACAAATAAAATAAAAGTGATTTTATGCCTGGCTACGAAAACGTGGGCAGTTACTGAGATAAAGAAAATGTCGACTGATGATTTTGAAGTTCTCAATTCTTCTAAATACTCCCAATGTATTTATTCCCATTTGATCATATCCAGTGTTCCCAGTTATTTTTTTCTGTCCTGTTAAATCTTATAACATAAATATATTTGAAGGCAAGTTGCTATGCTCTTACGTCTTTGATATACTTAGTTACATTAAATATGTCTTTGATATACTTAGTTACATTAAATATGTCTTTTATATACTTAGTTACATTAAATATGGTTAACTCCCCTGCACTATATATACCATGTAACATTTATTGCCCCAATATCAATGAACAGTGGCTGTAGGGTTAGAGAGAAAAGGACTATAAAGATCTATTTGTGTGAATATTTTAGGAATTATTTGAAACAATGTATAAAATGATGTGCTTCCATATAACCCACAGAACCTGCAGCAGCACATACACAAGACTTGCAAAGATTCAAGGGAGATGTGGTCCCAACATTGACAGTAATAAGTGGACACTGAATCAAGAAGCTATCTACAGTTGACACTTGTTTGCAAAGGAGAGAAACCACATTTTTTTTTCCAGTGGAGTGTCAGTGGGTGTATTCGTCACACCCAACGGGGAGGTTCCATGCTCAGGGGTAGTTGCCAACGTGAAACAAACTCTGGAATTTTTGTGAGCTCTTTGTTTCATTTTGCTTTGTTTTGGCTCTTTTTTTTCCCCCTTATTAGTTTTTGTTTGTTCATTTTGATTTTCATTTTTGTGTTTTTGTAGGTTTTTTGTTTTTATTTTTGTTTCTTGCTTTCTTTGTTTTTATTTCTCGTGTGTTTTGGTTTGCTTGTTTTTGAAATAGAGAATCAGACAAAGTTTTGGTTGGGTAGCATCTGGGAGGAGTTGGGAGGAAAAACACGATCTAAATATATTATATGAAAAATAATTTAATAAAAATGACATGCTTCAACTTGGTAGGTACCTTTCAGCAGAGTTTAGGATTCTCAACTGAAAACAACAAATTTCTAAAACATTAGTTTTATAGCACAATTGATTCATTAACATTTTTTGGCCTAAAACATTTGAGTTCTTTATAATTTTAGATAGTTATAAATACTGTATTTTCTAATGATAGCAGCTAGTTATGTATGATTGTATGCACAATAAACACTAGATGCAATTTTAAGGTAATTTAGCTATCAACAAAGAAATAATATAAAATGTTAGATATTTGAAATTAGCAAAGCTTTTATTGATTCTTGTGGGTTTTTTTTCATACAAATTCGTATTTTCCCACACAATCTCATTGATTCTTGATAGTAAAATTGTTTAATTAGTGATTACTGCGTTGAATTGAGCTGTGATGGGAACTAGGCATTGATAATTAATGCCAGACGGAGTGGGAAGTACCAACACAGAAGGCCTGATGCATAGGTACGGCGGTTGTGGTGAGTAGCCACAAAATGGCTCTGCCATCCTCTTCAGCCTAGCTGGGCACCAGCTTCAGTCATTTATTAAGAAGTGATGCTAGCAAGGGTATCCATCCCAGTGACTGAGAATCCAGCCTAGCCACGACTTACTGACTTCAGTATTCAAACAGAACTCCTGCTTTGTCTGGATGTGAGAATCATGCTATGAAAGGCCACCCTTGGGTTCCCCTCTGGCTTGGATTTGGAGGCCTGTATAGTAGGATTCACCATCCTAACAAAGTTAAATATATGTATATGCATATATATTTATTTACATATATATGAACAAAGTTAAATGTATGTGTAGATGTATACATGTAGTTATATATATATAATGTATATGCATATTGTGTTAACATATGTATATACATATGCTTATATATATATTTATAGTGTGTGTGTGTGTGTGTGTGTGTGTGTATGTGTGTGTGTGAGTGTGTTTGTGCGTGTAGAAGGAAGAAAGAAGAAGAGAGAGGGGGAGGCCTCTTTCTGACTCTGTGCTTAAGATACATCTTAACCCTTGCACGATATCATCTCCGTTTATAGACGTGTTTAGGTTAACTAGTGACAGCTTTCTGGAGATGGACCTGAGCTGACGGCAGCCTGGCTTCTCTGCTCACGTCTGCTCACGTCTGCTCTATTCTGGCAGCTTGAGATATTGCAGTTGTGTTGACCACACAGTGATGGAGGCTGCAACCTGATATTTTCTACACACACTCTATATCAGCAGCATAAAATAGATTCCATAAACATGTAAATATACATTCTCCAACATGTAACGTTTAGAATACTTTTAAGAAGGGAACACTGAAAATGACATCATATGTACACTTTAAAAGAGGCCCTATAAAAAACGTTTTTAAGCCCCACTCCATCAAACTACCAAATTAAAAATAAATAAATAAATTAAGGCAGCAGATAAAAGATCAAAGTAGTATTTTTATTACCAATAAAATTTTCCATGATGAAACCTGATGTGAAGGTTGAATAGTCTAGCCAACTTTCCATCCCTCCTGAAGGTATGTTTGACTACACAGAATACTTGTGATCTGGGTCTCCAGCTTCCACTTCTTTGGGAGTCTGCCGGAAGAGACTTAGGCTCTGTTATCCTACCCAGTTAAGCAATGTTCATCCATGGTTATCATAAACCATCCAAGTCACAATTTTGAAGAATAAAGATAGGGTCAGAGGTCAAGACATCTTAGAAACCCCCTTTGTTGAGCAAGAATTTTGTTTTTTAATTGGGTATTTTTCTTTATTTACATTTCAAATGTTTCCCCCTTTCCAGGTCTCCCCTTTGGAAACCCCCATTCCATATCCCCCTCTATGAAGGTGTTCCCCACCTACCCACCTACTCCTGTCTTCCTGCCTTGGTATACCCCTACACTGGGGCACCAAACACCCTCAGGCTCTAGGGCCTCTTCTCCCACTGATGTCCAACAAGGCCATCCTCTGCCACATATGCAGCCAGCACCATGGGTCCCTCCATGTGTATTCCCTGGGAGCTCTGGGGGGTCTGGACTGTTGATACTGTTGTTCCCTCCACGGGATGCAAACCCCCTCAGTTTCTTCTCAGTTCAAGTATCCGCTGGGGACCCCCCCCCCCCAGTCCAATGGTTGGCTGCGAGTATCCGCCTCTGTATTTGTCAGGCTCTGGCAGAGCCTCTCAGGAGACAGCCATATCAGGCTTCCATCAGCAAGCACTTCCCAGTATCCACAATAGCATCTAGGGGTTTGGTGTCTGTATATGGGATGGATACCCTGGTGGGGCAGTCTCTGGATGGCCTTTCCTTCAGTCTCTGCTCCACACTTTGTCTCCATATTTCCTCCTGTGAGTATTTTGTTTCCCCTTCTAAGAAGCACTGGAGCATCCACATCTTGGTCTTCCTTCTTCCTAGGTTTCATATGGTCTGTGAATTGAATCTTGGGTATTCTGACTTTAAGGACTTTTTAATTTAGGTTAAATCAAACTTTTATTTATAGTTTCGCAGGGTTTTTCATACATCTTAAGACATAGCGGTGCTCAACCTTCCTAATGCTGAGACCCTTTAATACAGTTCCTTGAGCTGCTATTCTCAACGATAAAATTATTTTTTTTTGCTACTTCTACTTTGTATTTGCCACTGTTATGAATTGTAACGTAATTACCTGTGTTTTCCAATGGTCTTAAGCGATTTCTGTGAAAGGGCTGTTCAACAGCCCCCACCGGCAAAATGAATGGCCACCATGGGTTGAGAACCACTGTCCTAAGGTATCCTTAATACTTCATGAATACCTCAGAAAGAAGAAATTGGAAATGTGTCTTCAGCTTTTAGCTAAGGCAAAAATAAGGCCGAGTCTGTTTCTCAGTGGTACAGTGTGCTGGATACAGCAACATCTTCAAAATGTTTTATATTCTGTGCATTATTGGCTGGGATCATCTGTTGTGCTATAGAGCATCAGAAATTGATCCTCTCCAGCTGTGCCTTGCCTTCCATGATTTGTCTTCTTAGCATCGTCTATATCTTGGAGACTTTTTGCCCTTATAGTGGCTTTGGTCCCACTCTCTGCTTTTGTGGTCAACTATGGTAGCTTCCACAGATGAATGAGAAGAAATGACTGTCGTCATCTATGAGTGAATAATTTCACATACATAAAGAGAGCTCAGGGTTCCCGGTAAATTAAAGTGGTGACATGTAAGGGGAAGAATACTAGTTAAACTTATTACTTAACATTATTTTCATTTAATGAATGCCAGATCCAAAAAGCCAGTACAAGTATTATACTTCTAAGACTCAAGCACGAAAAGACCCCACCAGTTGAATTAGAAGCTGTAGAACTCCCAGAAGTAAATAAGAAGTCAAAGTAGATATTGTAGGAGGTAGTTCAACACCAAAGATTGCTCTTGCTGCCCCCAAGGATCTCAGCAGAGCTGAGAAGAACTGGACTTCTACATTGGTGGCTGGAGGGCAAAGAGGACTCATAAGAAGGTCTTTGGCCTTCAATGATCAGGATTCTAGCTGGAGACCTCCATAGAGCCAGGCCCCAAGGTGCAAGGCAGCTCACCTCAGAAATAAACCAACTGTCCAGAAGACAGAGTGAGGAAAATCGCACTCTTAGATGTAAAAGCTGCCAAGAGAATAATAAAAGCTCTCTTAGAATTCACAGCCAGAAGGCAGCCTTCAAATGGGTTTATGACCTGCATTAATTAATACCACCTGTGTGGTCTGTGCTCTCCAGTTTGAACTTCACTTCAGAGTCATTTTGGTTTGGGCAAGAGCCAATTTCCAGAAGCCAAAGTAACTGCCGTATGGAGGAATAGGCAGGCTCTGTAAGGTTTAAGCAGCTCTAAGGAGTGACTCGTTTCCACCCTCCAAATCACAAAACACACAAGGAAATGTCCATGCGAACGGAGCAACAGGAGCAGGAAAAGAAGAGCGAGGAGATGGGCCAATGGGTAAAGCAGTGACCCCCAGCACCTACATAATAAGCTGGTCGTATGGGGCTGGCATCTGTAACCCTAGCACTGGGCTAGTAGGTGGCAGGTAGACTCAGGAAGATCCCAGGGGCTCCCTGACTGGCTAGGCAGTCTAGTGTAAAAGATAATCCTCAGGCTCAGGGAGAGATCATGAGTCAGAAAACTAGAGGGAGAACCATCAAGGAAGACATTCCAAACCAGCCTCCGGCCTCCACATGCACGCGTGTGGGGTCATTGCACCCCAACCCATGCATGCATCTGTGCATACACCACCCTCACAAAAAGAAAGAAAAAATGAAAGTGTGTCTGGCAAAGTGCTCAGATAACAAATATTGAAGAATTGGGACAAATTTACTTAATGGGATGAAAGGAATGGTGGTGGTTTGAAGGAGGTGCCCCGCCCCCTTAAGTCTTAGGCATTCGAATACTTGGTCCTCAGTTGGTGTCTGCTTGGAGAGGACTAGGAAGTGTGGGCTTGCTGGAGGAGGCATGCCACTGGGGCATGCTTTGTGGTTTCAAAAGACTACCGCCATTTTGAGTGAGTTCTTCCTTGGCTTGCTGTTTATTGTTTGAGATATGAGCTCTCAGCAGATGTAGCCACTGCCTGCAACCTACTATCTCCTCTCAGCCATCATGAACTCTGGAACCATTGTGGTGCTTTATAAAAAAAAAAAAAAGAAGAAGAAGAAAACAGGGGTATGTTTGGTGGATGTGCGGTATGGTGGGGGGGGGGTAAGGGGGTTCCTCTGAAGGCCCATACTCAGGCATCTCTTCCCCCTGAGGTACCAGCCACACAATGGGTATAGTATAGAATAGAGTTTGTTTATGGCATGGGGAAGGGAGTTAAGGGAGTAGAGAAAGAGACAGGCAGAGAGAGAGAGAGAGAGAGAGAGAGAGAGAGAGAGAGAGAGAGAGAGAGAGAGAGAGAGAGAGAGAGGCAGACAGAGGGAGGCCATGAGCATGTGTGTGTGGGGGGGAGGGGACAAGAGATAGAGAGGGAAGAGGGTAAAAGGAGAGCAAGAGACTGAAGGGGCCAGCAGCCCCTTTTATAGTGAGTCAGGCACATCTGTGGGGCAGAGCCTAGACTAAATGCCAACAACCATAGCCCCAAATAAACTCTTCCTTCTCTAAGTTTCCTTGGTCATGGTATCTTTCCACAACAATAGAAAAGTAATTTGTACAGAGTCTAAACGGAACTTTGCAGAGGTGAGCAAAATAAAGACAGAAATAAAGCCAAGAAATTTTGGGGGGAAAAGGGCAAAAACATTTAAGAATATATACTGGTAAAATAATTTCATTGACAAAGAGATAGGATGTTTGTTAAATCCAGAAATGGAGATAGAAGGTAATGTCTGAAGAAATTGTTCATAAAGCAAAGTCTAAATAAAGGAAAAGCTATAGGAGGCTAAGATATGAAGATAACGAGCGACCCAGCCCTAGCATATGTTAAAATGGGAGCCGGAAGCAATTACTTACCTATCCCTTTTCTGTGTTCTTTCTATTGTTTGTTTTATTTCTGTGTCATCCATTTTGGTTTTCTGTTTGTTTGTTTGTTTGTTTGTTTGTTTGTTTTTGAACAGGGTTTCTCTGTATAGCCCTGGCTGTCCTGAACTAACTTTGTAGACCAGGCTGGCCTTGAACTCAGAAATCCCCCTGCCTCTGCCGGGTGCTGGGATTAAAGGCATGCGCCACCACGCCCGGCTGTCATCCACTTTGTAACGGTTAAAAGACTTTCCAGACTTGTTGAAAGTCATCAACCGCCAAGACACGGGAAGTTCAACGAAAACTCAAAATAATGTGTATCTAGAAAAAAGTTGTGGCCAAACTAAGACAAAGGAAAGAGGAAAGTTTTGGAAGCGTGGTGGTTTTACTGCTGCCTTCTTCACAGCAGAAGCCAAAACACCTCCTTAGAGAGACACTGCAAATGTGAGCAGATTCCACATAGGATATTGGAATTCAAGGAGGAAGGAGGTTGGAGCCTGAACACCACAGTATAGTGCTGTAAGGTATGTTAGTCAGGGTTCTCCAGAGGAACAGAACTGGTTATCTGTCTGACTGTCTGTCTGTCTGTCTGTCTGTCTATGATAGAGATTTATTAGAGAGGCTTACAGGCTGTAGTCCAGCTAGTTCAACAATGGCTGTCTATCAACAAAGTCCAGGAACCCAGTAGCTGTTCAGTCCAAGAGGCTAGATGTCTCAGCCGGTCTTTACTATATGCCTGAATCCTGATGAAGTAGGCTCTCATGCCAGTGAAGGAATGAACTTGCCAGCAAGAACAAGCAGGCAAAGACCAAAGCTTCCTTCTTCCATGTGCTTAATACAGGATCCCAAAAGAAGGTTTAGCCCAGAATACAGGTGTATCTTCCCACCTCAAAAGATTTGGATGTAGAGTGTGTCTTCCCCCTTCCGGTGGTTTAATTAAGAAAATCCCTCATAGGTTTAACTGTGCATGGGTTTTAGTTCATTCTAGATGGAGCCAAGTTGACAGTCAAGAATAGGCACCACAGTCCTAACGTTTCTGTGAAGGGTAGCAAACAGGAGAAAAAGAGATACATTATGGGGTGGGAAGCAAACAGTTGCAGATCTCACAGCATGCCAGGGCAGATGGAACTCTGTGAAATGTTACTTAAATGTTAAACCATTGAGCTACCTCAGCACATTACAATGAATTCTTTGTAACTCTTCATTCTCTGTAGAAACAGGTCTGATAAAGGCATCTTCACTCTGGAGTATCTATACTTGGACTGATTCTTTCTCTGGATCTTCATTGTTCTCCCTCCTCCTTCCTCTAACTCCTGATCCATGATCCTAGTTTCATGTAATATATATGTATATACATATGATATATGTGTTCATGATGTATTCATAGTTATATAATTATATATTACATACATGTATGAATGCATACATGTTAGACTCCGCAAATAGAAGCAAATATTTGGTTTTTTCTTTTGTTTTTGTGCCTGAGTTATTTAATTGATTTTGATAATCTCCAGTTCGTCTGCACTCTTGCAAAAGATGCAAACTCATTCTTCTTTATGGCTGTATAAAACCCCATTGTGTATATAGCTTACTTTCTTTATCAGTTAACACGATGACTGGAGTGTAGATAAAGATCCCCATTTCCCAGTGTTGTCCCATTTCTCATGGCTGGGTTTTATTTTCTTATAAAAGAATACTGACTGGGTGAGAGGAAATCTCCTTGTAGTTTGAATTGGCATTTCTCTGTTGCCTAAGATATCAAACTTTTTCCATATATATATATTTTGGCAAGGTATATTTCATATTTCTAGTGTCTTCAGTTTCTTTTTTTTCCTCCCTGAATTTTAAGGTTTTGGTTGCAGGAGTCTTTCATTTCCTAATTAGGTTTAACCTAAGATTTCCCTCCCTCCCTCCCTCCCTCCCTCCCTCCCTCCCTCCCTCCCTCCCTCCCTCCCTCCCTCCCTCCCTTCTCCTCTTTTTTCCCTTTCTCTCTGTTCTTTCTCTCCTTTTCTTTCTTTCTCTCTGTTCTTTCTCTCCTTTTCTTTCTTTCTTTCTTTCTTTCTTTCTTTCTTTCTCTCTCTCTCTCTTTCTTTCTTTCTTTCCTTTTGTCTTCCTTCCTTCCTTCCTTCCTTCCTTCCTTCCTTCCTTCCTTCCTTCCTTCCTTCCAGCAACTGTGATGTGTTTTCTGCACATTCTTTACCAGCATAGAAGGAAGCTACTGGTTTTGTGTGTTAGTTTTGTACCTTACCACTTTGCTGAAAATGTTTGTCAGCTCTAAGGCTTTTGTGTGAGTCATTAGTGTTTCTTCCACACGGCATCACAGCACCTGAGAACAGGGTATTCTGGTTTCTTCATTTCCTATTTTTAACTCTTTTATTTCCTGCTCTTGTATTTTGCTCAATCTAAGACTTCAAGTGCTACATTAATTAGGGGTACAGAAAGGAGACATACTTGTCTTGAGCCCGAACTAAGTGCAATGCTTAAGAGTTTTTTTTTTTTTTCATTTGTTATAACATTGTATCTACATCTGCCATGTATAACCTTTATTATGGCAAGATGTGGTCCCTTTGCTACTAGTTTCTTCAGGGGCTTTATCATAAAGGGACATTGGATTTTGTTGAGAAAGCCTTATGGCATCCATTGAGATAATCATGTGATTTCCATCCTTGTGTCCAATATATGTGTATATATGTGTGTGTGTGTGTGTGTATAAATATGTGTGTATATATATATGTGTGTGTGTGTATATATATGTATGTATGTATATATATGTATATATATATATATATATATATGTGTGTGTGTGTGTGTGTGTGTGTGTGTGTGTAATTTATTTACATATGTTGATCCATCCCAGAATCTCTAGAATGAAGTCAACTTGGTCATGGTAGATGATATATTTTTTTATGTGTTTGCAGGTATTTTTTATTGAGTATTTTTGCATTTATACCCATCAAGGAGATTGATACATTATTTTCTCTTTCTCTCTCCTGGTCCTGTATTCTGTTCCCTCTCTACCTCCCTCCCTTCTCCTCTCCTGTATCTGTTTTTATAGCTGGTTAATACTGATTTCATTAGGAGAGTGTGGAATTTTCCTTTTTTATTGCAAAGGAAGCATTTAAAGAGAAAAAGTTGTTATTTTGTTCTTGTTATTCCAGTGAGACCTGGACTATTTTATGCAGATGGTTTTTTTTTTAAACACTGCTTCAGTCTTGTTGCTTGTTGTTCATGTTTAAATTGTTTTCCTCATCTTGCTCGCCTTTCAATAGGTCATTTATATCTAGAAATCCACTCATTTTTGAAAAATATTTCAAGTTGGTGGAATATAATTTTAAGATACATCCTTGTAGGCATAAATATTTTACAGCCTATTTTAATAAGTGTTCAAACTCTCTTCTTGCCCACCTCCCAGCAGAGGTGGTGGAAGAAAACAGTTATTAGGATATAGGGGAAGTGGACTTGTTTAGCAGTAGTTCTTTCGGGGTGAGCTTGATCTTTGTCAGCAGTTCAGTCCCGTAGCAAACTCCAAATATGACTCAGCAGCTGCAGACCAGTCTTCCCTGCAGGTGGACACCACGCACGAACCAGCAGCTGTAGTAATCCTGAAGAAACTGCAAAGCTTGCTGCAGGAACCTCATGAGCAGTTCTTGGGCAAGTTGCTCTCAGTGGAGGCTTTACCACAAGTTGGGTTCAACAGTGCTACATAAGGCAGATCAATACATGTGTGTTGTTATTGAAGGATATTGAGGTGGAACAAACCAAACCAAAGCTCAGTGCTCATCTCTCACTGTCTGTGGGGTGAGATTTATACTCCATCATCACAGGTCCTTTCATGTGTCTGCTCCAGCAAAACATCCTTTCACCTGTGTACCCCAGCAAAACGTCCTTTCACCTGTGTACCCCAGCAAAACATCATTTGACAGAACTGACTTTTCAAACAAACCAGCAAAATTTGCACTTCATATCCTAATGGTTTTCTAAATCACATTTGTATCTGTCGTAGAGACTCCCATTTTATCTCTGATTTTATTAATTTGGGTCTCTCTCTCTCTCTCTCTCTCTTTCTTTCTCTCTATCTCTGTCTCTCAATTAGTTTTGGTATGAGTTTGCCTGCTTATCTTTTCAAAGATCGTTCCTGTTCTATTGATTCATTTTGGTCTTTTTGTTTGTTTCTGGTTCACTGATTCTTGTCCTGAATTTTAATTATATCTTTTAGTCTACAGATTTGGGGTTTGGCTTGTTCTTATTTTTTCCAAGACCTTAAGATGTGCCATTAAGTCATTTATTGATGATATTGCTGACTTTTTAAGTATATGCACATACAACATAACCTGTTTTCTCACAATTGCTTTCTCCAAATCCTATAGGTCATGCTTTTACTTTTATTCTATTCCACTAATTTTTTTTCTTTTTTTAAAAATTTATTATCTTTAATTTTTTTTACAGTCCAGTCGTTACTCCCCTCCTGTTCTGCCCTCTGACAGTTCCTCATTCCATTCCTCCTCCCCTGTCTCTAAGAGAATGCACTCACTCCTCACACCCCACCCCACCCCACCAAACCTCCCCACTCCCTGGGGCCTCAAGCCACTTGAGGATTAGGTGCAGCTTCTCTCATTGAGGCCAGACCAGTCAGTCCTCTGCTGTATATGAGTGGGGGGGGCATTCAGACCAGCTGGTATATGCTGCCTGGTTGGTGGCTCAGTGTTAGACATCTCAGCAGAGGTCCAGGTTAGTTGAGACTGCTGGTCTTCCTATAGGGTTACCCTCCTCCTTGCTTCTTCCAGGTTTTCCCTAATTTAACCACAGGAGTCCCTGACTTCAACCCATTGGTTGGGTATAAGTATCTGCATCTGCCTCAGTCAGTTGCTTGCTGGGCTTCTTGGAAGGCAGTCATGCTAGGTCCTGGTCTGTAAACACACCATAGCATCAGTAATAGTGTCAGGCCTTGGAGCCTCCCCTTGAGCTGGATCCCAATTTGGGCAGGTCACTAAACCTCCTTTCCCTCAGTCTCTTCTCCATTTTTGTCCCTGTAGTTCTTTTAAACGGGAACAATTCTGGGCCTTGATTCCTTTGGTGATTCATTCCTAACGCAATAGATGTTCAACCTCCATGAATTCATACATGTAATGCAGTTGTACTTGCTGTTTGATGTCTAGTTTTAATTGATAGTAGTCATATAGAGTACAAACTGTCATTATATTTTTCTATATTTCCTATAATTTGTTTTATGTTCTATCAGACACTATTTTAGAAGTATGCTGCTGTGAAGAACACGTACTCTGTAGTGTTTGGATGTAATATTCTATATATGTCTGTTAGGCCCACTTGATCTATGATATCATTTAATTCAGATGTCTCCCTGATTATTTATTTTTGTCTGTATGACATGTCTGATAGTGAGTGAGTATGGAGTGTTAAAAATCACCCACTATTGTTGCATTGGGATTAAACTTTATCTGTGTATATAGTAGTAATTATTTTTATAAAATTGGTTTCACCTGTGTTTGATCCAAATGTTCTCAAAATTATAGTAGCCTCTGTAGGGATGGTTCCTTAATCAGTATGAAGTGACTTTTTAAAAAGTTCTTCCAATATTGCTTTTGAATCAGTTTTGTTCATGCCTCCTGCTTGCCATCTAATGCAATTTGCTTGGAATGCATAAGCCATCCTTTCTCTCAAAGGCTCGCTTGTTTTTGTTTGTTTGTTTGGTTGGTTGGTTTTTTGTTTGTTTGTTTTTTATGGTGAAGAGTGTTTACTGGGCTCTTGTTTATAAATCCTATCTGCTGCTAAGGATCAGACCACCAATATCCAGAGGTGTCATTGAATACTGTGTGTTATCTCCTGTCAGGTTGCTGATTTTGTACTATTTATTGTTATTATTAGTCCTTATTTACCTGAGGTTCTAATGTTGTTTACTTTAGTCTGTGACCTCATGTAAATGTTTATTTTTCTTTTCAATATAAAGTAGTCTTCAAAAAACCTTCTGTAGGGCTGGTTTAGTAAAAAGGCCTTTCAGCCTTTTTAAATCATGGGAAACTTTTCTGTCTTCTTCAGTCATGACAGTTTTGCTGGGTATAGTAGACGACCTTTATGGTTGTCTTTCAGGTCTTAAAAGACACCATCCAAACCTTTAGAGTTTCCATTGAGAAGTCTGGTGTTGTTCTGCAGGGTCTACCTTTAAGTGTGACTACACGTTTCAATATCATTTATTTTCTCAAGTATACTTAAATTTAATGATTGGATGAAGAGAGTATCTTTTCTGTTCTTACCTAATGTTCTTCTATCAGTACTTGGATGAGTTTTTATTACTTTAAATTTGGAAAATTTTCAGCTATGATTTTGCATAAAATTTTTATGCCTTTCACATGAAATTATCCATATTCTCCATCATGCACAATCCATATATTTGGTCTTTTTACAGTGTCTTGTGGATCTTCACTGTGTTGTTCTTACTTCCTCATCATTATCTACATGTTTCAATTTTTCCTCTGCTTGATCTATTCCATTGAGTTAGTTTTCTCCCAGAACCTTTTATAAGAATTACTAAGTCATTTATTGACTACTGGAATCACTTTCATCTCTAGTATTTCAGGTTGGTTTTTAGTCTGCATTTCTATCTCTTTTTGAATTCCCCTTTATATCCTCTATCGACCCATTCTATTTCACCAGGAGTTTGTGTTCTCTTGGCATTCAGTCAAGGAGGTTATTCACATCTTCTTTGATTTCTTTGACTATACTTTTGGTTATTCTTTTGAATTCTTTTCTGGGATTCTGTGGAGAGCCAAGGAAGTCCTGAATGTATAGGCCTGAATGAATGTGTGTTGATGGCATGGCCAAGGTCATATCAAGGACTGGTTCAGCTCAAACTCATGTTAATGGCAAAGCCTTCCCCCTTGGGTGAGCCTTCAAGGGATGGCAAAGCCTTCCTTGGGGGTCTTGGGGTCAACATTCACAGCCTATGCAGAAAGTATCTACTATAGCTTTCTCATCCCTTATCTTCTGATATTTATGGCTTGACTACTCTCCTACTGAAATTGCTCTTATTAAGATTATCTAAGCCTGTCTCCTGTATCCAGCTGTATACCATAACTTTGCCTGCTTGTTTATCAGTCTGTAATGACCCCACCTCCTTGTTCAGCTGCTTGTAATAAACTCTCTTTTGTATTTAAGTATATATAATGAAGATGTTGAACTTTATGGGTGCTGTAGTTTCTCCATCAGAGAGCCTTGTCTGTCTAATACCAGTTTTCTGTCTCTTGTTTGTCTTTTTTTCAATTCCCTCGATGCTCCTACCCAGGTTCATCCCCAGAGACACATGTGGAGACCATTAATGTGGGAGAAGACATGTTTTCTTTAATTGGTTTTTTTTGTTGGTGGTGGTAGTAGAGGAGGCAGGAATAGTGGTGGGGTGTGTGTGTGAGAGAGAGATCGTGTGGTAGTGGTAGTAGAGGTGGTGTGTGTGGAGGTGTGTATGTGTGCATATGCATGCATGAACAGATTTTGGGACTTTTACCTCTGGAGTTAGATCTTTGCTTGAAATCACCCTTACTCTTTCATTGGAAGTGGCTTCATATCCTAAAGAAAGTAGGCTGTAGTAGGTTGAGTATTTTCTCAGCTAGAGAGCACCAGGCTCAGTCTCAAGCCCTCCTCTAAATGTTGTTTGCAGCTTTGCCTGTGGTCCCAGGTGTTAGTCACACCTGTGGGTGGCCCATCAGGGTCTGTGAATGTTGGTCCTGTTCCCCGTTGTTCCTCCCAGTGCTGAACGTGCTGCATGGAACCTGTGTCTATGTTGCCCTGAAGAGTCTGCTGGGGTCTCTGCCTCACTGAATACTGTGAGCTTTGATTCAAAGTTCCTTCCCCACAGTCTACATACAGCTGCTCTACTGTCCAGGCTTTAGCATACAGTGCTGTGATACCTCCTCTGAGTTCTTCAAGAGTTTGGTTCATAGAGTTTCAGGGGCCAGAAAGCTGCCAGCTTGGCACGGGAGTTTTTAACATGACATTTGCCATCACCCTGCTCAGGTCCCAAGAGCAGAGTTTTCCATAGCATCTCCCTCTGCTTTTCCTGCCATAAGTTACTTATCTCCCTATTTCTCTCTCTGTCTCTCTCCCTCTCTGTCTCTCTCTCTCTCTCTGTCTCTCTGTCTCTGTCTCTCTCTGTCTCTCTCTCTCTGTCTCTGTCTCTCTCTCTCTGTCTCTCTCTCTCTCTGTCTCTCTCTCTCTCTCTCAAATGTCTGTGCTACTGAGAGTATAGGAGCTAGTTTGTGGAGGCTATGTCAAGTCTAGCTCCAGCCACTCCCTCTTACTGGAAGTTGGGGCACCCTCTCCAACTCTGTGGGTATCTCCAGGACAGATTATCTTTTCTGTTGTGTTACAGTGTGTGTTTTCCTTTGATAGGGAATTCTGCCACCATCCACCTGCTCTGACAGCTTCTGCTTGCTCCAGTTTATTCCTTGGGTTTTCCAGTAGACACGGCATGTGTGCTGTCTGCCTTTTTGTCTCTACCTCCTGAAAATATTCTGCTGTAATTCACATGCACAGCTGATCCCTACCTGTGGGTCTTAAGCAAATATGTAAACTACTTCAAAACCAGAATTTTATTTCAAAACTCAGTCTCTGCAATGTGAAAAATAAAACCAGACTAGTTTTCTGAGGTCAAGGATAGAACAGTGCATACACTAATTCTTTTTGTTGGGACTGAGAATTTTGCTCTCAGGGACCTGAAACCTAAACATGTTCTTGTCAACCTAGACTTGGTCTGGAATTCAATCTCGGCTCTCATTTATTCCATTCTGTTTTATTCTCTTGGATACGATTTCCCCAATTACCACCCAACAAGACAGAACTCATAATAAATGTCCTTTTAAAAATCTGCTCTTATTTTTAATGATATGTTTGAATGAGCCTTTAAAAAAAAACCTAAAGCTGTTATCATCATAGTGATCTATCCATGTTAATCATTTAGATTTTTAGATGGAGTTTAGATTTCACCTGGCTGAAATCCAGTGAATGTTCTTGTTGGGAGCATAATCATTCTAACATAAATATCCACTTCTTTACACAGGTTCATAAAAGCTCTCCAGTTTCTCTAGGAAAGAATTTACTGAAAGAAGCCATGTATGGAACAAGTCACGCTTCAGATGGAACTCCACAGCTGTGAGGTCTCCAGGCCCAACTTGGAAAAACATATGGAAAAATCCTGAGGGAAAGAAAAGGGTAGGAGGAAGCCTAAGTAAAGGCATCTAAGGAGTCTAGCTCCAGGGGAGATACTTCAAAGGACTACTCTATCTGAGAGAAGTGTCTGAAATTACTCTCTATTGGATTTATGTTTTTGTATTCCAGAGGCGTTAAACCAGAGCTCAATAATACTCTGGTAGCTTTGGAGGGTGAGTATGTAAATTATTGTATGCTTTAAGAACGTCAGAAAAGAGCTGAGAATGTATTGCTTTGCAGCAATACAAAAATGCCTTCTAAAGAAAACAAAACAAAACAAAAAAATCAGATTAATCCTTGAGTTAAATTTGATGGCAAATGCAGCAGGCACAGGTTTGTCTGAGCTTCTTAATTAATTTACTGTTGAACTTAGTCTTGGAGATTGACCCCAGGGCTTCATACAAGTCAATCAAGTCCTCTCTCTGCTTTGCGCCCTCAACCGATTATCTTTGCATGTTCTTCATTGAGACAGTGTTTTCCTGAGCTCCCCGGGATGACCTTGAACTCATTCTGTGGACCAAGCAGGACCTACTGTCCCTTGCCTCAGCCTTCTGGGTATCTTGGATGAAAGGCTTCATTCTGCTGTTTTAAAAGAGTTCTTATACCCCTCAGCTTTTCCTTAATACATTATCTTATGTAAAACATTAGGAAGAAGAAAAGAAGAAAATATTTTACTCTTCCTACGCACAAACTCTCATGTGTTTCTCAGTGTTTGCTCCATGTTGGCCACCTGGAATTTACTGAACGTGTGCTCTCCTTACTACTTCACATTTTGAGTTTTGTATTTACTCAATATTAATAAAGTTACTGGTGATCATTATCTCACACTCATGGACCCTGCTCGTTCTTAAATCCCATTTAATATGTTAGTCAGTTTAAATTGTTTATAAATGGATGTGGAAGACAATACACAAACAGCATTTGAACCGTATATAAAAGTCTAACTCTAGGTCTAGAGAGGCAGCTCAGTGGATACAGTGCTCGATAACCAGGTGTAAAGACTCGAAGTAAGGTCCCTGGCACAACTATAAGAACCACAAGCTGCAGCACACACCTGTCATCTCAGTGCTGGGGGGGGGAGGGGTAAAAACACAGATCCTGGGGATTCATTGGCTACTCATTCCAGCCAGACCGAGTACCCCAATTTAATAAAAAATTCTATTTTAAAAATAAGTTCAAACATGATAGAAGATCCCTGACACACTTGCACACTTGTATCCACTAACATGTGAGTGGACATTCACATACACACACATTTACAAACCAAAAGTGCACTGCCTAGAATACCATTGCAGGATATTGATCATACTGTGAACTCTGATACTGTGTTAGTCACTTAAGAAATTTGTTTCTAGTTGTGGTGTGGCTCAGCCTTTAGCACACACCTTTAGTTCCTCTAGCTGGAATACAGAAATACCTTTAGCACTCACATTTAATCCTGAACAATGAAGGTAAAGTTAGTTTAGAAGGAAGAAGCCATGTTTGAAAGTGACTTCTAATTGAGTGGCAGAAAAAGTGATGAATCAGAGAAAGATTTGACAGAATAGGATGTGCCCAACTCTCATGAGGAGAGGAAAAGGAAGCTACTTAAGAGAGAGCATCAGAGAGAGAGAGAGACATAGACAGAGACAGAGACAGAAAAAGAGAGGAGAGGAAGGAAGAGGAGGAGGAGGAGGAGGAGGAGGAGGCGGCAATTTTACAGAGATAGTTGTATAAAGTTCCAGAGAGAAAACAAGCTAGATACAGGTGATGATGGAGTCAGGAAATGAGAAGGAGCCAGGATATTAGAACATATTGCCAAAGTTAGTAAGAAGCTAAGCAGAACAATTCAGAAGAAGCCAAAAGAAGCCAGACCGAACCAGCTAGTGGTAAGAGTAGTTTTGGGTTAGAATAGCTGAGTTGAACTAGCAAGCCAGAGATCAGAAAAACTAGGAATGGGTAAGCTTATTCAGCAGCAAGTCTCAGAGGCTGAAAATATTCAAGGTCTAGATAAGCTTATAAGGAGGCTAGAAACTTCCAGGTCTAGGCCTAGGCTAGCAGATGGAGACAGTAACCTCAGAAATGACAATTATTACAGGAGAATAAAAAATACATCTATGAAGTATGGACCACATTACCTATAGTTACCAATACAAACATAAGTCAGACATTGGAAAGCCAATTGCTATCTATATAGTAAACTTAACTATAGTAACCTAAGAAGCCAACTAACCCTTATAATCATGGGCAGAAACAGCCTGGCCGCAAATAATGGAAAGAATCTGTGCTTGTATCTAAAGATCCAACTTAGAACCAACTAGAGAAAGTTCCAGTCAATTGCTTAGAATGCCCAGCATCAAATGCATTCACTGTCAACCTCCTGGGGTCAACACTAGGTAGTCACAGTCGACCCAGGGCTCCCCCTTCCTTTAGTGATAAATATTTCTCCTGTCTCTTCTTGGAGTTTAGTTTGAGTCAAACAGAAAGTGATGGTGGTGGACTTCCTTGATATAGTGAGGTTTCAATAAATGGCCCTTGATTGTTCCAAATGCTTGATGCTTCCTTGGTGCAAGATGAAGAAAACACTTAAGTTTTTATCTTGAAAGGTTCAAAGAGAAGAAGATGTTGATAAATACTTGTAATAAAACATACAACTGAAAAAGCCACAAAAGCCACAGAGGATCTGCTCCCTGTCTTGAGACATTAAAGCTGCTCAAAGAGATGCTATTTATACTAACTTAAAGTTTACCCAGAGTTTGCCCATTCTAAGGCAAGACAAACTCACGGTAGGTAAGCAAAGGGAAGCAGGAAGGCCCAATGAAGCTGTCAGTGAGGGGCTGTAAGTGGATGGCTCTACATGGCCTGATCATTCCTGGATGCTCTTATTAAGTGACACCCCCTGCACAGTTGCCTAGAGAACCAGCTCCTTTGTCATGGCGACAGACAATCACTCATTGAGCACTTTTGTATCAGGCTAGGATCTTACCAATGAGAATGAAGATATGCACATGTCTGTCTGGGAACAAGCTCCAGTGAGAAAGAGAGATGATTAGTAATTAGATTCAAAACACTTTAATACCATCGAAGAAGAGCCTGGTGTTAGAAACATTTGAACTCATCAGCTCCATTTGACCTGCTGGGATCCCTGTGGTAGGGTCTAGGGAGCTGCAGTCCGAAGGGGAACAGGGGTAAGCAAGCATGGCAGGGAGCCTTTCTATGTGGAGTTTCTGAAAGCCATGTCGGTGAAAGAGCACTGGTCAGAAAGAAACCATGACATCGTGTTTTCAAATTAGCCTACAAAGTAGCGAATTTGCACAAGGCTTTCTTCTGTATCTTTAGTTTTGGTTACCCGGCCTTGTATCCCACCTCTCCATCATCTTGTTTCCACCTTACGTAAACCTTTTGCACTAACCCTGGTACTTTAGTGTCTCGTGTGATGTATGCGCCTCTGAATCCCTTTTTAAACGTAGAAGTTAATAGTCAACAAATCATCCTCAGCTTTATTTGCCCAGCTTCCACACATAAATGGGTTTCTAGATTGGTCCCTGATAAATTAAGGCCTAAAGGTAATTTAACGTCTTAGAACATCAAAGCTCATGAATTTGATGAAATAAAGCCACCAATGTTTGAACTGTTCTCTTCCTAGTATTTGGACATATTAAATACCTGTGAAATGTAACCTGGAGTTTGTAAACTGATTTATGTCAGTACATAACTAAATGCTATCATTGACTGCTAGGAGCTATTTATTAAACACACCATGGGATTAAATGGCAGGCAGAGAACTTTATTCTTTCACATGAGGTGAAATAGCAGGCTGTTTTCTGTATTTCAGAGGTAACAACAGGGACTTGGCAGGGTGTGCCAGCTAGCAGGCAACTAAGTATTCCTTCTGCAAACAGAGCCCAATATAAACATAAAAGAAGCAAGAGGAAAAAAACCCTCAGTTCTTTCTTCACCAAAAATATGTTATTTCTTTGGAGCAAAGGTAGACAAATCAAGTGTTCAAGACTGTGGTTAACATGCATGTATCTCTGATGTATACATACATGTTTAAGGCTCAGTACTCTTAGGTGGCAAGTTTAGAAGTAGCAGGCTTGAAGGTCATAGAGGGTAGATGGAGAATAGTTAGACTTCTTCTCCAATATTTGCTTCCAGGTTACTTCCTGTGTCCTTGGTAAGGCACTAGTTTTAAACAAGGGAAACCCAGCACAGCTGCCTCTCCTTGGACTTTCAATGCCACAGGAGGAGAGGGGGTTGAAGGAGTCAGGTCATTGTTGGAGCTCCTGATAACACATGGCTGTTGGGAAGTTTGAGTCTTCCTTCCTTCCTTCCTTCCTTCCTTCCTTCCTTCCTTCCTTCCTTCCTTCCTTCCTTCCTTCCTCCCTCCCTCCCTCCCTCCCTCCCTCTCTCTCTCTCTCTCTCTCTCTCTCTCTTTTTCTTTCGTTCTTGATATTTTTTTGTCAAAGCAATGCGATCTGAACGCCTATAGGTGAAGGCTTTGGCTGTCAAGTCTGGCAACACAAGGTAGATCCTGGAACTCACATGAGACAAAGAGAAAACCAACTCCGGCAAGGTGTCCTCTGATCTCCAGATACATTCTAAGATGAACACATGTACACACACACACACAAACACACATCATAAATATATAGATAGAAAAATAGACAGATAGATCTAGAAATACATGGCTACATAGATATAGATAGATACATAGATAGATAGATCCATCCATCCATATATACATACATACAATACACAGATAGGTAGCAAGAAAGAATAAATTCTGATCCGAATCTTTATCCCTGGGTGGAGACAATAGTTTCTCTCAGAGGACAAAGGCATTCTAGCATCTGGTCTCTTAGAAATCAATTTAAATAGGCCTATATATCACCTGAACAGAAAAACCTGTCCATCAGGAAAACTGTCTGTCCTAGAAAAGTAGAGAATACTATAAAATCTACTTTGGCATCTAGCTTGGCACTGTGGTCTCCTTGCTGTTGTCCTCCACTGTCATCTCTGTGTTCTTTTCAGTCGTGATCCCCATGGCCATTGTCCACTCGTCCCTTAGGGGGACCTTGGTTTATAATAAATTGTCTTATACAATCCACTCTGCATGTCTCCTCTGAATTGTTTGATGAAAAAAGAGATTCCAGTAACAGTGCTATGAAAAAGACCATTTTGTGGGCTTCTTTTGTGTTGAATGTAGGGTTTTCATTCTTCCCAGAAGAGCCTGGGATATTAAAATGCACTCCATCTCCGCCTCTTAGTTACTCACTTTCTTTGCATTAAGCAATGCTCTTATATCTAGCTTTCATTATGTAATTTCTTAACATCTGTTAGAGGCTATAAAGAGATAGTTTACATAAGCCTTAAAGGAACAAGAAAATACAGGGAATGCTCTAGAAGTGCGCTCGCCAGCCAATGTCAGACAAAGTCACGGTGGCCATAGCCATCCCTTTCTCTTGTTTTATTTTCTGTTTCCATCTGCTGTGAAGCGAACGTCAGAGACGGATCTTCTGTATATCTGTAATATATACTACTTGGTGCAGGCTCCATGTTATCCAGAAGTTAGGATCAATGACATCCTGTATGCCAGTGGCTCTTAACCTTCTTAGTGCTGCGACTGTTTAACAGAGTTCCTCATGTAGTGTCATCACTACTTCATAACTGTAATTTTGCAGGTTATGAACCATAATGTAATGGTCTTAGGGTACCCCTATAAAAGGGCCATTTAATCCCCCTACACACACACACACACACACACACACACACACACAGTGAGAGCTGCTGCATATACCTTACCTTCTACTTTCACAATAGTACCCGTGAGTAAGACATGACAATGGCTGTGCAGTCCTGCCCCACATTCATGTTTAACATGCTCTTCGCTGGGTTCCTGGGAAGTAGGGGCGTACAAAGAGGTGATGAGAAACTTCTAACTCAAGGGTCTTAGTTGAGAACCTACTAATGCAGAAAATAGAATGGGGTGGGGGGAAGGCTTGTTGATCAACCTGAGTTGGATTCCCCAGAGCCCATATAAAGATGGAAGTAGAGAACTGACTTCACAGAGTGTGGGAAGCCACATGTGCCATTGCAGAGTGGCACAGGCTTCTGCTGGCCACCACGCATACATAGGCAGTAAAGTTTTTTTTTGCCAAGATGAGGTTTTGAGAATTAACCAAAATTAACCAATCAGATGAGAGAGAAGTTAACCAATCAGATGAGAGAGAAGTTAACCAATCAGATGAGAGAGAAGTTAACCAATCAGATGAGAGAGAAATTAACCAATCAGATGTAGGCATGCAAATGAGGTGGTAAGCATCAACCAAGGACAACCAAT
Source organism: Mus caroli (assembly GCF_978045245.1). Lineage (NCBI taxonomy): Eukaryota > Metazoa > Chordata > Mammalia > Rodentia > Muridae > Mus > Mus caroli. The sequence continues at coordinate 10,038,630 of NW_028227271.1, forward strand.
CCGGGTGTGAGACACGCCTCTCCTAGGCCTATATAAGCAGCACCAGTTCTGGGCTCGGGGTCTATTCGCCTCTACAATCAAGCTCTCCCAATAAACATGTGCAGAAGGATCCTGTTGCAGTGTCGTTCTTGCTGGTCGAGTCAGACACGCGCAAGAACAGAGTTAGCCTCTGATCTCAGCACACGCACACACCCTCCCCGCCCCAATCTTAACTGGCTTTTGTGGTTGCATGTTAGCATTAACACTTAAACAGTTCGCTGAAGAGATTGCATTGCATGCTAAGAAACACTATCTTAATATTTGAGCCAGTTTTTAATGGGCATGAGGTCACAGAATGTGTATAACATAAAAGAAAACATACATGCCCCCCCCAAAAAAGTAGAAGCTCGGGAAGCCTTAACACTTAGAGCTACTTCAGAGACAAAGACATTCCTAAGCTAAGCTAGCAAGTCAAATTCTCCACAGCAGTAAAACAACCCAAATGAGTCTGTCGTCACTGAAACCAAACCAGTTATGAAGAGAAAGTACAGAAATTTGACAGTTGTCCCCTGCTTTTCTACCAGGAGATGAGTTGATATTTTTGTGGGTAGATGCAGAAAGGGACTGATAAATAAGAAAAAGAAAGGGAACTCAGGAGATATCAGGCATCATTTTTTTCTTAAGAGAAAGAGACAGAACCGTCAGTAGAGAGATTATAGATGTGTACATGTATCTAGCCCACATAGTCAAAACATCATTTCAATATACAATCAGTACGTAACAATATACATGCAATCCTGGGGCACTTGGCAACCATTTTTTTTCTTTCTAAGTACATGTTATCATGTTTACTTTAAGATTAGCACACTTCAACAAGACAGCAATGTTTTTACTATGACTAGAATGGATGGAGCTGTACAAAGCCATCTAGAGCTAAGGTCAGGGAATGATGAGGTTGAGAAGATGGGTTGACTATGTCATTGTTAAAATTTCCCAGGACACTGAAGCCTGTTAAATACCATACAAGAATACTGTCAGTCAGATGCTAAAGAATTTGGTGATCTTGATAACAGGAGAAAAGACCAATTAGATCCATCCCATGGCCATCTAGAAGGCTATCTGATGACTATCATCAATCATGAGTATTACAAAATGTTTATGTCAGAAAAGATTATAGTGTTGGGAAATTCTTATCAGCGTTCTCAAGTTACTGTTTTAGGCACTGAAGACAACAACTGCCACTTCATTGAACTGTAAACATTTCAAAATTATGGATTTACCTTTCCCTACAAGGAACACATCATAGAAAACATGCAGTTTTAACTTAGGAGAGCGAGTAGTCTTGGCATCGGTACACATCTGGAAAGCAGCATCCTGCTGCCAGCACAAAGGATTCATATACAGATGTGGCTATGAACACACCTATCCTATTGACCTGACACAAGTGTCTTGCTGTCCTATGCTGTCTAACACTCATCAATATGTCATCATTACCTCACCTGGAAATACATGCTAAGTTGGCAGCTGGATTGAACATTAGTTTCCATTTTAGGATTCCACTCACCTAGAACCCCCTGCCCTCTGCCATACATACAAAATAGCCATAGGCTTTGTTCTGCCAGTATGGACTCTAATTGAAAATAAAAGTTGAATTTTCAACATTTCAATTAAAACGTCTTGGCTGTGCTATCATTGGAGCCATTCCCCCAAAGCCTTTATGGCACTTGAATGAAGCAAACACAAGTTTGCATGTTCACCTTGCTTATCAGTGTCTCTCTCAGAGCCATTCCCAGGTCTTAGCCATATGACCTAAGAGTACACTCAAGGTTTTCAATGAGTGTTTTAGACTACTATGACCACACATGGCATCTACTTGCCGGCTGCTCACTCACAGGGTTACTCAGCCACAGGGCTGTGTACACTGTTCCTACTGATATTTGCCATCGTATTCTCTCCAAAACACAGTCATTGATGAAACCTCATATGACTCATGATAACCAAAGGGAGAGAAGCAACCACACAACAGAACAATGAACATTAAGACACATTGTTGGGTTGTCAGTCAGTTTAGGGTTCTGGTTCTGGGCTGGTGCATTATGACAAATATAATCTATTGTGTCTTACCACTGGTGTCTTATCTATGGTGTTGCATCTGTGTTTGGCCAAACTAGGCCAGGTATCATTGAGGAGTCACCTACTCACTGTGCCAAAACAATGGCACATACGTGACACATTCCCTAACAAAGTTATAAATTCCCAAGGCTGCCTTGGGTAGTAATTAATTCCAGTTGGTGAATGACCAAGGCTTTGAAGTATTCTTCTTTTTTTTTTTCCTGGAACTCACTTTGTAGACCAGGCTGGCCTTGAACTCAGAAATCCGCCTGCCTCTGCCTCCTGAGTGCTGGGATTAAAGGCGTGCACCACCACACTTTGAAGTATTTTTTGGGAGAGTCAATTCTCCAGATAATTGTGACCACAGATACAGCTCTGAATTCTGCTGCCACCAATCTGAGGAAGATGTCACCTTAAAGCAGCTTTTTTTTCTACCTCTGTCTGTCTCAGCTCATGTCTTCCCCACACATGGTAGGGATCCCGTACACACAGTGGGGATCACCCAATCACACCATGTGAGATCATCCGTTCACATCACTTCTTTCAGATTAAATGACAACTCAGCTACTCAGGAAATCTCATTACAAGTTCTCAACCTAACTTGCACTCAAGAGTAGCTGTTTGGGATGGGGAGTTGCTCAGTGGGTGAAAACACTTGTCATGCAAATCTGATCTGATTTCAGAACCACATAAAAGCTAGATACCATCCCAGGGCCCCTAAGGAGATATCGATGAAGCAGGAAAATCCTCTGCTAGCCTGGCTTACTCTATCTTAATCCAGATGGGAAGACAAGTATTCACACCTGAGGCTTGTCCTCTGACTTTCATATGCGAATCCACATAAATATACATAAATATACAGACATATATTACATACACACAAAGACATTGACATTGACATATAGACCTCGCCCACATACAGAATGACTTCCAATTGTTTTGTTGTTTGTTTCTTTCTTCCTATCTGGGAAATACACATCATATCTAGCACTACTTTGCATACCAGTGTTAATGAAGAATTAAATCAGGTTCATAGAACAGAGTCTAATATTGAACACAATATAACTGTGTACATCACACACTGCATACAGACTCAAATAACGCAATATCGACCAGTTACTTGATATTTCTCTTCATTTATGCAAAGTTAAAAGCTCCTGTAATGTAGAAAATTGTTGCCATCCCCCAAGAGCCTTGCAGCCAGTGGCACACACAGGGATTTTGCCAATTATTTACATGGTGAATTATCAAAGACAATGTCTGGAACAGTCCATCGCATTGACTCAAAAGGAGCCTCAAGAAATTTCAATAAAATATTGAATGTCAAATGTCCAACTATGTTTGTATTTTAAATGGAAATGTCTATAACTCAGTACTAGAAGGGAAGCAAGCTGCATGGAGGTTAAAGCTGTCCAGCTGGCATGCTGGGTTCCTATAGGTAATGAGGACCAGAAAATAAAACCAGCAATACGAGCCACACATAAGCCGTGAACTGAAGAACTAAATCATACACTCTGATGGAAAGATGGCTCTGAAACGGGATGTTCCCACTCCTGTAAAGAGATGAGAGGATGCTGCAATGCTGCCTGGTGGTGGGGACTTTGATGGTGGTTGGAGAAAACACTTGGGCCAGATCCCTTGTTGATCCAGTGACTGACAGCAGTGTCCCCCTTAGTCTCCATGGGACAGAAGTCCATCACACAGGCACATAGGCAGAGAGAAAGAATGTCTTGGTATTTTCCAACAATTGAAAGCCTAAAAGTAATCCTCCCCAGCACACACAGAAAACTCAACATTAAGAAACAGGGGGATGGAGACATGGCTTAACTGCTCTTCCAGAGATCCTGAGTTCAATTCCCAGCAACCACAAACATGGTGGCTCACAACCATCTGTGATGGGATCTGATGCTTTCTTCTGGTGTTTCTGAAGATAGCTACAGTATACTTATGTATTTATTTATACAATATATTTATTTAAATAAAACAAATTGAAATCTTTTAAAAACAAAGAAAGCCAAACAACAAAACCCACTAAGAGTTGCGTTCACTTGACAAAATTCAAGCGAACATCTTACCAATCCTTAAATAGGGTGCCCTTCCTTTCTATAAATGTTTTTTACTTTGTATAATTGTGAATTTTCAATGGAATTCTAGATGACCGTCCTATGGGTGTTTGTAATATAAAATAATAGCTCCAAGATCCCGAGCAACAAACAGAAGCTGCATTGTTGATATCTGTACCCAGCAGCTAGTTTCACAAACTGTATGAGTGTGAGCTTTGCACGAATCTGTAATGGTATATAAGTCAAGTGTTATGGTAGCCAAACTGATCAAGGGTTAAGTAAACACATGGATAGCATTGCATTTCTTGCTAACACTTCAGCATGACCACCACTGTCCCAATGTGTTACATTTATTGGAATTTATCTATGACTAATATTGTACAGCTAACTTTAGGTTTATATATTCAGGATAATGTACACTTTTTTGCCAATGGGAAGAATTGCAAAGAAACCAGCTGTCTGGTCTCCTTTCAGAAGTTGATACATCTTCTTGATTGTCCATATTGTTTCTTAAGTAGAAAATTGCTAGATAACGTCTTTAAGAGCAAATTAATTTTGATGAATTATAGCCTTCATGGTGAAAGTCTGATTTTTATGACTTTGCCCTTTAATGCCGTAAGACTTTCCTGACTCCACATAATCAAGGGCTTTAGTACGAAGTTGCTATTGACATACCATAGGAAGACAGTGTCTGCAGACATGTATCAGAGGGGAGTATGAATTGACACACGGGGTGGGAAAGAGAAGGGAGGATGCTTGACAGAAGGAAGGTGACCAAGGATGAGGGTTTGGAGCAGTCACCTTGCCATCTACAAAGTCAGAGGTAACGTCTGGCATCAGTAAGAAACACTCAAGGAACTAGGACTAGGTAATATTATTTTGAGTATATCTGTGCTTTAATTTGCTTGTTAAATTCAATAGCTTTGTCCAGTAAAAATATACCCCTTTAATAAGCAGGCACAACTAGGCTGGGCAGTTTTTCCTGAGGTGTGGCAGCTGCATTTGTAAACACCAGGAATAAGTTAGGAAGGGAGCCACATCTGAAACAGAATGGGGCATCCCTATCCGATGAGCTGTTTCAGACACAGCTGTGAGTAAGGAACAGTCTAATACAATATTTACAATCATTTTATCTTCTACATTTGAACCGTTAAGTCTACGGACTGAACACTGGGAGCATGTTCTCAATTTCCATAGAAAATAAACTCTATTATAGAAGAAATACGTGTGTGAGACAGTGTTGTGTTTTCCAAGAAAGAAAACCTTGAAGTTAAACTTGGGTCAATGTCTACGGTACTTTTACCCAGCTCTTTTCATTCTGCAGTTTCAACGCTGTGTATGAACTCAATTGTGATGGAGTGGGTAAAGCCCAAGAACTGACTTTCTCCTAGGCCATTTATACAAAAGGTCCCATGGAAAACAGGGGTTATGAGAAATGTTGGGAGCAGCTTAGTATCTTTGGAAATGAGCACGTTGCCCTCAGCCCTGGAGGGTGACAAAGCAAAGATGGAAGGAGACAGCATGAGTCAAGGATCATGACACTGAGGTTCTAACTCTGATTCTGAACTTTGTCATTTTGTCATGGCTGTTTTTGCTATTGCTGTTCCTTTGGGTTTCTGTCTGGGACACAGATGACGCATGCATAGACATTTGTCTATGTGTTCTGGGTTATCTGATCTGACACGAAATCATCATACGGGAGAAGATCATGGCCTGTGGGCTTGCCTTTGCTTTTGTGGTGTTCTGTGGTGTGGTCAATGGGGATGCTTTGCCTTGAGTTTCTTCTGATTCACTTTCCTTATTGAATCTAGAAAGAGGAACAAAGCACTGGCTAAATATTCAAATCAGGCAATTTGGTATTGGTAACGTTTAAGTAGTGCTGAGTCATTTGTATTTTCCAAGGATTCACACCTACTTCATAGTTTGAAAAAAAAAAAAGCAATTTGACTTTCTCAGTTCTTTTATTACACAAAATTCATGCTTTATACCAAACTGCCATCTCTCTTAATTGTAATCTCTCATATGACAAGCAGATTATTAAATTACATTAAAATTAGATTTACATAAAAATTACATTAAAAATGACAATACCAGATGACATCCCAAAGTGGATGAGGGGAATCTCCTAAGCCCCATTCCAGAATGAAGAGCTACAGGCTTCCAAGAGAAAGAGTCACGCTTCTCTAGGGATGACCCCTCCCCCGCAGCAGCCTAACCAATCCCAGGTTGCCATCCCTAAACACACATGTGTAAGGCACACTTAAAGGATTCAGTCAGTTGTATATGTGTATATGTGCGTGCATGTGTGGTGGTAGTAGGCATGCACATGCGTGCATGGGCGTGTGTGTGTGTGTGTGTGTGTGTGTGTGTGTGTGTGTGTGACAATAATAATTAAATAAGAAGAAGTCATAAAGTTGAGAGGGAGTGGGAAGACACAGGAAGAACTGCAGAATTGTAGGAGAAAATTCTCAAAAACGTTTAAAAAAAAAGAGAGAGAGAACTCTGCTTCAAAATGCATTCACATTATCCGAATACGTTGCCCCACAGCACAGGAGCAGCAAGCCATTGTTCACTAGATTGACCATATCTTATTTACTGAGGCATTCTAAAAGAAATGTCATGATCCCTTTAATTATTTCTCCCAGATGCAGCTACTGGGTCTAAAACAGTCTTTTCTTGGTGGATTGCTAAATGATCGCTTTCAGTTTACATGAAAGAAAATAAACACTGTATGTGCGTTCAAGGCTTCTTTATATGTTGTAGGCCAAACACACCATGACTTATTGGAGATAGTTGATTTGAAATAGGTCTTTAAGGATTTGAGAAGGCAGACAAGGGAAGCAGCCATCATGGTGTAGGGTGAGAAGTGCTCTCGAAGAAGTGCACTAAAGAATCTCTGAGGGCTCCACAGAAGAGCACCTGCAACCTTTATGATGATCACAGCAGAGCCCTGCAAGCCATGCTTTGTAGTAATGTGAAGACCTCTTTACAAGTTTCTACAGCCTTAGGAAAAAATGGCTGGAGAGATGGCTTAGAAGTTTAGAGCACTGGCTGCTTATCCAGAGGACCCAGGTTCAGTTCCCAGCACCCACATTGGAACACACCCATCTCTAACTCCAGTTTCAGGGAAGCCACTGCCATCTTCTAGCCTACATGGACAGCACATGTAAGTGGTGCTCAGACATACATGCAGGCAAAACGCCCATATACACAAAACAATAGAATAATGTTTTCAAGTTTCTATAGAATTTTTCAAGGAGAAGAACAACATGCTAATAAAAAAATGTATCCTAGAAGAAGGTCCAACATATGTGCATCTGTATTGCTTGGTATAGTCTTCCATCTTCCTGAAAATTGCCATAGAGACATCATAAAGGACCTGTATAAGGCATCCATGATACAAGAATGTTGAGTCCTTGCCTCAGCCTGTTGTGGGCTGACCAAACTGTCTGTGCAAGATTGCAAAACAGAAAGATCTGGGAATCAAAACTACAAGTCATCACGGCTTCCAGTATTTACAATTGGATGAAGAGGAAGATTGTCCTTAGCCTTGATTACAAAAAAAGTGTGCCCAGGATAAAAACCCTTTGATATATAACAGATGATTCTATGCTAAAAGAAACCTACAAAAATAAGAAAAGAAATTGTGTCATTTGTGGGAGAGTAGATGGAAGAGCATCCTGAAATAGACTCACGAAGACAAAGAAGTACAAAGCTATTCTTACACATCATCCTCTACCACATGGTAGAGACCCCAGGACTGTGTCTTCATCTCTGCCCACACTGGAGTGGATTCTTAGCACATGCTGCCTCATGATTGAGTTTTATAACTTTAAGAGCAGTTAATGTATAAAAAAGGTTAAATTCAGTTTCATTTATCTGTTTTTTATTTGTCTTACTTTTAAATATTTTAAATATTTTTTATAGCTAGTCTCTTGTCAGCAACATGATATACGACTTCAAACTCATCAAGATTACCTTGGTAGGCAATAGCAAGAATCACATGGGATGCACAGATAAATGGCTTTGGCTAGGTGAGCAATCTCTAGGTGGATTTCAGTTTTTCTGTGGATTTATACTCTTCATAGCTTTTGGAGAGTTAGTTATTATATTAGTCAGGAGGCAGATTCTGAGATATAAGGCATCACAAGCAAACATGAATAGAACTTCAGGAAGAGAAAGGGGAAAGAAACATTTTATTTAATTTGAAAGGGATTTGTGTCTAGCATGTATGCCCAGTACTTACTTAATGTGCTACAGCATTTGTATTTTGGGATAGCATAGATACCTCATAACAATCATTTGCTGTGTAAACATTCATAAAACAAATCGGATTGACATTCCAAGCTAACCAATCTGGGAACCCCAAGATAACAGAAACATTGAATCTATTCCACCTACCAGAAAACTTCATCTCTGGTGTTTGGTTTAACAGCATAAAATAGAAGAAATATCTTCTCAATGATTAGAATAGTAAAGATTATTTTGAAAGTAGAAAAACCTGTCTCGAGATCACTTCGAAGCTACCTATGCCAAATGTGCCAACAGCATACCCGGGGAAAACCTTTAACAAAATGCAAAATCTACCACGTATGCTTTCAAATGCAAATGGTGGGGTTTCTGTAGGTTAAAGAAGGTATTACCAGGCCTTCAGCAATGTCTTATTTCAGGGGTTTGGTTTGGTTTGCAGTGTTGAGAAGTCCAAAGCACGGAGGGCCTCATGAATGTGAGGCAAATGTCTGACCACTGGGCTGCAGGTGTGGATACCCTAGGAAGCGGTGATGGATCAGGTCAGATGCATCCAGCTCACTGGGTTGTGGAAGAGAGAAAGGCAGGAGCCCAGGGCAGTAAGCCTGAGAAAGTCTCATAGTGTACTATATAGTTGGTGGGATGATTATACAAGTTGGTGGAAGGCCGGCCTAGAATGTAAGAGACCGGGTAGGATCTTCAGGACTTACACAAGCCAACATAGTGGTTCTTCTAATCTCACCAAGGAGGTGAAGGTGAGAAGATCAAAATCTCAAGGCCATCCTCGTCTCCATGCAACAGAAAGGCTTTGGACATAGGAAGGGAAACCCTGGGAGGAGAAAGACTGGGTGGGGGCAACCTGGCTACCGGATAAAATGACACCGTTTTGAACCAGATTCTGACTTTTTAATGAGATTCACAGGTTATTTATAGTCACATTAAAGCATGAGACGACTGACCTGTGAAGTTGATAGTGCAGATGGGAGTTAATAAAAACTATAATTGGGCACTGACAGAGGGGGAAGATTAATTAAAGAAGAGAAGCCAACAAGAGACAGGATCTACTTAGAGATTCAGGCTCAAAGGATCTCCCTCCCTATCTCCATTCAGGCTCAGCTCACTCTCACAGGTGGCTTTCTGTAACACCTGTGGGGCTCTTCCCATACCCCCTCGGGTAGAATTCAATGCATCATTCAAATGGGAATAGATGTTCATCTTGCATTGTCACTCCTGCTGTCCCTCTACAGAACTAAAACAAAGTTCTTTCCTTTGCATCTAGGGGGTTGTGGGGGGATCGGAACAAAACAGATTGAAGCATATTCCAGTACATATTCCAGTAACCTTCCGGCTGCAGCTCCTACACAGGTATGCTATAAACGTGGAGCTGAAACTGAAGGGGTGACCATGAAATCCAAACTGAAAAAGCAAGTCTGGACAACTGAGGGTTAGTGTAAATTTGGCAAAATTTGGCAGGAGTCCCCTTGACTCTTCATTAGTTGCCTTCTGGACATAATAGCTGCCTGAGTGTGACAAGCAAGTCACCCTTCCTTTGATACCTGGAGCACATTATGTGTCATATTCTCCAAATTGGAGGAAATGGCTGAGGTGACGGAGGGTTGGGATATGTTCCTCTGATGGTGAAATACATGGTTGCCCGCCGAGTTCAGCCCAGAAGTTAGTAGCTACACAGCTGCCTCTTTAATTATGCTCCTTAGGTGACAGAGAGTGGAGTGCAACGGAATCTTTATTACAGTGGTTTTACCCACATAGCATTATTGTAGAGCTTTGGGTGCGTCCATGTTAGCCCAGAGTGAGGCTGGATTATACATTGAGTCGCCATCCAGCTAGAAGACAGTTTTCTGTTGGCCGAATGGCAGAGCATGCAATTTTAAAGCTGGAAGCTTTCGGTTTCCTCTCTGCAGCAATGTCTAAACACAATTAATCAGTTGCCTCTCACAGTAAGTCACACTAATTAGCCGTGCAATAATTGCCACGTGAGGAGCGAGGTTACTGCGTTCTAAGTACTCTGCGGTGTTGCGAGGTCTTCAACACGTTATCACGGATCTCTATGTAATTAAAATCCTTTTCAATGGACTCAAGGGAAAATATTGTTTCACCAGGAATCGATAAGTAACTTACACTTGCTGCTATCAAGAATAGCATCTTTTATGTTGCTAGAAATATGCCCCTCAAGTGCCAGTATTGGGACCTGAAATGTGCCCTTTGCTCTAGCGATGAGGTCATAGCTTTTCTCTCCCAAAGGACATTAGTGCCAATTTGTTCTAATTTTTATTCATTTCCCACAATCAGGAAAATAGAGTCGGCTGGCTCTGATAAATGGCCGAGAAGGAAGTTTTAACTTCAAAAAAGGTCATGGTATCCTCTTGTATCCTCTTGTATAGACTTGGAGCTAATTCTTTCATTTTTGAAATTTTCGCTTTTGTTTGATTTTCTGCTTCAGCATTTGAGCCTAGGTGTCTTTCTAGGCAATTATTCCAATCATCAATGACCTTCACAAAAGTATTAAAGTACTTTTACAGATTTAATTTTTTTTTCTGTTTATGAGCGTTTTGTCTGCACTGCATGCACATATACCATATGTGTGCTAGTTTAGAAATAAGCAGATGTAAGGGCAGAGGAAAGCCAGTTGCCCTATACAGAGGCACGTGGAAGGAAGGGACAGAAATGGTGGCAGAAGTTACAGTTGTGGACTCAGCATAATCCATGCTTTCCTCTCTGGCTGCCCTCCTTGTGTGGATTTGAATCCTGATTTTGTATGTATCCTGCTTTCTCTTCCTTTGAACCATGGTCTTTCTTTTGCAGCGTGAGTTGGCACATTCCTTGTTTCTCCTGAAATGTCCTTTGTATCTCTGTCTTCCTCTGGTGCCCTTGTGGTTGTTTTGATTCTGATGTGTCACGGGTTTTTCTTTAAGGAAACGGTCTCTTTCTGGGTTTTCTAGGTCATTTTTAAAGGGTTTGAGAACTTCCCTCCAATTTTGAAGTTTGCATCTTTTGAGAGTTTTTATTTCCTTACCGAAAACAATCAAATAAACAATCAAACCAAGCATTAGGAGAAGACTCATTACTAAGGACTAGTAAAATATGGAAGGATATCCTATAAGGACTTCCTAAGATTTTTAAGTTTGTTTATTGGATATACTGACTTCTCTGTTTTCTTCAGAAGTGTGGATCACAGAAAAATAACCTCTCTGGTAAAATTATACTTTCTTAAACATTTTTAGAAGAAAAGAAAACCATTGAAAACCTTTGGGGAAAGGGAAGCAAGGAGCTTAATTGTTTATATGGTGATTACAGCAGGCATAATAGATGCATGAAGCCCGCTGTCTTTACATTTGTCTTGCATTTACTCTGCAGTGATATTGATGGAACAGAGAAGAAAATAATAGCAATACTTGCTTCAAAGTCCTGTGTGATGGCTTCTGCCTGGAACCCCAGCAGGTGGGAGCCTGGAGCAGAACAGCTACCACAACTCTTTGCCAGCCCAGACTGAACTGTGTTCCCTAGGACTGCTTGGGCTACAAAGCAAGACCTTGTCTCAAAGCTAAAAAAAAACAAGAAGTGAAAGCAAACCAAAAGAAACAACATTGACTTCGTGGGTCAGTGGCAAGGAGGGGGGAGTTTGGTAATAGAACCCGGAGCCCAGATGAAAGTGAAGGTGGTACTGTATATTTAACGTCTTTTGTTTGAAATGTGTCTGTCGTAGTTAGGGCTACTGTTGGTGTGTTGAGTCACCACTGGCCGAAAGCAACGTGGGGTGGAAACAGTTTATTTTACTCAAAGTTCCATACACTTCATCATTGCAAGCAATAAGGACAGGAACTCAAGCAGGACAAGAACCTAGAGGCAGGAGCTGATCTAGAAGCCATGGAGGGATGCTGTTTACCAGTTAGCTATTCATAGCTTGTTCAGCTTTCTTTCTTGTAAAACCCACGACCATCAGCCCAGGGATAGTACCATCTTCAGTGGGATGGGCCCTCCCTGATCAACTAGTTATTAAGAAAATGCCCTACAGACGTGCCTTCAGTTTGATCTCATGGAGCTGTTTTCTTAATTGAGGTTTCCTCCTCTCAGATAAACTTTAGCTTGTATTAGGCTGGCATAAAACTATAAATATTAAACAACAACACAACACAAAGGAGAAAATATGATCAAGAAATATTTCAGCTTGGTCATACATCTGAGAACCAACAGACCCTTCAGACGGGTTCAAGTCCTTATGGACAAACTTGCTTTTGCCCTTGTCATTGCTGCGCTCTGCAACATGGCTCTGGTTCACGCTTGATCTCCGTTACTGTGATGAAACACTTAAAAGCAACAGAGAGGAGTAAGGAGTTTTATATGATTTACACTCCCAAGTCACAGTCTGTCACTGAAAGAAGCCAGGACAGAAACTTGAAGCTGAAATCATGGAGGATGCTGCTTTTCAGACTTACAGCCTTATGTCCTTCAAAAAATAGTATGGAGAAAGCCCTTTTATATTTTTGTTTGCTAGAGGAAGACTTATTTATTTATTTATTTTGGAAGTAGTGTGGTACTTTATTTTTTAATTATATAATTTCTTTATTTACACTTCAAATGTTATCCCCTTTCCTTGTTTCCCCTCTAAAAATCCTCTACCCTCCCCCATCCCCCCACCAACCAACCCACACACCCTGCTTCCCTATCCTGGCATTCTCCTACACTGGGGCATCCGTCCGGCCTTCTCAGCATTAATCCTAAACAACTTGCTTTGGGGTGCTACTAGGTGAAACCTACTCACTGGAAATTATGAAGAAAAGACCCTGCTCAGAAACCTATGTGAAAGGCAATGATGAACCCAAGTTAACCAGGTACTACTAACATGATTCATGATGGCACAAAACAGAATTAATTGGCCCGAATTTGATAGAACTGAGAATCAGCTAAAGATAAAGATATTCAGAGAAACTTTAACTTTCTTAGAAAACAATTTCAAAAAAAAATTTTTTTTAATGAAAAAAATCTCAAATTTCTCCTTTTCAGTTTCTTTCCCTTGTTTCTGTTTAATGTGCATCCAAACCTGGTCATCCCCTTTCTGCTGAAAGTTTTATCTTAGAAATCTTTCCTTTTTTTTTTAACATCTAGATTTGGACGCATCCTTTTTACTGTGCTTGTATGCGGACTCACCAAGTTGCGCAGCCACATTCTTCCAGAAGGACAGCCGTCTCTTCATCACCACACTTAAAATGAAGAGCAATGGCTTACATGCGCTCTCCTATGCTCAGCGCGTATTACTGGCTCCTGATAAAAGGCGAACAGTAACGATAAAGCCTTGAAATACGCTTGTGGAAGACAGCAGAGGTCCAATCCTGGAGCCGTTTTGGAAACAGATCCAAAGGATAAAGTCTTGACCTTTCATTTCCTGTCTCTGGGTTTCTTTGAAGCGGGGAGTTAACCCGGACTTGAAACAGCTCCAGACACTGAGCCAGACCCAGTTGATTTTGGCCTGATGATCTGGCCCCCCAGTGATGGCTCCCACACATGACTGGGTGTCTTTGATGACTCTCTTCCCTCACAGAGACAGGCCTCAAAACCGTTGCGCATTTCCTGCCTCGCAATGCAAACTTCTAGAAGATGAGCTGAACTTCACACATAAAATCAAATGGGTTGTCCTCTACTTCTGGAGGGCCTTTGCAAACAGACCCTTCCCTCCCTTCTGTTTTTTTTTTTCTTTTTTTCCATAGAGCTGTGCTAATTAACAGCCTGCCATTAAAGGAAAATGGAGAGCACATCTCCTGGGTGGCAGGAGACAGAGGAGCTTGCTGGGGACACCCCTGGAAAAGCATCAAAGCTGGTTTCCATTTTTACTGAGGGAAAGAGAAGCGGGGTGGGGGTGGGGGGGAGTTTTGTTTGTAAAAACCCAAGGAATTTGGTAAAATAGCTTTTAACATGAAGACTAAAACCTACTTCTGTACATCTTTGCTGAGGACTGAGGTCAGGGTGGGGCACAGGGCTGATTTGAAAGGAATCCTAAAGCTGGCTCTCCCTACCCCTCCCCTGCTTCCCCCTCCCCCCCCCCCCCACCACAAACACTAGTCTCTGAAACTTGTAATCACCTCCTGCTTCGAAGAGGCTAATCCTCCTGGAGTAAACGTGACCCTTATAGAGAGCTCATGTTCTTTAAATTATTCTAAATCAGGGTCGAAGTGATTACCTCCCAGAGAACTAAATTATTCCCGTTTGAAATCAGTTTTATTGTTCCTCTGGTGTGTTATTAAAGAGTGAATTTTTAATACAAAAAAAAGAGCCAATAAACATGAAGCTCAGATATTGAAGTTATATTTCTAGCATGCACACCAGGAGATCCATCTTGCTGGATCAGTCGGGAGCATATTATTTTAAAACTATGTGTATTTTGTTTGTTTTTATGGTCATGCTTGCTTGCTGTAGCTGGTCTTTTTTTTTCATGTGCATTTATTCTACTTAACATTCAGACATGAAAACAATATATTTTTATAAGAGAGGACACTGCCAAGATACAAGTCTGATGTGTTCAGATAAAGTCTGTGTTGGCGTAGAAATTCCTCAAATACTACGCTTCCAGTTCTCTGACTGTTGAGACTAAATATTTAAAGGACTCGTCTCTCAAATGGAGTATTCGATTGAAGATGGCAGGTGGTTACCCAATGTATTAACAAGCTGGTTTGTCTGTACTGAGAGTTAGGCCTTGAGTACTTACTGACTTTATAATCATCTGAGATATTTATATTAACTTACCTATTGAGGAGATGGGGCTCTGGAGACGAAGGCCACATCGTCCATACTTTTCTCTTAGAAAAGTCAACATCATGCCAAATAGCAAAATTTATAAAGATGCAGAATAAAAGGAACCATATCGACTTGGCAATGCCACCCTCCTCCTCCCGTTTAGTTCGTTTGAGTCTAGAATAAGACATCCATCACATGGCTTGACAAGACAACATATATAATGGCTTCTGGCACTTACAGCTCTATGAATGGACTTGTTTACCCCTGGGATGGTAAGTGCCAATCCACTGGGGGAAGATTTGGAGAAGAGAGGCCCGTGGGCGTGGGCGGCAGGTAAAGGACAGTTGGCGTTTGCGTTAGGGGGTCAGGCCCTTCAGATCTGAGTTCCTCAAGTCCGGGCTGTTCTTCCTACTTGAACTGCTGTTTCTGTCTCTGCAGACTGGTGGCAGGGGGTTTCCACACACATGAAGTGGTCAGGCTCGGCTCTAACCCACGAATCCCATGTGCCCATTGGAGTGCAGTTCAAAGCCATTTCTTTCTTCCTCTAATCTCACTCCACACACGTCCTATTCATATACGGTAGTTTGATTCTATCAACGTCAGCTCTAGAATTTACAACTAAAACCGCTAGTGACTAACTGCCTACCATAGACGCAGGCAGCGTGTGGGAATGTCGTCGGCCAGATGTGTGAACTCAGTATTCAGTAGAACTCGTCCCTCATTCTCAGCGCACATGAATCCAGCCCCCCACCGCAAGGTTTGGAGGATACGGGAGTACGTGCTTCACACTGTGATTAGCAGACTCCCAGTCTAATAAAGACGCAGGCAGCCGCATAATGAGAAATCTGGCATAGCTGACCAGAATGAAGTGCAGTACTACAGGCTTCAGGAGCTGGGCAAGCTATGTCATTAGACATTTTCTGAAAGGGAAGATGCCTAAAGTAAAGAGTACATTCGTCAGGGGGGGAAATCAGTCTTGATGAGAAGAGGGAGCTTCAATCGGGGCAGAGAGATGGAGGCACGTGAGTGGAGGAGCTGTGCCTAGCCGGTGACTCATAGATTGTGCAATACCCATGATGACATGTCTGCGGAGTGAGAAGGGTGTGTTTCTTTCACCTGTTCTGGAATAAAAATGGAAATACACTGACTTTAAAGAGCAAGGCGTAGGATGGTTTGGAGCCTATTAGGAGAAAATAAAAAGATGTTCATTATCGGAGAGGAGAAGAAAAATATCTAGGGATATGCTTTTGGGCTCTGTGAACCTCTACAAGGAATAGATAATTATTTGCTAAGTAACCAGGTACTAGACTAATGGTTCTCAACCTGTGCGTCATGACCCCCTTTGGGTCAGTTGATGCTTTCATAGGGATCACCCAAGACCATTGGCAAAAACAGATATTTGCATTATGATCATAACAGTAGCAAAATTACAGTTGTGGCATAGCAACAAAAATTTTTCTTTTTATGGTTGGGCTCGCTATGACATGAGGGACTGGGTTAATGGTTCACAGCATTGGGAAGGTCGAGAACCACTGACCTAGACTGAAGGTGGTATGCTGTTGCAGCTTGAGTCCTCTCCCTTAAGGATATTCATCTTATTGAGAAAGATTCAATATTTAAATTAAACCGATAAACTCATATAAGACACAACTTGAAGAAGTCATTTACATCCCAAAGAATATCTGGTATTGCTACTTGTTCATGTGGGCTGGTTCTAATCAGATACCAAGTAGCTGAAGGTATTGCTTGCTTCTGACTGCTGGCTTTCTGATTTCAACATGGAAGGATTCTTTCTAGCCCGATATCAGGGCCCAGACAGTGACACTGTCATAGCTAGAGATAAACATGGGAAAGCCATTGCACTGCACAAGAGCAGGAACAACTGAAATCTAGGGAGCAATATAAAGACTGAACCATTTTATTATTAATTCATACAGTTAATCTATGTTTATTAATACTTCATTATCCCATAAACCTTAGTATCAACATATACATTTTATGTCCCTGTACACAAACGTCACCGTTTATCTACCCTGGGAAATGTAGTATGACTTTCAGTTTATCAGGGCAGATAGAATTTAATTGTCTGTTCATATGAAAACACAGCTAAATAATAATGAAAGCATAATCTCAAAGGGGACCATCAGGGCAGGAGAGTGTCTTTCTCTTGTTCAGCCCCCAAGATACAATGGTGTTTAAATGATGTACATGTTATTAAATTAAAATCAAGTAAAATAACAGATGAGTATGGCCAGCTATATTATGATCTTTCTTCCTGTATTCTCTTGTAGCTGACAATAAGATATGAATTCCTTTCATAAGCTGATAGGATCTGGCAGATTGTATGGACAGACCAAAAGAAGACTGTATTCCTCACAGTTCAGTGAAGAAGATATAATTGCTAATATTGCCAATTAATACTAGTACTAGTATTACAATTGGATGTAATAATTGATAATGAAATACAGTCACTATGTACTAAATTATTAAAATTAATTTACTTATATCAGTACATAAGCATACATGCATATACATGCATCTATACATATTTAATGCAATTGTGCATTACTGGGACATGAGTGTATGTGCTATATCTAAAATTTCTCATAACCCTTGACTTGTTTCTGTATTATTCATTGGAAGGAGCATCATTCAGAAACTGTGCCCTAGAGGTGAAACTCTTTCAGAAATATCAATAATGTGAGGCTCAATTATTCATCCACTAATTAATTATTTAAAGATGTTATATATAATATACACAGTGTACAACCTTAAGCTCACAGCTTTGTCAGTTTTAGTAGTGATGTAGCCCAGAAAACTACCATTAGAGAAGAATACATTGCATTTCCCATCTCCTAAAAAGCTTCCGTTTGGCTTCCATTCCTCTCTGCTTATGCTATCATCACTACCACATTCTGATTTTTTTTTTTTTAGCCGTGTAGATTAATTTAGCCTGTTCTCAGATGCAATGTAATTGGAATAGTCATTTGCATTATTTTCTACCTGGCTTCTGAATATTTTTCCAATCCATCCCCGAGTGGTAAGTAGTCACAGCTATCCTATTTCTCCCTTTATCATTGAGCTGCACAGCACACGCAGTTTGCTTATCCTGTCTCCTGTGGATCGGGGTGCTTCCAGCTTGTAGTTATTCTGAACGTTGAGACTGTGTGCATTCTTCACAGACCTGGGTACATTTCTTAGTGGGGACTATTAAGCCAAGAGAAGTAGATGTTTAACTTTAGAGGAAAATGTTAAACAGATTCCCAGATGCTCTGGACCTTCAGGAGAACCAACACTCCCCTTTACTGTCCGTTGGTCCCATTCAGCTTAGGCTGCAGCTACCAGAAATGCTAGCCAAGGCACTTGACATGGCAGACACTTACTTCCTGGGCTGCTGAGGACCGCAAGTACAAGATCGGGTTTCCTTACAGTGGAGTTCTTGGTACAGGCTCTCTTCCCACCTTGTGGATGGCTGAGAGGGGGTGAGCTCTAGTCTCTTCCCTTCTCTCGAAGGACACTAATCCCACCATGGGGAACTCAACCCACTGACCTGGCCCAAGTCTAATTACCTGCCTAAGGACAGATATCCAAACGCTTTCATATGGGATCTTGGTTTAGAAATACCAAGGGAGTCACTCAGCAGCCGTCAGTGCCCATTTCAGCAGTTTTGAGAGATGTGACATGATGACTGAGTTATTTTTTTTATTTTAATTTTTTTAATTTTTATTTTTGGTTTCATTGTTTTATATTTTTTAATTAGATCTTTTCTTTATTTACATTCCAAATGCTATCCTGAAAGTTCTCTATATCCTCCCCCGCCCTGCTCCCCTAACCACCCACTCCCATTTCTTGGCCCTGGCGTTCCCCTGTACTGGGGAATATAAAGTTTGCAATACCAAGGGGCCTCTCTTCCCAATGATGGCCGACTAGGCCATCTTTTGCTACATACACAGCTAGAGACACGAGCTCTGGGGGTACTGGTTAGTTCATATTGTTGTTCCACCTATAGGGTTGCAGACCCCTTCAGCTCCTTGGGTGCTTTCTCTAGCTTCTCCATTGGGGGCCCTGTGTTCCATCCTATAGATGACTGTGAGCATCCACTTCTGCATTTGTCAGGCACTGGCATAGCCTCATATGAGACAGCTATATCAGGGTCCCTTCAGAAAATCTTGATAGCATATGCAATAGTGTCTGTGTTTGGTGGCTGATTATGGGATGGATCCTGGGTGGGGTAGTCTCTGGATAGTCCATCCTTTCGTCTTAGCTCCAAACTTTATCTCTGTAACTCCTTTCATGGGTATTTTGTTCCCTATTCTAAGGAGGAATGAAGTATCCACACGTTGGTCTTCCTTCTTCTTGACTTTCTTGTGTTTTGCAAATTGTATCTTGGGTATTCTAAGTTTCTGGGCTAATATCCACTTATCAGTGAGTGCATATCTAATGACTTCTTTTGTGATTGGGTTACCTCACTAAGGATGATATCCTCCAGATATATCCATTTGCCCAAGAATTTCACAAATTCATTGTTTTTAATAGCTGAGCAGTACTCCATTGTGTAAATGTACCACATTTTCTGTATCCATTCCTCTGTTGAGGGACATCTGGGTTCTTTCCAGCTTCTGGCTATTATAAATAAGGCTGCTATGAACATAGTGGAGCATGTGTCCTTCTTACTGGTTGGGACATCTTCTGGATATATGCCCAGGAGAGGTATTGCTGGATCTTCCGGTATGTCCAGTTTTCTGAGGAACCTCCAGGCTGACTTCCAGAGTGGTTGTACAAGCTTGCAATCCCACCAGCAATGGAAGAGTGTTCCTCTTTCTCCACATCCTCGCCAGCATCTGCTGTCACCTGAATTTTTGATCTTAGCCATTCTGACTGGTGTGAGGTGGAATCTCAAGGTTGTTTTGATTTGCATTTCCCTGATGATTAAGGATTTTGAATGTTTTTCTCGGGTGCTTCTCAGCCCTTCGGTATTCCTCAGTTGAGAATTCTTTGTTTAGATCTGTACCCCATTTTTAATGGGGTTATTTGAATTTCTGGAGTCCAGCTTCTTGAGCTCTTTGTATATATTGGATATTAGTCCCCTATCAGATTTAGGATTGGTAAATTCCTTTCTCAATC
Organism: Mus caroli; assembly: GCF_978045245.1. NCBI lineage: Eukaryota > Metazoa > Chordata > Mammalia > Rodentia > Muridae > Mus > Mus caroli. The sequence goes on from NW_028227271.1 coordinate 10,058,903, forward strand.
TGTTGGTGGTCTTTTTGTCTTATTGACAGTGTCTTTGGTCTTATAGAAGCTTTGCAATTTTATGAGGGCCCATTTGTCAATTCTTGATCTTACAGCACAAGCCATTGCTGTTCTGTTTAGGAATTTTCCCCCTGTGCCCATATCTTTGAGACTTTCCCCCACTTTCTCCTCTATTAATTGCAGTGTCTCTGGTTTTATGTGGAGGTCTTTGATCCACTTAGACTTGAGCTTTGTACAAGGAGATAAGAATGGATCAATCGCATTCTTCTACAAGATAACTGCCAGTTGTGCTAGCACCATTTGTTGAAAATGCTGTCTTTTTTCCACTGGATGGTTTTAGCTCCCTTGTCAAAGATCAAGTGGCCATAGGTGTGTGGATTCATTTCTGGGTTTTCAATTCTATTCCATTGATCTACCTGTCTGGATGACAGAGATTTTAATTGGTGTTTTCCTAGTGACAATGGTGTTAGGTCTATTGTAATATGCTTATTGGCCTTTTTAAAAAATTGAGGGTCATTAATCACTTTTTAAAAAGTTTAAATTTCTATTTGTGTGTGTGTGTGTTGTGTGTGTGTGGTAGGTTGTAGGGACATGTGACAGTCAAAGGACAACTTGTAGGAATTGGTTCTCTCCTTCTACCATGTGGGTTCTGGGAATTGAACTCAGATCATCAGGCTTGGCAACAAATGCCCTTGGTCTGCCAAGCCATTGTCTTAAATAGGGTTTTATTGCTGTGAAGAGACACCATGACCAAGGCAACTCTTATCAAAGAAAACATTTCATTTGGGGTTAGCTTGCAGTTCAGAAGTTTAGTCCGTTATCATCATGGCGGGAAGCATGGAGGCATGCAGGCAGACATGATACTGGAGGAGCTGAGAATTCTATATCTTGACCCAAAGGCACCAGAGGGGAACTATGTGTCATACCGGACGTAGCTTGAGCATAGGAGACCTCAAAGCCTGCCCCCACAGTGACACACTTCTTTCAACAAGGCCACACCTCTGCCAGCAAGGTCACACATCCTAATTGTGCCCCTCCTTATGTGCCAAGCATTTGAGCATGTGAGTGTATGGGGCATTCCTATTCAAACCACCATGGCCATCTTGCTGGCTCCTCATCACTTTTTAAAAGATGTATTGATTTGTGTGTGTGCAAGTGTTTGCCTGAATGTATGTATACAAACTATACTTGTACAGGGTCCATAGAGGCCAAAAGAAGACATAAGATTCCCTGGAGCTAGAGTTACAAGCAGTTGTGAGCAAGTGTTCTTAGCCTCTGAGCCATGTCCCTAGCTCCTCTGTGGCATTTTGAGTAAAAATGGCCATATAGACCCATGAAAAGTGTCACTATTAGTGTCACTGGTGGCAGACTCTGAGGTTTCAGATGCTCAAGCCAGGGTTCACTGTCTTTTCCTGCTGCCTACAGATCCAGATGTAGAACTCACAGCTCCTTCTCCAGCACCATGTCTGCCTGCATGCTGCCATACTTCTAGCCATGATGACAATGAACTGAACCTCTGAACTGTAAGCCAGCCCCAGTGAAATGGCTTTCTTTATAAGTTATGCCGAAGTCATGGAGTCTCTTCACAGCAATAAAATGCAAGCTAAGACACCTCCCCATCATTTCTTTTTAAATGTGATATATTTCATCACTGATTTGTAGGAGCTCATCACGTATTTTATATAAAGCTTTTTGCTAGATAAATGCTTTAACAGATAGTTCCCTATATCTGTGAGTTTAAAATGTGTTGATCATGAAAACTGGTTAGTTACTTTTTTATCATTGCTATTGTTCTTTCTGTGTGTATATATGTATGCAAATGCTTTACCTAAGAAGGCATTTTATTTATTTATTTATTTTTTGCCAAACCAAAATTGTAATATACCAATTTTTTTTATTCCTTTTAGCTTTGAGGCTGTCGGTCTGTTAGTTAGATCAATGTTTTCTGTATGTGGTAAAGTCATGATTGGGATTCTCCTGTGGCACAAGGACAGTATACATGCACCATTTAAAAAAGATAGAGGGGGAAAGAAGGAAGGAAGGAAGGAAGGAAGGAAGGAAGGAAGGAAGGAAGGAAGGAAGGAAGGAAGGAAGGGGGGAAGGGAAGGAGGGAGGAGGGAAGGAAGGGGAGGAGAGAAGGAGGGTGAGGAGGAGGAGGAAGAAGGAAGAAGGAAGAAGAAGGAGGAGGAGGAGAAGGAGGAGGAGGAGAAGGAGGGAGAGGAGGAGGAGGAGGAAGGAAGAAGAAGGAAGATGAGGAAGAAGGAAGGAGAAGAAGGAGGAGGAGGAGAAGGAGAAGGAGGAGGAGGAAGAGAAGAAGAAGAAGAAGAAGAAGAAGAAGAAGAAGAAGAAGAAGAAGAAGAAGAAGAAGAAGAAGAAGAAGAAGAAGAAGAAGAAGAAAAGTGTTTACTGAACTACTGTGGTATTTTGAATAAAAAACAAGACACTGTATATGTATGTTTCAGTTCCTAAGTTGTTTATGTGCTCTACCCAGTTATTTTCTGGCCCTTATGCTCAACTATGCCGCCTTCGTGTGATGGCTGCTCTTGGTTGTCAACTTGACCACATCTGAAATTAACTAAAATGCAAGCAGTTAGGTAAGATTGTGAGAGTTTTTTCTTAATCGGATCATTCATTTAAGGTGAGAAACCCCACCGTAAATAAGGATCTTTTGAGGTGGGGACACCCACCCTAAATCTGAGCCACACCTTGTGGTTGCAGCCTCCATGAAGATCATGGAAGAAGGAAGCGTTGCTCTCTCTGCCAGCTTGCCCTCACTCTCGTTGATAAGTTCATTTTTTCCCTGGCCTTGGAGCCTCCTTCTTTGGGATTCTGGCTTATACTAAAGACTGGCTGATACATCCTGCCTTGTTGACGGAGCAACTACTGCCTCGGTCAGGAGACAGCCATTGTCAGAATAGCTTTAAGCCACTCTAATAAATCCCCTTTCTCTCTCTGTTTCTCTATCTCTCTGTCTCTCTCTGTCTCTCTCCTTCTCCCCCCCCCCCCCACCACATCACTAATTCATCTCCATTTTAGAATAGGTTTACAAATTTTACAAAAAGCTGGTAAACCTGTTGGTTGGCATGCCACTAAATTTATAAATGAATATTTGACACAATGTCCCCTGTGTCACCTTTGAGTATCATATCCATTGCCCATTTTTTTCATAGCTACTCCTGGCCACCCAAGGACATCTAATTTTCTAAATTTGGGCAACTGATAAGTGTTACATCTTAATGCGTTTTCTTTTGGTATTTATGGCAATGGACCACATCTTATTTGTTAGTTTGTTTTTATTCTTCTCTCATACAATATATCCATCCCAACCTTAGTTTCCCCTCTCTCCACTCCTCCCACTTCCCCACCCCTCCCCTCTCCCCAGATCAGATCCCCTGCTCCTCTGTTTCCCTTCAAGCAAGGGCAGGGATCCCAGGAATATCAACTGAACCTGGCAGAACAAGTTACAATAAGCTGCAGTGTGCCTGCAGCACACAGTTCCATTCCCCAACATTAAACATGTTAATAGTCCTCCTCTGTTTTTCAAAATGCTGGGGTTTTTCCCCCTTTTGCTTCTGTGTTTTTTGAGGCATATTCACCGGCAATTCTCATCTCCTATAGTATTTTTATCAGTATTTTGTAATTATTCTGGCCTCAAACAGTGAACTCAAAATGTTTTTCTTTTCCTACTTGCTAAAGGAAGTACTCAAGATTGACTCTATACGTTCTTTAACTATAATAGAATTCATTAGTGGAGCCTCTGGACCTACAAGTTTCTTGTAGAAATATTGCAAATTCGGGCTTTAAAAAAAATAAAAGTTGGTCAATGTGGATTTTTATATTAGTTTTTGCATCTGTTTTGCTATGTGTAGTTTGGGGCAGTTTTTAGGCCTAGATGGTTGAATTCAGTGCCGTGACATTTTTTACATGATCTAGACATCCTGTTTGTGGGGCCAGCACTGCTGAGCTTGCTTCAGTCCTGGTGTGGGCTTGTGGGTTCTCCGTGACCAGACTTCTACAAAAGCAAGTTTAAGCTTAGTTGGTTTTATCTGTTTTCCATTTTGTTGATGCCTGGGATTTTGTTTCCTCTCTTGTCTGTATTTGAGTTTATTCACTCTTTTCTATTAGAGTTTTCTTTTCTTTTCTTTTCTTTTCTTTTCTTTTCTTTTCTTTTCTTTTCTTTTTTCTTTCTTCCTTTCCTTTCCTTTCCTTTCCTTTCCTTTCCTTTCCTTTCCTTTCCTTTCCTTCTTTTCTTTTCTTTTCTTTTCTTTTTGCATTTACAATGTTCACAAACTTTCTTAAAATGGAAACTTGGGGGAAAATTTTCTTCCATGCATCAATGAGGTCATTTTGCAAATTCTACCATATCCTTCAACTCCAAATATGTCCCAATTTCATCCCAATATATTTTTTTTGACCCAAGATTCTAGAAAGGAGTATTGCTGAACTATTTTTGTAGATATTTTTATTGCTTTGGCTTCTACTTAAATCTCACTAAAAAAAAATGCACCTCATATGATTCCACTCCTTTCAGGGTATTATGATTTGTTTAATGGCTGAACATATGGGCTGTCTTAGAAAAAGGTCCTGTGTACCTGAAGGAAGTATATCTCGTGGTTATTGGATGCAGCGATCTGTGAGTGCCAGGCAGGGCAGTTTGGTGTTATGCACATACATCATTTCTCTACTTCCTGTCAGCTTGCTCTATCAATCACTGAGACAAATGCTAGAATCTAAGATTTATCTGCATCTCCTGTAACTCCGGTTAGGTTTTTTTTTTTTTATCCAATAATTCAACCTGTTTTCAAGCTCATACATGTTTAAAATTGTCAGAGAAGAGGGCAAAATAAGACCCTGACATATCAACTGCACATAACCTGTGTACACATTACTATCTCATAATACTTTGAGTTTTATTTCATTGAGTTTTACTTATTTTCATTGGAATAAAGCAATACCATCTACCCAACACTTACTGTTGGCATGACGTGTCTCTCCCCACCATTTTAAATTCACAACATGTAGGTCTAAATAGTTAAAGTGCACTTCTTCCAGTTGAATCGGGTATAACATTCTCTTGTTTAGAAAGGTAGTTGAGGCTGCATTTAAGTCTTCCCATGTGTTATTCATGTGCAATTTGTCACATTGGTTCCTTACTTCTGTTTCTGGTTTTCTGATCAACTATATAGCTGTCAGACTTTATTTCTCTATTGACTTTTTAGGCATGTTGACTTGTGCCTTAGTAGTGTTTTAGAGAGCACAGCCTATGTTGAGATGAACATAAGATTTTGAAACCCCAGCACCCACGTATGAAGCTGAGCAGAACTGTGCCTGCCTGTTACCCCAGCATGGGTGGGGAAGACAGTACATCATAGTGCAACCTCTGAGAGTCCCCCACTTTGTGAGCGATGCAAGAAGCTCACAGTAGTATTAGTCCAGATGTGTCCTGTTTGGGCTCTTTGTTCTTTTAGTTATAAGTCTCACATCTGCATATACTATAAATAATATAGCACAATTTTCTTTAAAGCTTTAATATCTTGTAAGATTTCATTCATGTTTATTTTAATTTTTATTTATTTATTTGGATGCATGCGTATATGTGTGTTTGTGGTATTATGTGTATATATGTATGTGTGTATGTATATATATGTAGGTTTATGTCTGTATGTGTGAGTGTATGTGTGTATGTGTATATATGTGTGTATGTGTGTATATGTATTCATTTGTGTATGTGTGCATATACATATGTGTATGTGTGTGCATGTGGTGTATATATGTGAATGTGTGTAAAGGTGTGTATATGTATGCATGTGTGTATTTGTGTATATGTTTGTATGTGTGTGTATGTGTATATTTGTGTATGTGTGTGCTGTTGTGTATATATGTGTATGTGTGTATATGTGTATGTATATTTGTTGAATGTGTGTGACAGTCAGCAGGCTCCAGTGATCTCGGATACATAGTGCTAGGGTTTCAGGCTGGCACACACTGTTTTTTTGCAAGTGTTCTGGGGATTCAGACTCAGGCCCTCCTGTTTGCATAGCCTGTGTTCTTACCTGAGCCTAGAATGTCTCCCCAGCCCAAAAGGTTCAATGATGTTAGAAGCAATGGAGTATGTGTGCACACATACAATAAGGATGCTGCAAAGAGTCTCCTAGGCTTGCTCATACTCACACTCCCCAGTGTGCCTGTGAGGCTCTCTCTTCTGCCTGCTCCCACCTGTCTTCTGCTAAAAGTCCCTTCAATATAAACCTGCTAGAGGAGCATTCAGACTCAGTGACCAGAATGTGTTTTGAAAGATTTTTTTCACATGCTATAGAATTCTATGGTAACAGTTTTGTTTACCACTTTAAGGGTTCATCTCCTTGTTCTCTGAAATCATTACCTAATGAAATATGACCTTTAAAAATCATTATTTCCTTAAAGGTGTGGCTTCTTTCTGCTGATGTCATTATCGGCAGTTCAGAGATAGGCTACGGGAATTTTTTTCTTTCTTTTTTAATGTCTTTGGACTGCTTCAGATTAGATTACAATGGCTGGATCTCTAGGTTATTGTGTTCCATCCATCTTGGAAAACCCAAAGCTTCTAAGAAAGAAAGAAAGAAAGAAAGAAAGAAAGAAAGAAAGAAAGAAAGAAAGAAAGAAAGAAAGACGTTTTCAAATACGTTTTTCTTTCCTTCAGGTTTTCAGTTGTACATCGTTAAGAAAAGTTGGTAGCACCTCAGACAATTAGAAGATATTCCATGTCACCCTGTTTCTAATGTTTTGATATCAAATTAATATCAATTAATTGTGTGTGCATATGTGTATGTGTGTGCATGTGGTGTATGTATATGTATGTGTGTATATGTGTGTGTATATGTATGTGTATGTGTGCATGTATGTATGTATGCATGTGTGTATATGTGTGCATGTATGTATGTATGTATGTATGTATGTGTGTACATGTGTGTATGTGTATGTATGTATACATGAATTCCTCTCATAGGCTTCTATTCAAAGCATGGATAAGTGTGTCCCATGGAGTCTTCAGTTGGGTGCTGCATGGCTTTCAGGACTAGCCTATCTATAAATATGGCCTCCATAGGTTCCTTCATGGATTTGAATGTTTAGTTACTAGGAAGTGTAACCATTTGGAAGGAGTAGGAGAATTAGGAGGTGTGGCCTCATTTAGGAAGTGTGTAACTGGGGGTAGGCTGGGAGGTTTCAAGGCCAGGTCCCTCTCTCCCACTTCTCTCTGCCTGCTACCTAAGGGTCAGGATGTAACACTCAGCTCCTTCTCCAGTGCCATGCCTGCCTATCTTCTTCCATGATCCACACCGTGTTAATAAAGGGCTCTCCTCTGAAACTGTAATCAAACCCTAATCTAACACTTTCTTTTATAAGGCTTTCCCTATTTATCGTGTCTCTTCACAGCAATAGAACAGTGACTAAGACACTGTTTCTTTGTTTTGTTTTTGTTTTTGTTTTTGTTTTTTTGTTTTCTTTTAGAGATTCCCTTTGTCTGCTAAAACTCCCAATCTTTTCTGCCTGTGCTCATGTTTTCCAAAAGACTTTTCCATATGTTCCATTCAGACATACCAAATATGCCACTCGTTCATGCTGACATCTGGGCTGGTGGTTCAACATCTGGGTCATCCTTGGTTTGTTTCTCTTTGCTGTTTTATTTTCCATCGAATCACGGGTTCTCGTTTCATGTCTCAAAAATGTTCTATGTCTCCAATTTTTGCAATGTAGACATCTGCTGGAGACTAGAGTTGCATAGCGTTTACCTCTATGAAATACTTACTATTCTGTTCTCTGCCAGGTGATTACAGAGTGGAGGAAAGATGATTGAAAACACCCAGTCATTAGTTCCACAGCACTGTTTTCGAATGGGCTTAGTTACATGCAGCTTAATTGTGAATTTCTGGTTCTGAAGGTAAGGCTTACAGGTCATGAGGTCTATGCTCCAGGAGGACTCTGGAACCAGTTATGGCCACGATGGACAGCTGTGATCTTCCTGAGCCACAATAAAATCTCTTTCTGCTTTACAGTCCAGCAGATGTAGCTTTGGTGGTTCTGAGAAGCTTTCTTTCCTGATAGTTTTAGTCAAGGTTTTATTGCTAGAAAGAGACAGCATGACCACAGCAATTCTTATACAGGAAAATATTTAACTGGGGATGGCCTATAGTTCAGAGGTTTAGTCAGTTATCATCATGGTGGGAAGCACAGCAGCACAAAGACAGATGTCCTGCTGGAGAAATAGCTGAGAGTTCTGCATCTAGTTTGGCAGACAGCAGGAAGAGAGAGTGACACTGGGCTTGGCTTGAGCATTTGAAGTCTCAAAGCCCAGACCCTGTGATATACTTACTCCTACAAGGCCACATCTTCTAGTGGTGCCACTACACTATGGGGGCTACTTTCACTCAAATCACTAGGCAGCTACATCTTCCTCTCTACCACCTAGGTAGTTGGCCAATTCTCACTCAAAGGCCTTACCCGCCTCTACTGTGACTTCCTAGGGAGACATGAATAAAATCTAGTTTCTGTAGATGGAGCACTTACACTAGACTGGAAAAAAAGAAAAGAAAAAAGAAAAATATTCACTATGTCTAGTTTAGTGAGCAACTGAGTTTATTGTTTTTATCTACAGGAAAGGGGTTGAAGCATGGATGGCTCAAAAGCATATCCATTACCAAAAAGCCCAATCAACATAGGTGACTCATGGAGGATGTATCCCTAGAACACCCTGCATGATATATAGGCAGCTAGACAGACTGGGGAGTTTCCTCTTTCCAGTAGTTTTTGCTGCTTGGGCAGGGCCTTTGTGAATACTTTCAGTTTCAGGAACTTTCTAAGACTTGGGTGTTGACTATTTCTTGAGTCTTAGCAAGTCTTCTTCCATGATGGAATGTTTATATAAGAAAAAAAAAAACCTGTCACATAAAAGATACCATCTGTTACAGCTCTGGCCTCCTCTATCTTTGGTGGTCCCTACCATGTACTCTGGGAAGGTCTTACGTACCTTTTAAGGATATGTGTCTTAGCTTTCCTGCCAAGTAAGTAATAAAAGCTCTGTGTATACAGGGGTTTCTGTGTATGTTCTACTTCTCTGAATTGGGAGAGGAGTTGGAGGTTGAATATGATCAAGATTTATTACGTGAAATTCTTAAAAATTCAATAAGAATATTTTAAAAATATTAGCTATAAAGTGGAAACATGATCACAATTCAGGCACTGGACTTGCTGAGATGTTGCATAGAAACCTGTTGCTAGTTACAGCTTGCTTTAATCACTGGCCAAATATATAAGACAGACAATCATATGTCAGGCTGTAAGCTGGAGACAGCCACATAGTGTTAAATTAAACACAGTCATACTCTCAAGGACCTTATTCCTTGGCAGGAGGCACAGACTAGTCACCTGGTCTTTGTATGTTGGTTACACCGAGAGGGATAAGTATGCTTATGATTTGAATTTTTTTAATAGAATTTGGTGTGTGATTGATTTAAACAGAGGGACTGCTTACATCTGGATGCTGAGTAAATGTGGCCTCAGCACAGCCACCTGTCCCTGAGATGTAGTGCGGAGGCATCAAGTTCTAAACTGTAGAAGCATTAAGTTTCACTCCTCCCTCCTCCCAACTCTAATGAACACTGTTAAAAGGTAGTTTGGGGTTTAATCCTATCTTTCCCCTTTTGTTTTGTTTCTCTGTGGCATATTAATCCGCACTGACAAGCTCAGAATGACAAAGGCAGCAGAGGAAAGAAGGGTCTAAATGACTATATTGGTGGAATTGGCAGCAATTGCTTAGTGCCACCACAGTACGGGCCACCAAATCCTTGATTCTTGTCCATTCTCATTGTCCACTGTCCATATTGCTCATTTTTGTTAGAGCTCTCAAACTTTTGTTGATTCCATTTTGTTCTTGCTACAGGCTTGACACTTTTATTACTCAATTTATTATGATGATTTATTATTCCAAATAACCAATTGTGTAGTTGTTGGTAGCTCTGCGTAGTCTTTGGTTTTCTGTTTGACTAATTCTTTATCTCTCCCACAAACACTTCCTTTGCTTTTACTCTATTTTTCTCTTTAGATTTTTAAATGTTAAATATTTAAGTCCTTAACATTTAACCTTCCAGAAAAGACCAAACATGTTACTGTTTTCAGAGGCAGGCGAATTTCTGAGTTTGAGGCCAACCTGGTCTACAGAGTGAGTTCCAGGACAGCCAGGGCTATACAGAGAAACCCTGTCTCGAAAAACAAAAACAAACAAACAAACAAAAGAAGTAGAAATAACCAAACTGGGCCCAGACTAAAAGCCTTGCCTAGCAGAGCACAGTCAATAGAAAGGAAGAACAGAGAAGAAGGTTTGCAAAGTTTATATCTAGCAAGTGTTCTGATATCATAAATATAGAAAGAACTCTTATAATTCAACAACAAAATAATTAAATAGCCTGGTTTTTTAAATGAACAAAGGGCATGGGTAGATGTTTGCCCCAGAACGATATGCAAATGGCTAACAAGTAGAGACATCCAATGTCATCTAATAAATGCAGACCTAAACTCCAGCAAAACCTTACCTCATACTCCTCAAGAGAGCTTCCATCAACAGACAAGTGCAAGGAAGGATATGAAAGGGAAAACTGCCACCCTTGTCTGTATCTCATAGATTTGTAAAATGGTACAATTGTCAACATTCTGCTATGGATCCTAAAAAATTAGAAATGCAATTACCAGATGATCTGACAGTTCATCTCCTTGTCTATGGAAGCAGGATGTCACTGAGGTGCCCATATATCTGTGTTCACAGTATCCCAAGAGTTTCAACTCCATGAAAATATCCATCTATGAATGAGTGGATCTACACAATGTAGCATGGACCTACTTTGGGAGAAGTAGGACTCCTCATCACAGGCTACAGGTCAGATAAACCCTGAGACAAGCCAACGGTCAAAATATAAGTGCTTCTATTTGTGTGAGGTAATTTAAAGTAGACACAGGAAATAGAAGAGTGGCTACAAGGATGGGGGAGGAGAGAGAGGGGAAATTGTGCATTGGGTGTAGATTTTCTGCTTTTGGAAAAAAAAAAAAAAGCAAAGCTCTGTGCATCCAATAATATCAACATATTCAACGCCACTAAAGCGGAAACCTTGAAAAGTTTAGGTAGTAAATTTATATGTCATTTTTTTATGCCTCCCCAAACTGTGAACTTAGTGATATGAAGTTTCTTATAAATATTTTAGTTGAATTTCTTTAAAATATATATATTTACTCTTCATATTTCCAATTGTGCAATATAAAGGAAGAACAATGCTTTCTATTAAACACATAAATCAACAGGATGTGAGTTGGGCGGTACAGACGCAACATCTACAACGCGAAAATCTGAAATCCCAACTGTTCTGCTTCCCATTATTTAAATGCCGTCGTAATGCCTCAAGTGAAATGTGGGGCCGCAAAAGGCAGCCTGCTTTGGTTGAATGAGGATTGCTCCAGTGACCCAGTAGGAAATTTCACAAGGGACTGAACAATGAGCCACGTTCCCAGAGACAGGTGCCTAATACCACAGTGTCCCCAACTCCATAATTCTGTGACTATAAGTCACACAGACAATGTTCCAAGCTTTTGGCATTCTGACTAGACTCCACCACCACAGTTACCTGACTATAGCCAGGTATGCTCCTAGCAACAGCAAGGTAGCCCAGCCCACTTTAAAAGGGGCTGCTTGGGCCCTCACTCTCTTTAAGCTCTCACCTTACTTACTCTCATCTCTAGCCCTCCTTCTCTCTCTCCCTTCCCCCTCTCTCCACTTGGCTATGGCCGGTCTTCCTCTTTCTACCTTCCCCCTTTCTCTCTACCTTTCTACAGTAAAGCTCTAAAACAATAGACTGTCTCTGCTCATCAAGGCCCACCGTGCTTGAAAGATGAGATAGGCTTTCCCCTTAACGAGCCTAACCTGCTGGAAGGCCTTCCTGCGCTCCAGCCGTGGTAATTACCCAGCATACCCTATCTCTCAGCCCTCTCTTCCCTTCTGCTCCAGGGCTGACGGAGCTGCCCTTCCCCTAGGGCCCCCAGTTTGTTCTCACCTCTTCCGTGGTGTCTAGCAGTGTCTGGGATGCCCGAGACTGAGAACCTGTTATCTCTGGCCTCCCTGAGGCCCAGAGATCTCGGACTGCCCCTTGTTCACCGACATGGGCTGGGTCCGTAGCTTCCCACAGCCAGACACTCACCCGGGGCCATGTGGAAAGAATGTGGCAGTCCTGCATCCGCCTGCCCAGAGTACCAGAACTCTGGTGGGACGCGGGTTTTCTCTCACTCCCTTTATTCCCCCATGCCCATTGCCCCACAGTGAAACACTTTACACCTGCCAATATGACACAACCTTTCATAAACAACAAAACTATTCGAAAATATTAGGTACGATCAGGGTCAGGTCATGCATTTGAAACACAAATGAATTTGTGCTTAGAGTTGAATACTGGCCCTAAAGTTGTTCTTTATGGATACGCCAAGGTTACAAGTCCTGAGCCTGAAACACTTCCCGCCCTAAGTACTTCAGCTAAGAAATGCTCTACCTGCGTACATTAGCTTGTATGAATGTTCATTAAATATGCCTTTGTTTTCTCCTCTCCTCCTCTCTTTCTCTTCCTCCCTTTCTTCCTTTGCTATTCCTTTCAGTCCTCTAGCTCTTCTGTGTCTTTCTCCTTGCCCTGACTCAGCTGCCACTCATTGAAAGCACGCCTACCTTCCTCTCCTCTTCCCTTAACGTCCACGATGGCAACGCAGACATACGTCCTTGAAAAAGGCTACCTTTCGTCTACCTGTCCTCAATCCAAACTTCAGATCTTTGCACGTGTGATTGAACAGTCAGTTCAACCCTGCATTATAGATGATTATTGTCTTATACTTTTGCTCAGTTTTAATGCCACAATTTTGTTATTGACCAGATTTTCCAATTCTTGGCATTTTCTTTATGTATCAGACTTTTTCTGATACAAAAGAAATAGTTCCTGTATATAGTTATGTCTTTAGGAATCTCTTCATTTTTCAGTATTCAAAACAGCATCCTTGGACCGTCCTTGACATGAGGCATGACCTGAGACTGACCTCTGGGTTTCCAGTCTAGTCTACTGCACCGTCTCTGTCTTCCTCTTCACTAAAGCATGTGATGACTAATCTACGAGGTCATTGTTCTTAGGAAGCTGGTTTTTTGCCTTCTTATGAGTTACATTGTCTACTTTTGATAAGTTACAGTTGTCCTATACTGTTTGAACACATGAACGCTTATGTTTGTATCCTAGTTGGAATTCTTAGTGCTTCCCAGATCTAGGGATTTGTGATTTTAATCATTTCTGAATATTTTGCTTCAACTATTTATTTTCTTACATTTACTTCCCTTTTGAATATCCCTCTCTTTTCCATGTTGTAAAACCTTCCCTTCTCTGAACAATTTCTTGTGTTCATCTGTCTCACTTACATTCAGTTATTGTTAAGCCCTTAACTGTGTTTTATTTAATTAGATACTTTTACTCATAAGATCCTCATTGGGTTCCTCTGTGACTTTTCCTGCTTACTTTTATAGTGTCTTCTTGCTTATATATTTTCCATCCGATATTCCATGAAATGCATGAAGCAGGGTTGTTTTATGAGTTATAACTGATCGTTTTATTGCTGGAAGAACATATGTTACTAAATTGCTTCTTCGTAGGAATTTTCTGAGGTATGAGTTGGAAGCGCTCTTTTCCAGAGTGAGATGCATTTGTCTTTAGTCTGCACTCAAGAAGGGCACCAGAAAACTGGGTCAGCTTTAAGTGATATTCTGTAGACACTAATGCCAAAGGTACTAGTGACAGTCCCATGTGAGAAGAACTAGTATTTCAGTTGTCACTCATTGTCCTGGCTAGTTTTATATAAACTTGACACAAGCTAAAGTCATCTGAAAGGAGGGAATTGCAAATGAGAAAAATGTCTCCATTAGTAAGACATTTTCTAACTTTGTGATTGATGGGGAGAAAGCCCAACCCCTTGTGGGTGGTACAATCCCTGGGAATGTGGTCCTAGGTTCTATAAGAAAGCAAGCTGAGCTTTGTTCTGTGTTAAGCAAGGCAGTATGAAGCTCTGTGTCATGGCCTCTGCATCAGCTCCTGCCTTTAGGTACTTAGCCTGCTTGGGTTCCTCCCCCACTGTTGTAGATAATGAACTGTTCTATGGAACTAAGAGTTAACCAAGCCCTTTCCTCCTTGAGTTGCTTTTGGTTATGGCATGTCATCACAGCATGAGCAACCCTAACTAAAACAAATTGGTACCAGGGGTGGGGTATTGCGGTGACAGACCTGACCATGTTGCTTTGGGGAAGATTATGGAACGACTTCAGAACTTTGGACTAGAAAAAAAATCAGTGAGGATTCAAAGCTTGGTGAGCTTTTCAGTGGGAGCTCGGAAGACAAGAGCTCTGGGGGCCATGAAGACAATGGAGGTCTCGACTATGCTCTTTTGAGTTAAGAATCCGTGGTCCTGGTTTTCTGGGGCTGAAGACTGAGAGACCAGCATTATTGAGTTTAAGTTTTCTGGGAAGTGTTTCTTTGGGATCAGAACCTGAACACTGTGATCTAATGGTGGCCAAGGGTATACCTCGTGCTGGCAGCCAAACTTGGTGGTATGTAAGTCACCTAGGTGCTACTGGTTTTGAAGGCAAGAAGGGATCATGGAGGGCAGCTGAGGCTTTGCACTATGGGGCAGGGCTGGAGTCTCTGAAGGGAGCCCAGGAGAGGCTATTGGCAAAATCGGAGCCCAGTTACAGCAAGAGAACCCAGCATGTTGGAGAGGCCACCAAGAACATCAGTAGTGTGGAGTGGAGCCAGCTGGAGCCAAGAACTAAGCTGTGTGTGATACAGAAGGTAGAGCCAAAGGAGTAAGCCTTTGAAGGAGCCCAGACAATTATGAATGGATCCCAGGCACTGGACATTGAGTTATTTATGTTTCAAGTTTGGGTTTACTGTGTTTAGATTGTAAATGGTTCTTCCCTCTTGAGGTAAGAAAGTATTTAAGTTATATTTGATTTTACAGGGGCTCACAGTTGAGGGACATTGAGCTTTTAAAGAGATTTTGGAATCTTCCAAAGATGGTGGATTTTTAAAAGATACTGAATCGGTGTTTGAATATTTAAAGCTCCGAGACTTTGAAAAATTGGGATGTTTATTTAGCAATGTTGATAGCCATGTGCGATCTTGGGAATAAACAAAAAAAGGAAAAGTTACGATTTAACAGTGATATTTGTATGACATGTTGACAAGGGGTTATTGTCCTGATTAGTTTTTATATCAATTTGACACAATCTAGTATCTGAAAGGAGAGAACCTCAATTGAGAAAATACCTTCATAAGATCCAGGTGTAGAGCATTTTCTTAATGAGTGATTTATGGGGAGGGCCCATACCGTTGTGAGTGGTATGAGCCCTGGGCTGCTGGTCCTAGGCTTTATAAGGAAGCTTGCTGTATAAGCCAGTAAGCAGTGTTCTTTTTTTTTTTAAAGATGTATTTATTTATTATATATACACGTACACTGTTGCTGTGTTCAGACACACCAGAAGAAGGCATCAGATCTTATTACAGATGGCTGTGAGCCACCATGTGGTTGCTGGGATTTGAACTCAGGTCCTCTGGAAGAGCCGTTGGTGCTCTTAACCACTGAGCCATCTTTCCAGCCCTGTAGGCTCCTGCCTCCATTCCTGCCCTGCTTGAACTCCTGTCCTCGCTGTTTTTGTCCATGATGAGCGGTTATGTGGAACCGTAAGTAAAATAAGCTCCCTTTCTCCACAAGTTGCTTTTGGTCACAGTGTTTCGTAAGAGCAATAGGAACTCTAACTCAGGAAACTTTCCTTAACCTCCACTCCAAGCCAGAGATGGGAGGACTCATCGTTGTCTTCCCAGACAGGATGCCATCTTTTATAACAACGATACTCAGGACACTTTCAGTCTGCCTGCTGCTATTGTCTACCCAAGATCGGAGCAGACAAAATCCTCAGTGACTGTGTATTGCTGGCATAAGTACAGCCATATCAAGGGTCCCAATACCTCAAACCCATGGGAATGGCAAGGCCTTCCTCTGGTCAGAGTTTAGATGCTGACAGTGTGTGCAGAAACTACCCCCTCCACAGCTTCACCAAGATGAGTGCAGTCTGACTGAATTCCACTATAGTAACCCTACTGATACTAGGTAGCCTGTTCTCTCCTTTAGCTGTGTCTGATAAACCTACTTTCTCATTCAACAAATCCACATCCTTGTTTACCTGTATAAAATTAATGTGCTGAGTGTCCCATCTGCCCGTGCATCTCCACCAGACTGCACGACACACCCACCCGATCCCAGTTTTTCTGTTCCAGGTCTAGTTTCTTCATTCCTCATCACCATAGACAGAGCAATTCCAAAGCCATGCAGGTGGCAACAAGCAAGGCTTTGCTGTAGGAGGGAGTACATGCAGAGAGCCAGGCCATCTCTCTCTCTTAACTTCTGTTGCTGTCTATGTCCTGGTACCAGGACATGGCTTTTACATCACCTACTCATAGTTTTCACTCCAAAGAACACATTTTATCAAACTCTCTTGTATACTGAGAGCACCCATCGGTCTCTAGCTTGCAATGTTTCTAGTAATCAAAGTTTATATTTGGACTGTAATTACCAAATTCTAGAAAAATAATGCTTTGACTAGCTCCGAGTGCTTAGCTAATGGCCGTATTATCGGTTTTGGGTGTCTTTATAGAAGTTTTAGTATAGAGCATTTTCACTGTAGCCACAAAGTTCATACATTTTAGAAGTAACTTAGTCTTGCACAGTGTCATTTTGCAAAGCAATGTCCTATTATAATTTGTGAAAATTCTTCTCTGTGAAAATATTTGAAATTTTCTTTCTTCATTGAGACCTTTATTCCAATTGAAATGGATCTCTATTGGAACCAATTTCCATATCAATAACTAGTTGCTAAGCCCCAGTTACCTAGTAATCCACTGCTTCCTTATTCTTTCATAATTTCCAAGTACACAGAACCTCTAGAGATCCACTTTACAACTAAGTGTATTTAATGATAATCTTTCCGAGCTTGTATTTTCCTTTGTATTACTATGTCTTACAGTTTTATTGAAGAACTAAGTCTTTGAAGTTGAATTAGCACAGTGCTTATGAATTTTATAATATTATGATTTATAATATAATGATTTAAGGCTTCTTTGGTTTAGAGTTACTATAGTTTACGTTAGTATTAGTAAAGTTAATATTTCTGAACAGTGATGTGTCTGCCTCATTTCTCTCATCAGAGTTAGTTCAACACTGTTATGAGCATGAAGCAAAGCAGGAGGCTTTGAGCTTAGAGTTGATGGGATGGTGGAAGCCTCTACGTTCTTGAGAAACCACTTGCTTCTTAATCCGTACAGGGGAGATGGCTCCAGCATCCTTCGCTCTGCGCTCATTTGATTATTCATGAGCCTACGTCTTACCTTCCATGCGTATCTTGGTGGCTTATAATGACTTTTTACTGTCTAGTCAAGTTCTTTGTTCCCTCCCTTGTATTTCTATGCACAAATTGTCTCTGTACTGATGACATAAACGGTTTCTGTGTTTAATATGTTAACAGTCAGTCATATTTGAGGTGATAATTATGCTTTGTTATTTGAAATTTGTATTGATTTTTCTCCCTACGGTTTTTATCTCCTGGCTTGTATGATTTTTTTTGTTTTATCTTTGAATATATTGTGTATATAAAAGGTGTATAATGTATGTGTCAGTGTGTATGTACATGTGAGCACACACGTGCGTGTGTGTGTGTGTGTGTGTGTGTGTGTGTGTGTGTTGGTTGGTTGTATGGTATGAATAGGAAGCATCTCCAACAGACTCAGATGTTAAACTTTTGGTCCCCAACTAGTAGTGGGAATTTTAGGAGTTAGGATCTAGCCAGAGAACGTAGGTTCCAAGGCTTTCAGTGTTATTCCTGGTTTTGACCCTTTGGAACACTCTCTTTCTCTGCTTCCTATTCATCATGAGGTGAGAAGTCTCACCAGGAGGCCAGAATCAGCAGAGCCCAGAACAATGCACTGAAATGTCTGAAGACATCAACCAAAGTGAATCCTTTTTACCTTAAATTATGTGTGCTAGGTATCATTAACTAGAATATTAACAGAATCAATGAGATTCCCCCATAAGTAACAGGGCGCTTTAGAGGATTTTAGTATTTTATAAACTGAACGGTCAAAGGTTTTTGTTTTGTTTTTTTGTTTGTTTGTTTGTTTGTTTTAACTTTTCTTTTGGGTTGCTTTGCTTTGGTGCTTTTTAGTCATTATTTGAGAGACTATTTCACTGTGTAGCTCCGTCTGACCTGGAACTTAGGTAAATTATACTGGCTTTGAACTCATGGGGAGCCTTCTGCCTCACCCCCAACACACAAACACACACACACACACACACACACATACACACAAGCTGTGATTGCAGGTATGTATTTTCATACTCAACTAAAGAGTTTCATTTAATACTGCTCAGAAAAGGTAGACCCTACAAAAGAGTGTAGCATGGGGAATTCACGTAAGGAGGAAGGCTATAGAGATGGTGCAGTGGTTAAAAGCACTTAGTGCTCTTGCAGAAGGCTCAGGTTCGATTCCTAGCTTCACATGGCAGCTCACAATTGTCTGTAAGTCTGGGTCCAGGGAATTCAATGTCCTATTCTACCTTTCATTGGCTCCTGCATGAACGTGGTGTATATAGGTTCACTAAGGCACACACACACACACACACACACACACACACACACTAGATAGATAGTAGATAGATAGATAGATAGATAGATAGATAGATAGATAGATAGGTAGATAGATAATATTTTTCAAAAGAATTAGTGTAAAGGTGGCTAAATATGGAATTTGATGATAAAGTACTTCTCTAGCATTTGCTAACCTGACTGTCTCCAGCCCTGAAAGAAAAAGGGTTTCTATAAAGACATATATTATATGATATATAATTTATATCAATTCAATATGCCAATTTATTTTGCCTGAATTGCTGTGGTAGTAATTGAGAGTATTTTAACATATAAATGAAAGTTCATGAACAAAGGTACCCACTTCCTCATTATTTTCTTTTGAAAAGAGATTACAAGTGTAAGATAAACTGACTTTAATTGCAAAGAAAAAAATGTCAGGAGTGACATTTCAACACTTCAGCATACTAATGAGCTCAGCTAAAAGAAATATAAAATCAACCAGGCGGCTGTCATTAATTTCTTCGGGATCTCGCTTCCAGAGGAATAAACAATTAATGTGTTAAAATGATTCACTGCTAACATATCATTAGGGGCCATAAATATCATCCTGACCATGTTGATTGGACCCTGACAGGGATGGGCACAAATGCCATTTAGTTCGCAGTATGACACGCTAATGAAAATGTTCCAGAATGTTCCAAGAATGGGAGTCAGGGTGTCCCTGTGAAAAGAGAGCACGGTTGGCAGTGGAGAGTTGAGTCAGCAAGTCAGCCATCAGACCTTCGGACCAGTCACCGTGATGCATGCTTCTGACACATCTCACCATAACCCTCGACTTGGCAAGCAGCCTCAAAGCAGGGCTGTCTCAGAGACTGTTGCTTAGGCTATGTGAGGCTGAGTACCTCCGAGAGTTTACAGGAGGACATCCTTCTCTTCTGTTGTAGTTAATTGGGCCACAGTAGCACTTGGTCTTGAACCCTTGCCCTGTGTGTGTTACCATCCACAGTCAATCATCCCAATAGAGTTAAGTCTGCACCTTCTAAAGCATTTTGGTGAAGTAAAACTCAGGGTTTTTTTTTTTCCATATGAAAGTCAAAGAAAATATATGCAGGATATCTTTTAAGAGGATAACTTTTAAGCTGTTATTGACTTCCACTTCATACTCACGCACAAGTATCGGGTTAGAAATTTTTATGCAAGTTAAAACAATTTGTCAGCAATTGAGATAAGCAGGAGGGTGCATGCTTTGAGCACGCTTGCTGACACAGACAGGGACAATTCTAGCAAGCCTATCTCAAGTCTAACCTTCTCCTTTATTAAACAACAATGAAGGAAAAAAACCTTATTAACTCCTCATCTTCATTGAAAACTGTCCTCAGCATCACAGTTTTTAAATAATTCATCCATACATTCATTTCAGTGCATGCTGGGAACTTCGTGCCTCACAGAACGCTGAGGATAATCTCAAATAAAAAGCCTCACCCACTGCCACTCCCAGGGAATTTATAAGCTGTTACAGACCAAAGAACAAAAAATCATGAGGGTGCAATTACAATTCAGACCAATGCCTTAAAGGGAACAATAAGTTCCTATGAGCAAAGTACCTAAACTATGGAGGTTAGAGCTGGAGAGAGAGAAAGAGAGAGAGAGAGAGAGAGAGAGAGAGAGAGAGAGAGAGAGAGAGAGAGAGAGAGAGAGAGAGAGAGAGACCAGGGACCAAGTGAGAGAGCCAAGGAGAATGAGGCTGAGAACCAAGAGAGAGAGCCAAGGAGGTTGGAGATGAGGACCAAGGGCAAGAGCCAGGGAGGCTGGGGCTGGAGGCCAAAGGAGAGAGCCAAGGAGGCTGGGGCTGGGGACCAAAAGAGGGAGCCAAGAAGGCTGGGGCTGGGGACCAAGGGAGAACTCCCTAGTGAAATGACCCTTGATCTAAAATGAAGTGACAGGGATGACTGAGGACAAATATTCTAGAGGGACAGATAGTGAGTACAAAGGCCCTTTGACCAGAGGGAGCTTGAGGGCACTCATCCCTGCCCTCATTCACAACGTTTGTGTTTCTCCCCAGGGACAGAATCTGACTACAACATTGCTGTTTGCTGCTGTTGCTGCTGTCCCAGGGGTCAAGGCTGAGACCAGGACAAAGGGAACCATCTGGCTGGAGTGAGAGAATAAGTAGAATATCCAGTGTATAGATAAGCATTCCCAGAAACCCTGCTTTTAGAATGAGCAGAGATGTGTGCTTTGGGCCTTGTGTAATAAGATCAACTCTTAAAACAACGGCGAACAATTTAGTAACTTATGACCCTGAGGAGGATCATAAGACACAAGGCAGATAGCTAGATAAGTCCAACAGTAGAAAGTTTGAGTTGCTGTGAATCTTGATAAGTTTTCCAGATTTTTCATGTTTTATGAGGTTCGCACTTTCCCCTCCACCCATTATAACACCCTGTGTATATCTCTTTTAAGGAGGACAGCATCAAAGGTTGAAATTGACATTGATTAAGATTCATTTTGGTCTCATTTTCATAGCTACTGAGAGGGGACTTCACTTCATACAATACAATGTCTGTCTTCCTCTCAGTCAAGAAGAGGTTGGCTTTGTAGACAAGAGAGCTGAGAAGACACAGAGACAAACCCCCAGAATCAGGGGCTGGACAGACGATGGTTCAGCATCTCAGAGCACAAGCTGCTCTCTCAGAGGATCCAGTTTAGTTGTCAGCATCCAATGGCAGCTTACAACAATCAGAATTCCCAGGGGATCCAGTGTCCTCTTCTGGTCTCAGCAACCACCAGGCTCAATCATGATACAACATATACAAGTGAAGGGAAGAGACTTGTACACACAAATAAAAAAACAAACCCACAGAACACGATGGGTCCTTTTATAGTGTATCTCTTTGCACAAGGTGGGGGCAGGGTGACAGAGCATAAGGACAGTCCTCCCTGGTTAATATCGAGGCATGGAGAGTTACCTACTTGTGCAAGTTTGAAGAAGAGAGAAGTAGCCTGGTTGGGAAGTCTGAGGATCACCTATCCAATCATAACTTTAGCATC
The DNA here is from genome assembly GCF_978045245.1 of Mus caroli. Taxonomy (NCBI): domain Eukaryota; kingdom Metazoa; phylum Chordata; class Mammalia; order Rodentia; family Muridae; genus Mus; species Mus caroli. The sequence continues at coordinate 10,080,684 of NW_028227271.1, forward strand.
AATCACCCTGTTTTGATTTTTATAGGAATCTGTTGGAGTCTGGAGAAAGATATTAATATAAAACAATGGCCTCCTATAATTTTTCCCTAAGAATTGAAACTTAATCTCATTGTGCCTTTATCTCATTTATGTTGGCATTATATTGGCCTAGGACTTCCTAGCATAGTCCTTCTTTCTCTTGTCTTACGTCCTCTCTTATCTGTCATACTTCTTTATTATTACTAAATTCTAGTTTTAAGTGTGTGTGTGTGTGTGTGTGTGTGTGTGTGTGTGTGTGTGTTGGGGAGGCAAAGGACAACTTGTGTATCATCCTCAGGAATGGCAACAACCTCCCGTGACAGAGAGTCACTCATTGGCCTGGAGCTCACCACATACACTATTTGGTTGGCCAGAGAACCTTGGGGATCTACTGGGATCAGAGCCTGTGTTCCTGAACTGCCTTGTGTACATGGGCCTTGGGGTTTTATATTCTTTTTTTTTTATTATTACATATTTTCCTCAATTACATTTCCAATGGTATCCCAAAAGTCCCCCATAGCGCCCCCCACTTCCCTACCCACCCATTCCCATTCTTTTGGCCCTGGCATTCCCCTATATTGGGGCATATAAAGTTTGCAAGTCCAATGGGCCTCTCTTTCCATTGATGGCCGACTAGGTCATCTTTCTTTTTTTTTTTAATTTTTAATATTTTTATTACATATTTTCCTCAATTACATTTCCAATGCTATCCCAAAAGTCCCCCATAGCACCCCCCACTTCCCTACCCACCCATTCCCATTCTTTTGGCCCTGGCATTCCCCTATATTGGGGCATATAAAGTTTGCAAGTCCAATGGGCCTCTCTTTCCATTGATGGCCGACTAGGCCATCTTTCGATACATATGCCGCTAGAGACAAGAGCTCCTGGGTTCTGGTTAGTACATCATGTTGTTCCAACAATAGGGTTGCAGATCCCTTTAGCTCCTTGGGTACTTTCTCTAGCTTCTCCATTGGGAGCCCTGTGATACATCCAATAGCTGACTGTGAACATCCACTCCTGTGTTTGCTAGGCCCCGGCATCATCTCACAAGAGACAGCTATATTTGGGTCCTTTCAGCAAAATCTTGCTAGTGTATGCAATGGTGTCAGCGTTTAGAAGCTGATTATGGGATGGATCCCTGGATACAGCAGTCTCTAAATGGTCCATCCTTTCATCACAGCTATGAACTTTGTCTCTGTAACTCCTTCCCTGGGTGTTTTTCCCAATTCTAAGAAGGTGCACAGGGTCCACACTTTGGTCTTCATTCTTCTTGCGTTTCATGCATTTAGCAAATTGTATCTTATATCTTGGGTATCCTAAGTTTTGGGCTAATATCCACTTATCAGTGAATACATATTATGTGAGTTCTTTTGTGATTGTGTTACTTCACTCAAGATGATGCCCTCCAGGTCCATCCATTTGGCTAGGAATTTCATAAATTCATTCTTTTTAATAGCTGAGTAGTACTCCATTGTGTAAATGTACCATAATTTCTGTATCCATTCCTCTGTTGAGGGACATCTGGGTTCTTTCCAGCTTCTGGCTATTATAAATAGGGCTGCTATGAACATAGTGGAGCATGTGTCCTTTTTACCGGTTGGGACATCTTCTGGATATATGCCCAGGAGAGGTATTGCTGGATCCTCCGGTAGTACTATGTCCAATTTTCTGAGGAACCGCCAGACTGATTTCCAGAGTGGTTGTACAAGCTTGCAATCCCACCAACAATGGAGAAGTGTTCCTCTTTATCCACATCCTCGCCAGCATCTGCTGTCACCTGAATTTTTGATCTTAGCCATTCTGGCTGGTAAACAGGTAGAAGACAGTAAAGAGGAAGCACAAAAATCCCTTAAAGAATTGTAGGTCATCTTTCGATACATATGCAGCTAGAGACAAGAGCTCCGGGGTTCATGTTAGTACATCATGTTGTTCCAACAATAGGATTGCAGATCCCTTTAGCTCCTTGGGTACTTTCTCTAGCTTCTCCATTGGGAGCCCTGTGATACATCCAATAGCTGACTGTGAACATCCACTCCTGTGTTTGCTAGGCCCCAGCATTGTCTCACAAGAGACAGCTATATTTGGGTCCTTTCAGCAAAATCTTGCTAGTGTATGCAATGGTGTCAGCGTTTAGAAGCTGATTATGGGATGGATCCCTGGATACGGCAGTCTCTAAATGGTCCATCCTTTCATCACAGCTATGAACTTTGTCTCTGTAACTCCTTCCCTGGGTGTTTTGTTCCCAATTCTAAGAAGGTACACAATGTCCACACTTTGGACTTCATTCTTCTTGCGTTTCATGCGTTTAGCAAATTGTATCTTATATCTTGGGTATCCTAAGTTTTGGGCTAATATCCACTTATCAGTGAATACATATTGTGTGAGTTCTTTTGTGATTGTGTTACTTCACTCAAGATGATGCCCTCCAGGTCCATCCATTTGCCTAGGAATTTCATAAATTCATTCTTTTTAATAGCTGAGTAGTACTCCATTGTGTAAATGTACCATAATTTCTATATCCATTCCTCTGTTGAGGGACATCTGGGTTCTTTCCAGCTTCTGGCTATTATAAATAGGGCTGCTATGAACATAGTGGAGCATGTGTCCTTTTTACCGGTTGGGATATCTTCTGGATATATGCCCCAAGAGAGGTATTGCTGGATCCTCCGGTAGTACTCTGTCCAATTTTCTGAGGAACCGCCAGACTGATTTCCAGAGTGGTTGTACAAGCTTGCAATCCCACCAACAATGGAGGAGTGTTCCTCTTTCTCCACATCCTCGCCAGCATCTGCTGTCACCTGAATTTTTGATCTTAGCCATTCTGACTGGTGTGAGGTGGAATCTCAGGGTTGTTTTGATTTGCATTTCCCTGATGATTAAGGATGTTGAACATTTTTTCAGGTGCTTCTCTGCCATTCGGTATTCCTCAGGTGAGAATTCTTTGTTCAGTTCTGAGCCCCATTTTTTAATGGGGTTATTTGACTTTCTGGAGTCCACCTTCTTGAGTTCTTTATATATATTGGATATTAGTCCCTTATCTGATTTAGGATAGGTGAAGATCCTTTACCAATCTGTTGGTGGTTTTTTTGTCTTATTGATGGTGTCTTTAGCCTTGCAGAAGCTTTGTAGTTTCATGAGGTCCCACTTGTCAATTCTTGATCTTACAGCACAAGCCATTACTGTTCTATTCAGGAATTTTTCCCCTGTGCCCATATCTTCAAGGCTTTTCCCCACTTTCTCCTCTATAAGTTTCAGTGTCTCTGGTTTTATGTGAAGTTCCTTGATCCACTTAGACTTGACCTTAGTACAAGGAGATAGGAATGGATCGATTCGCATTCTTCTACATGTTAACAACCAGTTGTGCCAGCACCATTTGTTGAAAATGCTGTCTTTCTTCCACTGGATGTTTTTAGCTCCCTTGTCGAAGATCAAGTGACCGTAGGTGTGTGGGTTCATCTCTGGGTCTTCAATTCTATTCCATTGGTCTATTTGTCTGTCACTATACCAGTACCATGCAGTTTTTATCACAATTGCTCTGTAGTAGAGCTTTAGGTCCGGCATGGTGATTCCACCAGAGGTTCTTTTATCCTTGAGAAGAGTTTTTGCTATCCTAGGTTTTTTGTTATTCCAGATGAATTTGCAGATTGCACTTTCTAATTCATTGAAGAATTGAGTTGGAATTTTGATGGGGATTGCATTGAATCTGTAGATTGCTTTTGGCAAGATAGCCATTTTTAAAATGTTGATCCTGCCAATCCATGAGCATGGGAGATCTTTCCATCTTCTGAGATCTTCTATAATTTCTTTCTTCAGAGACTTGAAGTTTTTATTATACAGATCTTTCACTTCCTTAGTTAGAGTCACGCCAAGATATTTAATATTATTTGTGACTATTGAGAAGGGTGTTGTTTCCCTAATTTCTTTCTCAGCCTGTTTATTCTTTGTGTAGAGAAAGGCCATTGATTTGTTTGAGTTAATTTTATATCCAGCTACTTCACTGAAGCTGTTTATCAGGCTTAGGTGTTCTCTGGTGGAATTTTTAGGGTCACTTATATATACTATCATATCATCTGCAAAGAGTGATATTTTGACTTCATCTTTTCCAATTTGTATCCCTTTGATCTCCTTTTGTTGTCGAATTGCTCTGGCTAGGACTTCAAGTACAATGTTGAATAGGTATGGAGAAAGTGGACAGCCTTGTCTAGTCCCTGATTTTAGAGGGATTGCTTCAAGCTTCTCACCATTTACTTTGATGTTGGCTACTGGTTTGCTGTAGATTGCTTTTATCATGTTTAGGTATGGGCCTTGAATTCCTGATCTTTCCAAGACTTTTATCATGAATGGGTGTTGGATCTTGTCAAATGCTTTTTCCGCATCTAACGAGATGACCATGTGGTTTTTGTCTTTGAGTTAGTTTATATACTGGATTACGTTGATGGATTTCCGTATATTGAACCATCCCTGCATCCCTGGGATGAAACCTACTTGGTCAGGATGGATGATTGTTTTGATGTGTTCTTGGATTTGGTTAGCAAGAACTTTATTGAGGATTTTTGCATCAATATTCATAAGGGATATTGGTCTGAAGTTTTCTATCTTTTTTGGGTCTTTTTGTGGTTTAGGTATCAGAGTAATTGTGGCTTCATAGAATGAGTTGGGTAGAGTACCTTCTGTTTCTATTTTGTGGAATAGTTTGTGAAGAACTGGGATTAGATCTTCTTTGAAGGTCTGATAGAACTCTGCACTAAACCCATCTGGTCCTGGGCTTTTTTTAGTTGGGAGACTATTAATGACTGCTTCTATTTCTTTGGGGGATATAGGGCTGTTTAGATCTTTAACCTGATCTTGATTCAACTTTGGTACCTGGTATCTGTCTAGGAACTTCTCCATTTCATCCAGGTTCTCCAGTTTTGTTCAGTATAGCCTTTGGTAGAAGGATCTGATGGTGTTTTGGATGTCTTCAGGATCTGTTGTTATGTCTCCTTTTTCATTTCTGATTTTGTTAATTAGGATGCTTTCCCTGTGCCCTCTAGTGAGTCTGGCTAAGGGTTTATCTATCTTGTTGATTTTCTCAAAGAACCAGCTCCTTGATTGGTTGATTCTTTGAATAGTTTTTCTTGTTTCCACTTGGTTGATTTCGCCCCTGAGTTTGATTATTTCCTGCCGTCTACTCCTCTTGGGTGAATTTGCTTCCTTTTGTTCTAGTGCTTTTAGGTATGTTGTCAAGCTGCTAATGTGTGCTCTCTCTAGTTTCCTTTTGGAGGCACTCAGAGCTATGAGTTTTGCTCTTAGAAATGCTTTCATTGCATCCCTTAAGTTTGGGTATGTTGTGGCTTTATTTTCATTGATCTCTAAAAAGTCCTTAATTTCTTTCTTTATTCCTTCCTTGACCAAGGTATCATTGAGAAGAGTGTTGTTCAGTTTCCACGTGAAGGTTGGCTTTCTATTATTTATTTTGTTATTGAAGATCAGCTTTATTCCATGTTGATCTGATAGGATGCATGGGACAATTTCAATATTTTTGTATCTGTTGAGGCCTTTTTGTGACCAATTATGTGGTCAATTTTGGAGAAGGTACCATGAGGTGCTGAGAAGAAGGTATATCCTTTTGTTTTAGGATAGAATGTTCTGTAGATATCTGCCAGATCCATTTGATTCATAATTTCTCTTAGTTTCTCTGTGTCCCTGTTTAGTTTCTGTTTCCATGATCTGTCTATTTGTGAAAGTGGTGTGTTGAAGTCTCCCACTATTATTGTATGAGGTGCAATGTGTGCTTTGAGATTTACTAAAGTTTCTTTAATGAATGTGGCTGCCTTTGTATTTGGAGCATAGATATTCAGGATTGATAGTTCCTCTTGGAGGATTTTACCTTTGATGAGTATGAAGTGTCCCTCCCTGTCTTTTTTAATGACTTTGGGTTGGAAGTCAATCTTATCAGATATTAGAATGGCTACTCCAGCTTGTTTCTTCATACCATTTGCTTGGAAAATTGTTTTCCAGCCTTTCATTCTGAGGTAGTGTCTATCTTTTTCTCTGAGATGAGTTTCCTGTAAGCAGCAAAATGTTGGGTCTTGTTTGTGTAGCCAGTTTGTTAGTCTATGTCTTTTTATCGGGGAGTTGAGTCCATTGATATTAAGAGATTTTAAGGAAAAGTAGTTGTTCCTTCCTGTTATTTTTGTTGTTAAAGTTGGCATTCTGTTCTTGTGGCTGTCTTCTTTTAGGTTTGTTGAGGGATTACCTTCTTGTTGTTTCTAGGGCGTGGTTCCTGTCCTTGTATTGGTTTTTTTCTGTTATTATCCTTTGAAGGGCTGGATTCGTGGAGAGATAATGTGTGAATTTGGTTTTGTCGTGGAATACTTTGGTTTCTCCATCTATGTTAATTGAGAGTTTGGCTGGGTATAGTAGCCTGGGCTGGAATTTGTGTTCTTTTAGTGTCTGTATAACATCTGTCCAGGATCTTCTGGCTTTCATAGTCTCTGGTGAAAAATCTGGTGTAATTCTGATAGGCTTGCCTTTATATGTTACTTGGCCTTTTTCTCTTACTGCTTTTAGTATTCTATCTTTATTTAGAGCATTTGTTGTTCTGATTATTATGTGTCGGGAGGTATTTATTTTCTGGTCCAGTCTATTTGGAGTTCTGTAGGCTTCTTGTATGTTCATGGGCATCTCTTTCTTTAGATTTGGGAAGTTTTCTTCTATAATTTTGTTGAAGATGTTTGCTGGTCCTTTGAGTTGAAAATCTTCATTCTCATCCACTCCTATTATCCGTAGGTTTGGTCTTCTCATTGTGTCCTGTATTTCTTGGATGTTTTGAGTTAGGATCTTTTTGCATTTTACATTTTCCTTGATTGTTGTGCCGATGTTCTCTATGGAATCTTCTGCACCTGAGATTCTCTCTTCCATCTCTTGTATTCTGTTGCTGATGCTGGTATCTATGGCTCCAGATTTCTTTCCTAGGGTTTCTATCTCCAGTGTTGCCTCATTTTGGGTTTTCTTTATTGTGTCTACTTCCCTTTTTAGGTCTAGTATGGTTTTGTTCATTTCCATCATCTGTTTGGATGTGTTTTCCTGTTTTTCATTAAGGACTTCTACCTGTTTGATTAGGTTATCCTGTTTTTCGTTAAGGATTTGTAACTCTTTAGCAGTGTTCTCCTGCAATTCTTTAAAAAATTTTTGTGCTTCCTCTTTATTGTCTTCTACCTGTTTACCAGTGTTCCTTTGTATTTCTTTAAGTGTGTTATTAAAGTCCTTCTTGAAGTCCTCTACCATCATCAGGAGATATGCTTTTAGATCCGTGTCTATCTTTTCCGGTGTGTTGGGGTGCCCTGGACTGGGCGAAGTGGGAGTGCTGGGTTCTGATGATGGTGAGTGGTCTTGGTTTCTGTTAGTAAGATTATTACGTTTACCTTTCGCCATCTGGTAATCTCTGGGGTTAGTTGTTGTCGTTGTCACTGTTTAAAGATTGGAGCAGAAGCTGTGTTCCACTCACCAGCAGTCTCAAAATCCTGTGGCGGGGGTCGTGGGTAGCTGGCAGTACCCCGGTGCTGGTCCAGCCGGAAGAGGCCTGTGGTCCTACTCAGGCCGGTTTTCTGCTTCCCTAACTAATGCAGTCTCAGGTCCCTCGCGCAATTGGATTGGAGCAGAAGCTGTGTTCCACTCTCCAGAAGTCTTAAGATCCTGTGGCGGGTGTTGTGGGTAGCTGGCAAGAGTCAGCCGACCCTGCGCCCTAGCTACCCCGGTGCTTTTCTGACCGGAAGAGGCTTGTGGCCCTATGTAGGCCGGATTTCTCCCTCCTCAACCAAAGCAGTCTCAGGTCCCGTGTGATTGGACTGGAGCAGAAGCTGTGTTCCACTCACCAGCAGTCTCAAAATCCTGTGGCGGGGGTCCTGGGTAGCTGGCAGTACCCCGGTGCTGATCCGGCCGGATGAGGCCTGTGGCCCTACTCAGGCCGGTTTCTGCTTCCCTAACTAATGCATTCTCAGGTCCCGCGCGCAATTGGATTGGAGCAGAAGGGGGTTTTATATTCTTATGCTTGCAATGCAAGCTATTCACCTCCCTTTTCTAATTTTTTTCATTAGATATTTTCTTTATTTACATTTCAAATGTTATCCCCTTTCCTCGTTTCCCCTCCCAAAACCCCTATCCTCCCCCCTCCCCCTGCTCACCAACCCACCCACTCCTGCTTCCCTATCCTGGCAAGTCCCCTACACTGAGGCATCCAGCCTTCACAAGGACCAAGGGCTTCTCCTCCCATTGATGTCCAACAAGGCCATCCTCTGCTACATACTTGGCTGGACCCATAAGTCCCTCCAGGTGTACTCTAATGCACTTCTTGGGTCTCCATATGCACACTCCTCACACCTTTGACCTTTCACCTCCAGGCTTTCAGAAGCCCCATATTTCCATCCGTCCCCTCAAATACTGCCTCCCAGAGTATCCTAAAGTGACCTCAGTTTTCTCTCATGCTCCTCTGACTCTGGGAGCTGGATTTTGTCATTGTCTGTCCAGCACTGTTGTCTGTCCAGCATTTCACTCCACCTCAGTTCAGTCCCTTGCTCATCACTAAACCTCTCTAGTTTTGCATTTCTGCTCAACCTTCTGTTTTTCTTCCCGGAGTCAGCTGCCCACATGCCTTGAAGATCCAGGTTTTCTGGTTCTCTTCAACACTCCTGACCACAGTCATAAATCTAGATGACTTTAGTGTCTTTGTAGAGAGTGTTTATGACATCCGGTCTCCTACCCTCAACTATAGAGGGAGTCTTCCTTCCACCTTAGCAGTCACTGCCAGAGACTTGTCTCAGCCTTGTCATTGCTTCTAACTGAAACTACCCCATTATCTCAGTTGTAACCACCTCATCTTCAGACCACTTGCTTCTAGCTTTCCAGATCACTCTGATTGCTCAGCCCTGTGCAGAGCTATGGTCATTTTTTCTTCCATCTCAGTTGACTGTCCTTCCTACCTGTGCTTTATGCATGCATTTCTCAGCTTATGCTGAAGTCATAATAAATAGAGAATGAAGGGACAATGAGGTGGCTCAGTGCGCATAGGAGCTTGCAGCCAAGGTTGACGAGCTGAGTTCAATTTCCATTACCCACATAGGAAGGGGAGAGCTCCTCCCCACCAAACACAAGTACACTGTGGTAACATGCTTACTTCCCAAAACATGATAAATAAGTGTGAGAAAATTTTTGAAAAGGAAATGAATATAAGACCATAAAGTGCATAGAACTATTTAACTATTTTAAAAATGACAATAAAGCAATAATTATAAAATATGCAAAATATAATGACAATGTCTAAGTGTACCACACTCCAGTTTAACTTCCACCTACATCCATTTAAGTATATTTATTTGGAAATAAAGTTTACAAAGAAATAAGTAAATCATTAAAGACAGAAGCTGAAAGGGGATAGGCAGTAGGAATTTCCAGGAACGATGAAAGAAAAGACAGCGCAAATCAAAAGCAATAAAGGTAGAAAGCAAAATAAATAGAATGAAAAGAAAACTAAGAGGGAGATTGATAAAAGCAATGAATGATTAACGAAAAGCGAACTAGAGTTCTGAAAACACTAAAAGGTAAGATAAATGACAAAAATAATACTCACTGGCACTCTACCTTCGATCATAAATATGAAATATGACATTTCACCTGAATGGAAAGTAGCATTGAACTCATGATAAAGTCAGCATCCTTACAGAAGAAGCACAAAAGTCATTCTCTCTCTGTCTCTCTCTCTGTCTCTGACTCCCTTCTTCTTTCTCCCCCTCTTTATCCCTCCATTTCTAACTCTGTCTCCTGCCCTCGCTTTCTTTCCATCTCTCTCCCCTTCCCCTCTCTGTTTTTCTCTCTACCTTTCTCTCTCCCCTCTCTGTCTCTGTTTCTTCCCCCACTCTCTCCCTTCTCTCTGTCTTTCTCTCCATCACTCTCTATCTATCTCAGTCTCCCTCCTTCTCTCTTCCATCTCCTTCCTTCTCTGTCTTTCTCTCTGTCTCTGTCTCTCTCCATCCCCCCTCCATCCCCCTCACCCTCACACCCCCCACTTTACTCCTATTCAAAGGAGATACAGCTTTCTGAAACTCAGGATACATAGCCATACTAGTACCCTGATATCCAACTCTTCCATCTCCATCTCTGGGATTTTGAAAAGTTAACTTGTATTTCTTGAATCACCAACTCTATCCCATTTTGTGGCAGCAAGGAAAGCAGAGGTTAAAATTACTAGTGTAATACCCAAGGCAGGGACTAGAAGCAGGGTACAGCAGACTGCAGCTTCTCTGTGCAGAAAATAGCAGCTGGAGTCAGAAAGTGCTCTGGCATGAAGTAAGATGTGTCCCCAGTCACCTGGAGAGTAGAAGCTGGAGCTCTAGTGTTGTGTGAAGATTAGGAAGTACAGGTGTGGTGACGGGCATTGTGCCAGACATATTAAGCACTTAATAAATGGTAGGCTGTAATCTTATTAATAAATGACAGTTGAAATCTTATTAATAACAATGCAGTCTAATTTTCTGCTTGTTAGGGTTGTGGCGGCTTGAGTCAGGGAGGTGTCATAGTTGCTAGCAGTGACTGAAGGATGAGGAAGCCACATGGGGTGAGAAAAGAAAAGCAGAATTGTGTCAACTCCCAACATGTATGCTTTTCTATCATGTTAAGGACGTGTCTATAAGAACATTTACATATGTTAAATACCACATAGCTACTTTCTGAAATGGTTCTCTACTATCTAAATCCAAAAGCTTCTTGAGCAAAAAGGAATGTGGCTCTTTCCATTGGCATGGAGACAGTGGGTCTCTGTGACCACTGCCCTTTAGAAGATTCTGTCCCAAGTTTCCTTTCAGGGACCTGGAAAATGTTTCTTGAAGCCCATTTCTCAATCCGATCAACTTCCAAGCTGCCGAAATTCCAGTTCTTCCAGAAGCCAGATGCCCCTCTAACTGAACTGTCTCTGCTCACTCTTTAATCAAGGAAATGGCAAGCTGATATCTTAACTGCTTCTGTTTGGCAAAGAAGCACACACCTGTTGATGGATGGGCTTGATGCAATTCTAAAAGAAAATATCAAAGACAATACACGATTCTTAATGTGCTACTATTTAAGGGAAGCAACTGAGAGAAAGGCATAGGCTCTGATTTTACGGGGTTTGTTTTGTTTTGTTGGTGGTGTTGGGATTTGAACCCAAGGCATCATGGGTGATAAGCCAATGTCCCATGGCTGAGTTATAACCCAGGAGTGAACAGGACACTTTATGATTGAATGCAGGTATGCATTGTCATTCTTCCTGACTGATATGTGGGCATCACCCACGAAGAAGGCTCTGGATCAAAAAATCCCACAGGGACCTGTAGGCACATTTTTTTTGTAACCTACTTTTAATAAGGGTCCAACCTCTCCTCTAGCCCACCACCCAGCAGAGGGAGTGGAAGAGAAAAGTTATTAGGGTATGGGGGAAGTGGACCTGTTCAGCAATAGTTCTTTGGGGTGAGCTTGATGTTCTTGGGCAGGAGTTCAGTCCTGTAGCAAACACCAAACATGACTTAGCAGCTGTAGACCATCCCCCTAGGCAGGCCGAAAACAGGCATGAACCAGAAGCTATAGTCCAATCCTTTCAGCAAGCAGACACCAGGCAGCTGTAGTTCAATCCTGAAGAAACTGCCAGGCTCTTCCACTGGTCTAACACGAAGCTACAGAAGTGACCAGCTGCCACAGGAACCGCCATGAGCAGCTCTTGGGAGAGTTTCTCTCAATGGCGGTGTTATTACAAGTTGAGTTCAATAATGCTATGTAAGGTGAACCAATCCATGTGTGTCTTTAGTGAAGAATAGTGAGAAAGAGCAAACCAAACCAATGCTTTGTGCTTGTCTCCCACTGTCTGTGGGGTCATATTTATACTCCTTCATCAAGAGTTCTTTCACATGTCTGCTGTACCCAAACATCCTTTCACCTGCGTCTGCTTCAGGAAAACAGACTTTCATGTGTTTGCTTTAGCAAGACATCCTTTAACCCATGTGCCCCAGCAAAACATTTGGCATAACTAATTTTCCCAAAAAACTAGAAGTTTCCAATTCATGGACCTATCAGAAGTCATCAGGATAACCATTCCAGCTTGGGATAATACCTAAATTGTGCATATTTAAATACAACAATGTTAGACTTCATCAATCTTGGCATATGAGAAATGTATATAATTCTATTCTTAAGTGGACACATATTGTAAATGGGCTGGTCAGTTTAACAGGGATACCCTGTACAGTGTCTCAATAAATATAAAATTTGAGAGTAAGGTTCTATGGCTGTTGTAGGTGAGGTGAGGTTCTGATCGCCTTCAAGTCCTTAGACTTGTAGGGAACAAACAGCTTTGGAGTTATAGGATGTCCTGACCTCTGCTCATGCATTTGCCTCTTTCTACTCTTAACTTGTTTTTTTCCATGGGCAGACTTGGCCAGGGGTACCTACGTGTGCTCGGCTTTACAGTGATTCATCTCAGATGTTTCTTCTGCGTATCTCAACTTGTTCTTATGACTACTGCATGTCAACAGGCTCCTTTCCATTCCACTGCCTTTTACTGGCCCCACAATAACCAGATTTTCACACTGGGAAAAGTGACCTCAGCATACGAGCGAGCTAGTCAATACCAATGACACTCTTTCCTTGTGGACTCTTGACTTGAGTATAAAGGACATCTGTGAAAATCTTCTTTTAGAAAGTTTTGTGCCATTGGCTCTTTCATTGCTCAGACAAATCAATCCTCTTCTGTAGAGTGAGCATGCCACAGACTTCACAGATGCCATCATCCCAAAGTGGTCGCATATAACAGTACAAAACTTTCACCGTGAGATTATAGAGATTACAGAGCGCCTGGGAGCTTCCTCTGTGCATTTATGATAACAGACTCAGCCTCTCTAGTTCATCTTCCTTACTTATGCACAACTGTCCTATACTGCTTGAGAAAACGAAGGAGCATTTTAAAACGTCCTTTCCTTGCAGCAATGATATGCTGTTCTTTAAGCCACATTCTGGAAATGTGAATATGTAGTTTGTACCAAAGTTCCATGGAAAAGTGATGAGTGAGTTAAGCACCCATCAAAGATGTGAGGCAAGATGCTAGTCATGGCTCAGCCAATGACTGCTTGACACAAGACCCCAAGGCTGTGTCAACACATGGTGAGAACAGCTGGTTGAAAATGGAGAGAGATCAATATTGTGACACTTTAGTGACACGAGGGGTCACATTTCAGGTAGATGTGTCTTGTTTTCAATTGACCCTTTTGTTAACTACCTTGACATCCCTTATAGGTAGGTCAATATTAGCACTTTCTGACATGAAGCACTTTGGTCCATCAAACATGACACCCGACAAGTGTCTCATAATGCTACTTGCATGTGACAAGTGCAGCCAAGTCTTATAGACACTGGTAGCTTTTTTTTTTTCCTCATGTCTAACACCAAAAACTAGTCCGGCTTTAGCCAGGTTTGTAGTCTTCATCCTAACTGGGTCATAGTGATATGAACATCAGATGCTGTTTGAGTTGAGCTTTTAAGAACAGAGTCCTTGACACTGGCTTTTACTTCTCTCTGAAAAGTTTACAGTCATTTTATTTCAACCTCAGATGGACAAGAACAGAAAGATACTGCACGTGGTTCTCAGTTTTGCTGTGCATTCTTGGGGAATCAGCTCTGCTTTTGAGTGTAAGCACGGTTAGCTGGACTGAGGGAAAGCCAATCTCACCGTCCATGGCTTGCTAAATGCCTTCTTTCCCACTGGGCAGCTATCAGGTCAGGCAGGTGCTGATGAAGAATCCATCAGAGGATTTTCACTTCTCAACTTGGTTAAAATCGCAGACCAAGCCAAACACAATTAGGTACATTCATGGGGCAGATGTTACAGTATTCAATAATGAAGTATAAATTCCTTCCCTTTAATTTGAGTAATGCATTTCACATGACCTCTTTTGAAAATTTCGAAACTGATTTTCCTCAAAACAGGTCTGTATGTTATTTGGATGCAGGCCCAAACAGGTTAAAATTGATTTAATACTTTCCTCTCAAAGAACATTATGTAAATGAAAGCAAGTCAGCACTGAACGGCTTATGGTAATGCCTGCGTCTACACAAATTAGATCTTCATCTGGGATAAAGAGACAGCCGTGAATTGTTTGAGCAACTTCTGAGTCTCCAAATGCAAGATGCTATGGTCATTTTAAATAAATTATTTCATATTGGGTGAAGCCAATGTCCACTGTTAGTTTGTTGAAAGCAAATCATTGATAGGATTAACTAAATAACGTATGTATACGTGTGTGTGTGGTCAAACTGGATAGTGTCATTGTAGCACCAAAACCACAAATTTTGGATGGGTTTGATAGTCTATGTCATCTTTTGTTGTCCAGAAGTTGTGTGTTTTGTTAAGTTGCTGTCACAAAGTATCTGAGGAGACAGTTTAGAAGGAGAAAAGGCCTATTTGGCTCATAACCTCAGGGGTTTCAATCTTTGGATGACTGGATCTATTATTTAGGCCTATGATGAGGCAGACTGTCATGATGGTTGGAGCATCTGGAAGAGATGACCAGTTACCTCATGTCAGATAGGAAGCAGCAATATATACAGAGAGAGAGAGAGAAAGAGAGAGAGAGAGAGAGAGAGAGAGAGAGAGAGAGAGAGACACTAAAAATACTCTACATTTCATCCACAGTGTCTTACTTCCTTGAAACAGGCTTTCTCCCAATAGTCCATTTAGCAATGAATTTCTCACAGGATTAACCCTTGATTGTGGTTAGTGTCACCATGTTCCAATCTCTCCTCAACACCACCACCAATTTGGGACCAAGCTTTCAACCCATGACAGTGCCTTTGATAGACCTTGGGTTACTCTTTTACTTAACCACACCGCAAGGGGGATTTTTGTTTCTGTTTTAGGCATTTTGGTCAGTTTTCCCTGTAGTGGAATTTAGAATATGCTGAGTTTTCCCAATCTATATCAGTAGTGCCATTACAGGCTCCAAACGACTCACTAAATGCCACAAGTGGAAGCAATTCCACCCATCTTTGTTTCATGGGTAATATCTGCAATGCACATGTATTGTTACATCCCAGTGTAGCATGCATGACAGCAATTGGTCCTGGTACACATGGCTTCTCGGCCTTCTGGGAAGCCTCTCTAGTCACAGGGTGAGACCTACTTGTAATTCTTCTGTATTATTATGCCAATGAGAAAGTAAAGTCGTTAAGATTTTCAGAAGACACACTTAACTCACAGAGCCCATGAAGGCCCCTACAAAGACCTGTGCTTTACCAGCCAGTCAGATGCTTTCTTAACAGCCCATGCAGCTCTGTGATTGGATATAGAATGTCCTGAAGAGAAAAGCAATGTCCCCTATTGATTTAAATTTGGTAAGTGGAGACTATGAATTAAGTTGGCAAGATATCAGCATGGAAAAGGGTACAATTTCTGCATACAATGGCATTTTTTATGTATACCTGGAGCTACACAGCAAAGGAATAAATTCAAAAGGCCAGTTAGATTAGTGATTCTCAACTACTCCTTTGGAGGCAGAACAACTATCGCAGTGGCCACTTAAGACCATCAGAAAACAAAGATACTTACCTTATGATTCATAATTGTAACATAATTACAGTTATGAAGAAGTAATAAAACTACTTTATGGTTGGCAGTCACTACATGAAGAACTGTGTTAAAGGGATACAGTATTAGGAAGAGTGAAAAACACTGGGTTAGATTCGGGGCCATACAAAGGCAGTGAATTATGAAAGGACTGCTCCAACGAAGGGGGCTTTTGGCCTCTAGGGATGATTAAACTTGGGGAGAGTGCCTAGGAAGTCCACAGAGGAGCTCATGGGAGATGTGGCTCTCTGTGAGGTTGTGTGGATTTTTGTTGTTGCTTCTATCCTTGCTCTAGAGTTCTTCCCTTCTTGCTGGTGTGAAGTGACTCCTCTTTCATAAGACTTTTATGTTCTGTTTTTAGACACAGACAGGAATAACATAAGATACTTTTTTGGAATCTGTTTTTTTTTCTCAGTTGGCTTCTACTCAAAAAATAATTTCATGTTAAAGCTGCATATTTATAGCTGAATTGCCTTCAGCCTACTTGGGAAGAAAATATGTTGAACCATGACTTCATATTGGTAATGAAGGGATGGAGGGCAACCCCTTCAGACACATTCAGTAGCCTTCACGCCCAATTTAATCTCCCAGTATTCTTTCTGCATCACAGCTTTCATAGCCTTTAAATTATCTAATATTTCCTGTTTAGTTTCTAGATAGCAGCCATTCTATATGTCAAAGCCTTGTTCATATCCCTTATAGACCTGTGTGATCAATTTCTGCTTTCAGATGCATGCCTCATTTCTACATGGCTTGATTAGTGCATCTATAGAAGTTTCTAGAAATCTCAGTGAAGTAGAGAAACCATATTGTGAGGGAGATGGGCATTTTGGTCTTGTCTTTGCTCTCGAGCCATTGGCAGCAAGTCCTTCAAATGCACCATTATGCAGATAAAGTTTCAGTCACAAAGACAGAGATGACGTAGTTGATGACTGTTCAGTGAGGCCAATGATGATGTTGGTGAGTAGTGGGGAAGTGCTCCTTAGTTTTATAGTCTTTTCTTGAAAGATCTTATTATTTCCCATAGATGTATTCCTTTTCCCAACTTCTCCCCTGTGGGAAGCCACATGTGCCGTTGCAGAGTGGCACAGGCTTCTGCTGGCCACCACGCATACACAGGCAGGAAAGTTTTTTGCCAAGATGATGTTTTGAGAATTGACCAAAATGGACCAATCAGAAGAGAGAGAAATTGACCAATCAGAAGAGAGATAAATTGACCAATCAGAAGAGAGAGAAATTGACCAATCAGAAGAGAGAGAAAGTAACCAATCAGATGAGAGAGAAAGTAACCAATCAGATGTAGGAATGCAAATGAGGTAGTAAGCATCAACCAAGCAAAACACAATCTGGGTGTGAGACACGCCTCTCCTAGGTCTATATAAAGCAGCACCAGGGCTGGGCTCAGGGTATTTTCGCCTCTACAATCAAGCTCTCCCAATAAACGTGTGCAGAAGGATCCTGTTGCAGCGTCGTTCTTGCTGGTCGAGTTGGACGCGCGCAAGACTCCCCTCTCTTTATATTCAGATTAAGCACAATCATCCTTGATCAGAAGTATTCATTTATTTGGAAAAAACCAGTCATGGCTTAGATCAGTGCTTCTCAACCTTCCTAATGCTGCAACCCTTTAATACAGTTCCTCATGTTGTGGTGACCCGCCCCCCAGCCAAAAGATTATCTTTATTGCTACTTCATGTCTGTAATTTTCCTACTGTTATAACTTGCATTGTAAATATCTGTGTTTTCCGATGGTCTTAGGTAACCCCTGTGAAAGAGTCGTCTAATCCCCAAAGGGGGTCACAACCCACAGTTGAGCACTGCTGTCTTAAAATGATGCAATTGACATCGTTATGTCCCAGTAGGTAGCATGTTAAAGTTTCATTCACTATCCACTTTGAGGCCTAATCCCTCAGGCAGCAGACTGTAACTGCTGGTACTCATGATGAAAAGCTCTATCGAGCTTCAGTATAATGTGTACATTGTTTATTTACTCACATGATGGATTTCTTTGGCTGAGCAACTACCTGGTATAGCATATGCTTGGCTCATGGTCAACAAATAATTTGGAGTGGGTGAATCAATCTGTGTTGTCTAGGGTATAGGTTAGGTAGAACTAAGGGGATAATTATCCAATGATTAAAATCTAGACTCAGCGACTCCTTGGAACGGATATAGACAAAGAAATAGAAGTTAAGTAATTTGGAATTGAATTGAAGACAATTAATCCTTCACCTTTGGAATACAAATAACCAGTACAATATTCTCCCACTGGATGTACTTAGACAAAAAGATTCATATTTTTAAATGAAAAATCAAAGTATAGATGATTCATATGTCTAGGAAAGTATTCTGATGGGAACTTCCAACTCTGAATAAAAGCACCCTTCTACAAAAGCATGCTTTTAATAATAAGGAAAGTGGGTAAATTTGTGATATCTGTGGTGAGTCATCTCCAGGGTTTTTTTTTTAATCCTATGATATCTGTGTGGCCTGCTATGGGCAAGCACACACCATAGAGAAAGCCCATGTCTACTCATCCGTCGGTAGGACCCATCATCCTCATCTGAGAGCAGGGTAGATGACATCATTTTGTTATTTTGATTCCAGGTCAGGTGACTATGAACTTCCCCACCTTGAGAACTGGCAACAAGGACACACCATTAAATCTTCATCTTACTGACAGCCATTAATATGCCATTAATATGCCTATTGCGATGCAGAAAAGCACGTTCTGGGATGGAAACATTTCCTATATTGTTTCCTAGAAAGGGAGATTTAGGAGAATAAAAAGACATAGCACATAGTAGAGGAGATTTATAACATATACATACATACATATATATGTGTGTGTACATATATGTCCAGTAAATGACTGTATATGGTCAAGTCATATACAGTTATCTGTATAGGAACAAGATGGGCCATCTAATAGAAATAGACAAATGACTTGAACAGAGATTGTAACACAACATAATAGAAACTCCTTCAAAGTATTAAGTTGTTTCTAAGTAAATAACTGGGTCCCAAAACAAATCCCACTAATGATCATGAAAGTAGAAAAGTATCCAGGGTATGGCAAGGAAAAATTGACAGAACCACAGCATTCAAAATTAATGAGTTTTCATAGAAAGAAAAGTAGGGTAAGTAATGAAGAGAAATACAGACCAATAGAGACAAATCCACAAACTATTAGATGTTAATAATATTAAAACCACTTTTTGAATATTATATGTTTAGGGTTAGACAGAAACATGAACATAGTTAAGGCCTTCATGTAAGACTTGGAGCCTAGAAACTTCTAGGGTGAAACAGATACAACTCAAGATTTAGGCTAGAGCTCTCTGAAGAAAGAAATGAATAGAGAAGAAAAGAATTCTAAAAACTGTCAATGTGCTTACATTAAATTATAAGGCAGCGGGGTTGAACGGAGCGAGCAAAGGTCCTAAAATTTAACTCCCAACAACCACATGAAGGCTCACAACCATCTGTGCTGACATACATAAAATAAATAAGAAAATCTAAACAAACAAACAAACAATTTTTTTTTAATTACAAAGCATATAATGTAGAGGAAAACATCAGCAGGGAGCAAAGAGAAAACCAAGAGTGGGGAAAGTATCTGTGAATTATACATGGGGCAGGGAATTAATATAAATACCTACCAAAATGAAACACTGAAAATCTCATCCAATTAATAGGACTAGGGAACTAAATAGATATCTTGCAAAAGAAAAAAATGTATCTAGCCAATAAATACTTAATCTACCACTCATGGATGTTATCTGCAGTACACTGGAGTAGACATGACACAGAGAGTTGACATGACACAGAGACACTTGCTTTTGCTGTCCTAAGACATGGGATCAGCTTAGATGCCCATCAGCAGAGGAGCTGTTAAAGAACGTCTGGCACAGATACACAATGGAATTTTATCCAGCCACAAAAGAAGACATTTCCTAGACAATTGAGGCAACTGGAGATTTATGTTAAATGACATAAAGGTAAAATACCATATATTTTCTCTCAAGGGCAGACTAGGTTTAAGTTGAGAGCTAGATGGATAGACAGACAGACAAGGAATAGAAACGTGGTGCTGGAGAGATGGCTCAGCACTGTCAGATATATCTTATATGATAAAGTCAATGAAAAAGCAGACACTATTACATGTCAGTCCTGAACACACAAACATCTTTGCCCTTGAGTCCAATCCCATGCCTACATGTCTTCCATGTAGCCTGACTAGAGCTGTCAAGTGGAAACACTACAAATTTGTTCAAATCAAAGTCTCCCTACTAGGAGGGGGAAAAAATTTAGTCATGGTTCTACTCTGTCACTTCTTTCCTGTTTTTCTTTCATCTAGTAGTTTTTCTCATACAATATGCTCTGGTTGTTCTCCTCCTCAACTGCTCTGAGACACACACACACACACACACACACACACACACACACACACACACACACCTCCCAAATCCCCATCCTTTCTGTCTCTCTTAGAAACAGACATCTAAGGAATAATAATGAGATAAAATGAGATTAAAAAAAAAAACAGAATAGGACAAAACAAATAAACAGAAGAAAAAGAGCCAAGGGGGAAAATAGCCATATAAATCACAAAGAGACAGATACACATGTTTGTTCCCAGAAAAACCCATAACAGCACACAACTAGAAGCCATAATACATGCAAAGGTCCTGTGAGACTTTATTAAAATGCTATGACAAAACATTACGCTGCCGCTGAGTGTTTTGTGTTGGCCAGCTACTGATGGGCATGGGTGGTTAAACCTTAACAGTGCTTTGTATCTCCTGTGAGAATCCTTTAAAAGAAACTAATTTTTCAGTTGTGAGTGATTATCGATTGGCTATAGATTCTGGGTTAGGGAGGGGCTTGCATTTACCTTTCCCTTTCAGCTGTAGGACCCACGCAGGTCCTGTGCATGCTGCCACAGTCTCTGTGAGATCACACATGAAACTGTCTTGCCATGTTTAGAGGGCCTATTTTCCTTAATGTCCTCCACCCCCTCTGGTTCTTACATGCTTTTAGCCTTTCTAGTCTGCAGGGTTCCCTGAGCCCTGAAGGGAGGGATCAGATGGAAACATCCCATTTGGGACTGAGTGTTCCAAGGACTCTCACTCACTGCACATTGTGTGGCTGTGGGTCTCTGTCTTTGTTTTTTTTTTTTTTTTTTAATCTACTGCAGGAGGAAGCTTCTCTGATGATAACAGAGCAAGGCGCTGATCTATGAGTATAGCAAGAAGGTCAGTAAAGCACAAAATGTTCTCTCCTTGCCCTTTGTTTCCTACCTTGCAAACATCTTTACCTCAGATGGGCACGCTGGAAATGTCACCAAGTTCTCTGAAATTAATCATGTCTTCACATTTGAGGAAGACAAACCAATGCTTGACTGAGTCACAGTTGACATTCAGGACTTCAAAAACATCCTCCAGTAAATATTAAATTTCTGGAAACAAAATGAACTTAAAAACTTAACTTTGGTGGAAACAGGTTCCTTGAAGTGAGGAATCGTTCCTGAAAGAACTCCTTTGAGGTAGGCTGCCTCTCCACTAGAGTTGCAGAATTATTACACTTTTCCTTGACCAAGATTTTGTTGGAGTCAGATAATGTGTCAAAAATTGAAGGCCTCTTGAGGCAGAACAGGGAGAAAGCAAACAAAGAAAGAAGAATCACATTGGCCATCGTCTGGCTTTGAGAAAGAAATCTGGAAACATAAACAGCCCCTAGCCCAACCATCTCTCCACTGCATACACAAGGATGTGCACCCTTTCACAAGTCTTAGTGGGTAATTTGCTTCTGAGCTATAATGTTCACTGATGATGCAGTCTCAGTTGGAAGAGCTTAATTTCCATCATGTTTATTTGTTATGCTCTAAATATAGACAATTGCTCTCACGTTTCTCTCCCCCTCTTTATTTGGACTTTAACACCTTTACTAGAGCTAGGATGATGGCGAATGTCTCTCTTATTTCCTCTGATGAAGGGATGAGATGAAATCTGTACCCAAGTTCTGAAAATACACAGCATGGGCTGAGCCCAGAGTATCTCTTTTTCTTTCTCACTATCCCTAGGCCTAAGCCTGGATGTTTGTAGCCTCCATACAATCTAATATTGCAAGCTGACTGATTCAATCCAGCCTCTCTTTACTTCTGACTGAATTGCTCTGCTTGGCTTCATGCTAACTTTGGCAATATGTTCTAATCTTCTGGATCATTCTGTATTCACCTGTGTCTAGCTTGTTCTCTCTGGCACCTGTCTTTGTAAAACTGTCCCACTAAAACTGCCATACTACCACACACCTGTTGTGGGAATTTAAAAAAACAAACCTGCATGTTTCTGCTGGCAGCTCTCTGCTCCAGCACCTGGCCAGCCATGCACTGTCAGGCAAAAGCCAACCTGTTTTTATCTTGTGGAGACTCTGACTCAGAACTCTACATCTCTCCACCCAGCTCACTAGGTTCCCACTGACGGGTCGTTACCATGCCAACCCCGTGCTTCAAATCCCCTATGGCCTTTGTGGTGCACATCTGGCAAACCCACACTTTGCTGCTATACCTTTCTCTCTTGAACCCAGACGAGCCGCCTTGTGTAGGAAAACGCCACACAAACTTCATTCAGAAACAGTGATAACTCAATCACTGGGTGCAGCAACTAAAACCTAATCTTGTAGCCTTATTAAAATCTGATTCCTCCTATGGCGAATCCTTGCTGATCTGCCATGATACTGAGAAACTCTAGCAGCTACATCTTACCCCTCTACTGTTCCATTCCAAAAAGGGCCTAACTCCCTCCTGTGTCCTCTCTTCCTCCCTCCAACCCAGAAGTCCCACCTACTCGCCCAGTGATTAGCTCCTTTATTCATTAGGTGATTGGTTCACAAGAACAGCACCAGGCCCATCCACAACACAAACCCACATCCACACACCCACATCCACACACCCACATCCACACACTCACATCCACACACATCCACACACTCACATTCACATACCCACACATGCTCTCTCCCTGTACTGCTCTTAAGTAGCCTCTCCTGTGCTATTCTTATGTGAGTTGGACATATCCTATCTCTGACTCATTTTGTCAAATCTTTCTCTTCTTCTTCACTTTGTCTACCCCTCAATTAGATAACACTTTCAAACATGTCTGCTTCCTTCTACAAACTAACCTTACCTTCATTGTTAGGTATTAAAAGCATGTATTAAGGGCATGTCTGTGTTCTTGCCAGATCATACTGTAGTACAGGGTGTGTCTACATTCTGGCTGGGTCATATAGACTTAGTTCTTTGCCAGTGCAGTCATGTTGCTGGATTAAATTTCTCCTACAGACTGTCATTTTAAACACAGATTCTAGGATGTTGTCTGTTCCATTTGCAAGTCTGAGTGTATAAAACATACACTGCTATCAGGATTTATTTTTTGCCATTAGGATTCTTGAAGTATTTTGTTTGTTACCATTATTACTGTTGTATGTGTATGAAGCATTTGTAAGTGTGGGCACATCTATGCTAGGGTGCATGTGTGGATTTCAGAAGACAACCGTGGGAGCTGGTTCTCTCATTCCACTGTGGATCCTGAAGATGAAACTCATGTTATTAGTCTTACTCAAGCAGGCATTTCCTGCAGAGCCATTATTAGAATTTATAGCCTTGTTATGTATGTACCTGACCTTTGTAAATTCTGTCGCTATTTATTGCCATTGGACATAAACGGTCTTAGGCAAATGATAGGTGTCTTCTCCCCTATACAGAAGAATGTAGACACATACACACATGTGTACATGTGTACATGCATGTGTGTGCATGTAAACACACAGAGACCCATGAAAAGTTAACCATAAATTGTTTGAAATAGCTTTCCAGTGTCAATTTCAATTCTAAGAAATCTCAAATTACCTATTCACTTTTCCTTTGCAAGCTAGTAATTAGAGGACAGAAAAAAATTATATACAGTGTGTCATACTTTCTATTTTTAACAGTCATTTTAAAAACGTGGCCAAACTCATTAATTCTGATGAAAGGAAAAGGTTCCTGCCATTGTTTATTTCAAGAGAACTAAAGACCTCCATTTCAATTTAAGGCATTAATGACATAAATGGAGTTTTATCTATCATATTCATACTTCTTATTAGAATTTTCTTTCCCTTTTCCTGTGTGGGGTGTGTGTGTTTTATGACATATTGCCATTTTTTCATGGAATTTTAGCCTCTGTATGTAAGATCTTATGAGCTAAAGCAGATATTCAAGTGGTTTGGGACTATTATGTTGTAATGTTAAGAGCATGCATTTTGGAGTGGAATGTTGGGGTTCAATAATGTCTTTAGTACTAAGTAACTATGTAACTTGTACAGTATATTTAAATCCTTGGCCTTTTATTGCCTCGTGTATTAAATGGATAAAATACTAAGTCCTAGATCAAGGTAGTTTAAGAAAATGAAGTGAGTTCATGTGTATAAACTGTATAGACAATGCTTAACTTATTGTAAATTCTCAATAATTTCTATATATCTGTTATCTATGTATTACTCATTATATTTCATGAGACAAAAATATCCATTTATGAACATACTGATTATTGTTAGAAAATTAACTGTGTTTAGAGAAATATTTGGCTGAACAAGGTCTAACATGTAGGGAATACAGTATGGACTAGTAAACAAAAAGATCAGAAATCTCTAAACCAAACTGAAGAAGCACTGGCTGAGAGCAGAAGCACGGTGGGAAAGCACAGGGAAGAAGGGAGAGCTTTGAACTGCTGGTGGAGGGAGATAGGGCCTGGCTCCAAGATGGCAGAAACAACATAGAAAGGGAGCCAGAACCGCCATGAGTTTAATGCTACAAAGTTGCACTGGAGTATGCAAACATCTTCCTTTTGTCCTCAAGGGGCATAGAGACCCCAGGGCTGTTACCTGTGGCTGGTTCCTAAGCAGAAACTGCCCAGAAGTCATAATCATGCTCTTTTCTCTGTCACTGAGGAGTTTTCATTGGCTTTCAGTTGTGCCTATTCTCTGATTGTCACAAGACTCCCAAAGGTGAGTGTCTTCTTGAAAGCAGGGCAAGTTATGAATAAAAATGAGCCTCATACTGGAAACCTAGCCTCCTAACTCTGTTGAAGATATTTTTAATTATACTTATTCCTGCATTTGCATGTGTATGTGTCTACTTTTTGTGTAGATAGAAGAGAACAACTTGCAGGGGCAGCTCATTCTTTTTTTCACTCTGCAGGTTCCAGGATCAAACTCAGGTAGTTAAGGCTTGGTGGCAAGCTCCCTTTCCCATTGAGCCATCTTGCCAGCCCCGAGCTTTGGTTGAGTTCTTACTTCCTCTTCTGGTTTCTATGTCAGAGTAAATATATGACTGATGTTAGGTACATGCTTTGTGTGCTTTGACATCCTAAACTGCCTCACCCACTATCACCCATATTAGGCAGCTATCTGTGGCTGTTAAATACCTGAGACAAAGCAACTTAAAAAGAGAAACAATTTACTTGGTTCACATTTTCAAAAGATTGACATTGCAACCACTTGAATTTTTACCCATGTGTTATAAGGGAATGGTACATAATGGGGGAGGGGGTGGTGGAAGAGTCTAGTTCTTTATTCTTGTCATCAAAGAAACAAAGACAGACTGACTTGCAGCTGGATACACAGAAGGAAGGACAGGTCCCAATATCATTTTCAAGAGCAAGTTCCCAGTGACTTAACTCTCCCTGGGTCCCATGTCCTAGAGGTTATTACCTATCAAAGCACCACATAGTTGCAACCATCTTCCCATACATGGGCCATTAGGGTGCTTCCCACCCATACTTTCTTACTCATTCCTTCTAACATTCATACCTTCTTAAGATTCATTCCTTCTTACCATTCATACCCTCTTACCATTCATACTTCTTAACATTCATACCTTCTTGCCATTCATACCTTCTTAAGACTCATTCCTTCTTGCCATCCATACTTTCTTACACTCATTCCTTCTTACCATTCATATCTTACCATTCATTTTTCCTTACCCTCATTCCTTCTTACCACTCATACATGCTTATATAGTTTTACAGATGGTCTTGTCTACAGGGTACACTTTATCAATCAAGAATTCAGAGCTCCTCAGGTAACACATTTATGGCTTTCTATCCATTTTTTTTTTATAAAGCAAGGATAGCATCATTAAAGGTTACCCTAGCACCCTAATCTTATTTAAATATCTAACTATAGCATTTCTTAAGATGAACTTTCTTAAAATGTGCCTTCCTGAGGCTGGGGTTCTTGACAAAATCTGCTTTTAGTAGGCTAAGGTTCTTGGCAGTTTCAATGGTTTCCTCAAGTTCAGGTGTGTTTTTAGGGATAAATATTGAAGTCTGTCATGGGGCATGTACTATGGCATGATATGATGCAGCTTTGGATTTAATAGAGATCTGAGGCAATGATGTGAAAGTTCTAGTATTGAGTTTGTTGTTCATTCACTCACAAACCTTTGAGACCTTTGCTAGAAAAACAATTGTAGCAAAAGATGAGAAATTCTGTATTCTTACAAAGAGGAAGGTGTGGGGGTGGAGAAGGAGAGGACAAGGAGGCAAAGGAGGTAGAGGAGAAAAATTGATATGAGGAAGAGGAGGAGGGGGAAGGGAAAGAGGAGGAGGGAGACAAGGAGGAAGGAGAAAAGGAGGAGGGGGACAGGGAAGAGAATGACATAGAGAAGAAGGAGAAGGAGGAGGAGGGAGGAGGAGGAGGAGAAGGGAGGAGGAGGAGGGAGGAGGAGGAGAGAGGAGGAGGAGGGAGGAGGAGGGGAGGAGGAGGAGGACTTATTTAAAGAGACCGATGGACTGGAGTCTCAAGAAGTTGAGCTGTTTCTTCACAGAGAATCTAACTCCAGGATTCCGGATTCAGAAGCACAGCTCTCATCCTATAATGTCCATTCAGAGGACAGAGCTTCAGCACAGACCAAAGCATGCAAATGCTTTGGAATCGAAGCCCAGAATAGTTCGGCATGCATCTTTGCTGGATCTTTATTTTATCTTTGTTTGAAAACATTCTTTTTTCTTTTCTTTTTTTTAATTTTTAATATTTTTTATTACATATTTTCCTCAATTACATTTCCAATGTTATCCCAAAAGTCCCCCATAGCGCCCCCCACTTCCCTACCCACCCATTCCCATTCTTTTGGCCCTGGCATTCACCTATATTGGGGCATATAAAGTTTGCAAGTCCAATGGGACTCTCTTTCCATTGATGGCCGACTAGGCCATCTTTCGATACATATGCAGCTAGAGACAAGAGCTCCGGGGTACTGGTTAGTTCATCATGTTGTTCCAACTATAGGGTTGCAGATCCTTTTAGCTCCTTGGGTACTTTCTCTAGCTTCTCCATTGGGAGCCCTGTGATACATCCAATAGCTGACTGTGAGCATCCACTCCTGTGTTTGCTAGGCCCCTGCATAGTCTCACAAGAGAGAGCTATATTTGGGTCCTTTCAGCAAAATCTTGCTAGTGTATGCAATGGTGTCCGCGTTTAGAAGCTGATTATGGGATGGATCCCTGGATACGGCAGTCTCTAGATGGTCCATCCTTTCATCACAGCTCCAAACTTTGTCTCTGTAACTCCTTCCATGGGTGTTTTGTTCCCAATTCTAAGAAGGGGCACAGTATCCACACTTTGGTCTTCATTCTTCTTGAGTTTTATGCGTCTAGGAAATTGTATCTTATATCTTGGGTATCCTAAGTTTTGGGCTAATATGCATTTATCAGTGAATATATATTGTGTGAGTTCCTTTGTGATTGTGTTACCTCACTCAAGATGATGCCCTCCAGGTCCATCCATTTGGCTAGGAATTTCATAAATTCATTCTTTTTAATAGCTGAGTAGTACTCCATTGTGTAAATGTACCATAATTTCTGTATCCATTCCTCTGTTGAGGGACATCTGGGTTCTTTCCAGCTTCTGGCTATTATAAATAGGGCTGCTATGAACATAGTGGAGCATGTGTCCTTCTTATCGGTTGGGACATCTTCTGGATATATGCCCAGGAGAGGTATTGCTGGATCCTCTGGTAGTACTATGTCCAATTTTCTGAGGAACCGCCAGACTGATTTCCAGAGTGGTTGTACAAGCTTGCAATCCCACCAACAATGGGGGAGTGTTCCTCTTTCTCCACATCCTCGACAGCATCTGCTGTCACCTAAATTTTTGATCTTAGCCATTCTGACTGGTGTGAGGTGGAATCTCAGGGTTGTTTTGATTTGCATTTCCCTGATGATTGAGGATGTTGAACATTTTTTCAGGTGCTTCTCTGCCATTCGGTATTCCTCAGGTGAGAATTCTTTGTTCAGTTATGAGCCCCATTTTTTAATGGGGTTATTTGACTTTCTGGAGTCCACCTTCTTGAGTTCTTTATATATATTGAATATTAGTCCCCTATCTGATTTAGGATAGGTAAAGATCCTTTCCCAATCTGTTGGTGTTTTTTTTGTCTTATTGATGGTGTCTTTTGCCTTGTAGAAGCTTTGCAGTTTCATGAGGTCCCACTTGTCAATTCTCGATCTTACAGCACAAGCCATTGCTGTTCTATTCAAAAAATTTTCCCCTGTGCCCATATCTTCAAGGCTTTTCCGCACTTTCTCCTCTATAAGTTTCAGTGTCTCTGGTTTTATGTGAAGTTCCTTGATCCACTTAGACTTGACCTTAGTACAAGGAGATAGGAATGGATCGATTCGCATTCTTCTACATGTTAACAACCAGTTGTGCCAGCACCATTTGTTGAAAATGCTGTCTTTCTTCCACTGGATGTTTTTAGCTCCCTTGTCGAAGATCAAGTGACCGTAGGTGTGTGGGTTCATCTCTGGGTCTTCAATTCTATTCCATTGGTCTATTTGTCTGTCACTATACCAGTACCATGCAGTTTTTATCACAATTGCTCTGTAGTAGAGCTTTAGGTCCGGCATGGTGATTCCACCAGAGGTTCTTTTATCCTTGAGAAGAGTTTTTGCTATCCTAGGTTTTTTGTTATTCCAGATGAATTTGCAGATTGCACTTTCTAATTCATTGAAGAATTGATTTGGAATTTTGATAGGGATTGCATTGAATCTGTAGATTGCTTTTGGCAAGATAGCCATTTTTACAATGTTGATCCTGCCAATCCATGAGCATGGGAGATCTTTCCATCTTCTGAGATCTTCTAGAATTTCTTTCTTCAGAGACTTGAAGTTTTTATGATACAGATCTTTCACTTCCTTAGTTAGAGTCACGCCAAGATATTTTATATTATTTGTGACTATTGAGAAGGGTGTTGTTTCCCTAATTTCTTTCTGGGCCTGTTTATTCTTTGTGTAGAGAAAGGCCATTGATTTGTTTGAGTTAATTTTATATCCAGCTACTTCACCAAAGCTGTTTATCAGATTTAGGAGTTCTCTGGTGGAATTTTTAGGGTCACTTATATATACTATCATATCATCTGCAAAATGTGATATTTTGATTTCATCTTTTCCAATTTGTATCCCTTTGATCTCCTTTTGTTGTCGAATTGCTCTGGCTAGGACTTCAAGTACAATGTTGAATAGGTATGGAGAAAGTGGACAGCCTTGTCTAGTCCCTGATTTTAGAGGGATTGCTTCTAGCTTCTCACCATTTACTTTGATGTTGGCTACTGGTTTGCTGTAGATTGCTTTTATCATGTTTAGGTATGGGCCTTGAATTGCTGATCTTTCCAAGACTTTTATCATGAATGGGTGTTGGATCTTGTCAAATGCTTTTTCCGCATCTAACGAGATGACCATGTGGTTTTTGTCTTTGAGTTTGTTTATATACTGGATTACATTGATGGATTTCCATATATTGAACCATCCTTGCATCCCTGGGATGAAACCTACTTGATCAGGATGGATGATTGTTTTGATGTGTTCTTGGATTCAGTTAGCAAGAACTTTATTGAGGATTTTTGCAAATATTCATAAGGGATATTGGTCTGAAGTTTTCTATCTTTCTTGGGTCTTTTTGTGGTTTAGGTATCAGAGTAATTGTGGCTTCATAGAATGAGTTGGGTAGAGTACCTTCTGTTTCTATTTTGTGTAATACTTTGTGAAGAACTGGGATTAGATCTTCTTTGAAGGTCTGATAGAACTCTGCACTAAACCCATCTGGTCCTGGGCTTTTTTTTGGTTGGGAGACTATTAATGACTGCTTCTGTTTCTTTGGGGGATATAGGGCTGTTTAGATCATTAACCTGATCTTGATTCAACTTTGGTACCTGGTATCTGTCTAGGAATTTCTCCATTTCATCCAGGTTCTCCAGTTTTATTGAGTATAGCCTTTGGTAGAAGGATCTGATGGTGTTTTGGAAGTCTTCAGGATCTCTTGTTATGTCTCCTTTTTCATTTCTGATTTTGTTAATTAGGATGCTTTCCCTGTGCCCTCTAGTGAGTCTGGCTAAGGGTTTATCTATCTTGTTGATTTTCTCAAAGAACCAGCTCCTTGATTGGTTGATTCTTTGAATAGTTCTTCTTGTTTCCACTTGGTTGATTTCGCTCCTGAGTTTGATTATTTCCTACCGTCTACTCCTCTTGGGTGAGTTTGCTTCCTTTTGTTCTAGTGCTTTTAGGTGTGTTGTCAAGTTGCTAATGTGTGCTCTCTCTAGTTTCTTTTTGGAGGCACTCAGAGCTATGAGTTTTCCTCTTAGAAATGCTTTCATTGCATCCCATAAGATTGGGTATGTTGTGGCTTCATTTTCATTGAACTCTAAAAAGTCCTTAATTTCTTTCTTTATTCCTTCCTTGACCAAGGTATCATTGAGAAGAGTGTTGTTCAGATTCCATTTGAATGTTGGCTTTCTATTATTTATTTTGTTATTGAAGATCAGCCTTAGTCCATGGTGATCTGATAAGATGCATGGGACAATTTCAATATTATTGTATCTGTTGAGGCCTGTTTTGTGACCAATTATGTGGTCAATTATGGAGAAGTTACCATGAGGTGCTGAGAAGAAGGTATATCCTTTTGTTTTAGGATAGAATGTTCTGTAGATATCTGCCAGATCCATTTGATTCATAACTTCTGTTAGTTTCACTGTGTCCCTGTTTAGTTTCTGTTTCCATGATTTGTCCATTGGTGAAAGTGGTGTGTTGAAGTCTCCCACTATTATTGTATGAGGTGCAATGTGTGCTTTGAGCTTTACTAAAGTTTCTTTAATCAATGTGGCTGCCTTTGTATTTGGAGCATAGATATTCAGGATTGATAGTTCCTCTTGGAGAATTTTACCTTTGATGAGTATGAAATGCCCCTCCCTGTCTTTTTTGATGACTTTGGGTTGGAAGTCAATCTTATCAGATATTAGAATGGCTACTCCAGCTTGTTTCTTCATACCATTTGCTTGGAAAATTGTTTTCCAGCCTTTCATTCTGAGGTAGTGTCTATCTTTTTCTCTGAGATGAGTTTCCTGTAAGCAGCAAAATGTTGGGTCTTGTTTGTGTAGCCAGTTTGTTAGTCTATGTCTTTTTATCGGGGAGTTGAGTCCATTGATATTAAGAGATATTAAGAAAAAGTAATTGTTGTTTCCTGTTATTTTTGTTGTTAAAGTTGGCATTCTGTTCTTGTGGCTGTCTTCTTTTAGGTTTGTTGAGGGATTACCTTCTTGTTGTTTCTAGGGCGTGGTTCTTGTCCTTGTATTGGTTTTTTCCTGTTATTATCCTTTGAAGGGCTGGATTCGTGGAGAGATAATGTGTGAATTTGGTTTTGTCGTGGAATACTTTGGTTTCTCCATCTATGTTAATTGAGAGTTTGGCTGGGTACAGTAGCCTGGGCTGGAATTTGTGTTCTTTTAGTGTCTGTATAACCTCTGTCCAGGATCTTCTGGCTTTCATAGTCTCTGGTGAAAAATCTGGTGTAATTCTGATAGGCTTGCCTTTATATGTTACTTGGCCTTTTTCTCTTACTGCTTTTAGTATTCTATCTTTATTTAGTGCATTTGTTGTTCTGATTATTATGTGTCGGGAGGTATTTCTTTTCTGGTCCAGTCTATTTGGAGTTCTGTAGGCTTCTTGTATGTTCATGGGCATCTCTTTCTTTAGATTTGGGAAGTTTTCTTCTATAATTTTGTTGAAGATGTTTGCTGGTCATTTGAGTTGAAAATCTTCATTCTCATCCACTCCTATTATCCGTAGGTTTGGTCTTCTCATTGTGTCCTGTATTTCTTGGATGTTTTGAGTTAGGATCTTTTTGCGTTTTACATTTTCCTTGATTGTTGTGCCGATGTTCTCTATGGAATCTTCTGCACCTGAGATTCTCTCTTCCATCTCTTGTATTCTGTTGCTGATGCTGGTATCTATGGTTCCAGATTTCTTTCCTAGGGTTTCTATCTCCAGTGTTGCCTCATTTTGGGTTTTCTTTATTGTGTCTATTTCCCTTTCTAGGTCTAGTATGGTTTTGTTCATTTCCATCATCTGTTTGGATGTGTTTTCCTGTTTTTCTTTAAGGATTTCTACCTGTTTGATTGTGTTATCCTGTTTTTCTTTAAGGACTTCTACCTGTTTGATTGTGTTATCCTGTTTTTCTTTAAGGACTTGTAACTCTTTAGCCATGTTCTCCTGTAATTCTTTAAGTGAGTTATTAAAGTCCTTCTTGATGTCCTCTACCATCATCATGAGATATGCTTTTAGATCCGTTTCTAGCTTTTCCGGTGTGTTGGGGTGCCCTGGACTGGGCGAAGTGGGAGTGCTGGATTCTAATG
Source organism: Mus caroli (assembly GCF_978045245.1). Taxonomy (NCBI): domain Eukaryota; kingdom Metazoa; phylum Chordata; class Mammalia; order Rodentia; family Muridae; genus Mus; species Mus caroli. Next base: position 10,113,041 of record NW_028227271.1, read on the forward strand.
ATGGTGAGTGGTCTTGGTTTCTGTTAGTAAGATTCTTACGTTTACCTTTTGCCATCTGGTAATCTCTGGGGTTAGTTGTTATCGTCACTGTTTACAGATTGGAGCAGACTCTATGTTCCACTCACCCGAAGTCTCAAAATTCTGTGGCGGGGGTCGTGGGTAGCTGGCGGGTGTCAGCCGACCCTGCGCTCTAGCTACCTCGGTGCTGGTCAGGCTGGAAGAGGCCTGTGGCCCTACTCAAGCCAGTTTTCTGCTTCCCTAACTAATGCAGTCTCAGGTCCCGCGCGCAATTGGATTGGAGCAGAAGCTGTGTTCCACTCACCAGAAGTCTTAAGATCCTGTGGCGGGTGTTGTGGGTAGCTGGCGAGTGTCAGACGACCCTGCGCCCTAGCTACCCCGGTGCTTTTCTGACCGGAAGAGCCTCTTTTTTCATTTTTTATTTTTCTCTCATAAATTACATCCTGACCATACAGTTTTACCCACTCTCCTCCCAATCCCCCTTCCTACCTCCCCTCTCACCCAGATCGATTTATCTCTTTAAAAACAATAGAACAAGTCTCCCAGGGACATCCCAAGAACATGACAACATGGCATACCAAGTTAGAATGAAAGTAGACACAAACCAAGTTGCCAGATAAGCCAACCCCATAGGAGAAAAAGGGTCCCAAGCTCAGGCAAAAGAGTCAGATACACTCGCCACTCCTACTGTTCAGAGTCCCAAGAACACCAAGCTATAGAATTATAAGGTATGCAGAGGACCAGCTCAGACCTACACATGGTCCTTGATTGTGGCTTCAGTTTCGGTGAACTACTATGAGCACTGCTGACTTGATTCTGTGGGCTGTGTTCTCAAGGTGTCTTTGACCCCTCTGGCTTCTACAATCCTTCCTTACCCTCTTTGGCTGGATCCAGGAACTGTTTGGATGTGGGTCTCTGCATCTGCTCCTATCAGTTGCTGGATGATGTCCCTCGGACGACACCTCAGGTTATAGTTGCTCACCTGCTCCAGGCATTGGTCTCACGCTGTTAGGAGTGGGAAAACTCTTACTGTCTCTGGGCTTTCCACTTCTGTGTGCTAAAAGAGGCATCTCCTGGGTCCTCCCAAATAATAAACTCTTCTATCCAAGCTACATCTCCTGGAAGGTGCCCAAATATACCTGTTCTCTTTTAAGCTAAGCCATGTCATTAAGATGTGTTTTCTCCTTTTTGTCCACTCATGTGTGTGTGTGTGTGTGTGTGTAAGGAACCAGCATCTAAACAGGTTACTTTGCCATACTACCAAATATCTTTTTACTAACAACATTTTGAGCTCTGAATCCAGTGCTACATCTTTACTTTAAAAATAATGCTGCTGTCTATTTTGTGGTAATGGCCAAAAATATCTCGTTTCCTGATGACTAGATGCAAATAGTTAGGATCTTTCTGGTATTAAGTAAATGAGTCCAACTGGTAAACAACGAAATTAAGGCAATAATTGGATCCAACTGCTATTTACAAATCACTCCCTTGTATTGCTCACATTCTACAGAACACTGAGCCAGGGAACTTGTTATAGAATATCAAAAGAGGAATAGTGTGTTCTTTAAATTAATTGTCTTCTGGAACAAAAATAATAATTCAAAGACTGTCCTCTGAAATTGAAAGATATTTTTAAAAATTCCACCCAGAACAATCCAGTTTGGAGGATAATTTATTTTATAATAGGAAACAGGGACTAGGAAATACAAATATGTATATATTTAATATTATTAAAATAGCTTTTGGATTATTAATAATCTGCTATAATAGTTAAAGAGGTTTTTCTGGACAATTCTTTTTAATCTTACAAAATACTGAATTTTAGGGTCCTAGAAATAGACAGTAGCTTCGTGGCTTCCCTTCCTATATTTTTTCGTGATTTTTCTCTGGACTGATTTCCTCTTGTCTGCTGGTTGCCTGTAAGTAACATCTGGCTATGCATGGATGGTAGCACTTTTCTTTGTAACTACATCAGGGAGGCTGATTTATTAATGGACTCACTGACTGGCAACAGAGAGTCAACCATGGCTGGATGGTGATATGTTAACTAGCTGTGAGACTGAGCTCCAATTTTGTTAGTAACGAAGCAGAGTGAAATATTTATGTCCTCTGCCCTACTTCAACAGGCACATTATAACTGAATTCCTTTTTATAACAATTGGATTACAAGGACCTGACTACACATGTAGAATGGAGGTTTAGGGACGTAGTTTTGTATACTGTCTACAGAGGCCACTGAATGGGCCAGACTGTCATTATGTTCCAAATGTGGACTATGTGTGAGATGCAGAAGAGCTTTCAAATCTGATCTCTCTCTGTTCCAGTGTATGAAGTGACTAAATAACTTGAAGTATTTTCAAATACCTATAACAATTTTACATCTAAACACTTGACCTATCATAAGAATGCCATGTTTACAACATACGCATTGTCTTAGTCAGGGTTTCTATTCCTGCACACACACAAAAAAAAATCATGACCAAGAAGCAAATTGGGGAGGAAAGGGTTTATTCAGCTTACACTTCCCACATTGCTGTTCATCACCAAAGGAAGTCAAGACAGGAACTCACACAAGGCAGGAACTTGGAGGCAGGAGTTGATGCAGAGGCCATGGAGGGGTGCTGCTTACTGGATTGCTTCCCCTGGCTTGCTCAGCCTGCTTTCTTATAGAACCCAGGACTACCAGGCCAGGGATGGCACCATGGGCTCTCCCACCTTGATCAGTAATTGAGAAGGCATTTCCTCAAGGGAGGCTCCTTTCTCTGTGAAAACTCCAGCTTGTGTCAAGTTGACACAGAAAATCAGCCAGCACACCAATCATCCTGTGTTTACTACTTTTGTGGTGTGAACACTGCTGTTGTAGCAATGTTGAGATATACGATGCCTTAGTGTTTCTTAAGTCCTCTTGTCACCACAGGTCACCTTGAGTCACTAGCCGATTAAACCTTGTACCCTTGGACCAGCTCATACTCCTTTCCCACTCCAGAGTTTGGCACTTGTGATAACCACCACTTAGCGCCACTGCTGGCCATTTGACGGTGTTAGGTCCCACATGTGAATGATCTCATCATTTCAGGCATTATCAATACATCAGAAGATTTCCTTGTACCCTCAAAGCATGCCCAGATGGAGTCCCAGGCTAAGAGGGGGATATGGACTCAAGCTCCCATTGTTAAAGAAGAAGCGACGCAACTGACAACCACTGGAAAAGACAATTCAGTCTCTCCAATGGAGTCTCACCTGCTCTACAAACCATTCTTAAGGACAGCCATGCCCAGCAGTAGATGACAACACAAAACGAACTCAATGGGATTTTTTGAGATTATTTTTGCCTCATGGTTATAGAATTTTTTGACTTTTTAAAAGAAATCTTATTGGTCATTTGATTGTATATTATGAGTTCCAACTTAAGTGTTTTTATGTTTTGTGTGCATATGCTTGTGTGTGTTGTGTGTGTGTGCACATGTGTTTCTTGTAATTTTTTTGCCTCTTTTTAGTCTTTTTTGGTGTTATTCTTTTGTTTTTGTTTTTGTTTTTGTTGCCTGAATGTTTTCTAGAGAAAGAGAGAGAGAGAGAGAGAGAGAGAGAGAGAGAGAGAGAGAGAGAGAGAGAGAGAGAGAAAACAAAGGGTTGGAAGGGAGGGGGTGGGGAGGATCCAGGAGATGAGGGGGAGAGTCCATGATCAGAATATACTGTAGGGAAAAAAACATTATTTTCAACAAAGAATAAAATATAAGAATAAAACAAAATGCTATTTTAAAATGACCTCTTTTATAAAATTACATGTCAGTATCCATAATTCTAAAAACGTTCAAATAATATCAAGGCTGCTTTAATGATACGAGAACAAACAGATATTATGTTACCAGTGCATAATATTGTTCAGTGAATCATTTATCATGTTTAATATCTCAGATCATTGCATATTACATATGCATGGCAACAATAAGGGTATTTAGCATAGATATTGCTTTCCTCCACTATTGAAATAGCGTTGTCCTGAGACATGATCAAAATGCGGTCAAGTCTTGTCTGTATTGACTTTTACATAATGATAGCCCTGAGTGTCTCTGTGTGGTTTTTAACCATGATAAATAGTAGAATTATAAGGGTATGTTTAAAAATAAAATCTATGCTCAGGTGCGATCCAGAACAATAAATTCCAGATGCGGTGATGAGACTCAGGCATTGGTATTTTCTGAATGCCCCCCCCCCCCGCCGCACCCCCACCCCCTCAGATGTTTTCAATGTACATCTAGGGCTATCTGCTCCTTAAGGAAATAAAGCCATTAAGAGAACTGAAAACCTACTTGTTTCAGCTGCACGGATCTGCCACCAGTTTTCTCACCAAACGTCTTACTCTGAAAAACTATCTACTGAAGGTTGAAAATCAGAAGGAAAAATCTCGGTGATGCTTTGAAAGGCACTTCGGAAAATGCGATGCCAACTCTGTCCTGCCAACATTGGCACATGCTTCCTGTAGAAACCGAAACTTCATTCCTTCTCGTTTTCTTGGAAAAGCAGCTTGGAAAGTACCCATGTAGCAGAGAGTCTACCACAAAACCCTAGCAAGAATTTGACCAATTTATGCAAAGAAAAACTCTTAATCTACACTCAATTTTCCATGGACATATGATATTTTTAGAGTATTCTTCTGGCAAACACAGATAAGGCCACCTCTTACTTTCCATTCCATATACAAACTGTCTTTCACGGCAAGCCAGAGCTCCATGGTATGGACCAGGCTGCCTATAAATTACAAGGCTAGTGCGCATGTGCCTGTTCTTCAAGTCCCCCAGGATGGATGGCTCCTACCCTCGGATTCCAGGTGAGGCTGAGCAATTCGCAAGGAGACAACTCAACCCTGTGCATAATTTACCAAAAGATAGGTGCACGCACTACTGATGAAGAAAAGAAAGAACTGGAACAAACATGACTGAGTCGTGTCTGCTAACAACTGTGTTTTGGTAAGAGACGAGGTGAGGAAATGGCTGGCATCTCTGTACTAAACCTACTTGGGTAGGATGCTGCTGCTCAAAGGGTCCTTGTCAATGGCGGGTGATCCAGTCATCTTTGCTACTAATCTGAGATAAGTCCAGCGATGAAAGTAAGCTTTCAGAAACTTTATAGCGATTTGACAAAGTCATTTTGTAACTGTAAAATCGAATAAAAATGTTGGCTTGTGTCTTAGATGCCTTTTTCCATTTCAATTTTTTAAATGTAATTTTATTACATTTTCGTTTATATTTTAAGGGGGAAAAGAAGCAAAAAAGAAAAAAAAAAACCAAACCCTCAGCCAGTGACATTGAAAATAACAAATATAATGGCCCTTTCACCACAAGCAGGCTCTGCTCTAATTTTCTTCCAAAAGCATTTTTGTAGAACCCAGTGTTCCTAGTGTTAAAACGATGAGATTTGAAGAAGAAATTGTGCAGCTGTAGTTCAATTGTGCTGCTTCTGAACTGCTAAAATAGAAAGTGACTCATCTCCCTCGTTTTCTTTATAGAGTTACAATGTTAATGCGAACACCACAGCATGCATGTAAAATGGAGGTGATATGATGGAACTGTTGGCCTTCCTGGGACAAGGATGGTCTTTGGCCATTGCTTTGCCTGCTTTTATGTCCCTTCCTCTCTGATCCTTATTCTTCATGCCTACCAACCTCCCATCAAAATCACCTGCAACAGATTTAGTTGTTTGTACACTATGAGCCTTCTTTTTAAAATATGCTGCATAACAACATATTCTACTATATCACACTTTAGGGATAAATGGCCATGTAGTGGAGGCTTGGCCCAGTGCTGGTAGAGACAGAGGCAGTGGAATTATAAAAGTGGAACCTAGTGAGGAGTCCAGAAGTAACAGTCTTCAAGGAAGCCCTTAAGGCCTCAGCCCTTTCCTCCCCCTCTCTTCTCTTTCTGTGAGTATATTGAGACACTCTACCTAGCCACACCCTCATACCTCCCCACCACCTCAAAGTAATGGATCCGGCTAATGACCGAACCTTCAAAATTGTGACCCAAATAAACCTCTTCTCTTTGTTAAATTGGTTTATCTCATTTATTTGTTACAATGCAAAAAGATTGACTAGCAAGAAAGCACTCGGTATTCAGATTCAACTGAACATAGAGCTCTTGTCACAGTTATTCAAAGAAAGAATTTTATCCCAACATTACAAGGGGGGGGGTCTTGCATTACCACCTACTCAGTTATGCTACTGAGACTATAGCATAGCAATCACTGCCCTTTAATGTGGCAAAAGCAGAGTTTTAAATTAGTGGCTGCAGATGTTTGACACTCCTGTTATGGAGGGATAGGGTTTACTGTTTCTCCGCCAACCAACAGGATAATGGGAAAGTGACATTCTGTGACTTTTGTGGCTGTTTCAGGAAAGGCTATGTGGCTTCTTTCTAGTTCTCCTGAAACTCCTGCACTTCAGACATCCCCTTTGGGAAGCTCCATCTAAGAAGGGAGTCTCTGCTGGCAGAAGCTCAGCAAGACTACAGGTGTCTACTGATCTCAGCTTTTAAACTTCCTTGGCCTACATGTAACATGTGAAGGAGTGAAGGAGTCTCCAGGTCATTCCAGTGTGGAATGCGTAGATCACATGTAGTTGGTCAGTTCCTTCCAACCATCCTGGCTTTACCAGGAGAGTACTCAGACACCACAAAGCCGAGACAGCGCATGCCTGCTGCTCTTTGTTCAATTCCCCGAGGCACACTATTCATTTGTATTATAAAATGATGAATGGTTATACCTTCAATTTACAAGCAATGGTTTTGCAGTAAGACAGCCCAACCTAGGAAGGGATCATGTCTTCCCCATTTACATGTTGCTCTAATATGAAGCACAGCACCATTAATACCAGAGAAAGCTGATAAGTGGAGAAGCTCTGCTCTTGGAAGAAAAGGATCCTTTTCTTGACTCTGCTTTTGATAGCAAATTTGTCTTTCAATATCCACAGGGAATTATCTTAAACACACACACACTTATACCCCCCAAACACATAAATAAGTAGAAGAGTTGATATTTTGATATTGCAGTTTTTAAAAATAAAATACATTTCCCCCCAGCTTTTAGTAATCAACTCTTCTATATTTTGGTTGTGAGCATAGCCTTTAATGACTGAGCCATCTCTTTAGCCCTAGTGTCAGGACAAATTTGAGGTGAGGGCTACAATTGTGTAAACTAAAAGTACTTTATTTGCCTAAGCCTGGTTAGTGACGAAAGGTGGTATCTCTTATAACTTTGTATTCCCAGCGCACGGAGGATTTAAGCCTATCCAGATGCTCTTCTGCTTAGCTGTTATTCGGTTTGCACTGGCTCTCTGCTGGCCTTGAGACTTCAAGGGCCACTGAGTGCAAGTGAGCCAACATCTTCCAGTGCCTGAGAGTACCAGTCAGGAAGTCAGCATTGATACAGAAAGCAGAATGCCTTACAAATAACTGTCTTCCAAATTCCTACACCAACCCACAGCAGCACCAGTCTTCCTGCCTGTTTGATCAATCCCATTAATCCTCATTACATCTTATGCCAAAACTACTTTAAGCTTTCATTCGGTGTTATTTGTATAATATAATGAAAACTGAAAACTGTTCAATTAATGAAGCTTCTAACTATAAAATTTAGTCAAATATCTTCTGTTGGGGATGAGATAGATCACTTTTGCCGCCATCTAAAACTAGGGATCATTTCAGCATTTATATGACATGCATGTAGCCTTAGGTCCAATTCTCCAAAGTACATAAAACCCAGAATGATGACATGCACCTGAGATCCCAGCACTGGAGAGGTAGAGGCAGGAAGATCAGAGCAGTACAATGTCATCTTCTTAGGCTATATAGAGAGTTCAAGGCTGGCCTTGGCTCTATGAGACCACCTCAAAACATGAATGAATGAATGAATGAATGAACAAGTAAATAAAATGTTTTTATGTTGCTGCTTTTTATTTAGAGGCAGCAGTTCTAGGAACACATCAAGGCTGCTGAATGAGGGACAGTTTCATTATGGAAGCATGACTGACAACCTCTGAGACTATGTAAAGAAAAAGAAAAATAGGAGCCGGCTTACTTGTGAGATGCTGTGGGTTAGTTTTGAAGTGGTGCAGCTAAAGGACGGAAGCACATGAACTGTGTAAGGAAAACAGGTTAACTTAACATTAATTCAACGGAAACTCAAAGCCTGAAATTGGGCAGCCCTGTTGTTTTTGCCTCTGAGGAGGTCACAATGGGGGAAGAGTGTTCAACTGCAAGAGAAGAAAGAGAATACCACTCAAAATGAGAAGCCAGAGAAATTGGATCCCACAATCCCTTCTTAAGATATACCCCCCAATAATAAGTACCTCCTACAAGGCTCTACCTCTTAAAGGGCCGCTAGCTCACCACCACAATGACAATCAAGTTTCCTACAGAAAGACTTTTGAAAATGCATCTGATCCACTGCCGAGTGGATACATCTTCGGTCTCTCAGAGAAGACACGATCTAGGCTCTGATGAAGGTGGCACGGTTGACAGTGGTAGCCAGTAGTCAGGTGTAATTTGAAGCTAACACCATCAGGAGTTTTCAATTGTACTAAAAATGGAATGTGTGAGAAAATAAGAGTCCAAAATAACTTCAAATTTTGTCTCATGCCACATGAAAGGGAAGCTGGAAATAAAGCAGGAGCCTGGTGCTCCCTGACATCCATCCTGGGGTTCCGTGCAGATGCTTCAAAGGAGCCCAGCCCACGATTGAGGTCTCAGTAGCCACGGCATGACAGCAGAGCCTCAAGCTGTTTGGGTGACTTTGAGAAGAAGTTCTTTGTCAGGCCCCTTTATTTGGAACTTGGAACACATATTCTGGACGCCAGGGTCCGGCAGCTGCTTTGAGGGTTTGCACTCGAGCTTCTTAAAGCTTCAACCTGTCATTACTGAGGTCGGAAGGGGAGAGAGCATCATTTTGATGTCCTTGCAGATTTTCTGGTTGACTCAAAATAACTCTACATGGTATAATAGACAGAATCCAACTGGGAAGTAGACCAGATTCAAATTCCTCATCTCCAAAGTCAAAACTAGATGAGTAAGAGATTTTCAACCCATCGACACAAGTGATGTAGACTTTTGGGACCTTTGCTGGGATCTACTCTCTCTTTCTTGGGGAAAGGCAACTCTCTGGAAACAGTCAAAGGAGCCCCTGATGCTTGCAAGGACCAGTGGACATTCAAGAGCAGTGGTCTTGACACCTCTCTAGTTTGAAAACTTGGATTTGGTATTGTTAATTATTTCTCTATCTGAAAATGGCCTAAGGAGATGAGATTCAGCTCCAATTTTATTTAAAGGATTTAAACATAGAGAAAGTGGTGCTCTTGTACTCGTGTGGCCCAGAGCAGACAGCTCCATGGCTCTTGTAATAAAGAGGCTCCACTGTCATTGGTATTGGAGCTTACGGTTGGAAGGCTTGGGCTTCAAGCTCACTGAAGGCCATGTGAGGGTAGGGCTGGAATTCCAACCCAAGCCTTTCTGTCTACAAAACCTAATGATCCAACAGGAACAGGAGATGGGTTTACATGGATGTACTTGGATGCTGCAAAAAGTTCTTTCAGGCTAGGACGTGGCTATACCTGAGCTCCTTTCCCCAAGCAGGTGCCCTTGTCCACTGGGTTTGTGCCACCTGGCCAACACTGCTCACACTAGGCTAAGACAACTGAGAAATGTTCTCACAAAAAACTCTGTGTGTGTCATTTGCTGGTATGGTTGAGTTACCTTATTGCAGTCTATGAGATTGACAGATAAAGATTTTTCCTTGAAAAGCACAGACAAATTTTGCTGCCTCCCTCTCCCTACCCTTTGGACCAAGAATTATTAACTATATGCTTGTTAAAAGATGACCTGAAAAAACTCTCCAAAAGCCAGATAAAGCATTAATGTGAAACTGGCCAGTGAACCTGGGAATCCAAGAATCATTCACTAGATAAGACAAAAAAGAAACACGACAGCTCACCAAGAGCCTAAGAGGACATCCAAAATATAAATCCAGAAAATTCAAGGTCTTAAGAATAGTTTTCTCAGGGGGAAAAAGATTCTTAGAAATGATCCAAATGAAAGTTTAAAAATTAAAAATGAAATGGGAGTTAAAGAGACAAAAACTTGTAACGAAAAGAACCTAAAACTATTTATTTAGTCAAGGGTATTTGGCTTATTTCAAAAACACTGCTACAAGAAAGAATTTTCTCTTCTCTCAGGGATAAAGGCACAAAATATTAAAAGATATCACTAATGGAGCACATGGCGTGCTGCCCAGTGAGCTGTGTCTAACACTTGACTAATTCTGAAGTCATGTTAATTTCATGTTATAATTTGCCACATAATGGCAGTCACGTTGGCCATACAGAGATGCAGTCTAGAAAGCCCCCGAATACTGTCTTTGAAAGGAAGCATGCCGTGATCTCATTGAGAGGTGACTTCCTCATTATCCTGGGCCTGAAAGTGCTCTTATAAATAGCTATTAGTTATTTCTGTATCACACGAGGAAAGAGAAAAGTAACACTTTGAATGCTGAGTGGCTCTGGGGTTACACAAGCACAGAAAGCTAACTGAAGTCGGAGGCTCTTTCAGCCAGGGAAGGGACAAGTTAGACCCCATATCAGATGGCCGAGACTTTCTGCAAGGCATTCTGGGAGCTTACTCGGATTTGCCTTTCCTCCTTTGTTGTTTCTTGCTTTTCCCTTTCCATGTTTTCCCTGCCTTGGATTTTTGGTGCAGACACTTGTAGTGCCACTAGGAACTCACGGATCCTTCTTTTAGTCTCATGCTGGCACCTTGTGCTGCAGTTGAGTTGGTAGACAGAAGGTACATCCTGACATCAACAGGTTTCTTTATGACCTGGAGAGATGGCTCTCCATTTGAAAACACCGGCTGCTCTTCCAGAGGGGCCAGGGCTTGATTTTTATCATCTATATGGTAGCTTACAACTGTGTATAACTCCAGTGTCTGGAAATTCAATACTCTCCTCTGGCCTCCTTGGGCACCAGGTACAGACTTGGTGCACAGACATCCAAGCAGTCAACACACACACACACACACACACACACACACACACACACACACACACGTATATATTATATGTGTGTAAATATATAAAGTTTCTTCCATGCTACGTTCAAAATCTGGAAGCATGGTGCTTAGAAATGCTTTTCGTGACGTAGGAATGACCGACTCACCAAAGCACAGAGTAGACACACGTGAGCACACCAAGGAAACACTCACTATTTACTAGGAGAAAATTTAACGACTCTAGTAGGGGAGTTAAGACTGAACATAAAAATAATACGTCAACAATTGAAGGTTGAATTGGAGACATTGCAACATTTATCTGAAAAGGATACAGAAGGTCTTCCTCCCCTGTAACTTTGAGAACTTTTCTAGGGACTTAAGTGAAAAGAGGGATGGACCTAAATGGTTGTGGAAAGAGATGATAAACACCAGGCAAAATTCTGACCTTCTATGGCCCGTAAAAACCATTCAAAATGAAATGTGTGCCAGGCCCCACCCTACCTATTCAGTTCTGCAAGAGGGTAGCAGCAGTGTGGTCACCAAAAAGATAGCAACTAGCTTAGTTAGTAGTTAGGCAAGATTTAGAATCTTAACCATCTCCTTTATGACTTGGCAGCTTCGGGGTATCCAATTCAGGCCATGAATAATCCCTCTGAAACAAAACATCTCCTCTCGTGGGATAATTAGACCATTACTAAGGACAAACTATCCAACATCAAAAGCTTAGAATCTAAGAAACCACGTGATGGGCGGTCCTCTCCCTAAATTAAAAGAGCATGCTCAGCATTAAGACTTTAGGGCAGTAAATAAGGGAGCTGGAATAATTGCACGCAAGTCAAGGAACCCCAGCACACACTGGAATAAAACATGACTGGCTTCCGAGAAGAGAATGTATTAGATATTTTCAGAGCTCGAGCGAGCTGGTGCTTGGAAACCTCCTCTCCATTTGTGATCGAGTCATTAATCATCGACATGAGGTTCCTGTTACTCCAGCTTGTCTTTAGTAACAAAGTCAAGAATGTTGCTCTAGTAGTGTTTGTGATGAGGGCTGAAGTCAATGGAAGGCCCAGGTGGTGAAAATTACAGCACGACCACTCCTAAAAGTACAAGATGTTTCCTCTCATTTTCTATGTGCCTCACATGCACAACCAAGTTACCTGTTACTACTGATCCAAGCATCAAGCCGCCACATGGGGTAAAAGGCTATCAGCTCGTCAGCTCTCCTCTTGCTTAACTTTTGGTTTTACGTTGGCTGTGAGCTTCTCTCATTCCCCCCACACCTGCTAGGGAATGATCAGAGTATGTTAACTTTCAATACACATTTCTTATTAAAAGGTTTGAGTTCAAGAACATACATACCCCCACAGATTACACCACTGGAACACGTGGTCCCCATTTGGTGGAACTGTTGAGGGAAGTCTAGGAGGTATTGCCTTGTTAGAGGAAGTCACTGGAGCCAGGCATTGAGAGGTTAAATACTTGCACCATTTCCAGTGTGCTCTTTCTGCTTTCTGCTCACTGTAGAGATTTGCATCCATAGCTGCTGCTCCAGGTGCTATGTTTGTTGCCTGTAGCCACACTGTCCCCAGCATCACAGACTCTTATCCATTTGAATCCATAAGCTAAATAAACTATTTATTCCAGAAGTTGCCTTGGTCATAGTGCATTTTCATAGAAACAGAAAGCCTAACTAAAAGAGACAGTACTAAGCAAATAAAGGTACTTAGATTTTCTGCAAATGTAATGAGGCCACTTCTAAAAACCTGCTATTTCAAGACAGCCAGTGATGGATGGATACCTTCTGAAGTCCTCTCTCTCTTCCTTCTCCCTTCTGCAGACATTAAGTCACAGTGAAATTATCAAATAAAGACATTTGAAAAGATGAAAGAACAAAAGAGCAGAAAGGGCAACATTTCCTAGGAATCTATTCAATGGAATGCTGTGCTCATGACGCAGCACAGTTTTGAACCAGCTCTCTGCCAAGTAGCTAAGTTCAAAAGCAGTAATCATTTAGCAGATCTATTTTGCTCTATAAAACTCTGGCATGCTGAGGATCAAAAGTCCTAAGATCAGGATTCATGAGACCATTCCAGCCATCATCAAGGCCTGCCTGCCTTCTGGACAGGTCTACTTACCTAGATAATAGCCACCTTATGTTACCACTGTTAAATAATTCTTTAGATCAAAGTAAGTCTATCTAAACATTTTACCAAATATTTTCTACCTTTGAATAGCATAAAATGTTGTCTTCTGGGATCAGTTCTAGAGCTTTCTGAGTATCCATTGCTCATCCAGGGAGAGAAGTGGTCATAATATGGGTGGGATTTTCTTCTATGACTGTATCCTCTGACCCACAGGTTAAATAAGAGCCATTATTCTGGATTTTTTTCACTATTTTTGTGAATTTTATTTATTAACACAAATTCCTGAATTTTATTGTTGAGTGTATTTCTAGATGTAATTTTATGCAGTCTTACACTCCCTACTAAGCAGTTTTGAATTGAATGATTGTTGAATGAATAATGGTCTAAATATTTTTCAGTTCTATTCTAACTCAGTCATATATTCATTTCATGTCTGTGCAGAGATAATTCCAAAGGATTAAGGTTTTTTAAGGACACATAAAGGCTAAATATGAGCAAGGAAATTACTTGGTGAGTAATTTAAAGTAGTGTTTCTACTACTCAGCTTTTAAATTTATTTATCGGTTGGTTTGCTCTGTGTGTGTGTGTGTGTGTGTGTGTGTGTGTGTTGTGTTCAATTGTGTAGGTGTTTACTTACCATAGCACACATGTGGAAGCAGTTTAGTTAGTGTTTCTATTACCGTGAAGAAACACCATGACCGCAGAAACACTTTTAAAGGAAAACATTTAATTGGAACTAGCTAACAGTCCAGAGATTTAGTTCATTATAATCATGATAAGAAGCATGGTGGAATGCAGGAAAACATGGCGCTGGAGAAAGGTCTGAGAGTTCTACATCTGGATCCACAGGCAGCAGGAGAAGACGAACACACTGGGCCTGGCTTGAGTACCTTAGACCCGAAAGCCCAGCCCAAATGACACACTTCCTCCAACAAGGCCACACCTCCTAACTGTATGTATGGAGGCCATTTTTATTCAAACCACCACATCAAGTCAGAGGACAATTTGCAATTATCAATTCTCCCTCTCTACCTTGGGGTCAAACTTGGCAGCAAGCTCCTTTACCCACTGAGCCATCTCTCCACCTTTTTTGTTGCTATAACAAAATATTTAAGGTAATCTAACATTATAATGGAAAGGTTTATTTAGCTCACAGTCCCAGATATCGGGAGAGCTAACAGTATCCTGGCTCAGTCACTGTGCCATCCTCTCATGCAGAGCATGTCAAGGAAAGGGACAAGGTGGGCATATCCCTGAATCTGGTCTTCTTTTCTCTTCGTAAGAGTTGCCAATCAAATCCAAACCAGCCATGGGAGTGTCACCCTGGCAACGTGATCTAACACCAGTCCCTTTCTCAAGGCCCTGGCTATCACCACGATTATTCGGTTGTTTCTGCTCTCCTGATACTTCTTGCTTGCAGTCACATGGAAAACCCTAGTCAAACCATAGCAGCACCATTTGGAGTATTAGCAACTCATCCTTCAGCACCCAACGTGCTGTCTGTGTTCATTTTCTCCTCCCATAGAAACCATAGTTAATATAAAAATAAGTGTAGACAAAGAAAGCAATGGATTCATAAATAATTCTTGCTCACAAAGTTTGCTAATTAGGTTACTTGGCAAACATCTCTTCATAGAAATCATGTTGGAAAAATTATTAGTAGATATTCATTTAAGCTCAAAAGTCGTGCTTACTTTGTGTCATATATCTGCATACCACGCCATGCGGGTATGCAGGACACTACGATAGGGTGGGACTTTTTCACCATACACATCTCACTGTTAGAACTCTGTGGCTGTGGTATTTAAAGTCTGTGCTAGCCAGGAATCTGTTGCTCCAGGCCATTCAACCAGACACTCCTGCAAACAGAGCAGTAACAGGAAAATTTGGGGTTGCGAAGGGGATAGAATATTGCTCTTTCTTCCTGCCATTGCCCACATAATTGTATGATAGAAGTCATCTGTCTCTCTGATAATTACCCATAGCACTCTTGTTCTTTTCTACTCGCAAAAGAATAACTCTATTCTATGAGACTTTTCACTCTGAATCCAGAAGTGGCAGCAAGCTCCTTTCCCCTATGCAGATAAGGAGCCGGTTGCTAATTTTGTCCAGCTTCACACCTACTTATTTGAGTCTTATTTGTCTGTTTTTCCATCCTCGTTCACAAGATTATATAAGGCAAGTTATAGATTCATCAAGAATATAGCAAAATATATGCCTAAATGATTTCAAATTGGGAACAAAGAGAAAGTGAGCAGGAAGAAAAGAGGAAGTAGGACCAGTTGTCACCTCGGTGATCTTACTCAGGGTCCCGAAGCCTCTTGTACTTGTTAGAGCATGGCTGTTCTAGGCATGCTTGCTCTTGACTTTCAGGAAGGAGAGCTTGGTTTATCCACTTCAAGATGTCCATAAGCAAAAGTGATCTAATCACTCAGGGGAGCTGACTAGCTGATTAGGCTGCAATTAAAACAAACAAACAAACAAAAACAAACAACTCCTCCATTTGATATATGTAGATCAAAGTTTGTGTATTGCTATCAGCTTTCTTACTTGGTTGCAAGAGCTTTGTAGTCTGTGGTAGCAAGTCTGTCATAATTCAGTATGATGTGCTCCGGGACATGAAGTTCCAAGCTTGTTTGGCCTAATAGAAGGAAATGCTAGCAGTTCCTAGATGGAGAAGTGTCCCTTGAGGTTCTACACAAACATTGTTTCTCAGATGAGCCTTTAAAACTGTTTGGTGGCACAGAGATTCCAAGTCAGTGCAAGCAGAGGGACACAGCTGTCCTCTGTTGTCTATGTTTGGCCTTCAGCAACTGAGCCAAGTGTAGAATTTACATTCTCCTACTGAAGATAGAGAAAACAAGCAGGCACGAGCCCTTGGCTTGAAGACCACTGGGAGACACATTCAGGTGAGCTGAAGCATTTTGAACCATTCTAACTCAGATGGATCAGTCACCATGTTCAAATCTGTGTGGCACACGTCTTTAGTACTTGCATCCAGAAAAGTGGATAAAAACCAAATGTTTCCAAAAGAGCACCTTAAATCCTCTAAGGGTAAGTGCTGGGAGATTATTTTTGACATTTTCTCTTGAATTTTAATATAAGCATTTGTAAAGCAGGACACTGTCTCTGTCATCATGAGAGTGAACACATAAAATATATTCAAAGAATTAAGGTCAGTTTTCAAGAAACTTGCAATGAAAGCACACATCGTGGAACTGACCTCAAAGACTGCTAGGATTCCTTTCCATATTTGTACTCTAAATTCTGTAAAAACTAAAGTAGAGATGCCAGCTTCCATTGTTTAGGATATTTGGGTGGAAGAGAGGCGAACCTTAATCACAAAACATGTAAACACTCCTAATGTAGTTTGGTTGTCTGTTTACCGATGGCCTTTCTTGAAAAGTAGATGCTGTTTGGAAATCTCTGTGGTAGATTTGAAGACAACTGAGAGATAGTTGCTCTTGTCCCATTGAGAAATGGGCTGTGACGCCATTCCTGAGTGTCAGTGTCATTGCTAGCAGCTGGATTAAGACAGTCCATGAAGCCTACAGGGTCTCCCTTGGTGTTCACAGCATGTACTCTTAAAGCCATAGAAGCTGCTCTGTAGGATACAGTCACCCCAATGCCACCCAGATGACATCCAGGCTGGTTGTGAGAAAAGCCTGTTCATAGAGAAAGCAAAACTCGCTGGACTCCATATTATAAATGAAACCATGCAGGTCCTTCCAAATTGGTTGAGATAATACGATACCAAAGCATGCCCCTGGTGAATCACATGTAACTTCCTAGCCCACAAAATATATTTGGTAAAGTAAAATGACTCTTGGTATATACCACTACATTTTGGGCTACAACAACAGATAGCTTGAATGTCTGAATTACCCAACTACATAATGAATTCATGCAATGAACCCCAGCCATTCTTGCTTCCCACTCCTCTCAGGCCCACCCTTCCACCCTCAGGCTCCCACCTCAACCCCCACCCCCACCTCCTCAACCCACTCCACCCCACCCCCGAAAATACGCCAAGTACTACTTGTGTTGAGCATATACTCACTGGAACATGGTCAAACTCCCAGTGGCTGGCCCCTTAAAGAGAACTGAGTCCTTTCCTACCCTGAGAGGTTATTTGTCTGCCAGCGAAATGAGCCAATTCAAACCAGATTAGAATATATTAAAGGGAGGTTTATTGGGTAGCTGCTCTTGGGAGAGTTCACTGACCCCAAGGATCGAGGCCAAGGGGAGGGATAGAGAAGGAAAAGAGAGAAAGGGTGCAGGTACATAGAGAGGAGAGAAAGAGAACAAGAGAGAGAGAAAGAGATCAAAATGTCTGGATTATATAGGAAGGAGCCTCATTGGGAAAAATCAGCCCCTGGGATGGAAAGTTCAGGGCTGGTGGTAGGGTATGCCAGGTAGGGATGCTGGGAGAACCTGGAGGCCAATTTTTGATAATGTAAAATATACACCTCTGTCCCTTGTCCTGGGTCCAAAACCAAACATCCCAGCATTTTGTTGATTATAAATAAATAAATAAATAAATAAATAAATAAATAAGGGGAGCCATAATCATCCATGTGTTCTTCCTGTTGAAATCTGCATTCAGGACAGTCTCATAGAAGCAACCCACAGATGCTTCGGTCTATCCTCACAGACATTTCTACTGATGAGACAGGCTGACTCCATGACAGGCTTCATTCAAACTGGCAGTTTAGGAGATTAGGTCTAAAAGCCCAGGCTTCAGCCAGCTAGTCAGAAACTGCCCTGCCATCAGAAACTGCCCCACCACCTGGCCCGAAGCAAGGACGATGGGTCAGCAACAGTTTCCAACTCTCACACCCTGGTAATAGTTCCTGAATGTCCTTAGGAGACAGAGCAAGATAAAGCCACCTTTCCCTGAACTCCCCTAAGATGCTTTAAATTGAGTGTTTGAGTTCATTCTGGTGTGTCTCTATCTTGGTAGTAGGAGACCCCAGAATGCTGGATTTCTGCAGAGTAAAATACTTTGTGTTTACATACATACTATTTGAGCCCAGGATATCATTTTTTTTTTTTTTTTTTTTTTTTTTTTTTTTTGGTGAATCATAGATCCTTACACTACTAGGCCTGCACTTTTCCTAGCTGCAGAAGGTCTCACAGATCCTGGACAGCAATGAAACAGCCAACTCTCCGAGGATTTGACCAGCATCCCAAAAAGCCATTTGTTCCCCCAAACAAAACTGTACCCCAGTATAAAATGGGGAAATTTTGTATCCAGCAGTTTAGCATTTCAGTAGAAACCAACTAATAAACTCAGCTCTATGGCTGAGTCTAATAAGCTTGTTCAAATGTCTGAGGCACTATTAAGTTAAAAAAATGTTTGGGAGATGACAGTGTGGGTCTTCACAATTATATGGTTAAATAAAGCACACTGGTAAATCTGAAAGAAACTTCACAAGTGCATCACAAAGGAAAGATAAAACTTCTACTGTTCTTATTATAAATAAAATAATGTGTTTTTTTTCCTTGCTAGATGTGATGGTTTGTATATCCTTGGACCAGGGAGTGGCACCATCTGAAGGTGTGGCATTGTTGGAATAGGTGTGACCTGGTTGGAATGGGTGTGTCACTGTGGGTGTGGGTATAAGATCCTCACCCTAGTTGCCTGGAAGTCAGTCTTACACTAGCAGCCTTTGGATGAAGACATAGAACTCTCAGCTCCTCCTGCGCCATGCCTGCCTGGATACTGCCATGCTCCCACCTTGATGATAATGGACTGAACCTCTGAACTTGTAAGCCAGCCCCAATTAAATGTTGTTTTTTTTATAAGACTTGCCTTGGTCATAGTGTCTGTTCACAGCAGTAAAACCCTAACTAATACAGAAGTTGGTACCAGGAGTGGGGTATTGCTGTGATAGGCCTGACCATGCTTTTATTTGAAAGAATGTGGATTTTGGGACTTTGGATTTGGAAAGCAGTGGAATGCTTTAAATGGGGCTTAATGGGTCATCCTAGTAGGAATATGGAAGATTTTATTGCTGGGAGTAATTTGAACTGTGTTGACCTGGCCCAAGAGATTTCAAAGGAGAAGAATTTCAGAATGTGGCATAAAGACTGGTTTTTTGGTATTTTGGTGAAGAATGGGGCTACTTTTTGCCCTTGTCTGAAAAGTTTGCCTGAGGCTAAGGTGAAGAGACTTGGATTAATTGCATTGACAAAAGAAGTTTCAAAAAAGCCCAGCAGAGACTTTGTTCTCTGGTTAAGTCATATGAAGAAGTTTGAACAAGCATAGCAAGCTTAGAAAGGAAAAATATAAAATATATGGTTTGAGTATTAAAGGAGTACCAGGAAGTGAAATGGAGCAAAATCTTGTGTTCTAGGAGATAAAGATTAAGGGAGTGGGACCTTGGGGCAAGATCCTACCCAGCTAAATTAGATCCAGGCATGGTGGTACACACCTTTAATCCCATGAGACAAGCATGCTGATCTCTACATTCAAGGTCAATCTACAGAGCAAGAACCAGGATAGCCAAGCTTAGGCAGTGAAGGATTTAGAAAACATAAAGCTAGTGATAATGTAATAATACAAGGGGATCATGTTCTAGTTCCTGTAAGAAGCAGAACTCGGCAACTTCAGCCTTGTGCCTCTGGCTCTAGAGTTAAGAATGGAAGGAACTATTGGGAAAATTGATGCTGGTTAGCTGGAGCTAAGGAATTAGCGGTGATTAAGAAGAGACCAGCATCGTTGAGGTGAAATCTTCTGGAAATTGTTTTCTGGGAGCACAAAGAAGCTGTGTTTCAGAGATACCCAAGGTTGTACCTTATGCTGTGGCTGGACTTGGTAATGTGTAAGAGTCACTCAGGTGGTACTGCTTGTAAAGGAATGAAGGGATCATGGAGAGAAGCTGAGGCTTAGCACTGTGAGAGGCCAGGGAAGCCCACTGGAGAAGGTGAAGCCTCAGCTGTAGTTGATGGCCCAGGATTGAAGGGGTCATGCAAAGGATTTGAGGCTTGGCACCCTGAAGAGAGCCTATGAGAGGCTATTGGTGAAGCCTTGTTGGAGTGGAACACCCCAGTGTATTGGAGATGTCAGTACCATGGGATGATCACCAAGAACAGCAGCCGTAATGGAGTGGATCAACCTGAGCATAGAGTGCTACAAAGGACAGAGATGGAGAAGTGATGCCAGTCCTTAGGAGGAGTCCAAAAGATCAAGTGGAATCCCAGACACTGAAAGAAGAAGCTGTAACATTGAAATTGCCTTGGAGACTCAAAGATGTTAAAGATGCCAGAGCCATGGGATACATGCTGAGGAAAGCTGCTAACAGGGAGTGGAACCAGCCCAGGAGGAAGCAGTTTGTTGCAGTCAAAAAAGATGAAAAAGGAGTGGAGATATGAAGACCACTTTGACATCAGCCATGGAGATGCAGAGTTTGGAGTTTGCCCAGCTGGTTTCCTGCCTTGCTTTGGGGATTACAGTTAATTAAGTTGAATGAATCTCAGAAG
The DNA here is from genome assembly GCF_978045245.1 of Mus caroli. Taxonomy (NCBI): domain Eukaryota; kingdom Metazoa; phylum Chordata; class Mammalia; order Rodentia; family Muridae; genus Mus; species Mus caroli. The sequence goes on from NW_028227271.1 coordinate 10,133,718, forward strand.
AGACCTTGAGCTTTGGACTTTTAACATTGTTGCAACTGCTATAGACTATAAGGACTTTGAAAGTTGCACTAAATGCATTTTGCATTATGCTATGTTTAAGTATGGCCCCCATAGACTCATGTTTTTGAACAAGTCTATGGGGACCAGTGAGTGGAATGTGATGGTTTGTACGTCCTTGGACCAGAGAGTGGCACCATCTGAAGGTGTGACCTTGTTGGAATAGGTGTGACCTGGTTGGAATGGGTGTGTCACTGTGGGTGTGGGTATAAGATCCTCACCCTAGTTGCCTGGAAGTCAGTCTTACACTAGCAGCCTTTGGATGAAGACAGAACTCTCAGCTCCTCCTGCGCCATGCCTGCCTGGATACTGCCATGCTCCCACCTTGATGATAATGGACTGAACCTCTGAAATTGTAAGCCAGCCCCAATTAAATGTTGTTTTTTTTATAAGACTTGCCTTGGTCATAGTGTCTGTTCACAGCAGTAAAACCCTAACTAATACACTAGATTTTGTTTCTTACTTTTCTTTTTCTTTTTCTTCTTCTTCTTCTTCTTCTTCTTCTTCTTCTTCTTCTTCTTCTTCTTCTTCTTCTTCTTCTTCTTTTTCTTCTTCTATTTTGATTTTTAATATTTTTATTACATATTTTCCTCAATTACATTTCCAATGCTATCCCAAAAGTCCCCCATAGCGCCCCCCACTTCCCTACCCACCCATCACATTCTTTTGGCCCTCCATTCCCCTATATTGGGGCATATAAAGTTTGCAAGTCCAATGGGCCTCTCTTTCCATTGATGGCCGACTAGGCCATCTTTCGATACATATGCAGCTAGAGACAAGAGCTCCGGGGTTCTGGTTAGTACATCATGTTGTTCCAACAATAGGGTTGGAGATCCCTTTAGCTCCTTGGGTACTTTCTCTAGCTTCTCCATTGGGAGCCCTGTGATACATCCAATAGCTGACTGTGAACATCCACTCCTGTGTTTGCTAGGCCCCGGCATCGTCTCACAAGAGACAGCTATATTTGGGTCCTTTCAGCAAAATCTTGCTAGTGTATGCAATGGTGTCAGCGTTTAGAAGCTGATTATGGGATGGATCTCTGGATACGGCAGTCTCTAAATGGTCCATCCTTTCATCACAGCTACGAACTTTGTCTCTGTAACTCCTTCCATGGGTGTTTTGTTCCCAATTCTAAGAAGGTGCACAGTGTCCACACTTTGGTCTTCATTCTTCTTGAGTTTCATGCGTTTAGCAAATTATATCTTATATCTTGGGTATCCTAAGTTTTGGGCTAATATCCACTTATCAGTGAATACATATTGTGTGAGTTCTTTTGTGATTGTGTTACTTCACTCAAGATGATGCCCTCCAGGTCCATCCATTTGGCTAGGAATTTCATAAATTCATTCTTTTTAATAGCTGAGTAGTACTCCATTGTGTAAATGTACCATAATTTCTGTATCCATTCCTCTGTTGAGGGACATCTGGGTTCTTTCCAGCTTCTGGCTATTATAAATAGGGCTGCTATGAACATAGTGGAGCATGTGTCCTTTTTACCGGTTGGGACATCTTCTGGATATATGCCCAGGAGAGGTATTGCTGGATCCTCCAGTAGTACTATGTCCAATTTTCTGAGGAACCGCCAGACTGATTTCCAGAGTGGTTGTACAAGCTTGCAATCCCACCAACAATGGAGGAGTGTTCCTCTTTCTCCACATCCTCGCCAGCATCTGCTGTCACCTGAATTTTTGATCTTAGCCATTCTGACTGGTGTGAGGTGGAATCTCAGGGTTGTTTTGATTTGCATTTCCCTGATGATTAAGGATGTTGAACATTTTTTCAGGTGTTTCTCTGCCATTCGGTATTCCTCAGGTGAGAATTCTTTGTTCAGTTCTGAGCCCCATTTTTTAATGGGGTTATTTGACTTTCTGGAGTCCACCTTCTTGAGTTCTTTATATATATTGGATATTAGTCCCTTATCTGATTTAGGATAGGTGAAGATCCTTTCCCAATCTGTTGGTGTTTTTTTTTTGTCTTATTGATGGTGTCTTTAGCCTTGCAGAAGCTTTGTAGTTTCATGAGGTCCCACTTGTCAATTCTCGATCTTACAGCACAAGCCATTATTGTTCTATTCAGGAATTTTTCCCCTGTGCCCATATCTTCAAGGCTTTTCCCCACTTTCTCCTCTATAAGTTTCAGTGTCTCTGGTTTTATGTGAAGTTCCTTGATCCACTTAGACTTGACCTTAGTACAAGGAGATAGGAATGGATCGATTCGCATTCTTCTACATGTTAACAACCAGTTGTGCCAGCACCATTTGTTGAAAATGCTGTCTTTCTTCCACTGGATGTTTTTAGCTCCCTTGTCGAAGATCAAGTGACCGTAGGTGTGTGGGTTCATTTCTGGGTCTTCAATTCTATTCCATTGGTCTATTTGTCTGTCACTATACCAGTACCATGCAGTTTTTATCACAATTGCTCTGTAGTAGAGCTTTAGGTCCAGCATGGTGATTCCACCAGAGGTTCTTTTATCCTTGAGAAGAGTTTTTGCTATCCTAGGTTTTTTGTTATTCCAGATGAATTTGCAGATTGCACTTTCTAATTCATTGAAGAATTGATTTGGAATTTTGATGGGGATTGCATTGAATCTGTAGATTGCTTTTGGCAAGATAGCCATTTTTACAATGTTGATCCTGCCAATCCATGAGCATGGGAGATCTTTCCATCTTCTGAGATCTTCTATAATTTCTTTCTTCAGAGACTTGAAGTTTTTATTATACAGATCTTTCACTTCCTTAGTTAGAGTCACGCCAAGATATTTAATATTATTTGTGACTATTGAGAAGGGTGTTGTTTCCCTAATTTCTTTCTCAGCCTGTTTATTCTTTGTGTAGAGAAAGGCCATTGATTTGTTTGAGTTAATTTTATATCCAGCTACTTCACCGAAGCTGTTTATCAGGCTTAGGAGTTCTCTGGTGGAATTTTTAGGGTCATTTATATATACTATCATATCATCTGCAAAAAGTGATATTTTGACTTCATCTTTTCCAATTTGTATCCCTTTGATCTCCTTTTGTTGTCGAATTGCTCTGGCTAGGACTTCAAGTACAATGTTGAATAGGTATGGAGAAAGTGGACAGCCTTGTCTAGTCCCTGATTTTAGAGGGATTGCTTCTAGCTTCTCACCATTTACTTTGATGTTGGCTACTGGTTTGCTGTAGATTGCTTTTATCATGTTTAGGTATGGGCCTTGAATTCCTGATCTTTCCAAGACTTTTATCATGAATGGGTGTTGGATCTTGTCAAATGCTTTTTCCGCATCTAACGAGATGACCATGTGGTTTTTGTCTTTGAGTTTGTTTATATACTGGATTACGTTGATGGATTTCCGTATATTGAACCATCCCTGCATCCCTGGGATGAAACCTACTTGGTCAGGATGGATGATTGTTTTGATGTGTTCTTGGATTCAGTTAGCAAGAACTTTATTGAGGATTTTTGCATCAATATTCATAAGGGATATTGGTCTGAAGTTTTCTATCTTTGTTGGGTCTTTTTGTGGTTTAGGTATCAGAGTAATTGTGGCTTCATAGAATGAGTTGGGTAGAGTACCTTCTGTTTCTATTTTGTGGAATAGTTTGTGAAGAACTGGGATTAGATCTTCTTTGAAGGTCTGATAGAACTCTGCACTAAACCCATCTGGTCCTGGGCTTTTTTTAGTTGGGAGACTATTAATGACTGCTTCTATTTCTTTGGGGGATATAGGGCTGTTTAGATCATTAACCTGATCTTGATTCAACTTTGGTACCTGGTATCTGTCTAGGAACTTCTCCATTTCATCCAGGTTCTCCAGTTTTGTTGAGTATAGCCTTTGGTAGAAGGATCTGATGGTGTTTTGGATGTCTTCAGGATCTGTTGTTATGTCTCCTTTTTCATTTCTGATTTTGTTAATTAGGATGCTTTCCCTGTGCCCTCTAGTGAGTCTGGCTAAGGGTTTATCTATCTTGTTGATTTTCTCAAAGAACCAGCTCCTTGATTGGTTGATTCTTTGAATAGTTTTTCTTGTTTCCACTTGGTTGATTTCGCCCCTGAGTTTGATTATTTCCTGCTGTCTACTCCTCTTGGGTGAATTTGCTTCCTTTTGTTCTAGTGCTTTTAGGTATGTTGTCAAGCTGCTAATGTGTGCTCTCTCTAGTTTCCTTTTGGAGGCACTCAGAGCTATGAGTTTTCCTCTTAGAAATGCTTTCATTGCGTTCCATAAGTTTGGGTATGTTGTGGCTTCATTTTCATTGAACTCTAAAAAGTCCTTAATTTCTTTCTTTATTCCTTCCTTGACCAAGGTATCATTGAGAAGAGTGTTGTTCAGTTTCCACGTGAAGGTTGGCTTTCTATTATTTATTTTGTTATTGAAGATCAGCCTTAGTCCATGGTGATCTGATAGGATGCATGAGACCATTTCAATATTTTTGTATCTGTTGAGGCCTGTTTTGTGACCAATTATGTGGTCAATTTTGGAGAAGGTACCATGAGGTGCTGAGAAGAAGGTATATCCTTTTGTTTTAGGATAGAATGTTCTGTAGATATCTGCCAGATCCATTTGATTCATAATTTCTCTTAGTTTCTCTGTGTCCCTGTTTAGTTTCTGTTTCCAATATCTGTCCATTGGTGAAAGTGGTGTGTTGAAGTCTCCCACTATTATTGTATGAGGTGCAATGTGTGCTTTGAGATTTACTAAAGTTTCTTTAATGAATGTGGCTGCCTTTGTATTTGGAGCATAGATATTCAGGATTGATAGTTCCTCTTGGAGGATTTTACCTTTGATGAGTATGAAGTGTCCCTCCCTGTCTTTTTTAATGACTTTGGGTTGGAAGTCAATCTTATCAGATATTAGAATGGCTACTCCAGCTTGTTTCTTCATACCATTTGCTTGGAAAATTGTTTTCCAACCTTTCATTCTGAGGTAGTGTCTATCTTTTTCTCTGAGATGAGTTTCCTGTAAGCAGCAAAATGTTGGGTCTTGTTTGTGTAGCCAGTTTGTTAGTCTATGTCTTTTTATCGGGGAGTTGAGTCCATTGATATTAAGAGATATTAAGGAAAAGTAATTGTTGTTTCCTGTTAATTTTGTTGTTAAAGTTGGCATTCTGTTCTTGTGGCTGTCTTCTTTTAGGTTTGTTGAGGGATTACCTTCTTGTTGTTTCTAGGGCGTGGTTCCCGTCCTTGTATTGGTTTTTTTCTGTTATTATCCTTTGAAGGGCTGGATTCGTGGAGAGATAATGTGTGAATTTGGTTTTGTCGTGGAATACTTTGGTTTCTCCATCTATGTTAATTGAGAGTTTGGCTGGGTATAGTAGCCTGGGCTGGAATTTGTGTTCTTTTAGTGTCTGTATAACATCCGTCCAGGATCTTCTGGCTTTCATAGTCTCTGATGAAAAATCTGGTGTAATTCTGATAGGCTTGCCTTTATATGTTACTTGGCCTTTTTCTCTTACTGCTTTTAGTATTCTATCTTTATTTAGAGCATTTGTTGTTCTGATTATTATGTGTCGGGAGGTATTTCTTTTCTGGTCCAGTCTATTTGGAGTTCTGTAGGCTTCTTGTATGTTCATGGGCATCTCTTTCTTTAGATTTGGGAAGTTTTCTTCTATAATTTTGTTGAAGATGTTTGCTGGTCCTTTGAGTTGAAAATCTTCATTCTCATCCACTCCTATTATCCGTAGGTTTGGTCTTCTCATTGTGTCTTGTATTTCTTGGATGTTTTGAGTTAGGATCTTTTTGCATTTTACATTTTCCTTGATTGTTGTGCCGATGTTCTCTATGGAATCTTCTGCACCTGAGATTCTCTCTTCCATCTCTTGTATTCTGTTGCTGATGCTGGTATCTATGGTTCCAGATTTCTTTCCTAGGGTTTCTATCTCCAGTGTTGCCTCATTTTGGGTTTTCTTTATTGTGTCTACTTCCCTTTTTAGGTCTAGTATGGTTTTGTTCATTTCCATCATCTGTTTGGACGTGTTTTCTTGTTTTTCATTAAGGACTTCTACCTGTTTGATTAGGTTATCCTGTTTTTCTTTAAGGATTTGTAACTCTTTAGCAGTGTTCTCCTGCAATTCTTTAAGGGATTTTTGTGCTTCCTCTTTAATGTCTTCTACCTGTTTACCAGTGTTCCTTTGTATTTCTTTAAGTGTTTTATTAAAGTCCTTGTTGAAGTCCTCTACCATCATCAGGAGATATGCTTTTAGATCCGTGTCTAGCTTTTCCGGTGTGTTGGGGTGCCCTGGACTGGGCGAAGTGGGAGTGCTGGGTTCTGATGATGGTGAGTGGTCTTGGTTTCTGTTAGTAAGATTCTTATGTTTACCTTTCGCCATCTGGTAATCTCTGGGGTTAGTTGTTGTCGTTGTCACTGTTTAAAGATTGGAGCAGAAGCTGTGTTCCACTCACCAGCAGTCTCAAAATCCTGTGGCGGGGGTCGTGGGTAGCTGGCAGTACCCCAGTGCTGGTCCAGCCGGAAGAGGCCTGTGGTCCTACTCAGGCCGGTTTTCTGCTTCCCTAACTAATGCAGTCTCAGGTCCCGCGCAATTGGATTGGAGCAGAAGCTGTGTTCCACTCTCCAGAAGTCTTAAGATCCTGTGGCGGGTGTTGTGGGTAGCTGACGAGTGTCAGCCGACCCTGCGCCCTAGCTACCTCGGTGCTTTTCTGACCGGAAGAGGCTTGTGGCCCTATGTAGGCTGGATTTCTCTCTCCCCAACCAGAGCAGTCTCAGGTCCCGCGTGATTGGACTGGAGCAGAAGCTGTGTTCCACTTACCAGCAGTCCCAAAATCCTGTGGCGGGGGTCGTGGGTAGCTGGCGGGTGTCAGGCGACCCTGCGCTCAGCTACCCTGGTGCTGATCCGGCCGGATGAGGCCTGTGGCCCTACTCAGGCTGGTTTCTGCTTCCCTAACTAATCTTTTTCTTCTTCTTTTTGCTACTTAAAGACAGGCTCCTATAGGAAAGGGTGGGGGGCTTCATAATTTAAAAATGCCGCCATCTGATTGGCCTGTAGGCAAGTCCTTGGAGGCATTTTCTTGATTGATGCCTGATGTGGGAGAACCCAGTCCAGCCCTTTCTTCCCCAAGGTGTTTTTGGTTTCCATCTTCACGCAGCAAGGAAAAGCAAACTGCAACATTCCCTTGAACCTTTTTCTTGCAAAGGAAGTTGTTGGGCGTAACTTTTCTTCATATTTTGTGAAGGTGTGTCTCTGTGTTTTTCAATTGTCAATTCTGTACCAGCAGAGAGCTAAGTTCTGGCAGGATTCTGGTATTGTCATTTCTAAGACCCATCACCAAATTTTCTGTTTTGGAAATAGGTGACCTCCCTCACCCACCTAAAAACAATCTAAAAATGTATCAGAGGTCATCCTACTGCCGATTGGTCTGTAATAAAAGAGTTGATGGCCAATAGCTGGAACAGAAAGGAGGGGGCGGAACTTCTGGGCAGAGAGAGTATAACAGGTTTAAAAAGAAAAGCAGAAGCAAGATATTTTGGAGGTGCTGATCTATCTACAAAGAAAAACATAGGAATTTATTATAAAAATGATCCTAGAATTCTGAACGGTGTTTATTTTTTGTTCCAGTACTATGCTGTTTTTAGCTTTATGGCATTGTGGTAGAGCTTGGATTTAGGTGTGCTGAGAACTCCAGAATTACTCAATTTACTCAAGTTGCTTTGACCATTTGGGGTCTTCTTTTTTTTTCCACATGAGTTTTTAGGATAATTTACTATTTTTGTGAAGAATGTCATTGAAATTTTGACTAGAACTGCATTAACCATGTGGATTATTTTGGATGGCGTAGCTACTTTGACAATGAAAATTTTGCCAATGCATGAGATTATTCATTCTTTAAAACTTTTTTCAAAGTTGTATTTATTTTATGAATGTGAGTACACTATCTTCAGACACGCCAGAAGACGGTGTCAGATCAAGACGGTGTCAGATCCCATACAGATGGTTGTGAGCCACCATGTGGTTGCTGGGAATTGAACTCAGGACCTCTGGAAGAGCAGACAATGCTCTTAACTGCTGAGCCATCTCTTGGGCCCCACATGAGATTATTCTAGTCCTTCCATCTCCTCATGTCTTCAAAAGTCTCAGATTTTTATTATAGATGCCTCCCTTGGATAGATTTATTACAATGTATATTTGAAGCTACTTTAATTTGGATTGTTTTCCAAATTTATTTCTCATTTTTAGTCTTAAAATATAGAAAGGTTTTCTTTCGTATTATATCTCACTTCTCTTTTTGTTGACACATTATTCTAGCTAAGACTTTGAGTGTTATGTTGAATAAGAGTGGAGAAACTGGACAATTTTATCTTATTGCTGATTTTTGTCTCACTTATTTTCATGGTCCACTTATTTTCATGGTTCTCTACAGAGAAGAGTAATCAAAGGGCACTGAAAATGGCAAATAATAAGGTCTTGTTGATGACTTTTAAATAGAACAATTGGGTTCATACCTGTTTATTGTTTCTTTGACAAAATTGTTATTTTAGGATGTATGAATTGGTAAAAAAAAAAAAAAGTAGACTACATAGACTAGTGGACTAAGTAACTTATAAACAGTAAAAATTTATCTTTCACATTTCTCTAGACTGAAGTCAATAATGATCAGGTTACAGCGAGGATGCTTTGACTGTATCCTCAGGTGGAGGAAGAGAGTGAGAAGTCTCTGGGCTTCCATTTATGAAGACTTTCATCCCACTTGTGAGGGTTGGTTTATATAAATCTCAACAGAGGTTAGGATGATAGGCTATGAACTTTGGAGTAACAAACCATCTATAACAGTGAGAAATTTCACGGTGGAAGATTAAAGAAGTGAGGTTTAACTCTCAGACCATAACGTCGTGAATATGGATGGATCCAAGTACAAATAAACAGTAAGCTGAATATGAGAATTCTCTGAAAGAAAAACTTTCCTGCCTACAAGGGAAAGGTGGTGGGTAGCCATGTAGACATCAACATTGTGGGGCTTTGCATAGGTCACTTCATCTCAAAAGACCTCCAACTTTTCATGTCTATTTAAAAAGAAAATCAGTCTGTACTACACCTCTAAGGCCCTCTGTTTGAGCCACATTGCGTTGAGTCTGAGCAATCTACCAGAGAAGGACGCTATCAGACGTCACAGTTCATCATGGCAATTCTCACTAAGAAGCATAGAAGCACAAATCTGGTTACTTCTTATCTCCACTCTACTATATCCTATTACTCATGAGATTAAGAAATTCTATCAGTATATGTAAAATATAGAAAAGTTTATCCGGTGATGAAAGGTTAACCTATGCTTCAGCAGCCAGCTTTCCTAGAGATTTTTAAAAAGCAACTTTGGTCATATTTTATTTGTTTGTTTCTTTACTGTATGAAGGACAGGGGACAACAAATGGGAATCAGCTCTCTCCTCCTGCCAGAGGGAGCCCAGCAATATAACTCAGCTCACTAGGCTCGGTAGCAGATGCCTTTCTTCCCCAGCTAAACTATCTCATGAGGCCTTTCTTAAGAACGTAAAAAGGTATTTTTTTCAAGGTACCATTATTATATTATAAAATTGGTTCACTAAAATATACAATTTATCCATATTTTCATTGTAATCACAAATTTGAAACAAACCCCTCACAATCAATTTCGGGCACTTGTACTATATATCTGTGTATCATTAGCAGCTAATGACCACAGCTGTATTTTCTCTAACCCCAAGGGTAGCTATGAATTTATATACCTTCTGTGTTTATGTATTCACCTAGTCCGATATCTCACATACATAAAATCATTAAACGTGTGGTCATGGGTGCTTGGCTTCTTTCACAAAGTGAGAGAGATTGAATAGGAACGCCCCTATAGGCTCATATGTTTGAATGCTTAGTCATCAGAAACTCGAGCTACTCAAGAGGGATTAAACAGAGTTGCCTCGTTGGAGTAGAAGTTACCTTGTTGGAGAAAGTGTGTGTCACCAGAGGTGAGCTTTTGGCATTCCAAAAGCTCAGGTGGATGTAGAACTCTCAACTGCATCTCCTGCACCATGTCTGTATGCATGCTCCCATGTTCCCTTCCATGGGACTAAACCTCTGAAATTATAAGTCAGCCCCAATTAGGTGCTTTTCTTTATAACAGTTGGCCTGATCATGGTAACTATTCATAGCAATAGAATACTTACTAAGACACTAAGCATGATGATTTCAAAGTCCGTTCATGTTGTAACTTCCCTCTTCTTTAATATTTGTGTTTTAAGTCATATCTGTGTGTCAACAGACTGTGTAGATAAATCACACTTGCCTATTCCTTCAATGAAGTTATCAGTTGGCGATTTTGAATGATGTTATTATGAGCTTGTCTACAGATTTTATGTTGAAGATGTCTTTATTTATCTTGAGCAGAAACTAACAAAGACTCTCTGTGTCTCAGTTTGCTTTCTGTTGCTGTGATAAACACTATGACCAAAAACAACAAGGAGAGTAAGGGTATTATTTCAGCTATAGCTCATAGACCATCATGAAGACAAGCTAGAACAGGAACTCAAGCCATGAATCTGGAGGCAGGAACTGAAGCAGAGGCCATGGAGGAACCCTTCTAGTTGATTTATTCTCCATGTCTTTCTCAGTCTTCACTCATTTCTCTTTAGAAAAGAGCAGGTCTCCCAAACTCAACAACCATGGGCACTAGCATCATAAGTCAATCTTCGCACTTAATGGTCAAACTCTCTACCAACGAGCCCTAGCCATCACCTTGGGAAATAAGATATACAAAGGAATTTTTAGTAGCTAACATACACATTTTAAGCTAATAATCCATACAATAAGTCAGTTTCAAAATTCTTATCTAGGATAAATGATACAAACATCACCACTGGTATTTTTTTCCCACCTAAAACAGCACACCAAAGTGGTTTCTTTCATGCAATGAGAACACAGTTTACATTGATGTTATTCAAAATTTAATTCAGTCTCCAGGTCTAACCTTTGCTTAAGACATTTTTGTTTGCTTGTTTCTTTGTTTTACTGTACCATCCTGATATCAGAATCAAGATAAAACCAGGATCAGGGCATGAACAACTCTCTATGAAGAGCTCCAGGGGAAGTGTGACCCCTAGAAACATAGATGAGTTTATATAAATCACAGGAAAAGCCCCTGTGATTATTTCCTCCCTTCTTTCAATGGGGCTGTCCAATTTGGGCGCTGTCATGGTTGTTGTATTTTCAGCTGCTTGGGTGGCTCACATGTTCACTAGCTCATTGGGAAGGGGCTTCTTGTCTCCTGAGTAGGACTGTGTGACAAAATCTACATTACCAAGGACTTCAGGGGTGAGTGCCTTGATCTATGGAGACGATACTTATCTATGAGTTTCTACTGTTGTTAGTCTCACTGTACGGATGCACTGTGCTGTTATTTGGGCCAGGAGGAATGTGGATGAGCCAAAGGTGAAACAACCTTTGTGTTTGATCTTATAGGAGGAGAGGGCTGAAGTACTCTACTTTTCTTCATATCCGTCCACTCTGAAGTTTTAATTTATGGAGTTTATTGAGATCTAATACTTGGTTTTGCCTCTACTGTAACCAGATTATGCCTAGCATCGCTTAGCCTTGACTGTTGTCTGAAATGCTGGGTGCTCTCCTGAGCCTGTTTAGTTCTTCACCCCAAGGACTTTGTCCTCAGTGTTCTTAGTGTCCTCAGTGGTCATTAATAGGTTGGGAGACATAACACAAAGGAGTAAAAATGGAGGACACTGGGCTATTCTCCTACCTTGGAGGTGTTGGTGACTTACATTTTAGAATCACTGCCCATGTCTGGTGTCACAGTATTCATTGGGTACAGGGTCCCTAATGGCATCATCTTAGCTGATTGACTCTATGTATCCTGGTGTGGAGGGACATTTTACCTGGATGTCCACTAAGACCAAAAGAAGCCATTTCTGGCTGTCTTCAAATCATTGAAAGACTGGGATCTATATGCTCTTTTATATAAATATTGGAGCGGAGTCCCTGCCCACACAATGACAGAATTTTAGAACTTTGCTGACAGATGTTGAAGAACATTATCTAGTTGCTACAGAAAAGCTGAATTCTGTAAAAGGTCCACCTAGAGGTTCTGTTCTTTAGCCAGGAACTGCAGGGTTAAAGACTCTGGCTATCAAGTCTCCTGAGAGGTTTCAGTTAGTCCTAGTCAACTTCTTCACAGGATAAGCAGTGATGCTTCTGGTCTAAGGCATCTGCCAGAGAAGAGTGTGGATCGCTGCCTGGCTCATTAAGCCACTCCATATCATTTCAATCCTTTAGAATGTATTGGCTCTTAGTTTGGGCCTAGTGTATACTTTTCTCTGTAGAAATTTCCATGTGAATTTGAGAAAAATATGTATTGTGCTATTGTTCTGGAGCCATTTGATGGAGGAAGTTGGTTTACACTCTTGTTGAACTCTACTACCTTTTTTATTGTCTGTCCAATCATCTTACTCCATTGAGAGCAGGATATTGAAATTCAAATTATTTGGGTTCAACATTATGTTTATTTCTTTAACTCTATAGATTTTTGTTTCATGCGTGACAATTTTATTATTTTAAAATCTCCTTTGATCGATAGAGACACATTGGTATATAAATCTACTTGTATCCCATTGATAGGGCACGAATAGTGCCTTTACAGGTCTCTAATGGTTTCTACTTGTGTGTTATCATTTATTCCAATCTTTAGCCTTCAACCTGCTCAGTTCTGTGAAACCAAAACTGTGCACTTTACAGGCAGCGTGATGCTGAGTCTTCTCTGCTTTCACAAATTATAGTGTCAGCTGGAATGGTTATAGAAACTCTATAGAAATTACTAGAACTGGCTTTTTAAAAACAGATCCTTTAAGATAACATTCCCAACTCACAATAAATTTCCCAAGTTATGTTGCATATATTAAATGCTGACAGCTATTCTCTTGGCACTCTGATAACATCCTTCCATAAAAGAGGAAATACAAGCCTCTTGATTCAGGTTTTTGTTCTCCTATTTTATTATAGGGACCATACTCTTGAAATTTTATGATTTTTTGTACACTTAAAACTCATATGATGTTTAGGAGAAAACAGTGTTCATATGTGCACCATACACAATGCCATTATGTCTTATGACTTCTAAAAAGATGCTAAAACCAAGCTATGGTGAGCAGAATTGTTCATAGGAAAATATAAAAGAGATGCCAATGTAACTCTACCCAGTAGGTAGGAGCCACTTGAAACAAGAGCTGATATTATGTATAAGATAAAATGCTATACATCAAGCCGAATCCCTCATTTTGCCTCAATGTTCCTCTCTGGTTACTTTGAGATAGACTTCTAGCTGTCATTGCTTTATCTGCTATGAAAACATAATTATGAAGCATAGATATGTGCCCTTTGATAGTAGATTCTGTAAAGGTTATTTTATTTTCCCCTGGTCTAAAAGAAGGACAAATCCACAGCACAGAATATGGTACTTGCGTAATACCACAATAGTGCATGAAGAATCTTATAGACTGAGACCTGAAAGAAGGACTGGGAGGGGCCCCACCAATCCAAGATGTCTGAGCAGCAGGAGTCACTGTGATCCAGAGGAGGCTCTCACCTGAAGGGAGGACAGGAATGTTCACCATGCAAAGGAGTTGCTGCAGCTTCTAGATTTTTTTTTTTTTATCTTTCTCTGCAAGAGAATGACAAAATGGCATCTTCTTTCAAAGCAACTTTCATCATCTTTGATGTGAATTTGGAATTAGTTTACAGGAGAAATTTCCTTGAATATGAGAAAATAAGGTTACTGCCTGAGTTCCAGCAAGAAGGAGATGATATGGTAGGATTGGGGAGAGAAATGCTAAAACTCTTACATGGATGTTAGGTGACATTTAAGACCAAGAGGAAGTAGAGAAAGATAGCAAGAGGGGACTGGCTGGCTCTGACTCTTTCTAGTCATATCTGCGCTTTCAGAGGAAGAAGGTAGGATGTGTGCTAGATAGTTAAGTGGCCTCTCCAACTGTGCACACCCTGGGTTTATACAAAAGAGATGCAAACTGAATATTGGAGAAGCCAAAGCTGTGCTCTTGAAGAAGATGGAAGGTTGGTCTGTTACTCCATCCTCCCAGCAGTCAGTGTGCATACAGTCTGGGCTTCTATGGAGGGCCTCAAACTTTGCTAAGGAATTTCGAAAATGCCCAAGAAGGGGACAAAAGGAGAGGACTGGAAAATGACTTCTGGGAAGATAGAAAAACTTAGAAGTAGGCAATGGGAATAAGCCAGTCCCTAGCTGACATACTAGGGTAGGAGAAAGGACTGAAGAGAAAGCAAATTTTTTAACTGGCAGCTTTAAGAAAAATCAGACTTTAATTTTATTTATACACTTTACCCAAAATTTTAAAGAATCTCTCTAAATGGAAAATCAAGCCATATGCAGAAAGATTACAGTATGCTTTGTCATTTTTTTTTGCAAAATGAAACTAATGATAAACAGACGAAATTATAAATACGATTGGCAATTTCTCTCTCAACATGACTCGTATTTGACCACCATTTCTTTCCCAAGTGTTAACGAGCTGCTCTCTATGTCTCCAGTTCATGTCTGAAGTGGACAGTGGATATGTAGCTATACTCCTTTGAGTCCAGGAGCAAACTGTACTTCTACTTTATAGTCCTAGGCTTGCAGTTCTGACAGGCTGAATGCTGCTATTCAGTCACCCAGGGAGGAGACATACCAGGAGCACATCACACCACAGAGAACAGAAGCCTTCCAAAATCGACAGGAGGAAAAGACCAGCTTCCTCCTCAACTCAACCCAACTCAGCTTCAATCAAGAGGTGTGTTCAAAGGATCCTGGATGGCTTTCCCGAGTACTCTAAATCACAATGTCTGGATTGATTAGAGGAATATCAGATAGTCTGGGGTTCAACATTTCTTGAAACTATTTAGTAAATCAAAACCCCAAACAATGCCTGCCTGGAACCTTTTTATAGAGGTTGTTTTGTATTTATTTGGGTGCCTGGCATGAGATACTCTGGGTACTATAATCTACTAGAGACTCAAAGCCAAAAGACTGTAATTGAAATCCTGTTCTTGTGTATAATACCTAGATATAAAGAAGTCATTTCACGTTCCTGTCACTCACAGGGTCTGGGCATCTATATCCCGCTCTATCAAGTGCAGTCTCTTACTTTTGGAAGAGTGTTTGTTTTATTTACATTTATTTTTACTTTGTAGGATGTGCCAACAAAAACAAAGTTACTCCTAACTTTATTTCGTGGCTCAATATTTCGTTCAGTGTATAGCATTAAGTCTTGTCAAACGTCTCATTTTCTCTCCATCTCTCTCTTTTTCTCTCCAAGGACAATAAAACGAAAAGAGACAGAATGGGTAGCTACACTAGGCAGCACCTGCTAAGTATTACTCGGCAGTAGGTCTGGGGTGCGCTTGGGTGCTGCAGAGGTAACACAAAGGTTGATCTTTTCATAATTTGTGGAAGATAATTGGACAAAGGCTTTCAAGGCTTTCTTTCCTCTTCTGTGGCCACACAATAATGTGGGTTCGCCTAATTCCCTTGCACTGCCCTATAACCATAGTTACCAGAGCGAGTGCCCTTTAGATTTTTCTATCCCTGAGCTGCTTCATCGCAGGACCAGCTGGCCTGCAGTGAATTGTGTCTATGCTGTGGAAGATTCTTTGAAATGTAATATTTTCTTTTAATTAACAGAACTATGCAAAACTGAAAACTGAGAATATTATTCTGAAATTTTGAATAGTTGTGTGCTGTGAATGTACTTACTACCTACGAGCATATATTATGGTGATAATAATGAAATATCACCAAAGAAACGAGGAGATGACTGACCCTACCTTTGAAAATAATGCAATAGTAGTTGTTGTGTTTTATAAAAAAGATAAGGAGAGAGAATATGTTTGGTGGAGGAGGTGTAGTCAGGTGTGGGGGAAGAGGGTGCCTCCTCAGACCCATGCTGAGGCATCCCTTTCCCCTGAGAGACCAGCCACAGGAAGGTATAGTATAAAATAGTTTATTCAGGGCATGGGAGAGGAGGTGAGAGGGTCATAGAGACAGAGAATGGCGGGGGGTTGGGGGGTTGGGGCTAGGAGTCGGGGCCGGCAGCCATGAGCACTTGGAAAGAGAGGAAATGGGGAGAGAGGGGGTAAGGGATGAGAGGACAGAGCAGGAGCAAGAAGGAAGAGCAAGAGATGGAGGAGGGGGCAAGCAGCCCCTTTTATAGTGAGTCAGGCATACCTGGCCATTGCCAGGTAACTGTGGGGTGGAGCTTAGACAAAACGCTAACAGTAGTATTAGGGACAAATACAATATCCCTGACTTTGGATTCCCGATAACCCCATTTCCCAATAACTTCATATTACCACTCTTTTGAAAATTCTAGACCCTGACACCAGATCATACTGTTTCAAATGAGAAGGTGTGGGGCCAGAATGCATGACTAGTCAAGCATCCAGGCTTACTGTAAATCTCACATCTCTAATTACCCTCCACTCCATTCCTGTCTTTTACTATGCCCTACTCTGCAGTATGGACTTGAGTAGAGACATTTTGGCATCACTTTCCATTTGCAGGAAGTTGTGACGTGACGCCTTAAAATAAATGGTCTTAACTCACCCAGGTTAACTTGGGTCTAGATGGGTTTAATAGCAAAGGAACACCACAAATTTCACCTCTTTTTTTTTTCTGTGATCTTGCAGGCTACCTCGAGTCTATAAATAATATAAATTCAGAGATCTGACAGCTCTGTTTACAAATTTATAAGGTTTTATTGATTACATGATGGAAAAAACGTGGAGTTGGTCTTCCCTTGTCATTTGCATTCATGAGGTTGAAAGCTTTTGTTTGATCTCCATTCAAGCTCTCTAAAAGCTTGGAAACGACAGACTGAAGCAATTCAAATTTATGCAGAGTTTGACAGTGAGTTAATTACCAGAACTATGCAAAATTAAATTTTGAGAAAACAACTCTGGCATTTTGAATAGTTGTGTGCTATGAATGTATTTACAGACAAGCATATGCAAGCTATCTGTCAACTAGCTGGCTCATTTTTGATGATGTGTCCACTTAAAAGAAAATATTACATTTCAAAGAATCTTCCAGAGCACAGAGAAAAGAAGACAAATGCTCTGTCCTTTACCCTTGAAATGTATGCAGAGCCCCACACTGGAGATGACCTCATACTAACTGAACTCCTCGGCCCTATGTTGCTAAACTAGATACAGACATTAATCCAAACAGCCAGGGTGGTCTCTTCTCAAATATGCACATTCCACACACTGTCATAGACATGCCTCAAGTCAGAACAACCCTTAAAACAGAGGGAAAAAAACCTCTCGAATCCATCTCTGCACAGTGATTTCAAACATGTCCCCAAGACTAAGATCCTAAGCACACACCCATATACCAGCCGAAATTATGAGTTTGAGGTTCGCATTGTGTCAATATTTTGAACACTGTCAAAGAAGGAGAAATTTCCTAACATATAGTTGCAGAGAGTTACAGTTTATGTAGTTTTAATATTTTCTCTTTAGGTAAGTAAGTTCAGTAGATTTTTTTTTCCTGAAACATCCTATGATAAGAAGGAGAAAGATGCAGCTATGAGTTCCCTAGGTATAAAAAGTCAAACACAGTACCTCTATAAGGTGAGTGATGGATGAACGGGCCAGAAAGTGCATGTGCGGGAAAGGGCTT
Source organism: Mus caroli (assembly GCF_978045245.1). Taxonomy (NCBI): domain Eukaryota; kingdom Metazoa; phylum Chordata; class Mammalia; order Rodentia; family Muridae; genus Mus; species Mus caroli. The sequence goes on from NW_028227271.1 coordinate 10,151,425, forward strand.
GTCTTGTCCAGAGAAAAGTGGATGGCTCTACACCCATGGCCATTACTGGAATAGCAGCTGGACTCAGTGAGTAAGAAAAAATACACCAGGTTGAGAAAACCTGAGAGAGGGGCATCTGCAGGAACTTGGAGGTTTGGCCGGGAGGTAGACTGTATACATGTATTAACTTCTGAAATAATAAATTTAAAATATAGGTCTAAAAAGAGAAATAAAACATCAAAGACAAACTCTTATCTCTTGTACTTGCCTCTTATGATCCCTATTATTTATAAGAAAATAAATATCAAAGTTCAAAAACGCGGGGACAGGAGGCAGTATCCTGTGTCTTTTGTTGTCTGCAATGACTAACATTTTTCCCCATATGGAATTTTATTGGTTTTCAAATTCTCAATATGGTACAAAGAACAATCTAAGCAAGAAACATAACCGCATTCACTGTGCAAAGTAGTGAGTTCATTGAGATACACTGGGGACTCTCAAGGAAATAGGATGTTAGCAGTGTGCTCAGTTGATCCAAAGGATGAGTACGTAGCCCCTTTGCTTCTTTGTCTCACATCTCCCATGGCTTCTCTTTGCCTTGCCTCTACCTCTTTCTTAGATGGACTCTTTAGATTTGGCTTTTTTTGTCCCCCCAGTAGTCCAGCTCTTGGTGACTGTCTAGTTCTACACAAACAGACTCAGTATCCCTGCTCATAATTCCAGGTAAGAGCATCCAACTTGGAAGATGTCCCCTTAGCTCCAGCAAGTGGAAAGCAGAGGAGACTTTTGTTGGACAACTGCATGCTGAAGTTAAATTTCCAGCAGATGATAGGAAGATTCCTTATCACAGAGCAATACGCTAACGTGAGGTCAGTGACAACTTCTTGCCAAGAAATTAATAATTGCAAAGCTAAGTGGGTTCTGTAAAAGGCGAGAGATTTATAGGTTGATAGGAAGCAGCTCCCAACCTCAGTTTAACTCATTGCTCAGACGTTCTAGCCCTCCAGATAAAATATGCAGGGCCCTATTAGCAACTGCAGAATGAATGATTGTAAAGGTATGCAGGTCAAAAAAGCTATATAGTCAGTATGCATAAAAGGTGAATTTGACAAATATCAGTGTGATGGCTAAATAGTGCTTTGCCAATGAGTGAAGAAACAACCAGCAATCTCAACTAACCCAGACGCCAGGGAGTGCCCAGAGACTGAGCCACCAACCAGGCAGCATACATGGGCTGGGCTGAGGCCCCTGGCACATATATAGCAGAGGACTACCTGGTCTGGCCTCAGTAGGAGAAGATGTGCCTAATATTCTAGAGACTTGAGGCCCCAGAGAAGGGGGAGGCTTGGTGGAGGGCAGAACACCCTCTCAGAGGCAAGGTGGAGGAGGAATGGAATGAGAAACTGTGGGAGGGGGACCGGGACGGAGGGTAATGTCTGGAATGTAAATAAAAAAAATAATTTTTAGAAAAAATATTTTAAGGTTTTCTATTTCTATTTCTTTGTCATTGAAAATAGATTTTTTTCATAACTTCTGATTACAATTAACCTTCCCCCATCTCCTCCATGATCCTCCCCACCTCCCTTGCTCTCCAAATTCATACTATTTCTGTCTCCCTTAGAAAACAAAAACAAGCTTTTGCCACTACTGCACTAACACTTTTTGAAGGAAGGTCACCATGGTAGATTGAAGGTCTTTCTGCTGTGTTGGTGCTTACCCTTCTTCTTTAGTAGCATGCAGAGTACCTTCCACTACCATGAACACTAATCCTTAGGAGTGAAGGCTCTAGGGAGGTACCAGCTTGATTTCTCTGTGTTCAGTGTTATTCAGGTGTTGTCTTCAGCAATAGGGCCTCACCATCAGCTCACAGAGAACAATCAATAGCCTTGGCAATAACTGACATTCTTTGGAGGTTCCCATGGGGACCCTTTGGCCAACACCTCAATTAGATGTAAACCATTTCTGGCAATAGGAGCTTCATTTGGTGATGAGAGATGTCCAACTGTGGTTATTTAATAATTTCATTAAGATAGCCTTCATGCATGTATATATTATAAGAAGCATCTATTGGATTGGGTTTCCATGGGACCCCTCAAATGGTCTTTCGTTTTAGCTGTCCTCCCTTGTATGTTCTTCCTCTCTTCCCCCATCCCCTCCCCCTCTCTATTTGATCCTTACATTACAATCCTGAATCCTACCATCTATCCGTAAGTATCTATTCTATTTGGCTCACCTCAGGAAGAGGGAAAAAAAAGTTTTTAAAACCAGAACCTTTTGAATACCGTTTAGAGATTAAATACTTTGGAAATTGAAATTTGGAGATGGAACAAGAGCTAGAAAAAACCCACACAGGCATCTGGACTCACAGTTTTTTAACGTGCCAGCTCCAGTCTAAGCTTCCTGCCCCTGCTCCAGTGACTCTCAAAGCCCAAGAGAAAGAAAGAATTCCTTATGTGATTTCTCTTGCTCTCTTTCTATTACATAATCTCTTCCCCAGAAACCCAAAACTGACATTATAACAATGTGTTCTTAAGCTAGAACATTTCACCCACATTCCAAACAAAAGCTTTATTTAAACAAAGATTTTAGGTTTATTCAGTTGCTTGCTTGCTTGTTTAATTAATTATTTATTTATTTCAAGTGTATTACCTGTGTATATGTATGCCATGTGCCTACCTGGTACCCACAGAGGTCAGACGAGGGCATCGGAACCCTTGGAACTAGAGTTATGGATGGTTGTGAGTCATCTTGTGGGAGCTGTAAACTAAACCCAGGTCCTCTAAAATAAACCAATCACTCATAACCTCAGAGCCATCTCTGCGGTCCCTGCCTTAACCATTTCTTATCTTTGCTTAACTAAAATGTTTTACAATTCACATCGCCAGACTTACAAACCAACTTCAGTAGGAGCTCTGAGAGATTTGCAGGCAGCCACCTACAGATGCAAAGTGCTGCCTATCTCTGTGAACACGCCAATTCAACATCTCCATGAGCTGTAAATTATGTGCCAAGAAAGAGTCAGGATTTGTCGTCTTTATGCTGGCTATGCTTGCTCCTGTTATTACGTGATTAGATTTAATATGAAAATAGACTGATGCACACGATGGAGAGAAATCTGTTCTTTTTCTGACTACTAAGTTGAGTCCTTCAGAGAGTCTAAACAGTGTAGAGCATAGAGACTTTCAATGAACTTAGTAATTATTCACACCTGTCATTCAGTAAATATTTGTTGGGTATTTTCAAGCCACCTTTGATCTAAGACAGTGAGAAAACAAAGAAGAATTAAGCAACGTCTCTCTTCTCCTTTTGCTGATAATCCCTTAAGTGAGGCAAGCAAGTGACTGGGAGAGCAAATGCTATTTTACAGACCATCCACGGGTGACATGCTCCCACATGATAGGCACATAGAATCTCGAGGGTTAAGAAGTGGCTGGAGAGGTGCTTCAGTGGTTAAGAGCACTTACTGCTCTTGCAGGGGACCAGGCTTAGTTCCCTGCATCCTCGAAGGCAACTCACAACTACCTGCAACTCCAATTCCAGGGAATCTGATGGCGTTTTCAAGATCTCTTCAGGCACCAGGCATACACACGGTGCTCAAGCATGCGTGAGGGCACTCAGACATATACATAAAATAAAAATCCTTATTTAAGATTCTTATTTAAGAAAAGAGAAGGGCTTAAGAATTGGAAAAAAAAACTTACTTGGTCATTGTGAAAGAGCTAGAAGGAATGACGTCTACAAATGTGTGCAGGAGTGAGCCTGAGATACTCTAGGAGGATCTTAAATAACTAAGAAAGATAAGGGCGACGGAACTCGTCATCAAGGCATGAAGCAGAGTAAAGCTGTCCTCACCGAAATGATGTGTCAGCAAGTCGTTCACCATGATAATGAAACCGATACTGAAAGGTTGTATCAGAGAAGTGGGATTGTTGCTATGGCCAACTATGGCAGTCTGGTTCGGAAGCCTTTGCAGCAGATTGGTGGGAGGGATTTGGAAAATATTTGGAGACGTGGGATGGAGCAGCTGTGTGGGCAGCAAGCAGAGTTTAAAGGGAAATTTGGATGTGAGCTTAGAGGATCAGCATCCTGCAAGAATGATCGGTATGGGCTGGACAGGGGCGGGAGCAGGGGCAGGAAGCTTAGACTGGAGCTGGCTAGAATCCAGCTGTGTAACACTCTGTGGAAAGGGCCTCCTATGTTTTGTCCCTGCCCTGAAAATTTTGGGCCGAAGTTTAAAGATGATGGACTGATCCATTGTGTAGAGGTGATTTCCAGGCATCCCAACATTCAAACGGTGGCATTGGTACTGGGAATAAAATGTAGAGAGGGAGGACCCAAAACCCGTATGGCTCAGTAGAGAAGCAAGTGGAAGGTTGTACACGAGGAAGGTGTGCCTTAATAATCATGCCTTTCAAAGGAAAGGGGATGCCATACTAGGACTGATTCCTGGGGTATCTTGGGAGTTGGTTACATTGCCCCATCTTCCATCATAGCTCCAAGATATGGAATTATAAACTCATTTAAAAGTCTTTAATTTTGTGAAGAGAGAGAGAGACCCTGTGGTGTCCTTGCTCACCTAGGGAAGAGTCTACAGAAGTTCAGCCACCCACATGCCACAGGCTACTGTAGACAAGGTTCAAGGGGGAATACAAGCTGATGGTGGGGCAGAATTTCAAAATAGGAAAGTGTTCATAGATATGACTGGATATGAAGAAGTGCCTCACTTCAGTGATTAGCATGGTAAGCACCTCCCACCAGTAGCAAAAGATGAGCTCCCATGTATTTATCAACTGCTGGACCCTTTCTCTCCCCTAGCTTAACAGCTGCAATTTTCTAGGAACCTCACCAGATACTCCAATAAGAATCAAGTCCTAAACCATTTGGGCAAGAATAGAAGCCCTGGGGCTTAGTTTAACCAGGTTTGTAATTCAGTTCCAGGAACCTCCTGAGCCACCCTGTCATTTCAGTTATCAGAGAGCAGGACAGAGAGAGGTCGAGGAGGGTAAGGTCTCCAGAAACCTGGTAGGCAGTGGAATGTCAGTGCGCTTCCCCACATCCTACACACCAGGACCCTCAGCATGTAGTTCCCCTCCCTCAGGGAACCCTACCCTCCCTCGTTCGCTCTGGAGACAATTTCTTTCTTAATCAATGTAATCAAATAGCTGATTCTGTTTCATACTGGCTATGTCTGATATTCTTTTCTGCATCAAAGCCAGAAGTTCCAGTTTAGCCTGAATCCAGGCCTCTAAAGAAATAAAGGAACTCACCCGGTGGCCTAGAATGGTGGTGTGGAGCTGTGTTTCAGTTTTCTCAGCACTGACTATGGCAGGCACTGATTTTCCTACATGAAACCGCCTTTTCCGTGTACAAAGAATGCAAGAGTTAAGGTACCATGTAATTTGGCTTCTCCCCAAATTAAAAAAGGTTATCCTAAGATAACAAGATAATAGATCGGGGTCAACATATCTATAATCAAGCCCCAAGAACATAGTGTATGAAGCTTTGAGAGAAGAGCCTATGATGCAAAGACACCTTAGGACCATGAAGATGTCTAGAAAACCCACAGATGAACTTGGCCACCAGGTGAGTTCCTTTACTTCTTTAGAGTCCTAGACTCAGGCTAAACTGGGTCTTCTGGCTTTGATGCAGAAATGAATATCAGACATAGCCAGTATGAAGCAGAATCAGCTATATACCCCAAGCCTGTTGGAGCTCCTGACATGATACCACATGTTCTGAATGCCAGACATAGAGATGCAGGGTTTAGGAACTTTTGTGCTGGGTTTTGGTCTTGTTTTTGTCAAAAAAAAACAAAAAAAAAAACAAAAAAAACAACCTCCCTTGCTTTCCCTCTGTCCTTCACAGGTACTTGCAAGCATATAATGTACATATAGATAAATACACACACAGAGAGAGAGAGAGAGAGAGAGAGAGAGAGAGAGAGAGAGAGAGAGAGAGAGAGAGAGAGAGAGAGAGAGAGAAATTAAAAATGCTTTAAACACGAGAGATAACAGTAAAAAAATGAGCCATCTTTAATTTTAAATGCCAAATACTATAGAATTGTCCCCCCAACCTCCCTGAAACAGTTTGCCAAGGAGCATTATAAAACCAACCCTGATAAAGGACAGAAAAGGCTAATGCTGCAAGAGTCGAAATACCTATGGGATTTAGGTGTGCAAATTGCCTGTGAGCTGGAAGAGCCTTTGTTTTCTACCCGTCCGGAAAGATCCTCTCAGGAGTATCTAAATGAGACTTTTACATCATTTGTTTAGCGGTTTAGAGCTCTACCTAATCCGTTTCCATGTGATAGCTTTGAGGTGTCTTTCTAGCTTTTTTGGATGGGAATTTGAAACGCCGAGAACAATTTGTGGGAGCCAGGATCAGACAGAGAATGACAATGTGCTGTTACTGTAGAATGCTAATGCTTAGGAGAACCTATTATGTTCCTGTCATTCAAAATAAGCTGAGGCACCAAGTGCTTTCACATGCGGATTATCTCCATCATCACAGATGGAAGCATGTGGATGTTGTCTCGGTCACCAGAGTCTCCACAGGCAGGAGTTCCCATCACTCTTTGTGGATAAGCAATGCACACATTAGAAAGGAGAAACGGCACTTCTTCATATATAACTCATGCCTAAGAAGATAAAAGTGAAGAATGAAATTTTAGTTTCTTTCTAATTTAACTAAGAATAAATACCATTTTATATCATTTGGGAGATGCTATGAATTTCTTCACTCAAAACCTTAAAAAAAAGTAGATATTATTTTTCTGTCCAGGGATCCATTATAAAGTCTGTGAGTTGCAATGAAAAGTAAAGTAGTAACCTTGAAGGGTACACAGAGTTAAACAGAGCAGTCACAGCCGAAGAGTGAGCTCCTCGGTATCAGGATGGAAACGTAGTGGGAAATCCTGCTGGTGCTGGAGACATGGTATCCTTAAGTTGTGTTGGATCTTCTTTGTTAGTAGAGGAGATCTCGCTTTTCCACGCGAGAAGTAGTCTCACCATCCCTTGGAACACTACCATGTCTGAAGTGGAAATTTCTAGTTTCTTTAACAACTCGGTTGTGTCACTTGATTTTTTTTTTCTGGAAGTTTTCTGGGAGGGCATGTGATGTTATGCTGGAAACAGACACTTGAGAGGGCACTTGATGTTCAGAAAGACTGTAAATGGAACCCCACAAACAGTAAGAGGATTCTCTCGCATTGCCACCCCACGCAATGCCCCATTGGTCTTCACTAGACTTCATTGGTCTTTGTTGTCAAAGAACTTCTCATGGTATTCCGGCTATTCCTGGGCACTTCTTCTGACGTGTGCCAGTTTGGTGGGGCCTTGCTGTTTCTGCTGGATCATGTTACCACTACTGATTAGTGTTTGATGTTTACTATTGAACTGGAGTGCTGTTATCCTGACAATGAAGAGTAGACTCATCCCCAAGGAACTACTTATAAACAGGTCCCCAACACCCTTTCCCTATTAAGCTCTTTTCCCTACTTCTGGTTGGTTGGTTAGACAGACAGATGAAGGATTTAAGAACCCTAAATAAAGTAGATTTTGAAGAGAATTCTAAGTCTACACATCTCTTTCCACTAATGGCAGCCAATGAATGGTAGCAGCCTCTCCACCAAAGGTGACATAATGCTTTTCTTCTTTTTTCTTTTTTTTTTAATTAGGTATTTTCTTCATTTACATTTCCAATGCTATCTCAAAAGTCCCCCATACCCTCCCTGCAACTCCCCTACCCACACACTCCCACTTCTTGGTGTTCCCCTGTACTGAGGCATATAAAGTTTGCAAGACCGATGGGCCTCTCTTTCCAATGATGGCTGACTATGCCATCTTCTGATACATATGCAGCTAGAGGTATGAGCTCTGGGGGATACTGGTTAGTTCATATTGTTGTTCCACCTATAGGGTTGCAGACCCCTTTAGCTACTTGGGTACTTTCTCTAGCTCCTCCATTGGGGGCCCTGTGATACATCCAATAGCTGACTGTGAGCATCCACTTCTGTGTTTGCTAGGCCCCGGCATAGTCTCACAAGAGACAGCTATATCAGGGTTGTTTCAGCAAAATCTTGCTAGTGTATGCAATGGTGTCAGAGTTTGGAGGCTGATTATGGGATGGATCCCCGGATATGGCAGTCTCTAGATGGTCCATCCTTTTGTCTCAGCTCCAAACTTTGTCTCTGTAACTCCTTCCCTGGGTGTTTTGTTCCCAATTCTAAGAAGGGGCAAAGTGTCCACATTTTGGTCTTCTTTCTTCTTGAGTTTCATGTGTTTTGCAGATTGTATCTTGTATCTTGGATATTCTAAGTTTCTGGGCTAATATCCACTTATCAGTGAGTACATATCATGTGAGTTCTTTTGAGATTGGGTTACCTCACTCAGGATGATGCTCTCCAGGTACATCCATTTGCCTAGGAATTTCATAAATTCATTGTTTTTAATAGCTGAGTAGTACTCCATTGTGTAAATGTACCACATTTTCTGTACCCATTCCTCTGTTGAGGGACATCTGGGTTCTTTCCAGCTTCTGGCTATTATCAATAAGGCTGCTATGAACATAGTGGAGCATGTGTCCTTTTTACCAGTTGGAACATCTTCTGTATATATGCCCAAGAGAGGTATTGCTGGATCCTCCCGTAGTACTTTGTCCAATTTTCTGAGGAACCGCCAGACTGATTTCCAGAGTGGTTGTATAAGATTGCAATCCCACCAACAATGGAGGAGTGTTCCTCTTTCTCCAAATCCTGGCCAGCATCTGCTGTCACCTGAGTTTTTGATCTTAGCCATTCTGACTGGTGTGAGGTGGAATCTCAGGGTTGCTTTGATTTGCATTTCCCTGATGATTAAGGATGCTGAACATTTTTTCAGGTGCTTCTCAGCCATTAGGTATTCCTCAGGTGAGAATTCTTTGTTTAGCTCTGAGTCCCATTTTTAATGGGGTTATTTGATTTTCTGGAGTCCAGCTTCTTGAGTTCTTTATATAAATTGGATATTAGTCCCCTATCTGATTTAGGATAGGTAAAGATCCTTTCCCAATCTGTTGGTAGCCTTTTTGTCTTATTGATGGTGTCTTTCACCTTACAGAAGCTTTGCACTTTTATGAGGTCCCATTTGTCGATTCTCGATCTTACAGCACAAGCCATTGCTGTTCTATTCAGGAATTTTTCCCCTGTGCCCATATCTTAGAGGCTTTCCCCTACTTAATCCTCTATAAGTTTCAGTGTCTCTGGTTTTATGTGGAGTTCCTTGATCCACTTAGATTTGACCTTAGTACAAGGAGATAGGAATTGATCAATTCACATTCTTCTATATGATAACTGCCAGTTGTGTCAGCACCATTTGTTGAAAATGCTGTCTTTTTTCCACTGGATGGTTTTAACTCCCTTGTCAAAGATCAAGTGACCATAGGTGTGTGGGTTCATTTCCGGGTCTTCAATTCTATTCCATTGGCCTACTTGTCTGTCACTATACCAGTACCATGCAGTTTTTATCACAATTGGTCTGTAGTACAGCTTTAGGTCGGGCATGGTGATTCCACCAGAGGTTCTTTTATCCTTGAGAAGAGCTTTTGCTATCCTAGGTATTTTGTTATTACAGATGAATTTGCAGATTGCCCTTTCTAATTTGTTGAAGAATTGAGTTGGAATTTTGATGGGGATTGCATTGAATCTGTAGATTGCTTTTGGCAAGATAGCCATTTTTACTATATTGATCCTGCCAATCCATGAGCATGGGATATCTTTCCATCTTCTGAGATCTCCTTTAATTTCTTTCTTCAGAGACTTGAAGTTCTTATCATACAGATCTTTCACTTCCTTAGTTAGATTCATACCAGGTATTTTATATTATTTGTGGCTATTGAGAAGGGTGTTGTTTCCCTAATTTCTCTCTCAGCCTGTTTATCCTTTGTGTAGAGAAAGGCCATTGACTTGTTTGAGTTAATTTTATATCCAGCTACTTCACTGAAGCTCTTTATCAGGTTTAGGAGTTCTCTGGTGGAATTTTTAGGGTCACTCATATATACTATCATATCATCTGCAAAAAGTGATATTTTGACTTCTTCCTTTCCAAATTGTATCCCCTTGATCTCCTTTTGTTGTCAAATTGCTCTGGCTAGGACTTCAAGTACAAGTTGAATAGGTAGGGAGAAAGTGGGCAGCCTTGTCTAGTCACTGATTTTAGTGGGATTGCTTCCAGCTTCTCACCATTTACTTTGATGTTGGCTACTGGTTTGCTGTTGATTGCTTTTATCATGTTTAGGTATGGGCCTTGAATTCCTGATCTTTCCAAGACTTTTATCATAAATAGGTGTTGGATTTTGTCAAATGCTTTCTCCGCATCTAACGAGATGATCATGTGGTTTTTGTCTTTGTGTTTGTTTATATAATGGATTAGGTTAATGGACTTCTGTATATTAAACCATCCCTGCATCCCTGGAATGAAACCTACTTCGTCAGGATGGATGATTGTTTTGATATGTTCTTGGATTCGGTTAGTGAAAACTTTATTGAGGATTTTTGCATTGATATTCATAAGGGAAATTGGTCTGATTTGGAAGTTCTCTCTTTGTTGGGTCTTTCTGTGGTTTAGGTATCAGAGTAATTGTGGATTCATAGAATGAATTTGGTAGAGTTCCTTCTTCTATTTTGTGGAATAGTTTGTGAAGAACTGGAATTAGATCTTCTCTGACGGTCTGATAGAACTCTGTACTAAACCCATCTGGTCCTGGGCTTTTTTTGTTGGGAGACTATTAATGACTGCTTCTATTTCTTTAAGGGATATAGGACTATTTAGATCATTAACCCGATCTTGATTTAACTTTGGTACCTGGTATCTGTCTAGAAACTTGTCCTTTTCATCCAGGTTCTCCAGTTTTGTTGAGTATAGCCTTTGGTAGAAGGATCTGATGGTGTTTTGGATGTCTTCAGGATCTGTTGTTATGTCTCCCTTTTCATTTCTGATTTTGTTAATTAGGATGCTGTCCCTCTGCTCTCTAGTGAGTCTAGCTAAGAGTTTATCTATCTTGTTGATTTTCTCAAAGAACCAGCTCCTCATTTGGTTGGTTCTTTGAATAGTTCTTCTTGTTTCCACTTGGTTGATTTCACCCCTGATTTTGATTATTTCCTGCCTCTGCTCCTCTTGGGTGAATTTGCTTCCCTTTGTTCTAGAGCTTTTAGGTGTGTTGTCAAGCTGCTAGTTTATGTTCTCTCTAGTTTCTTTTTGGAGTCACTAAGAGCTATGAGTTTTCCTCTTAGAAATGCTTTCATTGTGTCCCAGAGGGTTGGATATGTTGTGGCTACATTTTCATTAAACTCTAAAAAGTCCTTAATTTATATCTTTATTCCTTCCTTGACCAAGGTAACATTGAGAAGAGTGTTGTTGAGTTTCCACCTGAATGTTGGCTTTCTATTATTTATGTTGTTATTGAAGATCAGCCTTAGTCCATGGTAATCTGATAGATGCATGGGACAATTTCAATATTTTTGTATCGGTCGAGGCCTGTTTTGTGACAAATTATATGGTCAATTTTGGAGAAGATACCATGAGGTGCTGAGAAGAAGGTATATCCTTTTGTTTTAGGATAAAATGTTCTGTAGATATCTGTTAAATCCATTTGTTTCGTAACTTCTACTAGCTCTCTCCTGAGTTTCAGTGGTCAGAGCACTCTCTGCAGGTAAGCTCTCCTCTTACAGGGAAGGTGCACAGATATCTGGCATTCGGACCTGCCTCCTGGCAGAAGATGAAGGCCTGAAACAGGACCTGTCCCAGAAGCTGTTAGCTTCTGTAGTCCACACTCTCACCTGCACAGACTAGTCTCAGAGGGATCCAGGAACCAAGATGGCTCCCCCAGGTGGTCCAGCAGAGGCCTCCCAGGCGGGGTGGACACCTCTCCTCTGGCAGGGAAGGTGCCTGGGTGTCTGGAGCCCAAAACAGGGTCTGCCTCAGAAACTGTCCTCTAGGGACCTTGGGGATGTCTGCCGACTCAGCACCCAGGTGACCCAGTGCTCGCACCGACTGGAAGAGACCCATGAACCTGGTCAGGCTGGGCTTCCTGCCTCCCCAATGCTGTCTCAGGTCCCGTGCGATTGGATTGGAACAGAAGCTGTGTTCCACTCACCAGAGGTCCTAGGATTGCGTGGAGAGTCCTTTAGGGACCTTGGGGGTGTCCGCTGACTCTGCGCCCAAGGTGGCCTGGTGCTGGTGCCGACCAGAAGGGATCTGGACTGTGGTCAGGCTGGGTTTTCTGCTTTCCCAATGATGTCCCAGGTCCCGTGTGTTTTGATCGGAACAGAAGTTGCGTTCCACTCACCGGCTGTCCAAAGATCGCGTGGAGAGTCCTCTAGGGCCCCGAGGGGTGTCCACCGACTCTGCACCTCGACATAATGTTTTTCATCTCTTCTAATGCTATAACTCAACAACAGACCCAGCAAACCCCTTTGGAATCTATGAACAATAGTGGCCTAGAATGACCCATGAAGAAGTGTGCTATACTCTCAAAGAACACTCTCAAACTACATTCTCTTAAGTCTTCTAATTCAAATAGGAGGAAATTCAGAGAACATGTGTGAAAATGTATGCTTAGTGTGTGCGAAATAGTAGAAGGATCAGGTCAAATTTATTGATATGTTCCCCACTAAAGAGAGATTGTACATTTAAGCTTTCAGAATTAGGAATTCAGCATGTATGTTTAGTTGGTTAACTGAAACACAGAGCAAATGAGTCCACCCTCTCTGCTGGAAGAGTACAACAATCCCATATATAATGTCCCTTTGAAATTGCATCCTCTAATATTACAGATTCAGGACAGTATTACATCATGTCTCTGCAAATATAAATCATATTGTTTTGCTTTATGTTAGATAATGGTGACCATGCTTCCTCGGAGATGTTTATAATGATGTTACTCAGAATTTTCTCCTCCACTTGATGATTGGAAAGCTAATTTTAAAATAAACTGGTGTCTGGAACTGCAACAGTAACAGAACTGTGGTGATTTCTGAGATTTGGATTTTCCTTTTATTCCAATGGAGTAAGATAGACATCTCTATAAGTTTGTTTACATGACTGCAGAACCTGGGAAAGCTGTTGCTGCTGTTAATATTATATATATTCTATTATATTACTAATTGTCATATATATTATATATATGTATGTGTGTGTGTATGTATGTATGTATATGTGTGTGTGAGAGAGATTCGTACAACAGTAAGGACACCTTCAAGTACCCTTCAACAGCTTTGTGATGCTCTTCAGTGTAGGACAAAGTTTCCCACAAGAGTTGCAGCAGTGCAAAGAGAATTCTTGGTTCTTGGGTTAGTATTCAAATACCAAATCAAGATTAGAAGTGGAAGTGTCATTGATGGCAGAGCTAAAGCAGCAATCTCAATGGTCTACCTTGTGCAAACCTATGCCACTAGCTAGATAAATACTTTCTCTGGGAGTAAAGTAGAGGTGGTGCTGGCTGAACTCTTTACGTCTGTGATTTCATGTGTGCAGGTACACACCGTGCACATGTGTCTGGCGGATGTTATAAAAAATTTAGCATGATGATCAGGGATTTATATAGAATGATTGAGAAAATCAGAAACAAAGAAACTTGGGAAATAGCTATGGATAGACATCCCTAAGTGAAAAAAATTCAAGTTATTTGTGTCTCAAATGACTGCTCAGAAGGCAACCTTGCCATAGGGGTATTTTCATAAGTAATTGGATAGAATGACCAGTTCTATAGATGACAGTCAACCTCCTTCCCCAGCAATACTTGACGTCAAGCAGTATGTCCATGAACAAAGTGATCAACCATAGTGGTAGGGAGGGAGAGTGTACTACTTTCCCAAGAGTAGACCTGGCTGAGCCTCTAATCTTCTAAGGATATAAAGCAATAATAATGAGCTGCATGCATAGCATCATTCCCTTAGGAGAATCAGCTAGTTACTTAGGTGCTTACAGTGGCTTCTTTTATCATGGGAGAGACAGTGTTTTGTGTTTATTGGAATAAGAACTGAATATAGATCTGCCTTCCCCAAATGCATTGTTTATGCCAAATCTAGAGTCTGTGGACTTACTGAATGCTTTATCTACTATTATGGTGTTCCATGCAACATTGCTTCTGACCAAGAACTTACTTTACAAAAACAAAAATAAAAAAATAAAAACCATGGAGATGGGCCAAAGCTCACAGCCTTCATGGGGTTACCATATGTGCCACCACTCGAGGCGGTTAGCTGACAGAACAGTGAAATAGATTTTTGAAGACTCAGTTACAATGCCATATGGCTGGCAACACCTTGAAGGACTGTAGCAAGCTTTTCCAAAAGGCTCCAGATGCTAGAATCAGCACACAATCTGGGTTGATCCTTCCCTAGCATCTTCTCCCAGACTCAGGAAGCAAGGGCGGACATAGGAGTGGCAGTATCCATGACTTCCACTCTGCCACTAGATTCCCTTTCCTGTGGTACTCTTCTCTGCTTGTGTAAGATTCCTCACTCCTGGAAAAAAAAAAGGAAAACTTGAGAATAATTCCTTCAAACTGAAAGTTAATGCTTTCATCTGGGTGTTTGTGGCTATCTTTTCTTTCTCAGCAAGCTGAGAAGACCATTGTGATGGCTAGTCTTGATCGTCAACTTGACTACATCTGGAATTAACTAACACACAATTGACTGGGTGGATTCTTTTTCCTAATTAAATCATTTGAAATGGGAAGAGCCACTTCCAATCTGGAGCTTTGAGGTGGGCAGAGTCACCTCTAATCTGGGTCTCACCTTCTGCTGACAGTCTATATAAAGGGCATGGGAGGTAGAAGCTTTCACTCTTTGTCTGCTTACTCTTACCCTTGCTAGGACGTTCATTTATGCACAAGCATTAGAGTCCACTTCTTTGGAATTCCAGTATATACTGAAGTTCCTCTGAGACATTTGGCTCTGTGGACTGAAAAGCTACTGGGTTCTTGGAACTTGCATTGGTAGACAGCTATTGTTGGATGAGGTGGACCACTGCCTGTGCATGTGCATGCACACACACACACACAAATGTGTATATGTGTATGTGTGTTATACATAGGTGTATATGTGTGTATATATAACACATGTATTGTACATGTATATACATATATAGATGTGTGTATATACATATATTCACATACATATACACATGCATATATATATATATATATATATATATATATATATATATATATATAGAGAGAGAGAGAGAGAGAGAGAGAGAGAGATGGGGAAAACTTACAGTCTCTAGAGGAACAAAACATGTATCTATATGTGCATATATACATATGCAAACATATATACATATACATGTATATATACATATGCTGGTATGCATACACATACACAAAGCTCTGTTCCTCTAGAGACTATAAATTAGGTTCCTCTAGAGACCATAAGTTAAGTTGCTCTAGAGAATACTTACAGTACAGCAGTCATAGTGTTAGTGGGGTGATTGATCCATACCATCAAGAGAAAGTTAGACTGCTATCTCATAAAGGCTACGAAAAAATATATTGGGCAGCTCATAGCATCACACTTTGAGATTAAGGTCCTTGGGGCTACATTGGCTCACACAAGTAGGACAAACAGTGGCTCTTCTGGAAGACAAGGCACATACATAATTATGGCCAAATTGGGTGCTCACTGAAAGCAGAGAGAATGCAGGGTGTACAATGGAACAAATACAAGTCTATACTAGTAACTGAGCAAGAGGCCACGTGGCTAGTGATACAAACATTGCTGTGCTGTTTATGGATCATATTGTTATGAATGTCTATCTCTGTGTGTGTGTCTGTGTGTGTGCGGGCACATACAGGCACATATATGTGCACATGCGTGTGCTTACTTACAGATACTACATGTTCTGTGTTCTTTCTTCTCTTATCCCTATCACATGCAAGTTAAGGGGCAGTGGCTTTATAACAAGTACTATCATGACGTTCTCATCATAGCACTGAGTGATAAGACACGAGACGAATAGGCACCACCCTAAGACCTTGCATGTTATTTTGGGGAAGGAACCGTATAAATTGTAAATGTGATGGTAGTATCATATTAGCAAAAATTATAACTTGGTTATTAAGCATGGCTTAAGAAGACGTGTGGTGATTTCTCAGAAAATGTGGAACAAGACCCAGCTATACCACTCCTGGGCATATACTCAAAAGATGCTCCACCATACAAGGAAATTTGCTTATTTTCATAGCAGCTTTATTTGTAATAGCCAGAAATGGGAAACAACTGAGATGTCCCTCAACTGAGGAATGGATACAGAAATGTGGTTCATCTACACAATGGAATACTATTCAGCTATTAAAAACAGGAGATCTTGAATCTTGCTGCCAAATGGATGAAACTAGAAAATATCATCCTCAGTGAGGTAACCCAGACCATGGTCACACATGGGATGGACTCGCTGATAAGTGGATATTAGCCATGAAGTGCAGGATAACTATACACTGACCCAAAGAAGCCAAATAACAAGGAGGTCCCAATGGAGGGTGGTTGAAATCTTTCTCAGAAGGGGAAATAAAATACATAATGGAGGTGGAGGGAGGAATGCAACTGGGTGGGAGAGGGGATAGGGAAGAAAGCAGGGTGGGGTACAGGAGATCAGGTATAGGGAGAGCAACGGGGAGAGAAGAAGTCAGAAAACTGCAGGGCTGGGCATCTCTACTACATGCCAGAGACCTGGGACCAGGGGTGGCAAGAGGCTACAAGGTGTCTCTGGGAGTGACTCTAGCTGAGACTCCTAGCAGTGGTGGGTATGGATCCTGAAGTGACCATTTCCTGAAGCTAGGCAGGACTCCCATTGGATAGATAAGGACAGCAACCCACCCACAAATCCTTCCACCCAAAATGAGTCCAGTCTACAAGATGTGCAAAGACCAAGAGCAGAGACAGAGGGAATGGCCAACCAATAACTGGCACAAATTGAGACCCATCTCCAAGGCAAGAACCAGTTCCTGAAGCTATTAATGATACTCTTGTTATGTTTGCAGATGAGAGCCTAATATAACTATCCTCTGAGAGTCTCTGCCCAGCAGCCAAAGGAAACAGACACTGAGACCAACAACCAAACATTAGATGAGTTCAGGGTGTCTTGTGGTAGAGTTGGGGGAAAGACTGAAGGACCGCAAGAGGACAGGGACTACACCGGAAGACCTACAGAGTCAACTAACCAAGATGCTTAGGAATCCCAGAGACTGAAAGACCAACCAAAGAGTGAGCATGGGTTAGATGGAAGCCCTACACATATATGAAGCAGATGCGCAGCATGGTCTTCATGCAGGCTCCCCAAAACTGGGACAGGGACTATCCCTGAAATTGTTGCCTGCCTGTGGATTTCATTCCCCTAATTGACCCTCCTTTCTGGCCTCAGTGGGAGAGGATGTGACTACTTCTTCAGTTACTTGATGTACCAAAGGTGGGTAATTCCTGGTGGATGGGGGGGGGGGGGGAGGGCGTCCTCCTTCTCAGAGGAGAAGGAGAGTGAGGACTGGGGGGAGGAGGAGGACTAGTGTGAGAGTATTGGGAGGAGAGGGCTGACAATGGGATGTAAAGTGAATAAATAGATAATTTTTAAAAAGATGTGTCTATGGGTGTCATTGACTGGGGGTAGACTTGTGATGGTTATTTTATGTGACAACTTGGCTATACCTGTAAAAGTGTTTCTAAAAAAAACATTAACTCAGTAGAGGAAGAGAGATGGCTCTCACCAAAGACAGTAGGCAGTATCCAATCTGATGATTATACATGGAGCCCAAACTGGTAGACGAGGGAGAGAGAAAGAGAGAGAATGTGTTCTTTGTGCTTTAGCCTCTGATCTCATTTATTAGTATTCCTGAGTCTTGGGTTTTCAGCCTTAGACTAAGATTATGCTATCAGCTCTCCTGGATCTTAAGCCTCTGGCTTGAGTTGGAACTATACTATATCCCTTTGTGGTCCTTTAGCTAGCAGACAGTGGAACTTCTCAGCATCCTAACCTAAACATCCCACAGATGTGTTTGTTGTCTACCTCATCATGTGCCAAAATACGTGGTCAGAGCCAACTTAAAGGAGGAAGAATTTACTGCAGCTCACAGTCTAAGAGGATACAGTCTGCCGTGGCAGAAAGGCATGGAGGCAGACTCTTGAAGCAGGTGGCCACATTTCATCCACTGCTGGTGCTCAGCTTGCTCTCTCCTTCTTATCCAGTTCAGGATTTCAGTTCATAGAATAGTGCTTTTCACAGATAGAACAGACCTTCCCAGCTCAACTGAGCCAATCTGAGGAACTCCATCCCAGGCATGCCCAGAGGTATGTCTCTCTGGTGATTCATGGTCGTATTAAGTTGACAAACAGTATTAAGCACCACAACATAGACTGATCTGCCTTTACAAAATTAGCCTAGCTCACCCAAGACGGCTGATTATATGGTTGCAGAATGCCACATACACATATACACATACATGTACATGCAGAAGAGAGAAATGATAGGTAGAAGTGAAATAATAGATAGATAGATAGATAGATAGATAGATAGATAGATAGATAGATAGATAGATGATAGATAGATAGATAGTAGATAGGTAGATAGCTGGATGATAAATAGAAGATAGATAGATAGATAGATAGATAGATAGATAGATAGATAGATAGATAGATAGATAGATAGATAGATAGATGATAGATATTGTGGCACATGCCTATAACCCTAGCAGTGAAGAAACTAAATAAAGAAGAAGGGTTGTGAATTCAGATAAGACAGTGCTTCAAACCAAACAATAGAAAAACAATTGAACCATTTTCAAGACTTTTTCTTCTAGGTTTAGGGGACAGAAGTAAGCTAGTCCATGGAGCATGAGTCAAACCATTAAAAGTCTAGCTGGGGGTTGTAAAAAAAAATTACAAAGTTTATAGGACTCTTTGTCATTTCTGCTTCTGTAAGCAGCATTGCTAAGGTTAATAACTGCATGGTCATGCAAATATTTTAGCGGTTGAAAATGAATACAATGAGGAGTACAGGTAAAGTTAATAAAACAGAATGGAATGTGCCAAATCATTTAAAACCTGAATAACATGTTGTCTTATTAGGTATGCCTTCATTGTCAGAAATATTAGATTTCGTAGCAAAGAGATTGATTAAGAATAGCTATATTTTGTCTCTATATCAAAAAGGAACGACTTTATGATTTTTTTTTTTTGCTGGTTTGCTTGTTTGACTTCAGCACAAGTTCTAATGTTGTGCTTTTATTCCTGGGCCTTTTATTCCAGGCTAGCTGTCTGTCTGTCTACACCACTGGCAATATCCCATTCAACCTTGCCTTCTAGAATGCTCCTGGTCTCTCAGAATTCTCCCACCTGGCACTGATTTTGTACTCTGGCATTGTCTTCTGTTTGGATTACCCACTTCCTCCTACCCAGAGAACTTCTACATGTCCTTAATTACATCATTTAGATCACATACATAGTACATCTCATGTGTTTCTAAGCATCTGCACAGAAGCCCAGACTCTTGCTTCTTTGTTCTCCCAGGACACTCTGTTTCTAACTTTGTTTTTTCAAGACAGGGTTTCTCTGTATAACCCTGGCTGTCCTGGAACTCACTCTGTAGACCAGGCTGGCCTCGAACTCAGAAATCCACCTGCCTCTGCCTCCCAAGTGCCTGGCTCTGTTTCTAACTTTATCATAGCATGTATCCTATTGCATTGTAATAGCCAATTTCTCTGATTGCAACACTCAAAGCATCTTCATCAATGAATAAAACCCTTTGCTGTATGACTGATCTTGGGAAGGAATAATTACGAGCTACTCTGTTACATTATATATGTGTATCACAAGCACGCACACGTGCGTGCACACACACACACACGCACACAAACACACACACTTAAACTTTACAGCCTCCACGGACATAAAAATAGTCACCATTTATCTGATAAAGATGAGAAAATTCATCTGGAGAAGGTCAGCGCTACAATTCCGATCTTAAGGGTCCTTCCCAAGCATACATGCTAAATGTTAGGTTTCCAGAGTGGGTCTGTTAGGAAGTCAGAGGTGTCTTTAAGGGGTGTGTCTTGATGGGATGTCTGTCAATCATTGGAAGTGTGCCCTTGAGTGAGATCCCATTGCCTAAGGCTCCTCCTCACTCTCCTTTGGCTTCTGACCATGAGATGTGTAGTTTTGCTTAACACAAGTTCTAACTGTGATGTACATATTTGCCGCAGGCATGAGCCTATAAGACTCACTGATCATGGACTGGAACCTTTAAAACTTGGAGACAAAATAAATGGTTTTGGTCCTTTATTTATCAGCTGCCTCAGGTACTCTGTTATAGTGACAGAAAGCTGGCTATCTCAGCAAGTACATACTAAATGACTTGCTGCTGCTCACAGAAGGGCCGCCATCAGTGACCAAACTGTTCATACACTGTCTCTCTGTGTTGTTAAATGCTCTTCAGAGTAAAGCAGCTATAAAAGCAAGATAATAATCCAGTTCTTTTGTCTCTAGACTATATCAGGGAACAGCAGGCATTTGATTAACATTCTTGAATCAATAAAAAGATAAATGAGTAAACGAATGTACGGATACTATACCCTTCATGGTCCATAAGAGATGTTCTCTGAAATCTATGTAGATGCATAGACTTCAGGGAAACCTGTCATATCTTAAATAGATTAGAGTGTTTTTCTGGAAGAGAGCCTAGGTGAACACTCATACCCAGTTTATTTTTAATCTATACTGTGTTTTTACAGCAGGCGTGTCTAAAATGAAGTACGCCCCCTCCCCCTGCAAAGAATGGCCGAAGGCATGCATGCTACATATCTCTGGTGAAGTGACTTCCACAGCTCAGCCACAGCTATCTCAAAACCATGGGCCCACCCAAGGAAAGAGACTTTGGAGTCTGTCCAAAGAAGCACAATGAAAATGATGAACGGGTTGGAAAACCGTCTTCCCGAAGAAAGGTCACAGGAACTGGGCCCACGTAGCATGGAACTATGAAAAGGCAAGCCTACCAACGTGCTGCAGGAATGTGGCGAGGCAGAGGTGAGCAGCTGGTTTTAATTCTTAGTTATGATGGTGAAAGTCCAGGATAATTAATTTCAAATGGAGCATAGAAGCTTTAGGTTAGTCCCTGTAAAGTCCTTACAACACAATAGAATTCATTAACCCGAAACGTTATGGGATTTCTGTCTTTGGAAAGGTTTTGTGAGACGAGTCAACAGCAGAGAAATGCACTTTGCCAGGCCGGGCTAGAGAGGGAATGGAAATGTGGTTAGAAAAAAAACAGGCGGGGCTGAGGCTTGGGCCTTCGTGTTCTTCACTTTGGAAATGAAATTATCTCCAGCAAACTTGGCTTTTAGGAAAAGCCTTATCCCCACCCCGGTCTCTCTTTATTGCTTTTCCCTATCGTTTTGAAAATGTAAGATCCAAGTTCTTTTAAGAAAATTATTTTGGAAGAGAGAGAAAGAAAAAAAAAGATCCTCTCAACTATTTGGTGCAATACTTTTTTTGGCAGGGACTGTTATAGAGTCACAAGCAATTGCAGCGATGATTTATGAACAATTACTAGAGGATGACAAACCAACAATGTGAAAGAGGAGGGTGTTGGGAATTATGAAAACACTCAGGACCCACAGCGCAGCTAGTCTGCCTGTCTGCGTTCTTTATCTCTGGACAGCAGCACTGGCGTGGACAGCATGGCAGTTTATACTGCTCACGGCAGGCACCCAGGCCTCTTCTGCCTCTCCTCAGGCACAAGGCCTGCGAGCTGGGACTGACAATACTGTTTCTCATCTTGCGGAGCCACGTGAGAACGTTAGGCTTGAGCCATGTTTTTATTATATCGTATTACCCATGCATTGCTCTAATACAGTATTAATATGATACAGATGTATTAATGCATTGTGGCATCGCAGATATTGAAGTATAAGGGCACAGAGACTTATGTGGGAAGTCTTTTCAAGGTCTGTGGAGACTTCTTCCATGGTCCAAAAGAAAGGAATTCCCAGAGGGAAGCCCACTCACCATAGAGCGACCGCACTGTCTAGACGGCCTAAATTGGTGGTATGGGAAGAATGCTGAGAGCTCATAATTAAATCAAAATACCCTCTACCTGCCATTTGGATCACAAGCAGAAACAAAAGTAGTATTAATTGCAAATGCCAGCAATCCAAAAATGTGATTAATTTTTTTAAAAAAAATGCTACTTTCCCCGCAGACAGTTTTCTTCAATTCACATATCTTTTGGTAGAAAAATAAATTCAGGAAGGTTCTCCATCATACAAGGAATTCTTTGTTCCACTGGCTACTAACATTTTAAACAAACTCACCCTTCAAGATAAGGGGATCTCCTGAAAGGGCTCAGGCACCTCGTTCTCTTCCCCATCGGTCAACTTGCCAACATTAAAGGAGGTTCTCACATTAAGAGCCAAGATGTTTGGTTCAGAGGCGATGTATGAAAGATTCCCCTGTGATCTGGCCTGGATAATGTTGTGTTACATTGATTATGCTGATACTCTCAGGAGGGAGTAGAAAATAAACTCAAGTCTGGATCACTAAGTGCCCAGTTAGAGGGAGGTCTATGAAGAGCAGGATGCCAGTTGTATGGGGAAAGAGTATTTACTGAGTGTTTCCCAGAAGGAAACCTTTGCCCCTGGACACTCTGTGTGGTACTATCTTATAACTGACTCTCAAACTGAGACAAAGAGACACCAGGCATGGAGAGACACCAGACAACTCTTAGAAAGCAAAGGGGAATGGCTTACATTTTCAGAGGTTCTATCCATTATCATTATGGCAGGAAGCATGGCAGCACACAGGTAGAGACTGTGCTGCAGAGGTAATGAGTCCTACATCCAGATCCACAGGCAGCAGGAAGAGAGAGTAACTAGCATTTGAAATCGGAAAGCCCATCCCCAGTGGCTCACTTCCTCCAAGAAGGCCAGATCTATTCCTACCCGGCAGGCCTCCTAATCCCTCTCATGTAGCACTGCTCCCTAAGGGCTGAGCATTTAAATCTATGCGCCTACTGGGGCCATTCTTATTCAAAGCACTGCAGTCTCTTAGGCAGCTACAGCTGCTAGCCACACATGCTTCTCCAGCACAGCATCTACTGCACATGCCGCCGCCAGGCAGCACCTGTGAGGCCCCTGAGTGATTAGCAGATGACTATTCCTTTGTATTGAAGCCAACTGGAGACTTGCATTGAGAGCTGTGGCTGAGTTGTCACGGCAAAATTAAAGGAAGGTTCATGGAAACTGCTTCCCGGAAAGTTATTTTTAGCAACACTTCTGGTTAAAAACAACTGTAGGGAGCCCCAGAACTCCATGAAGATAAATTCCCTTGAATTAAATCCCCCTACCCAAATTTTGTGGAGTTGAATGTTTATAGTTTTCATAAAGTCTAGATATTGTCAGATATCCATATTTGACATAGTTCTGTATGTTTATACTGCATATGGGATTGGCAAGAGTGTGATTAAATAGGAGATGGGATTATTTAGATGAGAGCCACTGTGTCACAGTCTCTCTGGTGCTTGCTATGCAGGAGGCAGGAGGGGGAGGAATGTATTTTGCCTTTACACGACAGTAGTTAATTCTTTTACTTTCTAAAAGTTAGGAAATAGAGCTGAGGGCTGAGCTCCATTGATGAGATGCCTGCCAAACAGCATGAGGACCCACAAGTCAAATGCAGTAGTACATCGTCTGTACTACAAATACGGAAGAGGCAGGGGCAGAGAGATTCTGCAGCTTGGTGGCCAGCCAGTGTCTGAATCAGGAATCTCCAGGGTTAGTGAGAGACCTCGTCTCAAAAACTGAGGAGTAGAAAGAATAGAGAAAGGTGTCCACATGCATGTGTTTGGGCACTCATTCACAGTGTAAACCCACATAAACATGTATACACATTCATTTACACATGCACACATGCATACATGTAAAAAACCAAACAAACATGTGTACACACACGTGCACTTGCACATACACACATATACACATGCATACATGTACTAACCAACACAAATATGTGCATACATGTGCATATGCCCTTATATATACTCACATGCACATATGAGCACATGTGTAAATCCACACATGCATTTACACATACACACATGCACACTTGCACACATGCACACTGTAAACACACACAAACATATACACACATACACACATGAACTTACACATGCACACACGTGCAAACCAACACAAACATGCACACATATATGCACATGCATTTATACACATACACATATGTATAAACCCATATAAACGTGAACACACAGATACACCACACACATATACACACATACAGTCACATAGAAACATGTACAAACCCACACAAATATGTACACACATATACAACACACACACATTTACAAAAAAGTACATGAAAAATAACTATCACTCCATCTCCATCAAAAACAGTGATTCACCTTTTACCTGCTTATGTAGTTTTTGCTAAATATACATTTCTCAAGTTCCTTAGGAACTACTAGCAGCATACATTATGTACCTTTGATATTTTCTTCCATAAATGGTCCAATAGTTCCAGGATGATCTGCCCACTTGTTACAGTAAGGAGTGTCATTGGATGATGCGATGCCTGAGTTCTGAGTACCAAGATGATTTGTAGCTCAATGAAGAAATAAGAAAAAGGGCATCTAAAGTAGAGAGTCTTTTTTTTTTTTTGAGAAATGTTGTTGTTGTTGCTGTTTAATGGTAAAGTTCAGTAGACTCCAGCAACCAGGACTGGCATGGAGTCAAAGCAGCAGGGATGGATGGGTGACCCCAGGGAGCCTCACATTGCAAAGAGGATGAGGAAGGCAACCATCTCTATTAGCAAACACAGAAGTGGATGCTCACAGTCAGCTATTGGATGGATCACAGGGCCCCCAATGGAGGAGCTAGAGAAAGTCCCCAAGGAGCTGTATGGGTCTGCAACCCTATAGGTGGAACAACATTATGAACTAACCAGTACCCCGGAGCTCTTGACTCTAGCTGCATATATATCAAAAGATGGCCTAGTTGGCCATCACTGGAAAGAGAGGCCCATTGGACTGGCAAACTTTATATGCCCCAGTACAGGGGAATGCCAGGGCCAAAAAGTGGGAGTGGGTGGGTAGGGGAGTAGGGGGAGGGTATGGGGGACTTTTGGAATAGCATTGGAAATGTAAATGAGGAAAATACCTAATAAAAATATAAAAAAATTAAATAAATAAAGTAGAGAGTCTAGATTTTTCAGACACTTTGTGACTTAAAAGCAACCTGGTTTTGGTGAGTAGTGATTTGATGTTACCAGCGAGGGAGGGAGAAAGCGTGCATGTATGTCTAATTCACACGTTTAGATGAAATGACGGTGAGTATGGGAGGTGGAAGACTCAGAGGATAAGTGGAGAAAAACCAACCATGGGTTCAGGTTTAGACAAGAGCTTGACGTAAAGTAGGTCAGGACATGTTGCTGGGAATTCCGGCAAAAGAGGGGTCTTCAGGAGCTGTGCTGAGAAACATGGACTGATGAGGTCAATGGCAAAGAATCCTGGAAATGCTGAAAGTGTGTTTGGGGTTGGGGGAGAGGGTGGCCAGACTTGTATTTCAATTAACACACCCACAGTGCCAGTCAGCAAGCAGGGCAGGCACCAGTTTGTTGGAGGCATATTCCAAGGATGCAGTTATGATGGACTATGGAGAAAGAGATTGACAAATAATCATGAGATAAAATTGGGCGGATTGGCTGATGAATTACTTGTGGGGGAGGAAGGAGAGGAAGTGGGTTAGGATGAGCACAGCTTTCTGGCTACGGTGACTAGGTGAATAATGTTGCAATTAATTAACACAGGAAGGAAGAGTGGGTTTGGAAAGAGAAAAAAAAATATATCAGATCTACTTTGAACATTTTGTATTTGAACCTGATGAGTAAGACATCCAAACGGATTTAACTAAAAGGCAGTTGTCCATGTGAGAGTGAAATTTAACAGAACTAGGGGCAATGAAGACCCAGAAAGCAAATGGACAGGATATTGTTTGTTGTAGTTGTGGAAGGAGAATGATGGAAAGATAGAATCTAATGGAGTAATTTGTTGGGGGCGGAGGAAGAAATCAGGTATGAAAGACTAAGAAAAGATATTCAGGAAAGCAAGTAGCCAAAAGAAGAACCGCTCTTTACATGTTGGGGAAGTAAGTCCTCTGAAAATTCTCTTCTGTAGCAAAATTCCTGAAAATTGTCCAGCCAGGTAGGATCTACAATGATATAGGAGACGCACTGTCACCATGACCCTGACCACATGGTGCTATTTGTACCCTTGGCCTGACATCTGACAGCACTGTCCTTAAAAATGCTTTAGACAGACAGAGTCAGAACTTGGCAACACTTTCAACTGGTCTTTGTGGAACTGCCTTTTCAGAAAAAATCATCTCCCTGGTTAGAGTTCATGCCCTTCTACTCAACGTGTTCCAGACTGACAATATTCTAAAGACTGCAAGATGTAGTGGGTGTCTAAATGGAGTGTTCAATGCATAATTTGAAATATGGGCTGCAGTGGAGGTAGAAGACCAGAATGAACATACATTTAGAGAATGAGTCTAGGGATACTAGTAAAAAAAAAAAAAACAAAAACAAAAACAGAAACAAAAGAACCTTAAGGTACAGTCTCACCTTGGTGTAGTGACTAATGGTAAACAGATACGATTCTTCTAATACTTCAAGAACATTTGCACTTAAGGTGTAAGAAGAAAGAGAAGTCAGAAATGAGAAGAAAGGATGGAAAAGAGAGTTAGCACGTAGTAAAAGGAGCAAATAGACCAGGGTAAGGGAAAGGTCTTACCACACAAAAATACACTTTGTCCTTTTTCTTTCTTTTTTAAAATTTTATTCATCTAATGTGTGAATGCCCTGCTGCATACACGCCTGCATGGCAGAAGATGTACCCCTTAAATGGTTGTGAGCTACCATGTGGTTGCTGGGAATTGAATCCAGAACCTTTTTAAGAGTAGCCAGTGCTCTTAACCACTCAGTTAAAACCCCAGCCCTTCTTCAACCTTTTTCTTAATCCAGAGGGCTATTACCTCAGTAGAAGCAAACACTGTAAGAGATTTCTAAAGAAAATAATAAAAAGAGGGGGGAGTGAGTTTGGGGTGTCTCATAGTAAGGAAACAGGTACGCATCAGGCAGAGAAAAGAGCCAACACCAGATGCATGTGTGACTGCTGAGATTCAATGCCTTTGTTTCTGCTTTTGCTTTTGCTTGTACATGTGTCTGTAGAGCCGGGCAGAGTGGGGAGATGTGAGACGAATTAGACATGTCTGATGATCTGCTGAGAACACCAGCAATGTTTGGAACTTAGAATACTGAGAGACTGGTGAAGTGTAAACTGGAAACTAGGATACAAAAGGCCATAGATAGAAGAAGTTCGAGAAGGCAGGTGAAACCACGGAACCCTACAAGCCTTCTCTCTGTGAGAGTTAGAACTATGTTAGCGCTGAAAGAGGAGAGGCCACAATGATGAGCTCTCAGGCTGGCCAGGATGAGGGTTAAAATACAGTAAATATTCACTCTGAGATCTTTATAAAGGAAAATAAAGCAAGGCTGGAAAGGCAACGGGAGAAGGTTGTTAAGTGTTCTAGATAGTTTCATGTCAACTTGACATAAGCTGGAGTCATCTAAGAGGAGGAGACCTCAATTAAGAAAACACTTCCATAAGATTCCCATTAGAGGCAAGTCTATAGGACAGTTTTTAAATTAATGATTGATGGGGGAAGGCTCATCCTACTGTGGATGGTGCCAGTCCTGGGCTGGTGGTCCTGGATTCTATAAGAAAGCAGGCTAAGCAAGCCGTGAGGAACAAGCCAGTAAGTAGCACTCATTCATGGATTCATTCTTCAGCTCCTGCCTCTAGCTTCCTGCCCCATTGTAAGTTCCTGTCCTGACTTCCTTCAGGGATGAACAGTGGTATGGAAGAGTAAGCCAAATAAACCATTTCTTCCCCAAGTTGCTTTGGGTCATTATGTTTCATCATAGAAACAGGAACCCTAACCCTAAGATCTTTGGGGTCAGCTTTGATAAGTTTCTGTGGCAGTTTGAGTAAGAATGTCCTTCATAGACTCATATGCTTTGAATGCTTAGTCCTCACAGGGTGACATTACTTAGGATGGACTAGAAGGTGTGGCTTGGTTGGAACAGCTGTGGGCTTGTTAGGGGAAGTGTATCTCTTGAGGGTGGGCTTTGAGGTTTCAAAAGACAAAGCCAGGCCCATTGTCTTTCTCTTCCTGCTGTCTTTGGATCTGGACATAGTATGCACTTCCCTAGTACCACATCTGCCTGCTTGCTACCATGCCCCCCTCCATGATGACAGTGGACTAAACCTCTGAAACTGTAAGCAAATCCCAATTAAATACTTCCCTTTATACAACTTGCTGTGGGGGCTGGAGAAATGGCTCAGCAGTTAAGAATGCTGGCTGTTCTTCCAGAGAACCCAAGTTCAATTTCAGTACTCACATGGTAGTTGACAACTGTCTGTAACTCCAAGATCTGGCAACAGCCTCACACAGATACACATGCAAGCAAAACACCAATGCACAAAATAGGAAGAAGAAGAAGAAGAAGAAGAAGAAGAAGAAGAAGAAGAAGAAGAAGAAGAAGAAGGAGGAGGAGGAGGAGGAGGAGGAGGAGGAGGAGGAGGAGGAGGAGGAGGAGGAGGAGGAGGAGGAGGAGGAGGAGGAGGAGGAGAAGGAGGAGGAGAAGGAGAAGGAGAAGGAGAAGGAGAAGGAGAAGGAGAAGGAGAAGGAGAAGGAGAAGGAGAAGGAGAAGGAGAAGGAGAAGGAGAAGAAGAAGAAGAAGAAGAAGAAGAAGAAGAAGAAGAAGAAGAAGAAGAAGAAGAAGAAGAAAAGAAGAAGAAGAAGAAGAAGAAGAAGAAGAAGAAGAAGAAGAAGAAGAAGAAGAAGAAGAAGAAGAAGAAGAAGAAGAAGAAGAAGAAGAAGAAAAGAAGAAGAAGAAGAAGAAGAAGAAGAAAAGAAGAAGAAGAAGAAGAAGAAGAAGAAGAAGAAGAAGAAGAAGAAGAAGAAGAAGAAGAAGAAGAAGAAGAAGAAGAAGAAGAAGAAGAAGAAGAAGAAGAAGAAGAAGAAGAAGAAGAAGAAAGAGTTGCTGCTTTGGTCATGGTGTCTCTTCACAACAGTGGAACACTAAGACATTTCCGAAGGGAGAATGACCAGAGAGGCCAACCAAGCTGACTGTAGACATCCAGGTGTAAACAAGACACAAAATTCAGCATTTGACGCTGTAAAGGTACCAAAGTGGCCAGAGATAAATGTCACGTTAAGTCAGGGAGGGATGGATACAGGTGAAAACATGTGACTGAATCAGCGACCTGCTCACTAAACACTTCTGATGTTCCATTACAGTTTATGGATGCTTTGGCTTGGGGAGCCATGAGCTGCAGATGGGGGTGGGGAAGGACTAGAACAGAATATAAGTAAGAGAAACCTCATGGTCAAACGTGTAAGTGTCGAAACTCCTGGGGCCCATTGTAGGGAGGAGAGTTCTCGATCATTCATTTAGGCAACCTGAAATAAGTCCCAGCTTGTAGGCTCTTGTGGCGTCTTTAAGAAGGTCACATGGAGGAAGGCCACAAAGTAATGAAAATGGGAGCTGCCTCACAAGGCAAAGTTTTCCCTCACCACAACTTTTAACATGGTAAGTAAGTAAGATAAAATAAACCATCATCTCTCTCCTCAGGTTCCACTATACTTATATATTCCTAATTTACTGATCAAAGACAGTGTCCAAGAAAAATTCTCCTACAACCTCACCCAACCAGGCCTACTCAGTGGTGACCTCCCAGGAAGAAGGGATGATGGGGAATGGAGATTCTTTATGTTTAAATTAGATGAGAAAAGGGAGATAATTTTGTCTGAAATATTAGGAAATAGTATTCAACTAAGTACAACGAAACAGAAAAGACATTTTTAAGTTCACAGATGTAACAGAACAGGCCCAGATGGAGACCTGAAGAATTATACATTGCACAACACCAAACCAAAGCCCCTTGCCAGGCCAGTGGAATGTCTTGTGGTAGAGTTTCTGTAAATTATCTCCTTTGGGCAAGGATTTGGAGTCGAATGGTTTTGGTCTCTGCCCAGCGATGGCCTGCAAGAAGAGATGGAGGAGTGGGATTTTTGCCAGAGACAGGCTTTGTTACAAGCACACAGTCAGCTCTTGAGGGCCTGTACTAGCAATGCTTGAAAACAGTGAGCTATCAGACCATTGGAAACAGTTTTAATATTTGCAAATGTAAAGTAAACATTTGTAAAGAAACTTGCTGGATGCGTTATAGTTATTGCAGATAAAATGAGCTTATGTCTTTAACCTGGGAATGAAGGCATGACTAAAAATGTCAATTCCCACTTCTCTAAGCTGATGTGACAGACTATGAGGGGTAGTCACAGAAGGAACAATAGCCTTTAAGAGAGGGGAAAGGTGCCCTGCTGTATGTTACTCATCTTTTAGCTCAGTTGTTGCATTGCTGTTTTCAGCCACATGGCTGTTTCCCGGATGGAATGTGGGAGCACAGACTCAAACGCATCTTCCATTTGCAGGGTTGTGGTACAGGTGGTTTCTGCTCTGACTTTGAAGGCAGGGAGGGGCCTAATTCAGCAGATGAGGACTGGGAGAGTTTCCTTTCATGTTTCACATACAATAGGAACCAAGCTATGACGTTATCCAGCCACAATTCTTTGCAAAGGTCGGCTAGTCTCGGCTGATTGTGCTTTCTTGCCTGAAAGTATTTTTGATCTAAACTAGATTATGGGGGTGGGGGGGTCTACTGTTGCTCTCTCAATTGTGAATTCTTTCCAACTACCTGCTTCCGTTCCAGAGTAACAAATATAACCTTGGCTGAGTAACTCCTTCCTAGCTGAAATCGATGTTTTGATTTTCTGTGGAGACCCTGTGGATGCATTATTTGTTGTTTAATTCTTCCTTCAGGTGTTTGGGGGGTTCTTATAGTTTACCTGACTGCTCTTAAAGATTTTGCTCCTTCCCTCCATTGCTTTTGTAGGAGGAGAGACTATAGAATAAGTTTTAATGTGGTGGGGTAGGAATATGAGTATGGCAAATAAAAGAAATCAATAAATCATTTTCATACTTTTACTTTATAGAAAAGCAGATATATTTATTTTTCACAAGAGACAGAAGAATGACATCTGGTATATATCAAGCACCTCTAACTGACTTAGCATTGGTGAGGAACCCAATAATACCCAGGGCCCAATGAACACAGAGAAACAAACAGAATCATAGTTGCAGGCCCCCGAAAGTCTTTGTCACTTTGTGAAGACTCAGATGTAGTTGAAATCACAAGGAATGCTTTAAAACGGTGTATAACTATTAACCAATAGAAGCAATTTCAAGGTAGATCAGTCCCTTCTATACTTAGAGAAATGACTGTAATGGCTAAGGAGGGACTGTTGAGTTAGGAGAAGACTGGAAGCAAATGCAGGATACACGGAGCCTGTTCTTTTGGTCTGGAGTATTCTCAACTACAATAAGACATTTTTTCCATCAGCATAATATTTTTCTTTAAGCCGTGGGGAGTGCCTGCACCGGTTCCCATGACAGTCATTCAGCTTCTTACCAAACAAACAAGAAATGGGTAAGAGGGAAAGAACCCGCACACCTATGGCCACTCTACTTTTGACAAAAGAGCTAAAACCATCCACTAGAAAAAAAGACAGCATTTTCAACAAATGGTGCTAGTTCAACTGGTGGTCAGCATGTAGAAGAATGCAAATCAATCCATTCTTATCTTCTTGTACAGAGCTTAAGTCCAAATGGATCAAGGACCTTCACATAAAACCAGAGACACTGAAGCTAATAGAAGAGAAAATAGGGAAGAACACATGGACATAGGGGAAATTTTCCTGAACAAAAGGCCAATGGTTTATGCTCTAAGATTAAGAATCGACAAATGGAACTTCATAAAATTGCAAAGCTGTAAGGCAATAGGCAATAGGCAGTGTCAATAGGACAAAACAGCAACCAACAGATTGAGAAAAGATCTTTACCAACCCTACATCCGATAGATGGCTAATATCCCAATATATACAAAGAACTCAAGAAGTTAGATTACAGAGAATCAAATAACCCTATTTTAAAAATGGGGTACAGAGCTAAACAAAGAATTCTCAACTGAGGAATACTGAATGGCTAAGAAGCACCTAAAGAAATGTTCAACATCCTTAGCCATCAGGGAAATGCACATCAAACCAACCCTGAGATTACACCTCACACCAGTCAAAATGGCTAAGTTCAAAAACTCAGGTGACAGCAGATGCTGGAGAGGATGTGGAAAAAGAGGAACACTCCTCCATTGTTGGTGGGATTGCAAGCTGGTATAACCACTCTGGAAATAAGTTTGGCATTTCCTCAGGAAAATTGGACATAGTATTACCTGAGGACCCAGATATACTACTCCTGGGCATATGCCCAGAAGATGCTCCAACATATAACAAGGACACAAGATCCACTATGTTCATAGCAGCCTTATTTATAATAGCCAGAAGATGGAAATAACCCAGATGTCATTCAATAGAGGAATGGATACAGAAAATGTGGTACATTTACACAATGGAGTAATACTCAGTTATTAAAAACAAAGACTTCATGAAATTCTTAGGCAAATGGATGTAACTAGAAAATATCTTCCTGAGTGAGATAAATCACTCACAAAAGAACACACATGGTATGTACTCACTGATAAGTGGATATTAGCCCAAAGGCTCGGAATATCCAAGATACAATTCACAGACCATATGAAGCTCAAGAAGAAGGGAGACCAAAGAAGTCAGTCCTTATTAGAAGGGGGAACAAAATACTCATGGGAAGTAGAGTGTTGGGAGGACTTGGGAGGAAGAAAGGAGGGGGAGGGGAAAGGGGGCAGGATCAGATATGGGAGGAGACATGGATGATATACAGAGGGTCAGGAATTTGAACAGAGGTGTGTAGCAATGGGGGATGGGGAACTGGGGGTAGCCACCAGCAAGTCCCAGATGCCAGGAAAGTAAGAGGCTCCCAGGACCCAATAGGGATGAGATTAGCTAAAATGCCCAATAAAGGGGAGGGAGAACATGTAGAGACCCTATCCAAAAGTTAGGCAAGGCACATGGTTGGGGGATGGGGCCACCTATTCATCTCCAAATTTTTAACCTGGAATTGCTCCTGTCTAAAGGAATACAGGGACAAAGAGTGGAGCAGAGACTGAAGGAAAGGCCATCCAGAGACTCCCCGACCTGGGGATCCATTCCACATGCAGACACCAAACCAAGACACTATTATGGATGATGCCAAGAAGTACTTGCTGACAGGAGCCTGATATAGCTGTCTCCGGAGGGGCTTTGCCAGAGCCTGACAAATACAGAGGCAGTTGGCTCAAAGCCAACCATTGGACTGAACGTGGGGTCCCCAATGGAGGAGTTAGAGAAAGGACTGAAAGAGCTGAAGGGGTTTGCAACCCCATAGGAAGAACAACAATATCAACTAACCAGAAACACACCCCCTCCAGAGCTCCCAGGGACTAAACCACCAACCAAAGAGTACACATAGAGGAACCCATGGCTCCAGCTGCATACACAGCAGAAAATGGCTTTGTCTGACGTTAATAGGAGGAGAGGCCTTTGGTCCTGTGAAGGCTCAATGCCCTAGTGTAGGGGAATGCCAGGGAGGTGAGGTAGGAGTGAGTGGGTTGGGGAGCACCCTCATAGAAGCAAGGGGAAGAGGGATGCGATGGGGGGTTCCAGAGGGGAAACCGGGAAAGGGGTTAACATTTGAAATGTAAATAAATAACATATCCAATAAAAAGAAGTTGCATACACTAGCAAGCGTTTGCTGAAAGGACCCCAATATAGCTGTCTCTTGTGAGACTAGGCTGGGGCCTAGCAAACACATAAGTGGATGCTCACAGTCAACTATTAGATGGATCAGAGGGCCCCCAATGGAGGAGCTAGAGAAAGTATCCAAGGAGCTAAAGAGATCTGCAACCCTGTAGGTGCAACAACATTATGAACTAACCAGTACCCCGGAGCTCTTGACTCTAGCTGCATATGTATCAAAAGATGGCCTAGTAGGCCATCACTGGAAAGAGAGGCCCATTGGACTTGCAAACTTTATATGCCCCAGTACAGGGGAACGCCAGGGCCAAAAAGTGGGAGTGGGTTGATAGGGGAGGGGGGGAGGGTATGGGGGACTTTTGGGATAGCATTGGAAATGTAATTGAGGAAAATACGTAAAAAAAAAAAAAGTCCAAATCACACACAAAAAAAAGAAGTAATACTGGAGAGTCAGTACTCTGGTCCTTGCTGTCCTTCCCTCCGCTGCACCTCTCTCACACTGGGAAATCTTTCGTTTAGCTCAGAGTAAGGTACCACTGCTTCTGCTTAGAGACTGCAGTCTTTTATTGAACTGGTTCTTCTCATAATCTGCCTTGCCTCTCCTATTTCCTCACGTTTCAAGATGTGGAAAACAAACAAACAAACAAAAAAAAACAAAACCAAAAAAACCCTGTAGGCAAATTTGAGGGTTAGTGGTAGACCAATACGGGACAATATCCAAATTATGTTAACATTTTAGGAGGAATTCTTATTCCAACTGAAAAGAACAGGTAGGAAGAGTCTGGGAACCGTGAGGTTAAAGACAATGTTGCCTACCTAGCTGGAAGGACGGGACACACTTGGGATGATCAAGCCATGCAGTTAAGGCAGGCGATTTACATCATCACAGGACCAACTCAGACCACAAAATTGAACATGGAGACTAATGGCCCTGACCTCCTTTTTAATGAAAAAGGCGGGTAGGGAAGCCACCCTACTGGAAGATGTCAGCTCATCCCTACACTCACCTCCCAGATCTCCCTGAAGGCTAGAGTAAAAACAGGGAGCTGAAAACATAGGCTATTGCTAAGGCTCATTCCCCACACAAACCTAGAACAATTTCATCTGTGCCTTTTCCAGCTGACTCAGCGTCAGTGAGAATCCTTAGCCAAGAATGGGAGAAAAAAAAAGATAAACCCGGGAAAAAAAGAAAAATTGTCAATGTTGATTAGAGGAAGAAGGTGGGGGTCCCAGATGTCATCCCAAGGGACCTGAAAAAAAATTGGACAAACTCAAATGTAATGGGAGCCAGGAACAGGCTGTGCTTGACAACCCACAATAGTGAGGGATCACACTGTATCCTTGGTTGCAGAGGGACAGCTCCAGGGTATGGGACAGACTTTTTCCAAGGGCCACTGGGTGCCAGCTCCAGCCTCTCAATAGATTGCTCACTGTGGGTGGTGGTTAGGGTGAGGGGACATTTTCC
The DNA here is from genome assembly GCF_978045245.1 of Mus caroli. Classification (NCBI taxonomy): domain Eukaryota; kingdom Metazoa; phylum Chordata; class Mammalia; order Rodentia; family Muridae; genus Mus; species Mus caroli. The sequence continues at coordinate 10,186,739 of NW_028227271.1, forward strand.
AGCAGTTCCCTCTTCAGAGGAAGATACCTAAAGAAAGAAAGACACACAGACACATAGGCACACAGACACATAGACATGCAGACACACAGACATACAGGCACACCGTCACACAGACACACAGACATACAGACACACAGACACATAGACATACAGACACAAAGACACAGACACATAGGCACACAGACACACAGACACAAAACCACAGACATACAGACACACAGACAATCGAGGAACTGGTACACAATTCTCTCAGATGGAAAAGGCACAGGACCACGGTATCTCTGCAGGTTTATTATGTAAGTTGAACAGTGGGTGGGGATATTAAGACAGATACTAGGAGGGAGGATTTATGCATATAGCTGCATCAAGGACAGGTTCAACTCTTTTCAGTGCGCTCCGCTCCGTCTCTGTAGGGGAGCAGTGTTAAGACTGTAACTTTTCAAAGGAGAGAGCTAAGGTGGGCGGTGTATGCACACACTGTCAACACTTGCACACAGAAGATTTTGTCACCCTCTGAGCTTCAGTCCCCTGATGTGGGAGGGGACTTTGTCATTCTGCCACGGGTTTGAGGGTATGGTCCTTGCCTTAGTGGGTTCATGTCACCTCCACATGTTCACGGGGACTCTGTACTCATGCCTTCCTCTGCTTCCCACCATTTTGCTCACAGCCTCACACCGCAGCTGACATCCTGGGGTCCTGTGTGAGAGCTGGACTAAGAATCCGCTTTCAGCTCCACTGCATGCTTAGTGTCGGGCAGGAGCTGCTCCGCTGCCGGCTCAGAACATTTCTGTGGCCTCTCTTACATTTATGTTTATTCTCTTCCTGCTTGGCCACATTCAAAGGCCACATGGTTTTCCCAGCATCCCTTGAAGCACCTCCTCTCCAGTTATATCTTTAAAGTCAGCCTGCGAGAAAGGGGAAAGCAGGAGGGAGATTTTTTTTTTTTACCTCCATAGCTATTGTTGCTCTCTGTAGCAGACTATCAGGAAGCCAGATATGTACTACTTAAAGCTTAACCACTACATCACAGTCTACCCAAGAGCCATCTAAACACAAAGACTGAAGTAGACACTGCTCTGCTGCAAGGTGACTCATCCTGAATGATAAATATAGACTGTCTCCCCCACACAAAAACAGATGTGTCGGGCGTGTCACCTATAGATGGAGCTTTGCAAAAGCTTCAGAGTAGCAGAGATTTGCTTCCTAAAATAATGCTTCCTATTTGCGTGACGTTTTCTTCCTGACTGTCTGTGACTTGGTCTGAGGGTGGGGTGGGGGTGAGGGTGGGGAACTCCCACCAAAGTAATGTGAGGCTCAGCTAGAAGATAATGGTCTACCAATTGTATGGCCAGAGACAACCATGGGCTGTGGCTCAGACCAGACTGTCCCAGCCGGCTGCCCTTCCCCAAGAACAGCAGGAGATTCTAGGCAGCTTTGACTGAACAATGGGGACTCAGAGCAACCAAGTCTGTGCTCAGATCTCTGAGAATTCTGCTGCAGGCACTCACTGCCAGGTATGCACCATGAAATCCCATCAGGCATTTCAGTAGCTTGTCCAAACTAGGAAGCCAACGTGCCTTGTAAATTTCTACTTCAAAGCTGCAAGATGGTTTGCTCAGTCATGCTTGTACTTCACCGTAGCTTTGGCTCCACTTTTTTCTTTTATGATATCAATAGATGTACATTGGTTTATTTATAAATGATATATGCACATATATGTATATGTAATATACAATGTGTATATTATATAAATGTGTATATTATAAACACACATATACTATATAATAATATATGTATACATATATATTATATATGTATAATATATGCATATATAATATGTGTGTATATGTGTATATACATATACACATATATGTATACGTGCATATATGTGTGTATATATATATGTACACATATAATAATAATAAACAGAGCCCAGGATATTTAAATAAATAGGATAAAATGAAACAAACATCTTTAATGTTTTACTAATCATATAGGCTTTGTATATTGATAGACCTATATATCAAGAAAATTATATTAGGACAAGAATCATTGTTAACTAAAGTAAGGATCAATCTGTTATTTCAAATAGGTTTTCTGATGTTTTCACTAGTTTTGTAGATGGTTGTAAGTTGTCACTCTTTTTACCGAATTGGAGAACAACTCTCACTTGGAGACGAACTTGCAGACCAACCACTTTCTTGTATTTCTCAAATACCTGACCTGTTTATTTTATCTTTAGTGTAAATTTTCATCACAGGAATATCCTTAAAAGACCTTTCTCTTTTGTAAAGACTGGTAAAGATTGGGTTATCATTCATCTCATTTAATCACACACATGTTATACTAAGTAGGCAGCAATATATATGATTCTTAGAGTGAGAACCTTTTGCTTATTTACTTAAGGGTGGTAGAAATTGAACCTAGAGCCACAGACTTGCTAGGTAAGCACTCTATCACAGAGCCAGCCCTTGGTCCATAGAAGTATTTGACAGCAGAGGTCAAGAGAGTTCAGGGGAGTCCAGCTCCCCATTCCCCCTGTACATCAGCCAGACCGGTGGAAGAATTCACATCAGTCAGGCTTGACCTCAGTCATTGCTGAACTCATGCAATGAGTTCAGACTTCAGTACAGAAACAAACAAACAAACAAACAAACAAAACTTTTTTTTCATTCAGTATATTCTCATCATGCTTTCCCCTCCCCCAACTTCTTCCAAATCCCCCCCAACCTCCTAATCCATCCAACTCCATGTCCTTCTCCACCCACACTCTTAAAAAAACAAACAAGACCAATAACAAATACCAAAAAACCAAAAAACAAGAAACACATACATGACACAAAAACAGAAACCAAAATGCATAAGCAAAAGACCAGTAAGGCAAACAAAACTGCCCAAACAAAGCAATATGAGGCAAAAAGTCTACAAAAATAGCATTGAATTTGTCTTCTGTTGGCCATCTAATGTTGGGCATGTGGTTTACCCTTATGTGTGGTTAATATTACCCAGTGAGACCTTATTGGAAAAAACTAAATTTCCCTTTGCCAGCATGTATCGCTTCCAGATAACTCCTTGGTTATGGTGGACGCCTGTGTCTCTTTCCCAAGCTCAGTTTTGGGATACTGTCTGGCTTGGACTTGTGCAGCCCTGTTCATGCTCTCATGGTCTCTGTGAGTGCACATGTGTCCAGTCTTGCTGGGCCTGGAAGACACTGTTTCCTTGGTATCATCCATCTCCTCTGGCTCTTAGTCTCTGCCTCCTCTTCTGCACATCTTCCTGCACCCAAGGAGGAAAGGACTTATGAAGACATGTCATTTAGGACTGACTGCTCCAAGTTTAATATACATTATTCATTTTATAGATGATCACAAATAAAAGTGACATCATCCTGCTGCATGACTTGGCGGGGGGCGAGGGGCGAGGGGGGAGAGAGTGCTGTCACTGGGTCTGAAATGAAAACAACAACAAAAAGTAGAAGAGGCTGCCTTCCAGACAAGAAGAATGTAAAACTTGCAGCCCAACCAAGAGGAACCAAGTGTAGATCCAGGGAATATAAGAGTATGTGTCTATATAGCTCAGTTTGTGCCCTCTCTCAGAGAATATAATCCTGCCAGTTTCTATCGATGTCAGGATGTTCAGAAAGGGGAGAAAATGAGTGTTTCTTGTCTTTCCATGCCAACCCTGCCCTAATCAACACTGGCTGATAGGAAATGCTCTTGCTTCAATTAACCCTTTCCTTTGTTCTCACTAACTTAAATCAGCCATGTAAAGTTCTCACAGGGGTAAAAAGATTATGGATATATAAGTCAGTAAGTGTCTCTCCAAGACCCCACACAATAACTGAAATTCTTTACATGCCTCAGATTAAGAACATTTTACAAAAAAGCCCTTCCTGACCCTTTCTGCTGTTTTAATCATTAAACCAAAAATGTTAGATTATTCTCAGACCTGTGTTATTCCTTCACCAATTAATCCATATTAGTATTTATCACATCTCTGTTCTGTCCCAGACATTCTGATGTCATCTATATATAACTATAACTATATAACTATATATCTATATATTATTATATATATAACTATATAACCATATAACTATTTAACTATACACATATATATAAATATGTATACATATACACAGGTACACATACATATAAACATACATACACATAACACACATATACATATATAGATATTTGTATGTACATCTATATATGTGTATATATATATATATATATTCCTGATTTCTAAAGCTGTATGTGTTGCTGCAGTTTAGTGCAATTTTAATTTCAATATGTTTCTTTATAAAACAATCATTTAACCTATCAGACATCATTTTCTAAGAAGAGATTAAATTTTAAGAGAAAAGCCTAGTGAACTTCCCTTTTTAATGAAACCAAGACATTTTTCCAAACTATGAAAGTAAGCCCCAGCAAGCTCTTCAGTTGCCATCCTACCTGCTCCTCAACAGGGATGGCAGTTTTGGTCTTTGAAGTATCTGATTTTGTAGCCAATGCTACAATCAGATACTCAATGCTTCCCCTTAACACTCTTTTTCCCTCTAAAAATAGATTCTAGCCTGGATTATTTATGCATTGAAGGTACAAAGAGATTGGAAAATCCTAGCCATTAGTTACCAAGTTTTACACTCACGGTGTCTTTTTTTTTTTTAATGACTAAATTACAGTTGAAACATAAAGCACACCTGTAGATTCCAAGATCTCACCTCAGTGATTTATGCTTTGATAGTGTGCATGCTTTAATTACAGTGATGTTATCACTGTTGTGAAACAAAGCATCGAGTTCAGAAGCCTGCTCAGTACGGGGGAGTTTTCCAGAGAAGACCACCTGACGTTGAAGCCAAAAGACTGGGGTTTCTTTCTTGCATATTCTGATCTGCCTGCCAAATAAATCAGAGATGGCAATTTAGACTCATTCATTAACAAGCCCCACCCTGTACACCCCATTTCCCGCAACATTTGCTGCGTGCCTACCATGTGCCAGACACCATCGGGGTGTGGGTCTACCAACTGGCTTAAATGGAATGCTGTCTCAGACCTTAAAGAGCTGGAAGTCTGGTGAGGGAGACAGACATGTAAACAAATAATTACAAGGTGATTTGAGAAGGGCTGGAGAGTGGAGGAATGCACTGGTTAACAGAGAGGCTAGCAGGGATGAAGGCAGTGGTGACCCTGCTGTGGTGGGAATGCAGAATGGGCCAGAGGCTAGTCAAAGGAGGCTTCAGGAATTCTGAACTTAACAGTTAGGACACTTGAAAAAAAAAGACAAAGAGTAATATAGTATATGTATATATTTGCAAGAAATATTTCTTCTCCTACGGCTCCACGGCTCCACGCCTCCACATGTGATTGTCCGCTGTGACATGTGCCTGTCTCACTGCATTAAACAGCTCATGTTTGCTTCAGTTCTTAAAACAAAGCCAGCGTGGAAAAGCATAGAGCGTTCTTCCCTCCATGTTTTCAGTGTGGAAAACCGTGTCGATTACGATGCCGAACTGAGCCAACAGTCCAACATTTTCTCTAGGATTTATAACTACCTCTAATCCCAAGGGATATAGGGAAATAAAAAATATAATCATCTTGTCCACCAGAAGAAAGCTGCAGATATGAACTCATGAGGGTCACAGAGTGCTTTTTAAAAAAAAATCTAATTTAGTCTCGTGATGTTGGGCTTTTCCAGGCTGTTTGGGTCATAGACGTCTTTTCACACACAAAAAATAGGTAACAAGGGATTTATTTTTTCCCCCAAGTTTTCATGTTGTCTTCTTCCTATTGTCACCAAGCAGAGAGTCTCATCACATTTTTCTCTTCCAGTTAAAAGGGTAATTTAAAAAAAATCTCTCTAGCCACTCCTGACTGTCATTGTCTTAAAGAGGCAGAGCGCATTTATTCGTGTACCCAAAACCACCAAGGACACATCGGTTCATCACCATTTAATGGTTTATGCTAAAAGAAATGCAGAGAAATTTAACATGCATGACTGTGTGATTGCCACAAATTCAAACAAACTTTTAATAAATCAACGAAGTCAGTGATGTTTTCTAAGGGTGGGTTTGATGTTGGGAAGCATACTGCAGTGCTTGTAGCCCAATGTGAAGTTTCTGCTGTGGACTATGCTTAGGAGAAAGTGAAATAAAGGTAGCCTCCTACCAGTACTGATCTGAGCATATGGCTCCCATCAGTTGGTGGAAACATAAATCCAGCTAGATCCATCACTTGAATTCAGTTTGTAGATAACCTCTGAGAACTTAAATATATTAGTGGCCATTTCCTCAAAGCTTCCCCACCCCTCGTCTTGATCGTACCTTCTCAAAAAGAAGCTAGATTTAATTCACACATTTTTGTTGTCGTAATTAAATCCAGGGTATGACTATAAAGCTTTCAGATCATATATGGTCTGGGCAGAAATATTGAAAACAGACCCTCCAAACAACCAGCCATGGGGAGTAGTGGGGTAGAAAGGGAGAGAGCATTAGTAGATCTGAGAGGCAGGTGAAATCTAGTTACACCTAAGCTTGTTAAAGTCCCAATTTCACTTCAGTAAACCGGCACGAGGCTCCAGCTGGTGGCCAGCTGCTCCCCAGACCTTCTCTACACCAGGGGGGGAAAGAAAAAGGCTGCATGACAAAATAAATTAAGGCCTTATAGGTTTATTTTAACCAACCTAGCTTATCTAGGTAAATTAATTAAGCACTGCCAGACACTAAATTATCTCAATATTCAGGAAACAATCTCCCTCAATCAATGAATATACCTAGATCATTTTATAAATATCTCAATCTACTCAGATGCACCAGTATGGCAAGAACATATGGCAAGATTTACATAGCTCATTCGTGGAGAACTTGGATGTAATTCAAGGCAGATAACCTTTAAGAAACTTCATTCCCTTGGATTAAGCAATTTTTTTTTTTTGAAAACCAGAATGTGCCTGACTTCTCGAAGTCATGTGTTGGGATGGAGACATTGAACAAAGAATTATAAGAAGACATTACAAAATTTGTGAATGGAAAATGTTCAGGAACTAACTTTTTAGCAAGATTCTAGGATGGCAACACACCCGGACCAAGAAAGCAAATAGCCTTTTTCAAGGGAGACTCCTATAAATTTGCATTTTTATTGTTATTTTGACCTGTGAGTTGGCTCTCTAGAGATAACAAATGGTTCCCAGACGTGTCTCACCAATCTTGATAGAGGAGCTAAAGATAGAGCTGGCTGGAATCTGAGGCTGGAAAGTAGATAGTAGAAAAAAAAAAAAAAAAAACCGCAACCAGCAAGGTAACAGCATGAAAGCCTTTAATTATTCCTCCACCCCGACCCCTAACCTGACTGAAAGTGACATTCAGTCTTTGCACTGGTCTCCCAAGGCCACAAACTCACGAGAGAGTCTTTATATCTCTAAATATAGGACATACTTTTAAGTCAATTTAAGTTCTAAGGGAAAGGTGTCAATTGGCTGGAAGCGGCTCAGTGTGGAACATGCTTGCCTGTGAGCCCTTAGGGTCACCCAGGGGAAAAAAAAAAAAGAGTACTGAGTACCTTCCCTGAACCAGACGCTGAGAATGAACGGATGCAGTCTGCTGTCCTTATAAGGCTTACAAATCAGCAGGGAGACTATTACCACACATTATGTGTGTCAGATACAGAGATGCAAGCACAGAAGGCAGGCTGCAGTACTTCAGAGGGCTGCTAATCTGGAAGGGGGAGGTGACTAGGCAGTGTAGGTTTCTGGAAGACATTATTCACATGATGAAACGCTGGTGATCACCCAGGAGCTAGAGGAGAAATATTCGGTAAGCAGAATATCAAAGGCAGAAGTCAGAAAGATGGCAAAACTGAGCTTGGAAGAGATGCTCCATGCATATAGGAGATTGCTAAACGAAAGAGACAAGCTCCGAGAAGGAAAGAGGAGCCAGGTCAGGAAAAGACTTGCAAGCTTGTGAGCGACATACCTTACAAATCCATCAAACATAGAAACAAATGACCCCCAACTTGAGTCTCACTGTTATAGTACAGTCAAGTAAGCCTGTGTGCCTTGGCTTCCTGACTGAGGAAGCCAGTCTTGCAATCAAGTATTCCACGCTGTTGTTTTAGGGGAGAAGATGAGATGGGGGGGGTGTTTACAGATTGCAGAAACTGTTATTATGAATGTACAGGAATGATTACATTAAGTCAAGTAGAGCCCAGCTGACAGAGGGAAGAGTGTAAGCAAGGAAGAAGTGTGATTTAGTGACGTCTTTGGGGGAATCCAAGGGGAATTTCTTTTAAGTGAGCTCCCTCTTATTTCAACATTCGCATTCATCTTCTCTGCAGATCTCTCGTCATTACAGTAGCCAATCCTGGGAAATCTGAGTCAGTGTTCTTCTTCTGGGGTTTCTGGCCCACTTCTCTCTTTTTGTGTCCCATGTAAGAATCCTTTCACCTGTATGTGGCCACCATGGGATAGCAGGTCACTGGGAGGCGAGGGAAAGCCCCACTCAGGGGCAAAGCATAGGCAACCCCCCCCCCCTGTGTATTTTCCCATGATTTCACGGGCTCTCGGTTTTCATTCCCCTAATAAGGGTTTTCATGCTGAGGGTTAACATTTTCCAAAGCCACTGAAAAGAAATTAATTTGTCACTTGAGGTCTTGTACTACCAGAAGTAACACACGTCTTCACACAGGGACTGTGGTAGTAACATCTATATGAAGAAATTCGGCAAAGGATCTAAAATAAATCTCGTGTCTGCAAATTCTCTGAAAAATAGCTATAGATCCGAGGAGACATCTTAAGCATCCTCCGCTCAATACAAGAAGATAAGTTCCTCAAGGCAGCCCATCTGGCCTTGGTGAGAACAGCTAGCATCAGGATCTTTTGCACAAAGTGGGTGGTTTTGACCTTGGAAAGTGCATTTTTCTAATGTGTTCATAATAGGATAAAAAATGTATTAGTCTTTCTTCAATGATTCAATTTAAGTATTTTTTTTAATCAGTAAGTTGGAAGCAAATCTAGGGCTTACCTTAATTTCATTAAGCCTGTCGAGTTACATATTCTATTCTTTAACTTTTATTGAATTAAGAAAGTATAAAGCTACAGAGGGATGCAATCCCTGTCCTCAATTAGCTTAAAATCAAATGTTCCAGGTCCTCTGTAACCCTGTAATTATAACAGGCATTTGGAAGCTGCTTGGCTAAAAGCATTGATTCCTCACTGGGGCCTTCAGAGGAATCAAATGGAAAGACTGGTACCCAGCCGTTGTCTTTCATCTGCCTCCTGCACCGTGAGACACTCCTTACCTCTACACACAGGCACGCTGATTATGTGGCGAGTGTCTTTCTAGAAACCACTCATGCCTCAGCTCCCTCATTCCCTGCTGCACAGAAGGCACGGAGATCAGAGGCCCTGTAATACCTTCCGGTCAGCTCTTTACAAGGCCCTGTTCCAGATATTATGACCATCCCCACCCCAGGCCCCCAAAGGTCAATAGTCATAACCCTAAACATGCAGTCACCTTGGATTCCAGGAACAGAAGAGCCCTGAGGACCCCCACCCTGCACCAAGGGCAATTATCTCCGATGGTGAGGCAGTACCATGGAGAAGCAATTGTCACCTGAGAACCAGCAGCCGCCTTTCATCTTAAGTAATAAAGACTTCCGTGGACCACCTTGAAGAACGGGAGCTGAAGCAATGATTAAACAGCCCATGCCCTAATGGAGACTGCTTAATGAGGTCTAACTTTTGTGCCTGTCCCAATTCTTCTATTTCAACCTGAAGCCCATATCAGTACCACAAGGATAGACCTGGAGTTACTACAGCCTTTTGTCTGCGTCCCTTTACGTGCAGATTTCCTAACTCTCCTTAAAATCGGCATGGAGAGACAATGGCTGAACATACCCTGTGGATCCACTAGATCCAGGGGTTTTTCCCCTCAAGCACTGGTTACATAATGAAGACAATATAATTTAATATGATGAAAGATAATGGATGCAGCAATGACGTCATAGGTAGCTCAAATTATCAAGTGTCAGGCAGGGAAGCAAAAAAAAAAAAAAAAAAGGATCTCTCTCCTTCTCTCCTCCAAATGTCACAGATGCTAAATCGGAAAGGCATACTAAACAGGAAATGTCATTCAACTAGATGGAAAACAGGGAGCTTTGTGGGATGTAGAAGGCCTGCAAAGAGTGAGCACTGGCTACTCTATCGGGGTCAGAATTGGGACAGTTACTGGAAAGCCAAAACAAGAGATTAGTGGGCATAAGAGAAGAGTTTATCATAATATCAAAGGATGGCCCGTGTATCTATCTCTCTTTAGCTTTCGTCTCTCTCCATGGTGGAAAGGGAGAGAGGAAGTGGCAGCTGAGGCTAGAAGTGCCTTCCTTGCCTGTCACCATTTTATCAGTCCAGGTGCCCCATCAGAAACGAATGCAAGGACACTAGGCAAGGTTCCTCAGGAGGGTTGAAGGGATATGATCCTAGAAACAGTAGCAGTCCCAAGGTACTCGGGAAGGCTGAGACAACACCAGAGAAATAGAAAAGAAAGAGATCATAGAGAGAAAGGGAGGGAGCTCTGTGTGCGCATGCATGGGATCTCTGTTGTGGGCATGCACGGGAGCTCCGTGTGGGCATGCATGGGAGCTCTGTGTGGGCATGCATGGGAGCTCCGTGTGGGCATGCATGGGAGCTCCGTGTGGGCATGCATGGGAGCTCCGTGTGGGCATGCATGGGAGCTCCGTGTGGGCATGCATGGGAGCTCCGTGTGGGCAAGCATGGGAGCTCCGTGTGGGCATGCATGGGAGCTCCGTGTGGGCATGCATGGGAGCTCTGTGTGGGCATGCATGGGAAAAGTGCAGGCATGAAATTGGCTTTGGATACTGTGTTTCTTCAGCCACATCCTCCTCTATCTAGTGACCCCAAATATAGACTTTCCCTCCAGGTTTTTATTCTCTAGCTCAATCCCTCAAGATGCACCTCCCTCCCCCCCGTAAAAGACGTACCCCCAAATAATCAGTAGTTAAACTTCAAAGTTCAGGCAAGAAGTTTCATCCCTGAACATGTGGTCTTGTTAAAATATGAATGTTTTGTGCACTTCAGACATCAAGAAATCACTTGAGCCCTAGTCAGTGTAAGCGAAACCTACAAACCTTCCGATCTTTAGAAGTCTCCTCAGGTTTCTGTGACGTCTGAGCAGAGGCTGGGGAATTGTGCCATGATCCTCGGACTCCTCCACGTTCTTGATTTCTACTCAATGGCTTGAAGCGTCCCTTTATTTTTGCCCTAACCCAGGATTAAACTCGGCCCTTTCATCTGACTTTTATAAAGAACATATATACTTGGAAGTAAGTCAACAGGAGACATCTTCATGACGCTCCCTCACCGCCAGCTGGAGATGACTGTGAGAGGGTGTTCCGTTACTGAAATGTGGTCAAGTTTAACTGAGTTTCAGCCCTCCTATTGGTCATGTCAGGACACGAATCAACCAATTGGCAATGTCATCTCTCACTTTGTCCCTCCCCATGACCATGCAACAACCTCAACACCAACAAAGATCAGAGAAAGAGCAGTTCTGTCTTCTTCCTCAAGTCTCCAAGGAAGGGGCTACTGGAAGATGGGAGAGGGTAATAGGATTGTGTCTGAGACAGGGCAAGGAAAAGATCTGCAGTAGTTTCTCTTAAGTCATACATATTTCTCAACTACTCATGAATATTAAGGACCCAAGCGTTTGAACAGAATATGGAATCTCTTTTTTGAAACAACCATGCAGCAAAGCACCCTCTGCTCCTTTGCTTAAGCCTACTCCTTCAGTCTAGAACATTCTTAATGAATACCTTTACAGGCCCAGTCTTAGTTTTAAGGATCAAACCTCGGGATGATGCCTCTTCCCTGACAATTCTACGCACAGTGTTTCACTCTTTGTCCATTTATCGCATTAGACTGCTATTTTCTTCATAGATTTCCCCTAGTTTCTAATTCCATGTTTCCTATTTCTTATTTTTGACTCATATCTATGAAGCAAGGTCTCAATAGTGCGTCCAGCCTTTAATTTCTGTCCTATCACTGGTATTGAATAAATATGAGCATTGAACATAGTCATTGTCCTCCAACAACAGAATGACACTGGCTGAGAATCTCTAATCTATGGCTATGAACAGCGACGGGGGTGTGCGTTGCTAGGCGTGTTTGGACAGAGGGAAGGAGGACATAGACAAACCTTTTCTTAAAGACAATGCAGAATGCCCTGAAGGTCATGATCAATTCAGTGTCATGACTGAGATGAGGATGGCTGCAGAGAAGGTTGAACAGTTTTTACAAGATTAGTGGGGAATCTAACAAACACAGGAAGGAATCTGGGGCAAGGCTGGAGAGGATAGGCTTAGCCGATAGGACCACTTGGTGCTCTTGCAAAGGATGGGGTTCAGTTCCAACAACCACAAGGCAGCTCCCGCAATCCTCTGTAACTCTAGTTTCAGATGACATGACATGCTCCTCTCACCTCTGAGGGCACCAGGCACCCATGTGACACACACATAGAGGAAGGCAAGCACACATACACATAAGATAAGTCAATCTAAAACATGGCTGTTTGTTTGTTTGTTTGGAGTTGAAATTTAATCCCAAAATAGCAATTAAACATTAAAACTCATAAGACTTTAAAAAAAATAGACCAAGGGAGTCTCTAAGGAAATGAGAAACTTCTCAGTGAATGAAATTAAAAACCAACATACCAAAATGTGGGCGATATCGTGAAAAGGTATGAGAGAAACTCGGTGCTAAAAACAAATGCATTAAAAAAAATAAAGATGATGCCAGCCAAGGCTGTCAGTTCAGAACCAAGAAAACTAGAAAAAGAAGAATCTAAACCTAAGACAACAGAACAACAACGAAACCATTAAGCTTTAGAGGAGAAATAAATGGAATAGAAATGACACAAGCAACAGAGAAATTTTATAAATTCAAATTTGGTCCGTCGGTTCTTCAGGATGGATTAGAAAGAAAGAAAGGCAGGGAGAGGGAGAAAAAGAATGAAATAACCTAAAAATCAGAATTGAAAGTAGGCATGCCAGCACTAATCCCACAAACCCAAAAAAATGAGCTATAAAAGAGTATACACTGAATAATTAATTGTACTGCCAACCAGGAATATCAGATAAGATAGAGAATTTTTGGGAAGAAAGACTTGATAAAGAATAAATGAATAAAAAGTAAATAGAAAACCTGACTAAGACGATATAACAGGTAAGGAGATTAGATCTTAAATATCCCAACAACACAGTCTCAGAGACTGGTGTCCTTGCTGATGAACTAAAAAAAGAGTTTTTACAAAAATGAGCAGGTTGTCAAGATGCCTCAGTGGGTAAATATGCTTACATTGAGTCGTCTAATGGCTTGAGTTTCATTCCTGGAACCCATATGATAGAAAGAGAACCAACTCCAGCAGGTCGTTCTCTGGCATCCACGGGCATGCGATGTTACCAATGCCCACACAGCTATTCAGAAAAAATAAATGAGTAGGTATAAAGGGATTAGAATTTGGGGGGAGGGGGTGGGAATGAGACTGATGATCATTCCACAAACATTTAACAAATTAAATAGAAACACTTCCTACCTCATTCTGTAAAGTAAAAATTGCCCAACCGTTAAAGCTAGACAAAGATACCACCGAACAATGACCTTTATAGATACAAGGCAAGATTCTTAAAAAAAAAAAAATCAGAAAACTGAATTCCATAGACAATCATGGTGCATTATTTCTGTTTCCTACTTCCTATTTGTAACTTCACTTCTATGGTCTAAGCTTTTAGATTAAGAATCATGCTTGGCAGATTCTCCAGCCCTTAGACTAGTTTCTTGCTCCCTCAAAGGTAGCTGGTAAATATCCATCCATTACTTTGGTGATGAAAGCCCTTTTGCATCCAAACAATCAGGAATATGTGGATATATATATATATATATATATGGAACTTATTCCTGCAATACAAGGATGGTTTCATATATAAAAATTAACCAATTTAATACATTACACTCAACTGTCTCAAAAATCACTTAAAATTAATACCTTTTAATAAAAATATACTAAATATAATGATGAAAACGGTGTTGACAAAATTAAACATGTGCATGCTTTTTAGTAAAACTGCTTTCTCTGTCATTTGATTCCACCTCATCGAGTAAGTTGGCAGTCTGAAAAGTATGAAGATACAAGCCTTGCTGAGCAAGAACAGATCCTCCCAGCAAACTTGCTTTGGAGTTCATCATCTCTGTCCACTCCTTTAGATTTTTGCGGGACAGGATTCAGACGGAACCTGTGTCACTCATTGTCTGGGTCTCAAGGCTGCCAGTGGATTGACAGGTGTGAATTGACAGCCTGGAGAATTCCAAGAGCCAATTCTTTACAGTGAACTGTCCTGGTGGCTTCTGGTTCAGCTTGCTGAAGATTTTTCTTGCTTACTGTCTTCCATGGTCACCCTGAAGTAGAATTTGGTATACATTCATCTTTTTAGAGGCAACAGTTTCTCTCTACTGAGAGTTGTTTTGCTGTGCAATGGCAGCGGAAGCTGGCTATTTTTGGCAGTGTCATCCCCCTGAAACTAACCATGCACATATACTTATTTGTTTAGTCTGTTCAGTTGCCCATAACTACTTATTGGGACATGTCCTCCTCAGCTTTCTTGGTCTCTACTCCTGATGTGTCCTGTGTCAGTCTACCTTAACTAAAAGGTCAGCACGTTGAGGCCATCTAAAGCAATAGGGATGGTAAGCTGGCAACTACCAGACTTTGTGCTCAGAAGGCACAGAATCAAGGAAAAGAAATCAAAGCTTTAATGTGGAAGATCTGTGTGATAAGTAAATGACTCAACTTGTGTCTGCTAACTGAGAACCATGATGTTTGACAGCTGGTTTAAAGGTTGCTATGGCCTGGGTGGTGTGTAAAGAATGCAGGGAGAGAGAGGTCCTAACTTCTCTTTAAAAATTTCCATGAATAGAGAGGCAACAACATGAAAAAATGCCAGAGGAAGGTATGAAGTTAAAGAAAGGTATGAGTTTTCGATTAGAAAGAAATCTCAAAAATAACAGTTTCTTTTTTTTCCAGGATGGGGTAGAGTCTGTTCATATTGCAAAACATCCTTATCATTTGAACTGGTGACTCAGTGAGGTGCATAATTGAAAAGAGCATATATGCCTGGCTAATGTAAAATATGATGGAAATAACCTTTCTCCTGTGTCCTTTCCTAGGTAAACTGGTTGGCCTGAAGACCATGTTCTCAACAGATTTCCCTTCTAGATTGTAAGATCCTTCAAGCTGGGTCAAGATCACTTGCATCCACAGACTACCTGAGGCACTTGAATTCCTTGCCTTTTTGTGTCACAAATAAGTGCCAAGAAGTTATTATTATGGTTACCTCATACTTCTTATTGGAAGATGATGGTGAGTTGGTTGAAGCCAAGGTGGTTTCTTAGAAAGAAGGGTGATGGTTTTTACACGTACTAATCTCCTCTCGGCACCATAATTTTCTCTCTTTTTATTTTTCCTCCTACCTTTCCTTCCTTCTACTGCTAGACAGCAAATGGGCCACCATATTGCTAACAGAATATGCCCTGAGCTACATCACAAACACATATTATTTATGATAACGATCAAAAGAAAAAAGACACAAGCAACTCTGTTGATGATACCCAACATCTTTTGCTATGACTGCAGGTAACATAACAACTTTACCTGTGATATGGATTGCCTTTGTTGGACAAAATCCCCCAAATTCCTTTTGTTACAGTGTTTATGGATTTCTCAGTGGTTTTCTATTTGTTTGATTTTAGATTTTTTTTATTTTTGGTTTTTTGGAAAGTTGGACCTTTTGAAAACATCCCCAAATTTATCACCATATATATATAGCGATCACACACACACACACACACACATATATATATATATATATATATATATATATATATATATATATATACTTAGAAACAGGAATCCCTTAAAAGTTATCATCAAGTAAAACAGAAATAAGCCCACCCTCGTTGACCATCCTTTATTATCAGTTCAACCCCTCCTTCCACTTAGAAGTTTATAAATATCTATTTCTCCATGGAGTCACATCACAGCTCTTGCTTTTGCTATCTCTTTAATTCTGGTGTCTTACTGTTCTTTATCTTTTCACATAGTCTCTTTCCTATGGAGAGGTGGCTCTGTAGGAGGTTTCCTGGGATTTATGAACCCTGTGTATGCTCAGTGAATGAAATGAACGCAGTAAGGAGAAATCAGCTAGTGGGCAAATGCTCTCATGAAGAGCAACTGAGATAGAGACGCCAGAGGGTTGCTATGCCATATCTCTGATGAGGAGTTGGTTGTTTGGGATAGAATTAGATGACCCCAAAAGAACCCCTTCTGCAGTCGCCTGGAGAAGAAAGCGTGTTAAGGAAAATAAGCCAGACATAAAAAGGCTAAGGCTGCATTCTCTCATATGTAGACGCCAAACAATCAGATCACAGAGAAGTGCAGAGTTGAATAGAGTTTATGAGAGGCAAAGAGTGAAGGAGAGGAGAGAGGATGGGGAGGAAGTGAATGGCGGGAAACCAAACACAGAGTTAATAGCAGATAAAGAAGACTGCCTACTATACTATCATTATACATGCTAAAATAAACACACGAGTTTAAGGGTTTCCAACACTGACAAGTGATCATATTTGAGGATGTGGAGATGCCAGCTACCTTGACCTGATTATTATGCATTTGTCAGATTATAATCCTGTACCCCACAAATATGTACAGATACTGTCAATTTAAATGTAAACCATCCTTTTGGTTTTAGTTAGTTTGTTTTAAGACAAATTTAAAACTATTGAAAGTGCTGGGGTGAAATGATAATTATATTTGCCACGACACCGCTGATTCCAGAACGTGATGTGTGCTACTCCAGCAGAGCTGGGCCTAGGGTTATCTGTGTGCTTTGTGACTACCACACTAGGCAAGTTGCTTTAAATGGCTGTACCAAAGATGACTGAATGGGGAAACTCCAACTAGACACACAATTAACTGCCTTGACTTGCTGTCTTGATTGCTGATTAAGACCACTATAGACTTTGTTATGCAAGTAAACTGGCTTTGTAGCTGTGTGTTGAAAATCTAGGTAACTGTTGTTTATGTGACAGGAAAGTACATTAAGGTGTTAATAAGATATATATTCTGAGTTCCAGAATGCTGCTTTCTGTCCTCATTCCATGAGTACCAGATGTAAGAATTATACAAAGATACACCCTTCTCCTGATAATTTGAAACGGGAGAGAGGAATTACATAAGGATAGAACACAAACCTGAATTTTTATAAACCTTAAGCTCTGCACAGGGAAACATACTATACACACTCCAAGAAGAGGATGTTATACAACTCTAACTGTGGAAAAGATAAATATGTGTGTGTATGTGTGTGTGTGTGTGTGTAATTATATATATATGTGTGTGTATACACATATATATATATATATATATAATGTGTGCATGTATGTATATGTACATACATATGTGTGATGGTTTGTATATCCTTGGACCAGGGAGTGGCACCATCTGAAGGTGTGGCCTTGTTGGAATAGGTGTGACCTGGTTGGAATGGGTGTGTCACTGTGGGTGTGGGCATAAGATCCTCACCCTAGTTGCCTGGAAGTCAGTCTTCCACTAGCAGCCTTTGGATGAAGACATAGAACTCTCAGCTCCTCCTGTACCATGCCTGCCTGGATACTGCCATTCTCCCACCTTGAAGATAATGGACTGAACCTCTGAACCTCTGAACCTGTAAGCCAGCCCCAATTAAATATTGTTTTTTTTATAAGACTTGTCTTGGTCATAGTGTCTGTTCACAGCAGTAAAACCCTAACTAATACAGAAGTTGGTACCGGGAGTGGGGTATTGCTGTGATAGGCCTGACCATGCTTTTATTTGAAAGAATGTGGATTTTGGGACTTTGGATTTGGAAAGCAGTGGAATGCTTTAAATGGGGCTTAATGGGTCATCCTAGTAGGAATATGGAAGACTTTGTTGCTGGGAGTAATTTGAACTGTGTTGACCTGGCCCAAGAGATTTCAAAGGAGAAGAATTTCAGAATGTGGCATAAAGACTGGTTTTTTGGTATTTTGGTGAAGAATGGGGCTACTTTTTGCCCTTGTCTGAAAAGTTTTCCTGAGGCTAAGGTAAAGAGACTTGGATTAATTGCATTGACAAAAGAAGTTTCAAAAAAGCCCAGCAGAGACTTTGTTCTCTGGTTAAGTCTTATGAAGAAAAGTTTGAACAAGCATAGCAAGCTTAGAAAGGAAAAATATAAAATATATGGTTTGAGTATTAAAGGAGTACCAGGAAGTGAAATGGAGCAAAATCTTGTGTTCTAGGAGATAAAGATTAAGGGAGTGGGACCTTGGGGCAAGATCCTACCCAGCTAAATTAGATCCAGGCATGGTGGTACACACCTTTAATCCCATGAGACAAGCATGCTGATCTCTACATTCAAGGTCAATCTACAGAGCAAGAACCAGGATAGCCAAGCTTAGGCAGTGAAGGATTTAGAAAACATAAGCTAGTGATAATGTAATAATACAAGGGGATCATGTTCTAGTTCCTGTAAGCACCAGAACTCGGCAGCTTCAGCCATGTGCCTCTGGCTCTAGAGTTAAGAATGGAAGGAACTACTGGGAAAATTGATGCTGGTTAGCTGGAGCTAAGGAATTAGCTGTGATTAAGAAGAGACCAGCATCGTTGAGGTGAAATCTTCTGGAAATTGTTTTCTGGGAGCACAAAGAAGCTGTGTTCCAGAGATACCCAAGATTGTACGGCATGCTGCGGCTGGACTTGGTAATGTGTAAGAGTCACTCAGGTGGTACTGCTTGTGAAGGAATGAAGGGATCATGTAGAGAAGCTGGGGCTTAGCACTGTGAGAGGCCAGGGAAGCCCATTGGAGAAGGTGAAGCCTCAGCTGTAGTTGATGGCCCAGGATTGAAGGGGTCATGCAAAGGATTTGAGGCTTGGCAACCTGAAGAGAGCCTATGAGAGGCTATTGGTGAAGCCTAGTTGGAGTGGAACACCCCAGTGTATTGGAGATGTCAGTGCCATGGGATGATCACCAAGAACAGCAGCCGTAATGGAGTGGATCAACCTGAGCATAGAGTGCTACAGAGGACAGAGATGGAGAAGTGATGCCAGTCCTTAGGAGAAGTCCAAAAGATCAAGTGGAATCCCAGACACTGAAAGAAGAAGCTGTAAAATTGAAATTGCATTGGAGACTCAAAGATGTTAAAGATGCCAGAGCCATGGGATACATGCTGAGGAAAGCTGCTAACAGGGAGTGGAACCAGCCCAGGAGGAAGCAGTTTGTTGCAGTCAAAAAAGATGAAAAAGGAGTGGAGATCTGAAGACCACTTTGACATCAGCCATGGAGATGCAGAGTTTGGAGTTTGCCCAGCTGGTTTCCTGCCTTGCTTTGGGGATTACAGTTAATTAAGTTGAATGAATCTCAGAAGAGACCTTGAACTTTGGACTTTTAACATTGTTGCAACTGCTATAGACTATGAGGACTTTGAAAGTTGCACTAAATGCATTTTGCATTATGCTATGTTTAAGTATGGCCCCCACAGACTCATGTTTTTGAACAAGTCTATGGGGACCAGGGAGTGGAATGTGATGGTTTGTATATCCTTGGACCAGGGAGTGGCACCATCTGAAGGTGTGGCCTTGTTGGAATAGGTGTGACCTGGTTGGAATGGGTGTGTCACTGTGGGTGTGGGCATAAGATCCTCACCCTAGTTGCCTGGAAGTCAGTCTTCCACTAGCAGCCTTTGGATGAAGACATAGAACTCTCAGCTCCTCCTGTACCATGCCTGCCTGGATACTGCCATTCTCCCACCTTGAAGATAATGGACTGAACCTCTGAACCTCTGAACCTGTAAGCCAGCCCCAATTAAATATTGTTTTTTTTATAAGACTTGTCTTGGTCATAGTGTCTGTTCACAGCAGTAAAACCCTAACTAATACAATATGTATATATGTATCTGTACATATATCTGTATACATATGTATGTGTGTATACACATATACACATACACACACATCATCCTCCAGATGCTGTGCTAATAATGGTTTTGCAAAGACTTAATTCAAATAAAAGGGAATTAAAATACTTTACTCTGATGAAATATTTGTAATATTTTGTACTTTTCTCAGGAAACAGTAATAATTAAATACAAATAGTGTCCACTGAAAGAGGCTTATGCACGGTTTTGTGGGAAAAATAATTAAGAATTGTAGCTCCTTGCTCTCAGCCCTATTTTTGAAGATAATAATAGAACGAAAATATAAAGCCATGACTTAAAAGAGATAATTGTGTTTGTAAGTGTGTACATCCACACAGAACATTGTGTAGAAATAGTTTCCATTATGTATGGCAAAAGGTTCAAGAGAATCTGTTGGCAATTAATAATCCTCGGGGGAATTTAATTGTTATTTTCCACTTTTGTGAGCCTCTCTCTGAAGCTCAGCGAGTAGCCGATGAATCATTCAGTAGCCAAAGAAAGAGGAAGAAAAAAACACTCTATTCATCAGTGTTTTTGTGTGTAGTTAGGTTCTCATTGTGACACCATTGTTTTGCTGGTGTCCAGGCAATAGCTGGCAGAGAAGATTAACTTTAGCCTGCAAATGAAAATAGGAATATTCAACAGAACAAAGTACAAATTCCAATTCCCCAAGAGGAAAGTAACACTCCTTTACAAAGAGATAACAGAGGAAAGCCTAGCTGATGTATGTGAAAACTGTTCACTGAGAGATGTTTAGGTAAGGCAGAGGAAGGTGTGGATGATGATGCATAGGCTCTTGGCTTGCCAGACTTGATATTACTGGTGCGTCTCAACAAATGAAGGCAGCACATGAGTAGTGTATTGGATACCTTCTTTTGTCCCTGATACAAACATGTCTGAAAGAGACAAGGGAGGAAAGGCTTAACTTGAATGAACACCTCAGAGATTTTAGTCTGTTGAGAAAGAGTTCATGGAGATGGGAACAAAGGCCGACTTCTCACATGGTTGTGAACCACAAGACAGAGAGAGTGGGGCCCAAACAGAGGGCCCTATAGCCTTCAAAGGTATGCCACCAGTAACTGATTTAGCCAGGAGGTGCTATCTTCTGATGGTTCTGTATTGTTCAGAATAGCACCAAGGGCTAGAGGCTGAGATTTCAAATCACCGACCTGATCTGTTTTATCTCAGTTTAAATTCAAACCACAAGGAAAGTACCCTTCCAGATGTGTCATGTTTTGGCTTTCTTTGTAACTTCCAAGATGTGCTGTCAAGTAAACAATTGAATAATTGGTGCTTGAACTCGTGCTGGGGGTTCAAGGGTGATAAGGGTGTTGGATAAGTCAACTGATACCATGGTGAAGATGAGTTAGCCTAAGGAGGGAGCACATGACACATAGGAGAGGCCTGGGGGCAAATATTGTATGACAGGACTGTCCAGATAGTATAAGAGAGCAACAAGCTAGTTAGGACACGAGGAAACAGTAGAGGTCTGCTTATAACAGACAAGAAAAGGTGCTTTAAGCCTGGTAGGTTGGAAGTCATGTGCAGACTTGTGGTATCCTTGATCAACTGAAGACAATTGTTCAAAATTACTGAAGAAGCCTAGCTCTTCAACTTTGTACATACATTTTTTTTAATTCATAAGTCAATTGCTTTTTAATTAAATTTCCAGTTACTAATTTGATGCCTCAAAAGTACCAAGGCAAGGGAGATGCCTCAGTTGGCAAATCACTGCTGTGAAGAATTATGATCTGAATTCAGAACCTGACAATCACATAAAAAGCTGCCTATAACACTGTGCATCTATAGTCAATCTGGCTGAGTTGAGTCAATTTAGCTGGACAATGCAGCTGAGCTTCAGTTTAGTGAGAGCTCTTGACCCAAAAAATAACACCAGGGCTAGTATTTACCATAAAGCTTGACAACTTGAATTTGGTTCCCCAGAACACACATAAAAAGCTGGATGTAGCTGTACACACTTGTAATCTCATGCTTTGAAGGTAAGATGGGAGGAAAGGCAGAGATACCTAGAAGCTCATGGGGCAAAGCAGAAATGGTAAAAGCAAAGGTACTGCTTCAAAACATGGAGTCTCAAAGAGGGAGTGTCTACAATGGTTTACTGCTAGGGCACGTCTATGGGGGTTGCATTAATTAAGTTAGTTTATGTGGGAAGACACAGCCCACTGATGATGGCACCATTCCCTAGGCAGGGGTTCTTGAACTGTGTAACAATGAGGTAATGGAAATGAGTCCATTCATTTCTCTCTGCTCTTTACTGTGGATATGGTGTGAATAGCTCTTAGAAGTTCCTGCCTTGATTTCCCCACGGTGATGGACTGCAACCTGGAATTTTGAATACCTTTCTCTGACAAGTTGCTTTTTAGTCAGGCTATTTTTTTCTTAATCATCAAAACAAAATGAAACTAGGACACACAGTAATAATAATAATAATTTTCCCACAATGGATCACACTTGACCTCTGTCCTATTCACATATATTCACAGAGGCATACTTACACATCTACATGAACATGTACCTACCTTCTGTTCAAATGCATCCACATACAGAAAGATTAAATATTTGCCAAACATTTTCTATGTAATGATTTGAAGGTGGACATTTACATCACGTGACCACTCTCTGGCTCTGAGTTTAAGACAAGGTCAAGGTGCAGCCTCTTATAGACCACCACAAACAAACCCTGATCCCAGCCAGGCTTCAGTGGCAATGGTACTTGCTCTTTTACTGTTAATCTAATGCTTGCAAACAAAAGCATCGAGCCAAGAAGATGTGTTCAATCTATAGAGTTCTGTGTTTTGTATGCTGGTTGACTTTTTAAAATGGTATGTTCACATACTTCAAGTGTCAAGATTATACTCAAAGACAGGCTGGTTCTTACAGTTCAGGATACAGTCAACTTGATATAGTCACCCTCTTTGGCATGTCAAAACACACATTTTGTACTAGCTGCTTTTGTGTGTCAACTTGACACAAGCTGGAGTTATCACAGAGAAAGGAGCTTCCGTTGGGGAAATGCCTCCATGCGATCCAGCTGTAAGGCATTTTCTCAATTAGTGATCAAGTGGGGATGACCTAGGCCATTGTGGGTGGTGCCATCCCTGGGCTGGTAGTCTTGGGTTCTATAAGAAAGCAAGCTGAGCAAGCCAGGGGAAGCAAACCAGTAAGTAACATCCCTCCATGGCCTCTGCATCAGCTCCTGCCTCCAAGTTCCTATCCAATGTAAGTTCCTGTCCTGACTTCCTTCGGTGATGAACAACAATGTGGATGGGTAAGCTGAATAAATCCT
This sequence comes from Mus caroli, assembly GCF_978045245.1. NCBI lineage: Eukaryota > Metazoa > Chordata > Mammalia > Rodentia > Muridae > Mus > Mus caroli. The sequence continues at coordinate 10,210,098 of NW_028227271.1, forward strand.
TTTCTCCCCAACTTGCTTCTTGGTCATGATAGCTTGTGCAGGAATAGAACCCCTGACTAAGACACTTCTCATTAGAAACAATTGCCCAAAGGGTTTTGTTCTGCACTCAGACATTGTGGTATCTAAGAAGACAGGAGGGCTGTGGTAAAGCTTTTATAAAGTCACTCCTGGAAATGGCTTTTTTATTATAATTTGCATACCATTCTCTTTTATTGAATACCCTCACTGAATCGGATTCTTATTGCAGATGCTGTATTATACACAGCAAAGTGCTTCCAGCCGATTGGCGCACAGTGTAATGTCCACAGATCACTTGGTGGTAGACTTGTCTAGATGTTATGGACCTGCCTCTCCCCTCTGCCATCTGAAATGTGAATTCAAGTGTCATCAGCCAATACCTCTGACATGAGCAAGAGTCTTCTGTGTAAGGACTTCTCCACAGGACAACGGGTTTCTACTTTGTACTATCTGAAGAGCAAATTTCAAATAGGAAATAGATAAGACGACTTCTCTACCACCTGAGACTTAAAAACAATGGAAGTCTATGTCTGCCAAGTGCAGATAATGTGACATGCCTGGATCCCCAGTTACCAGCCCAGTTACCTTTGCCCCTCTTATTTGACCTTTCCTACTCAGAAACTACCTTTTCATGAGGCCTGCTCCAATCTTTCCAGTCCTTGAAAGAGAACTACGCAGAACACACAAGGATGTGGCCTTATGTCTGCTGAGCTGAATGAGTGTAATGAGAGGAAGGGCTACAGAAGCAGTAAGAATCTGATGGAGTTCTATTGATAATCATATTAGCTGCTTACCACCGAGCTCCAGCTGCCCATGGGTGCAGAATTCCATATCCCTTATGATATGATGTCATCATCACAAGTGACCAAAGAGGTGTGAAGGCCCACCCAGGGTGGATGACATCATTCCCTGGGTAGATGACATCATCCCCTGTGTGGATGACATCATCTCCTGGATTTGAGTCCTGGACTACATAATAGGAGGGAAAGTGAGGTGAGCACAAGATGTGTCCTTGGATGTCACCAGCTGCTTCAAGTTCCTACCTTGACTTTCCTGGAATTGATGAACCGTATTCTGGCATTATAAAGCCAAATAAACCCTTTCTCTCTCACATTGCTCTGCATCAGGGTAATATATCACAGCCCCCAGAAACAAACTGAACAACTTATTTCAGAATGTACTTTGAAAGTAATAGGTTTTAATAAGCAAGTACAGCACAGGAATGTAAATTTTAAGTCATGGAAGTGGATCAAACTTTCGAAATTGACTGGCTAAAGAACTAGGAAAATTCTCCTTACCTTCTGAGCCACAAGTTCTTGTGAAAAATGGGAGAGCACTTAAAAAACATCTATCACATCAGGTCTTGTAGTTATATCGATAAATATAACCCGGTACATAAACTCGTCTAGTACTAAGGTTCTAAGAAAAGTCTAACGCATACATTCATCAAAGTTAAGTTGTGGAGGCCAATTCCCATTGTCTCTGTGCTACTAAACTCGACTTGTGATCATGAGGAAAGGGAAGAAAGGAACAAAGGAGCAGACTCGGTTCCTCTGTGGTTCCTGGGTGATCGCTCACCACTGGCAGCCCCTAATGAATTTCCTGGCTGGCTTTCCTTTTATCATGGTCATATGTCACTGGTCAATAGGTCACCCTGTAGCATGAGGTTTAATCATGCTCTAGTAATTAGGTTTTTCTTTCCTGCGATAAGGAATATTTTTAATGTAATTACCTAATGAGAACAGGCAAATGTGGCTGGGTCCTAATTGATAAATACCCAGGGGTACAGAAAAGCACTAAAGACCATCTGCCCTGAATTTCTGAGTCGCTACCAATTTCAAACCTTTACCATGACCAAATCGATTCAGAGCTAAGGATTTGTATGTGGGCTCCTGGAGAACTCAGTTCTGCTTCAGTTCTGTGAATTTATGTGGCAAGAATACAAATGCTTTGCTGTCCTGCTTTTGAAAGCTGGTTAAAACAGTAAAATATCTAATAGTGGCCAGTATGACTCGCTTTCTAATCGGACAAGTCACTGGCAAGTAGGTGAGTAAGCTCAAAATGCATAAGACTGGGTTTAATAATGAAAACAGAATAAGGTAACACAGGGGTAGGGTGGGGTGGAAACAATGCCAGATGACTCAAGAGTCTGGAATTATTAGTTTTGGACAAAGTCACTTGTACCCACTGTCTCCTGTGTACTATAGAAACAAACCCAAATTCTGTGCAGGTGGCTGGAGACAGGTGCGTCCTGGCCCAGAGAAGCTCTGCTGTCAGTCAGTATCGGAGTCAGCCCAGGTGGATCATCTCTCCCTGCACACCCTGTGCTGAGCTCTGGGTTAACTCACTGTACCAGCCAGTTCACTGTGCCTCAGAGATGGTCCTGAGGTGGTTCCAAGTAGGCAAAGCATTGGGGCATTTTTGTTCTCTGATGGTAAAAGTTTGAAATAGGTCATGGGAAGAAAGTCTTTGCCATCACCCTTGTCATAGCAAAGAAGAGAACAGAAGATGAAATGATCTGTATTCAAAGCAACAGATTTGGGTTCTGGTTTCTGACAATTGCTCATATCCATCTCGCTTGACGGTCTCTGAAGTCCATTTACCTTTAAACATCTATCAAGACACTTTGCAGACACCAGTCCCAGATGTAAGGACTGCACAAATCGTTCCAGGTTCTGTTGTTGTTGTCTGTTTTGCTTTGCTTTTGGAAGTTCTTTGTGGATATCATCATTTCCCAGATAATAAACATTTCCTCTGGAACTTTCTTCTGTGGAAACTTCTACCGCTCGAACTCTTAGGGATTTTTATCCACATGCCATTTCTTTGTGCTAAAAGCTTAACAAGACTTAGCATGTGTCAGAAAGTAAGTTGACACCGACATTAAACCAGAAAAAAAGGTGACAGGTCTTTGCAAGATCTGTTTTCCTCATTTCCTGGTTCACATTCTGTCAGAGGATAACACAAGCCAAACTTTTGGTGATGGCAACAGTAATCCCACTTTAGTCTCACCGCATTATCTCCTCAGGACTTTCACAGCTTACAACATGGCTCGAACTTTACTCCAGACTGAGGCTGACTTCGGGTTCTTAGCAGGAGCAGAAGGAAATCCAGGAAGATATGTGATGTTCAACCATACAAAATGGTCTCTGAGGGAAGAAAAGGGACACAGAATGGGAACACTCGTCAGATTTGGGGTCCATGTGAATATCTCTGTGTACCATGCCTTTACTAGCCATTGTCTTATTCCTAGGAATCCTCTCTGAGGTTTTGGGAGTGCTCTTACATTGAGATGTTTTTATACAGAGGTTATTGGGGTTTTTTTTTTTTTTTTGGCTTATGTGGAATCTTCTCTAGCTACAAAACCTGTTCCTCCACTGGGACTCTTCTTACATCCTTTTTTAATTGCACATTGTTGGATACAATAGCCCAATTGTTTGACAGCTAGCAGGTGAACTGGATGGGAGTAAACACACTTGAAGTTGACTAAAGTTTGCAGTGTGTCACAGCACAGGCAGGATTAAAACTAACACCCCAGACTGAGAGAGAGATGCACTGAATGGCTGCTGAGCATTTTGACAATTTGGAATTTGGTGGGCAGTAAGTGGTGGTCAGTTTCTGAGCACTCCACACTCTTGTTTCAAGTGAAAGTATTCCCACAGGACATTTCCAGGAAGATCAGATCTGAGTTTGGGGGATTCGCGGTGAATTTTTCGTGGGAACCTGATGATGTAAAGGGCAGAATGCAAAAGATTGAAAAACATTCTTCGGGAAATATTGCAACAGCAAAGTGAAATGGACACTTATCAAAAACTCTCGGAGAGATATACGGTCTTTATATTCCTGCCTTTCAAAAGCTCCTCTTGGGTGTGAGTTGTGTCACTTGTACAACAATATCCTTGATGTTTGTCCATAAAAGGGATTTCTTACACTAAAAGATCATTCAAGTACAACCAGGATAAGGATGGCAGGCATGTGGTAAGTATAACTCAACTTGCCCACTCCCCCACCGTGAAGGAGCTTGATAGGCAGTGAGCTGGCTAACGTGCCCCCTGCCCCCAGAAGTTTAGTCAAACTGCCTGGAGACATTTGTGTGAAGATATTGTTTGCATGTGATTAACACTTTGAATAAAAATGTATTCTCTCCATAGTGTGAGATTCTGTAATCAAAGGCCTTAGGAGCTGGCTTGGGTCCCCCAAACTAGAAGCAGTACACAAGACCACAACCACACAGCATCATCCCAGGGGTTAGGAGGGAGGGAGGGGGCTCTCCTTGTAGCCTCTGGAGTCGGGGCTATAAGAGCGATACCTCCTGAATATCCTGCCTCCCTCACTGCTTCTAGACATCGGTTGCAGGAGCCACTTTCTCAAAGTGAATTTTCTATTTAAATACACAGACAAATCCTTTATAAATAAAACAAAGTCATAAAATTCATAGCGGCCATACGTGTGAATAAACGTAAGTGAACTGAAGAGATTCATTTTAAGAAACTGGCTCAAGATCTTGTGCTATAGGGGTAATGAGTCTCGTGTGTGTGTGTGTGTGTGTGTGTGTGTGTGTGTGCGTGTGTATTAGAGAACTCTGACTTCTCCTATACCAATGAGCCCAGGTGTAGTCTTTTCTTAATGCTTTCTCCAGGCAACCATGACTAGTCAATTAGAGATTAGGCACTCACCTGTGACTACTTGCCATTTCTGTATGGGAGATCTTGACATTTAAGGTAATGGCACCAGGCATACTTGGACCATGCAAGCATCTCTTTTGCAACATGTGTAATTACCTTTGTCTTTTAACTGTATTGTTCTTGTTCTCTAATCGGCTTACTTAAGTCAAATAGCCTCCTGGATTTATTACATGTATGTCAGAATTTTTTTTTTCAGTCTTCCAAGAAGACCTAAAACCACAGAGATGAGTCAACATCAAAGCTTGTTTTATAAAGTGACTTCTATGAACTTCCCTTGACTTCATGTATCCCAGATAATTGCCCAAAACATGAGCTTCTGCTTCTAAGCATCGTGAAGTCATCCTTGGATACATGTCATCTAAATGCGCCCTTACTTGAAATCGCATGGCATCTTCAGCTAGGATTTCAAAGACCTGACTGAGACTCTGAAAAGCCCTCGGGATCTCTGAGAGTCGGTGTCTTCATCAGAATGTGATGTGTGGGTTCAGCTGGCTGGCTTCACCGTCTCTCTTCCTGGTGGGGATGTTGTGATTTATAGGAGCTGGGGAAATGAAAACCAAAGGTAAGTGCTTCAGGTCTCATCAAGGCTTCGCTGGAAAGCAAGTTTGCATAGTATGTTGCCCTCAGGGGATTCCCTAGCTTCACTGTCCTCCTCAATTCCAAAACTTCCAGCCATGGTTTGAGTCCTTGACAAAGCAATACATAGATGAACCTTTGAAGTTTGTTTTATGTAACACGACATTGTGAATGCTTTGTGACAGTGTTCTGATTTTTAATTTTAAAATGCTTTAAAGTATTTAAAAGGTACAATGTGTTTCTAGTGTTTTTTGTTTGTTTGTTTGTTTGTTTTGTTTTGTTTTTTGTTCAACATTTGCTAGAGACGAATCTACAGGGGTAGCTGGGTCAAATCTCCTTTGCCAGTTTCTCCAACACTATTCAGTCTTAAAGTGCTGTTGGTTCCAAGCTCATAGCTGAGTGAGCTTGTCTGTTTCCATGAACTTAAGTTATAATGAGGATATGATTGGTCAAAGGATCTCCCCCCTGCCCACATGAGCCCACCACTCTCTCTGGGCCAGCCACTATGGCTAAGGTCCCAAATCTATTATGTTGTAATTACTTTACATGGCCAGGGTTACTGACCTCAGCCACCTCTACCCTCCAGCATCTCGGTAGATCTTTGGCACCTACCCCACTGCTCGAGTTACCTGCTTAAGTCATCCTCCATTCTCTAAACTCCCATATCTATTGTTACCTTTTGGCACCATATGTCTCTGGCCTCAGAGACATGTGTTGGTCACTGATCTTCTAGGTATAATGTCTACCTTTCTAGACTCTGATAATTACAAGGATCCCTGTGTATCATCTTTTCCATTCTTACACCTATAATTCATTTCTCTTGTTGGATGTAAAGAAAATCTCCTATCACTGAGCTGTATTACAGTGCTAGGTTACAGCTGGCTGACCATTCAAGGGTTTCTGTTAATATTCTCAAAGGAATTTAATGGCTTATCCCAGCCCCAAAGACCAATTTTATATGGCCCCTCACTGTTGATTGCTTCAGTCTGTCTCAAGCCACTACCCCCAGCCCAGGGTCTGAGGCACGTGCTCCCCAGATCCAGATCTAGGTTTAACTACACTCTTTCTTTCTTGGATTCTTCCTCCCACCATTCTGCTATGGAGAATTTCTCAACACATGGCAGCAGCAGTTCATTCCACTCTGTATTTTCTGAGAGGCTTTTGAATTAAATCTTCACTCTTTGTTTGTGTCTGTTATGTGGCAGCTTTCTCAGAGATTAAAGCCTCCCATCTTGGAGTCCCCTCATTAAAACACAGATATATACAGGTGGGGGTGAAACTACAGAATGTTCTAAGAGGAGGTGAAAAAAACCTCCATCTTAGAGGAAAGGTCATTAAGCTGAGGAAGTAAACAACTCAATAGCTTCAGGAAGTTCCCAGATCTGGTCAAATTCACTAGGCTCCTCCCTTCCCAAGTAAGTACTGCTGAACGCTACTCTTAGAAAAACTGGGCTGCTCAAAAGATTCAGACCATCCATGCAGTATGGAGAAATCAGAGGCTATCCAAGCTGCCTGGAAGTTGGTCAGACCAATTGATTACCTGGAATGGACACTCAATCTGTTGAGCTACCTGCAGGCTGTTTACTATACATCCGGCTTGCAAATTTTGTGATGGGGTCAGCTTTGGTGATGCATGTGTCCTTGAGTCAGTTCTTCCCCTGTAAGTAACCCCTCACTCACACTCCTGTAAGTAACATCAATAAAACTCACTGTTTCACAATGATGGACTTTGCTGGTATCCATACTTTGGTTGTTGTCAGTTTTCTTTCTGGAGTGAATAGACATGTGTTCATGTCTACGCAGGAACAATGTTACAAGATTGTAAGCATTTTATTTCCTTGTCTACATATTTGATTTTGTTTGAGACTTGTGTGAGGGTTGTTGATCATGCAAGTCAAGTTTATTTTTATGAGAGTGGTGAGATCTTACAAATATTTCTGATTCCTACATCCACAGCCAACAGCTAGAATTCTAATGGAAACACTTCAAATATTGTCTCAGATCTTTGGAAAGTTCAATAAAATTATCAGAGCATAGCATTTTATATTGAGGAAGCTTAAATATTGATTTTGGATTTAGATAAAGGTAGATACAGACAAATAGAATATATGATAGTTAGTTTTAATTTTCAAGTTGACAAAATCTAGAGTCATCTGGAAAGTCTTTATGAAGGGTTTCCTAGATTTGGTTGCCTGTACATGATGTCTGTGGGATTTTACTTTAATTGTGCAATTGAGATGAGAAGACCTTCCCACTATAGGTGGTTCCATTCCCTAGGCAGAAAATTCTCTACTGTATATAGTAGAGATAGATAGTTGAACACAAGTAAACAAGCATTAATCCATAGTTCTCTGCCATAAGCATGGATTAATTCGTGGCTCTTTGCCACTGTGACTCCTCATAAGGATGGACATCTGTAACCTGAAACTGTGAACTAAAAGAAACTTGCTTCTCCTTAAGTTGCTTTTGTAGGAATGTTTTATGACACTAACAAGAAATAACACTAAGACAAAAATGGTGTTATTTAATTTTTGTCACTGCTTTGGCAAAATACCTGACAAAACAAACAAATAAACAAAACAAAACAAACAAAAAACCCAAACCAAACCAAAACAACAACAACAAACCTGAAGAAGGAAGGATTTGTCTTGGCTTACAGTTAAGAAAGGTTACAATCTATCAGGGCAAGAACGCATTGTGTTAGGCATATGAAGTATCTGTTTGGATTACATCCATCATCAGGAAGCTGAGAGAGATGAAGCTGGTGTTAGGCTTCTTTTCTCTTTTCTCCCCTTTATGTCCAGTCAGGGTCCTAGCCTTTGGGATGGTGCCTCCTATATTCAGGTTATTTCCCTTCTCAGTTAAACCATTATAGGTTTCTAGACACCTAGAAGTTTGTTTGCTAGGTGGCTCTTAATCTAGTAAAATTAATGATAAATATTAACAATCACTTCTTGATATTTGTCAACATAAAAATTTTATACAAATGTATATATTGGCACAACAATGAAGGTAGAAACTATACAGTTGATTAAAGTTGCCTAAATGTGTACGAATGGATGGATGGGTGGTTGGATGGGTGATGGATGGATGCCTTAGTGGTTTTTCCTGATGTTGTAGTAAGTGTACACCGACAAAATCAATTCAGTGGAGAAAGGGTTTATTCTGGCTCAAGGATCGAGTAGATAGTCCACCATGGTCGAGGGCAAAGGACAGAGAAGCTTCAAGCTGCTGTCAGGTGGAGTCCACAGTCAGAGAGCAGAGCACATGCATGCTGCTCATCACTCCTTTTATACTGACATAGTCTAGGATCCACAGCCTGTAATTCCAGCTACTCCAGAGGCTGAGGAAGGAGAATCCCTGGTTCAAAGGTTGTCTATGTTGCAGGGTCTGTTCAAGGCAATCTTAGTTAACTTAGTAAGACCCAGTCTCGAAAAGTGGTACACAGACATACATGGAGACAGCATATCATACATCTAAAAATGAAACATCCTACACATACAATACACAGACTCAGAGAAGGAGCCAAGATGTGGTCAGCAGCGGACCTGCCGATCAAGCCACAAAGAGAGGGGATGAAGTTTGGTGATCTATAGTTATTAACAGCATGTAATTCAAAATTGCTAAAGGAATACAATTTTCTTAACATCTCATGACAAAAAATAGTCAGCAGCTGATACCACATATGTATTAATTAATTCTATTTATATCCATATCAAAACACAATACTGTGCCTAATAAATATACACAATGATTTGTCAATTAAAATAAATTAACCAAAATAAATTTCCTACAATTACAATAATGAAGACCATATTAGCACGAGAGGAAACAATTACACACACACACAAAGGAAAGTCAGGAGTAAAAATTAAAAAAAAAAATGCATTAGAGTTTCTTATGAGTAGATTTTGTTTCAAAAAGTTCCTCCGTGTCTTCTATCATCTTTTGTAGCAAAAGCAAAGGTAAAACAAGCCTCAAAATGAAAATTTGTACAGATACTTTCATCTGCTATCTGCACATAAGAACTCCTTCCTTGCTGACTGCATTTGCTTTGGGCAGTTCTGCCTCTGGGGCGTCATGACACGTGATGATCAAATGTAACACTGGAGAGAGAAGAGCCAGTCTCTCCAGGCAGCTGGCACAGGGACTGGAAATGAATGCTGTTGATATTTTGAGTTGTGGTCTTTTCTAGAGTCACGGATCCGGCACAGGAAGAGAACCAAAATAAAACACATGCCCCAGGCCTGCATCTCGTCATTCGGGACATGAAGATAATAAATGTTCATTTCTTTGAAATAAAATTTTTATTTCCTTGAGTGAGATGGGACATAATGGCATTTTCATCTGAAACACAGCCAAAGACCATCAATTCGTTTTATGTATCATTATTGATGTCAACGACATTTTCTGTGCAGCAAGGAGCATACCTCCCAACAGGCCACAGATATGGTCAGGCACCCTGTCCATCTTTATTATAAGCAGCAGACAGAGTATCTCCATCACAGATGCTACCACGCTGTATGGCCTAGGGCAAGGGGAGCACAGGGAAGGAATGTTGGTTCCTTCAAACAAAGGCTGGCTGGGGGAGGAGGTGACATTTGCACCCACCTTTGAAGGATGGTTAGTGTTCCGTGGAGCAGAGACTAGCCAGGGAAGAGCAATCGGTGGTGAGGGTGGGGGAATAAAGTCATATGAATGTGTTTTCATTTTTCTCACTGTTCTTGGCTGATGTGGCACCCAAGGATGAAAACAGTAGCTTTTTTTTTTTTTGCTGTGTGGGCAGAGCTGATTTATCCCTCAACAAGATCCCAGAGTTCAGCTGTCCAGTTATTCATACTTCACAGTAAGCAATGAATCTCGCTTCATAGTGTTATTATAGAATTCATATCATTTGATTGAAAACTCCAAGGCAAAAATAGCAACAGAAGAGGTCATCCTACATTTATACGAAAAGGATACACTAGTTACATGATGTTTTTCACTTAATTAACTTTTAAGTTAACGTAGCAATCCATGCTCTAGTTCGGAGTGCCAGGACTTTGTTTGAATTTATTTTCCAAACCGAGTTTCAACAGATTAATTTTATATGGATAATTGACTTGTTTTCTTCTTAAATGCTGTCTCTGTCATTATATGAGATAATAAGTGTTAGTTAACTATATAAATAAATTTGACAAAAAAAAATTAGCATTTGCTGCAATTAAGGCCAAAGCCATCTGCAGCGAATCTTCTATATCCGAATTAGAGATCCATGCCTTGCCCTCTGCAGACTTTGCCGTATAGGAGATGGAATGAGCCTAGGAATCAGTGGCCTTTTAATTTGACATCTTGAAGCGGATGAAATGAAAGACATGTGTGAAGGCAACAGCCATTAACAAGTACATGGTACACTTCAGACACACACGCACGCGATTTCAAAATGTTTATATTTTTGGATAAATACAGAGAAATTTCCCCCCACAAGTCCCGACTTGCTCATTGCTTGTGGACAATCTAACATGACACCATCTCAGCCATGAGGCTGAACTGAGCAAAGGCAAACACAAGTACATCCCTGCCTGGTGTTGCCTGCTTGCATGCCACAGGGAATTCCAATGTCATGTGTTTTCCATTTTAAGTTCCGCCTCCTTGAATGCTATTCCCTCCCATCTCCCCAATGTCCAAAGAGTGTCTAGCAAATAAAACAATACAAATGTCCAGTGGAGTCGTGGAGACCTGCCCATCCTGTGTCTAAATAACCTGAGACTGAAGTGAATGAGTTCGAGTTCGTTCAGTCCATTGCCAAGCTAAGGTCAAAGTGCCCATGAGCAGGGGAAGACATGACTTCCTTACTCAAAAGCTTCACTGTGATGAGCTTACCTGGTATCTCCAGTTTTTTCCTAACTCAGCGAACCCACAGGGGTTATCAGTCTATAAAGACAAACCTCAAAACAGCAGCCGTGCTGGCATTAGATTATGATGACAACTGAGACGAGCGTAACCTTAGATTACTAGGACAAGCTCGGAGATCATCAGCCTTAGGATAGCATGAGTGCTGAGATGAACAGCTGTAGGTTACTAGGACAAGCACTGGGATGATCAGGAGCGATCAAGAGGGAAAGCTAACTTGGAGCTCATAGCATAGGAGGCTCTGTCCCTGAAAGAGGAACCCAGTATCTTAGGCCTTGGCTAGGAGGCAGGGCACCTTGCTGGGAGCAACCTGGAAGTGATACATTAACCTCCCTGCTGGGGAATGCAAAAGACAGGGAGGAAGAAATTGGGATCCCAGAAATATTTCCAGGACACACCTTCAATGACCCAAAGCCGCCCCCCCCCACTAGATTCACTGTCTAAAATTTATACCCCCAACAATGTCACACTTGAAATCAAGCCTTTAAACATGACCTTTTGAGGGATGCTTACAATCCAAAGTACAAGAAACCTTTAAGCTAAAATGTCTCCCACTCACCTTCTTAAAAATGCTCCATCCCCTGACTGTTGGCCTTCTCAACAGGACACTCATTCGGAGTGCTTAACAGAATCTCCAACTTCTAGATTCTAATACCAACCTGGTAAATGCTATCCAGATCTATCTTGACCACAATTCTAAGAAACAGTTCTACTTGTGCAGCACAGCCACACATAACCAATATTTTAATCTTTCTATTTCATAAAGTCTTACAGTGTTGCAGGGCTAGAGAAGACAGCTCAGTGGCTAAGAGCACTGGCAATTCTTCTAGAAGTCTCAGGTACAATTCCCAGTACCCACATGGCAGCTCACAACCATTCATAGCTACATTTCTAGGGGATCCAACACTCTTCTGGCCTCTGCAGACACTAGGCATTCACGTGGTACATAAACATATATGTAGGTCAAACACCCAAGCACATGAAATAATAATAAAAAAGTTTGTTGTTGTTTGCAGTGTTGGATAGACAAGGAAGTTGTATGGTGAGCAGAAAACATGCTTGTAAAAGCCTTAGCCAACTCTGTGAAAGATGCGCCTTGGGGAAGGGAGGCACACATTGACTAGTCACCAGTTAAAGAGATGATCAGGATTTAATTGTCAACAGAACTACCCAATCACTCACATTCTTTGCTTCCTCATTATGTACACATGATGTGGGATAATTAGAATTCAGTCACTAACACGGAATTTAGCTCTTCTCTGTAATTGCAACACATCACGGAACCCCTTTCCCCAGGAACTTCATAAGTCGCTTTCAAAGATTCTCAGAAATTTCATCATGCTTTAAGAGTAAATAGCACACAAGATTTCCCTGTAGTAAGCTTTACTTTATATGTAGCTTCCTTGTTTTGCTTTTGTGTTGTCTATAAGTGTATTTTTAATCTTTTCAAAACCTATTTTTAATGATAGTTCTTAAACACTTTCACCTCCCTTGTAGCCTACCACCCAACAAAGGTAGTACAAAAGAAAGGATATGGAGGGGAAGGGGGGAAAGTGAACCTGTTTAGAAAGGTTCTTTAGAGCAACTCCCATGTATGTTGTCTGGAAATCCGCAGTTCAGTTCACAGATTAGCAGCAGCTCGATCCACTTGCAAACATCGGGGATACACCAGCAATCCAGTTTGGTAGAGTCAGGATAGCAAACATGCATCAGTAGTGGTGGCACTACCTAGCAGAGACAGCCAGGCTTCAGCCTAGGAACAAGACAGCAGGAGGGACTGCGAGGGAGACCAGGAGACCATTTCAAGACTTTTACCATGATGTTCTGTAGAATTTATTCAAATGATTTCTGAGCATTTAATGAGATGATCATGTGGGTTTTTTTCCTTTGATTTTGTCTATATAGTGTATTTCATTGATGGATTTGCATATATTGAAGCATCCCTGCATCTGTAGGATGAAGCCTACCTGATCATTGGTGAATGATCACCTCTCTGCTGTGCCTCTCTCAGGTAAGCAAAGTTCAGTGAAGATGTGAGACCAACAAGCGTTGCACAGCTAGCTCTATAAACAAGCCTAACTCAGCCACCGTAACTGTCAATTGAATCCCTTCTGAATATCATGTATCCACAGGTCTTGCATCAGCATGTGTCTTGGATCTCAGTACATGCATCTGTCTCAGCTGACATCACTGCCAAGCAGCCCAAGTCCACACAAGTGGCAAGAAACTGCAGCACACCAGCAGAAGCTTGTTGGCGTGTTTCTCTCTATGGAGTCACGACAAATGCAGCTCAACTATGCAATGTAAAGTGGGCCAATACATGTGTGTTGTTAGCAAGGAATCCTTCATCACATGTCCTTTCATGTGCTTGCTTTAGCAGAACATCCTTTCTCCCGTGTCTGCTACAGTGAAACATTCCTTCATGAGGCTGCCTTGGCCTTTCACTTGCGTCCACTTTAGCTAAACGTTCCTTCACGTGTTTGCCCCAGCAAAACACCATTCAACCGACTTTCCAAAGAGCCCTTAAGTTTTCACTTCATAGAGGTTAAATCTCAGTGAAAGGTTCATATGACTAAATCACTATAACATTTTATCACAAGAATTATGGAGAAAAATGTAAACAAAATACAGGTCTGTCTATGTTCTATATAAATGTTCCAGAAAGCAATGTGAAAAACTTATTGGATTTAGTTTTTTAATGTATGTTTAATAGTATGGATTTTAAAAGAAAACTACATGCCTCTTCAAGTGTAGACTTTCTAAAACTAATTTTTTTAACTCAGAAACTATTTTTTTAAATCATATTTGGTATCTCTATCAGTGAGCAATGTTTAAAAATCCTTAAGGTGGACAGGAGAAGAAAGCTTACTGATGGGTCATGCTGAGGTGGCAGCACTGTAAGGGGCACACAAAACCTGTCACCAGGACTTTGTGAATGTCTGGATCCTTTGGGAGGGGAGTGAAGAATAAAAGTTTAAAGACAACCCGGGGTTTGGAAATGACAGGAAAATATCTGGTACCATCCTGAAAAGTAGGAAAAACCTAAGAAGGAACAAAGACGAGATGAATGACGGTGGTGAAGTTTGAATGGGAATGACACCATAGCCTCAGAGATCTGAATGCTTGGTCACCAGAGAGTGGCACTGTTTACAAGGATTAAGAGGTGTGACCTTCTTGGAGGAAGTGTGTCACTGGGGGTGGGCTTTGAGATAGGCCCAGCGTCACTCCCTCTTCCTGCTGCCTGCTGATCCAGATATAGAACTCCCCTGTTGGCTCCAGTACCATGCCTATCTGTGCACAGCAGTGCTTCCCACCAAGATAACAATGGAATAAAACTCTGAATCTGCATGCCAGCCCCAATTGCATGCGTTTCTTTATAAGAGTTGCCCTGATCATAGCAATGCAAACCCTAACTAAGGTAATACTTCAACACAATAAAGGCATATATGACAAAACCACGGTCAAGATTATCCTAAATGGAGAAAAATTCCAAGTAATCCTATTCAAATTATGAGACAGGGATTTCTTCTCTTCCCACTTCTCTCCAATACAGAGGTAAAAGCTCTACTCATTGCAATAAGGAACATCATGGTAGAAGGAACAGAAAGATAGCAAGAGGCAGAGTACTGGCAACTCTGCCATGTGTGCACCTTTTCCAGAAAGTTCCATATCAACTTTTTTTTTAGTCTGAATAATATCGTATTGTATATGTTTCTTTATGCATTCATTCAATGATGAACACCTTTTACATACTATATCTTCAATGTGTGAGCCTTTTACATTCTTAACTTGTTCCTACCCTATCATTTTTGCTATCGTTGTAAACTTATATGTGTTGTTAGTTTGCTGTTTTCATTTCATGTATGGTCTTTATTGGTTGGGGTAAATTCTCTCCATATTTTGTCTGAGTGTTTTTATCATGACAAGTTGCCAAACTCTGTCAAATATTATTGTTTCACATTTACTGAGACAATCACTTGGTGTTCCCCTGCATTCTATTGAAGTAGCATATCATATCAATTTGCAGTTGTTAACCATTCTTGAAAGATCTTTCTATTGGTTTTTCTATGTTTTATCCTATTATTTTTGGCTTAATGTTCATTATTTCGTTCCTCTTTCTAAAACGTTGATTTTTTAGCTTCCTCTTTTTTTAGTATCTTCAGATACAGGGTTTAGTTTGAGATGTTTCTCCTTTCTTAATATAGGCTTGTGTTCACTGTAAAATTCTCCTGCAGAACCATCTTGACATTTACCAAAAGCTCAGTGACGTTTCTCTAACACTGGGCATAATACCATACATTCTGCATCACCCGAACCAGATTCACAAGTCTGCAAAGTCTGTTGGCAGCTTAGCATTTAGCAGGTTACTAATGCCAACAATGAAGAAGGATGTGATGCCTCCGAAACAGTACTGTAGCTTAGGCATAGAGGTAGCTAATACAGCATTCCTATACTTAAATACTCTGCTAACTGACATTTTTTACATTTTTGGTACCTGGTAATAATTAGTACTGTTAATAAGAGTTTGCACTAAGACTCTTAAGTGTTTTATGGCCAACAACAAAAGTAAAATGCCTGTCACTAATTGTAAACATAAATGTTTATATATGTGTGTATATATATATATATGTATATATATATATATATACACATATATGGCACATGTGTATGATACGTGAATAAGTTACTTCAATCTTGAGACTTCTTTATTATCATTTTGACACATAATGAATCTCTTGATCAGAATAGTTTTTAACATTATAAGAGACATTCTAAAAGAATAAGGTTTCTACTGAATATGCAACTGAGCTCAATTATAGAATAACGAGGATCTTAAACAGAAAAAGTCATCCATAAATTTTTCACAAATAAAAATTTGTACCAAATTCTTCCCTCCAGGAAGTTGATAACTGTGCTTTGGAGAATTTGGTCACATGTTTTCTGAGAAGTTTGAAAAATTAACACAGTTTGGTTTTTTAGAAAATCCCTGTCTTGTGCAACTGTAAATTATCTTCATTGCTAAAGGCAGTCTTAATTAAATATATAATCACTTGGAGCTGAAATGACCACAACTGAAACAGCAGCTGTGTAGCAAAGCTAGTATTTTCTTGGTTCATTTTAGGGAAAGTTTGTGCTTGAGAGCATTTCTGTTTATGCGTCTGTAAAACTATCACATGATATGCTTTAGCTAGCAAAACTACAGTGAGAAATAATTCCTCGTATATCCTGACTAGTTATTCTCTGGCCATGAAATCTGTAAACTTGGCATTGATTCCAAGGCATTGAGTCCAGAAATGGTTCAAACACTTTATAAAATTTCCCAAATTACAGAATTAAGGTTTAAGTCAGAGACTCTACATTTAAACTACGAAGTTAGACATTTTTTTGCCTTATTTTGAAAATGAAAAATAAAATAGTTTAGCTGCTCTGTTATCTCCTAAGACCACCATGAAACATTTGAAAAAGACCAAAAAAGCTTAGAGATAAATTTCTCAGATTTGTCTACAAAACGAGAAGCCTGAAATATAAAATACTGAAAAGATTGGTTCCCTATAGCCACCGACTCAGGGGATGCCCTTCAATATTTACCTAGAAGGTCTGCAAGATCGTCATTCTGCAAGACCGTCACTTTGTCTGGTGCCAGTGTCCCTGAAATGTCTCATTGGATTCCTACTGTTGTGATAAAGACCACCACTAAAAACAACGTGGGGGTGAAAGTGCTCATTTACCTTAGTCATTCAGATAACAATTCAGTGCGAGGGGAAGAACCTAGGCAGGAACCTGGAGGCCAGAACTGAAGCGAAGACCGTGGAGGAGGGCTGCTTACAAGCTTTCTCTCCATGACTTCCCCAGCTTGCTTTCTCATACCGCCCAGGACTACCTGACAGCCCACACTGAGCTGGGCTCTCTGACATTAACCATTAACCAAGGAAACGCCCTGCAGACTTGCTGACAGGCTAATCTGATGGAGTCATTTTCCCCATTGAGGTTCCTGCTCCCAGATGATTTTAACTTGTGTTATATTTTATCATGTTTAATACAAAAAACATAAAGGCTTTTAACTAATTCACTTATAAAGATTACATTCCAACATCATTTTAGCAAATTTTTTCAAAATATTTCCAGGTCCAGGTTCTAGCAACAAAATGGTGTGTGTGTGTGTGTGTGTGTGTGTGTGCATGTGTGTAAATTAAAAAACACATTACAAATATGAATATCATAAATATGACTGTAATGAAATACTAGATTCCAAATTTTGTGGTAATTAGAAATAACAGTCATTTGATCATATTCTATCTTTGCCTGGGTAAATTTTGAAAAACACAGGATATGTTTGGTGTAGATCAGTAAAATACACAGCAAGAGGTTTCCTGTGTGGCCCTGCCATTTTGTCTTCTTTGGTTGTTAACACCCACTGAGAAAGTGTCCCCATTCCTGGAATGAAAGCCAGCTTGCCTGCTTGGCAGAGCCCCACACTTAAGGAAGCTGGCTTCATCAGAGCTCCACTCCACATTACTTGCCCACAGCACCAATTTCCTGTCACATCTTGACCAAAAAATGGCAAACCTTCAAACCCTATCCCTGCTCAACCCTCTTCCTTCTTGGTGTTAGACTTAAATATTGAAATGAGATACTAGCCCAGTCAGTGGTGGCCAACCAAAACCAAATGATCATGATCCCAAATCCCTTGGGTATTCTCCTAGAGTCCACCGTAAGCAAGAGGACATATATTCGTTTTTGAGAAAGATTCTTCTAAAATAATAGTAGCCATGATTACCTCTAGTGAAAGCCTTCACACATGTATTTAATAAGAACCAACCAAATGGAAATGCAGGAGAATGGATCTACCCCTGGAAAGAATGAGGTGATGGACTTACAGCTTTGCCAGGCTGGCAGGGCCTTCACAATAAAGGGGCAGGACAGGACCTGAAGGACTCCTGCCAATGGGATGCTTTTCAATGAAAATACACTGAGTCACATACAGAATTTCTAAGTTATTCAGTCAGCAGACTTGAGAAACTAAAGGGAAATGAACTAGTTTGAATTCTATTATTTTCTTAACAGCCTGGTTTGTTTTTAGTGAGGTGTTACAATTTTCAATTAGGCGTGTCAGTGTGTATCTGTGTGTGGGTATGTTCGTGTGAGTGGGGGGGTGCCCTCTGATATGCAGAAGTCATAAGCAGTTGGGAGCCACCTGACATAGGTAGTGAGAACCAAACTCAAATACCCTGGAAGAACAGTATGCGCTCTGAACCAACAAGCCATCTTCCTAGCCCTTTAGCCTGAATATTATAATCTAATATACACAAATCTTGTCATTTCACATTGCAACCAGTATTTTTAAAGTTGACACTTTTTCCATCTTCCTTTCCCCACTATGTCCTTGAAACCTAAGTATGCTTTGTATCTATGGCACTTCTCAGTTTTGGCCTCACTTTAAGTCCTCCATAGCCACTCCAGCCTTGTAGGCCCCATACCCAACAAAGCAATGATAGTGGTCAGGAGTCCTTAGAAACCTGCCAGTCTTCTGGACAAAGTCTAACACAGATAGAGGATCCTCTGGCAGAAATTCAACTCCCCTTGACTAGGTAAGCGTGGTCATGGCAAGGCCCTGAAACTTACCCAGCCCAGCCCTGACTTGAGCCTTAGGTCTGTGGACATCATCTGACCTCCTCCTGGGCATCCTTGTGAAGCTTTAGCAGGTTTTGGTCATTGGCCTACAAAATAAATAAACCAAATTAGTCATGAGGCCAACAGCCTCTCACCCCAAACTCCCAAAGCTCTCAGGGGAACAAAGGAAATTGGCCCCATATATCCTCAGAACTGCCAGAGCACTTTACAGTCCAGCTGTGGACCTTAGCACCTCGAGTCTGCTGGGAACACACAGGCCAGCCTGTGTAACAAGCCCAGTCTTGGAAGAAGCAGCATTTGGGGCAATTTATTGTCTTTCAGTTGTTTTCAAAAATCAATGGCGCCTCATTAAGGGAAGGAAGGGGTTGGACTCTCGTCCAGTCCCTTTTATCTTCCTCAGTGTTTGGACAGGTGCAAAGGCGTAGAATTATCTGGTATATTTATAGAATTGTGACAGTGGAACAAACAATTACGAATTCGACCTTTAAAGCCAATGAATGAAGGAAAAGAAACTTTAATTTAGAGACTCTAAAAAGCACTTATTTCTCTCTCTTTTTCTTTCCTCACCTGTATAGCTTTCACAGTATTTAAAACCTGACTCTTTTTCCAGAATGTACCTTAGGTCTGGTCCTTGCCGCTCTTCACACGAGCTTCTGGTCCAGCCTCCAAATTCACCCTTTGACCTTCAAGTTGACTTCCACCAGCCTCCCCACCAGCCCATCATCAGTGGGCCCAGGATGGCCTGCTCCTAGTACACCTCCCCTTGTGTGATGACCAGCAAATGAAAGTGTGAAACTTGCCTCTTTCAGTACTCACATCTATTTGGAGTGGAAAATAATTATTCTCATTTTTTTTAATGGAGAAACCTGGAGGGCAGCTAAAGCACAGGGATAAACAAGTGGTTAGAGCAAGAACTGAAGTTTGATCCTGATTAGACTGAGTCTCGGGACGAGAACAAGAGCTGTCCTAGAACCATTGCGGCACAGGAGGCCCTGCATAAGCTGAGGAAACATTGTGTAAACCTTCAACACACCACCAAGTCATAAGAGATGAAGTGCTTAGAAATGTGAATGGATGGTACTTGGCTTAGAACGTATGTGCCTGCTGAGTTGAACAATGAAAATACCAGGCTTGTAGTTCCCATCGCTTTGAAATTCATGCATCCGTATGAAGACACTTCTGATCTTCAGAAAAACATGCCCGTGGCTTCTTTTGAACACTTCTCTTTGAAATGCTGTATCTTTGCATTTTGGGGGCTGCACAGTGGTTAAGAGTCCTTGTTGCTCTTACAGAGGACCCTGGATGACAGCTATCTGCAATTCCAGTTCCAAGGGATCCTCTTCTGGCCTCTGGCACCAGGCATGAGTGTGGTATACTGACATATGCAGATAAAATATCCACACACATTAAATAAAAATAATTTTAAAAGCAGTTTTAAGCTCTATCTTAGATGTCTTTATTTACCCAAGATAGAATGGATCTTTCTTTTGTCTGTTTTCTTAAAAGAACTCTTAACGACATTACAAATTCACTCACACAGTACACAGTGGCATATGTGCTTATCTTCATGGATGTTAAATCCTTTATGGGTCAGAGGAGGCAAGTGACTCAGGTAGTGGGACACATCTACGCTGAAGCTAGAGTTCCAGTCTTCACTAGCTATTTGACTGTGGCCAAGTCAATGATACTCCTCCAGTTCGACTAGTTAATCTATAATCAAAATACAGTAGACACAAACATTGGGAACACTTCTCAGGGTGGCCAGGAAGAGCAAATTGAACAGTACACAGTATAACAACCAACAGAAAGTTTTTCTTTTTCACCCCTGTATTCTTCCCCAACTGCCCAACACAAAAGCAAATCTTGGATCGAAAAGTTTGCCGTCAGCTATGTAAAGAGTCGTGAAGACTCACAGTGTGTTAAATCATCCCCTTCTTCTCACTCACCCAATGGCAAGGTATCATTTCTGTTGTGGAAGATCTTGCCAAATGTTCCAGACTGAACTAAGCCATGTGAAGGTGTTGTATCGGTGAAACTGGCTCTAGCAGACTTGGCTTTGTCAACATAATCAACATAATCATTCATGTGTGTCATTCATGTGTGTCTCTCAGGACTCATTAGGTTGGGAGACCTGCAAGAGATGCTCGAAGGACTCAGCACACACTTTCGGGGATTCACATCTCTCCTGGAAACCAAATTCTGGGGAGCATGGATCAATTGATTCGTGTCGTTTATTTTTCTCTAAAGTGCTTAATTTTATACAGATTACAATGTATTATGATAAATTAATTTTTAGGATGACAGTTACAAGGTTTGGACGTGAAGCTTGTCAGCCCTTCTGGCTCCCATCCCTATGAGGCACCACAGTTTGATATGCCCCCTCCAGGTCACAGGTGCCGAGAATACTGTGTTCAGTAAGATGGTTCCAAGGGACGTGAGGGCTGTACAGTTTCTCTCCTACAAACTGAACTAGGTGCCTGGTAGACAGCAGAAAGCTGGAGGAAGTTAATTCTTTCTGATCCTCTGCCTAATGAGGATGCAGTACTCCTGTTCTCCCAGGACACATTCCCAAGGTGCTAACAACAGCCCTTACCCACCAACAATCCTGCCTGAGTTTCTATTCTGATTCTCTCAACCTGCAGAACTATGAGAAAATGTGTTGACCATGAACTTCAGCTGATCTGTTACAGCAACATAAGTGAACAGTACCTTTCTTAAAAGCAGTTAGTACAAACCCACCACTGTAGCCCAGTTATTTTTTAAATTGCACTCAATGTATTTTATTGACTCTGGGCTCCTCACATCTATATCTCTACAGATGTATGCATATTCATACACGGTATCATATTAATTTTCATCAATTCCTCCAGCTATAACTGCCTATGAACCATGATAAGCAGTTTTTAATAAAAGCTAAAAGAAGTAGACAACACACCATTTGATTCCAATATTCATTTTTAAAATAGAAAACAAACATAAAATTTCATTTGTCAACTTAGATTTCATCCATTATGAGTAGTTCCATTTTACCAAGGATGACAAAACAAGTCTTCATTCCCAAACACTTATTGTACATCTTTGTTCTTGTTAGAAACAGGGAAATTTACTCTATGACAAACGCATTCCAATGAAAAGAAACAAATGAGTTTCTCAACTAGAGCAGAGGTCTTCTGCAAGCACTAGCAGGTGATGATCCGGGTCTATTGTCCTGTCTCAGCCTCCAAAGCAGCTTGAAATACAAATGTGCACTATCTCACTCAACCTAGTAGCTGTCTTAATTTCACAAAAACTATTGCTAAGATGTTGGTTTGGGTGAATTCTGAAGATGGTGCATATGAGTTAGCTAGGCTACCAATGATGTTTCCATCTTCTGCATCTTCATCTTAACCATCCATTGCATCTGCTCCAGGAGGGGCCCAGAAGAAGTTGGCTACCAATTCCTTTCTCCTTTATCTCTTGGCTCATCTTTCCCTGACTGAATCCAACCTATTCATTGGGACTCAATGGCAAGTTCGATGTCATTAAAAGCCAAGGTGTTTGTGGTCATTTGATCATCTCTATGCAAACATGTTCAAAGGCAGAAGGGATCTGAGTCCTGGAGCATATCTGCATGTACATCTCAAGAGAAGACAGGAAGGAATACAGTGAGAGGAAGAGAGGGCAAGGCTGCCCTGGGCTGCTTCATCTTGACTCAATCAGTTCATAGTAGAAGATCATTTCCTTGATTATTCTAACAAACAGATACATGCCATCAGGAAGGGACAATGTTTAGGATGAAACCAAGCTTGAATGCTAGAGTGCAGTTTTATAACTCTCGATACACTCGGTGTCTAAGCTGCTCTCAAGCTCATATGCACTCTTCTCTACAATGGCTCATCACAAAGGTTTCCACGGGCAGGGATTCGTTTTTCAACCTAGTCTTTTTCCTTTACAACGTTTCAGCATGAAGAAGCCAGAGAACCACACTTTTCACTCTAGCAGGCACCTCTGACAATCACATTGGCACATACCATGGCTTTTCTAGAAAAAGAATAAAAATCACTAGAATCATCAGGAAAAAAGGTGCAAAGCTCATTGTCCCAAGTGGTCTATCTGTCCTGGGAACAGCTTTAATGGTGATAGTGAATATGCAAAATGGATGGTTTAGCAGATACTGTCATGGTTTAGCAGATACTGTCATACTAGAAATAATTCGGTCACATTAATAACACAAATAATACCATTTAAAGTTAGTATTCCTTCTTTCTTTCTTTTTAAAATTTGTTACCTGAATATATCTTTTTAAAAGTTATTTATTATTTATTTTATGTATATGAGTACACTGTAGCTGTCTTCAAACACACCAGAAGAGGGCATTGGATTTCATTACAGATGGATGTGAGCCACCATGTGGTTGCTGGGAATTGAACTCAGGACCCCTGGAAGAGTAGAAAGTGCACTGAACCATCTCCTCACCCCTAGATTTTTTTCTTTGCTTCTCCCCCCGCCCCCTTGAAATGAGGTCTGATGATGTAGCCCAGGCTAGTCTTGAACTCAGAATCCTCCTGACTGCTAAGATTACAAGTATGTAACATTAAACCTATGTAACTTTTCTTCCTGATGTAGAAAAAGCTCTGGTAACCAATGACTAATAAGCACAGACATAAATAACAACCAACTTTTTAAAATGGCATTGAAATTAAGGTGACTACTTAACACACTGAAGTTTCTTATTCTCCTTAGAAGTCTGATGGGCAGTAGAAAACATGAGGAGTCTTCACAGCCTGGCCCTTCTAATTATTTAATGACAAAAAAAAAACAAAAATAATTCCACAAAGTGAAAAAAAGCAAATGGATAAATTCTGCAGCACGAGCAAGTTATGTAGGGGATACCAGCAGGTGAGGTAGAAAGCTTTCCTTTTTAGTTGAAGTTACATGGGGAAAAACTATTCTCTCAGTGGGGACCAAAGGATGTGCTGTAACTATATACGAGGAAGCCTCTGTCCACAGCACAGCCTTGACCTGACATATTCGCCAACCCCAGAGCGCTGCCACACACCAGCTTGCTCTCCTCTCACCATCTTGACTTTCCAGCCTCTCCATCCTAACAGAGCTGCGCTATCCACCTTGCAGCAATTGTTAACTGCTTCTGTCTCCCCACGTCCATCAAACCATTCCATTGTTAGTCTTCACATTATCACCCTCAGTCAAGGTCCTGCATCCGTTTATCTGGTCATTCTGCATTTTAGTTTATAAATAAAAGAGTATCACGCTACAGCTAGCAGCAGGTGAGGCCAGGATGTACAAAGAAAAATGGAACATAACCCTGCCTCCTCTAACTGTCCATTCTAATCGGAAAGGAAGATGTTAGAAGTGGGGTGTGCTTGGAGGAGGAGGGACCTATGCTGAGAACAGAATGAGCCACAAGAATTCAGCTGAAGAGGGGGTGGGTAAGACCACACTTAAGGGATCCGAAGTGAGTGGTAAAATACATTCCAAGAGTGTGTACAGGAAACAAGCTCACAGCATGCCCCACTGCATAGCGAAAACACACACAGGTAGAAAAGAGCCTCCTTCACCTCTGTAAATAGTGTCTGGTTCATCCCATTGATCAACAAGAACTTGGATAACACCTTCAAGTCCTGCATGCTCTCTGCTTCCTGAGTGATCCACAGACACAGCTGCCATCTCTGCCTCTGTATCGAGTACTCATTACCTTCTTGCTGTGGTCAAACACAGGAGCACTGGCGCTTCGTATGTTTCTCGCCCGCCTGGAACACATTTCCCTAGAGAGCTGAGTATCTTTCTTCTGGAGTCTCTGTCTGAGTATCACCAGAATATACAAGAAACTCCAAAAGCCCCAAAGCACTATCTTAAAATAAACAATGAATCTACATAGATTTCAAAACAAGGCATCAAAATGGCCGACAGCCAATATTAAATTATTGAACATTACTGATAAACAAGGAAATGCAAATCAAAATAAAATATGACTGATATTCCAATAAAAATACTGATTATTAAAACACACACACAAAAATAACAAGTACCATTGAGGATATAGAACAAGGAACCCTTGCACACCGTGGGGGCTAGTGCAACCTTGCACAACTGTTACTAACCCTCAAATATTGTGGGTGCTAGTGTAACCTAGCACGACTGTTACTGACCCTTGCTCACCATGTGCCACTCAGCACAACTGTTACTGACTCAACACACCATGGGAGTTAGTGTGACCTAGTACAACCATTACAGCCTCTCATACACCATAGGGGGGGTAGTGTATTCTAGTATAACTGTTAGTGTCCTTTGCACACCTTGGGGCTAGTGTAACCTAGTACTACCATTACGGACCCTCGCACACCATGGGCCTAGGATAACCTCACACAACCATTACTGGAAGCTGTATGAGATGGAGGCCAAAAACTAAAAACAGAACAAAGGATCCAGCACTTCTCCTACTGGTTCTGTGTAACAAAGGAAATGAAACCAGTGTGCTGAAAAGATAGCTGGCCCTGCACTTCTGCAACAGCACCAATCACGAAAGCCAAGAAATAGAGACAAGTCATCAACCAACATGTAAAGGAAGTGGAGTAGAAATAGGGACAATGTGAATGTTCATCAACCAATGAGCAAAGAGAGTGTGGTACATAGACATGCCACGCCCCCCCTCCCCGCAAAAGAATGAAATCCTATCATTTCTGGAAATCATTATGCAAAGGGAAATAAGCCAGGCTCGGAAGGACAATAATCACACAGTCTCACTTATGTGCAAACTCTAAAAGCTCGAATCTTAGAGGTTGATAGTAGAATGGTGGGTATCAGAGCAGAGGCTGCGAGGGTGGAAAGAAGGAAGGATGGGGATAAACTGATGAATGGGTATCCATCATGGGTGGACAGAGGTAAGAAGCTCTAATGTGCTGATGCACAGTGGACAATGATAATGTGATATATATATATATATATATATATATATACACAAAGCTAGAAGGACTTTGAATGTTTTTCAATAAAGAAATAACAAATGAGATAGGTATTCAACCTGTTTTTAACATCACATGGGTGTTAAACATCACACAGTATCCCATAAATATGCCTTATGTCTTTTATGTCTTACATATCACTTAAATGTAAATTCAATCAGATAAATAAATGTTCTTTTCTCAGGAAAGGCTTCCCAGACAGCCCCCCAGTGAGTAGTGCCTATCTTAAAATAGGCATTACTATTTTATTTTATTTTATTTTAAGATAGTCCCCCTCCCTGTCACTCCCTGATGCTTTAACCTCCCCTAGTCCTCATCTCTTACCGCATTTGACTGCCTTGTATTTGATGTGCCCACCTTCACTTTCCTCCAATGTGAATCCCACACAGCAGGGGCTGTGCACATCAGCACTTGATTGCCTAGCATAGAATTATAGAATTGGTGAGCAGCAGACATTCCTTATTATTATTATTATTATTATTATTATTATTGATGTGAATACACTGTAGCTGTACAGATGATTGTGAGCCTTCATATAGTTGTTTGGAATTGAATTTTTAGGACCTCTGCTTGCTCTGGTCAACCCCTGCTCGCTCCTGTCAGACCCGCTAGCTCAGAGGGCATCAGATCTCATTATGGTTAGGTGTAAGCCACCGTATGTTTGCTGGGATTTGAACTCAGGACCTTCAGAAGAGCAGTCAGTGTTTTTAACCCACTGAGTCATCTCTCCAGCCCAGACGTTCCATACTTGATGAATCAACTAAGTAACAATGTCCAAGAATAGCTTCTCTGCAGGTAGCATGGTTTAAAAATGAAACTGGAGAAGGCCACATTATGGTAGTAGAGACTAGCTAGCTCTTTTACCATTATTATTAAGTTGAACTTAAAAGAATGGAAAGTCCTTGTTCTTTTCTTCATGCCACACCCCACTCTACCCAAACATATAATGACATCCCATTCTATGCACTAAGGCTTATGCGTTAGTGTTTTTACATATAACTTTTTAAATGCATTTTAAACATATTTTGATATCTAGAATAAGGTGAGAATTTATCTTTTTCCAAGAAACTTAATCAAACCAACTTGGTTTCTAGAACAGTGATTTTTCTGTGTGCCAAAGATCCAAACCTGGGCCTTGATGGCATTGAGATTGCACCCCAGCCTTTGAGACAGGGTCTCTCTAAGTGGCTCAGACAGGCCTTGAATTTATTCTTGACCCTCTCCATCCTCCTGCCTCATACAGTCTCTGAGTAACTGGGATTACAGGCCTGTGCTGCCAGACCTGTGTTGTTAACTGTATTTTCAATTCTCAAATGCATCATTGGAATGCTCTATTCTGTGGTATAGTCAGATCTATGGTCTCTTCTACCCCAATAGGGACTAATTTCATTACATCACCTTTTTTTAATCTCTAGGTAAAAAAAAAAAAGCAAACAAATTTGAAATGTATTTGCAGTATATAGGACTTTAATTTATTTAGTTAATTAAGTCTTTGCTTTTTGGTCTCAAAAACATTAGTGATCAGAACAAATGAAAAGAAAATGGTGGGAGAAACAGGCAGACATTAAGAGGAGATGCTCAGCTTCTCCCAGAATCATAGATATGATTTGACCTCTGACCTGTGAAATCAGAGGAAAAACATCAGCAAAGCCGGGCAGAAAAGATGAGGCCCAGACTAAGCTACCGCAGTGTGAACTGCACGTATCTAGAACACAGCTTGGGGAAATAATTACTACGGTTTATTAATGATGTTGACTTGTGTATAGTTGTTGTTGTTGTTGTTGTTTTTCTTTGTTTTCATTATTTTCAAAATAACTCTGGAAACACCTTTAAAGTATAACTAAAACCGCTGACCATTCTCCAGCACGTTCACTTACTGAAATCTTATGTGGTATAGGCAGTATCGGTATGGAGTGGAAATTAAACGTTATGTGTAATGGAACAACTTTCAAAACTAAAGTTCTGTACGTAAATAAAAACCCTAAGGGGGATGGTTCTGTAAAAACAATAACGGGAAGGGTGCTTTGGGTTTTTTCTGGTTTCCATTGTCAAACTTTTCCTTAACGCACACGAATACTCTTTATTTTGATGACACAAACCCCAAAGTTAAACAAAGACACCCATGACGTTACCTATTAGACCAGCACACTGATGCCCATTTTGGAAAGAAATCTAGGCTGCGACGAGGTACAGCAGTGCTCTTCGCCCCGACCCAGCTCTCCCTTTGAGAAGCAGCACAGCTCTGAGCCAGGAGCCATGGAGGAATGAAAAAATTGGGAACAGCTGGGCCAGAGTCAGAACCATGACATGCACCCTCCTCCCCTTCAAAGGCAGCTCTGAGGCAAGAAAGGTGAGCGAGAGTTCAGTCTGAGCTCACCAATGGGTGGATTAAATGGTGAACGAGCGGGAGGCATCGGAGGGCACCACACATGCTCAGTGTGGACAGAAAAGGCACCCTCCGGCACCTGCGGTCTAAATTACAGCTGAGAACAAGCTGAAGATGGGCCATCAAGCCCCTAAAGAGTGGTGAGAAGAAATAGTTAACGACAGGTACCATTTTGAACTAAATCTTGCTGGATTTCAATCGTGTGTTCTAAATTTTAGATGTGAAGTTTGTTGTTTGTTTTGAGATGTGAAGTTTTAAAAAAAAAAAGATTTAATTTTATTGAATACAGGAGGGGTTGTTTGTTTGTTTGTTGTTTGCTTTAACCATATAAGAACACAAAGGGAAGTATAAGGCAGTATGCTGAGGGGACTGCGGGGTAGAAGAGCGTCTGGGTTTGGAGAGGTGGACCACAGCATCCTACATCCCCATCCGTTGTATACACTGTATATATTTGAGAACAAGAAGCTGCTTTTCATTTTGGCTCCATACAGAGGTTAAGCATTCTGGCCCTTATCCTTCAAGGTTTAGGAAGACATCGTGTTTCAATGAGAGTGTCGTATGAGGACATTTAAATTCCACAAAAATAATTGCAGGGCCTGAGTGGAAGGGGCATGATGGAGGGTTGACAGCATGCAGGTGGTGAGGCTGGCCAACTGGTAGTCTTGTCTGTGAAAAAAAAAAGGGACAGATGTAATTCTGAACATGACAAGAAAGAAAATCAAATACGATTCCTGGCAATAACTGATTGGATTTAAGGCCCACACCATGAGATGGAATCCCTACCCAACACTGCGCAGGTGACCAAGGACGTGTGAGCAGATAGGCCAGGGACCTAGAGGAAAACCAAAAACTACTAACTGGTCTACTAAATGACTCCTCATGAAATTCTTTTATACTCAGTGTGGTGGTTTAAATATGTTTGACCCATGGGAAGTGTCACTATTAGGAGGCGTGGCTTTGTTGGAATAGGTGTGTCCTTGGAGGAAGTGTATCACTGTGTAGATGGACTTTGAGATGCTCTCTTCTAGTGCTCAGGCTCTGCTGAGTGCAGAGCTTGGCTGCAGGCTGAAGACAGTCTCCTCCCAGCTGCCTGCACATCACAACATAGAAGTCTCAGCTCTTCCAGTACCATGTCTGCCCAGATGTGTTCATGCTTCCTGCCATGATGGATTGAATGTCTAAAACTGTAAGCCAACTCCAATTAAATGTTGTCCTTTATAAGAGTTGCCTTGGTCACGGTATCTCCTCATAGCAAGGATACCCTAAAACACTCATTAATTAGTGCCTTGCTCTGCCATCCTCAGAGAAGCTTCCTCCTGAAGTAGAGACTCACAGCCAGACAATGTACACAGAGTAATTGACCCTAGAACACTCAGCGCATCTCCATCAAATCCCCTGTGGGCTCAGACGACTCTGCAGAAGGTGAGGCTTAAAGATTCCAAGAGCCAGAAGTGAGAGATGGCTCTGAGGGAAAGCAAGTCTTCTAGACACATGTGATGGTTTGTATATCCTTGGACCAGGGAGTGGCACCATCTGAAGGTGTGGCCTTGTTGGAATAGGTGTGGCCTGGTTGGAATGGGTGTGTCACTGTGGGTGTGGGTATAAGATCCTCACCCTAGTTGCTTGGAAGTCTGTCTTCCACTAGCAGCCTTTGGATGAAGACAGAACTCTCAGCTCCTCCTGTGCCATGCCTGCCTGGATACTGCCATGCTCCCACCTTGATGATAATGGACTAAACCTCTGAACCTGTAAGCCAGCCCCAATTAAATGTTGTTTTTTATAAGACTTGCCTTGGTCATAGTGTCTGTTCACAGCAGTAAAACCCTAACTAAGACAGAAGTTGGTACCAGGAGTGGGGTATTGCTGTGATAGGCCTGACCATGCTTTTATTTGAAAGAATGTGGATTTTGGGACTTTGGATTTGGAAAGCAGTGGAATGCTTTAAATGGGGCTTAATGGGTCATCCTAGTAGGAATATGGAAGACTTTGTTGCTGGGAGTAATTTGAACTGTGTTGACCTGGCCCAAGAGATTTCAAAGGAGAAGAATTTCAGAATGTGGCATAAAGACTGGTTTTGTGGTATTTTGGTGAAGAATGTGGCTACTTTTTGCCCTTGTCTGAAAAGTTTGCCTGAGGCTAAGGTGAAGAGACTTGGATTAATTGCATTGACAAGAGAAGTTTCAAAAAAGCCCAGCAGAGACTTTGTTCTCTGGTTAAGTCTTATGAAGAGAAGTTTGAACAAGCATAGCAAGCTTAGAAAGGAAAAATATAAAATATATGGTTTGAGTATTAAAGGAGTACCAGGAAGTGAAATGGAGCAAAATCTTGTGTTCTAGGAGATAAAGATTAAGGGAGTGGGACCTTGGGTCAAGATCCTACCCAGCTAAATTAAATCCAGGCATGGTGGTACACACCTTTAATCTCAGGAGACAGGCATGCTGTTCTCTGCATTCAAGGTCAATCTACAGAGCAAGAACCAGGATAGCCAAGCTTAGGCAGTGAAGGATTTAGAAAACATAAAGCTAGTGATAATGTAATAGGACAAGGGGATCATGTTCTAGTTCCTGTAAGCAGCAGAACTCGGCAGCTTCAGCCATGTGCCTCTGGCTCTAGAGTTAAGAATGGAAGGAACTACTGGGAAAATTGATGCTGGTTAGCTGGAGCTAAGGAATTAGCAGTGATTAAGAAGAGACCAGCATCACTGAGGTGAAATCTTCTGGAAATTGTTTTCTGGGAGCACAAAGAAGCTGTGCTCCAGAGATACCCAAGGTTGTACCTCATGCTGCGGCTGGACTTGGTAATGTGTAAGAGTCACTCAGGTGGTACTGCTTGTGAAGGAATGAAGGGATCATGGAGAGAAGCTGAGGCTTAGCACTGTGAGAGGCCAGGGAAGGACATTGGAGAAGGTGAAGCCTCAGCTGTAGTTGATGGCCCAGGACTGAAGAGGTCATGCAAAGGATTTGAGGCTTGGCACCCTGAAGAGAGCCTATGAGAGGCTATTGGTGAAGCCTAGTTGGAGTGGAATACCCCAGTGTATTAGAGATGTCAGTACCATGGAGTGATCACCAAGAACTGCAGCCATAGTGGAGTGGATCAACCTGAGCTTAGAGTGCTACAGAGGGCAGAGCTGGAAAAGTGATGCCAGCCCTTAGGAGGAGTCCAAAAGATCAAGTGGAATCCCAGACACTGAAACAAGAAGCTGTAACATTGAAATTGCCTTGGAGACTCAAAGATGTTAAAGATGCCAGAGCCATGGGACACATGCTGAGGAAAGCTGCTAACAGGGAGTGGAACCAGCCCAGGAGAAAGCAGTTTGTTGCAGTACACAAAGATGAAAAAGGAGTGGAGATCTGAAGACCGCTTTGACATCAGCCATGGAGATGCAGAGTTTGGAGTTTGCCCAGCTGGTTTCCTGCCTTGCTTTGGAGATTACAGTTAATTAAGTTGGATGAATCTCAGAAGAGACCTTGAACTTTGGACTTTTAACATTGTTGTGACTGCTATAGACTATGAGGACTTTGAAAGTTGGACTAAATGCATTTTGCATTATGCTATGTTTAAGTGTGGCCCCCATAGACTCATGTTTTTGAACAAGTCTATGGGGACCAGGGAGTGGAATGTGATGGTTTGTATATCCTTGGACCAGGGAGTGGCACCATCTGAAGGTGTGGCCTTGTTGGAATAGGTGTGGCCTGGTTGGAATGGGTGTGTCACTGTGGGTGTGGGTATAAGATCCTCACCCTAGTTGCTTGGAAGTCTGTCTTCCACTAGCAGCCTTTGGATGAAGACAGAACTCTCAGCTCCTCCTGTGCCATGCCTGCCTGGATACTGCCATGCTCCCACCTTGATGATAATGGACTGAACCTCTGAACCTGTAAGCCAGCCCCAATTAAATGTTGTTTTTTATAAGACTTGCCTTGGTCATAGTGTCTGTTCACAGCAGTAAAACCCTAACTAAGACAACACAGCAGGACAGATACACGTTTGAACTCACAGACACTGTGGCAACACGCACAGGGTCTGCGTGGTCTGTGGCAGGTGGGCTTCCGGCACCGGCAGAGGAAGTGAACACATGCTCCTGCCCAACCCTTACTCAGAAATGATATCCAGTTGATAACCACTATCAAAATGAAAAATTAGTTCTCTCCAACAGAGTCTCACCAGGGATACAAACCACTCTAAAGAGCAGGTCCCATTTCCAGCAGTCAGTAGCCAACACAAAATGAACTCGCTGTCATCTTTGGAGGTTTTTAACTTTATAGGTCTTTTGTGTGTATATTATGGCTTCCGGTTCTGCATTTTCATAGGAGTCCTGTGTGTGAACACGTGAGTGTCTCTGCATCTATATGAGTTTCTTGTGCTTTTTCTTTGATTCCTTTTCTTCTGTCTGTCCCATCCTACTTTATTTTTTCAATCTTATTTGATTTTATTATTATTTTTTTTTAGATGTAGATTTGTTCTCTAAGGAGAGACAGAGTGTGGATTTGAGCAGAGGTGGAAAGGACCTGGGGAGAGTTGGAGGAGTGGAAAATGTAATCAATAGTATATTGTATGAGAAGAACAAAAGACTTTTTCCAATAAAAGAAAAATTAAAAGTTAAAACAAACAAATGAACAAATGCCTCCCAGGTGTCTGACACAATGATTGGGAGAGAGGTGGTATAAGGAGCTGAGACAGAAAGAAAAGGAGAGCAGATGCACAGACAGAGAATGTTGACTTTCATTTGGAATATACTCAGTTTAGGGTGCTTAATTTGAGAAGTCTCTTTTACCTAGAAGGGTCCTGACCTTGGGACAGATTTACATAACACTGGGAAATAGATATGTGTGAAGAAGACCACGCTCAGCTCTGAGAAACGAAGGAAGACTCATGACAGAATCCAGACAGTTGACAACATTGAAGGGCTGAGTTGGTCCCATGTGCTAGCATCCTATGACCTGGCAGGTAGAGAGTAAATGAAGGAAGGCTCTCTGCTCAGGAAGCAGCAGGTAAGATCTGTGGTGATTATCCCTGAGTAAAGAAACTCAGCTAACAGAGGCTAGAGATGTACACAGTGCAGTGAGGTCCCCTAGCTGTCACCTTCAGGCAGATTAGTAATGACAAAAGTAGATGTGAGTAGATGAGTTCATATCTCAGAACAGGAAGTTAGAGGTCCCATAACCCCTTCCAACTGAATGCCTCCAATGACCTAAGGCCCTCCCACTATGCCTCACTTCCTTTTTATGGTTTGGGTTTTTTTTTGAGAATTTCATACATGAATCTCTATTTACACCATCTCCATCTCTTCTTTCCCCCTGTCAAGTCCTCCCACATTTTCTCCCATTCCCTATCAAATTCATGGTCTTATTAATTACTATTGTTAAATACATATCCATACACATATGTGTATATATTAAATACATATGTATTTCTATAAATATATAAATATTTTAAATATATCATTACAATATACAAAATGTTCATTATTATATAATATGTATAACATCTTATACATAATAGATAAATATTAATTAATATATAATTGGCATATAAAAATATATAAAATACATGTGTATTTATATAAATATATGTTTGGATGTATATATGTGTATGTATATATATATATATATATACATATATATATTTGTATATAAATTTATAAAGACCTGCTGAGTCCATTTAGTATTGCTTGTATGTATATGTATTTAGGACTGACTACTTATGGTCAGAAAATCTATTTCAGGCTCATCCCTGGAAAACTCTCTCTCTCTCTCTCTCTCTCTCTCTCTCTCTCTCTCTCTCTCTCTCTTTCTCTCTCTCTTTCTCTCGCTGGCTCTCTCTCTTTCTCTCTCTGTCTCTCTCTGGCTCTCTGGCTCTCTCTGTATGTCTCTGTCTCTCTGTCTCTCTCTTTCTCTCTCTCTGCAGTTATTATTAATTGCCTGTTTATATTCTTTCATTACAGGTCCTTCCACGTGTTTGGTATATCAAGACATCCTTTCACCTGTGTGCCCCTGCAAAATATCATTTGACATAAACTAACTTCCCAAAGAAACTAAAAGTTTCCACTTCGGGCATTCAACAAAATCTTGGGTGATTTGACAGCAAACCTGGATTCATGAAGACCATTAACTTAGAAGGGAAAAGCTGAAAATACAGTAGCATAGATTTCTCTGTGTGTCAGCAACTGTTTCAAATCTTCAAAATCATAGTAATGTGCTTAACCCTTCTGGGAAAGTCTAAAATGGGATTTCTTACTCCAATATTCTCTTGAGTAGTGTAATTTTTAAATAATCTAATTCCATGGGCAACAACTTCGGCTATTCATTTACAGCTTGCAAAAGGCGTCACTTCTCCATTCTGTTGAAGTAACTGACAGCTGGGGCAGGCATCATGTGGTTCCAGTTCATTATTATTTTATTGGGATTAAAATAATTAACTTATATACCTCATTTCCTCATCACACAAGTAAAACAAAATAAACAGAACAAAACAGATCCCTTACGGAAAAAAAAAAAAGAAACAGACTGGATTTCCAAGTCTAGCAACGGTAGATATCTCTGAAATACTAGTCTATTCTGCTTTCACTGGATTTCTGTTACAAAAATTAGAGTCTTGAATCTCAAATGTACCTTACAGACAGCTATTAAAATAAGCCAGGAATGCAGGAAAGGAGAGTTTTCTCATAGAACAGTTTTTGTTCGTGCTCATATCTCAGACAGCTTTAACTAAAATGCAACAATCTAAAAATACATACATGTTATTCTGGTGCAGTGAAATGGCCATAATTTTTATTTACTTTTAGTTTCTTCCTGAAGGCAAAAATCTAAAAGGAAACACCTGCAGACTCTGACTTGTAGTCTTTGACTTCTCTGGAAATACGATCCACACACTGGAGTTCGGACAGTTTGGTTTCAGCTTGGGTGAAGGCCTAATTGTGAAGGGCTTTTTAAATGGCCACCTGTTCTTCTCCCCTAGCGGCAACAGCTCAGCCTTCCTCCACAGCCAGCACCAGCACAGCACGTCCCTTTACTGAGCTTGCACTGGCATCTCTGCTGAGATTGCTCTTCTGGCCACTGTATAGGGGACACTACTGTTTTCCTGTGATGGCCCATGCCAGTACTCTGATCACCTACCCAGCTGTCATTGGCAAAGATGCAGAGTGCATGTTATAGTCAGATCCTTGGGTCTCAGAGACAATTTTAGGGTGGAAGCCTCCTGGGTTCTATGTCCTGCTTCATGAGGTAAGGGTATCAACATATGTCTACACTCATATTTTATAAATTTGTTTGTATATATAAACTTTGTACTATAATAAATAGTTTGTTTCCACTTGCATACGTCACAAATAGGAACAGAAGATAGCCCCTCCTTTGGTTCAACAATGCTAGGCATCAATTTAGCGCCACACAATCTGTATTGTGCCAACAGGCAGTTCAGAAACAGTCTGGGAGAACTTGGTCCTATGGCTGGTGGTCTAGAGAGAAAAATAGAGGGTGCCAAAGAATGCATTTGGAATTGTGAACTCTGGTGGTCTCCATAAAGGTCAAAAGCAGGATTCAGGAGTGCACACAGCACTGTCAGCAGAGGTAAGTCTCCTTCAGACCGTTCCAGTACTGCTGAAGTTTAATAGCTGAGAAGTCAGCTCGGCAGCAAGCAGAGAGGAGAGAGCATCCCAAGGAAAAAGAGAGGTGCACTCGGGGATTCTAGGTGAGCGAGACTCAGGTCATCAGCAAGGGCTTGGCACAGATTGATGGTAACACTCAACATTTTTGATGGCTTACCCAGGTTGTCATGGGAAAGGCAGATTAGAGGGAGCAAAAAAGAAAGGCTTGTGGGCTCTTTTAAACAGGAGCTGCATCCTTCCACACTGGTGATGATGAAGACTTTGACAAAGTAGACAGTGGACAGGATCAAGTGAGCCAAGAATGACGGCTAGATTTGTAGCTTACATATATGAAGATGGGCATCATTTTCTGTTGGAGCAGGCACCAAGAAACCGTAAGTTAGGTTTAGCCATGTTGTCTCGGGGCAGTTTGGGAGAACCTCAGAGGAAGATGTCAAGTAAGCCAGACAAGGGTCTTTCAACTCATTTGAATCATGGACAAACAGGTCATAATTGCAGCACTCGGAAGCATAAGATGAAAAGAGAAAGAATTTTTAGAAATAAGCCTTAGGGGACTCTGGTTTGTGGGTTCCAGTGAAGAAAAGGAGCCAACAAAGGAGTCTGGAAAGTGGAGGAGGAAGAGACTGAGGGCTGCCCAGTCTCAGAAGACAAAGGGGAAGCTTATTGCAAAGATTGGCTGCTGCATAGTCATATAGGTGAAGGCAGAACAATGCTGGACCCCGGATCACAGGATCTGTCACCTGAACAGGAGCCTTGGCAGTCAGGAAGGAGTGAAAACTGGGTTGGAGGGGGCAAGGACAGTGTGGAAACTAACCTGCTCAACAAAAGTTGACATTTCTCATGAGACGTTCATGTGTCTGTACACTACCCAAGAAGATGTGACGGCTGTTATGAAAGTATAGCAAAGTAAAAACAAAATTCTAGGCCTTTAGGTCGAGGCTTGGGAATGTGACCTTTGTGACTCATTGCTCCAAGGTATGCTAATCATACCTTGATAGCGACATTCCTTCCTCCACCCACTTGCTTCCTGGGTTCAAAGAGTGTTCATTCAAAGAAAGTCACCCTGACCAACACTGGAACCCCCTATGCAAATGTGCTTTTGTTAGGGGCTCTTAGAAACTGTGTTGAGAGTTAACCAGAACAATTACCAGGTAGTCCTTGTAACACTTGTGACTTTGCACTTCCTTGTGACTCTTAACTGGTACCTTTGGTATTTTCCAACAAGGTCCTCCCCACTTCCTTGAGTTGTGGTTTCTTCCTTTAAATACCCCCTTACTCAGCTACTCGGGGCGCCATGGTCCTCTACCCCTGCGTGGTGTATGACCATGGGCCCGAGAGCGCTCTTGAATAAAAATCCTCTTGCAATTTGCAGCAAGACCGTTTCTTGTGGGGGATTTTGGGGTGTCGCCTCTCCTGAGTCAGAATGTGGGGGAGTCCTCACGTTGTGGGTCTTTCAGTTAATGATGTTCAATTGACTGGTACACAATAGATTTGTTCATGGAGGGTTGGTGGCAGAGGAGCTACAGAGGGAGAAGAAATGGAAGGAGCAGTGAAGGGGGAGAGGGGTAGGGAGGAAGGAGGAAGGGCTAGAGATTGACATTAAATTACTATTCAACACAAGGGCAGGAAGCATTGAAGCACAGCAGGCTGGCTGAGGATGCCAAGGCAATGTGTTACCTTCTGTTTAAGGCCTGAAGAGAGGCTGGCTGGGTCTGGCCAGGCAATGCATAACCTTCTGTTTACAGCCTGCAGCCCTGATGACAGGAGGCACTTTCTTGCATTTAAAGCAGACATTTACCTGACTCAAATTCTGTCTAGTGGAACATGTTATGGCCATTTAAATATTCTTGTGTTTTAAAGTCTTTCATCCTGGAGGGAGAGAAAGGTGAAAAGAATAGGAAAGGGAGGAGGGGGTGGGGAGAGTTTATTATAACCAGGAGATGAGATCACCTCCCCCACCCCTTTTTTAACATTTAAACACTAGGACAAAGTATAATGATGCAAATGGTGAGGGATGCCAGGATGAATTCTTGAGCCTCTATGTTAGCCGGAAGAATTGGCATTAAAAGAAAAAGAAACAGTAAACACTATGGTAACTTTGTAGCCGCTCAGTAAAAGGTATTTCTGGATAATTTTACTCATTTATATGCATTGCCTGTTACTCTATCAAGTGATTTAAAACAAAATACATCCAAGTATAATGACGCATGCTAGAGACTGAGTCAGGTAGGTTGCCTTGAGTTTAGGGGTACCCTGGGCTACATAATAAAAGCCTGTCTCCAAAACAAAACAAAAGAAATAAACATGCACATTTAAAGATATTCTCAATTTTCTTATTCTAATTTTTTCCTTTTGGGAATTTTTAATTTTTCTAAACCCCTGAGTCCTCTCCAGCCTGCTGGATGAGAAAGATGCCTGTCAAATCCAAGTACGATAAACATGCCAACAGAGGAAACGAATTTCAGTTGCATAAACCGTTATCATGCCTATGCTCCGATGTGTTTTAATCTCTTCCAGCGCAGAAACACAGCTTCCAGAAGACTGATCTTCCACCAATGGGAGTAAGGAGTGGTGTTGCTGGGGACCGAGCAAGGAGTCGAGGAAGAAGGAGAAGAGACAATACTTAACACACCACCGTCTTCCTGCCTCTCCTCAACTGCTTCTCGTTGACACAGAAGAAACCGATGAGTATAGAAGACGTGGTTTCTAAACTAAAAATAGTAATAATTATCACTTTCCTTTACTGATTTCCAGTCACAGACTATGATAAGTAAGAGTTGTCGCACTGCCTGGTCACTTACAAAAAAGCCAACAGCAGTTCGCGTATGGGCAACTTTTTTGGAGCTAACAATTATAAGCAAAGAATAAGACCGGTGACTCATCACCAAGATGTTCATTAGTCTTTCTTCAGCCTCAGCGATGTTGTTCCTATAAATAAGCAACTCCTGAAGCTCAAACCCCCTGCTGCTTAGCCTTAGAAACATGTGCATGCGCACTTGGTGCTTAAGCACTCCTTGCTTAGGCCACAACTCAGAACCCATCAGCTCTCTCATTCGCATAACGTATGATTTTTGCACCAAATGAACTCATATTTTCAAAATAACGTGCCTCGCCTTCTCATGCTATACATATCAAAATCTTGATTTTCCTTTTTCTCCACCTTCCCATCCTAGTCAGCTATCTGCCCTATAATAAAACAGTGACCATTTTTGACTTGACTATATAAAGCCAGGTCATTTACTCTTTCTGCATTCATGGTCTGTAAAGAAAATCAAGCCTCTCTCTCCCTCTTTCTCTCCCCTCCTCCCACCCCTTAGTCTCTCTCTTCTCCTTCTCTGCCCTCTCTGCCCTGCATTATCTTGAAGGGGCCTATGCACTATGACAGAGCTAGGTGTCATTCTTGGACACAGCAGGGTACCCTTCTGGTTCACTGTGGTGCAGTTGACTCTGTTATATGGGACATCTCTGATGCCGTCTCGGGGGATTCTGATCGCATGGCTGCTAAAATCTCTATCCCTAACTTCAGCCCAGTCACCTCCAATGCCCTGTCTCTTTCTAATGGGGTCAGTTTCTTCTGGTAATCACAGGCTTAAACATCCATCGGCAGCTGTGGAGTTGCTATGCCACTTTCTGAGACTGCATAGTGCCGGGGTCACTCAGCAAATTCCCTTGGACTCCCCTGTATCCCTTGGAACCTTCTGGTTCCATTTCATAGCACATCAGGAATCGACTCGGAAACGCTAAGCATGTTGGCTCTCTTTGATGAGTTGCTTTGGTTGAACATTGACTACGACTTAGATCCTTGAAGGGCGGTATCAGGTCCCCTCTTGGATCTAAGAAAAAAGAAAGAAAGAAGAAAAGAAACAAGGAAGGAAAAAAGGAAAAAAGAAAGACAGATAGACAGACGATCTGTTTTTCTCTAGCCTTCTCTACTCTCTTCCTTTTCCCATAGAAAGCAAAGCATTCAGTGCCCCTATTTTTTCCTTATTTGGTATGATATGCTTTATACCTATAAGGTATGTTTCTATGACTACTTCCTGGTGTATAAAATGACAGATAAGGATATTTCTTAATTTTTTTAATTTTTGATACTATAATATTATTACATTGATCGTCTCTGATGAATAGCCGCTCCTGTCTACACATAGCATACCAGGCCAAAGCAGTTCCACGTGTAAGAGGTTTATTGGGAGAGAGAGGGGCAAGGTGACGGCAGAAAGAGAAGGGAGGGGAGAGAGAGAGAGAAAGATAGGGGGGCTTTCTTTATATATAGGTGATGACATAACACAGGTAAAGGTGGGAGGTGAGCCAAGTGGATTCTGGGAATATGGTGGCTGTTGCTCGGGTCCTGCCTATGTGATGTCACGGGTTTCGGAGGTCCTGATACCGACACTCTGTTTTCTCCCTACACACACAGACACACACAGACACACACACACACACACACACACACACACACACACATTTCTAAATACAACCTGCTCAGTCTGTATAGTTGCATGTATGGTTTCAGGGCTCACTATTTGCTATTGGATAAATTAGTATGCTCTTCCTTGGAGAAGACGAATTCTCCTACTCTCAGTGTCCCTTAGTTGCCTGTGCTTCTTTGTGTAGGGTTGAGACCAAGCTCTCTCTTCCATCGACTTTAGTATTCTATTGCTGTTATCTTTACTCAGCTCATGTCGGTGACTTAGGCAGCCATGCTGGTGAGTCTTTCTGGGTGTGGCTTTTGACATGCCGAGGAGACACAATCTCACCATAAACTCCTTGAGCCTCTGGCTTTCACAATCTTCCCACCTCCTCTTCCAGGATGCTCCTTCAACCTTAGGTATTGGAGTAAATGTTTTGTTAATGTTTGCATTGAGACTAGACTTCTCAACTTTGCATTTTGATGGCTGGTAGTTTTCTATGGTCTCCACCTGCGGCAAAGAATAGTGTTCCTTTTTTTGTTTGTTTGTTTTGTTTTGTTTAGTTTAGTTTAGTTTTGTTTTGTTTTTCAAGACAGGGTTTCTCTGTATAGCTCTGGCTGTCCTGGAACTCACTTTGTAGACCAGGCTGGCCTCAAACTCAGAAATCTGTCTGCCTGCCTCTGCCTCCCAAGTGCAGGGATTAAAGGCGTGCGCCACCACCACCGGGTAAAAAGTTTTCCTTGATGAGAGGTGAGGACTAAAACTATCTGTGAGTATAAAAACAAGTATTTAGAAAGTAGTTAGGGGTTATGAGGTTTCATAAAGAGGTAGTTGCAGATTCTTTTCCAAGATCTGTGACTTTACTAGCCCTGGGTACTTGGCTAAGTTTCCAATACCCAGGTATGGTTCACGTCTTGGTGAGTAGATCTTAAGGCCAACTAGATAGCTGTTGTTTGCAGCCATGGTATGCATTCCCCTATTATATGTTTAGTATATCACGCCACACTGGTCATTGGTGTAAGATAAAATTTTAACCAGCACTTACAGCGCCTGTCTTCTAAACCTCAATTGTAGTACAAAATTTTCTTTTGATTATGAGATATGGGAAATGATGCTTTCTTTGCTCTCCCTTCATGCACAGATGCATGCATGCAAAGGAGCTAACAGCAAGAGATAACTTAAAAACATGTAAGTCTTAAAAGAAAGACAGAGAGAGAGAGAGAGAGAGAGATCTGCTTCCCCAAACAATTCAAAACCCTGTTTATAGTGACTTCCTCTTTTCATGGGGATATTTTCCCATTACTAATGCTTTATACAGTGTCTCCTTCCTCTTGAAGCCCAAAGAATTTAGTCAGTGTCTCTCTTCTAGATTACTGCTATGTTGCGGCCCGCCCGCGGTCCACAACACGAACGGTTCACACTGAGAATGGCAGTTCCCTGCAAAGAGAGGAATCTAGACGGGGCGGAAGAAACAATGGAGTCAAGACAACATTCGGATCAAGACTCAATTTAATATTTCCAGACACTCAGTTTATAAAGGAAGGGGGAGGGAACCCAATTTCCCGCCAAGTAACTCAGGGTCCAGTAGCAGGACGAACACGTGTGTGCCTCCAGGCAGCAAAGGCAGGTTCCAGCAGTGGGCGTGGCAGGACGAATGAGCCGGTAGCTCCACCCTTGAGCAGGCAGGTTCCAGGCTGGGGGGAAAGGGAGGCCACATTTCCCCCCATTAGATAACAAAACAAAAAAAAAAAATAAAAAAGGGGGTGGCCTGTGGCAGAAAAATTATCTATGTTCAATAGTTCTGCCTGAGTTCCTAGGGCTAAAGAAAAAACCTATTTCCGTGGGATTCCCTAACTATTCTAATGGTAAACTGTATCTGGCTGAGACTGTCTTAAAAGCACTGACTGAATACCAGCACTGGGCTGTAGGCTCTGACTTTATAATGCTAATTAGTGCTGAATAGGTAGCTACCTGTTTGCCTTTTAAGTAGGGCGTTGGAACCCTGGCTGAGTTTAGCTAAACAATTTTAGAATAACACTGAACTGATAATTATCCACAATTTTGGGTGAAAGGCAGGGGAACAGTGAGAAGAGATTAAGACTGGCTGGCTCCTAGTACAAGGCCAATTGGCTTTTTTATTTTTTGGGTGGGAGGCAGTGAAGGGCTTGCCCTTACGACAGCAAGGTCTCCAATCTCTCTCCCCCCTATTAATTAAGTTTAAATAGGCAATGCTTAACAGAGGTGATCAAATGATTTTCTCATCCGTAGATGAGTGGGCCTTTAACCTTGACTTGGGTGGACATTGGCCTGATTCCTCCCGTGAGCATTGTAACGACTCACATCTGTGGCTCTTGGTATCTTTTGGGGAGGGGAGGCAGAGCCGTAAGTATTTTTGGTTTTTAGCTGGAGTCAGATACCAACCTCTTTCAAATCAGGTGTGTCGCACAGGGAACTCAGAAACGGTCAAACTGGACCTTCCCTCCGCAGTAATCTCCTGCGCCAAGCGGTACCCATACCGTATTCATATGATTATGAATCAGTATCGCAATTCTGAGTTATTGCGAGGCCTCTATGTGAGACTTGTCAACCTCAGATTTAGCAAGGCCTAGACAAGAATTATGTCAGTATTAACACCAATAATGTTGGTTAAAATAGGAGCTGAAAGTCTTTCCTCTTCATCCCTGTTATTCCCAGTAGCCTGAGGAACTAAGGACACCTTGCAGTAACAGCAAGGGTGAAAAGCCAGAGGCCAGCTAAGGGACTAAGCCTATATCTATCAAAATAAGAACTAATCTTTGTAAATATATATGAAATTTCTACTTCCCTAGCTCTCCTGGTAAATCTAAATCTTATCTTAGACTGAAAAGCCACATGCTGGGATGTCCCTGGAAGGGAGATTAGCAGAACCACCTGTTTGCTCTTAGGGGCGGGGAACCGGAGAATGTAGATTGACCTGCTTGAGAGAAGGAAGAATACTAAACAATTAGAGTGTAGTAATGTAAATTTTCTGTTTGGAGAAGTCAAGGTACTTTATTTGGATGCAAATTGTAAAGCTAAAGTTTATCTCCGGCCTTTTGTAGGGGAATTGGCTCAGAGGAAACAGTGTTTTTTGAGAGCTTCCACTCCCAGCTCAAGAGGAATTTTAATCTGTAGAATGATACTTACGAGGAGAGACAGAATCTGTGTTTACCTGACGAATTAATCTCTCTGGTAGCCACCGTGCTTCATCTTCATCTCATGAAAAAACACAAACCGAGCCTCTTCCCCAGATTAGAACTGGATCTGGACCCTTCCATTTATTAGTCAGGGCGTCCTTCCATTTTACCAATGCATAAGAATTAGAAGTAACTGGGTGCCAGTGGCGTTCCGCTGCAGACTGACCTTTAATGTCAGTTTGCAAAAAGTTTAGGACAAATAAGGTAAAGGCAAGGTGAGCCTTTGGTGACTTTGGGGG
Source organism: Mus caroli (assembly GCF_978045245.1). Lineage (NCBI taxonomy): Eukaryota > Metazoa > Chordata > Mammalia > Rodentia > Muridae > Mus > Mus caroli. The sequence continues at coordinate 10,253,712 of NW_028227271.1, forward strand.
ATATGCTCTGAATTAACTTTACTAGGTAATTTAGAATATAGGAATCTCTAATAATTGAACTGAATATTAGACCAGTCTAAGATTGAGTTAGAATGGCTGGTCACACTGAAGAAGAGTGAAAAATCATTATGACTTTATTAAATGACTAATTTTACTAAGTTTGAATATACAGTCTCTGATGTACTATTGCCATAAAGTTAAAAGGCTAGAAGCTAGTCCAAACTGGAAAAATGACAAGTAAGGATGGATCTAAAACATGAATTTAATCTTTTAGTCCTTTTAATCAGGACACTGAGTTAACTTACCTGTCAGCTCAGCACACGAATTACCAATATGCTTTTGTAGAGTTCTGTGGAGAGAACCTGTTTTTCCCTTTCCTAATAAGGTAGCTGTTTTAGGATCAATCTATAAGCCAATAAGTAGATCCTTTTAAGATACTAAAAAGCATTTATTAAATTTGACATTTTAATCTCAAATTTTGAAAATAAAGGTATGTTTTAAATAGTGTGCATGGAAATGCACTAAATAGTATATATGGGGATACAATTTCTCTCTTTTGTCTTTTAAGAGGTTAAAGTTTAAAATTTTACAATATCTAACCTTTTGAATTAATAACTTTTTGGACAAAACATTTTAAATATTTGGCTGTAAAGGGGCAGTGACTAATTGCACTTTCAATTATTTTTCTTAAGGAACGGTTGTAACTAGAAGGCTAGAAAAGTTATTAAGAGTCACACGTGCATAATTTATTTATTTATTAACTAAAAATATGTATAAACAATTGTAAATTTGAGAATTAATAGTATGTGAGGGACGAACAATTTTAAGTAATTATGAGCTCAGAGATATAGCATTGACTATCAATATAAATTAAGGTTTGATTGTTCAGCATTTTAAAACACCATCTACAGCACACAACCAGATTATTTGTGCTGGAATAGGGGCAACTGTATCTTAAGACTCCGCTCCACAGCAGCTAGTTGGGCCCACGTGGCCAACGATTGGCTGGGAGGATGAGAAAAATGTCTTTACAATAATGTTTTTTTCTGGCCAAAGAATTGACTTGGGCACAACTAATTTTTAATTACCAATTAACAACAATTATAAAAGCTTTCTTTATTTCCTGCAAAACCCCTTGCAGCAAACCAAAACACCAAATAACAAAAGGATACTGTCTCTGAATTTTTTGGGTGAGAGCAAGGATTTAAGGTAAACTTCCCTTGAGAAGCATTAGTTAATAAAATACTTTCCACTTAGGAAACAATATATACTGAAAGATTAAAACTTTTGGCTTCTTGTAAAGAAGCAGAAACAATAAACATTTTTCTTACATAATGTAAAGCTATATTAGCCATACATAGAGGCAAAATTTTCTAGTGATTACCAGTTTACTAGAAGCAAAAATCTTTGAATTTAAGCATTATTTTAAACATCTGAATAGATCTGTAACACTGTTAAAAAGAAATTTTCTTGAACACAGGGAAAAACTTTTTTAGGCATTGTTTGCAAAACAAAAGAAAAGGCCACAAGCCGCTCTGGGACTGCCCAGAGCCCTGTATTGACTCAAAGGTAAAATACTTTTTAATCTGAGCATTAATCTTAAATTTGCAATCAAACTGCAAGCTGCAGTCAATGGAACAATGGCAGTTTTAACCATAATTTTTAAGTTTTTGTGCAAGGTTAGGATAATATCTACAAATTTGGGAAAGCAAAACCTATGTTTAAAACAATTTATCACTGTTAAAATCAATATTAGAAGCATTACTATCATATTACGAAGTTTGGATATCAATTAATACCTATGAATACCTATTAAAGCAAGCTTTAACGCTTTAGTAAAGAGGCATTGCTTTATATCTTATCTTAAATTTTACTATTTAGGATAGGAACCACATTAATCATTATCTAAACTAGAAATATCTTAAGAGACTCAGCCTCTGAAGCTTAATCTCAAACTTTAACTTCCTTCAGGGCCTCACCAACTTTCTCCCAGGTTCCACAATCTATCGTTTCTTCTTCTTTGAACCATGGACAACAGCTATCTCTCTTATCTAAAAAATTTCTTACTAATTGTACTTCAAGCCTTACTCCTTTTTCCTTAAGCAACTCCTGAAAACTAAACACAATTGCCTGATCCATGATTTTGAACCCTTCTTTCTTCCACCTAAGCAGTTTTCTAAAAAAAAAAACTGCGGCACACCGCCTGTCTCCGTATCTAGTTCCGATTTACGAACTGCTGACCCCAAGCAGAACCAGTGTTGGGTCAGCACTGCTTCAAACTTGCTCGTATCCTACTGCATCCCCAGCAACATTTTACAAAACTGAAATTTTTTAGGCTAGCGCTAGCATGTGTACCTGTCCGTTGCTCCGATGCTCCTCCGATACGAAGATTCTTTCCTTTCTTGTGGAGCTCCACACAGCAATCGTTTCTCTTAGCATCTCTCTGCCATTCTTCAGGTCCCAGTTCTGGCGCCAACTGTTGCGGCCCGCCCGCGGTCCACAACACGAACGGTTCACACTGAGAATGGCAGTTCCCTGCAAAGAGAGGAATCTAGACGGGGCGGAAGAAACAATGGAGTCAAGACAACATTCGGATCAAGACTCAATTTAATATTTCCAGACACTCAGTTTATAAAGGAAGGGGGAGGGAACCCAATTTCCCGCCAAGTAACTCAGGGTCCAGTAGCAGGACGAACACGTGTGTGCCTCCAGGCAGCAAAGGCAGGTTCCAGCAGTGGGCGTGGCAGGACGAATGAGCCGGTAGCTCCACCCTTGAGCAGGCAGGTTCCAGGCTGGGGGGAAAGGGAGGCCACACTGCTATACCTGCTACAGCCTACTAATTTCGATCTAACTTTGGCATCAATTTAATATTCTAAATTTGGATTTTTTTGGAAGTCACTGTTTGGGTCTATGTGTACTCCTTGAAAGCAGATAGTTAAACAGGAATTTATTTCTCCTCAGCTCTAGAGGCTGCAGGTCAAGATGAAGGTTCAGGCTGATGCACTGTCTGGCGAGGGCTACTCTCTGCTCAAGCTGTGTCCTTGCTTTGTAAATGGACAACAGGCAGTGAGCCCATTCCCTCAAGCCCCCATGTAAGTGCTGGAATCCCAGCCATGAGGGCTCTAGGCCCATCACTCACTTCGTGATAGGCCCAGGTTTTTTTGTTTTGTTTTGTTTTGTTTGTTTATTTTTTATGAATTATTTTATTTATTTATACCCCAAATGTTGTCCCCTCCTGGTCCCCCCCCACAGAGTTCTTCATCCATCTCTCATCCCCCTTCCTTCACCTCTGTGAGCTCCCCTCCCCTCCCCCTCTTTGGGGCATCTAATTTCTACAGGATTAGGTGCATCCTCTCTCACCAAGGCCTGACAAGGCAGGTCCTCTGTTACATATATGCCGGACCCTCGGACCAACCTATGTATGCTCTTTGGTTGGTGGCTCAGTCTCTGGGAGCTCCCAGGAGAAGGCCCCAGATATTAATATTATCACACTGGCCATTAAATATTCGAACGGGGGAGGAGCATGCAGACCAGGCAGACCATAATAACCATCACTTGACCTCAATTTCATTGTTTGAATAAAGAATGTACACTGTGATACTATTAAAGCTCTTCCCTGCTTTAATTTTTCAGTTTTTCCTTATCAATGACCCTTGTTCGCACCACATTCCACCTCTCTGACTGACTCCTGCTCTAGCTTGCCACACCAGCACTCATTAAAATTTTTCCACACAATTATATAGAGCTTTAGATGAGTTATTTGTAGAAACTAAAAAAAAAGAAAAGAAAAAAAAAAAAGAAAAAGAAATGACTGAGTTACTGTTTCATATTTAAATTCAAGTAATTTAAATATGAAAATCCAAAGTTCTTACAATTATCTAGGGGAAAAGACTCAATCTCTGTTTCATTCTAAATTGTAAATCCTTTAATTCAAGTGGAGTTTAAAGGACTGCCCTTCCATTTATCCCTATAATCTGTGCTTGGTGTGGGTTTTTGAACCTCAGAAACAACCTACAGATTACATCAATAATGAGATATAATATCCTAAGAAGTGAGATAATTACATGGCATCTTATAATATGACTAAGTTGTTTACATTTTTAATCAAAGTATTTCAGCCTTATGTTTAACCAAAATAGAGATTTGAGAAATAGGTTTTTTTTTCATAGCTTGTCAGTCTATTTTTAATTTTTAATAAATCACCCCATGATTAACCAGGTAGTCTCTTAATTAACTGCACCTCATCGATTTCTTCAGAGACCATAATTGCATTCTAGATTAACATTCAGAACACCTGCTTCTCTGGGTTTTCGAGGTTTCAGCCCTGAGTCCTTTGACATACAGAGCTGCAGTCATTGAGAATTTTTATAGTTTTAGAGAAGTGTTCCCTGCTCTATCTTTCTAGCTGGGTATCATCTGCTGTGTATGACATGAGTTTTGTTTACTGAAGCTGTGGTCCAACATCTTTCACCTTGGGCTAGCAATTTAGGAAAATGAGATACATGGCCCAAAAGCCCAGCATCTGAGGAACTCCTGTGTCCTGCTCTCAGCTTCTATGGCTTATACCAAACTATTATCATTTTCGGAAACAAAAAGAATGGCTCTGAGATTCTTCCTAACGGCACCAGTCAACAAAATGCATCAACATTCAAACGAAGGCATGAATAGATATAATTACATTTTTATTTTAATTCAACACAATTTCTCATCCATGAATTTTGTGTGCATACCCTACGTATTCAGCCAGCTGAGGAAAAGGCAGGAAAAAAAAATTGTGATAAACTGCTCCCTCTGTTCCGTCACATTTCTGCTGTGTTACTCTTAATGGCCATAGGATAAGTTCAAAACCAAAGCATTAAAACGTGATAGTTTTGCATGATAGTTGGGAAACATACATGGTGTAGTATTGAATGAAACCTAATTTTTTTAACTCTGTGGACATATTGTGGTCAGACTGGAAGTGCAACACCCAAGCAAGCCTTGGTGACTTTGGACAAGTTTGATGGGCACAATGGTGTAGCCAACACTATCTCACCTAAGGTGCCAGTGGCACATGTCAGTGCTCCGAACAGTAGGCCTCACTGTAAGCATCCCAGCTCCTCAGGAGCACTGAAGAGTCATTCCTTCTCTATAAATAATCATGTGGGTTTATTAGACTTAGTAGTCCCCTATACCCCCACCAGGACTCCAATATTTTTGACGCAATTTTTATCATATATTTCAGTAAAGATTTGCCTGTTGCACCTTACAATTGATGAATTAGAATATTTTACTGGGCTTGCTTTAAAACAGGGACCATTGCATCAGTATAATTAAAGGGAAAGGCTTCAAATCCGATGTGCCAGGTGCAACAGCAAAGTAATTCAACACTGGAGTGACACCAAATGAGAAACTATACTTGTCTGTAGCTAGGGATCTAAAAATTTCAATTTCTATTACATGGGCTCCTGTTTTCCTAGTTAACATTCACTATCAACTTGATGCAGACCAGAGACAAGTGAGAAGGAAATCTCAGTTGAACAAATGCCCAGATCAGACTGAACTGTGAGCATATCCATGGAGGGCTGTCTTATTTGTTAATTGGTGTAGGAGGGCCCACCCCACTGTGGGCAGCACCATTCCCTAGACTGTGGTTCTGGGCTCTATAAAAATAGGTAACTAAGCCTCAGCCTGAAACTGAGCCAGCTAGCCTTCCTCTCTTGTTCCTGTTTCCAAATGTCTGTTCATGTCCCTGCTCTGACTTCTCCCAATAGTGACTATAACCTAGATGGTTAAGCTAAGCAAATCCTATGCTCTTCTAAACTGCTTTTGGTTAGAGGTGGTTTTGGTTTTGGTTTTGGTTTTGGTTTTGGTTTTGGTTTTGGTTTTGGTTTTGGTTTTGGTTTTGGTTTTGGTTTTGGTTTTGGTTTCAGCAGAAAAGAAACTAGAAAGCTGGATACTTAAAGTCTGTCTTATAAAATGCCTGGCAAGGTCTACTATCACAGAAAGGGGCAAGGCTACACTCATCACCTGGCTTGGATTTCTCTGCTCACAGAAGAAGGCGCTAAATGGAATACCTCTTTTTTTTTTTTCCTACCCAAACTCACTTCTCAAGTATGAGTATCATCAAGGCATATTTAATCTTTTTCATTTTCTATGACTAATCCTGTGTCCCTCTGGCCCACCTGATAAAAGTTGTACTCAATTTTTGATTAGAAAACAAACTACATCTTCTCTCAGGGCATAAATCCCAGTAGTCATTCATGAAGAGGCTCTGTAAAGTTATCCTCAGAACAGCATTATGGGTGTTTGTCACAGTGAAGTCCTCACAGGGCTCAAGCCATACATGGCAAGGCCAACATTGACTTTTAGGGGAGATAATCTCCCACAACGCTTATTAGAGCTACTTTTAAAGCAATTTTAGAAAATATCTTCCCCCGCCCCCCCAAATTTAAGATCAATGGGAGTTCATACATAATCAAGAACAGCTGTGAGCCACTGAGATTCTGACAGAAGATTCACGCTAAGCATCACATAAGCAGATCAAAAAGAACACCGAGAGGATCTGCTCCTTCTTTTATAGATGGATAAATGGGTAAATGGATGAGGAGTTGTGCTCTGCTGAGGGGACCATGTGATGGTTTAATCTCTAAGGAACACCCTAAAGACTGGTCTTCTGATTTTCCATCTCCTATTGGCCCGCCCCAAAGAAGAGTCCAACAACTTTAGTAGCTGTGGACCACAACACGTGACAAAGGAAAGTGTTAGCTACACTTCGAGTGTTCTGGAATGAAAACAGCCTACCTGGCTTAGTAGTCAGCTCAAGTCACTGATCTATACCCAAGAGTTGACAATACTGAGTCCATCAGTCACTAAGCACGGCTGGTAACAAATGTCCTTGTTGCTTTGGAAAATCAGAAAGGAAATAAAGGTACAAACCACTGTTCCTTACACTTTAATCTGTTCCTATAAAGTGTAATAAACTTGACACAAGAAATAATATGTGTCTAGGACATAGTTTCCCCCCTAGAAAAAAACAACTTAGCAGCTATTGCTGAAACAACAATCTCTCTGACCGTCACCTTGCCTCAAAGTCATTTTCAAGGAAGGAACTAACTAGATCAAGAGAAGCAGCCACTAACCACTGCCCAATAGGGAGTAAAGGTTTGCCTTGCCTTAGTGAATACAATGAAATAACTGAGAGGATTTTAATCAACTGGGGAGGCATGCAATGAGACAGGTTAGGATGAAGGGGTAAAGCCATGGACGTCACTACCGACCTTATCTAACAACAATGAGAATGGTCTGCTCATAAAGGCAGACAACAGAGTGCCCCTGTCCTCTCTTCTTTTTTCTTCCTTTTCAAACAATGAAGGGAGAGTCCCCTCTTTTACTGAGAACTACACGTGTTAAGTACAAAACAGAAAAGCTTCAGTCAAAAGTGAGTCGCTGATAGAGCCTTCAGATCAGGTTGGGGCGAGCAGAACAACAGAAGGTAGAGGGCCAAATCACAGCCAATTCAATCCCCTGGATTCCTTTCTCCTGATCTCGATGAAATCTTACCACTGTGTGGGGGCCAACTCCACGTTTTGTTCTGTGCCTAAAATCCAAAAGGTAAAGATGACTAATGAAAACAACAAGTGTGTATAATTTTGGAATAACTTCAGATTTGGAAAGACAACCCAATAAATTTCAGCACACCAAATCCTACATCTACAGTGGACAAAGAGTATGACACATGTCAAGAGTAAGTCATGACCTTGAACCCCAGGCCCAATAATTACAATGAAGTCCTCTGCACAGAAGTTGGGTTGTCACATAATCCTTAGACTGTACATTTCATAATCTGTAACCAAAGGACAGTAGCTATTTCACACAGCTGTTTTGGGATCTGATAAGAGGATCTATGCTCCAAATGCACGGGCACCCACATTCATAAAAGAAACTTTACTAAAGCTCAAAGCTCACATTGCAACCCACACAATGATACTGGGAGACTTCAACACCCCACTCTCAGCAATGGAGAGAACATGGAAACAGAAACTAAGCAAAGACACAGTGAAACTCACAGAAGTTATGAACCAAATGGATCTAACAAATACTTATAGAACATTTCATCCTAAATCAAAAGAATATACCTTCTTTCTCAGCACCTCATGGTACCTTCTCCAAAATTGACCATATAATTAGTCACAAAACAGGCCTCAAGAGATACAAGAAAATTGAAATAATTCCATGCACCCTATCTGATCACCATGAACTAAGGTTGGTCTTAAATTCCAACAAAAACAATTGAAAACACACATACTCGTGGAAACTGAACAATGCTCTACTCAAAGATAACTTGGTCAATGAAGAAATAAAGAAAGAAACTAAAGACATTTTAGAATTTAAGGAAAATGAAGCACATGGTTTAACATCATACCAAAACTTATGAAACACAAGAAAAGCAGTGGTAAGAGGGAAACTCATAGCTCTGAGTGCCTCCAAAAAGAAACTAGAGAGAGCTTACACCAGCAGCTTGACAGCACACCCGAAAGCTCTAGAACAAAAAGAAGCAAATACACCCAAGAGGAGTAGAATGCAGGAAATAATCAAACTCGGGACTGAAATCAACCAAAAGAAACAAAAAGAACTATAAAAAGAAAAAACACAATCAGGAGTTTTTTGAGAAAATCATCAAGATAGATAAACCCTTAGCCAGACTAACCAGAGGGCACAGAGAGAGCATTCAAATTAATAAGAACAGAAATGAAAAGGGAGACATAACAATGGAAACCATGGAAATCCAAAATATCACCAGATCCTACAAAAATGTATACTCAACTAAATTGGAAAATCTGGATGAAATGTACAATTTTCTAGACACATACCAGATGCCAAAGTTAAAAACAGGATCAGATAAACTATCTAAATGGTCCCATAACCCCTAAAGAAATAGAAGCATTTATTAATAGTCTCCCAATCAAAAAAGGCTCAGGGCCAGATGTGTTTAGTGGAAAATTTTATCAGACCTTTAAAGAAGACCTAGTACCAACATTCTTCAAACTATTCCACATAATAGAAACAGAAGGAATACTACCTAATTCATTTTAAGAAGCCACAATTATGCTTATACCTAAACCACACAAAGACCAAACAAAGAAAGAGAACTTCAGACCAATTCCCTTATGAACATTGATGCAAAAATACTCAATAAAAGTCTTGCCAACCAAATCCAAGAATACATCAAAATGATCATTCACCACGATCAAGTAGGCTTCATCCCAGGGGTACAGGGATGGTTCAATATATGGAAATCCATCAACATAATACACTACATAAACAAACTCAAAGAAATAAACCACATGACCATTTCATTAGATTCTGAAAAAGCATTTGACAAAATTCAGCATCCCTTTATGGTAAAAGTCTTGGAAAGATCAGGAATTCAAGGTCCATACCTAGCAAAAGCAATAGACAACCAACCAGTAGCCAACATCAAAGTAAATGAGAGAAACTTGAAGCAACCCCACTAAAATCAGGGACTAGACAAGGCTGCCCACTCTCTCCATATCTATTCCATATAGTACTCCAAGTTCTAGCTAGAGCAATTAGACAACAATAGGAGGTCAAAGGGGATACAAATTGGAAAGGAAAAGGTCAAAATATCATTATTTGCAGATGATATGATCATATACTTAAGTGACCCCAAAAATTCCACCAGAGAACACCTAAAGCTGGTAAACAACGCCAGCAAAGTGGATAGATATAAAATTAACTCAAACAAATCAGTGCCCTTTCTCTACACAAAGGATAAACAGGCTGAGAAAGAAATTAGGGAAACAACCCCTTCACAATAGTCACAAGTAATATAAAATACCTTGGTGTGACTCTAAGGACATGGAAGATCTGTATGACAAGAACTTCAAGTCTCTGAAGAAAGAAATCGAAGATCTCAGAAGATGGAAAAATCTCCCATGCTCATGGATTGGCAGGATTAATATAGTAAAAATGGCCATCTTGCCGAAATCAATCTACAGATTCAATGCAATCCTCATCAAAATTCTAAATCATTTTTTCATAGTTAGAAAGAGCAATTTGCAAATTCATTTGGAATAACAGAAAACCCAGGATAGCAAAAAGTATTCTAAACAATAAAAGAACTTCTGGGGAAATCACCATCCCTGATCTCAAGCTGTACTACAGAACAATTGTGATAAAAACTGCACGGTATTGGTACAGTGACAGGTAGGAAGATCAGTGCAATAGAATTGAAGACCCAGACATGAACCCACACATATATGGTTACTTGATAGTTAAAACCATCCAGTGGGAAAAAGCATTTTTAACAAGTGGTGCTTGTTCAACCAGTGGTCAGCATGTAGAAAAATGCAAATCAACCCATTCTTATCTCCTTGTACAAAGCTCAAGTCCAAGTGGATCAAGGACCTCCACATAAAACCAGATACACTGAATCTAATAGAGAAGAAAGTGGGAAAGAGCCTCAAGCACATGGGCACAGGGAAAAAAAATCCTGAACAGAACACCAATGGCTTATGCTCTAAGATCAAGAATTGACAAATGGGACCTCATAAAATTGCAAAGCTTCTATAAGGAAAAGGACACTGTCAACAGGACAAAAAGGCAAACAACAGACTGGGAAAAGATCTTTACCAATCCTATATCAAATAGAGGGCTAATATCCAGTATATACAAGGAAATCAAGAAGTTAGACTCCAGAGAATCAAATAACCCTATTAAAAATGGGGTACATAGCTAAACAAAGAATTTTCAACTGAGGAATATCAAATGGCTGAGAAGCACCTGAAGAAATGTTCAACATCCTTAGTCATCAAATAAATGCAAATAAAACAAAACAAAACCAAAACCTGAGATTCCACCTCACACCAGTCACAGTGGCTAAGATCAAAAATTCAGGTGACAGCAGATGCTGGCGAGGATCTGGAGGAAGAGAGACACTCCTCCATTGCTGGACGGAGTACAAGCTTATACAACCACTCTGGAAATCAGTCTGGCGGTTCCTCAGAAATTTGGACATAGTGCTACCTGAGGACTCAGCTATACCACTCTTGAGCATATACCCAGAAGATACTCCAACATGAAATAAGGACATATGCTCCACTATGTTCATAGCAGCCTTATTTATAATACCCAGGATCTGGAAAGAACCCAGATGTCCTTCAACAGAGGAATGGATACAGAAAATGTGGTACATTTACACAATGGAGTATACTCAGCTATTAAAAATGGTGAATTCATGAAATTCTTAGGCAAATGGATGGAACTAGAAAACATCATCCTGAGTGAGGTAACCCAATCACAAAAGAACACACATGGTATGCACTCACTGATAAGTGGATACTAGCCCCAAAGCTCCAAATAACCAAGATTCAATTCACAGACCACATGAAGCTCAAGAAGAAGGAAGACCATAGTGTGGGTGCTTCAGACCTTCTTAGAAGGAGAACAAAATACTCACAGCAAATATGGAGATAAAGTGTTGAGTAGAGATTGAAGGAAAGGCCATCCAGAGACTGCCCCACCTGGGGATGCATCCCATATACAGTTACCAAATGCAAACACTATTGTAGATGCCAAGAAGTGAATTCTGAAAGGAGCCTGATGTGGCTGTCTTCTGAGAGGCCCTGCCAGAGCTTTACAAATACAGAGGCAGATGTTAGCAGCCAACCATTGGCCTGAGAGTGGGGTCCCCAATAGAGGAGTTAGAGAGGGTTTGAAGGACTGAAGGAGTTGAATGGGTTTGCAACTCCACGGGAAGAACAACAATATCAACCAACCAGACCCTCCCAGAGCTCCCAGGGACTAAGCCATCAACAAAGGAGTACACATGGCTCCAGCTGCATATGTAGCAGAGGATGGCCTTGTCATGCATCAATGGGAAGAGAGGTCCTCGGTCCTATGAAAGCTTGATAGATGCCCCAGTGTAGGAGAACTGAGGGTGGGGGGGTGGGAGTGGGTGAGTGGGTGGAGGAGCACCCTCAAAAAACAGGCAGAGGGAGGATGGGATAGGGTGATCCTGGGAGGGTGAGGGAAACCAGGAAAGGGGATAATAAAGAAAATAGCCAATTTAAAAAAAAAAAAAAAAAGGATGTAAGCGCAGAAAGCCAGTCTGTCAGCACGATTTTGGTTTCAATAATATTTCGCCCCTCTGTGAGCACTGTTCAGTCTAACTGGGGAGATTCAGCGTCACAGAACAGCAGTGAGTGAGGATGGTTTATTCTGTAATAATTTCAGAGAAAGAGATGTGTGAAGCTTTGCTAAACTTAGCCACGCTGCTCTCTGGTAAGCCTTCATTTCATATGAAGCCCGTTTCTTTGCTTTAATCCTCTTCTCTAAGCCGCTAGTATTCCCACCAAGGTCCCTCCTGGATTCTTTTGACCTGTGATGAAGAATATGCACCAAGAAAAGAGAAGTCTAATCAGCGTGTTACAGTTATGATCTACCCGGGGAAACCGAAGACATTTTATTTTCTCAATGGATTAAACTTTATCCATTCATTATTCATTTTCTGTGAGTAGAAAGCTGACACAGATACACTCAGCCTGGAATTGGCTGAACATTTTCAAGGCTTTTCAAGAGACTAAAACCCAGTCCTCCTGAGTAGTTAATTACATGCTTGCGTTATCACACCCAAATGGCACTGGGTCATAAATGTCCTGAGACTGGTGCTTGTGAGGGAGGTGGTTAATATCATAAAGCTTCGTTGTCACTCATGCTATTGGGTACCTGGCCCTTGTACGCCTGTTCTTGTAAAAGGGAAAAAGAGAAACTCCTTCGGAACTCTAGAGTCCAATCAGACCGGAAACCGCCCTTCTTTAACCGGAAGTGCCGGGTGCCACGCCCTTTTGTTTCTTAGTGGGTCATTGTTTTTCTTTGTCTTCACATCTTTTGCTGAGCGAAATACAAGTCTAAATGTCATAGTACTCAATTGTTATCGTTTGAATTAAATTTTTCTTTATAAAAAGGTTTTTAGCGAGGTATTTAGTTTGAAAGCTACACATGGCACCCCGCCCCTTTTTTTGGTAAGGATTCTAGATAAGTACTGCGGAGAGCCCAATTCTGTACTGACTGAAACTGGGGCGAGGTGGGGGGAGGGGTGAAAAACAAAGGGTGTACTTTCACATTTTCTGTTTCTCCCACGTCTTATGGTCGTTTGATATCTTAGGACCTTGAGCCCAGCTAGGGTTGTCATTTCCCAGGGTTAGCTAATTCCTAGACATGGGTAAAATCTCTCTACAGCAAGCTTTTGGTTTGTAAACTAACAGATTCTAAATCCACATCTACACGCATTGCATTTCTTTTCCATACGGCTAGAATACTGTCGTCTTCCTGCCTAGCAGAAGTTACAAGCTGGAGCTAGAAGCGAGACAACTGGAGACCACTCCCACTGCTGAGCTCTAAAAACTGTTCAAACTGGACCTGTCTCAGCCCACTTCCTTTTCCAATCCTTTTCTTCCCTGCATCAAGCACAGAGTCAGCTCCGGGCCCATGCCTCTCCTTTGTTCCTCCCAGCTTTTGACAAACTCCTCTGCGTGCCCACAGGGCCCAGGGGCCTGGCATACATCTTTCCCCTGGAAACTGAGAGCAACAGGAAGCCGTTCCAATGGCAGGGGTGTCTGGATCTGCCCCTCTCTATATCTCAAAGCAGGGTTTTAAGCTTGTATTAACAAGAAGAAGGGGGAAGAGGAAGATGGAGGTGAAAGAAGTTGGAAAGAATGGTAGGGAAATTGGGATAGAGAGAGGAAGAGCCCAGAAAAAGAGATAGAGATGAATTCAGTCTCTCAGAGCCTTAGCTGGGTAGAAATGGCAGGATCTAGCACAGGACATGAAAATTTACTACTTTACTCAATAGTAGTAAACTAGATATTTATGTAATAAAAGACAATAGTGTGATGGAAGGAAAAACCAGATATCTTCCATAGCAAAGAGGAAGTAAATACACAATGTTCTTGGGTGGGCACTGACGTCAATAGAACGACTGTAATTAGACACTGAGCATATGACTGTGACCTTCAGCAATGTAAAGACCCAATGTTTCCATCTTTAAACAGGTAGTCTGAGAACACTAAGATACTTGGTTCACGGCTCAATCCACTTGGCTTTCTCATCCCTTCACTCTCGGTATCTTTCAAATCGGCCTAAATATATAGCATTTCTGTCTGTGTCATTCAGTGAGGTGACAAGAGGATGAGTACTTCAAAGGAAATGCAGTGCATGTTTCTACCCACAGTGAACCATGGGATCTATTGGGGAGCCTGTGAAAAATGCCTCCAGCGATTATAAATTAGAAGCCGACATTGGCTTGCGTCCGCATTTGTTTAAAGCTCCATGATTGACCCTGATAAGGACTTTTTGGTTGTCAGCTCACAGAATACTTTTTTTTTTCCAGGTTGTATGTTTGTTGTCTGAAATGTATGCTTCTTTTCTAAGGCCCAATAGTATTCCATTACACACACACACACACACACACACACACACACCTACACACCTACACACCTACACACACACACACACCCCTCCCTCAGTTGTTTCTGCTTCTTTGCAGTTGCTAATTCTGCCACGGACCACGGGCGTGCACACATTTCCTGTACCCACTACCTTTGATTCCTTCAAATGTGAAGCCCAAAGCAGGACTGCTGGGCCTGACAAACCCTGTTTTTGACATTTTTGAGGCGCTTCCACCATGTTATTCTTCATATACCTTTGGGGCTCTGTGCCTGCTGAGAATATCCATGTGTCCTCTCTTGGCATGCTGATCAACGGTGGTTGTATTTTTGTCTAATTTGCATGGTGGCAATTTAAATAAGTGTGAGGTGGTGTCACCAGTGCTTAATTTACATTTGTCCATTTGTATGTATTCTTTTGGGAAAAAAAATAATGTTTGGTCAAGTCCAGTTGTCTTGTTATTGGGTTCTCTACATTCCACGCATATTTTGCATGTTATCCCCCTTTCTGACTTTTGACTCATAAATATCTCCCCCTTTTTGGTGAGATAGCTCCCTAATTGTGCAGACAGCAGCTTTCCAGCTTGACACAGTCTCATTTGTCTTTTTTTGACTTAAGCTCTTCACACTTTCAGACTTACATGTGTGTAGGTGCATGGATGCATTAAGTAGGTGTATGTATGCATTAAGTCCTTGCCTTGAGAGCGCTCCTTCAATCATTTCTTTTAGTGTATTGACAACTTCAAATCATAGGTTGTATGTAACTGTTTTCTCAGTATCATTTGTCAGAGAGGTTGTCGGTCTCCCATTATATATCCTTGGCACCTTTATGGGAAATTAATCCAAAAGTTTATTTCTGGGCGTGGCTGCTGTCCTAGTCTGGATTTTTATGGTTGTGATAGAATACCATGACCAAAAACAACTTGGGGAGGAAGGAGTTTACTTCAGCTCACAACTCCACCTGACTGTCTATCACTGAGGGAAGTGAGGGCTGGAACTCAAATCAGTCAGGAACCAGGAGGCAGGAGCTGATGCAGAGGCCTTGAAGGGATGCTGCTTACTGGCTTTCTCCTCATGGTTTTCTCAGCCTGCTTTCTTATGCACCACCAGTCCAGGGATGGCACCATGTATAGTAAGATGGCCCTTCCCATCAATGATCATCCATCAATCAAGAAAATGTACCACAGGCTTGCCCACAGACCAGTCTGGTGGAGGCATTTTCTCAGGTGAAGTTCTCTCTTCCAAAATGACTCAAGCTTATTGACACCAAATTGGCCAACTCCTTGGCCTGTTCTATTCAATTGGCCAATCTCTCTCCTTTAGTGCCAGCACTATGATGTTTTTACTCTTATAGCATTGCCGCTAAGTTGGAAATCAGGGTGATGACTCTACCACATTTATAAGGACATATTTCCTTTTTTATACGACAAATGAGATTTTACTTAACATCAAAAAAGCACCCAAGTAGTAATCTAAGCATTAAAGGTACAAAGATAAAGGTAAAATTCACACACACACACACACACACACACACACACACGCATGCACACACACACGCACGCACACATGCACGCACACACAAACACACGCACACACACACACACGCACACACACACACACGTGCACATACACACACGTGCACATACACACACACGCACACACACACACGCACACACGTGCACATACACACACGCGCGCACACACACACACACACACACACACACACGCACACACGTGCACATACACGTTACAACAAACGAACAAACAGATGAAAAACTAAAGTTCTTTTTAAGTTCTTGGATGAATTCTGAGATAAACACAGACATGTGGAAATCAATGATGTTTAGGCCAAGTTTGAAGTCATACAACCTGTAGTTACAAGTTAATGAAACAACAAGCAGGATTACATAAGAATCCCTCCTCACTCCAAGAAAGAGGGAAGTAATCACAGCAGTTGACTCCACATGAAGCAAGACATTCATTTCACCTAACTCCAGAAATACGAGGCACCCCAGATCTCCAGCTCCAACATTTGCCACTGGATGTCAGCATGTGACACCAACTGCTCTGATTTTACTTCTGGTGGGTGACATGCATACAGCACAGCTGAAAACGGGCATTCATATCAATAAACTACAGGCTTCTTGTTGCCTTGAAGCTTATTAGAAATAAAGGATCCCAATGCCAGGGAGTAGAAGACAAAAGCAATAGAAGTCAGATGTCTGCCGCAGAAGCATGAGGTTGTGCGCTCAGACCATAGCACCCACTGCAAAGCCAGGCTTGGTAACAAACATGTAAGCCTAGCACTGAGGACATGAAAACAGGCAAATCTGTAGAGCTTGCTAGTCAGCCAGTCTAGCGAAATAGTAAGCTCAAAGCCTAGTGAGAGACCCTGTCTTAAAAGATGAGGAGGAGAGCAATAGAAAAAGACACTCGAGACACCCAGTGTCGATCTCTGGCTGACAAGTCTCACACGTGCACACACATGTGCTTGCACATGCATGTACACGCATATAGCCATATGCACATATGCACAAACACACACTCATTACATATTACATATGCTGACTATATATATACATTATATATTACATATACTGACTTCACGTGTACACTGAAGGTTGAGACTTGCAGAAAAATGCTAGATCGTTCCTAGAACCAGTACAAAGTACATAGAATCATCTTGAAGACTCTACCTTTGGGAATTATAAATAAATTGAATGATTAGGAGTCA
This sequence comes from Mus caroli, assembly GCF_978045245.1. Classification (NCBI taxonomy): domain Eukaryota; kingdom Metazoa; phylum Chordata; class Mammalia; order Rodentia; family Muridae; genus Mus; species Mus caroli. The sequence continues at coordinate 10,270,893 of NW_028227271.1, forward strand.
GGTGCTTCTGGCTGTGCAGCTAACTTCTCTAGAATTGGGGGATAGAAATGGGAATAACTTCTCTCCATGAGAATACCTAGCATAGAACAGACCTGCTGAAATCTCCACTCCTATTTTTCCAAAATCTGAATATCAGTCTTATTGGGATGCATTTGATAGCCACACCATGGGGAGCCAGAAGGTATAGCTTGTATTTTGGAATGAAGGAGTGCTTGATATGGGAAATGAGCTCCAACAATTCTGGCAGCATGCATGTGTAACAAATATCCCCAATGAACTTGTCCTGGCTGGTTTTATGTCATCTTGACCCAAGCTAAAGTCATCTGCGAGGAGGGTAAGACAACTGAGAAAGCACATCCATGAGACTGGGCTATAGGCAAGCCTGTGGAGTATTTTCTTTATTCGTTTTGGATAGGGGAGGGGCCAACTAATTGTGGGTGGCACCATCCCTAATCTGGGAGTCCTGGGTTCTACAAGAAAGCAGGCTGAACAAACCTTGAGGATTGAGATGTAAGTAGCATTCCTTAAGGGCCTGAGATCAGCTTCTCCCTCCAGCTCCTGCCCTGTTTAAGTTCCTACCCTGACTCCCTTCCATAATGAACAGTGATAGTGAAGTACAAGTCAAATAAACCTTTCCTCCCTGAAGAATGCCTGTCCAGTTCTGATTCTTCAGCAAAAAATGTATAGCTAGTTGTGGCCATAGAATCAGTTCCATGGACCAGAATTATAAAAACAAGAGCTAGAAATGAGACCTCACTGAATTAGACTGAAAGGCTTTTCTGATTCCCAGTGGCAAGAGATGCTAGCTATTCATGGCATGCAATGGCAAAACAGTCACATATGTTGCCACCTATCATTCTTTTAATCAAATATTTAGAGACGATATGACCTTGAATGAACAAGGAGATGCTGCCTCATAAACATCTCAGTGGAATGTAAGAATATACTGGGTTAGGTTGCTTTTTTGTTTTTGTTTTTGTTTTTTTTTGTTATGTTTTGTTTTGTGTTGTTTTGTTTTTTTGTTTTTGTTTTTTTTTTTTTAATATGGAGAGAAAGAAAACTCATGAAATCCCTTAAGTTCCCAGCTGCAGGTCTGAGTAAGGATGAGCAAGCTGTTAGTTCTGTCTGTGCCAACTTGCCTGAGTTATAAGTGTTTTCTGAAAGATGGGTGATCATCCATCAGAGGGAAAGGCACTAACCAGCACAGTGCAGGTATACCAGTTGGCTTATGTGCGCCTAGGACCTCCCAAAGCACAGTGCAGGTATACCAGTTGGCTCATGTGCACCTGGGGCTTCTAGTCCAGTGTGAGGTCATGCAGAGACCCGTGGGAAAGGCCAAGGGAGCTGCTGTCTCTGCAGAGCCAGTCCTTCAGAAGTTTCCCTCTAAAGGTCAAAGTCAAAGACTAAGCCTGCAGGTGGACAAAGTGCAATACAAATAACACTCACAAATCCACACTCTCTCTAATGCACTTTCTAATGTGCCTGTGCCCTGTTTTTTCCTTCACTGAGGACCGCATCATGAGGGTAAATCATTAAAAAAAAAAGACGAGAAGAAATCAAGAATTTCTACTTATAGGAATACCATAACAGTTTAACTCCTAAAGCTTTCAGAAATAATCTGCTCTGTTACTTTAAGAACGTGCATCATATGAATAAAAACAATGTTAAAACAGGCATTGCATACTGGACTGAATTCCAAATTTGCACTGAGTTTTATGAAGGCCAATTGTTATGAAGTCCTGCAACATTGGAGGAGACTAGAGAGAGGGGTGGGGAGAGGGAGAGAGATTAGAGCTAGAGATAAATAGATGTATATATATGCACACAGTTTTCTATGTGTGTTTGTCCTGTCTTGTAACGAGCTTTAACTTTGGTCATTAAATTAGTTATGCATAGTTATGCAGATTTGGCAGATAAGAAGACTAAAGTCACAGCTGGAATAAAAAGCATTGAATTGGAGGCAGAAGCTACCTCTGGGTTAGGTACAAAATGAAGAAGAGAGGCATCTGAGAATTCACAGATGCCTCTGTGTCTTCTCTATGCTATGTTTCTCTTTGGTACGTATGCAATGTGTGTGTGTGTGTGTGTGTGTGTGTGTGTGTGTGTGTGTGTGTGTGTGTGTGTGTGTGTTTGTGTGTGTACATTGCACACATGTGTAGTAGCCAAAAGGTTAACAATGGGTATCTTCCTTTATCACACTCTATCTTAATTTCTTTTGAGGTAGGCAATCTCACTTATAACAGAAGCTTGCTAGTTCAGCTAGGATAGCTGGCCGAAGCTAGTTGCTAACATCCTAGTATCAGCTTGTCTCAGATCCCCCAGCCCTGAGGTTACACGTGCATGCTGCTGCCAGCTTTCTAAACTCAGGTCCTTGAGATAGCGTAGCAAGCGCATTTCCCACTGAGCCTTATCCTGAGCCCGAAGTGACTCTGACTTCTTAATTGGGATGTTAGAAGCAAAGCGTTTGTGGTCTTACTTTATACCACTCTCTATGAGTGAAAGATTTTTATCAACATAAGATGAGGAAAAAAAATGCTTATCTCTGGATTTACAAATACATTTTGTCTATTTCACCTTTGGTACAAAGCTCTTAATAAAAGATGTTTTATGTTTGAGAAGAAAAAAAAAATCCCTACACAGCCAGTCAGTGAATTATACAAAGTAACTGTCAGGAAATCTGGTTTCTGCAGATATACTCTCTCAAGATTTACATGAAGTTTTATAGACAGAGAATTTGGGAAATGTCTTATTTGAACGGATACAAACTGAGTTGTTTGAGCTGCAAGCCCTGCATGGAATTGTCTTTCCCTTCCTGTCCCCTACAGGGAACAAACAATGACCAAATGAGAAAGAAATTCTTGCCAGAAGTCTGGCCTCTGCTAGCTGTAAGCCTCTAGCTCGGGGAGTGTTCTGAAAGGCTTTTGCTGACTAAAGAAGTACCAAAGGGAAGAGGAGGGTCCTGGCACAAGGCAGGAGAGAAGAGAAAGGAGAAAAAAAATACAGAAATCAAATCACCACTGGACTGCCCCTTGTTAGCACAAAGTGTCCTTATGGGAACAGGGACCAGTTAGAGCAAGCGTTTCTCCCTGATTAATCAAAACAGTCCCAGAGTTGGGGGATGATGGTATCTGGGTCACTTTTTAGTTGTATTTAATAAGACTTCTGAAGACAGGATCTCGGAATCGCGTCTCCAACAGCTCCCTCGCGTACACATGGCTTTTGTTTATTCTTGTTTGACTTGGTTTTCACATCTTCATACATGGCCTCCAGGGGTAACTTTGATGCCGAAGTTTTCTGGGGAAAAAAGTGAATAAGTAAATACAGAAGTCATATACACATAGAATGCAAAAGTAGAAATCAATGTCTCTGTCTCTCTCTATCTCCGTCTCTGTCTCTCTGTCTCTGTCCATCTTTGTCTCTGTCTCTCTGTCTCTCTCTGTCTCTGTCTCTGTCTCTGTCTCTATCTCTCTCTGTCTCTCTTTCTCTTTGTCTCTCTGACTCTCTCTGTCTCTCTGTCTCTGTCTCTCTCTCTCTCTCATGTTTTTCTAAGTAGATTTTGTTTCAACAGCAATTTGCTTCTCTTGAGTACTGAGGTATGTTAATTTCTGGATTCATGAACTGGGCAGGTATTCAGTCACATTATGAAACATTATAACTGTAGAGACCAAATGCATAAAAGGCATAAAACCAGTTTAATTTGAGTTTTCCTCAGGAGAATATGAAGCAAAGTCTGGCTGGATTCCATGAGGCGCCCTTCTCCAGGGTGGCTAATTTATTACCTGTCAGCCATGAAAATGTGAGTCTGTAGGGGGGTTTTGTTTGTTTGTTTGTTTTCTCTTATTCCATTTGTTCTTTTATGAGGGAGGTTTTTTTTCCTTTGACTTTCTAATTTATTCCGTTTATTCATGGAATTTTTGCTCTGACTGATTTCTTTTTCCCTTCTGTTTGAATCCCTTGTACATCAAGGTGGGTGGCATGCCGCTGAAAATATTCTTTCAAGAAACATCATAAAAACGTATGAAAGCAGGATTTCATTTGAGCTGCCAAAGCTTAAAGAAAGCTGTAAGCAAAGTGAATAAATACTCTTCGTATGACTTATGGCCACACGAAGGATCTACTTAAAGGAATACATTCAGACTATTCAAAAAATATTTAAAAAGAAAAAAGAGGGGGGCACGTTTTCCAGCAGGACCCTGGAAAATATAGAACGAGCTCTTCCCCAACTCCCTGACCTGCTTGTCCACGTTTAGCGCCCTCTCCATCAAGACCTCCAAAAGGCTCACCCTTACATTAGTTTACGAAGGGCTAACAAGGTTGACCAAATGTTTCGGTGTTTAGAACAATAAACACATGCTGCTAGACAGCAATAACAAAACCAAATCTAAACTCTGGTTTTTGAGTTCCACATAAACTTTATCTACAGGGCTAAGAATTTTGATGTATACGCTGCAGGGCAGGCCATGAGTGTCTCATACTCTGAAGCTTTCTGTATAAACACTGTTAGACACTTTTGATTTTGATTTCGATTTTCGCTGTGATTCTTCGGAGACGAGCAGACTTAGCGGGGGAAAGCTAGCATCAATCTCTATGAATGAATTTTTTTCGTTTTTTTTTTGTCTTTTGTTAACGGAGATGATGTAGGAGAGAGAGCGTAAGTGCAAGAGGGTGTTGTGTGGGTCTAGCTGAGGGTACTGCAGTCTGCTGTGTGGGTCTAGCTGAGGGCACTGCAGTCTGCTGTGTGGGCCTAGCTGAGGGCACTGCAGTCTGCTGTGTGGGTCTAGCTGAGGGCACTGCAGTCTGCTGTGTGGGTCTAGCTGAGGGCACTGCAGTCTGTTTCGGGTTATGCTCCCATGAGTGAGAAGTGTCGTGGGGTCCAGGACAAGACCAGGCTCAGTAGAGTGGAGGCCACAGAAGGTCGCATTCAAAGTGTCAGGCAGGTAGGAGCACTCAGGGTGACAGGCAGACACCTGCATATGGACAAGGTGCACAGGTGTTGCCAGGATATACAATGTGTTTTTCAGTGAGCCAGAAAGCAACAGTAGCCATAAGTGTAAAGAGATGAGTGGCTTAAGGGGCAGAGAAGTATGCCTCCCTTGTACATCACTGTAGCAGAAGCAAAGAGAGGAAGGAAGAGCCTACTTGGCTTATGGCTTCAGAAGTTTCCATTCATCGTGGCGGGAAGGGCGTGGCACTGAGAACATCTGCTCATGTAGGTTCTCTCTGCTTACCTGCTCTCCGACCCCCATCCCCACCCCAGGGTCACAGCCTCTGGGACCGCACCACCACATCTGTGGGAACACCCTCGGAGACACGCCAGAGGTGAATTTTACCAATCCCGTGGGTGTTTCTCGATTCTCTCAAGTCGATAATCAAGATTACCTGTCATGAGGGAAAGAAATGATATATTCAACTAGCATAGGACAGAGGCCCACCCATGGCATGGGTTTATGGTATATTCAAGTACTGTGTGGTGGAGACATGGACCGAAGCGCAGGGTGGGACAGTTGGGCAGCTCGAAGAGCCTCTGTGAGAGCACGGAAGACAGCTTGGTGAATTTTGAGTTTTGAGTTGTGAGCAACAGTCAGCTCCAACGGTGGCAGTTCAAACTAGTGTAGAGTTTGGATTCTCAGGGTGTGTGCAATGAAAAGGAATGAGGTGATGAGATGATGATGGTGATGATGATGGTGACGATGATGATGGTGACATAAAAAATGGAACCTAGATTTAACGAAGGAAGAAAAGGGGGTAAAAGCGGAGCTTCACTGGTTATAGTGGTTCACTCCAGTAGAATATGCTGAAGAGGAGTAAGAGGCGTTCAAGGCCACTCTCAGCTACATCTTGGGCTGTCAAGATGGCTCAGTCATTGACCCTGATGAACTGAGTTTGGACCCACATGGAAGAAGGAGAGAACAGATTTCCACGGGCCTGAGTAAGTTGTCCTCTGACCTCCACACAGGCCCTGAGACACAGCCACCTCTTCCCTATCGCCACTTCTGGGACACAAAATAAGCAAATGATTATCTCTTATTTATAATAAATGAGAGAAGGGGAGCAAAAATCAATGAGATGGTAATTTAAAAAAAAAATCAATGTATTGCTGTGTTCCACTGGGGTTAGAGGATTAGCTGAGCTCTGTTCCAAATGGAACGTGATGGAGAGAGAGAAGATCTCTGTAGCACATGACACCAATGTGAGACCTCAGGACTCTGTGCCTAAATGGGGAGAGGCAGAACATGAAAACAGGAAGAGAAGAATTCCAGGTGTAAGCACCAGAAGGATTTTCAGGGCCGAAATATCTGTGACTTATGAATGTGAAGCCAGTAAACAAAAGTATTCTTTTGATGGATTTAGGGTGTTTGCCTCTGTTTGTCTGTGAACCACACAGGTGCCCCCTGCCCTTGAGGTCTAAAGAGGGTGTCAGATACTCTGGAATCAGAGTTTAAGAGGTGAGACACCATATGGGTGCTGGGAGCTGAACCTAGAACGTATGCTACCAGGGACGCACAGCCACCACATGTGGAGCTCCTGGACGAGCTGTCCCATTCCCAGTGCCACTGTGGTCTTTAACACATATCTTCATGATTTTTTCTTTCCAATTTTTTATTCTCCTCCTTCCCATAATTATATTATACCAATACATCACCTCCAGATATGTCTTAGGCTATGGGATGTATGGATGAGGCATGAGAGACCAGAATACCCTACAGGATTAGAGTTCAAAGCTTGAATTCTTCACCAAGAGATGCTAGGTGGATGAATGAATGAATAAGTGAATGAATGAACTTGTAATCTTTGCTTCCTGTGTTCTTCTTTAAGTGCTTTAACTTTGAGCAGTTCTGGTATCAAGGGCAAGCTACAATAGCATGGAGAGGGTTTGAACTCTACATACAGCTGTTCTCTATCCCATCTTTAACTTCTCTGAGTAAAATGAAATATTGTTTTTGAATGTAGACCCCACACACAGCATTTCTCAGTGTTCATAAGGCGTGAACAATAGCACCTGGAAATAGAAGCCATGACTTTAACCGATTTATAAAATTTCTCTTAAAAAAAAAAAAAGTGTTTGTCCTGCAAACACAGCTTCCCGTTAGCACACATTCCAGGTCTCCACCCTAAAGCCCACTGTAAAATTATTCCATAGGCACTGTTCACTCTTGGCACGCTCTCACTGGCGTGTGGTGTGGGTGTAAATGTCATGTAATTTGTAGATATAACAATTCAATTCCTGACTGCGAACTTGATCTCTCTCTTGGATTTTATCCGAGCAAACTCAGTTCCAAAGCTCCCAGAAGGTACCGTGTTTGTGCAGTTGTGCGACGTGGACCCTCAAATGATGTCCTAACGACGTGTCAAGAATATTGTGCATTTTAATCCTGTACATTGAATCTCTTTGAAGTAGTTTTCCCTCTCTGAAACCACATGTTTCATAAACGTATACCAAAGAGAGAGCAAAGCAGAAATTGTCTTGAAGATCAATGGGCTCCACGGACTCAGGCTGCCCTAAAGATGTTCCCATCTGACACCCAGGTTATCAAGTGACCTGAGGCAAAGAAAAACACCCTGTTCTGACATCTTCCGTTTGTCTTTGGAAGTGGGGAGTTAGGATTGGCTCCTCTGCTGCTAATTGAACAAGAGTGCAGGAGACGGGGGTGGGGGTGGGGGGATTTGAAAGATGAAATAAAGAAGGAAAACCAAGGAAGAATCCCTGACCTGATGAAACTAAGTGGGGTTTCTTCCACTAGGCACTGCAGGAGCAACCCCTGACCCTGGGCCTGGGAACCCCGTGTTTGGACAAGGCGGCTAAGCAAGTGTGACTTGGTGTTCCGAACATTTAATTTAGTAATGTAGATAGGGAAGTCATTTAATTTCTTTGCAGATCATTAGGTGGGCCATTAAGTCATTGGTGACTTAATTTCCATGTCAACTCTCAATGTTATACACATACATATTCCCACGGGCGCACAAATTACAGAAGAGATTTAATTTTTCACAGGTGCATTAGCCCAAACCTCCTAAGTGGTTACAACACCAAGAATATACAGGAACTCAGCTTTAGAACACATTGTGAAAGTAAAAAATTGGTTTTTAATTCATTTTGTGAGTCTCCTATGTGGAACATGCAATGCAAAGGGAATAAGGTAACATACCACCACCAAGTTAATGACTAAATGCTGAACTAATTTAATAAAATCTAATATTAAAATATATATCGCATGTAAATTTCACATTTATGATTGCAATAAAGTTATAATAAAAATCCCAGTGTATGCTTGCAATATTATTAAGTTCCATTTCCATCTCCAACAACCTACGTTTAAAAATATGTAATATTACCTTGAGCACTTGGTTTTTACGTGGCAACTGCATTTGCCCTAACTTGTCCCTCGAGAAAGACTGAATCATACATTTCATTTTGAGGGAAATGGTTTTCTGCATCAGAATAGAATAAAGATGATTAAATGCGAAGTGGATCATTTAGCCCTGTTGCTTGGGTCGAAGGGCATAATTATCTCCTGCTGAGTCCTATAAGTGTGATCAGGTACCAGAACATGACACGAGAGTCACTTCAAACTGCTACAAGGTAAAGGAGCTCACCAAGGCCTGAGCAGGTGACAGGCAAAGGCTCCAGGAAGCAGGCAGGAGGCCACACATGGTGAGGTAAACCCACCAAAAGGCATGGCTCCTCTGAACAGCTGTGACTAATTCATCTAGGTCTTTGTGAGAAATCACTGTGATGCTATGTAAGCTGGCTTGATAAGTGGACTAGAATAGTATTCTTCTCTGGGTATGAGAGTTACTGTCTGGCCTGTGTGTGATGGATATGAGATAGACAGACGCAACATGGAGAGAGAGAGAGAGAGAGAGGGAGAGGGAGAGGGAGAGGGAGAGGGAGAGGGAGAGGGAGAGGGAGAGGGAGAGGGAGAGGGAGAGGGAGAGGGAGAGGGAGAGGGAGAGGGAGAGGGAGAGGGAGAGGGAGAGGGAGAGGGAGAGGGAGAGGGAGAGGGAGAGGGAGAGGGAGAGGGAGAGGGAGAGGGAGAGGGAGAGGGAGAGGGAGAGGGAGAGGGAGAGGGAGAGGGGAGGAGAGAGAGAAAGGAGAGGGAGAGAGGGAGGAGAGGGAGAGAGGGAGGAGGGGGAGAGGGAGAAAGGAAGGGGAGGGGGAAGGAGATGGAGGAGGGAGAGAGGGGGAGTGTGAGTGAGAGGGAGGGAAGGGGCAGAGAGGAAGGGGGAGGGGAATGAGAGGAAGGGGGAGGGGAATGAGAGGAAGGGGGAGGGGAATGAGAGGAAGGGGGAAGGGGAGGGAGAGGGGGAGGGGAGGGAGGGAGAGAGAGGGGGGAGAGGGAGAGAGAGAATTAATTGTGGAACCTTGGCAGGAAACCAGGCTTAGAAGCTGTGTGCAGGCCTCCATTGACTGAGTCTCTGTCTCTCTGTCTCTCTGTCTGTCTGTCTGTCTGTCTCTCTCTCTCTCCACCCCCCCCCCCGCGCATGCGTGCGCGCGCACACGCTCTGTGTGTGTGTGTGTGTGTGTGTGTGTGTGTTATATTGGGTTTTAGCTACACTGCTTTTGCCCCTGGCAGATTGCACGTGTGCATTCACCCAGGAACTACCTTTGTATCCTCAAATCAAAGACACACACACACACACACACACACACACACAGTAACTTATTTTTAAATGCCTTGTCTACTTTAAAGGCTGGGCACTCCTAAACCTTCCCCTGCTACCTGAGGCCCAATCAGGAAGTGTCCAACCACCCGAATTCTCACATGGCTGGCTGGCTTTCTCTCCTGCAGCTCTCCTCTTCCTTCTCCCACCGCATCCTGATTCTGCTCTGTTCCTCTCTATGTCCTACCTGTGCAACCCTAAGTGTCCTGCCCAGGCCCAGCCTCTTTTTTTTTCTCTCCATTGGCTGTTGGCATCTTTATTGATTGCTCAAAAAACCAATTGGGGACAAGGACCTTTAGTATTGGGACAAGCAGATTCCTGATTGAATCAAAGCATTAGAACCAATCTCCAACATGTCTGTCTGTCTGTCCATTGTCCTCATCTAGGAAATGGAAATAAAGACTCAGATAGAAGAATAGTACAGATATTATAAAAAGCAACATAGCATACAGAGAGGCAGCACATACTCACTGCTTGGCAAACAGTAGCGCCACTGTCACCAAGCCCCACACTGACTGGTTATCAGCATCGGAGGTAGCAATGCCAACACAAGGCAGCCTTCATTCCACTATGAGTGTTCTTGAAACAGCAGGGTGGACATCCGAGAAGGCCTGGAGGCCCAGCATGTCACCTGGTCAGTACTATTTTTGCTCTCCAGGGCGTAAGGTCAGTGGTCACCCTGTATAGAGTGCTACCACCTGTCATTCCTTGGGTTATTGGAGCAGCCAGATTGTCCAGCATCTAGGAGCCCCTTGCCTTTTACGAGTCCGTGTCTGTGTCTCTTCTGAGGTATTGTTAGGTCAACAACAAAGCTCTGAGTGGAGGCTGCATGGCTGAGATAAGTGCCCTTAACCTGTATGCTGAATTTGGATACCTCAGACTGTACCTCAGATTGTACCTCAGACTGTACCTCAGACTGTACCTCAGACTGTACCTCAGACTGTACCTCAGATTGTACCTCAGACTGTACCTCAGACTGTACCTCAGACTGTACCTCAGATTGTACCTCAGACTGTACCTCAGACTGTACCTCAGATTGTACCTCAGACTGCAGCCTTATTGGAAACGGAAGATTCTTTACAGACAATATTGTACTGTGGTCAGGGGCTGGGGATATAGCCCATAGGTGGAACTCTTCGTACCCATGACAATCTAGGATAAATCCCCAATATCCAAATACAAGAACAACATAGGGGGAAACCCAGGCTCATTCACTGAGGTGGGCCCTCATCCCATATGAAGGACACCAATAGGAAAGAACTGAGAAGTGGGTGTTTAATACAGATGATATGTTGAGTTATGTTGAGAAGACAACCTTCCAGCCGGCAGGGAGATAGACTGAGGGTGGAGGGGATTCTTGCCCTTGGCCTGCGCAACCGAGCTAACACCATTGCTGGGACTCTTTGCCCCTACACGGGAAGGGACACTTGCAGCAGCTTTAGCAGACTAGAGGTAGAGGGCTTACTGGGTGCCCTTTCTCAGTTAAACTTTCTTCCCTAGAAAAATGCGCCTCTCTCTCTCTCTCAATCTCTCTCTCAGTTACTGAAATTGAGATGCTTTCTGCTCCCCGTCATCTATGTATCTAGCTTGTAGTGGTACGCCATGGGAGCCTTTAAAAATCCAAACTGTGAACAATAACACAAATGCCCCTTAGCACTGTCAATGTCTACCAGAGTCAGGAGTCCATTCCTTGAAAGCCCTACAGGACCGCCCTTCTAACTGCCCAGGAATTATAAATCATTAACACATTTGTCTGAAGAGTATAACGGTACAGTGTTATGCAGAATCTCTGTCTGTGGAATCTACCAGCCACCCAGAGGCCTGATAATTCACTCTCTGTTCCCTAATGTAAATATATGCACGTTCCATAAATCAAACTAGTTTTAAGGCAATGTTTTTCCTCATAGAAAAAGCAATGTGCTTTTCTGAGTAACTCTATCTGGCCACTGCCCACCGCCTCTACGCCGTACGGACGTACCCAAGCATGAAGAATCTAGAATCAGAAATGTGGAATTTGCATTTTAGAAAATGTCACTTCTATGCTTCTAGCCACTTCCAGGTCACAGCAAAGTACAAATACTTGCAGCTAGAAATACAAGTTTTTGTCTGTCTGTCTGTCTGTCTATCTGTCTGTCTCTCTCTCTCTCTCTCTCTCTCTCTCTCTCTCTATATATATATATATATATATATATATATATATATATATATATACAAATGCCCCTGAAAACAGGGTATGCTAATATCTCTCTGATCTATCGCAAATGCATCAACAAGTTGTTTGGAAACTTCTGGAAAGAAGAATGTGCTTTAAGAACAGTCTTGATTTTCCCTCTCACAACACATCTGCCACACACTGCTAACATGCCAGATAACCCTTTCTTTAGCAACTATAAAAAAAATTGGTTTTAATCTAGAAACATCCTTTTCCTCCTGACAGTCCCAATAACTGCACATAAAATACGTGTGGAGTTACCGTTCATGTGTGCATGTATGCGTGCACGAGTGTGTGTGTGTGTGTGTGTGTGTGTGCGCCCACGTGCACTTGTTTTTGGAAGGCAGGCTCTCACACTCACTATGTAGCCATAGTCAGAATCTAAGGCTCGTCCTGCCACAGTCTTCTAAAACAGGGTCTCAGGTGTGAACACTATCTGGCTACACTAGATTTTTAGTGCATTCCAATATGAAGAAAAAGGGAAGAGAAAGGAAGAGAGAGAGAGAAAGAGAGAGAGAGGAGGGAGAAAGAAAGGAAGGAAGGGAAAGGAGGGAGGGAAGCAGGAAGGGAGGGAAGGAGAAAGAAAAGAGCCAAAAGGGAAAAATGTAAAAACAATGAGAAAAAAATGACATGTATTATGCAGGAACTTTCTCATTTCTCAAATGAACACATATATTTATTTGGGTGTAAATAATCTCTTATAACTTGCTAATTACTGTTACTAGTTAAAACTAGTTTTATTAGGTGTAATTTTTCTCTTTTTCCTATATAGTATACTATAAAAATATCACACTATGGCAGGAATGCAGGCTTTGGAATAAAACCAATGCCCAGTACAACCCCGACTCTCTGTAAGCTGTGTGGCCCGCAACAAGTTCCTAGACGTCGTCTTCCCACCTCTGCTGCTTAGCTCAGAGATGAGGGTACTGTGTACCTCGCATGGAACTTGGAGTTTGCACGTGTGCCTGTGGACCACCCTAATGAATGACAACCATGGTGGTTTCTTGAATGTGACCACTCCATTAACTTTGACCCCATGTACTGCTTCATAGAAGATCACCCTCCCCCCCACACACACACACACTCCCCATCAAGAAGTAGAGTTGTTGCCTTGGTGCATAGTTTTGTTCCGTGTGACTCCTAAACCACCACGGCACAGAGGGTATTCCAAAGACAAACATGTCACACCTTGGCATCGAGTGTCATTTGTTCATCAGTGGGATCGGGATCAGTGTCACCCATGCACACAAAAGCTAATCAAATGAATGAAGGCACTAAAGAGCTCAGGTTTCATCCAGCACACCAGTTAATCATGTGATCAGTGTGCTTGTCTTTAAAGACAAATTCCTCCTAGGAACCCAGGACTTGATCCCCATAATACAGGAATACTTTGATTTTTTTTTCCTATTTGGAAGATAAATAAATAAATAAATAAATAAATAAATAAATAAATGGATAAATGGATATTTTGCATGCCAGGTTTGAGTCTGGGGAGACCATGGATGAACCAGAGACCATAAGATAATGGTTCTCAACTTTCCTAGTGCTATGATGCTTTAATACAGTTGCTTGTGTTGTGTTGATCCCCAACCAAAAATTACTTTTGTTGCTGTTCTTAACTGTAATTTTGATCCTCTTATTACTCATTGGGTAAATATTTGTGCTTTTCGATGGTCTTAGGTGACCCTGGTGAAATGCTCATTTGACCCCTGTGAAAAGGTCAGTAGATCCCAAAGAGGTCGCAACCTATAGGGTGAGAAACAGTGGCATAGGAAGACACCAGCTGCCTCAGAAGCATAAGCTGCAGGAAGGAGAGGAAGAGAGGGTAGCTTCCCGAAACCTGGGCACTAGCAACAGGTGGACAGATCAGACCCATTCCAAAGGAATGGTGCAGGTTCTGACCACAAAGGCAATCATGTCTCCTGTATCAGAGTGTGTTTACAAGGCTAGACCACTCCCACAACTTCCACAACTGCCCTAGTGTGCCTTGACCCACACAGTACACCAGCAAGGAAAGACCGTTGAAGAGAAGTTTCTAAATCAAACCATCTAGTTCCTGTACCGTTTTTTTTTTCTTACCTTTAGATGCAAAATCCTTCACTCTGAGACTGTTACGCCTACTTTGTTCCTAAGCATGTAATTCGCATCTAATAAACCATCTATTCGTGGAATGGGACTAAATGTATGCAATATTTGAAGTGGCTACTATTCACAGGGTTTATGGGATATACAAGAATGTGAAGGGCTCCGGGAAGAAATCCTTCCAGTCCTGAGGAATGTGCACTCTAAATGACCTTTCCTACAGTGGGGAGAAAAGGATGAGTTCACTAAAGAACTTCGTTTGGAGAGAGTAGCGGGTATTGTAAAGCATTACAAATCAAGTCTTCAAGAAGAGATGCAAAGGTCTCTCAGCACCAAGGAAAATAAAATGTTGGGGGCTAGAAATGGCCCACTGGTTAAGAATGTGCTTGCTGCTCTTGTAGAGGACCCAAGTTCAGTTCCCAGAACCCACATCAGGTGGCTCACAACCCCCTGTAATGCCATCCTTGAGGGAGGGGCATGGGGGCTGAAGCCCTCGTCTAGCCTTCTTGAACACATTGCACTCAAAAAGGGAAGATTTAGAGGAAAAGAAAGGAAAATTCCAATTTGTCACCAAAGCCGTTTTTAATCTCACTGGGCGTTGTGTCAGTAGGATCCAATGTGGGATTATTGTCAAGTTTGTAGTTCTTAGTCTACATTTAAAAGTCCACCCAGGCACTGGTACTTTTCCCAGAATGTCACCATGGGAGGGAAAAAGCTTCCACCACCAGGGAGTGTCAACCATCATGGAACCCCCATACACACTTTGTAAGGCCACTCCTCTTATCTCAAGGATTCCTGACTGAAAAGGTTCTTGGTGCTGACCTGAAATGAGTCTTCCTTTTGTAGTGTAAATATTTCATAAGGCTTTAGAGAAGTCCTTTAAATTTTATTTCCATATAAATTAACGATAGAAATGCATTAAATAAAATTAGGTGAGGATATGCCCTTGTTTACAAAGATCTACATAGTCAGACAAAGAAAGAGGAGCAGTTGGGTAGCTTTCTCTTAACTGTGCTGGTTACTATAAACTGTACATACGAAGATAATGGAAGGGGGATAGAAGAAACCCTAAGAAGACATAATGTTAACACAATGAAATATAACATGAACAGATACATACACACTTGTAAAACATTCCTAGCAAAAGCAAACATTAGCATGGAGTTTAAAAGAAACACAATTCCAAGCACTGAGCTTTGATTTACATAGAAGCACAGAATCAAAATTCTCAAAGACAGCTCTAAGCGTGCTTGCTCAATTCAAGATGTTTTACCAAACAAACTGCAAAGGGGGGGGGGGGAGAAATCAGAACAAAGCAACGTCTTCTGCGTTCTGCTCATAATGCAGAATCGAGAGGTTGTTTTCTATTCTGAGTATGTTTAGAGGCTGTGCAGGTTTCATTTATAAATAATTCTGAAACATTAAAAGAGACATGAGGGGAGTTTGTTCTGTGAGTTAAATAGGAATTTGATCTCAACGTCATTAAAAATAAACTTTCACCTGTTACTAATTTTCTTCTTAGTTCCAGAGTCATTGTTTGTTTAAATGAAAAGGAGAAAAAACACTCTGATGCTGCTTATATGGTCCAAATCAGAGAACAAATTGCAAAGCCCCATGCAGGCTAAAAAGCAAATTTTTAAAAAACAAAACAAAACAAACAAACAAACAACAAAAAACCCTTTGCAACAATATGCTGCAAATTTGCGATTTGAGCGGTGCAACATTCAATTCCAAATCCTCCTCCTGGAGCCTCA
The DNA here is from genome assembly GCF_978045245.1 of Mus caroli. Taxonomy (NCBI): domain Eukaryota; kingdom Metazoa; phylum Chordata; class Mammalia; order Rodentia; family Muridae; genus Mus; species Mus caroli. Next base: position 10,286,604 of record NW_028227271.1, read on the forward strand.
GATCCAACCGCAGGGGCACAGTGGCAAGCCGCACTCTGCCTCCTTTACATGGGCCATTTTTAATTGTGGACTTGTAATAAACTGAAAATTGAACCTTGCATTACAAAAAAAGTCTTTCACAACCTCTGCCAGCAAAGAAGAAAAAAAAAAAAACCCAACAACTTATTTTTTTTGTGTGCTGCCCTTGGCTTCAGTTTTATTATTAGGAAGGGTGTGTCAGATCATATGTGTGTAATTGTGTGTCTGTTTATAGTTTACATTTGTATCATGTTGGCATTGGTTTCCATTTTCCATAGCAGCCTAGACCCTTGGCCAACAGCAAGCAGGAATGGCCCTCGTTGGGGGGGGGGTTCCGAACCCTAGATGGAACTAATCATCAGGCCTTCACCATTCACAAGAACTCCAAGATGTGGCTGGCATTCTCGGGAATGACGAGACCATAGCCAGAGCTTCAACATCAAGTTTTGATAATTTGGAGCCAAATATCTAGACTGCTATTTCCACATTGGTAGAGTCAGTTGCTCCCAGAAGATGCTACAGTCGATCAACAGGGAGCGAGAGAGATAAGGAACATTACTGCACAGGTTTAATTCAAGCCTTGACAAAAAACAAAACAACAACAACAAAAAAACAACGAAAAATTCAGGTGGTCCGGTGTTTCACACAGAACAGACCAACAGACAACTCTTTAATCACTGAACCTTTCCTCCAAGGAACAGGATAAATATCTAATGATTAGCCTTTTTGACTTTTAATCCTCAGCACCCATCAGGGTATGATCTTGGCCCTTAGTCTCCAAACCACCTACCTGTTCAACGGTTTACCCTGCTGCCCAATGGCCGTGCTTCCCCTTGCTTCCCTGAAGCATCATCTGTGAACTTCCTGCCCATGGTATCTTTCCCTCCGCTTATACCCTTCACCTTCCTGAGGAAGCTTCCAGGGTCCTTCAAGTCATCTTTTGGTTTCAAGATAGCACGGCCCTTGTTTGCTCAGACTTCTGATAAACCCCTCCCTGCCTCTTCCTCTTCAGCTCTTGGTCATCACCACGATTCCGTCCTTGCTCGCTCCACAGATCAGCTTAACAGCCGCCACTCAGCTCCGTTCAAATGGTTTCATTTCTCACTCTGCTTTTGTCTCTAAGGTCATGTCTACATCTCTGACTTCACACCAGCAATTACATCCACGTATTCCACAGCGATTGATGTGGTTTAGGGATGGCTTGGGTGTTGAAGATGTTACATTAAGGGGGTAGGAACGTAACTAGCTGATTAGTATTAGGTGGTCACAAAGGTAGAGAACCAAGATGGAGTACTGATTTTGTTACTAGAATGCGGGGAGGGAGGGAGGGAGGGAGGGAGGGAGGGAGGGAGGGAGGGAGGGAGGGAGGGAGGGAGGGAGAGAGATTGTTGCATGGCACCTTGAGCAGGAGATTCACTTTCTGTTTGATTCTTGTAATGTTCAGTTACCAATCTCACAGGGGCACTTATTGATGTCACATGGTCATTGGTACTTAGACAAGTATACAGTGAGGTCCATGCTCCTACCTAACATTTTCCCATGTTCCCATGTAAGCTTGCTAACGTCTGCAGGACAGTAGATCTTCAGTCTCCAGTGTACCCAGGTTGCTCATTAACCCCATGGTCAATCCATTCCTTCAACCTGGATATCACGAGCTGTCATGAAGACCCAGATTTTGAAGCATCTCCTCAGTCAGTATCTGGTGAAGCTGGAGGTCTTCTGTATAAAGGGTCTATGTAAGTCCAGAGGTCTATCATTGCATTATAGACAGTGCAAGTCAGCTTCTCGGGAAACGAAAATAAAATGACTCGATATGGCTTCTCCCACATTGGTCCTGGAGTCCCCCGAGTTTCCCCCCCTAATTCTGACCTTGAGTTTTCTGTTTTCAACCTTATTCCTCTTGCCACAACTAACTCGGCACTATACTGAGGCCACGAATTGTACTTAGAACCTTGACCTGATTCTCTCATAACTGCCCGTCTGGACTGTTTTTATCAACAGATAAGTGAATTTCATGACCCCAGGAAGCTAAAGTTACAGGGAGGACAGCCCTGAAGCCATCTGGTCCCCTGGCCTTGAACATCCATTATCATATTTTCTCAAGCAACGATGTCAAAGGAAATCCTTTCAGAGACTGCAATTCTGAGGTGGGTTGGTAACACTCCCTGAAATGTCCTAGTACACACTGCGTGCTAGCCCCTGGCTGAAGCAGTATGCCTTATGAGCCAAGAGAACTGAGTGTCCATTATAGATTGCTCCTCCCTCGCCGCTCCCTCTGAATAATGCCACTTCTTTTGAAACAAGAGCCTTTACATCAGCTGAGAATCAGGGTCACACACCCCACACCCCCCATCTGAACTTAATAATCCCACTTCTCATTTCTTAAAATCCGTATTTGTTCTCAAGGTCACTTAGGGACTAATTACTAAACACGTTGATATACCTGCTATCAGTCATGTTTTAAGGTGCTAATTTCTTTCTTTCACTACAACACACCCCAGTATGTAACTCTATGAAGCTTCTAGGAATTCTGCAGCCATGGTGCCCTGCAGTGAGCCTTGGTGCTGTGTATTCTCCTGGAGCAATAGAAGCTCTTATATCTATTTTGAGTAAACAGTCTTTGCAGCCTCCGATGCAATTTATTCAAGGATGCACACAGCAGGCTCCTGACTCAAATAACTAACCCTGTTACCGGGAGGGTTTCCTGAACAAATTCCTCTGTGAGGGACAAACATGGGGCTTCTTGTGCCTTTTAAGGAAATGAGTTTTTTTATTGAAAAGGAAAGAAAGAAAGAAAAAAACCTGTGAGTTCAAACTGAAACTCACAAGTCAGCAGTCTGAGGAATGCGGCACCAGGCTATAGATAGTAAGCTAGGCTGTAGCCAAAATCAGGGCTGAATCAAGTAATTGCATTTTTTTTATCCTCAAATTCTTTCCTTCTACATTTCCTTCTACATTGTTTGTAAACTACATTTGGAAACAGCGTCTCCTGGGACATTCTTAGTCCCTGTCTTATGAAAGGCTGTTAGAATGGTACAGTAAGTAACTCCTGGCTATTGGAACTTACTTAGTAACAGGAAGTGTGATAACTGAAAAATGATAAGCTCGGTGGTCCTTGACGCGACCTGAAAGTGGCAATGTATCTCCCGCGGCATAAAGCTCAGGACAAACAGAATAAAAGCCCTGTACTGTCTTGGGTAGAAATACGGAGACCAGTGGCTCTCAATCTTCCTAATGCTGCAACCCTTTAATACAGTTCCCAGTGCTGTGGTGAACCCCTTAGCCATAAGATTATTTTCACTGCTACTTCATAACTGTAATTTTGCTAGTGTTATGAATTGCAATCTAAACATCTGTTTTCTGAGGGCTTTAGGTGAACCCCATGAAAGGGTTGTTCAACCCCCTCAAGAGGGTTGCAACACATAGCTTGAGAAACAATTACCTAGACAGTATCAGGGCAGGTAGAGGAGAATCTTAACCTCCAGTTTAGTTCCTACTATGGGAAATGTGTTCATCTACCTCCAGGGTAGATTCTGAAATTGCCATACCAGTGTTTGCAGATAGTGGCTCTCTTGGTCTCGTGCAAATAACTTATTGATCTGTTACACAATTTGCATTTAGTCAGGAGGCTTTTGATGGCTTTTATTCAGGGACCATGTTTTTTTTTTTTTTTCTGGCTTTGTTTGCTTTAGCTGTTTGGCTGTTTTGTGACAAGATCTTGCTATACAGCACATAGGCTGGCCTGAAATTCATTATGTAGATGAACCTAGCCTTGAACACATGATCCTCACCTCTCTAGTGCTGGAGTTGCAGATTTTGAGCACCATGTGCCGATCATATTTTTAGTCACTAAGAATTGAGAGTGTTCAAAGAGTCCTTGTCTCTGCCCTGCAGCTCATGGGCTTGACCCTTGTGCTAGCCTCCTTCACTGGTTGCTAAAGCTGAATGGCTCCGCTACTGGTTTTCAGGATATTGATATTGTTCTTGGTTATCTTCAAAAACTCCGTTTCTTGAAGAGATCATATAATCTAATCAAGACATACGCCATAAAGAAATCAAACTGGTATTGACCTTGGGAGAAGCTTCACCCCTACCAGATAGCTTTGGCAGCACTGAAAGATTTTATTCACACAGCTGGAGAAATAAATTATTTGTCAGTCTTACTCATCTGTAACCCCCAAAGTTACAGTAACAATAGACCTAGCAAGATATGCCCTTTGACGCAATGGTGGCACTAATGCTAAGGGAGTAACCAATTACTTTCTAATTAGCATTATTAGTAAGGCCTGCTCCATAGTATGGCCTCATGTTCTTCACCATTCCTGGGACCAAGAATTTGTGGGTAGATAACTCAAATGCCAGGCTATCAACCTTCCTAATGTTGTGACCCTTTAATACAGTTTCTCATGTTGTGGTGACCCCCAACCATAAAATAATTTTTTTGCTACTTCATAACTGTAATTTTGCTATTCTTGTGAATTTTAATGTAGATATCTGACATGCAGGATACCTGATATGTGAGTACAAAGGAAAATGTGACCCACTGGTTGAAAACCACGTCTCTGGAGAATAACCTAGTGAGCGATGCTATTCTGCTAAAGGGCCATGATATGAAACCATCGCCTAATGACTTGTTACTATACCCAGAGATTAGTGCACCTCTCAATTCTCATCAGAAAAGTTTCCTTTTGCAGTAGATGGTGATTAATAGAGACCCACAGCTTATCAGCGTATAGAGGATAATATATTATAGAGTATCCATCCCTAAATGGGACATCTATATTGTACCCCTCCTTCCAGGATTCAGAGATCATCCTGGAATTGGGGTTGGGGGAGGAATTTAAGAGCAAAAAATAATTACACCAAAGGAACCTATTGGATTTAGGAGCAATAGCAGGGAGAAATAATCAAAATGCATTGTGTGAAATCCTCAAAAAATAATTTAACTTTTTACAAAGAAAGAGAACAACTGGAGAATACCAGAGTAACCGAATTAAACTCCAGACTATGGACGACTGTTTTTTTTTTTTGCTCTCAAGACAGCCTAGAAATCAACATGTGCTAACCTGTTATGAAAGAAAAAAACAATAATAAGGCCATCTCTTATTTGTAATTGGCATTTCAAATGAACTAATTATTTCATGAGCTAAAGTGAAATGACAACACACTAGGTAATCATCTTTCTGTCACGGTGACAACACACTCAGGGGGAACTTCTAAGAGGGAGAGGAGTATTTCAACTTGTCATTAAGATGTCAGTCCACAGTTTGGGGCCTGTAGGGAGGGAAAACATGGCAAACAGTGCAGATACAAGAAAGCTGCTTAGCTTGTGGTGAGGGTGGGGGAGCTGCAAGGAGCGAGGGGGGTGGGGGGGAGAGGAGAGAGAGAGAGAGAGAGAGAGAGAGAGAGAGAGAGAGAGAGAGAGAGAGAGAGAGAGAGAAGGGTCCCACTATCCAAGAGTACGTTCACTGTCTCCCACTCAGCTTCACTTCCTAAAGGTTCCATTAGCTCAGAATAACTAACACCAGAGTCCTGCAACCAAACCTTCAGGACATGGCATTTGTAGGACATTTCGAATTCAAACAGGGATGCACTTGAAAGCTTTTGTGAGCTGGATCATGTGTCCATATTCATTTTACCCTGCGGTTTGATTTTCTGCTGTTAAAACGACAGGGAATCCATTGTTTCTTTCTTCAATGCCATCGCCAGCCACTTGAAAGTTCAATGTTCACAATGACAAGCGCTAGGTATTCTTTTTGTTCTCTTTTTTTTTAAATTGACAGTGTATGAAATGGATAAAAAATCAATTCCAATCTCTATTCTAAGACAGTCAACTTGGCTGGAGGGAAATAGATGAGTTTTATTTTTTTACTGATACTTGACCAGAATACAAGTCTCCATTGTCCAACCCCAAGATCTGACCAAGACCCTAGTTAGTACTCACTAGGCCTCTACCTTTTAACTCTTAACATGAGGATAAAATATCAAGTTAGAAAGAGGGTGGTCAGGGATAAAAGAAATTCAATACAGGCCATGAATATCACCCTGCCTGGCACAGGTGGATTTTCTTTCAAGTCTAAGACAAGGACTAGCATAAATCCATACCCCTACAATAGCAGGGACCACGCCGTCACAGTCCTGCATTACATGGGCTGCAGAGGGACTCAGTGAGGTGACCAGAGAGAATTTTGGGAAATGGTGTCTGAGATAGCGCCGGTTTGAGGAAGTAGAGCCAAGGAAGATACCACAGTGCAGAAAACTCCAAGCCAGCATCCACAGAGGCAGGAAGGCGGAGCGCCACCTGCCCTGCCGCAGAGGCTCATCCTGTGGTTTGCACCTACAGCAGCCACAGCAGCACATTTGTGCTAAAATGGCCATCTGTCCTTTTGAAGAAAGAATCAGGAGACTCAACCCCAAACTGTCATTTTCTAGAGGAGCCAATGGCCATGGGGTATTCTTCTCCCGAGCTGGCTTAGCCTTAGTAGTTGTTGCTTTACATCTGCACGCCCCCACCCCCAACCCCCCCCACCCCCGCCTAGGCACATTTATTTTTATTGTGTCCAAACCAAATGCCTTGTGACTTGCAAGACCTCTCAAGCTGCGGGAGGGTGGGGCCAGTCCTCCTCTCGGAGGGACACTCCTCTAATCTGGTTCCTGGTTTTGAGAGAAAACTGGGAGTATGACAAATGTCTTTGCTGTCTATGACCCTAGATGAAGAGGAGGCTTTTTGTCTGTCTCCGATTCTTTTCCTCCTAACGCCGGGTCTCAGCTGCTCCTTCTTTACCTGTCACTTCTCTCTCTTCAGACCAGGTTTCCAGAGCAAAGCTGAACTAGGTTTGCACTACAAATCCAGGTATGCTGAAGGTGCATGTCTGTAGTTAGATGAGTCAGAGTCTGTAGCCAGAGAAGCCTCATAGGAAGGTGTGTGCATATCAGGGGGATTCTCTTTCAGTCGCAAGACATATCAGAGGGGGTAGGAGGTCCAAGGCAAACCAGATCGGTCACTCCTCTAGCTGTACAAGGAGAGACTCCTTCCCAGCCAGAACAGGCCATTACTGGAAGGCAAAATGCACCAGAGCAGCCAGGTGTCTGTCAAACAGCTCTGCATACACACTGTTCTATATTCTAGACCCACATCTTCGGTCACAGAAATTATAAGATAAATCTAGACAAAGCATTAAAATTGTTGCCAATTGCAAAAAAAAAAAAAGAAAAATGTGAAGTGCTTTATGGAAATTATTTTATGGGGAATAAAAAGCCTTCGGCCTGTCATGCTTGACAATGGAAGGTTATTGTTATCTTTTTAATAAGAGGGAAAACCACTTTGTGCCCATATGTGTATACATTTGCATTCTTATGGGAGAAATGAACTTAAATTATAGAAAGATGTTTATTAAAATTCATTGCAATTCTCATGCCATTCTTTTTTTTTTTCTTTTAATAACTAGCTACCTTGCTCTACGGTGTCCTTTGCCTAAGATAGATAAATGCATCTAGACCTCAGAGAGGTCAAAGGCAGTGCCTCAGAGCATCCTCAGGGACTGGGCTGTATTTAGTCACTTATGTGTAAAAATCGATTTACACATTTAAGTATGTGCGAGTGTTTATGTTGAGTGCGTCCTTGAATTGCAAATATATTAAATAAGATCAAGACGAAAACAAGGACCTAAACATACATGAAAGGCGTGGATGATTGATGGTCCCACCTGAGTTGCTTTGAAACTCCTCCGTGTCTTCCTGCACCCGGGTCAGGGCCTCATCTACCAGATACAATGAGTATCTAGGCCAGAAGGTCTTTCCCAGAGATGGATAGGTTCACTTGTTTGAAATAACAGGATAACCCAATTTTAATTACGATCAAACCACTCTCGGAGTATGATGTCATTCTTCTTCTTGTTTCTTTTTTGTTTTGCTTTGGAGCAAATCCATACTATTTTTTTTCTTCTGAATTTAAAGTAGGACCATGAAAGAATTCTTACAGGAGTATAAATAATACCATACATCTATTTAAATATTTATATGTTTCTTTTTGAGGGGCTTCAAGTGGGATGTTCCATAGAGGTAGACTACATTAGTTATATTGATATGCCTATCACTTACTTATTTACTTACTTGTTTATTTATTGCTTCTTTCAATTATTTCCCTAGCCTAGAAAAGCATGTATGTAGTTACCAAAAAAGAAAAAAAATCTATCCCACTTCTTATTCCTAGGTGTTGATATCCGTGCAAGAACATACTGTTTTTGTCTACATCAGAATGAAATCATTAAATACTAAATGGTGGTTCTTTGAAAAATACCAATAGGAATTCAATTGGTTAAATAAAAAGAGAATATTATAGACTAACCTAAGACAAGCAAACAAACATTCAGAGGAGTTCAAAACAAAACAAACAAACAAACGGGAAAAAAAAAAGACAATTGCCTTTTTCAAAGGACTCCGTCAGCCCCAGCCTTTGACAACTTCACGCAGATGGAAAAACAAACTTTCAGCGCCAGCCTGACTTTCCCTGGGGTTTCCCAACCCTGTGCTTTATATCCTAGATGCATTAAATCTCCCAAATGTGGCAGTTGTCTAGAGAGGTGCAGCAAGAGAGTGGACCTAGAGTGTTGGAGGTAAGAGCAGCCGCTGGCACCGGCCTTCTGAGGACTTACCATTGTCAGGGTGGTAGCCCAGGCCCCCAGAGTAATAAAGTGGCTAGCCACCTGGAAGCAATTATGTGCATGGCCAAGATTATCCATCATGCTTTGCTCACTGTCTCTCTTGCAAAGACCTTTGTTTTTACACTCTCGGTAGCTAACTTTGGGGCTGAAAGGCTTATTTCACGTACGATGTTTTCCACCGAGACCCTTTCCACTTACAGCCATTCCCACGTGAGGACTATCATTTGTTTGCACAGCCCTGAGACAAGCCTCAGAGCCCCTGTAATAATAAGTTAGTTACTAGGCCTGCACAAGCAGCTGCATCAATCATGCGCCTGCCAGGACCGAAACAAACGCCTTTTGCCCACCACCGCCACCACCACCACTTAAGAGCACCCAGGCTGTGTCCCCTGAACAGAACTGTTTAAACGCCACTTGCCGCTTAGGACCTAATTTAATAATTCTCTAAATCAGATTATTGCTTGTAAGCCCTGATTGTTAAGTTCCTTCTGACATTGATGTTCATGTAGATCCCATTATTCACTGGGCCACTACACTGAAGGGCATCAACTGAGTTGGTCCCTCCATGGCAAGGTTTCCCCCTCCAGGTCATGGGATGGCAGGACTACAGAAGACAATTGGGTCTTCCTAAGAACGTTCTAGATAAGTGGTTCTCAACCTTCCTGGTGGTGTGACCCTTTAATACAAGTCGTCCAGAAACCATAGGCTGAGAACCACTGCTCTAGAGCCTTTGCAAACTTATCTCTTCAAAATCTCCCTAAACACTTGCCAAACGAACTAAATGGCATCCTGGTAATGGTGAAAACCATTTAGGTCTAAAACCCTATGGCTTTTAGACCACATGCCCGGCCAGGCATGCACACACACTTCTGTTAGGGAATTTAAATGTGGTCCGTTGGCTTCTTTAACGTGTTACTTAGTGATGCTCTAACATATCGATTCTGCCCAAAACAAGGGAAGCCTGGGATGTTTAGCAAAGGTGTTTGGTAGTGTTGGTTCGGCACTTTTTTTTTTTTTTTTTTTTTGGTTTTGGTTTTGTTTGTTTTCCAAGTCTGATTTTCGTGTCTAAAAAGTAAATCTGAAAACTGCTACCTCCTATTCTAAGACATCCAATAGAATATTTTTTTCTCTTCAAGTGCATTTAGGAATGTGGATATGAACCTTTGAGTTATTTATCATTTATTACATTTCTCACTAGCTGGGTGTCATACATAGTATATGCCTATAATTCCAGCACTGGGGATTAGGCAGGATGACCAAATTTGAGGCCAGTCTGGACGACATAGACAGACCATGTGTAATTTAGGATAGACTAATTGGATTCAATGAACAATTAAAAACCAAAAACAAACAAACAAACAAATAAATAGGAGGAGATGAAATTTGGAGAGGGACAGCAGAGGAATAGGATGGAGGAAGCAAAAGCTAAATTTGGCTGAAGTATGTTGTAGGCATGGATGAAATTCTGGAAGAAAAATAAATTATGTTTTAAAAATCCAAAACAAAATAAGGCAAACCAGAGAACCCCCTGCTGTAGTGAGAGTCATTCAAACACTCCATGAAACAGCCCCTTTCCTCCAGACGCTGACACCTGAAAGCTGTTGAGCCTGGCAAAATCTTTAGAACAACGGATGGAGCAGCCCTTGCTCTGCAGCCGTCTGTCTGCCTGTCGGCCCTTCTTTCCAACCATGGCTCTCCTCCGTAGCATAACTTCCAAGAATGAGGTCTATACGCCAGAATCGTCATCATCCTCTTCCATCTCAGTGGCTTCACCTCTGCCATTTGGGAAACCAACTTCATGACTTCCGGTACAATTCCTGCAGAAGACCTGCCACTCATTTCCGCGATTCAGGGGCTAAAGAACCGCTTCCGACAGATGACGTCAGGGTAAAGGGCAGGCTCCGTCACTGCCGGTCTCCAGACTCAAAGGAAGGTTTTTGGTTTGGTTTGGTTTGGTTTGGATTTGCATTTGGTTTTGTGACTGAGGAGTCCACACACCTATACTTTCTGAAGTGAAAAATGTCAATTCCACATCAGTTTGGTTTGTAACATCATCATAGAAAGCTGGAGTTGACCAATAAGCCGACGACACTGCGAAGACCCCTTCTCTCTACATGACTGTATTCCAATCCTGGTTTAAACCACACAGTGATTTTCAGCCCCGCGTTTTCTCACACCTTTCAGAATCATGTTCTTTTTATTAGTGTCTGCTCGGTGTACAACGGGAAGGGTTTCAGAATGGCGGTTTTGGTCCAGTACGTGATGTACTTGGCCGGTGCTCACCACTCCTGCTCCCCCTTCTTTACCTCCCTACTGCTTCGGGCCTTCTCTGTGTCATCTCTCTTCTACTTTCTGATGATGCGTGTGTGTGTGTGTGTGTGTGTGTGTGTGTGTGTGTGTGTGTGTGTGTAAAACCTATGTTCTACCTTGGAAAGAAAACACTCAGTATCTTTCTATGTTTATCTCAATTTACTTAATATACTGTTCTATAATCCCATGTGTTTTCTAGTGCACGGCATAAGTTTGTTCTTTGGGGGTGACTAAAACATTATCTTTCACCTGCTGGACATTTATGCTGGCTATAGTGCCACCATAAACATGGCTGCGCAGCTGACATAAACTCCCTTGGGCATAATCACAGGGTGGTATAGCTGACTCATCGCCATCCGTTAAATAGCACTCTGCCATGACTGTGGTGACAGCCTTTGTTCTTGGATAGTCTGCACTCTATTTCAGCCATTCTCAGGGCAGATTCACCACAGAGAGCACAGTGCAGCAAGTTGGCAAGAGTTTGGCAGCTGAGCTCATAAGCCCCCTCCTGGTTTACTTCACATATAAGTCCACAAGTTAGATAAGCCAGGCTTCACCAACTCCACGGTGGTTACGTAGATCTCACACTGTGTACTAATTACTGAACTGAAGTCCACTTGTGGACTTTCCTGCAATTGAGAAACAGTTCTGTGTTTAAAAAAATAAAAATAAAAAATTCCCAACTCAACTGAGAGATCCGGTAAAACAGCCTTGGTTCAGAGCTGCATCCCAAGCCCGTATTGATGCTCAGAGAGACAGTAGGACCTGTTTACCGATGTTTTCATAAGGTTGCCATGTGACCCTGAAGGATAAAAATCTTGAGAACACTGGCCTAACCAGCAGGGATGCCTTAAGGGTAGGACAGCTGCCAATCATATCCCAAGCCCTTACTGGCGTAGCATCTTCCAGATAAGCAGCACCCGGCTCCTCCAGTTTTCAAAAATTATCCAAACCACTCCACTCCACCTATGAGGAATCAAGACTGCAGAGATTTAACCAAGCAAAACTATATCCACATAGAGCATTATGTATCTTAAATTCTGTAATATCACCTACACATGGTAAATGAGCCCCAGGTTTTATTTAAAAGCCTTCAACATGAGGAGGGTTCATAAACTCTGTGAGGTGTCTGTTTCTTAGATCTGCTTCCCTCTGGATTGTGGCCTGTATCCCTCCTGTGGCCTCTTGTTCCTACCACGGAAGAGATGGAGAACAGCGAACAGCACGTGGCGCAAGGGAGAGTGGGGGGCAAACGCAGAAATCCAGGACTGGATGTAAGATCAGTGTGTGTTGGGTATTGCTGTGATCAAAACCACTCCTAAATCCCACCCCCACCCCTTTTGTGCTCCGTGGTAGGATCAGAACGACAGCCAATTTATCAACTGTGAATATTGGCGTAAACAACTTGAAGGCCGGCATATTTTTCATGCCCCTCCACCCCCCCTTGGAAACTGTCATCAGCGCTGTGGCGTAGTGAGGAAACCGCTGGTCCATTTAAGAAACTGTCAGCAGGTGAACTCAGGAATGAGCGATGTAGGCTTTGGAAAGGTCTTGGGCAAGGAAACTTCAGCTGTCTGGGTGTGGCTTCTCATACAGACTAACAGGGAGCAGGGTGAACCCTGGGCACAGTACAGCCTAAAGCGCTGATTGCACCAGCAACAGGAGAGAGGGAGAGGGTCGCTTCTGGAAGAAACTTCTAGATGTGCACTCCTCAGCTGTGATATACATGAAAAGTAGTCAAGTCCTCAGTTCCACAGTTATCCCGCCGGTCAGCATGTGGATTATAAACATGCCAAAACTCTAAACTAAGTCCTGCACTTTGCTTGCGACCCATTGCTTAGCATCATAAAAGTGGATCTAAATCTTCGAAATTTCCTTTAATCCCTCCCGCTATCCCTCTTATAACCTGACCGCTCATCTAGAGGCTAGGACTTTGCAAATGTCAATTGTGGACCATTTTCTTAGAACAAAAACATGTAGATTTGCCTTTTAGGGAGAGAGACACGGTGGACCAGGTAGAGGTCAAGCAGCTCTGCTTGCACAAACAGCACTGAGCATCATATGGCTGAGTAGCTACGCCATGTGATCAGACTGAAAATCAGTCTCAGCAGTAAGCTACCGGGGACATTGACAGACAGAACCCCAGGACATTAATAAAAATAAAGCCATTATTTTTTACTCCTGTTTTCTGGGAAAATAAATTGTGTTTGAGTAGAAGATATAAAGCAATTTCAAAAGTTCTGCAGTACATATTTGAACTGTTGCGGTTTTGTTCTTTAGCGCGTTGTTTGGGGTTGAGCTGTTTACTTTGAGCTGGCTGGTTATGGCAATCGGAGCATGCAGTGAAATGCATAATAGGCTAGTTCAGCTCCTCATTTCTACCACTGAAAATATTTCTGTCTCTAATCTTTGGGTGTCAGAGTACGAGTCCAAATTAAACCTAGCATCGACTCTCTATCGGACGTTCCCTTGAGCAGTTGGAGAAGTAATTGCTACACGCAGGTGGCTAAAGCTAAAGAACATTCCACACTGATTCCTCAGGTCTTATAAAATGACCGATTATACGTTTATAACGAAAAAATCCCTTTTTTAAAACATTCCTGAAAAAGTCCTCATGCTTGAAGATGTTACGTCAGGGAAAGGAAGTATTAGAGAATGCTGTCACTGGTCAAGCCTGAGGATCGGGGTGGGGGATTGCGCTCAGCACAGCCCCACTATGGTAATCGTAACAGCCAGCATCCCCACCAAAGCTCTTTAAATCATCTGCCTTGGGTTGGTTGGTTGGTTGGTTGGTTGGTTGGTTGGTTGGTTTTAGGGTATCTGGGATAATGTCAAACATTAAATTCCTTTTCCTAATCAGTAGTGAGTTTGCCACCTATTATATGGCATTTCCATAAAACATCATCGTGGTGACCATTAAAGGACTCCTACATGGGAAATCAGAAGACCAAAGGAAGTTTGCCCAAATCTCAAGACTCCATGTATCAGGGACACAACCTAGAAAGAAAACCTGCTGAACACCATTGCTGAACTCCTGCTGCTGCCTGCTGGCTCCTGAACCAACCGCGACACGGGAAAAGCGTGCCCTCTCCTAAAGCTAAGAGCATCGCCTCTCATCGGCATGAGGGGACACGAGGTGACAAGGATCCGACTCCTGAGCTCCAAACTCTACAGCATCTGGTCAGTTAAGCGGAAGTTCACGCTGATGACAAACACACTGTTTTAGTAACAGCCAAGGGTCCCAGCAGAGCCAGGGCCTGCTCCGATTTGTGTACGTGGCTTCTCTCCCATCCACGAGGCCTAAAGGGGTCAGGTACAAAGGAGCGGGGATTCCAGGAGCTGCCCGTGTGTATACGTCTTCTGCTCTTCTGAAGCAACTACCGTCGTGAAGCTAAAGACGCACAGTAAAACCTGAAATCTAAGAACACATGGCATGCGAAGGACAGGAATGATAGGTATTAGGAATCTTATAAGTTTATTTTCCTTGCTCCCAAGCAACTGCAATGGGCCCAGTGTTGAGAAGATAGAGAATCCACCCGACATCCTCCCTGGCCCCACAGAGCCTGTATCAGTCCTTTCAAAGCTCCCCGTCAAAGTCACTGAATGTATTCTTCTTGATCTAGGCAATGCTTCTGAGAGCCCTCCTGGGCTACTCCCCCATCCTTCTGAGGAACTAGTTAACTTAATCCACTATGGGGGATGGGCAGAGGAGGAGGCAATGCTTGGCCTTGAGCTCATATCCCACTCCCTCTTACCATTTTTTTTTTAATCTCCTTAACAGTTCATGCTGAGGAGGCAGTTGAGGTAGGAGGTGGGTAGCTGCTCAGAGTCAGTTGTCTTTCAGTGTAATTGTGTGGGGATGGCAAGGGCACCATCTTTTAGTCTCCTGTCTTTTCAGGTGTCCTGTTTTTGCTCCCTCTGTGTCCTGGAAAAGATGGCCCTCCATTTTGGCTCAAGCCTACTGTCCTAACCTGGAAGACCAGCCTTCCCCTTCATGTGTAGTGTACTCTCTACTTTATATCAACTGCTAAGATTGTTGCTAACTCATCTCTGTCTTTAATACTTCATTCCATTTTTCTAGGACAATCAAAATCACATGTCAAAGTGTCTCGGGACCCAACGGTGTGAGCTGGGACAAGCCGTGTTTCTTCTGCTATGAACTTAGTGATCTTTTCCTGCAAAAAGACTTGATCTTCACATTCTACAAGGGAGTGGGGTTTTTCCCCCTACTTTCTCTCTCTCTCTCTCTTTCTCTCTCTCTCTCTCTCTCTCTCTCTCTCTCTCTCTCTCTCTCTCTTCTTATATTCAATTTTAGGATACAAAGTCATATGTGTACAATTTGGTAGATTCATAAATCCCTACTGGGAACACTCCTCTGAGAGAATTTTGGGTTTTTTGGTTTTGCTGTGTGTAACATTTTGGAGTTTGTACAGCTCCTTCTTGCTATCAGGGCTTACACATTCCATATTTCTATCTTTCTGGATGTACGGGCAACAGGGATCCTTGGAGTCTATGCTGACAGTACCTATGACAGAAATCACTGGATCCTGTTATTGGTGCCACTGTCCATAGCTAGACCCAACAGATAAGCCAAACTGACCAAGAGCTTGTTATAAACACTGGAATAACACCGAATCTGGTTAAGTCACTGCCAAACATATTTATTTCGCAACATAAATATTTCATATGAATGAACCAACATGTTTTTCGTAGGTACAAAGGGTTATTTTAATCCCGTTTTAAGGAGGCAGGGGTAAAGTTAACATGCGTAGACAGTGCGGCTATGAATGAGGGCTTTGCACACAGAGGCCTCGCTGACCTTTTAGCCTTCTGGAGTTTAACCATTTCCTGATGTCTTTTAACAGTCATTTTTTTGTTGGAAAAGCCCTCTCTAACTTGATAGCATCTAAACAAGCCTCTACCTTAATTGGAAAAAGTCTCCCATAAATATTTATGCTGCCCTGATTAGGCCGTTTACTGAACTCAACTGCCCATTATGGGTTAAAACAGGGAGCATTGTTCAGGGTTGCCTAAAGCCTGACATGGTTTATTGGAGGGGACCCGAACCTGTAATTTATTTAATCAAACCTCTGACCCCAGCCCTCTGGAGTAGCTGGGTAATTGTGAGGAAGAACTAAGGCACGGCCACAATGAGTTGAGCCAGTATTCTGGGTTGTAAATTCTAAAAAGTCTAATTGGAGAGAAATAAGAAAAGGAGCCAAGGACCTTGAAATAAACATCCCAGGCCTCTGTATATTCCACTGTGGCAAAGATCAGTTTGTACATGGGCAAATGGATGGGCAGACGATAACTAAATAATGTTGAAAATGCTAGTGTCGGAGGCGGCATCTGGTTTCCTGCGGGCTCTCTCTCCTATGGGGCCTGCTGGCCCTCCTCTGCAGCTGTGTGCCTGCTCTACACTTCTGAAACTCCTGTCACACAAGAGCTGGGATGGCAGTTCATTGAATTTTGATTCCTTAAAATATAATCAGATTTGGGGGTGCAAAGTCTAAAATCTGTTTAGAAGGGTACAAAGCCTACGTGGTTAGAGCCCAAGGTAGCAACACACAGCACACCTGTTTCTCCCCAAGTCTAATTGGTCTCACATTGTACCATCTTTGTTGTGCTTGGGTGAGATGGTGGGTGGGAGTGTGTGTTTACTCTACCTCTCTCTCTCTCTCTCTCTCCCTTTCCTCTCCATTTGTATGTGTGTGCATGTGGGGGCAGGGTATGTCCATGTGTGTCTGTGTGTACATTTGTATCTGTGTGCCTCTCTGTGTGCATGTATGTGTATGTGTAGTATTGTGCAGGTATGTATGTGTGTGTATGTGTGAATAACTGCAAAGGGGTGCACATGTGTGGATACCCATGTCCATATGTGTATAACTATATTTTAGAGTATTTTGCCTCTTTCCTTCCCTTTCTGGTAGAGGATAGTCTCTATTTCTGAGCCACAAGAAATTCATGTTTTATTGTAAAGTTGCATCTCTTCTCCTGTGTCCTTCTGACCTTCCAGAAGATATTTTCTCATTCAAATGATTTTTTACAGTACTTGGCCACCACTCTCCCAATTTCTAGCTCAGGGGTGGGGGGGAGGGAATCCAAAGTAAAAAATGATAATAGGAAATAAAATGAAACTGTAAATCATCTCCCCCCTTTGTTTAACTGCATCTTACCACAGACTGGGTCTTCCCGGATCCCCCATGGAGTTTGACCATCCCAATATCTTTTCATGACTTTTTCTGTCCAACTTTCCTTTAGCAAGCATTTCAAAAACTGTCAGCATTTTAAAAATGTGCCTGAAATCAACCTCTGTGCCATGCTAGCACTGACAGTGAAACAGCTTCTACAGCCAGTGGGAGGAACCAGAGAAGCTCTGGTTCCCCAAGGATTAGGCCTCTCAGGCCATGTGGCTTCTGAGGGTGCTGTGACTTCAAGCCCTGCACTGTGGATAGCTATTTCTAAAGGCTACAAGGAGACTACACTATACTTCCAGATAGAAAGGTTGTTGTGGTAATCACTGAAAGAACTCTATATTAATAAGAGCAAATCATCTTAGGTAAATGCCTTAATAGTCCCAGAACATATGAAACCAGCCTTATTTCATACAAACCACCTTACAAGGGGCCCCTGGCCATGCAAGAAAGGGTTAATTTCATTTACAGCAAATGGATTGCCCACCTTTAATTTAGAAAATCTCTTTGAAGACTTTACCGAGAATCTAATTTTTCCTGTTAAATTATTCATCCTTTGTTCTACGCGAGTGTTATTATCTCTTGTCTGAGTGATGGATGTTACAGAAACAGTCATTAGGTTAAAAACTACACAGATTCTTTTTTTAAAAAATGTTAAAACTCTCACCAGAGCAAAACAAAACAAAAACCAAACAATAAATGCAATTGTACAAGTTTTTTTCTGTAAGGGGACCCTAGGAGCTGGGGAGATGTGAATTTTCAGCCAATGAAAATAGCTCAACAGGAGAGGAGACAGGGAAGAAAGATGTGTGTGGTGGGGGCGGATCAGGCCCTCCTGCTGCCGGAGCTTCTCATTGCTTAGTTGCTCTGAGCAGCTACACTGACCCTTCCATGAACACAGTCCACTCCACCCTTCCAGTTCTAGCCAAAACGCAAAACTACACATCAGAGATTAAAAGAAAGTCTAGGCAACGCTATTAGAAATGGCCCAGGAAAAACCAAATACGCATCAGTAAATGAAGTTATTTTTTTCAGTTTTCCTATCAATAGCAGCTCTTACCTTGACTTTCCTAAAAGGTCATCACAGTTTCAATAATATTACTCATTTAAACTATCAAAAACCACCTTTCCTCTCTTTTTATGTCTAGGAAAAACTGAGAAGCACAAAAGTCAGTTTCCTGTTACAGTGTTGGTCAGTGGAAATTTTGGAATCCCACTTTAAAAGGGATTCCAGACTCCATGAGCCTAAGTGGTGTCATCTTTAACTATAAGGAGACTCTAATGACTTTAGGCATGGGGCTCTTTGTCTCAGTCTACCCCTGAGGCCACCGAGGAATCACTGTAGGAGAAAGAGTAGCAAATGTGGAATGCTCACAAGCCATCTCTACATTCCACTGAAGAGCTCAGAGTGCGTGATCCTAAACCTGGCATTGGGGTTTGTTGGTAATTTTGAGCAGAAGTCTGCTAAGAGTACTCATGTGCAGAGTGGGCTCTCTGCCTTCATTTCTACCTAAATCCAGGTATTAACTTCTCATGACAAAGATGGCTGCCTTGAACCAGGAAAAGGACAGGGTTCCTCTGCCCAGCGGGGACAGCGGCTGCCAAGACGATGCTGTACAAACCAATGTTAGTAAAACAGTCCTTACTTTCGCTCCACTCCATGTGTTTACTATTCACATTCGCACAATTTCCTCTACTTGGGTAAAACTCCCTTTATGTTTCTGTCTTTAGACCCCATGCCCCAGGTCCAGGTCCACGATCCTTTGTCTTACCCATGCTGGCTTCCTGCACTGTCTGGTTCGGCACGGTCATATCTCCATCTGTCAGTTGACCTTCTAAATCCCACCACACCCTCTGCTTTTACAGAATGGAGAATTGAGAATGTACAGAAGGAATGACTTGCTAATGTTGCCTGTCGCACAGCTAATGGAGTGGGACTAGAATTCAAACTTCAATCTGTTTGCAAAGACCATAGGGACAGCACAACCCTGCACTGTAGAGTCCCACTGTGCACAACTCCTCCCCCTTTGGAGGGGCCAATGCACTTCACCTCTTTTCAATGGATTCTCAATCAATTGGTGATGACCTCCAATCCATGCCAAGAGGAAAAGCTAGCCCTGATGAATCAATTATCTTCCAGTCAGTCAGCCTAGATATGAGTCTATGCCCACTTATCTATGAGACTTAACTCTCTGAGCCTTGCTTCCCCTTGGACCAAACAGAAATGCAGAAGGTATCTGTTGGAAAAAGCTTTGTGTGTAGATTGATTGGGGTAATCAGTGGAAAGCTCTCTATGAACACTAGTCAGTAGCTAAGAACAGAGGGGACCTTTCTTCTTTTCTGCTCTCTCTTCCATACCCAGAGTCTGGAAAGATCAGAAACACCAGCTACCTGCATTTCTCACCTGTTCCCTGACATTTGCCATGCAGTGGGACCCAGTGCCTTTTTGAAAGTATTCAGAAGCTGTTGATCATCTAGTGTCACCACTCTCAGATTTGCTTCTGAGACCAGCCCACCCTTGCAGCAGCTCCAGCACAGGTCTCGTATGTCCCCCCCCACCCCCCACCCCACCACACACAAATACTCTGGACCTAACCTGTGTGAGTTAGAGAAACCTCTTCCCCGATCTGGCTCACTTTCATTCCATATCTGGCCTGTTGTGCCATAAAGCCTCCATCCTATGAACACACCACGGCTCACCGCTGCTTTGTTGTAGAAGGTTTGGATTGTCTCTAGTCTCGGCTGTTACAAAGAGCTGTGCTCTGAGTATTCTAATGCATGCATCCAGCCACATGAACGTGTTTCTCTACTACTTGGTGCCAAAGCCTCTTCCCAAATGATGCAAAGGATAAGGCATTCCCTGAGGACTGAGGGTCTCTACATCTCAGCATCCTGACAAGCACCGGACTTCTTGGTTTGGTATCTACAGTGTATGTTAATAGTACCATTATTTGCATTTCCCTGGGAATTACAACTGGAATATATCCGTATGTGCCTCTTATTCTGTTTTCAAGAATTCAACACACAGCTAAACCTTCTGTATTAAGGAGTTTGACAACTTTGTCTATTAACTAAAAATATTAGCCCGTACTTATTTTAATACCATAACCACTGTATTTTGATTCGTTCCTACTTTCTTATTTTGTACTGTCTAAATTTTCTGCATTTTCCGTGTTTCTCTTAACATGTGTATTTTATCTAACAAACATATGTGTTTAATCAAAAATTCTAAAGGCAGTCACATGTATATTGTAGAAATATAAATTCTCCCCTTATTATTTTAATCATTAACCTAGAAATGTTAACATGTGCATTTAATTTAATAAATGCTAAATAAAACTAATAAAATACGTTTACCAGAATATTTTGGTTATATCATTATTACACCCATGAAATTAGACATTGTTGTTACTGTTTATACAAATGGTTCTCGTTTATCTGTTCTTACATATTTGGAGTGCTATTGATGAAAATACATCAGTGTTATTTGCCTGAAAAAAAGTATATTATGTTCAAACTTTAAAGGCAATTTTTTTTTCTGGGCACAGAACAAGAGACTAGTGATCTTATTTTTGTTAACACCGTTGTCCCAGAGAAGTTAGTTGTCAAATTAACTATTATTCCCCCACAAAGATGTAATAGACAACTTGGGGTATTGACACTATTTCTGCTACTGCTGCTCTTTCCTACCCATGTAGTGGGCAGGGGGGGACGCCGAAGAAGCTTGGGCCTTAAACTTTAGAATACAAAGTGTTGGTTTAGATCAATCTTATTTCAACTTGCCTGGAATATTTCGGGCTTCATGCTTCTAAGAATTCTGACCTAATCTTCTAAGAATTCCGACCTAATCTAAACAGAATTATCTCTGTTCTTCACCTAGAAGTTCACTTATGCAAGCGCTACACTGCCTCTGACTCTGTCCTGGTTCTTGGCTTCTCCTTTATACTATAGCATCTCTTTCTCTCGATGCATTCTTCATTTCTTCAGAGGTTTACCTGATCATTAATACTTCCTCTTCACTAATTCTCTCTCCAGCTTTGTCTAAGTGACTACAATTCACTGTCCTTTTAATTTCGATCGCTATAATTTCAGTGATTATTTTAAGCCCATTCACTCTTTTAGGTCCTTTGTCTTGCATTATATTCATAGTTCAAATGTCCTATATGTTTTGAAATGAGTTACCTATATTAATGTGGGCTAGGAAACTTGGTAAGGTAGAGTGGGTTTGAGACCCCAGAAACTCAGTTACACAA
This sequence comes from Mus caroli, assembly GCF_978045245.1. Taxonomy (NCBI): domain Eukaryota; kingdom Metazoa; phylum Chordata; class Mammalia; order Rodentia; family Muridae; genus Mus; species Mus caroli. The sequence goes on from NW_028227271.1 coordinate 10,308,042, forward strand.
ATCTAGACTGTGGGCACCCTGATACTCCCTGCCTGATTCCTGGCCTGGAACACGGTTCATACCACAGTCTCTACATAGGCCACGTAGCCCAAAACAGGGTTCTCCATGCTAATGAGGTACCTAGAAGCCCTGAGGGTTTAGCCAATAAGCATCTCTTCACAGATACCCCTGCTTGCAAAAGGTATTTAAACTCTGACCCACCCTGAGAAATGGGTACACATCCAATTTGCAACAACCAACAACCAAATAAACAGTTTGGAAGCAAGGACTGTCTCTTTCATCTACCACTGTCATCAGGAGAATAGAGAAGGCCTTCACCTACAGAGCTGAACCACCTAAGTCTCCCATAGAAGGCCTCTGTGTGCTTCTAGACAACCATTGCTACCTTTGCTGATGAGCTAAGCCAAGAACTTCCAGCCCCAGCCCCAGGCTACATGCCATCCTCAGCCTGAGGGGCCCCAAACGTTCCAGTCTCAGGCCAGTGGGCCCCCAACACTTTGCTCAGACTTCTCTGTGCAGTTTTCTAGCAGCACATCAGACTGGACTGATACAACTAGGCAAGCTATGAGAGGTACATCACTCCTTCTGTGGCCTCTGTCTCGCTTTCTGCTCTGATTCCCCTCAATAATGGACTGTCATCTGTGAGGTGAATCAAACCCTTCAGCCCTCCAATTGTGCTTGGTCATGATATTTACTCACAGCAGTAAACACCTAAAGAGGACAGGTAGCCACGGGTAATGCCACCACTTGGTAAGCGGATACATGGTATCTCTAGATTAAGCTGGCTATCTAGAGTAGCCAGAGTTGGCAAGCTCCAGGTTCAGTGAGAGACCTTGCCTCAGAAAATAAGTTGGACAGTGATATAGAAAGATACTCAATATCAACTTCAGTCTTCCACAAGCACGGAGCCCTCCTACACACGGATGTGCTTATACACATGTGAGCACACATACATACATGTGTGCATAGCACATATATGTACATGTGCAGACAAAACTTTTAAGGACCTAGAGCAGATGTCATAAGCTATTTGAGTGGTTCACCATTACACTTTCCTCACACAGGGGCCACTGGCTCTCTAGAGGGAAGGTTCTCTCTTGTTCAGTTGTCTCTCCTGTGGTTACAGAGCAAGGCTTTCCATAAAGTGGATTCTCCAGAAATACATGCTTTAGGAGCTGGCCTCTACCTGGACTTACACAAAAGGCTTGTTTAGTGTGAGACTGCTATGTTGCAACATGTCTGTAGTCTTCCTCCTTCCCCACTGGGTTAGGCCTCTTAGAGGTGGGAGCGGGGAGTTGCTCTGCTGACTTTGTGTTCTCAGAACTTAGTTTCCAACTTGGCTGGTAACAAGCAAAAAATACACAATTGACTCAAACGAGTCAGATCATCACTGCAGAAGACTGGAGTCCAAGGCTGGGGAAGTCAGCCTTTCTCATTCCAAGACCAGCACTGGATCCCGGGGTTCTGGGGAGACAAAATCACCTGCTTACGGTGAAGCAGTGGGAACCTAGAGCTGGCTTGGTGGACAAGACCTGGTGTCTTTTTAGAGAGTTTTAACTGAAGGTCCAGAGTAGGAGAGGGAATACATTTTTGCTTTCCTTGTGCAAAAATCAGAACCATTTCTTCCTGCTGCAGACTCTGATGAATAACTCAAAAGGAAAAACTAATCCTCTGTCATCCATTTATTTTAAGGAAAACAGATGTGAAATACTTTCAAATCTCTGGTTTTTCTAAGCTTTGTAAATGAGCTTAGATCGGCAGCCTTGAAATAGTAGCATATGTGGTAGAGCGATGCTTTCCTATAAAATTCCATAAATAAGTGTTTGAATATGGCCTCCGGTATATTTTGGGGAGACATTCCTAAATTAAGATCCCAAGCTTCTTGATATACTACTTCTGGGGGTCATTTCAGCTCTGCACTCTTGGCAGAGGTCTCCCATGCCTGGGTCAGCTGACCTACGGGTGAGTGACACTTGGAGAACCTGTCAGCCAGGATGCAGGCCACTCCCTTCTCTGCACAGCAGCTCGGGCAGAGAGCTCCAGATGTGGTGGCCTCTGTGAGCCACACATGTGCCTCACTGCACTCAGAAGCCTTCCCTCTACCTGTTGGCCTAAAGGTGGCTGTGCCGCCCTTGGCTTTTTATTCTGCCATGATTTTCAAAAGTTCCGTTACAGAGCCTGACTTAACTCTTACCTGTTGCTCAGTGATTCTCTACGGAAACAGAAATAATCCTTCTTCCTCCCTCAGTTGCCAAAGTGAGTCTGTGCTGCGTGTGTGTGTGTGTGTGTGTGTGTGTGTGTGTGTGTGTGAGTGTGTGTGTGAGTGTGTGTATGAGTGTGAGTGTGTGTATGAGTGTGTGTGTATGTATGTATGTACGTGTATGTGAGTGTATGTATGTGTGTGAGAGTGTGTGTGTGAGAGTGTGTATGTATGTGTGTGAGTGTATGTATGTATTTGTTTGTGTGAGTATGTGTGTATGTATGTATTTGCATGTGTGAGTATGTGTGTGTGAGAGAGTGAGCTTGTGTGTATGTGTGTGAGTGTATGTATGTATTTGTTTGTATGAGTATGTGTGTGTATGTGTGTATGTATGTATTTGCATGTGTGAGTATGTGTGTGTGTGAGAGTGAGCTTGTGTGTATGTGTGTGAGTGTATGTATGTATTTTTGTGTGTATGAGTGTGTATGAGTGTGTGTATGTGTGTGTGTATACTCTAGGTCCAGTGTATCTGACACCCTTTTCTGGTACCTCCACAACATCTGCATATATGTCCATATAATGCCCCAACACATACACACATAATGAATCGTAACGCATCTTTTTTTAAACTACAAAAGTAAAATGACTAATAATTTTTTTCTAAAATTCATATGGATTGCCAAAACCATAGAAACATATAAACTCTGCTCTATAAAGCCAGAGTGGATGGGCAATAGAAAAAAAAAATAATTTCAAACAGCAATGGTTATATGTTAATCTTTCTAACATACTCTCAAGCACTCCCTCCTTAAAATGGCGTGTCCGTATTCTTAGATCATGTGTGATGAGCTAGGTACAGTGTTTGTGTCTTATAGATAAAATCACATTCCCACTGATTTGTATCCTCAATAACCGTCCAGTATCCATCCCATCTGACAGGTTTCAGGCTAACTAAGTTGATGGTTCATCATGATCTAATACCCTTCCTCCTTGAACTGCTACTGAGAAGGTTCCATATGGTATGACTGTAGCGAGGTATCAAATGATACATTATGGCAGACATACTATATGATAATACTGTAGGGTCAGGGGTATATCTCTGTGGCCTGGTGTGTGTACGGTCTCAGTTTCATCCATAGTCATTGATAAGTGGTGACAAACTACAGCAAAATTAATGCAAGTTATCTATACTTTGTGATCAGGAAAAGTCAATTTAAGACAGTACTGATAAAAAGCAACTGGGACACAACCCGGAGAAGTGGTAAGATTTAGAGCATCGTTTTAGACAAGAGTCTAGCATCAGTGAAGCCCTGAAGCAGGGAGTGCTTGGTGCTCTGTGAGACCTAAAGGAGTATGGCTGGAGTATAATTAGCAAGCAGGAGACTGATTTGAGGCAGAGGCAAGAACCCAGAACAGTTCTAAGGGAGTAATTTATTCTTCTCTTCTAATAACCATATCTCATGAAGTCCTTAAACCACCTTTTGAGATGAATACAGAGAAGCCAACTACTTCCTCCATCATGACACAACTCGGGAAGAGCACAGGCAGGATGGGGCAAACAGACTTCACGATCCACACCTAAGCTCTTCTCTTGAAAAATGGCATTAAACTGAGTCCAGTGTTGCCAGAGTCCCCTTTGCAAATCTGCTTCGTAGCCATGATCATGGTACCTAAGCACTGTGTTTAGCTGAAAGTTCGAGAATAGTAACCAGTTCTTAGTTTACACACTGTCTTACTAGTAATGCAGCCATTGTCTCATTGAAGAGCCAAACACTCATGCAACAAAGGGGAAAGGCTCAGGGCTGACAGAGCCCACATAGGTTCTTTGAAAAAAACATTTTGGCAAGTCAAGAACTCAGTCAAAGTTAAGAGAGGATTTTTCAGCCAACCCCTTTTGAATGCCAATATATTAGAGCTAATTCCATCGGCAGTCTGCTTTTAGGGGGTAGTAGCTCAGAGAATGCTTTTCTCCTCTTCATAAATGGCAGCCTTGATAAAATAACACAATTTCAAAGGGTGTTTAAAAGAATACCGCCATGTGTTAAAGTGACTGTTTACTCCTGTGGTTTTTTTAAGCTATCTTTTAACCCGGTGCACAAAGTGCCTTCAACCAGATACCAGAGAAGAGACAAGAAAAAGGAGAAATACTGTACTTTACACACACACAGTCAATGTGAGATTTGTCAGATCATAACGGCTGGTGATATAATAGGCCCGGAATGTCCAGCAATGTTTTCACTCAGAAAGATTCTGTCCAAATGGCTTCTTCCGGTCCTCAGTCAGCATCTCAGATTGTCTTCTAAAATTTTCCTCTAAACTCTGTGGCCCCATCTTGTTTGCCCTACCCAGTAGCCTTGATCATTATATAGGGAAAAAAAATACAAAACAAAACAGCCCAAGGCAATGAGGGTTGAAATAAGCTGTATTATAGGTCATGCCCAGACGTGCAATATACCCAAGTGCGCTTGCAGCTGCTCGAGAGAGACTATTATACTATCTTCTGTTCCCCACCTTCCCTGGGGCCCGAAATAGTAATATTCATTCTTCTGCATTCTCTTTTCTTTTTCTCCTCCTCCTTGTTCTTCTATCTCTAGCTGTCTTTTCTCTGCTTCTTTCCCCCTTCATGTCCCGTCAGAGAGGAGGCAAGGCCCCCCTCTTACCAATGTCTACATTCCCCTAGTGCTAACCTCAAGGTTAGTTAACCTCTAAGAGTCCCCAGCTGCTAGAGCTCAAAACCTCACAGAGCTTTCTGCTCGCCCTCCTGTCCATCTGGCTGCCTTTTCTAGACTGGCTCTCACTGCCTAGGCACATCCCTCCATGCCCATCCCTGGGTCCCATGTCCATCTCCGTTGTCTCTGTCATGGTGCTCCTTTAGAAACGGCTTTAATACCCTCAACACACAACCAATCATTTCATTTACTCAATAACTCTGTTTTGCTGAAATGCTGCACTGAATTTCAGCCAGCCACTTAGTGGAATAACATGAGAAAAATGTTTGTGTTCTTGACCTCTGCTGGTTCTAGGTCCCCACCTCAACCTTTGAGTAGTCATGTTTCTTGACACCAAAACCTATAGGTACAACTAACTCTCCTAAAACGAACTGACTTTTTCACCGATTCATCCTAAGCTGTCAAGTATCTCTTTGTTTCATAAACGTGTGGATAAAATAAACCCAGATAAGAGTCATTTATCACAGCCTTTCCTATAGACGGGGCCAGTAGTAATGTTTCCGAAGGAGGACACTGTGCCACCAGCCTCAGGGTCTACAGAGCATGTATTCTCCCACTGTTCTTCAACATCTTCTCTCCTACTCTCCCCACTTGCAACATAAATGGTACAATGGAGCAAACACCCTGCAACATTGATAGTACAATTCTTTGGCTAAGGTTTCTTAAGGGAAGAAACTCAGAGAGTGAACTTGATGACATCATGATACAACCTCTTGTAGGATGAGAGTTTACAAGTCAGAGTAGTAAAAGCTTAAATGAAATGGGGAGCCAATGATCATACTAATCAATATGTGTGGTGTATATGCACACATGCTTGCTACTATGTGGTCTAAATGTATCACTTGAGAAAAACCACTATGTGGTTTAGCAGAGAATATGACAGATTGAGGTCTACAAATAGTGACTATTTTCTTGAATCCACTCAATGGGGGGGTGGGGGAGGGAGAATCACTTACCCATTACAGATTAAAGTCTTCACAGAGGTAAACAATGGGACTCAGATCATATAGATAGAAGCGGCAGAGTTGAGAATTGAATCTATCTCCCCAGTTCTAGAACTGATACTGCCCTATTCAGTTCATCATGATGGAATCCTGATAAAGAAACAGCAATAAGTCAGACTGGATACCAAAGGACTTGGGCCACCAAGAATCCTGGGAGAGAACAGAAGCTAAGTACTAGGTTCCCAGATCCAGCACCCAGATCTGTCACTGCTAGCCTTGTTGGTTGGGACAAGTCATTTAAGTTCATGAGGGTGACCCACTTTGTTTTACACAGTGAGCAGGTTGAACAGGTTGACTTTGTTTTACCTTTGGGTCCTTCCAACTCTGAAAGCTCATTAGTTAAAGATTCCATGGCCCACTTACAGACATACGCTCCACTCCGATTTTGATGATTCGATGTTTTTTCATCTCTATGCACTTTACTTATCTAATTGTGAGTCCTCCTTTGTCTCGCAATATGATGTTTGGCAGGCTCCAATGCAACGGTCAAATGCAATAGGATTGTGGTGAATGGAATGAGAATGGCCCCCTTAGACTTATATGTTTGGATGCTTATTGCCAAGGTAGTAACCTATTTGGGATGGATTAGGAGATGTGGCCTTGTTGGAAGTGTGTGTTTCTGGGGGTGGGCTTTGAGGTTTAAAAAGTCCATACCATTCCTAATGACTGTCTGTCTCTATCTCTGTGTATATCTCTGTGTCTGTGTGTGTCTCTCTCTCTTTCTCTGCAGCTCTCTCCCTATGTGTGTCTCTCTGTGTCTATGTCCTCTGTGTCTATGTCTATCTTTCTCCTTCCTCTCTCTCTCTCTCTCTCCCTCCGTCTTGAAGTCATTATCTCAAGAGGTAAGCTCTCTGCTCGTTGCTATGCTTCATACCATGATGGTCTTCTCAGATTCACCCTCTGAAACGGTAAGCACACATGTAATTAAATGCTTTCCTTTATATATTGCCTTGGTCATGGTGTCTCTTCACAGAATTAGAATAGTAATGAAGACAAGGACTAATGGATATGGAGATCAGAGGAAATCAAAGGTATGGAAGCAAAAGAAGAAAAAGAAGAGGAGGAGGTAGACGGGAGCCCTTTTAGGAAATAGGGGAACAAGGACCAGCACATTGCTCAGCATTTGCTACCTTCAGGTTGATCCTCTGTGTCTTCTTTCTTATTCTTGCTTTCACACCATGCAGACCCCAAAGGCTGAGATATGTGTGTAAGGTGGGCAAAGATGATTTTGAACTAGAAAGGCCTGCTAGAGGAGATTTTTGTAGATCAGTGAGTTTAGATGTATCCCTCTGTAGTGGAGCTTTAATGTTCATCTACAGTTCTTCCACTACAGCTTGTGGTCAGCAGCCATCTATGACTCTCATGGCTGTTGTCTAGGCCAAGAGGTGGAAGTTTAGAACTGTAGTCGACTCACACTGGACTCTATGTAAAACTTAGATATATGAGCTTAAGTCCTGCTTGGGCACTGAACTTTCTGAAAATCCAAGGTTAGAAAACTCTTTTGTATAGTCTTAGGAGTCTAACATTTCATAAATGTTCTTTGTTGAATTGGATTCCTGGGCTGGGCCTTGGGCTCCAGATTGTATAAGGTCTGTCTGGTGGTAAAGGTTTTTCTCTTAATGGTTGATTTAGCAGTAGTTTCTTGTTTGATCAGTTCTGAAAAGTAACTCGACTAAGAGACTTAGACTGCTATGGGATTCAGATTTATTTTAGTGTGAGCTGTAGGGTGGTATACATTGAGAATTTATGAGAGACGCTTGCAGTGTCTGGACAGTGCTGCTTCACTTCACAAGTACCAGCCGAGAGCCAGCTGGCCTCATGTCCAAGCTGTGACTTTCTTTTTCCTTTTATGAAGACCTAAATATTTAAATATTTGGACTAAATACATCAGAGGTATCATCAAACACAAAACACCGGCCCCATCTTGCTAACCACAGAGAATGTATTTCTACTTCTCAGGCTCCCATCCCATATAATTTCAATGTAATTAAAGGTACAATACTTGAAACCAGACCTTTTAGAAAGGGATTTTAGAATAACTTCACCCAGGTTGTTTCTTTGAATTGCTACTGGGCAGCTGTTAGCTTCAAATAAGCTCAACACTGGATTTGCAACAGATGTTCCCAAAGTGGAACAAAGAAGGGGACTGCTGAATTCTTTGCAAAGGAAAGAGAAATCTGGGGAAAAAAATTCAAGATCTGGCAAGGTCATCTTTAACATGGAGAATGACCTTAGGCTAGCCACAAACAGAAGGGTCCATCTCTCCAGTGAAATTCAAGAGGAAGCTTGTTAAACTGACTCAATCACTCGGGCCTCCATTCAGCCATCCCTTTCCTCTGCATCTCACCTAGTGCTATTCCAGTGTATTACCGTCTTCTTCAATTAAATACTTTGGGGATGTTATAACTACAGCTTTTCCCCATTGATGTTTTTAATTACACAGGACTTCCTAAGCCAGCAACCATCACTAAAGAATTTTGTAGATCAACAGTTTTTCTTCTATCTTTAGAGTAGACTTTATAAAATTTAATTGATGTGGCTTTTGCAGGAACGTCTCTGAATAGTTAGGGATCTGTGACTAGAAGAGACCAAGATAGCTCTTTTATTTCATCTGATTGGATTTAAATGTCTTGCCTACGTGTCTATAAAATCATCATAGTTTTAAACCTCCATTATCTAGTGAGTTTATTTGCCTTGCTAACGTGATCACTGCAGGTCCTAACAAAATAAGTGTCATATGGGGACACTTAAAAAGAAACTTCTTCTCATGGTAGGTGCCAATTATCACAGAGACCTCACCTGGTCAACACACAGAAAACAAAAGACTTTGGGCAGACTGTCATCTCACACGCCTGATCCCAAGGAATCGTTGTGGAAGAGGAGGCAGAAGTGTTGTAAGAGCCAGAGGAGGTTCTTAACATTAAGAACTCAGAGTTTTCCAACACAACAGGAAAGACACCCTTGTTAACTCAGTGATTGTGACAGCACGCATGGGACTCCTCACGCTCCAGCCAGAGAAAATATCAGCATAGAGGCAGGGAAACAGATATGGCATCCTACTACAAGCTGAGGGACTGTTGGAATTTGATAGCTACTTGGAGGAAAGTTGGTTCTCTTTAAGAATGTGCCCCATGATGGGCTGACCTCATACGAGGGAAAGACTTCAACCCCAAGACTAGTAAGGCGACACTAACTGGACTCCAAGTGGAAAGGAAGAGAGAGAGAGAGAGAGAGAGAGAGAGAGAGAGAGAGAGAGAGAGAGAGAGAAAGAGAGAGAGAGAACCTCCAAGTTGAGAAGGTAGAGAAGTCATAACTATTGAAGAGTGAATGTGCTCAAAATACATTGTATGAAATTATCAATGAATTAATAAAATCATTGCAATTATAAAAAGAAACACTCACTGAACATGGTTTAAGCACAGGGAGGTGTTGAAGGGAAGGGGGCTTCATCCTCTCTTTTGCTCACCTATCATGCAACAGACCTGAGTTGGAAACTAATGACAGAACGGGAACAATGATTGTGTTGCTTAAGTTAAAAACACGTCTGTAAAAAAAAAAGAAAGAAAATTGCATATCTCCTCATACACACCTTTTATTGTCCTAGAAACAAAGACAAAAATTTACTCCTGGCCTTACCATCTACTTCCAAAACAAACAAATACCCCCAAACTATTGATTCCTAAAGTAAATACAGAGAGATGTTAAGATGTGTTCCAGTCATTGCCTCTGGCTCACAGGTAGCTATGAAAACAAACTAACAAAATCGTAAGCTGACTTAAAGCATGATGAAATGACATCCTAGTTGGGCTTGGGGGAGTGTTTTGCTTTCAGAACTCAACTTTGCAGTTCTGAGCAAGGACTTGGCTTATGACAAAGTTGTGTCAACATCCAAGCTATCAATGTCAGACATAATCCATGTCTGGAGGTGGCTATCAATCTATTGCGAATGGGAGATAAAAGTGAAGTTTGTCTCCCTTTCAAGTATATAGATGACCATGTAGGTATAGGGGAAGGTAGCTATTTCTCTTCAGTGGGATGTAGCAAGGAAGCTCAGAAGATGTCTTTGAGGCCTGGGTCTAGGTGGTATCTGAATGACCTTGGGTAACTTACAGCAGAAAGTACAATGGAGCTTTTCAAAGTTTCTCTCTCTTAGGAAACATTCAATGCCATCTACATGGTAGCAAGCACTGGCATGTTTTTTTTTATTGTTATTTTTTTAACTATCATTAAGCCCAGTAAGAAATTAACAACTCCTAATAAAGTAATTATAACAATGTTGGGTAAGCTATTTAAATCAGGAGTTATTATGGAATTTTCCACTTGCTAATATTTCTGTAGTATAGTTAACAGTAGAGGAAGGCTGGTTTACCTCTGCTGATTCCACAAGGAGCCTCACAGGGAGAAGCAGAACAGAGGCCAGCCGAGAAGGGCTGGTGCTAAGGAAAGAATAGAAGAGAACTATTATGTGTCTTTACATCATGACAAAGATTCACATACTCAGTGTGAAGGGCGTTTCATAGTTGGAGCATGAGACAGAGCTGGATAGAATGAGATAAAACCATGTCTATTTATTCTACCTCCACTGAGTTCCTAGAGGCACTTTCTAGGTTGATAAATACAGTAAACTACATCTCTTGAGAGGACTTTCAACATCACACACACACACACACACACACACACACATACACACACATGCAAGCACCACAAACATAATTGTTTTTAAATATGTTGCTAAGAATATATCAGAATGAGAAAAAAAATGGTCAAAATTCCAAATGTCTTCAATTCAAAACAGAAAGTAAAGGAAGGAATGTGACCAGCCTGGGACCAGGTGCCATCCCTGGAAAGAGATGTGAGAATCTATTGCCGGACAGTGATTTCCAAAACAAAGCCTTTCAGAACATGTGTAGATTATAAAAGATAAGTTTGAGTCAACAAATGTTAAAAGTCATTAGGATGCTCTCACAGGTTTCTCTCTGCAAGCTGCCCAATGTTAGTGACGTCATCGAATGAATACTCTGGGAGTAAAACTGTGTGCTGGGAAGATTAACTGTTGGTAGAATGCTAAAGGAACAGAGAGGGCACTATGGGTGGGTGTGCCTAATGACATACCATGAAGGACATTCAGAGGCTAAAGCTCGGAGTTCTTGTGTGGCTCCTTCGGCCAAAGAATGTGGGTGCAGTCCTCAGAGCTGCCAAGTCAGACATCCCAGGTTAACTTCTAGATCATATCCCATAACAAAATCCCAAGAGCAAGTGTTGGGTAGTTTTATCTGCTCGGCTTGTAAACACTTAAGGGTAAACCAAAGGAAGCCAACCCCCACCCCAACCTCCACCCCCACCCGTCCCCTGGCCATCTTTGGCTGCTCACCTACTTACAGACCTCTATGTATTCTAAATACACAGATAGCTTCAGAAAAATGTATACTGTTACGTGTAAAATAATTGAATTACTTCTATCCCCATTCGCTTCCAAATGAATGAGACTCAGACAATGGTTTATTTGTTTAGCTTTGGGACACTGATGGAGGAATTACCCCTAATCTATTTTTCCTATCACTTGACTCTTAATTCCCCCATTGTGCTCCCTAAGCACTTATAGTTTGAGCCTTCCCAGGTTATTTCTGTCCCATCAGCGTGTCCTCAGGGTCCATTTCACTGCTGGCACACGCTCCTCATCCGTTTCATCTAATGGAGATCTTCTATCCTCTCCATCTTCTTTCTCTTTCTTCTTCCTTCACCCTCCTTCTTTCTTCTCTTCATGGTCCCTCCTTGCCATCTCCAACCTGTAACAGAAACTCCACCTACCACTGTTCTCCCAAGCAATTGACTGTGGCCACTTTATTTTAATCAGTAGCTTTAAATTGGGGAGCAAGGTTTAACATTGCATCACTTGATATACATGAGGAGCTGCTCTTCAGAGGCAACCAGGTCTTGGGGGCCAAGTATTTAGCATTTGAATACATAGCAGCACCAGGCCAACCCCCAGCAGTTGTGTTTTAGTCTATTTAATAGCCTGCGTTTGACTACTAATATATGACAGCAAGTGATGTTGGGGAGACCACATCTTATTTCCCTTTGTAACTTTTGTGTCTTTGCAAATTGACTTTCACATCATAGACACTCAAAAGGAGCTACTGAATTGAAAAAGGACATTATTATTTCTCTATATATAATTCTACTTTGTTTGAGGCTGCTAACTCAATCTCTAAGACTGCAAAAAAAATTATATTAAGAATATTTTTGAGTCAACATTCAAGTCTAATCCAGAAATTGTCATTGCTAGCTCTCCTCATGTCCCTTTCTGAATCGCGTTTCTTGGTTGCACTGTGGTAGTGAGTGGATGATTAAATTATATCCCAAGATAGAAAGCAAATATGAACAACCCAGAAAATTTCAAGAGTCCAGGTTAAGACAATGGTTTGATTCACGAGTGAAGCCAAGCAGTTAAAGACCTCGTTAAATGATGTGTCCATTCTTGTACCACGCTCTGGCCAAGGCAATTACGTCTTCTGGACAGCAGTCTACTCCCTACAGGCTACTTTCTTGGCCTGGCCTGACTGAACTCTGGATAAATTCCCATATACATATTCCCACAGAGACAGGTAGAGGGAAGGAAGTCTCATCTTCTCACAGTGGTGAGGTCTGACTCAGTCTGTGTGTCTTTCTCTTTCCTCACCTGCATGTGGGACTCCCTCTGACTTCCCATTACTCAGGTGCCCATCATCCGTCATCGAGACCACAGGTGGGGACAGCCCACTGGTACATTCTCACCAATTTCTGAGTTACTTGCCAAAGCCCAGTTCTTGTTTTCTTGGAGGCCTCAAATGTCCTCAAATTAATGTGTCAATGACATCATTCTTGAGGGTGGTAATGTTTGATGGAACATTAAATAAATTGCATTTTATAAGCTGTCTAATGTGTTCATCCTTAGGGGGCAGGCGCTGAGATGAGTTCTCTTCTACCATAGTGTGTATTTGGGTCTTCAAATGAACCAGGAATAGAGGGAAAAAACCACTTCTAATTTATCTGGCGTGCTTCTGTAAATGAATTAACTTTAATATAAACATAAACAATGAATTAACCTAGCAGCTGTATTTCTTTACCTTATACCAGTCGCCAATAACCATACAGAGAAACAATATATATTTAAAACTGCACCTCAATAGCTGAGCATTTAAATGATCTGCCTTAGCCTTCTATGGTATTCTATCTCTTGGCCTCATCCCATGATACTTGCATATTATTATTTATCTTGCTCTTTGAACTTCAGGTGTGTATTCATGATTCCAGACCCCTTCCTCATGGCTCCAAACCTTCCATCCTCCTGACTGACTCCATCCTAACTTCTACATGCTTTCTTATGGCTGTTTGGATAAAATTAAAATGATTAAATTGCAGAGGTAACATTCACTGTGTGTTAGCACTCATAGACACAAATACATAACCTTACTTCCTATAACCCACCAGGGAAGGATTACTTTGTGTTAATGAACTTAAGTAGATTAAATTTGAAGTGTTTCAAGTCCAATCAGAATGTCTTAGAGCATCTGGACCTTTGCAGTCAATTACTTTAGACGAGGTGACTACAAATCAGAAATTTATTTCTCATGGTTCTTGATGCTAAGGAGTTCTAGGATGGAGACATCAGCAAATGATGTGACTTCAGAGGGCTCCCATCTGGCTCACAGATGGAACATTCTGGAATTTCGTCTTCACATGTGGTAAGGAAAAAGCATAACTCCCTGGAACTTTTTTTTTTCCCCCTTTCTAATTGAGGAATGGATGGCAGGATGGCAGAAGTTTGCTCTGGATCTGAGCAGGGAATAAATTAATTTCATTGATTAGGGTTTTGTCCTCAAGACCCAATTATCTCTCAGAACCTTCACTCATTAATGTCTTTATGCTGATAGTTGACTTTAACCTAAGAATTTTAGAAGGACACATATGTTCATACCAGAGCATCATGTAGGCTATAGCAGTGTTAAGTAACCATAGTAATTTGCCCCAGATAACTTTACTTTAGCATCACTGATGACTTCCTGTGGATCCATGTACTATATTTTTTAATCATATAATAAAGTTAGGTTAAAGGTTTTTAACGCAGAAGAACTCCTACCTTACAGACACAGTTCCCATCTAATCATGAGACTAAAACCAGGCAAACTTAGACTAGGGGACCTAACATAGGACAGTTGGTAAGTCATAAAAATCAAGAAAAGACTGAAAACAGTCACAGACCAAAGGGGCCTAGACGAACGTGACAACTAAATGCCATGTAGTACCCTAGGCTGAACGGTGGAAAAGAACAGAGAGAAATAATGGGAACACTGTGAAACCAAAATAAAATCTTGAGTTCAGTAATAGAAAAAAAAAAAAAAAGAAAAGAAGAAGAAGAAGAAAGAAAGAAAAAGAACAAACGAACGAACGAACGAACGAACGAACGGAGAAAACATTCAAGATGGCCTTTAGGTTGAGTCTGCCCAGAACAATTAGAAAAGAGAACCCTAAGCACCACAGAATGACACTGAGAACCAGGAGTAAAAAGTGAGAAGTGGGCATGGACAGTGAGAAGTAGGCGTGGACAGTGAGAAGTGGGCGTGGACAATGAGAAGTGGGCGTGGACAATGAGAAGTGGGTGTGGACAATGAGAAGTGGGCATGGACAGCAAGAAGTGGGCGTGGACAGTGAGAAAAGGCCGTAGACAGTGTCCAAGTCCATGACCCATCTCAGCAATCAGTATCCATTTTTAGAAGGAGCAGAGATGTGTGGACCACTCACTCACTCACTGTTTATTCACTTAGCAAAATAAAAACAAGATGAGCTGTAATGAGCCAGGCCCTCTTCCTGGGTTAGGAGATTCTGTCTCTCGAGTCAAGCAAATTAGATCACCACCTCCATCTCTAACCTTTTTGGAATCAATTTCTCAACTTTTATCATCTTCTTGTTTGCTGTACTTGGGCTGTAATACAATGTGCGGCAGAACGGGTGTGTTAAACGACAGCAATTCATTCGATAACACTTCTGGAGACTGCGGAATCGGAGCTCAAGGTTGCAGCTAATTCCTTTTCCAAGGACAGATCTCTTCTGGATAGGCATGTAGCTGCCTTCCTACCACGTCATCACAGGGCCTTTCCACGGAGCATGTGCAGCTCTCTAGCCTCTCCTCTTACAAAGTCACCAACCCCAGCTCACAGCTGACCTCTCTGAAATACTCTGTTAGTCAAAATACAGCCATAGTAGGATGATGGGGCTTCAACAAATCAATTTCGATGGAGTACACATATTCAGTCCATTCAAAAATAAACCACCAAAAAATAAAAATAAAAAAGATGAGCTAGTGAGTAATCCAGACCTCAGTCTAAGATCTGGGTAACTTGAAAAAAAAATGAAGGCAACATGTATTTGGCCTGTAAACAGCTTTTGATAGAAAAAATTCACATTAAAAATTTTTAAAAGCAAGAATGCAAATGTCAGTATACAAAGACAGAAGCATAAAGCTTACCTCAGGTTCTAGAAGATTTCTGAGTTGAAAATGAGTTTTGTTGTGAACACAGGAAGCAGTGTCTACGGTAGCATAGTAGGGATAGTCACCATCACTAACACAGTAGGGACAGTCACCATCACTAACACAGCAGTCACCATCACTAACATAGTAGGACAGTCAGCACCACTAACACAGTAGGAGAGTCAGCATCACTAACATAGTAGGACAGTCAGCATCACTAACACAGTAGGACAGTCAGCATCACTAACATAGTAGGACAGTCAGCATCACTAACACAGTAGGACAGTCACCATCACTAACACAGTAGGACAGTCAGCATCACTAACACAGCAGTCACCATCACTAACACAGTAGGACAGTCAGCATCACTAACACAGTAGGACAGTCAGCATCACTAACATAGTAGGGACAGTCACCATCACTAACACAGCAGTCACCATCACTAACACAGTAGGACAGTCAGCATCACTAACACAGTAGGACAGTCAGCATCACTAACATAGTAGGGACAGTCACCATCACTAACACAGCAGTCACCATCACTAACATAGTAGGACAGTCACCATCACTAACACAGTAGGACAGTCACCATCACTAACACAGTAGGACAGTCAGCATCACTAACATAGTGGGACAGTCAGCATCACTAACATAGTGGGACAGTCACCATCACTAACACAGTAGGACAGTCAGCATCACTAACACAGTAGGACAGTCACCATCACTAACACAGTAGGACAGTCAGCATCACTAACACAGTAGGACAGTCACCATCACTAACACAGTAGGACAGTCAGCATCACTAACACAGTAGGACAGTCACCATCACTAACATAGTGGGACAGTCACCATCACTAACACAACAGTAACCATCACTAACACAGTAGGACAGTCACCATCACTAACACAGTAGGACAGTCAGCATCACTAACATAGTAGGACAGTCAGCATCACTAACACAGTAGGACAGTCAGCATCACTAACACAGTAGGACAGTCACCATCACTAACACAGTAGGAGAGTCAGCATCACTAACATAGTAGGACAGTCAGCATCACTAACATAGTAGAACAGTCAGCATCACTAACACAGTAGGACAGTCACCATCACTAACACAGTAGGAGAGTCAGCATCACTAACATAGTAGGACAGTCAGCATCACTAACACAGTAGGACAGTCAGCATCACTAACACAATAGGACAGTCAGCATCACTAACATAGTGGGACAGTCACCATCACTAACATAGTGGGACAGTCACCATCACTAACACAGTAGGACAGTCACCATCACTAACACAGCAGTCACCATCACTAACACAGTAGGACAGTCACCATCACTAACACAGCAGTCACCATCACTAACACAGTAGGACAGTCAGCATCACTAACACAGTAGGACAGTCAGCATCACTAACATAGTAGGGACAGTCACCATCACTAACACAGCAGTCACCATCACTAACATAGTAGGACAGTCAGCACCACTAACACAGTAGGACAGTCAGCATCACTAACACAGTAGGACAGTCACCATCACTAACACAGTAGGACAGTCAGCATCACTAACATAGTAGGGACAGTCACCATCACTAACACAGTAGGACAGTCAGCATCACTAACACAGTAGGACAGTCACCATCACTAACACAGTAGGAGAGTCACCATCACTAACATAGTAGGACAGTCAGCATCACTAACATAGTAGGACAGTCAGCATCACTAACACAGTAGGACAGTCACCATCACTAACACAGTAGGAGAGTCAGCATCACTAATACAGTAGGACAGTCAGCATCACTAACACAGTAGGACAGTCAGCATCACTAACACAGCAGTCACCATCACTAACACAGTAGGATAGTCAGCATCACTAACACAGTAGGACAGTCAGCATCACTAACACAGTAGGACAGTCACCATCACTAACACAGCAGTCACCATCACTAACACAGTAGGACAGTCAGCATCACTAACACAGTAGGACAGTCAGCATCACTAACATAGTAGGGACAGTCACCATCACTAACACAGCAGTCACCATCACTAACATAGTAGGACAGTCAGCATCACTAACACAGTAGGACAGTCAGCATCACTAACACAGTAGGACAGTCAGCATCACTAACATAGTGGGACAGTCAGCATCACTAACATAGTGGGACAGTCACCATCACTAACACAGCAGTCACCATCATTACTGGTGTAGCTGCTGGAAAACAGCCTGCTATTTTCTAACAGAGAGTAGCATTTTGGAGAGGACGGATGCTGTAGCTGATTGGTTGTTTCTCCTCCGCTGGTGGAGTGAGCCAATTCCAGCCAGATTGGAATACATTAAAGGCAGGTTCCTTGGGAAGCTTCCCTCTGCTGAGTTCACTAGCCCAAGAAGAGAGGCCAGGGGAGTTGCCATGGGAGAGAGGGGAAGAGGGAAAGAGAAAGGGAAAAGAAAAGAAAGACAGGAAGGAGAAGGAGAAAAGGGAGAGAGAGAGAAAAGGAGAGAAAGAGACCAAATAATGTCTGGCTTATAAGGAGGAGCCTCTGGGAGAAGGGCAGTCCAGCCCCTGGGCTGGAAATTAAGGGTTGAGGACAGGGTATGCCAGGTAGGGACTGAGGGATGCTGAGAAAATCTGGCCAGGCCTGCTTTGATGGGTAAAATATGTGCCTCAGTCCCTTGTCCCAGGGCCTGGAACCAACAGTAGTCACCATGGCCTTAGCTAGAATGGCTTCCTCTATAGGGACACTGCTTATTTAGAGTAGGTCTGCCATTTGCCTTCTTCACAGAGGTCTCCTTAGCCCTGTTGAAGAGGCAGGCACGGTTCCCAGACAGACAACTCTAGAAGATACTTTTTTTTCCCTCACAGTAGCATCTGGTATTTTGGCAGAAAGCTCACTGGGATCATCTTAAAAGTGGTGAATTTTCTCCCCCAAATCTCTCTCTCTCTCTCTTGCCTTCAAACACTTAGGCTAAACTTTATTTCATTTTGGAGCTAGGAAATGCTCAAGAGACATTTTGAAAGACTCAAGAAGGAATATCATTCTAGGGACCAGCTCAAAGGAGAGCTAGAATTCACCCCTTAAAACCCTACTTCTTCCAGGGGCCCATAAATGTGATCTCTCTCTCTCTCTCTCTCTCTCTCTCTCTCTCTCTCTCTCTCTCTCTCTCTCTCTCTCTCTCTCTCTCTTTCTCTCTCTCTCTCTCTCTCTCTCTCTCTCTCTCTCCACCCCCAGTGGGTTCTTTCACTCTCTTGCTTTCTCATTTTCTCTGAGAATGAAAAACTGAAACAAAAATCAATATCTATTTACTTTGAGTTTTCCTAAATGGAATTACGAATTTCCCATTTTTTCCCTGAAATGTCTGAATCTCAAAATCAAATTCTCTGCTTCCAGTTAATCCCTTGGTACCTGGGAGGTGAAGAAGGGGATGGGGATAGGGGTGGGGGACAGAATGTTAACCAGACAGACCACTCTCAATCTAGATCAAAACAGAAGATCTTCAGCTTGTCTGCAAAAGCACATTTGGAGTGAGATTTTGTTAAGCCCTTTAGGAGTTTGCTCTTCGTAATGTTAAGCACAGATTTTATACCAGAGGATCACATGATCAAAACCGCACTCTTAGACTGTCCAGCTTTGACCGTTCAGACTGGTCCAGCTGTGCAGTAGGGGGTAGAGTGTGGCATCAAACCAATGTGGAGCGACAACCAAGACAAATATGGCGGCAGATCCTGAGGGTTGGCAGCAGTGAGAACAGACAGGGTAGCCAACACGGTTTGTTATGTGTATTGCTGCTTTTAACTGGAGGCAGGGCCAGGGCACTTCTGCTGGGATCTGGGATGACAGCCCCATGCCCTGAGCCCTCCATGCTGAAGGCTCAAGACAGCTGTATCTCCATCTCACCTCTCCCACGAGGACGCCAGGGAGCCCACACCCCCGCCACACTCTCTCGCTTCTAAATGGGTCTCTTTTGTTTCTCTCTTACATAATTTTTTTAAATGAAAGTTCCCCTAATCTACTTTAGTCCTACAGCTATGAGTTAATTTCTCTAGCCCTTCACCTGTCTTCTCAGATCCGACTCTCTAATCCACATCCTTAATCCTAAAGAATGGTCTAGTTTGGGATTTTTCATCCCATGGGAGTTAGGCTTTAGTCCTTTCAGCCTACATGATTATAAGTTTACTCATGCTTTAACCTTGTATCTCATTGGCTTACACTATGTTGCCTTCCATGTTTTAAATCTCCTCTCTACTCTCAACCTCTATTTTTAGCTATGCCCTCTATTTGAAAGTTTAAACCTCATTTAATCCACTGTCCCTTTTAAGGTCTTTCACTCTTTTTTCTTTTTTTCTTATTTTATGCTGTTTCTGGACGTTAGCCTGTTTTCAGAACGGATGCTTAGGGCCACCGGAGATGCCAAGCCAGCGTAATGAATGCAGCGTGAGTTCCTTCGCCCCCTCACTTCCTCCTCTAAGCTCCGGGGCCTTCAGTGTGCCGAAGCTGTCCCCAAGAGGCCCTAGAACCTTGGCCTAATAAAACTGGATTTAAAAACTAACAGGAAGTAAACAGCCTCGTTATGAAAAGAGAAAGTACGCTTGCACTGACTGACCTCTGGCAGACCACAGCCTCTGTGCAGCACTCCTGAGAGCTGTCACGGTGAGGGGCAGGGGTTGCAGGCATCCCAGGTCAGGATAACTTGTAGGCAGCCCTGCCCAGGCTGTAGGCAGCACTTGCTGGCAGTGTATTTCCAGGTGTGTCCTCCAACAAGAATGGTCTCCTTATGGTCTCTTCTCCTTGTATTAATATAAAGGAAGTCTGCCCACTGTGCTCAGGGATTCTAAATACAGGAGCAACTGCTGGAGGCTTCCTTTGTCATGATCCGCATTAGAGAAGCTCGGGAAAAGCAGGCCATCACCGTTCACATAATGGAAGTAAGTTTCTCTCAGAAAATTTTAGGGACACCACTGAGTGGATTCTCTCATTGTTTGTTTGTTTGTTTGTCTATTGTCTCCTGCTTTCTTTCTTTCTTTTCTTTTTTTTTTTTTCTTTTTGGTTTTTCGAGACAGGGTTTCTCTTTATAGCCCTGGCTGTCCTGGAACTCACTTTGTAGACCAGGCTGGCCTCGAACTCAGAAATCCGCCTGCCTCTGCCTCCCGAGTGCTGGGATTAAAGGCGTGCGCCACCACGCCCGGCTCGTCTAGTCTCCAAATGCCTGCTTAGCCACTGAACTGCCAAAGCACCATCCTCACCCCGGACTCCCGCCAGCCAGCTCACCACTCCAGGGCTGAGAGACCCACTCGGGAGAACCAACCCTGTTCCATGTTTTAGGACTGACTCACCTGTAATTCCTGCCCTGCCTCAGGAAGCAACCACGGCCTCCAACCGTCCTCTTAGAGAACACACCAGATGCTACATCTCTCACATTACCCTTACTGGGCTACACCCCAACTCCCAACCTACTGCAGCGACCTGGTTTTTTTTTTTTTTTTAAATGAAGAAGCAACAACCAGCCAACTGTCACCCAGGCTGTTTAGACATGCTGTTGCTAGAACAAGGTACTTTATAGCAAGCACGGCCCCAGCGTAAATTGTGGGGTACCTTCCCTCGAGTTGTTGGTCAGGGGTGTCCATAAGACCCCCAAGACATTACAGGCTGTAGATCCCAGGCGTCCATAGCAGCTGTTTTATGTATTGAACCATCTGGCCCAAGCCACGATTTTAGAGTGTAAACTTGTTTGTGCAACAGAATAGTTGTTTCTCTCCCGCTCTCCTGCTCCCCACCCCCCCTTCCCTCCCCCCCCCAATCTCTTTCTTTCTCGATCTCTCTCTCCGTTCCTTTTCTAAGTCCCAGCACCTCCACCGGAGAGTGAGAGGCCAAGTGTCCATGACGATAGCCGGCTTTCAGTGCCTTTGAATAAGCTCATCTCTATGTGAATTGGAATCATATGTGAAGTTTTTCCCTCAACAACTACCAAAGGGCAAGAGGTGAACATAATTTCTCTTTCTGCATAAAGTTTCGTAGGACTTTCTATTATTCAAGGTCAAGATGCTTACTGCTGAAATGATGTCTTTTGTTTTCAGTTTATAGTTTGTATCTGGAGAGAGAGGTGATGAATGGATTCGCTCGTGGTTCCATGTCTCCTTTACCAGTATTTTAATTGGCAGGGCCCAGAACAATGTGCCTTTCATTTGTATTACAGGGCAGAGTTATACACCTTTAGACCTTTCCACTCCTAATGAGACCTGACTCTTTCACCTTCGTAAATGATAATAAAGATCTGAGTGGAAGTAGCTGAGTGTTTTTAAATACTCTAAGTAACTGGGTGGAAACGAATGTCAAGATTGTACTGGTCGTGAAGAGTTTTGTCTGAGCAGATCTCCAACGCACTCATACATTGTGTGTGGCTAGGCAGTGACAAGCCCTGTGTAGTCAACAGGTGAACTGTTTCTCCTACAGCACATTCTATGGCCAGACAGCGTTAGAAATCGGGGTTATAATCATTCATAAGATCTAGTGTGGTCCCAGCAGAAGTCAGTGCACCGAGGGAGAGAAACACAGCATGCTCATCCTATGTATTCGTGACTCGGGAGGATGCCAACCCAGTTTGGGGAATAAAGACGTTCTTATGGAAGAGAGAATGTTCCTGTAAGAGGAATGGGAAATGACAGTGGAAATAGGGAAGTAGGAAGGAAGTTCCAGAAAAAGGAACATGATCTGCAAAACCCTGAAGGCAGAAGGAGGAAAGGCCATTTTAAGAACGGTGCAAGCCATTCACTGAGGCTAGAACAAGGAAGCCAGAGCAGATCATGCTTCCTCGGTGGAGGAAGCAGGTGCCATCCCTGGAAGGTCTGGGAACCCTACCCTGCTCTGAAGACATCTGGATGCAAGACCCCATCGTCATGAAATTTGCCTTTCGGGGAAACTCATGAGTCTGCATCTTAAGAACAGACAGAAGGATGAGATCAAATAAACCAGAGTGAGCCCCAGCTTTCCAGGCAGAGAGATGGAAAGCTGGAGAGAAGGCAGCTGTAAAGTTGGAGAGAGAAACCAGAGTCACTATCGCTAAGAAGGGAGAACTGGCTGGTGACGCGGCTGAAGATGGCTTCGGGCCAGGGCTTGTTTGGGCATCCAGGTTGTACTCATCTCTGTTGGTAGAAATGAAGGGCTGACCTTGAGGGTCTGGGAGGTTCGAAAAAAATGGACGCATCTAATATCTGAGTCCCATCTATGATTCCGTATCCAAGGAGGTTTCTGAACAACAGTTAGAGAGTAGAACCACACACAGGTATATGGCAATTTAGCTTTAGCTCTGGCGAGGATGAAAGGTAAGGGGCTGTGTCATCTCCAAGGCATTAATTATGCTGACAAAGTAGACTATTTGTTGAATTCCTTTTGGGAGTTCCCCACCCTACGCCCAAAGGCATGCCACAGATCATAAGATACTTCTCCAAAATACACTGCTTCCTGGAAGTTTCAGTAGGCATTAGGGAGCAATAAACTCAAAAATATTCTCATTAAGCCTCTTCTAATGGCAAGCAGCATGTATGGTTCTGGGTGCAGAGATGAAAGGTACCCAGGGCCTCTGAAGTACCACAGTACAACTGACAATTATCAGATGCTTAGCACAATGGAAGTAGAAGAAATGAAAGAAAGAGAAAGGCTTCATACAATCAGGAAAGGCTTCCTGGAACTGGCTGACTTTAAGTCTCAGGAGAGATTCGTCGGGCACCTAGAGACCTGGAGATCAGAGGAGAGACATACCCAAGGGCACAAAGTAGTCTCACATATTTTCCATTCAGGAAGCAGCAGGGAGTTCAGGACACCTGGGAGAAAGCAGAGCTGAACGGGCTACGTCCTAACTGCCCTTCTTGACCACAATATAGAACACCGGCAAAGCCTGTTTGGAGGTTGCAAAATTCCATAAGAAAAGCCTGAACTAAGACCGTGGCAGGAAAACAGGTGCTCCTTTAAGAGAGACGCCAGTGAAGACGAGGAAAGCAGAGATGACAATTTTAGATGCAAGCCGAAATTAACACTGCACAGCAGCAAGAAGAAAATGATCTACATTTATGTGACTTACAAACTTACTTGCATGTGAAGTCAGAAATGCCCGACATGGCATCTGAGCCTTTGAAATGATGGTGAGGTCATCTATCTGTCTTTCCACAGGAGTTCTCTGGACCCTGGTGTCTTTGTTGGAGCCGGTTGGAACTAATGAACAGAGAGATTATCTTGTAGTGTGTTCAAGTAATATGCCTGATCCTTGGGGCATAGAGGATCTGTGCTTGAAAACTGGCTTCACTAATGACTGTACAATTTTGATCTCAAACTCAGTCAGAATTCAGTGTGATAGGATGAAAGAGTGTTACATTCTGTGGGCCATCATAGGGAAGGGAAGGGTATGTGTGCACACTCATGCTCGAGAACGCGTGTGTGCGTGCATGTATTTTTAAGCTATATAAGACAACAGAGAATAGAAAGCTCTTCTTATTTTTCCAGGGAATTCCTGTGATAGGAAACCGCTTCCAGAGTTCATAACAGGGAAAGGCTCACAAGTCCTTGGCCATCCTGGGCAAGCGTTCCATCTTAGTCAGATGTCTATAAGCATTCCCAGGCTGGCTTCAACTAGTCAGATGTTTCAGTTGCTTTAAAAACTGAGGTTGGGGGTGGATACCAAGCAGTTTGTTCACTGATAGTTCTGTAACAGAAATGAATCCTAAATGACTGAGTAACAGAAGGGAACTGAGAGTTTTCGGAGCCCACACTTAAAGCTGTGTCCATTCCCAAAGGATGCCCTTGAAAATCTCCCAAGTTACTCATAGAAAACATAGAGGCACATTTTCCAAGTTGTAAATATTGCCTGCACCAGATTTTGACCTTACCAGAACCTACTACCTCCAAATCCTTTACATTTCCCAAGAACTTAATCACATCTATCATTTTGAGTCTGAAAAGTCACTGATGCTAAAAATACACACTTGCAAGCATACTTCCAGAAATACATGTGGGCATTCTTCCATACATACATACATGGACACATATTTTCATGCCTGCATGCAGGCCTACTTTCATACAGGCATGCTTTCAAATATGAATACAGATATATGTACATATATGCAGGCATATTTCCATACATGTAAGAATACATGTATATACACATAATTCCATATTTATGTGCAAGCATACCTATTTACATACATGCAAGAGTACCAGCAAACATATATTTAGGCAAACTTCCAAACATAAATCTAGATATATGGGCTGGAGCGATGGCTCAGTGGTTAAGAGCACTGACTGCTCTTCCAGAGGTCCTGAGTTCAAATCCCAGCAACCACATGACAACTCACAACCATCTTTAATGGGATCTGATGCCTTCTTGTGTATCTGAAGACAGCTACAGTACTCGTATACATAAAATAAATAAATAAAAGTCTTCTTAAAAAAATCTAGACATACGCACAAACATGCATATATACGTGTGTGTATGTGTATACATACATATATATGCAAATATATGTGTGGTGTAGGTCCATATGTATATACATGTGGTATATGTAAATATATATGTATACACACATACACACACAAACAAGCATACTTCTATCCATACATTCAGGCATACTTCCAAACATGCCTGCAGACATGCTCCCATATGTACATGATGCCTGCTTCCAAACATATCTGCAGGCATACTTACAAACATGCCTGTGGACATACTTTCATCATACTTTCATTTACTTACAGGCATGCATACATTTCCCCCAAGTTCAGAAACAGGTGCGTCATCCTTGGAGCGTGTGGCTGCATCTTCTCCCCGACTTTTGCTCTTGGTCTTACATCACTGGAGCTACTGTTTACCCTGGAGCTGACATTTCCACGTCATCCCACCAGGTGTCTAGAGTCACCTCCCCCATGACACTCCTGTAGCAGATGGTGCAAATGGTCCAGCATGTGGATTCTGATTCACTGCAGGAAAACAAACTGCCAGACGGCTGATGAGCTAGGAAGAAAAAAAAAAAAAAAAACAAGTTGTTGCTTTAAAAAAAAAATAACCATTATGAATTATCTGTCACACAGTGACTTTTCATTTATCCCTGCTTAGAAATGATTAGTAATTTATTTAAGCAGATTACATAAGAGCTTTCAGAGGACTGCCCTGTTTGCAAAGGCTTCTACCAGTGGCAGGAATGTGTCAGCGCGAAGCAAAAGAAAAAAACCAAAAAACAAAAAACTGAACGCTCAAACAATATAACGTTGGACACAATTTGGTTTTTAAAATTTAAATTAATACATGGGTTAGTAAACATGCTTATAAAAATTTTTTCCACTGATACGAGTTCCAGATCTCTAGGAAAAAAAAAAAAAAAAACAAAAAAAAACTAAACCTTAGTATTACCAATAGTCTCTGGAACGAGAGAATATTTTCTAAAACTATTTTGTAAGTTCGTTATTTTGTGCTTCTCTTTTGGCTATTTGGAAAAGGCAATTTGAAAATATGATAGAATTCTACTGGGCAGAGAACGGAGTGTTGTATTCATAGAGCCTTAGAGTCAGATACTCAATTTCACACTGCCCTCTTTATTTGTGCTGCTCTTACTTTGGATCATTTTGAGAGCTAAAAAATCTCTTAGATCTCTCTAAGAAATTTCCCTCAATCTAACTCAGAGGTTAGATTGAGTATAATGCCAGCAAATTAAGGATATCTTGACTTAGCATTTACCTCTTCCATTGATTTGAGTATTGCCTTATATCCTCCTAACAGTAAGATATAGCAAATTCCAGGGCACTCTGGATTTTAGCATCTACACAGCGATAGATAAAACCATTGCAAGTTTCCTTTGTCCAAAGTGCCCAGGGTCCCACATGATTACCACCAGGGTATCAGTAATAGGAATTCTTCAAAGCAGCTGTAACACTGCAGGTGAGCATGTGCTATACGCACATGCACATACACACAGAGACGGCATGGGGAGGAAAGAAGTTATAAAAGAAGAAACTTAAAAACAACAGCTTTCCTGTTAGAGAAACATGTAGGATTTGGGGGGAGTTGTTTGGTTTGGGGTTATCTGCCAAAGGTAGCTACCTAAGGGCCAATATTCCACAAGTCTCTCTCATCTTCACTCCCCCTTACATTTAATCTCCCCATCCTATAAGCCTTTGAGTTACTGAAAGGCGCCAGTGCACTTCCAGAACTCGATGGCTAGACGTCCCCCTTGCCTTCATTTCCTTTGCTCTGATCCTTTTCATATTAGCCACTCTCAAAAGACTATGAGGTCAGACTACAGCCATGTGGGAAAAAAAAAAAAAAACCACAGTTACCACCCATGTTAGAATAAAATACAAGTGAACCTTCTGTGCCTCTGTGACCGTTAGTCTGGTTTGGGTTCTGATGACTCTTTTACAAAAATAACTGTCACGCAAAGCTCCTTCCATTTTGTCCCTTTGGATTACACTGAGATTATTCTGTTTATTTCTTACAAAATTAATATAAATGAGCATTTTAACTATGTGAAAATGTCTTCCAATAACAAAGGCGGAAGCAGCCATTACAGCCTTACAAGGAAAGTGCTTCTACAAAGATGTCTGCTACCTCTCAGATTTAGATTGGCCCCACCCCACTATGCTGATCTATGCAGTTCATTTCACTTTCCTTTAAAAGAATATCATCTTTTCTCAGCAATGTCAATGTGCACAGACTTCACTGTGTTTCCTGTGTTCTAACTGCTATGATTACTATGCCTGAGTAAGCATACCAATATTCACAGACGTGTTCTACAATTATTATGTGGTTGACAACCATACATTTAAGAATCTGATAAAATAAATCTTTGAAAATAATGTATTTATAGGAAGGCAGAAAAGAGGTCAAAGAAACAAACAGTGAACAAGACAAACAGTGAAAGGGTACGTATTTATACCTGTCATATCAACAATTACATTAAAGATAAGTAGTCTAAATATTCCCAACTAAAGATAAAAGACTGTCTGATTAGATTTTTAAAATGGGAATAATTTCACTTGACAACAAGAAATGTACTTTGAATGTAAAACACAGACTAAGAATAAAAAAATAAAAAATGCTAACATAAATGAAAAAGATTTTTAAAAAAAGGCTGACATAAATGAGAAAGGTTAGGATGGCTATATTAATATCAAAGAAATCAAATTCCAAAGCAAAGCTTGTGATAATAACAAGAACCAAATCAACTCATCAAGTAGAAAGCAAACTTTATGTTGTGGTAAGCCTGCTGCAGAGAAAACAACAGCTGGAAAGACTACAAGGACAGATAGACAGGTGTGTGACTACAGAAACTTCAATAATATCTTTTCATAATAGATAAATTAAATAGACAGAGAACCAGTGATGTATTACAAGACTGATTCCCATCATGAAATGGACCTAGTTGACTTTTGTAGAACATTCCACCTGACAACAACAGAAGGTACATTCTTTTCAACTGCCCAGTATCATTGTCCATGCTATTTTATATTCTGGTCCATTAAACAGCCTCCATAAATCCAGGAGGGTTCAATTCAAGCAAACTATATTATTCAGACCACGGTGGTAATTAAGTAATTAGTAGTCATGATACGGGGATGTCGACCATGTGTTAGAAAATTGAGGAAGACACTGCTAAGTAGCCTACAGGTCACAGAGGAAATCAGAACATACTTTTTAAATGGACAAAGATGAGGAAATATATGTGCCAGTGCTTTTGAGATGCCACTGAAGTAATATTTACAGGGAAACTTAATCACAGTAAATGTATGATACACACATACATACACACATACACACACACACACACACACACACATATATACACATACACACACACACACACACACACATATATATATATATATACATACATAGATATACATACACACACATATATATACATATACACACATACACACTCGTACACACATATATATATACATATACACATACACACTCACACACACACATAAATATACATATACATACACACACATATATATATATACACACATAGATACACATACACACACATATATATACATATACACACATACACACTCATACACACACACATATATACATATATATACACACACATATATACATATATATACACACATATATATACATATACACACATACACACTCATACACATACACATATATATATACATATATAGATACACATACACACATATATATATACATAAACACACATATACACTCATACACACACATATATACACACATATACACACTCACACACACACATATATACATATACATACATACACACACACTCACACATACACATATATATACATATACTCACATACTCACTCACACACATATATACATATACACACATACACACTCACACACACATATATATACATATACACACATATACACTCATACACACACAAACATATATATATTTGTACACACACACACACACACACACACATATATATATACACACACCCACAAGGAAAATACTGACACAAATTCAATTTCACTAGAATTAGAAATTTTTAATATCTCTGGTCATTAGGGAAACATAGAACCACAATAGCATACTACTCTACCTCCAGCAGAGTGACTCAAGTTAGGGAGACTAGCAAAACAACGTTCTGAAAAGGATATAAAAACTGTAACGCTCACAAATTGCCAACAGAAATGTAAAATTATATAATCACTTTGGAAAAGGAGTTGGCGGTTCCATGGAAAGTTAAACACACCTATTCATTCTATGCCTAGGCCTTTGCCCGAGAGGGAAGAAAGCACAGCTCCTATAAAGACTTGTGTGCTGACGCTTACTACATCTCTATTCTAGACATAAAAAGCTGGAGACACCCTAAATGCTCACCAAAGGATGCATGGGTAAGTGCTTTATCCATAAGCTGTTGTATGACTCAGCAGTTAAATAGTAGAACAACATGCACAAGTCTCAAAATAATTATTCTGAATAAAAGGAACCAGGTACAAAGACGAATGCACACATTCTTATTTCATTTATATAAAACGTTGGAAATGTACACTAGAGTCTTTTGGCAAAAACAAGTCTCTTGCCTGCCAATAGCATAGAAGGTGGGGCAAGAGAAGCTCCAAGAGTGAGAGACACATTACCTTGACTCTCATGGTGCTTTCACAGTGGGCATGTGCCAAATTGATAAAATTGTGTTTCAATGTATGTCAAAAATACACAAAGCTATTTGCAAACAAAATACCAATATACCATTGTCTGTTGTCTGGAAATACTACAATCCTATCTATCAAAGATATCCCAGCAAGCAGTTTACAAGGTGTGTTTTGAGGAGCTGGTTATGACTATCTCTTTATTTGCACTGTTACGTATCCTGATATGTGGGGTTATTTACTTAAAGGCACACAGCTAGAAGCTAATAGACATCTAGATCACCTATTCCCTACCATCTCAAATATCTGAGTACTTTCCTTGGGTTCCTCACACTAAAGCTGCCAAACGTAGATATTTCCAAATGTCCAAATCTCCATTTAACTAGGTAGATTATCCTAGACGAAGATAGCTGATCAACATTTCCCAAGTATGGAACCTTGTATTGTAAATCATAAGAAAAGAAGTTAGCAGGGCATAGGCTATATTTCACGGTTCATTTTTTTTTCACCTCTATGAGAAGTTAAACAAAATTAGCTAAAACAAAAGTGCTTTAAAATAAATCGTGGGGGAAAAATGTGTTAATATAGGCTATTGGTAGCTAGGCATGGTAGCACACACCTTTAACCCCACAACTTGAGAGGTTAAGGCAGGTAGACCTGCTGAGTTCAAGGACAACCTGGTCTACATAGCAAGTTCCAGGGCAGCCAGGAATGCATAGAAAATCTAGAAACCAAACCAACCACAAACACTAGAAGTAATGATGAGCAGAGGCGTTGAAATCAGTTTCAAATTCCTCCTCCTGAGGTCCCAATGCCAAGCAGAGCCAAGGTTCCACAAAAGTTTACACGGAGAAACAAACCAATTTATTAGGTTTGCTTACAGAGCAGTGGGGCACGGGAGTGTGGATAATGCTAAACTGTCATAGCATAGGGGAAGGAAGGTCTGCATCCAGCATGGATACTGACTCCTCCATGGTTATAAAGATGGAGCCCCATCCCCTAGTCCATTCTCCACTCATATACTCTAGAGCAGCCATAAGACGCCATAAGGCCCTGTGCAACTGGGGCAAAATTGCATACAACTTGTTGGGGGAATGGCTGGGGAGGGGAGTTCCATGGCACTCCATGTCCTTTCTGTCTAAGAAGGAACGTCAGCAGTCAGCAAACCAGGCTATGGTGATCGTGATGAGCAGGTCCAGCCTAACTCCTAAAGGTGGTGGTAGTGTGGCCCAGAGGATAGTCCTGCACAAAAGTGGCCACGGGGGTTAGAAAACAGAAGGCAGATGTTGTGTTTCCGAGAGTGGAACAGAGTGAGGGCACAGATGAAACTGTGGGACTGGAATCCTAGGAAACGTGTTTCTTCTTGACTTAGAGTATTCTCTGTTACAAGGAGAAAAGGGGGAAAGACAAAGCTAGAGACACATTTTTATTTCATCCCTAAAACTTAAAAACTAAGATGAAAACTTAAGAGTATCTAGGAGAACCGAGTTCTCAGAAAGTAAAACCCAGTTGTGCTGGACTTCTGAGAACTTGCACTGTTTTTAAAGAACAAAACACCTAGATCTTAGACCCTTTATGGACTGCAAGAGCCTGACCTTCAAGTCTGGGTATTCAACTAGCTATCTATGAGACCTCTCTATCTGGAGAGTCCTCCACACTGACCTGAAGATAGTCCAGATGAGGATGCCCAACCTTGAATCCTTTGTCCTCAGACACTACCTCCACAACAATCACACACACACACATATCACATATACACACATCATAAGCATATACACATTAACACTCATCACACACACCTACACACATCACACACATACATATAAACACACACATTAACACATACATCACACACACACATACATTAACACACATATCACATACATCTCTCACACACACATATACACATCACAAACACACACAGTAACACACACATCTTACACACCTTCACACATTACACATACCTACACACATCACACACACATACACACCACACACATACACATAAACACATACATTAACACACATATCACATACACATACATCACACACACATACACACTACTACTGAGAAATTTAGGTATTTATTTGTGTTGACTGTGTTGGAGAATCCTATTAGAATGAGTTTACACGACTGCCTGTAATATTCTCCTATCTCAAGTCTAGAGACTGAGTCTTTTATTGACATAGCCATCATTGTCTAACTCAGTGCCTGGCATAAGAACTTAATTTAATATGATTGACTGATCATCCCTGGCTCTGAACATGTTAATCAAGACAATAGTTGTGGAGGATCTATTGTAGGGATTTCCACAGCCTTGGTTACAGTGCCTAATAGGAAGCTGAGGAGATGATGGTTCATTTGACAAAATGCTTGCCACATAAAATGAGGACCCAAGGTTAGATCCCCAGAACCAATGTCAAAGTCAGGAGACATGGTGGCCAACCGTAATTCCCACAGTTAGCATCATACACACAACATACATACAAACATGCACAAATACCACACATATGAAAAAAATCCCTTCCACCCCAACCCAGGATGGTATATTAGAAAAATACCATCTGCAGGACAAGACTGTGCCCACCCTAGCATCATAAAGGTGGCAGGTAATTTGAGAAATTTAGAATTCACCTGTGTCGAGTCTTCATCAATCAGTGGTTGGCTCTCTGTGGAAAAGGCTCTGTCAAGATGAGCCCAGTGTTTACTGCACTGAGTCACCAGCTCCAGATCCTCCCTAAACGCTAACAACACATCAGAGGGACAGCCCAGCTCGCGGGGCTCCCTGTGACGGTCAGCATTGCTCTGGGAACATTCAAAGGTGTTGTTCCTAAACCAAACAGGACAGGCATGGCAGCAACTGGCTCCTTAATCTCCTTTATTACAGGCCATGACTGTGTAATAAATTCTTTAAATGATCCCAGCACGTCCTTCACTGATTTTAAGCATTGCTTCTCTTCTGCTTTGCCCTTTTGAAACTTCGTTCTTCTCTCAGTCTTAAGTCTAAGGGAGACAAGGGGGTTTTATATAAGTTTACCAAGACAAAACAAGTTCAAACTTACTAGCATGGGGGATCCTTCCAGGCCAAAACTCAGTCATTCAAGTAGATGTGATAGCAGGAAATGGTAGTTCCATCTACATGAACATGTTCTGCAAATGGGACACTCTTGCTCCACTCAAAAATCCAGTCCTGTGTGAAGATCTGTCTTCACTAACAAATAGAGTCCAATATTTAGAGAATTTGGTCAAATGGGATTTTCTATGATAATGAGGAAACACCCGCAAATGGAAAAATACCCTATAAGAGAAAGCTCTACACAGACCTTTCATGAGAGACCTTGGCAGGTCACTTGCTGAGCTTTCGCTCCTGAGGACAGTGGTGTATTTTGTTCATTTCCTGCGGTGTGCTGTGCAAGCCACATTTTGTTTTAATCCCACTTGAGCAGAACGCTTAACCTGGAATTCAGTCCCGGCAGCCGGGTGTAACTCAGCAAGCAAAATGAATGTTCGAGCTAGGAAAAGACACGGGAAGGAACCAAGTGTGTTGCTAAGTGAAAGAAGCCAATCAAAGGGATGCAGCCTGTGCGGTTCCTCCCAGAACGCATTCGCATTCTACAGAAAGGCAAGAGAGATCTGTGGCCAGGAGGGAATGGAGATGAGCTAGAAGCGCAGAGAATTGGGGGGCGGGGGCGCGGGGGGAGACAAGAGCCACAGATGCAATTGTCATTCATTACACATCTATGAATTTCTCGAAACACACAAAATATTCAATATCTTTTTTTAAAAGATTTATTTATTTATTATATGTAAGTAAACTGTAGCTGTCTTCAGACACTCCAGAAGAGGGCGCCAGGTCTCGTTATGGATGATTGTGAGCCACCATGTGGTTGCTGGGATTTGAACTCCGGACCTTCGGAAGAGCAGTCGTCAATATCTTAACTTAGCACTCCAGGGCAGGTTTATCTCCTTTCCTCTTCCTTTAACATCTTTCTTTTTCTTTTCTTTGTTTTGTTTTTCGAGACAGGGTTTCTCTGTGTTCCCCTGGCTGTCCTGGAACTCACTCTGTAGACCAGGCTGGCCTTGAACTCAGAAATTCACCAGCCTCTGCCTCCCAAGTGCTGGGATTAAAGGCGTGTGCCACCACGTCCGGCCCTTTAACATCGTTCTAAAGATTAAGACAGAGGCTGGATAGAAGCACCATGGAAATGAGTGTGCATAAGAAGAGCGGAGAACCCAGACCCTGAAGTAGCTCAGCGGACGGAGAACCCGGATCTTATAAATATGGCTGAAGTAGCTCAGTGGGCAGAGAACCCGGACCCTGAAGTAGCTCTGCAAATGTAAATGAAGAAAATATCTAATAAAAAGGAGAGATGGCTCAGTGGTTAAGAGCACTGACTACTCTTCCAGAGGTCCTGAGTTCAATTCCCAACAACCACATGGTGGCTAACAACCATCTGTAATGAGATCCGATGCCCTCTTCTGGTGTGCCTGAAGGCAGCTACAGTGTACTTATTTATAATAAATAAATAAATCTTCTTTGTAAAATGCAATAATAATAATAATAATAATAATAATAATAATAATAATAATAAAAATTCAAGAGGTTCATCTCAGTCAATGGCTCTTTAAGGCCTTTCTCCTTTCCCAGAAAATTCCCAGAGCATGGAATTTTTCAAGGCATCGCAACAGACACCCCCATCTCCAGTAAAAGGCATGTCTTAAGCCCCTCGGGCAATCCTAGAGGCTCCTGGTTTTATCAGGTTGTTGTCCCATCCGAAGCATCTCCCGAGCCATCCCATAATCTCCTTTATCAAAAAGAAAGGAGGAAGCTCTTTAACAACTTCTGGGATGTGACTTCAGAGCCACCAAGATACGATCTCTACTGCTAATACACTTCATTGTGACTCTTCCTGAGACACGCACACTGCATGCTGAGGTAGGTCCTCGATTTTCTCCGAGTGTCCCTCTATAATTCCTATGCTTAAAGTCCACGTTTAAAGGTGTTTTAATAAACCTTGACTTCTTTGAGAAACCCATACCATGCTCTTGGATATAATTTTCTCTTTCTCTAAGGGCTTATCTTTCTATTTAAAACAAAAAACAAAAACAAAAGCAAAAAAACTCCAACTCTGCTAAATACTGACTTACCCGGAAATTCCTTTCTGCATAAACGCCAAGGACCTGGCTTGTCATGACTGGAAGCCCTTGAAATTGTGCTTGAGGTGTGTGGGTGTGTCTTTGGCTACATTGCCCTGACAACCAACCCCAGCACATCCTTCAGGCTGGAGAAGCGGCCCACCATTGCACTCCATTCTACCCATGAGAATCCATTCATTCACTCCCTTAGAGGCACAAGGTTGCCCAAATTGACCTTGAACTTCAGATCTTCTTGGCTTCACCTCCAGGATACTGCTTTCACCTTGCCTGTGCACTACTACACCCAGCTGGTAACAGATGTGATCATAGGGGGTGGCTGAGTACGTGAGGGACAGGTTCAGAGATGGAGAAATCTCTAATGGTGACATGGTTTTTTGTGAACCTAAAACAGTTGGAAAAATAGAGTCGATTAATGTAAGATGTTAAAGCCAAGGTCCTCTCCAGCTGACTGTACAGGAGATCCTTTCCCTGTTTTGCTAGATCAGACCACAGCCTTTCCTGCAGATAGTCTGGGAATATCTCTTCCAATTTCTATTCTTAATTGCAATACTCTTTCTCATACCTGGTCCCACACAGTCCAAATAACAGAGCCAGGGCTAGACTAAGAATATCTCAGGCTTGCTTGGTTCACTCTCTTTTCAAAGGGTGCTGGATCTCCAAAGAGTAACTGTAATGGGATTCCATTTGAATCAGTGTCATTGTTGCTGCAGTGATACCAAAAATTTTATTCACAAATACAAAATTCATGGAAAATATTCTGCGGTGCGGGGGGGGGGGGTGGGGGGGAGACAACCAACTCTTAAAACAAATAATACAGATTTTTTTCTCCAGTCTACCACAAATGTTATCAGGGCTGCACACAATCTTTCTCAGTGCATATATGCCCATCTAAGAACCAGATGCACTTTAAATCAAGATGAAATCCACAAAGGCAAGCAAGTTTTCTTCCACCCTCTACCTTGGGCGCACTGCAGCACAGTGCGCCAGCTCACTGCTTTCTCCCACACGTCTCCTGGCCCGTACTCAGTTTCAGAATAAAACCTTATTTTAATAAACCATAAAATTAGCCAGAACTCTTAGATGCATCGGAACTGCATGCAGCGGTTTAAAAAAAAAATTTTTTTCCCAAAGAGATCTGAGGATACGCAAATTTGAGCCAATTCCTTAAGAGTTTTACAAGGTTGAATCTAATGCCTTTTCCAGCAGTGCAAACTTGATGTTGCTTGCCTCTCAGAACTGAAAGAGTGGGGGGGCCTCCTCATGATAGACAGCAGAACACTCAAGCTGTTTTACGTGGGCAAGGATTTCCTAATTATTTCTCCACTTGTCCTCTGATTTTGTAGCTTTCATTGGAGCAGGTAGGGTGGAGCCCATTTCCCCTCTGGCAGGCCTTCTGCCCTTCTCGGATAATAAAACTTGGACCTCCCTGATCGAGCGAGGCCTTCCTTCCCTCCACGTTTCTCACTCTGCAGCAGCCCTCCTGAAAGCACAAATGCACGCACACAGTTACTATTCTGTGTTCCTTCTTATGCAAACAATGCAGAGGCTCTCCTTCAACATGTCCACGGCCCATGTAGACTTTCTTCTGTCTATCACCAGAGATTTTCATACAAGAAGAGAACGCCAGGGTTCTGAAGTAGGTTAGGGTGTGAGGTACAGGGCCAAATACTTTGACTACATGCTTGTTTATCTACTGTTTTGCTCATTCTTTTCCCTCTCTGGTACCAACTCAGCTGTTCACGAAAAGTTAAAGGACGCAAGGATTCTACCTTAAGCTTGTAACCTTCTCTGTGGCCTTATTCGGCTCCTCAGGGAAGGCTGTCACCAGTGTTGGCTGGCAGCTCTGAGCTGGTACCCCAGGTGGTCTACACCTGCCTCTTAGCCAGTAAAGCAGCAGCTGTTATTCTAAGACTCGATCTAAGTGGTTTAAATTTGTTGATACATTTCCATGGGCCCATTTACGACACAATGTTTATAGCTTGAGACCATGGAAATTGTTCATATTCCCCAGCCTTCCTAATACAGCCCAAGCCTGCTGGCCTAGGAGTGGCACAGTCTTGGTATGAATCATACATCAAGAAAGCGCCCCATAGACATGCCTACAAGCTAATATGATAGAATCAGAGTTCCTTTTTCCAATGTAATGCTGGTGTGTATCAAGTTGGCAAAAAGTAACCAATATGGTTTGGAAGAAGCCAGCTACAAACATTTGGGGAAAATCAATAGAAAAAGTTGACAAGAGCCAGGTTAGTGTAGATTTTGTTGTTGTTTCCTTAGGGTTTTTACAATGGGCTGTCAGTAGGAGGTTACTTCAATAGGGGATTGCCCATGTACTTGGTGTATGGGTGTACCTGACAACTGGACAGTGCAGTCAAGTATGGGAGGAGATTCCAGCACAGTGGGATCCTCAGAAAGTCACCACAGCTCACAGGTATGCTCTGTCTGAGAGTGCCATGGAGTGCAAAGCCATTCTCAGGCTGATTCCCCTCTTCTGAGAAGCTCCCCATAAAGGGGAAATGTAAAGGAGAAGATTCCTCCCCTCCCTGGGTGGAAGGGGTGGAGTCCAGGGAGCATGTGAAAAAGACACATCACAACTCTGACCACTGGGATCATGGGAAGTAGGATTACTCATTGACAGATCTGATGGTTACCTCGGGTGTATCATCCGACGTATAAATGGTAGGTTCTGCCTAGAAAGAAGAGGGCAGGGAGAGGGAGAGACAGGAGTGGTAGGAAGACGGGAGAATTAGCAAGCTCAGAAATAACAACCATGGAAGTGGAAAGCAAAGAAAATGAGAGAAATGCAGTCTTCATCGGGAATTAAGTGGGGCAATATGGAAATGGAATTCAGAGCAGTGTCTGAAATATAGGTCAACAATTCTAGCCCTGGTGATAAATCACAGGAAGTGCTGGAGCCCCAAGCAACCGCTACTTTAACCTCCCAAACACCTCTCATCCAGGAGAACACGAATGTGTTTAGTTATAAATTTCTTACTCTCACTAAATTTAATGTGTGCTCCATTTTTTTATCTGTTCCATTGATTAATTCATGACCAGTTCTTGAAATATTCTGGCACACAACAGATTTGAATGAATTCTGTCCTAGATAATAAATTAATGACAGTAGACTTGGTATGTTCTAGACCAGTGGTTCTCAAGATGTGGGTCACGACCCCTTTGGGATTACATGTCCGATATTTACATTATAACTCATAATAACAGCAAAATTATAATTATCAAGTCACAACAAAATTATTTTATGGTTGAGCGTCACCACAGCATGAACTGTATTTAAAGGGTCTCAGCATTAGGAAGGTTGAGAACCAGTGTTCTTGACTCTGTCCTTGGAAGCCAAAACTGGGGTTTCTAATTCTATATTCACAACATGCAGAGAAGATTGGACTCAGAAAGCAATCAATACAGGTCTGATTTCCAAAAGATTAAACAGATGAAATCATTTGACTTCTCCCAGCCTAGGGTTTCTTACTTCTAAATGCTATTCTTCGAAGAGGATTTAAAAAGTTGGGCCTGGTAGCACTTGTCTGAAATCCCTCCTACACAGGCAAGGCACTGTGCTACAAAGAGTCTTCAAGGATGATGTAGGCAACTTAGTAAGACTATCTCAGAGCCAAAGTAACAAAGAAGCTAGAGGTACAACTCAGTAGCAAGCGCTTGGCTCCATATTCAGGACTCTAGGTTCAATCTCAAAGGAGGGAAAGAGAGAGGGAGATACTGAGGGATGGAGGGATAGAGGGATGGAGCAAGGGAGAAAGTGAGGCACAGAAACAGAGATGGTTCTAAAGCTTAAAGGAAGTGACAAATTTAAAGCACTCAGTCCGAGGATCTTAAGACTTCTGGAGAGTGGAACACAGCTTCTGCCCCAATCCAATTGCTCGCGGGACCTGAGACTGCATTAGTTAGGGAAGCAGAAACCGGCCTGAGTAGGGCCACAGGCCTCATCCGGCCGGATCAGCGCCGGGGTAGCTGGAGCACAGGGTTGCCTGACACCCGCCAGCTACCCACGACCCCCCGCCGCAGGATTTTGGGACTGCTGGTGAGTGGAACACAGCTTCTGCTCCAGTCCAATCACGCGGGACCTGAGACTGCTCTGGTTGGGGAGAGAGAAATCCGGCCTACATAGGGCCACAACCCTCTTCCGGTCAGAAAAGCACCGGGGCAGCTGGGGCGCAGGGTCTGCTGACACTCGCCAGCTACCCACAACACCCGCCACAGGATCTTAAGACTTCTGGTGAGTGGAACACAGCTTCTGCTCCAATCCAATTGCGCGCGGGACCTGAGACTGCATTAGTTAGGGAAGCAGAAACCGGCCTGAGTAGGGCCGCAGGCCTCGTCCGGCCAGATCAGCACCGGGGTAGCTGGAGCGCAGGGTTGCCTGACACCCGCCAGCTACCCACGACCCCCGCCGCAAAATTTTGGGACTGCTGGTG
Organism: Mus caroli; assembly: GCF_978045245.1. Classification (NCBI taxonomy): domain Eukaryota; kingdom Metazoa; phylum Chordata; class Mammalia; order Rodentia; family Muridae; genus Mus; species Mus caroli. The sequence continues at coordinate 10,347,221 of NW_028227271.1, forward strand.
AGTGGAGCACAGCTTCTGCTCCAGTCCAATCACGCGGGACCTGAGACTGCTCTGGTTGGGGAGAGAGAGGTCCAGCCTACATAGGGCCACAACCCTCTTCCGGTCAGAAAAGCACCGGGGCAGCTGGGGCGCAGGGTCGGCTGACACTCGCCAGCTACCCACAACACCCGCCACAGGATCTTAAGACTTCTGGAGAGTGGAACACAGCTTCTGCTCCAATCCAATTGCGCGCGGGACCTGAGACTGCATTAGTTAGGGAAGCAGAAAACCGGCCTGAGTAGGACCACAGGCCTCTTCCGGCTGGACCAGCACCGGGGTACCGTCAGCTACCCACGACCCCCGCCGCAGGATTTAGAGACTGCTGGTGAGTGGAACACAGTTTCTGCTCCAATCTTTAAACAGTGACAACGATAACAACTAACCCCAGAGACTACCAGATGGCGAAAGGTAAACGTAATAACCTTACTAACAGAAACCAAGACCACTCACCATCATCAGAACCCAGCACCCCCACTTCGCCCAGTCCAGGGCACCCCAACACACCGGAAAAGCTAGACATGGATTTAAAAGCATATCTCCTGATGATGGTAGAGGACTTCAAGAAGGACTTTAATAACACACTTAAAGAACTACAGGAGAACACTGCTAAACAGGCAGAAGACACTAAAGAGGAAGCACAAAAATCCCTTAAAGAATTGCAAGAGAACACTGCTAAAGAGTGACAAATCCTTAAAGAAAAACAGGATAACATAATCAAACAGGTAGAAGTCCTTACAGAAAAACAGGAAAACACATCCAAACAGATGATGGAAATGAACAAAACCATACTAGACCTAAAAAGGGAAGTAGACACAATAAAGAAAACCCAAAATGAGGCAACACTGGAGATAGAAACCCTAGGAAAAAAATCTGGAACCATAGATACGAGCATCAGCAACAGAATACAAGAGATGGAAGAGAGAATCTCAGGTGCAGAAGATTCCATAGAGAACATCGGCACAACAATCAAGGAAAATGTAAAATGCAAAAAGATCCTAACTCAAAACATCCAAGAAATACAGGACACAATGAGAAGACCAAACCTACAGATAATAGGAGTGGATGAGAATGAAGATTTTCAACTCAAAGGACCAGCAAACATCTTCAACAAAATTATAGAAGAAAACTTCCCAAATCTAAAGAAAGAGATGCCCATGAACATACAAGAAGCCTACAGAACTCCAAATAGACTGGACCAGAAAAGAAATACCTCCCGACACATAATAATCAGAACAACAAATGCTCTAAATAAAGATAGAATACTAAAAGCAGTAAGAGAAAAAGGCCAAGTAACATATAAAGGCAAACCTATCAGAATTACACCAGATTTTTCACCAGAGACTATGAAAGCCAGAAGATCCTGGACGGATGTTATACAGACACTAAAAGAACACAAATTCCAGCCCAGGCTACTATACCCAGCCAAACTCTCAATTAACATAGATGGAGAAACCAAAGTATTCCACGACAAAACCAAATTCACACATTATCTCTCCACGAATCCAGCCCTTCAAAGGATAATAACAGAAAAAAACCAATACAAGGACAGGAACCACGCCCTAGAAACAACAAGAAGGTAATCCCTCAACAAACCTAAAAGAAGACAGCCACAAGAACAATGTTATACAGACACTATATGAACACAAGAACAAAATGCCAACTTTAACAACAAAAATAACAGGAAACAACAATTACTTTTCCTTAATATCTCTTAATATCAATGGACTCAACTCCCCGATAAAAAGACATAGACTAACAAACTGGCTACACAAACAAGACCCAACATTTTGCTGCTTACAGGAATCTCATCTCAGAGAAAAGGATAGACACTACCTCAGAATGAAAGGCTGGAAAACAATTCTCCAAGCAAATGGCATGAAGAAACAAGCTGGAGTAGCCATTCTAATATCTGATAAGATTGACTTCCAACCCAAAGTCATTAAAAAAGACAGGGAGGGACACTTCATACTCATCAAAGGTAAAATCCTCCAAGAGGAACTATCAATCCTGAATATCTATGCTCCAAATACAAAGGCAGCCACATTCATTAAAGAAACTTTAGTAAAGCTCAAAGCACACATTGCACCTCATACAATAATAGTGGGAGACTTCAACACACCACTTTCACCAATGGACAGATCATGGAAACAGAAACTAAACAGGGACACAGTGAAACTAAGAGAAATTATGAATCAAATGGATCTGGCAGATATCTACAGAACATTCTATCCTAAAACAAAAGGATATACCTTCTTCTCAGCACCTCATGGTACCTTCTCCAAAATTGACCACATAATTGGTCACAAAGCAGGCCTCAACAGGTACAAAAATATTGAAATTGTCCCATGCATCCTATCAGATCACCATGGACTAAGGCTGATCTTCAATAACAAAATAAATAATAGAAAGCCAACCTTCACGTGGAAACTGAACAACACTCTTCTCAATGATACCTTGGTCAAGGAAGGAATAAAGAAAGAAATTAAGGACTTTTTAGAGTTCAATGAAAATGAAGCCACAACATACCCAAACTTATGGGACGCAATGAAAGCATTTCTAAGAGGAAAACTCATAGCTCTGAGTGCCTCCAAAAGGAAACTAGAGAGAGCACACATTAGCAGCTTGACAACACACCTAAAAGCACTAGAACAAAAGGAAGCAAATTCACCCAAGAGGAGTAGACGGCAGGAAATAATCAAACTCAGGGGTGAAATCAACCAAGTGGAAACAAGAAAAACTATTCAAAGAATCAACCAATCAAGGAGCTGGTTCTGTGAGAAAATCAACAAGATAGATAAACCCTTAGCCAGACTCACTAGAGGGCACAGGGAAAGCATCCTAATTAACAAAATCAGAAATGAAAAAGGAGACATAACAACAGATCCTGAAGACATCCAAAACACCATCAGATCCTTCTACCAAAGGCTATACTCAACAAAACTGGAGAACCTGGATGAAATGGAGAAGTTCCTAGACAGATACCAGGTACCAAAGTTGAATCAAGATCAGGTTAATGATCTAAACAGCCCTATATCCCCCAAAGAAATAGAAGCAGTCATTAATAGTCTCCCAACTAAAAAAGCCCAGGACCAGATGGGTTTAGTGCAGAGTTCTATCAGACCTTCAAAGAAGATCTAATCCCAGTTCTTCACAAACTATTCCACAAAATAGAAACAGAAGGTTCTCTACCCAACTCATTCTATGAAGCCACAATTACTCTGATACCTAAACCACAAAAAGACCCAACAAAGATAGAAAACTTCAGACCAATATCCCTTATGAATATTGATGCAAAAATCCTCAATAAAGTTCTTGCTAACCGAATCCAAGAACACATCAAAACAATCATCCATCCTGACTAAGTAGGTTTCATCCCAGGGATGCAGGGATGGTTCAATATACGGAAATCCATCAACGTAATCCAGTATATAAACAAACTCAAAGACAAAAACCACATGGTCATCTCGTTAGATGCGGAAAAAGCATTTGACAAGATACAACACCCATTCATGATAAAAGTCTTGGAAAGATCAGGAATTCAAGGCCCATACCTAAACATGATAAAAGCAATCTACAGCAAACCAGTAGCCAACATCAAAGTAAATGGTCAGAAGCTTGAAACAATCCCTCTAAAATCAGGGACTAGACAAGGCTGTCCACTTTCTCCATACCTATTCAACATTGTACTTGAAGTCCTAGCCAGAGCAATTCGACAACAAAAGGAGATCAAAGGGATACAAATTGGAAAAGATGAAGTCAAAATATCACTTTTTGCAGATGATATGATAGTATATATAAGTGACCCTAAAAATTCCACCAGAGAACTCCTAAGCCTGATAAACAGCTTCGGTGAAGTAGCTGGATATAAAATTAACTCAAACAAATCAATGGCCTTTCTCTACACAAAGAATAAACAGGCTGAGAAAGAAATTAGGGAAACAACACCCTTCTCAATAGTCACAAATAATATAAAATATCTTGGTGTGACTCTAACTAAGGAAGTGAAAGATCTGTATAATAAAAACTTCAAGTCTCTGAAGAAAGAAATTCTAGAAGATCTCAGAAGATGGAAAGATCTCCCATGCTCATGGATTGGCAGGATCAACATTGTAAAAATGGCTATCTTGCCAAAAGCAATCTACAGATTCAATGCAATCCCCATCAAAATTCCAAATCAATTCTTTAACGAATTAGAAAGTGCAATCTGCAAATTCATCTGGAATAACAAAAAACCTAGGATAGCAAAAACTCTTCTCAAGGATAAAAGAACCTCTGGTGGAATCACCATGCCGGACCTAAAGCTCTACTACAGAGCAATTGTGATAAAAACTGCATGGTACTGGTATAGTGACAGACAAATAGACCAATGGAATAGAATTGAAGACCCAGAAATGAACCCACACACCTATGGTCACTTGATCTTCGACAAGGGAGCTAAAAACATCCAGTGGAAGAAAGACAGCATTTTCAACAAATGGTGCTGGCACAACTGGTTGTTAACATGTAGAAGAATGCGAATCGATCCATTCCTATCTCCTTGTACTAAGGTCAAGTCTAAGTGGATCAAGGAACTTCACATAAAACCAGAGACACTGAAACTTATAGAGGAGAAAGTGGGGAAAAGCCTTGAAGATATGGGCACAGGGGAAAAATTCCTGAATCGAACAGTAATGGCTTGTGCTGTAAGATCGAGAATTGACAAGTGGGACCTCATGAAACTACAAAGCTTCTGCAAGGCTAAAGACACCATCAATAAGACAAAAAAAACACCAACAGATTGGGAAAGGATCTTCACCTATCTTAAATCAGATAAGGGACTAATATCCAATATATATAAAGAACTCAAGATGGTGGACTCCAGAAAGTCAAATAACCCCATTAAAAAATGGGGCTCAGAACTGAACAAAGAATTCTCACCTGAGGAATACCGAATGGCAGAGAAACACCTGAAAAAATGTTCAACATCCTTAATCATCAGGGAAATGCAAATCAAAACAACCCTGAGATTCCACCTCACACCAGTCAGAATGGCTAAGATCAAAAATTCAGGTGACAGCAGATGCTGGCGAGGATGTGGAGAAAGAGGAACACTCCTCCATTGTTGGTGGGATTGCAAGCTTGTACAACCACTCTGGAAATCAGTCTGGCGGTTCCTCAGAAAATTGGACATAGTACTACCGGAGGATCCAGCAATACCTCTCCTGGGCATATATCCAGAAGATGTCCCAACCGGTAAAAAGGACACATGCTCCACTATGTTCATAGCAGCCCTATTTATAATAGCCAGAAGCTGGAAAGAACCCAGATGTCCCTCAACAGAGGAATGGATACAGAAATTATGGTACATTTACACAATGGAGTACTACTCAGCTATTAAAAAGAATGAATTTATGAAATTCCTAGCCAAATGGATGGACCTGGAGGGCATCATCTTGAGTGAAGTAACACAATCACAAAAGAACTCACACAATATGTATTCATTGATAAGTGGATATTAGCCCAAAACTTAGGATATCCAAGATATAAGATACAATTTGATAAACGCATGAAACTCAAGAAGAATGAAGACCAAAGTGTGGACACTGTGCACCTTCTTAGAATTGGGAACAAAACACCCAGGGAAGGAGCTACAGAGACAAAGTTCGTAGCTGTGATGAAAGGATGGACCATTTAGAGACTGCTGTATCCAGGGATCCGTCCCATAATCAGCTTCTAAACGCTGACACCATTGCATACACTAGCAAGATTTTGCTGAAAGGACCCAAATATAGCTGTCTCTTGTGAGACGATGCCAGGGCCTAGCAAACACAGGAGGGGATGTTCACAGTCAGCTATTGGATGTATCACAGGGCTCCCAATGGAGAAGCTAGAGAAAGTACCCAAGGAGCTAAAGGGATCTCCAACCCTATTGTTGGAACAACATGATGTACTAACCAGAACCCCGGAGCTCTTGTCTCTAGCTGCATATGTATCGAAAGATGGCCTAGTCGGCCATCAATGGAAAGAGAGGCCCATTGGACTTGCAAACTTTATATGCCCCAATATAGGGGAATGCCAGGGCCAAAAGAATGGGAATGGGTGGGTAGGGAAGTGGGGGGCGCTATGGGGGACTTTTGGGATAGCATTGGAAATGTAATTGAGGAAAATATGTAATAAAAAAAAAAAAAAAAAAAAGCACTCAGTCCAAAGCCAGACACATAGTGGATGCCTCTGATGCTTTCTGTGTCTGTGTCCTGGAGAACAGCAACAATGGATGACGCACTCAAGATCCTGTGTCTTCTCACTAAGCCAGAAAATTGGAGGTTTGAAAGAAAGGAGAGGTGGTTCTTACTCCCTACATCCATATCCTCATTGGTGGTAGTTTGAATTAGAATGCCACCATATTTGAATAATTAGTCACCAGTAAGTTCATCTCTTTGAAATAATTAGAAGGACAGTGGAGTTGTCGCTGGAGGTGAGCTTTAGATTTGAGCTAAGTCTCCAACACCATCTCTGCCTGCATGCCCCCATGCTTCCTACCATGATAATAATGGAATGAACCTCTGAAATTGTAAACAAGCCCCCAATTAACTGTCTTCTTTTATAAGAGTTGCTGTAGTCATGGTGTCTCTTTGCAACAGTACAACAGTGACTAAGACAGCAATTCTGTCCTCTGCACCTCTACTAGCCTTGGCTTATTGATGGCCATGTGCTGCTGTCTCTGACTTGCAGTAAATATTCCCAGGCCTCAAATTTTGCTCATTTTAAGTAACAACTCTACCCCTAATTGTAGCAACCAGTTTCTCCAGTGAATTCTCAGTTTCATCACAAAAATCCCACATCCCAGCAAACTTCCCAAACTTAGGGAAACAAGGATGATTATTCCCAATATCCAGAGCAAAATGTAATCAGTAACTCCTGTAGGCCTTTCAGAAGCTATGGGATCTTCAACAAGTGTTATTCTTTTTTTATGTTTTGAACTAAACATATGCATACATACACATACACACACACACACACACGGCCAGAGTTCTAAAAACTGGAAATGTCTTCAAGGCCAAACTGCAATTGTAGAATCTTGAAAAAATTAACCTTTCGATCTTGGCTAGGTCCTTTGTAGACTAGTTAATCTAACTGTCAGTGCTCTGGAGTTGCCTACTACTGGAACTCTAAGGCACATTCATTCCCTTAAGCCTCCCAAGTTATAAGCCGAAGATAGATAGATAGATAGATAAATAGATAGATAGATAGATTGATTGATTGAAAAAGATAATAATTTTCCATGTATTGCCTGAATTCTTGTAGTGCCAGCAGTCACGATCTGAAAATTCCCTGACCAGTCATCTATAATTTCTATTTTGATTGACAAACGCAGTTTTACATCCAGCTATTTCCCTGGTATCTTAACCTCTGGTACTTAGAAATGTTAGAACTTTTGCAGGTGTAACTACCAAGGTCAGAGTGAAGCCATCTGAGATTTAGTCTAGTTCCTGAGCCTAGTGACCTCTATCCTTATAAGGAAAACATGTATCCCTCTTGACCTGGGTCTGAGAGTTCTTACATCCAAGATACAAAGGGAGCGGTATACAAAGAAGGAGGCAGAGATGAGAGAGCATTGCCATGAGCCAGGGGACCACGGAGCCATCAGAAGCTGGGTAAGACAGGGAAGAGTTCTTCCTCAGCTCTAGAAGGTAATGTCGCTCTGCTGAAAGCTTAATGTAGGATTTGTACATCCAGTGCTTCGAGAGAATACATTTGTGCTATTTTAAGCCTCCAAGTTTATGGTGATTTATTATAGCAGCCACAGGAATTAACAGGCTCTTTCTTAGTTTTCAGGACAGCTCTCATTTTCCACTCCCCTCCCACACAGTCAGTCTCTCCGGCTTCACTAACTCTGCTCTTCTTAATCCCATAATGGAGCGTTCCTGCAAAACTTTGTTCTTAGCCAATTTTACACAGCCTGGACAGTTCTCCTGAGTTACACAATGCCTTGCAACACTACCAGATCTACAGTGGAAGATACTTCCTAAGACTCTTGTCTTCTATGAGAAGCCAGGCATCTCTTGCTGGATCTTCTACAGTCAGTCAATCTGAGTATGTCAAAAGCCGAAGTCAGGACTGGACTCCACAGATTTCCTTACCTCAGCCACTGTCCTCAACCTTCCTGACACTGCGGCCCTTTAATACAGTTCTTCAGGTTGTGGTGATCCCTGACCATAAAATTATTTTTGTGGCTACTTTATAACTGTGATTTTTGCTACAATTATGAATCGTAATGTAAATATTTGGTTTTTTCCCCCAAAGGTCTAAGGTGACCCCTGTGAAAGTGTCATTTGACCCAGAGGAGTCAAAACCCACAGGTTGAGAATCGTTCATCAAAGTCAACTTCATCTGTCTACCATACAAGCCCAGAAGACAGCATCCTCATTGCTGTCAGGTCTCTTATCCGGGGATGTTTCTTCAACACACCTCACTTTCCCATCCTCAGAGCCGTGGGATTCAGCGTGGTCCCTAGGTCTAGAGCCCGGAATCCTTCACTATTTTCGACATTCACAACTGCTGTTGATTCTGCCCACAATGGTGTGACACTCACAGAGGCAACCGCGACTCCTCATCTCAAAACCCCCTCCAAAGTTAACCTTGAAAATTCAAACTCCTCTTTTTTCTTGCCATCCAGTGTTGACGTTTTTGCTGGAATTGTATGGCCAAAACAGTGGCTCTTAACCACTTTGCTCCATGGTATTAAACAGAGATTGATCTATACCAGGGCTCACAGGACTACACAAGTCATTGTAGCCTCGCCCCTCTTTCTCCCACAAAGAACACATCCACACACAAGTAAGGTTTCGGGGGAAGTTTTCTCCACTGTAGTTCTGCTATTCAGTTTTACCTGTGGCGCCCTTTGCAGCCACTGTAGCTTCACCGTGCTCATTAAGATTCTCCTTCAAGGGTGCCTTCTCCAATCCCACTCCGAGCCTCCCCCGGACAAGCTGTTTTGGCTCCATTCTATGCAGAGCTCTATGCACAGACAATTAACAACCAAGTTGGCTTAAAACAACAGAACCTTGTGTGGTCCGAGATAGAAATGGCAGTTGTCAAAAATCAAGGAGCCAGTAAGCTCAGCTTTTTCAATAGGCCCTTGACTTCCTCTTTGATGGTTTCCAGATTCTTTTCATGGTTTGCCCTCTTCCCAGTTTGAGACCATCTCACTGTGCAGCGTGAGCATCTAACTTGAAGTCTTCCTGCCGTAGACCACCGCTCCATTCTGGGATTACATGTGCCTGCAGCCATACTTGGTTAATCCTAGCTTTTATTATTATTCTATTCCCCCAAACCAATGAATACTGATAAATAATACGAATAACTTTAATATGCTTTGGTTTGGGGTACAGCCACAATCTCTTGACCCCGCGCTCACATGGCCTTCTTTCTCTGTGCCCTGTGTCTCAAATTTCCCTTCTTTTTCAGGATTCACCTGGTGGTTTAAGGCCCACCCTGAATCCAGGGTGAGCTCATCGGGGGGGATTTACCTTGGTTACTTTTGTAAAAGTCTTACTTCTAAACATGTCTGCCTTCACAGGCTTAAGAGGGCTTAGGTAGTCCTGTTAGACATAGACTGTTGGAGGCGATTCAATCCACTGTCATGTATCTCCACTAGTCTATGTCATAATGAGTTGTTCCTGCACCTACCTCCTTAACCAAATTATAGTTCCTTAGAAACAAGAACTATTTTCTATACTTTTTTTTCTTGCCCATGCTCCACAGTTTATAATAGTTCTAGCACCTAATAAGTGTTCAAGAAATGTGTTGGTGAAGAAAAGAAAAAAAATTAGTACGTTCCAAGAAAAATTGGCTATTTCCTTCCCATGAAGCTCTTCTCAGCCCTGAGACTTCCAAGAACCTTCCATACCGCTACTCTTAATAAAAACCAAAGCCAAGTCCCCATCTATAGATCACAGGGAGTGGGGCTGAAAGTCTCCTGTCTGATCACTGAGCTGAAGTCTTGACATCCTTTTCCTGAATGGTTGGAATGTGGAAACAGAGGCAGAGAAGGATCGTCCCTGCTTTGATAGGTTCTTAAAATCTTCTTCCATGATGTCATTCCCCCCATAGCACTTATTCAGAAACAAGCAAAAACAACAACAAAAGCTAGCCTGGGTCATCCCTCACCCATGATAGAGTTCCCAGGTCCTCGACCCGCTGCCAGCCATGCAGGGGGCCCAGGAAGTCCTTTCCAATTTCCTCTCTCCTCTTGGAAACTGAACACGGCTCAAGAGGCAGAAATCTACAGCTCTTGGCCTAAGGCAGAGCATCAAGCTTTCTGAGTGCTCCTCTGTGTATTTCTGAAGTTCAAAGATAAGCATCAATCTAACTCTCAACCGAAAAGCAGTGGATCCCCAGATTAATTACCCTGAGAATTTCCATTTACAACTATATAGCTAGTAATTATCCACGTCTTCCCTCTTAACTCGGGACTTTCAAACTACTTAACAAAGGCCGAAAAGTACAATTGTGTCTCACCATTGCACGATTAAGTTTCATTTTTTTAATCCCAGAAAGAAGTCAAAACAAACAGGAGGGGGGAGAGAGACACCTCTAAGCCATGCATAGTTAAGGATTTGGTTTCAGATCGATGTTAAAAGGCAGGGATAATTAAAAACATCATATGACTTGTGTACAACATAAAGGCTGTGCCGCTAACTGAAACCATAACTGACCTAATTCTGCTGAATGTTCCAAGGAAAATGACAGACATGCACAGAACGAAATGTAACACGAGCAGCGGATGGGCCATATTTTCCCCTTCAGCTTCAGAATAGTTCTCAGCCCAGGGACCATGCCAGCATGTCACTCTGGAGTGTGCAGACCCTCAGAGGGCCAGCAAAGGGTTTCTACACATCTGAAAGCCCACGACCTTATGCCCACTTGACCTAAACACATTTATTTCTTTTTTCTTTTTTCTTTTTTCTTTTTTTTTTGTAAAGTCAAACCATGCCATCTCAGTGAACGATACAGAAAGATGGTTCAAAATCTATCTATCGGGGTGGGAGCAATAGCTTGGTGGCTAAGACGGCTATGGCACTCTTGGGGAAAATTCCCCAAGTCCAGTTTCCACCACCCACCTCTGGTGGCACATGATTGTCTCTAAGTCCAGTTCAGGCGAATCTCATGTCTTCTTCATGGGAGTCAAGTGTCTCTAACTACACATGGAGGTAGCATCTCTACCCTAACACCTCAGCACCTGTCATACCTCCATCATCGCCTCATTTTGGCTGTTGCTCCATGGAAACCTTCTGGTGAGAAAGATGTGCTTTGTGATTATCCCAGACCATCTGCAGGCCTGAAATCTACCCTGACATTTTTTTTGCCTTTGCTTTGTTCAACTTAGAAATCCTTCCTCGAGCTCTGCTTTCATGAGGCGTCGGACTGCACTGTTTTCTCTGATGTTTCACTGACTCTTGTAGGCAAATGCTAATGGAGTGATGAGTCGGGTTAACAGTGTCAAAAAGTCAATACAGTGGCAGGAACAGCAGGGCTGGGAGGATCCAGGGGAAATTACCGTCCACAATCAATATGGCTGAGAGCACCAGGAGATTGGAAAATCTACCTCTGACACATCTTATCTCTACCTCGTCAGCCGAATTATCTAAGGGGCTTATGGTCTGCTTCCTTTTAAGTCGGGGCTGGCCCTGTGTGCTTCATTCTTGAGCGTCAGCAGCAAAAGCAGGAAGGATGTCCTCTGCAGAGGTGAGGACATTTACTGTGTGAAGACACAGCTCTTTTATTTAGGAAAGTCCTGTCTCAAAGTAACTGCAGATCATAGCATGGTATCCTGGTGATGCACTGTCTGTGTGTGATCCTGTGCAATCAGACCAAGCACAGGCCAAATTATCCAAAGGTTGCCATGGCCAACGTCCTCAGGACAGAGGAAGTAGGGATTGCAAAAACCTATATTTCAGAGGGCTTCTAAGGCTGAGTAGCATCAGTAGCATCAGCAGGAAGCAACTCCCCGAGAATGGGGCTTTATGTTTAGTTTCTTAAAAATTATTCTACAAGGGATTTCAATGAAATTTTACTGAACCCGGGACAGATATCTCCAGACAGTGGGGAACACCACAGTGAACAGAAACCATGCTTTGACAGTGGACCCCGGGAGCTAGATTCATAGGCAGTCAGTCATAGTCTTGGAAGACCAAGTCTAGAAAGTTCACCAGGCACTGCTGTATCAACAGCCCAACTGGCCTGGGCTCCACCCAGTCCCCAGATCACCACCTCTCTTCATCGGAGGCAATTCTAAATCTCATTGTTCTTAAGAAAATAACAAGAAGGGCTTCTTTATAAATTCATTTTGAAAAAAAAAGGGGGGGGAATATATCTAAAGCACCCACCATAGGAGATATGCAATAAAAACAATTTTGCTTGCTTTAAACATGAGGCTTTAGAGCAATACTTTCGGCCTCCCTAATGTTGCAACCCTTTAACCGAGCTCCTCGTGTTGTGGTGACCTCCAGCCATAAAATTATTTTCATTGCTACTTCATAACTGTAATTTTACTACTACTAATATAAATACGCAGGATATCTGATAAGCTACCCCCAAGGGGGTTGCAACCCATAGGCTGAGAAATGCTCCATTAAAAGTTAGGGAAAGTTGAACACTGCCTCCCCTCCGAACAGGACAGGTTCTACGATAAGGGAGACTATGTGACCCGGTCTCAAAAGACCTGATCTCAGGTATTCATTTCTGTGCCATCCTGCACTGATTCTCATATTGCCTAATAATGCTTGTTTGATTTCATTCTTGACCACATTGGGCATGAGCTCGGGGTGGGTTCAAGTAGGTGGCTCATCCCTGGTCCACATGGTGCTGGTTGAAACAGCTGAGGTGAAAGGATCTGTTTCTAGGATAGTTACATTTCTCTGCCAAGGATTTAGCTTCACCTGGAGTTTAGTGAAACATATCTCCATAGGTATGTCTTAGTCAGGGTTTGACTGCTGTGAGCAGACACCATGACCAAGCCAACTCTTATAAGGACAACATTGAATTGGGACTGGCTTACAGATTCAGAGGTTCAGTCCATTATCATCATGGCAAGAACATGGCAGCATCCAGGCAAGCCTGGTGCAGGAGGAGCTGAGAGTTCTACATCTTCATCTGAAGACCACTAGAAGAAAACTGTCCCCCATGTGATTAGGAGGAGGGTCTCAAAGCCCAACCCCACAGTGACACACTTCCTCCAACAAGGCCACACCTACTCCAACAAGACCACACCTCCTAATAGTGCCACTCCCTAGGCCATAAATATTCAAACCACTACAAGGTATTTCTGTGAAAATGTCAGCTGGGAGTGGTGGCACACGCCTTTAATCCCAGCACTCGGGAGGCAGAGGCAGGCGGATTTCTGAGCTCGAGGCCAGCCTGGTCTACAAAGTGAGTTCCAGAACAGCCAGGGCTACACAGAGAAACACTGTCTCAAAAAACAAAAACAAAAACAAAAAAAAGTCACCAAAGTGGATTAGGTGAAAGGAGGAGACCCACACTGAATGTGGGAGACGTCATCCCTCAGGCTATGAACCCGAAAAAATGAAGGGCAAAAAGAAGAAGCAGGTGTCTTCATCTTTTCTGCTCCCTGGCCTCTGATGTGATGGGCTCTACCATACCTTCTCTTATCGGATGATTGATAAACTCTAAACCCTTGGGAGAGAAGATGATATGTGGGGAGAATGGAACAGAGAAAAGCAAGGACCAAAGAGATAAAGTAAGGGTATTGATGATATTAGTTCCTAGTCAGTGTGACAGAACACTTGGCAAACAACTCACTGAGGAAGGAGGATACATTTTTGTCCAAGGTTTCTCTGGGTGTCTTGGGTTTCTTCCAGTCATGGCAGCCTTGGCATAGCCTGACCTATTCCTTGGCAGCCAGTTTCCTCCAAAGCTAGCATTCCCAAAAATAGGAAGTGGAAGTCTCTGAGACTTGAGTTGGTCATATTCTATTGATAGAATAGTCCCAGGGCCTCGCCTGACGAAAAGGAAGCAGGTACAGATGCAAACCCCATCTCTCAATAAAGAAGCAAAGCAAAGACACCTTTCGTATCTCACAGATGTGTGGGACATCACCAGCAGAGATGTAGAAGGACAGTCCGAGAACACAGACTGTGGAGGTGGCTCCTGGAGATACACTCAGACTTTCTTTCTCCCAGCTTAGAGTGTAAGGCTTGTAGGCAGGAGGGGGGGGAGGGGGAGGGCTGGAGCTACTTCCTTCCTTTGCTGAAAATGCAAAGCCATTTGTGTAGACCAGAGAGACATCATTTCCTTTCAGAAAAGGAAACTGAGCCTCTAGTTTAACACTTCTCAGCCTGGAGATGCTTTATCTAGGTAGGGGTGAGGAAGTCTTGTGGTCAGTAGTCACAAGGAAGGGTGCTTTGTGACCATTCTTTCTCGTTCTTCTGTGTTAACAGACAATCTCTGTAGGTTCTTTATAGTCGCCTCGGTCATACTGGTGAGGGTACTTGTTCACTGTTGGTATTGTTTACTGTTGACCCTGCATGCATTTTCTCACCTGAGTTCCCATCAAACTTGGAGCAGCTAAGGTTAAGCAGGCGTCTTCCCATATCCTGCTGCCAGCACACGCCCTTCCCGCTCTGCACCAATAGTTTTTGTTATTGCAAAGTGTGACAACTTCTATGTATAAGTTGTATCCTCAAAGGACTTCTCATGTTGAAGCGTCACAAAATAAAGGCAAACACCACAATGTACAAGGAGCAAAGACTACAGTGGTCCAGATGAGTCTAAGATATCAGTTTGCTTTTAGGTGACCACATGTTCCCGGGTGATCTCATAAAAGCTGTGCAAACACATACAGAGAGAGAGAGAGAGAGAGAGAGAGAGAGAGAGAGAGAGAGAGAGTAGTTAGGATACAAATTTAGAAGAGAAAAACATTCTTTAAGCAACTTTTTAAAGACAGGCATATGTTCTAGGGGCGTGACATATGTTGACCATATAAATGAGACAACTAAATCTAAATCTAAGTGTTTCTTTTCTTTCCTGCTTGCCTTAAATGATCTTGCCGCAGAACTGAATCAGCGACCACTGTTGCCTGTCTTAACTCCTCCTACCCAATGTCCCATCATTTTAACCATCATAGCTAATGAGACTTGGACTCTGCTTGGCACTCTCTGCCAGTAAAACGCACCCCTTTCCTGCTCAACCCACCCTCAGGTTTTCCTTAGTGTGAGATCATCCAGAGTGTATCATGGAGAAAGTTATCAGAAGCAGAGGGAGGGACAAGAGCCAGGCTGCCAGCCCCGCTGAGCCGCCCTCACCTCGTCCCACACACTCTCTCTGACTTCACTATTTTGCTGCCGATTCATCTGTCATCTGCTCGGCAGCACCCTCATAAATAACACCAAAGTAGGCTCAATCAGAATTGCTAGCTCACACAGAGGGAACGGCCCGAAGAACAGCCCCATAAATGTGGTACTCTGGAGACCGAGAACTGAGACCCAAACATTTAAAAATGTCTCTCTCCCAGGTCACAGAACCAGAGCTCCTGATGCCAATGTGACAAGTTCCAAAGAGAAAGAAGGCTGCAGTCTTTTTTCTTTCTAAAGACTTATTTTTCAATTTTTAATCGTGTGTGTATGTGTATGTCTACGTGTAGGTATGTGCACATGAGTGTGGGTGTCCCAGAGGCCAGAAGAGCTCATTAGATCCCTGGGAGCTGGGTGGTTTTGAACCACCCAGCATGGGTATTGGCAGCCTCACTTGGGGCCTCTACAAGAACAGCTTGTACTTTTTGTAGCTGAACTATGCACCCCTCTCGCCCCTACCCTCTTAACAAAATGAAAAAAATAAATCACAGGAATGCTACTTTAAATAAAGGGCTCATCCCACCTCCTTGATTACAAATGGCCTGAGAATATCACAGATTTCTCCAAATTAAAAAAAAAGGGACCTCCAAGTGGGGATTTTAAATCAAGTCAAGGAAGAGAGGGAGAAGTGCCCAGTCATTAGAGAAGGGACATGTTGTGTTTTCCAGGGTTTTTCTGACCTACAAGGAATGTTGATCAACTGATTTGTACATGAAAGTAAATGCTTACGGAAAATTCACTCTAAGAATAAGAAATTTTGTGTGTCTTTTCCTTCTGAGGTCAAGTCCATGCCTTCCATAAATAGGTAATAACAATGCAGATTAAAATGTGTTAAAATTGAAGGATAATGAAACTTTAATGATAAAAATATGGCTTTATTAACATCCAAGCGACAGCACTGAACTGCTAAAAAATAGACAGTTCCTCTTTAACCATCAGAGAGGAAACTGGTTTGCAGAATGTCAATTATACAATTAGGAAAACTATAATAATGTTTGCCTGTTTTTGCTTTAATAACTGTGTTATTATTGAAACAAAATAGTACTTATGTTATCCTCACATTGAAGCCAATAAAAATTATAAGACAGCTGATTTTGTTTAAAATGTCTATTTATTACAGATTTCTTTTTAGATTTAACCACCACAAAAATGATTTTATGGCTATAAATATGGATGACCAGATAATTTAATACCACATTATCTTAGCCAAATCAAATCATAACATATTTGACTTTTATCTTCCACACAGTAATTTCTCTTTAGCTGTTTTTTTTTTCTTCCCCCAAGCTTTCTTGATATATTCTGACTGGCTGGTTGTCTGGCTTTTGGTCAGTAACCACAATCATACAATGCACAGTGACACTGCAGAATGCATAGGGTCAAAAGCCTTGCAGTTAAGCATAAGACATGTGTGGAGTTAAGGAGTAAGACCAATACAATGAACCGAGGCACAGTAGGTTGTGGAAAGCTGATGATGAGCGCATGGCTTGGGTAGAAGTGTAAAACATAAAAAAAGAAAAGAAAAGAAGTTTCTTTACCAGGGTCTGTGATTGAATTAGACTAGGCTAGCCCTACACTGTAGAATATCCTTTCTTCCATCCACCTGGTCTATAATGAGTCCCTAAAAAACAGAGAGCTGACTATAGCAAAGGGTAGAAGGAATCAGGGGGCAGGGCACTCACTCATGTGGCTCTTCCATGGCCAGTGTCCAGCCCAGTTCAGGGGTGCTGTGTCTCAGTGACTTGTGGGAACAATCATAATCTCCATAATCCCCATTTTAAAGTGTTATTTGCTACAAAAACAATAGCCCAACTCATTGATTCATGACTGCTCTATAATATATTCATCCATAATTCTCTGAAAAGTGTCCCCACCTCCACCAGCATTAGATTTTTGTTTCCCAGCATGCCTGTGTCTGAGCCTAGTCCTTCTTTTTCTTCTTTGAAAAATCACTCATTATTTAGCCCTCAAGATGTCTTATCTTCTCACTCTCTACTGTCTCTGGGTTGGGCCATACCACCGTATGCCTCACCTGCACACACATGATGCCCCAAGGCATGTGCCTAGCCATGACCCCTCGCTGGGTTCTATGATGTCATCTCTGTTTGGACAACTAGAGAATCTGTGGTCCTGTTGTTCCCATCTGATACCCCAACCGAAGATGTTTTGGGTTTGTTTTGTTTTTGTTTTGTTTTGTTTTACAATATTTCATGTCTCATTAAATGCCCATGCCTCACACAAGTCACTCTTGACAACATCCATACTTTCATCTACACGTTTGCATTCAATATCTCGAGAGCACTTTTGTCCCTCTATTTTCTACAGTGCCACATCATCCAAGGTACCATCACTGGTCACTCTCACTGTTACATTGCCTTTACTGAAGCCACTGCCACACTAAAGAAACTCAGGATAGAGTAAAATTGTTCCCTTCAAGTTCAAGGCCATACAGCCAAAAAATTAGGGAGCATATTCAGCTTTCATGGCTCCCAAAAATGTACACCAATACCGAAGACTATTATTAAAAGTATTTATACAGGCTGGGCATGGTGGCTCACACCTTTAATCCCAGCACTTGGGAGGCAGAGGCAGGCAAATTTCTGAGTTCGAGGCCAGCCTGGTTTACAGAGTGAGTTCCAGGACAGCCAGGGCTATACAGAGAAACCCTGTCTCAACAAAACAAAACAAAACAAAACAAAACAAAAAAGTATTCATACAAGGTCTATACATCAGACAGGTTTCACTCTGGTTCTGGATAATTTATTTAATGGCAATCACCTTTAACCTTTCCATTACAAACTTGTTAGTAAAAATTTTTTTAAATCATGTGGTGGTTTGAATATGCTTGGCCCATGCAGAATGCTACCATTAGGAGGTGTGGCCTTGTTGGAATAGGTGTGGCCTTGTTTGAGGAAGTGCATCACTAAGGAGATGGGCTTTGAAAGGTCCTCATGCTCAAGCTCCACCCCCTTTGGGAGTCAGTCTTTCTTTGACTGCCTTTGGATCAAGATGTAGAACTCTCAGTTCCTTCTCCAACACCTGGAGACTGCCATGGACACTGCCATGCTTCCTGCCACGATGATGATGGACTGAACCTCTGTAACTGTAAGCCAGCTCCAGTTAAATGTTCCCCTTTATAAGAGTTGCTTTGGTCATGGTGTCTATTCACACCAATGGAAACCCTAACTAAGCCAAATCACAGTGACCACATCAACTGCCCTCCTATCTGTATGAGATAATATTTACTGGGTATTTATTCAAGATAAATAATAATGGGTGACTGCCATATTTAATCACAATTATCAACTTGATATTACTTAGAATCACCTAGGAGATGTGCCTCTAGCCTTGCCTGTAAGGGAGCGCCTTAATTATAATAACTGAAGTGGGAAAATCTGCCCACTGTGGAGTCACCATTCCATGACTGCGATCTTACACTACATGAAAGGAAAAGGAGCTGAGTCTGGGCATTAGCTTGCATTGATTTATTTTCTGCTTCTTGACTGTGAATGTAATGTGGCTGGCAGCTTCAGTTGCCTGCTGCCTTCATGTCCTTCCCATTCTGGACTTGAACTTGTCCCTTAAGCTACTTTTGTCAGAATACTTCATCATAGCACTGGCAGGGAGTCGGGGGACTATGGCAGTGTCTAAGCAAAGACCTGAACACACTTCCCTATGGGATATTATATAGCTTGCATCTCTATGACCACCTGATCAGAACCAACTAAAACAAGAACACTCATGGGGTTATTTGTGTGTGTGTGTGTGTTGCAGTATTTCAGAAAGGCATGCTGGTATGGTGGACTTTGGGCTGTGTTCTGGTTGGTTTTTGTCATCTTGACACAAACCTAGACATATCTAGGAAGGCAGACTCTTAATTGAGAAAATGCCACCATAAGTGGAGCTATAATCAAGCCAACATTGTCTTGACTAATGTTGATATGGGAGGGCCCAGCCCACAGTGGGTGGTGTCATCCCTGGGAGGTTGTCCTGGGGTTTATTAAGAAAGCAGGCTGAGAAAGACATAAGGAGCAAACCAGTGAGCATCATTCTTCTGCAGTCTCTGCTTCAGTTCTTGTCTCAAGTTCCTGCCCTGACTTCCTTTCGGGATGAACTGTAATCAAGACATACAAGCTGAAATAAACCCTTTCTTCCCCAAGTTTCTTTGATCATGATGTTTTATCATAGCAATAGAAACCTAAGACAGACTGCCAAAAATATATAAAAAAAAAACCAAGCAAACAAACAATAACAGCAACAACAACAACAACCAGAATTAAGCCCTGCTCCATTGCTTGCCAGTTGAGTGACTTTGGGGGACACTTCTTAACCTTAGAGATTGTTGGAGGCTTGAAGTTGACTTTATAGAACATCAACAAGGATATGCTGTAACTTAAGATTCCATGGCACTGAATTTGGAGTCTGGAAATCTACGATTCGGAGGTACAGCCTAGTTGGAGAAGGTAAGTCAAAAAGTGGGTTCTGAGATTTCAAAAGTCCACACCATTCCCAGTTCTCTCTCTCTCTCTCTCTCTCTCTCTCTCTCTCTCTCTCTCGCTCTCGCTCTCACTCTCGCTCTTTCTCTAGATCTTACTCTTTTTCCCTCTCTGTCTCTCTTTCTCTCCCTCTTTCTCCTTCCCTCCCTCCCTTCTGTTTGTGGGTCTGCATATAAGTTCTCAGTTACTGCTACACCACAATGCCCACCTGCCTGCCTACTGCTGTGTTCTCTGTCATTGATTGTTGGAGATTGGTTCTAATATATTTGATTCAGTCAGGAATCTGTGTGTACAGACACTGAAGGTCCTGGTCTCCAATTGGTTTTTGATCAATCAATAAAGATGCCAACAGCCAATGGCTAGGCACAGGGTGGGACACTTAGAGTTATACAGGTAGGGCACCGAGAGGAACAAGAGATTCACCATGACTTGGGGAAGAAGAATGGAATGCAATAGCAGCAGGAGATAAAGCCAACCAGTCAGGTGAGAATTTGGGTGGTGGCCACTGGCCTGATTGGGCCTGGGGTAGCAGGGAAAGGTTTAGGAATACCCAACCTTTGAGGTAGCCAAGGTATTTAAAAATAAGCTAGTGTGTGTGTGTGTGTGTGTGTGTGTGTGTGTGATTCATTTGTGGATCCAAAGATAGATAGCTCCTGGGCAGGTACACACATGCTATCTGCTGGGGGTCAAATTGATGGAGCCAAAACTCCCACAAAAATGGACTCTAATCTTCTGGAACTGTAATTTCCCAAGTAAAGACTTTAAATATATATATGTGTGTACATATATATACATATACATGTATATGTATATATTTTTTTTCATCATGGTGTCTCTTCACAGAAAGAGAGAAGTAATTAAGACAGCCATGGAAAAATACAGAAAGTGTGAAGAACTATCTACCAAGAGGAAATCAGGCTGACAGGACAACAGAATCCTCCACAGGATCCTGGAGCAAAGAAAGAGCTTACAGAACAACTACAGAGGCCTAAGCAAACTATGGATTCCACTGATGAACAGTCGATTAGTACAGCTCTATGAATTATAAGAAATAATCTGGACTGATAGCAATAAGAGGGGAAAGTGGGTGGATGTCCTTACAATTTGTCTAGAAATCTAAAGCAAAAACATTTTTTTTTTCAAAAGTGACTTTTTTTTCCTCAAACTAGACTTAGGTCTGACAATGATGGCAAACCATTTGTGGGTAGGCCAGATAGAGTTTTGACTCCAGCACTAGCCAGCTGTAGGACTGGCTTCAAGTAAGTTGAAAGAAAAACAGAAATAAAAGGAGGACGTGACTGGTATGTCATAGTGGAGGAATGGCAGAGGGGAAGGTTTATTGTAGATAAAAGGGAGCAAACAGCCAGAGGAAAGGGCATCTGGCTGCCAGTTGCTGTCTTCCCAGAGTGGATCCCAGAGGAGATATAACCAGTAGACTGAGTCAGACCACGTGAGGAGAAGAGGGGAAGAGGGGAAAGCCAGGGGCCAAGAGGCCAGAAAATTAGGAGACCAAAGAAGGCAAAAATGACTATGTAGCCAAAATGGCTGGGTTCTATAGGGAATGGAGGAGCTGGAAGGAGGAAAGACTAGCCCAGCACCTGGGCTGGAAAATGTATGGTCAGGGGTGGGGTATGCCAGCCAGGAGAACCTTGAAACAGGTGGGGACTAAGGGATGCCAGAAGAACCTGGCTGCCAGCAGCATCTGCTTAATGTGCACCTTAGCTGGCCAGTTGTCTCAGGTTTGAGACCTAACATCACCTACCTCTAATCATGAAGTATCTTTATTCGTCTATACAATGGATGCGTTGTAAAGTTTGCTAAAAGGATGACATGGCTTAATGTGTGAACAAGGTGAGCACTCAATAAAAAAATTATTATTTTTTTTGCCCTCATTATTATCATTATTATAAAGGCATACCACTTAGCAAATGGCAAGTAGCTAACAAACATCAATTTCTTTACCCACTCTTTTGTGTACCTGCTCTTGGTACTGTAGGTACACACTACCTCAAATATAAGAGATTACACGTCTCTATACAAACCCTTTCAGACAAGCATAGTGTATACTCCACTGCAAAAAATGTCAGAGTGACTATTCAAGGCACGCTCAGCAATCTTCCAAGTGTCTGTCCCTCCATATGTGTCATTACCTGGCTTGCATTCCTTTAATCTTTCTCATTGAAAGTTGGAATGGCCTCAAGTTTTGTCTACTCATATTTGCCAGTATTTCCACATGGTTGGGGGTCTTTACACCCCACTAAACATTAGGGTGTGAGGAATAATATGATATTGAGCCTGCTCATGAGATTTGAATACAAACACAGCATTACAATTTCTTTAGAGCTCATATCCTACCAGAAGTCTTAAGTGTAACCCCTGTATTACTCAAAACGAAAGGAACATACAAGAGGAAGAAAGCCATCCTTCATGTTCTTTTTCATTGAGTTTTTAAGAGAACACACTTTCATGTAAACACAAAATATATTGTCAACTCATTCTTATCATACTACTAATCATAACATACAATATAGACATGAACCAATGAAAAATGCAAGTTGGAAGAGTCCGTGTTCTCCCATCTTAACTCTGGTACATAAAATTCTCGACATCATTCTATTTTCTAAAATAAAAAAAGAAAGACAAGGTTTTGCTGGTTTTGTTGCAGGTCCAGCTCTACTGACTCAGCTATAACTCTTTTGCATCTTCATTGTGCCACCTTTGGGAGTATGGAGACCACAGACGTATAACCACACTAAGTTTTCAGGGACAGAAAGGCACAAATGTGCAAGCCGTCTTCAAGTGAATACTTATTCTACAACAGAGGAAGTGAAACCTGGAGATAATTGTTACATACACTTGCCCAGAAAAAAATAGTACAGCAGGGATGCTTCATCTAAGTTCCATATGAGTACGAAGGATGGAGGAACTGGTCAACAAGAGGTGACACATCACCTCCTAGAGAAGCAGGAAGAGAGCCCAAGGGAGGACCCAAGAAGTGTCAGGATGCTCATGAAATCTGTAAAGTTCGTCATCCAGTTTGGTCCTAACCATTAAATAGTTAAATTTTATGTCAGCAGCTTTGACTAGTTGTTAAACTATTTAAATTGCCTATAAATAGTATGTCTCGAATTTGTGAAGGCTACCACAATAGGATTCTTTCTAATCCAGTGGAATAGCTAGGTGATGCTAAGCATTCAACGCTGCTCTGACTCCTGGAGAAATTCTTTTGTGGAGGAAACATGTGCTGTCACTGCTGGTGACTACTGACAGCCAGCGTGGTCCAGGTTCAGCATTTGTTTGTGTGAATAACTCAACGTGACTCAGAAATATGACTTTTAGAGAATGAAAACTATTGTGGAACAGGCATGGTACACTCACCAGAGTGACCGTATTTAGCATGATGCTTATAAACTGAAAAAAACAAAAAAGCAAAAAAACAAAAAACCGAAGAGGTTGTCTTCACAAAGAGAGTGCTGGGATCGGGTGAGGGGTAGTGTTCTCATTATCACCTATGTCTAGGATTACAGTTCATATAGAGGTTCAACTTTGAGCTGTAGGATATTTTAATTAGCTAAGACATGAACTTAAACAACTTAAATTTTAGTAACGCCCCCGCCCCCATATGTCAGTTTTTCAACCAATAGGCCAGTCTCAACCAAGAGTCCTCAATGTGCGGGTCTCAAACCCTTTGAGGATCTAATGTTGCTTTCATAAGGATCACCAAAGACCACAAGAATACACAGATATTTACATTAAGACTCACAAGAGTAGGAAAATTAGTTATGAAGTAGCCATGAAAATAATTTCATGGTTAGGGGGTCACCACAGCATGAGGAACTGTATGAAGGAGTGGCAGCATTAGGAAGGTTAGAGGACTCTAAAATGTCAGCATGGATCCAAGATATAGAAGCTTCTGAGAAGTGTGTTTGGCAGTTGAATCTTGGACTTTTATAAGATGTGTTTGGAGAGCTTAAAAGATTCCCAGGCTTCTTAAACCCATGAAGCAAGACGTGAGGTTTAGGAATTATTCAACTAAGTTATTCAGCTAAGTCCTCTATGACAGAGTACTGTTATCTTTGGGATAGGGGACTCTCAATGCTCAGAATACATACAATCTGCCCAAGATATCTTTCTCCTAGCTAAAGCAAGAATTCCAGAGATGGGAGTCTTAACACTTCCCATCTTCCATGGCCCTATACATCATCCAGAACTTGGCACAACGGGTATCAGTGAGCATAATTGATTCCCATTAGAGTTTCCAGCTATACAGGGTTTCTAATCAGACTGTTATTCCCTGTTGCTCCTGCTAAGATAGGTCAGTTCCTGTACTCTAATAGCCTGTGGCACAAAGATAATCCTTAGCAAAAAGGAAGGAAAAGGTTAGCCCTTCGGTCTCTCTCCTCTCCCGTGGCTTTGAATGAACCTAATAAGAAAACAAAGGAGGGTGAGCATAGATGGTGGGCCTCTCAAGCACCGTACACAGAGTGTACTCTTTCCCCAACCCTTGCCCATCTCACCTAACCCCACCAAACATTCATGGCAGTGAAGCCTACAGCACAGCGCTGAATACCAATGCCACATGTAATTACATTTACCTTGACCTGGGCACTGTAGGAGAGTCTGTATTCTTGTTCAAAAACATTTTCCCTTCTTCCCCGAGGGAGAATTGTATTTCCCCTCTTCTCAGGGGGGTCAGCTTGGCTGCATGGTTTGGTTTGTCAATGAGGTACAAGCAGAGGTAGCTGTTCTAAGGAGCTTCAAGAGGCAGTCTGCAGCTCATTACTGTGGCTCTACCATGAGGATTTCAACATTCCATTCAATACTTGCCCTATAACCTAGGTCTCAGATGAGGAGGCTGTGAGCTCCTCCCTATGCCAGCCAACAGAGGACAAACAACATCAGGACCAACGAAGGACAAACGGCATGAGCAGGAAAATAACCCTCGGTAGAATAAGCTGCCGAAATTCAAAAGCACATTTTTGTACTGCAGCAGAACACACCCTATTGAATCTGATACAAACATACAGTGTAAAACTGAGAAGTGTGGCTGGGCAGTGGTGGCTCACGCCTTTAATCCCAGCATTTGGGAGGCAGAGGCAGGGGGATTTCTGAGTTCGAGGCTAGACTGGTCTACAAAGTAAGTTTCAGGACAACCAGGGCTACACAGAGAAACCCTGTCTCGAAAAAACAAAACAAAACAAAACACCTGGGAAGTGTGCTGGATGCGATCATACAAAATTAAATTGCATAGACCCTTTTCTTGGGATGTTCCAATTACAATTACGCGTGCAGCAGAACATCGTGCAAACTAGATCGTGACAGACTTCTTATAGAATCACTCCAGTAAACTTTCTTCAGGAAAGAAGCGCATCCATACGGAGCAGGTGGGATTATGTCCTCATGGTGTGTAAAGAGCGACACTGAGCACCAAGATGCCTAGGGGAATCTGCAGGGTATTTGTTACCCACTGCATCGCATCGTGCTCAAAGGCACCATGCCAGAAGGTCCATATTTCCAAGAATAGCTCACTGTTACCTGGTTGCCCCAATGACACTATCAGTAGGTCTTCCTTTTATTCCCTGAGTCCCTTCAGTGGTAATAAATCATATCAACAGTAATGAGTATAGAGTCCACTGTCTGCTAAGGATGGCCAGTGTGCAGATACCATGTTGGGCAGGCTAGGGTTATCAAACAAGCCATGTGTACCAATCAGACTAAATGTTCTAGTCATATTTCATACCCGAATCACACTAGTAGGAGGCCTAAAAAACAGTAACTCTGCCCGATATGGGACCTTCAGAGCCTGAAAACCTCTTCTTTCTAGAAACTGATTGTCCTGCGTATGTGTCACAGTGATGGTAAGATGACTAACATGGTTTTAGTCTGCCCACCAAGGACTATCAGCCACTTTTAGGGAGGCACATTTTAAAACATGTTCATTCATTTAGGAAATGGTTACTAAACCACTGTTCTGGGCCAGGTCCTCCATGCTGAGTAGTGGAGGACCAGCCAACCCACCACATGTTCTGCTTAGAAGTCTGACAGTGAGATGCACAGGAAAAGAACAGCACTTCTGAGGTGATGAGGGGCCATCAGGGCTGCTGTATTACCCCCATTTCTCGCTACCACTGAATACTGGGAGGAAGTGTAGCCTACTTTGTGGCTACTGCAATGGCCACCTCCTGTTCCCTGCAGCATCCTTAAAGCCAACCTCCATCGGAAGCTGCCAGAATTAGCAAGTTAAAATACAGGATGCCAATTCATTTGGATACCAGGTAAATTATGGTTAGTTTTGTATGTTTCACATGTTACACATGACAAGCTTACACTAAAAATTATTTCACGTTTAGCTGAACTTCAGACTTCACTTCGTGATCTGGATTTTATTGGCATTGTTACCACCGTTCCATGATCAGGAGGGGCCACAGGTAGATGCAGAGTGTCATAGTTAGACACTATTACTATGATAAAATACCATGACCAAAACCAGTTGGGAAGGAAAGGGTTTATCTGGCTTAGGCTTCCATGTTAACAATTCATCACTGAAGAAAGTCAGGGCAGGAACTCAAACAGGGCAGGAAACTGGAGGCAAGAGCTGAGTCAGAAGGCAAGCAAAAGTATTACTTACCGGATTGCTCAGCAAGCTTTCTTATAGAAGCTAGGACCACCAGCCCAGGGATGGCACCACCCACAATGAGCTGGGCCTTCCCACACCAATCAATTAAGAAATTGCCCTACAGGCTCGCCTAAAGCCTTGTGTTCTGGAGGTGTTTTCTCAATTTAGGTTCCCTCCTCTCTGACAACCCTACCTTGTGTTGAGTTGACGTAACACTAGCCAGTACACAGAGATAGTCAGCATATGTCGGAGGGTAGAAGTGTGGTTTCAGCAGTATCAATAGCTAAGAGAGTCCATGCAAGTCAGACCCGATGCTAGCTCCATTTTCAACAGCCACGGAGGCATCACCAAAGCCTCTCTCCTTGATAAACTCCCCAGGTTGACCTCCATTTCCAGAGTGTGAACAGCTCTTGGCCCACTATTCCTTAATTCTAATTGGTTATCATAAACAACAAACCTTAACAGAAAGACCAGTCAAACTGGGTATTGCTCTGGCGGCCTGTAATTGGTATGTTCCTTAGAGTCTTGGTTGTGCCCACTGGCCCTCAGCCAGTGTGTAGGCACCCAACACTACCTGTGTGCTTGTTTCTCCCCACCGAATTCCTGCTTGATAGTGCTCCACACAGGCCCGTCCATCAAGGAACTCAAATCGGATGAGAAACACAAGAGTCATAAGCAAACAGACATCCAGTGTGACAAGCCTGGAACTGGTGCAGAGAACACTTCTAGCCAAGCGCCTGCCTCTTGACAGCTGCTCACAAGTTTTAACTGAGATTATTTGTCTCCAGGGACAGAGACCTAGTGTTTCTCTCTCCCCATTGTCTCAACCTATTTTCCTTCTCTCACTTAATGTGTACTATGATCTTCAGGCCCACAGAGAAGCCCCCCTGCCAGGTCTCCCCAACATTTTGGACTACTCCTTCAGTTTTCCATTCTCTATCCCCAGCCCCACTGGCCTGCCAAAACTTCCTAGTACTTCCAGTTAGGCATCCTTGATGCTGACCTCCCACCCTGATGGCTGGCTGTGACCCAATTCCATCAATCTGTCTTCCAGAGCCCAGCCATCCACAGGAGACCTGTCCCAGTCTTTCATTTAACCAAAAGATATATGCCTGTGTCATATAAAGGTTTCCGTTTTTAGGAAGCCCATATGCATGCAGGTAATCACACTGGGTGACAGGCAGAGCATTGATGTTAAAGATTTATAGCAGTGTCAGACAGGGAAATAACGAATGATGCAGCTTTTTCAAAACCAGGAAGTAGGTTGGTCCATACAGCTACCCCCTTTTAATTCTACCTCAGCTTCCTAGTTTCTGGGTTGGCTCAAACAATGTCTAAACCGGCGGCTGCTGCAGCACCAGCAGCTTGCAAGTAGGAATGTCAGTACAGATCTATTTCTAAGGCAAGTTCAGCAACAGGCGGAGTTTGGAGTGCGAGAAACACAACTGAGGCTCATGGCTGCACATGAGGGGGGAGGGGGAGAAACACGGGGCTCCTCCAGAAGCACCAGTGCCCTCCTCCCAACCACAGCTTATTACAAACGGGTCTCTATTCCAGCTCTTAATACGACACGCCAAGCTGAAAAAGAGGCAAATCATTGTGGGGCTTGACTGTGTTTGCTTTTAGTAGCCAGTACCATCCGTGCCAAACTTCCCGTCTTCTCGCCAAGTACAGAATTACAACACAGAGGAAACTGTCTTTGCTGGGTGATGGACTTGCAGAGTCTCTACCAGTGAACTAGACTTTACTGTTCACTGAAAAGCTCAATATGGAAGAGGCAGGAGGGCTGATGTTACTCTGAGGGTTACACACTCCTCCATATGTACCAGGCACCATGGAGGGAGATTTAGGCAGTTGTATAGAGCTGGAAAGCTGGATTTATGTGTGTCCCTTGATGTGGTTACTAAATCAGTGAATTTATATCTTTTATTTGATGACCATCTCTTCTTGGTCTCAATCTTAAATTTAAAAACTCATGTCTTTTGTCAACCTGAAAGTCTTCTAAATCTGTAGGCCTTTAGATATCACCTCCCTTCCATGCTGAAAATGTTGTCAGGTGCAGGAAGGCCTTCTCTTTGTCCCCCCAGATTGTCTTAGTGGATAGGGAGATCAGTGGGTAAGAACGCTTGCCACATAAGACCAATGAGATACACAAACACACACACACACACACACACACACACACACACACACACACACACACCATCTTAATAGCAACCAGAGAGAAAAGACTGGCTATCCAAAAAAGAAACAGTTGTTATAGGATTGGCCTGCTTCTTACCAAAAATAATCAAAGCCAGATGATAACAGAAAAAGGCCTTTATAATGTAAGAGCAAAGAGGAATTCTAACTATCCCAAATAACAAGGGCATAGTTACTTTCATAACTAAGGTAAATCCACGCAAGG
Source organism: Mus caroli (assembly GCF_978045245.1). Classification (NCBI taxonomy): domain Eukaryota; kingdom Metazoa; phylum Chordata; class Mammalia; order Rodentia; family Muridae; genus Mus; species Mus caroli. The sequence continues at coordinate 10,376,129 of NW_028227271.1, forward strand.
GTGGGGCACCATCACAATGTAACTTCTAACCCTGAAGAAACAGAAGAAAAAATCACTAGACTCTGCAGAACCGTGGTGAGAAAGACCTCCATTGGCTACTCGGCAGCCAGCTGACAACCAGGCTGTACATCAGAGAAGATGCAGAGAATCTATACTCCACCCAATGTCCTCACTGCAGCCTGTTCCCTCAGCTACATCAGTCTTCCTCCCATTGGCCAACATGATTGAATGTAGGAAGGATGTTGTTCTTGTCTAGAGAGTAGACAGAAAAGCTAGAAGTGAGTCTGGACAAGGTCGAAAGACAATGTCCAGTACCACCACCATCACTGATGCCTGCACAAACATAGCTGCCCTTCAAATAGGAGGTCAACATAAAGACTTTTCCAAAGCTTGGAAGATCTTACAACACCAGACAGCTGACAGACCTTCTGAAAAGGCATATGTTTTACATTTAAAAAAAAAATAATAAACCCAAGGGTAAATGATCCATTCCTGGAAATTGTCAAGAGCAAAAGCCTTTTGAACTGTAGGAAACACCCAGAGACTGAAGAACAGTGTTAGTCACAATGAGTAATGAGGCATGGGGTAAAAGCAGAATTCAGGGTGGGATACAGGAGGCTGTGATGAATGAAATCATAGTGTCTGTCCTGGTCAGAGGAAGGATGGAGATATGGATTAGTTTCTACTTGCCCTTTACTCTTAAAATCTATAATAATAATAATCACAAAATTAACAGAATGCCTTAGTTAGGATCTTACTGCTGTGAACAGACACCATGACCAAGGCAACTCTTACAAGGACAACAGTTCACTGGGGCTGGCTTAGAGGTTCAGAGGTCAGTCCACTATCACCAAGGCAGGAACATGGCACCATCCAGGCAGGCATGATGCAGGAGGAACTGAGAGTTCTACATCTTCATCTGAAGACTGCTAGCAGGATACTGGCTTCTAGGCAGCTAGGGTGAGGGTCTTATCGCTCCCACCCACAGTGACACACCTACTCTAACAGGGCCACACCTTCTAATCATGCCACTCCCTGGGCCTAGCAAATACAAAACATCACATCTGGGAAAGGGAAAACAAGAAAATGATAAAAAAAAAATCATTCCACTAAATATTGAGCAAATGGGAAAAATATGATAAAACTAAAACACAAAAGATCATAGAAATAAATTAAAACACATAGCAGAAATAGCCGAGTATATGTATGATTTAAGCAGAAAATAGAATCTTTCTGGTTTAAGCGGGATCCTGTCTATGACCCCTGCCCTTTGGCCATACCCTTCTGTCTCTCTGGATTATACAAGAGTCTTTAGATTATGGTAGAAAACCAAGCCAAACTTGCTTAGGCCAAAAAAAGGAAGGGGGATATATACTTGCTCCCACAATCCGTATACTAGAGAGTGAGACATAACTGACTCCAGAAACTCAAACCCCAGCGATTCATCCATCCAGGAAGCCTTGCAGTCTCCTCTGCTGGGCTCAGGGCTTCTTTTCGGGGTTCTGCAAGGGTCTTGCTTCATTGCTACCACTGGGTTTTCTTTTTACGTACTAGCGTCCCCGCTTCAGGTAAGAAGTCAGTGGGTGATCCTCAGTGTTACATGTACCGTGCGCTCTGGTGCAGAGCAAGGACTGAGAACAAAGGGAACAGAGCCTTCCCTGAGAAGCTGACTTCAGAATGGGAAGAGCAGGACCTCCTAGCATAACTCCAGACGCAGACACCAGGTACTCATTGTGTAATACTTATCAAGGTGCATGGCTCCTTTTCCCTCGCCCAGTACCAGATCAGGTTCCCCTCTCCCTCCCCCTTAGCCTCCCAGATATCTCCCCCTCCTTCCCCACTTGTGATTGCTTTCTTCTCTCTCCCAAGTGGGACTGAGGCATCCTCACTTGGGCACTGCAGTTTGTTGACTTTTTGGAGTTCTGTGGACTGTTATCTTGGGTATTCTGTCCTTTCTTTTTTTCCTAATATCCACTTACTAGCGAGTATATACCATGCATGTCCTTTTGGGTCTGAGTTACCTCACTCAGGGTGATATTTTCTAGTTCCATCCATTTGCCTGCAAAACGCAGGATGTCCTCATTCTCAATAGCTAAGTAGTATTCCATTGTGTAAATGAACCGCATTTCCTGTACCCATTCTTCTGTCTTGGGGCATCTAGGTTGTTTCCAGCTTGTGGCTATCACAAATAAGGCCCCTATGAACATAGTGGAACACATGTCCCTGTGGCATGGCAGGGCATCTATTGGGTATATTCCCAGAGTGCTATTGCTGGGTCTTCAGGTAGATCTATTTCTAATTTTCTGAGGAACCTCCAGATTGATTTCCAGAGTGGTTGTACCAGTTTGCAATCCTATCAGCAATGAAGGAGTGTTCCTCTTTCTCCACATCCTCTCCAATATGTGTCGTCACCTGAGGTTTTGATATTAGCCATTCTGATTGGTGTAAGGTGGAATCTCAGGGTCCTTTTGATTTGCATTTCTATGATCACTAAGGACTTTGAACATTTCTTTAGGTGCTTCTCAGCCATTTGAGATTCCTCAGTTGTGAATTCTCCATTTAGTTCTATACCCCATTTTTTGATTGGATTATTTGTTTTTTTGGTGATTAACTTCTTGAGTTCTTTATATATTTTGGATATTACCCTTCTATTGGATGTGGGGTTAGTGAAGGGTTTTTTCCCAAACTGTAGGTTGCCAATTTGTCTTATCGACTATGTCCTTTGCCTTACAGAAGCTTTCCATTTTCATGAAGCCTTGAGGGCCAGCAGAAAGAATGTTAATAGGCAACCTCAGAAAATAGGAGTTTGGGGGGGACCCCCCAGAATGCACTAGTGAAACTCCCAGGACTCAAAGGAAGGGATCTTAGATGAAATGCCTGAGAGTAGGGAGCAAAAACTTACAAAGCCCACCTCAGCAAGGAGACAGGACATCAAGTGAGAGATGGGGTTGCCATCCCACAGACACATCTCTGACCCATAATTGTTCCTGTCTGAAAGAACTACAGGGATGGAAATGGAGAGGAGCCTGAGGAAAAGAAGGTCCAGTGACAGGCCCAAAGTGGGATCCAGCTCAAGGGAGGTCCCAGGGCCTGACACTATTACTGAGGCTATGGAGCACTCACAAAAAGGGATCTATCATGACTGTCCTCTGAAAGACCGAACAAGCAGCTCAAAGAGTCAGATGCAGTTATTTGCACACAGCCAATGGACAGAAGCAGCTGACCCTGTTGAATTAGGGAAAGCTGAAAAAAAGCTAAGGAGAAGAGCAATCCTGTAGGAGGACCAGCAGTCTCAATTAATCTGGACCCCTGAGATCTCTCAAACACCGGATTACCAAACAGACAGCATACACCAGCTGATATGAGGCCCCCAACACACATACAGCAGAGAACTTCCAGGTCTGTGTTCATTCAGAGATGATGCACCTAACCCTCAAAAGACTGAAGGCCCCAGGGAGTTTAGAGGTCAGGTGGGGTGGGGAGCATCCACATGGAGAAGGTGTGGGGTGTGGAGCAGTCAGTGGATGGATGAGTGGGTGGGGAATGGAATGGAATGGAATATGGAGTGTAAAAAATAAATTAAAAATAAAATAAATTTTTTTAAAAAAGTGCATGGCTCCAATAGTTCTTATTTCTATTCATGCGCCGCTGCATCCCCCCCCCCCCCCGCTCCCCGTTTGTCTCTTTCTTAGGGGTGGCTCCCTAATTTGTTTCTATGGTTGGTCTGCTGCTGTACATAGAGAAGACACATTGCATATCCTGTACAATACCTACTAAATAAAAGATGATGAATGTAGTCACATTTTCACATCTAAGATAACTCCTTTAGAAGAAAGGGAGTTTACTTTGGTACAGGCTTCCAGAGGCTTCCTGGACATGGTTTGTTGGCCGGCTCCTCTGACACCTGTAGCTGTTCACACATCATGGAGGGGCAGTCCATGGTTGAGCAACCATTAACTCACATGTGTGAAAAAGACAAAGGAAAAAAAAAAGGGTCCACAGAATTCTTCAAGGTCACATCCACTGTACTGAAAAAAAAAATCTGCCCATAGGCCCCATTTCTTGACATGTCTACTACCTGGAAATAACTAAAATGAGGGCTAAGCCTTCAGCTTGAAAGCATTGGGGACAGGACAGCCTCCAACTTTACAAAGGACTTTCTTCCTCCATTTGACGTGGAACTAGATTGTACTGATGAAATGCTGTGTCTGTATGTTTGGCCTTACAACTTCAGGGCGTCACCCTGCAGTTAAGACAAACGTCCTTTGTATCTGTTGCTGCCGTGGTCAGCAGAGCTCACTGGGCTTTAGCAGCAGGAGTTAGAACACCGTGCTCCTCCTGCATCTCATACCCACAGCAGCACCAAGACCACTGGACAATCCCCCCTCATTTCAGAGGCGTTCTCTAGCATAAGATTTTGGGGCAGCCACTGTAAATTTTTAATACCACAGCATGTCAATCACCAACAGATCTTTATCCATTTACCCTGAGATCACTTAAGGGAGGATGCTGATTGAACTTGACAACATTTAAAGAGCGCCTTCATTTGGAGGGTTAGCAAGAGTAATGACTGAAAACGGCATCAATTAGTGGAAATACAGCTAATAATATAAAGTATTGACATAGTCAAAGATGCACAGGGTGTAAGCAAGATCGGGGACAGCAATGCTTGTCTGCTAAGGATACTCTTCTGCTCCTCGTGCCTCCAGCTCTCTATCAGATATTAAAAGTTAAAATAAGATATTAAAATCTCTATCAGATATTAAAAGTTAAAAGAATGGGGTATATACCCAATACAACTGCAAATTGAATGCATGTTCCTTCTCCCCTCACCTACCTGGAATAGTTTCCCCCAAGCTTGTCAACTTTCAGAACTCACAGATCTGTCAGGCAAGTAGCTCAGCTCACCCATCCCCCACCCCCACCCCCACCCCCACCCCCCTCCTCCGGAAAACACATGCATTTCCATATGCGTTATTGTGTGACTCCTAAGGCGTATTGCTTCTCTCTGGAAAGTGTGGGAGACACATCACACTTTGCGAGACGAGAGCAGATCTGTCATGACAACGTGGCTGATACACTGCCCTTCCGGTGGTAGGGGTTACGCTCCGTCTGGGTTATGCAGGACTCGATAGCTCAATTGTGCTTAATGAATGAAAAACAGCGAGTTTAAAAATAACACGGAAAGGGATGCCAGTATTTTACACGGGCCAAGTTTAGCACTTCCATATTACATAACCCTCCTGAAGATGAGAGGACTACATGCTTCTACCAGCTTCCCTGGATTTTTCCAAAGCCGGAAGTAAATCCCCATCCAATATTCCCATCCTCCTTATCTGCAGCTATATTTACCCCCACGAGGCTCTTTCCCTCTTCTGATCCTAGCTTGCTGTCTGGTTTCCATATGTTAATCTCTGCCACTTCAGTTGTCCTGCAGACCTGCTGCCAGATTGTATCCCACTTTCCTCTCCTAGTTAAAGCCACGGTCCCTGTTAACTCTTTTCTCTCTGATGCTTGCAAGGAATCGGCTTACTTAGAGTCCACCCTACCTCACTGATCTCTTGCCATAACTCTGCCAGTTTCTCCAACTGCATCCCAAAGGCGTTTCAGATGCGCTCCTGGGCTGCAGACCCATTATGTCATTTGCCTACACGTTACATAAAGCCCTCTGGAAACAGAGAACTGTAGCGGCGCCACTGTGAAGATACTCTGCTAGCAGCACTGTTCTGCAGATGTCAGGAAATAGTCTCTTCTCCTTCCAGACTAGCCAGGAACATGGGTCTGAAACACAGCAATAAATAAGTCTGTTAAGCATAAAGCCCCTTGAGACTGCTGTTGTCTTGCCACGTGGTAATGGAGACGAGTTAAAGCTGCCCTTTGTGAGGAACGCTCAGAATAGCAAGCTCTCTCCCAGCTCCATTCAGGCTGGCTTCTTTCTCTCCATCCCAGAGTATTTATAGCCCGAGCCTCTCGGGAGGCTAATTACATCCTGTCTGCAATTATTATCTGATTATTTTTGTGGTGCATAGGTTGTCTCTGTGGTTAAATTCTTCGTTCTGACAAAACAGTTCTGCCTTGTGGGGGTTACCTTCCAGTGAGTGATCTCTTAAGACTCTACCATAATCTGAATACATGTCATGATGGATAGCCTTATCCATCCGGGGCACTTGAAGACTGCCATGCAATCCTGAATCTCGTTTAAGCATTCATAATAAGATACAGTCTATTCAACTCCAAATCCAGATTGTCTCTCTAGATAGGGAACCAGTTGCCAAGGTCTTAGGGTAGAGATTCCAAAGACTCAGGACAAGCTTGACTGAGGGCAACATTCTCTGTCTCCTAGGTCTAGCATCCTGCTCCTTCCTGACTTCTCATCAGGACCTCCCAAAGTACCTGCTAAGTTTCTCAGCTCTGTGGGTCTTGCTCTGCTCAGCTCATTATAAATCCTCAGTGGACAGAGAGTCAAAACTAGACATCATACATACTTCCCACAAGAACCTTTTTTTTTCACCCATAAAAATGGCTACACCATGCACAGACGTGTGGAACTAAAAATCCAGAGAGCTCCAAGGTTCGACATATTAGACAGGGTTTTTTTCAAAAATAGTTCCCTATGGAGTTAATGAATTCATGATTATACAAAAGGTTGCTATACACAAAATTTGCCATATGGAAAGATAGTTTGTTTAGCCGAGGCAGTGGTAAGAGAGTTTTATTAGAAGGCTGACCTGAAAATTTTACATGAAATGATTGTATCTTCAAAAGGGATGATGGAGCATACAGAACTCACTCAGCCACAGAAAATGACTTTCAGTAGGGTCATTCCCAGAACACATTTTAACAGATGTTTCAGGAATGGATATATAACTAGAATGGTGTTTTAAATGAAAATATAATTGCTCTGATATTCCTGGACAATGGAGCTTAACACCAAATTTTCTTCCTAGTCCTTGGAACTCAATGGGCCACTTCGTTGGGTTGCTACCTGTTCTCTTTGAGGCTATTAACCTGCCATATTTGTTAGCAATAGAAACACATAATAGGCACTGCAAAAAAATCAGTATTTCATAAGTGCTTTAATAGTCAAAAGCACGTTTTTAACTTTTTGGAATCTCTATTCTCAAGATAGACCTTGGCAATTGGTTCAGGTCTAGAGAGACAACCGGAACCTAGACAGGAGGGAACTATGTCTTCTTACGAAGACCAAAATGAGATGTGGGATTACATGGCAACCTCCAAGTGGCCCAGATGGATAAGGCCTCTTTTGTGTCATTCTATAAAGAACTCAGCTACGATGGGCAGATGCAACTGAGAGAAAATCTGTTCAGAGTGAAGACGAGTTTGAATCCTTGCTGTCCAAAATCAGAATACAGTTTTTGAGTTACCTTTTCACTCTGTAATCAAGCAGATCGCTGCTTATGAAACCTAGTATTCTGCATCCAGGAAGCTGTAGAGACTTGTTTGCATCTTAAGTGACTGCCTACCAATCCTATGTTATCAGTCGTGGCAATAGAAGGCAAGCAAACATGATTTTTAAATGATGCGCTTTATCAAAAGTATAGAATGACCATCACTGTAGCTTGTAGCTCATGTTGTGTAGCTCAACAAATGGGACTGTATGGAGTTTCTAGCCTTGGGGGCTAATGTTCTCACAGAACTCATAAAACCACCTTCATAGGGCAACTTAAGTTGCTTTTTAAAAAACTGTGTATGAATGTTTGCTCATACGTATCTATGTGCACTGTGTGTTTGCTGTGCCCACAGATCCCAGAAGGGCCATCAGATCTTCTAGAATCAGATAGGTATGAGCCATTATGTGGGTGCTAGGAACTGAACCTGGGTCTTCAGCAAGAATTCTTAGTCACTAAAGTACCTCTCTAGCTGTTTAAATGACTTCTTTCTAGCAGACTTTAAGAATTCTTTCGGAGTCAAGGTTCTACTGGTGTTTCTCTTCTTCCATCCCCTCTCCTCCCCTCTCCTCCCCTTCCTCCCCTTCCTTCCTCCCCTTCCTCCCCTTCCTCCCTCCCTCTCCTCTCCTCTCCTCTAAGTAAAATGGTTTCCTTTTTCTCCAGCAATCTTTGTTGGGAAAAACAAACAAACAAACAAACAAACAAAACCCTACATTCTAGCACTGACCAGTATCTCCATACCAATCCTCCTCCTACTTTCCCATCTAGGCTCCAGTCTTTCTGCCTACTGTCAGGTCTCACATTCTGCTCTCTACACACCTCTCCCTGCATTTCCATTCTTCCTTACTCCTCACCCAGTCTCCTTGTGAAGTGAGAGCTTCGCCCGGAATTGTGAATTAAATAAAGAACGGGCAGCCAAGGGGCAGAGGCTGAAGCAGCTCCCTGATACTGCATCACTTTCACCTCACGTGTCAGCTAATGACGGATGACAAATGAATGCACTGGGTCATCCATCAAGCGCCAATTCACTTACAGAATTAACTGCCTTGCTTCCAATATCTCTCAATCGAACAGAAAGAAATTACCCGATTTAAACAAATTTATTGACTCGCTTCATACCATATAGTTTACTTGTAGTGACACGGAAGGACTTGGGATGATTTTAAACCTTTTTACTTGGGGTATGTGTGTGTGTGTGTGTGAGAGAGAGAGAGAGAGAGAGAGAGAGAGAGAGAGAGAGAGAGAGAGGGAGAGAGGGAGAGGGAGAGAGAGAGAGAGAGCACAGAGGTCAGAGAACAACTGTCAGGACTTGGTTTTCCTCCCCCTCTCTGGCATCCAGGGATCAAACTGAGGTTATCTGGCTTGCATAGTGGCTGCCTTTACACTCTGAGCCATGGCAGCAGCCCCTAAGGTGAATTTAAACTAAAAATCTCTCTACTATTACAGATGCTTTCATTAATATTCCTACAATGTATCTATAATTTACACTACATATTACTTACATTCTCTGGTAAGTCCACACATGAATACAATGTGTTCTGACCCTCATTACATCATTTTAACTCCTCCCTGACTCCTCACCCTTGAATATTCCCGTTCCAGCTTCACGATTTCTTCCCCCTGATTCCCCTGTATACACGCGGAGTTTACTTAGTGCTTGCCACACCCACCCAGGTGCAGGGTCATCTACCAAAGCCCGGGCAACCTACTCTGGGTCAACACTGAAGGAAACGTAGTCTCCTTCCACTGCCTTTAATTCCTCCTTCGGGATGGAGACTCAGGAATCCTTTCCTCTCCCAGCTACAATGTTGACTTTGACCTTGTGCTGACAACCACAGCTATTGTGAGTCCTTGAGGACAACACTCCTGCCGTTCCTAGGAGAAACTATTTCAGAGGAATTCTGCCTGGTCTTTAGCTCCTCTAGATTTTCTACCTTTGTCCCACTGTGTTTCCTGAATTTTCTGTGGAGATGGGGTGTGATACAGATGCCCCATTTAGGACTCTACACTTTGACAAATTGTGACTCTCTATATTATCTACCATCTTCTATACAGAAAAGTCTCTCTTCTTATAGAGGATAGAGTTTAGAGTTGTTCTAGTCTATGGATATAAGAATGAGTATTTAGAAGGCAATGTGATACTATGTCCATTTAGCAAAATAATAGTAACAGGTCCTGGGAACTCTCAAGCTAATGGGTTTACAGTACCAGGCATGGGTTTCTTCCTGTGGAGTGAACCTTCCTTAAGTCCAACCAGGAAGAATTTAGTTAGCTCCACCCCATTCAAGCCACCATCTATCCAGTGGGCACATCTTGCCAGGCCAGTTATCTACACTTGCATATAATATAAGTTGAAAAATAGGAATTTTATAACTAAATTAAACTAATCCATTATTTAAAAACAAAACTAGATCCGCTGTGTGCACACATGACAAATGATGAGACATAACTCAAACTGATATTTTCTGTTTCAGTGTATTAAAATCTGACATGCAAAACAAACATCAAATTGATAAATGTACTGAGTATTAAAACCAAGCACAGTGATATGTGCCTGTAAGCCTAGTATTTGAGAGGCAGAGATAAGAGGATGGTCGAATCTTTCTAGGGGTGGGGAGGTGGGAGCAATGTTAGCAAGGTAGCTCACAAGGCGGAATACTTGCCTAGCATGCACAAGGACAGAGGTTCCATCCTAATTTGCACCAAAAGCTAAATAGATAAATAAATAAACAATATGTCTACTGTCATTGGCTGGTACTTATTTCACAAAAAGCAGCATGCTAACAAAATAAAAGATGTAGTTCTAAACTGTTATTCTAGCAAGACAGGCAGACAAGAAGGCAGGAAGACAGAGGGAAAGAGGGAGGGATGGAGGAATGGAGGGAGGGGAAGAAAGGAAGGAGAAAGACAAGAAAGGAAGAAAAGTAAAAGGAAGGAAGGAGTAGAGGAGGTTCTATGGGAGGCCTGGAGGGAAAAGGAGGAAGGAAAAGTGTAATTAAATTATAATCTCCATTATTTTCCAGGAATATAAATCCATACATTAGAAAGTTATTTACAGTGTTGAGCACCCAATCAAAAATTATTAGACATGCACAGAAGGAGGAAATACAATGTAAAAAGAAGAGGGAAAAAAAATCTTTCAATCAAAATCTTAGTGGCATCTGTAGCATGTTCCAAGAGGAGTAAACTAATTGTGTTTAAAAACATGAAACAGAAATGTAGAGGCAATTTTTAAAAGATCCAAAATATCCAACATACAATAATGTAAATTGCACCATGTTGGGCATCTTATCAAAAACTCTCAGGCATGGAAAAAGGAGGAGAGACCCATGGCACATCTACCTTACCACAGCCTCGTCCCCCAAGACAAACAAAAATACAAACAAAACAGATGCACAATTCTCAATAATGAAACATGAAAAACGAGGGCAACAGGGCTACTCCAAAATTATTAATCCTCCAGTGAAAGTGAATTAATATGAAATAACAAAGACTGGTTAAGTAACAAGAGAAAAATTAAATGCGTGTTCAACAAAATCAGATGCGACACAAATACATTTTTAATGTATACAGAAAACACAAACAGAAATGTAATAAGGAACTAAACGAAGAATATGAAAGGATAGTTTAATTAGTAAAAATATTGAAGAAAAATCACATTGAAGTTTGGTAATGACTGGTTCAATAAGTCATATAGAAATTCCTGTGGGAAGTCTTCCTAACAGCATGAATCAGGTAAAAGACAGAATATCAGAGCATGAAAAGAAGGATGAATTAGAACATTCAGAAAAAGACAAATTAATTAAAATGCACAAAAGGAATGTATGATATCTTTGGGATACCATTAAAAAACCAACTTTCCAAAACATAGGCACACACTAAGAAGAATTTCACACTCGAGGAATAGAAAACATAGGTAAGTAAATAAGAGTCCAAATGTCCAAATATCTTTGTAGAGACACCCAGCCATATCCAAGAGCATTTAGAACACCAGAGAAGACCAGAAAGGCTTTCCCCACATCATATTAGTTATAAGTCTAAATACACAAAAATTCAACCACAACAATTCTACTGAATGCTGAAAAGGGGAATTACCAAGTCATATGTGAAGGCAAATCCGTTAGAACGACAGCAGATTTCTAGCAGGCAGGGAGCTGAGGGACAGCTAACAGTTAGTTCTCTGTGCGATCACATGCAGCGACTTTACATGAAGAATAGTCGCTGACATGTATGCCCAACTCTACACAGAAGTGAATCGGTTAGCCACTTGGAACACTTGCAAAGTTTGAATCCCCAGGTTGTAAAGTAGAGCTTCTTTCCCCCCTTTGCATCTTCATCTATGAAATGAAAAGTATGTGCTCTGCCTCGCTGTTCCAGGCTCTCTCACCTGTACAATGACCCACTCACTGTCCAACCCATACACACCTTTCACTCTCGTGTCCTTGGTTCACCTCATTCTTTGTACTTCTGGAATCTGAAGGTCAAGGGTGTTTCACTTCGTCCAAAAGGTAGTTTCTACCTTGGAAACTTCTTTGCTATTATTTTTGTTTTCAAATCTGTGTATGTGTGTCCTCTGCCATGCCTAGGTGTTGGACCCCTGTTTTGAGTCGTTCTAAATTCAATATTGAGTTGTAGAACACCAACTAGATTGATCCAGCCCATTCCAGGGAATTCATGTTTTAAAGATTGAGACATTCCAACATGGTACTCTGTCACATTGCTGTGGGCTTCCAGAGCAAGTGTGTCGTTATTGGGATCATGCTGTTATAGGATGGAATGGAACTCTGTGGTTTGCACAGGGATTTCCTGCATAATATCTAATTTGATCTTCATAAAAATCTTGGGATTTGTTCTATACATCTTACACATGCACTGAAACACGGCTGTCAAGAATCATATTTTAAAAATCTCTAGTGAAGAGCAATCATTGGTAAAGAACAATCTTCCCATGATTAACAACAAAGAAAGAGCCATACTATGTGATGGTTCCATAGGAAAATGGGACTCCATGTACCACAAGATCCAGCTCATTGGGCCTATACCTAAAGAGCTCTTCATCCATCACAGAGACACTTGCTCAACCATGTTCATAAAAGCCAGGAACTGGGAACAACCTAGATGTCCCTCAATAGGTGAATGGGTAAAAAAAAAATGCAGTATATCTACACAATGGATATCACTCAGACATTAAAAAATTAAATTCATAGATAAATGGATGGAACTAAAAAACATTATCCTTAGTGAGGTAACCCACTACCAGAAAGGCAAATACAGTATGTATTCACTTTTAAGTAGATATTAGCTGTTAATTCAGTGATAACCAAGCTATAATCAGTAGAACCACAGAGGTTAGGTATTGAGTTAGGGACTAGGGTAGACAGATGGATCTTATTAGGACAGGAAAATTGAAGTGAAAACTTGAGGGCTCTTTGGAAAGTCAGTTAGATGGTGTTTTGCTGGGGCAAACAGGTGAAGGAACGTTTTGTTAAAGTGGACACAGGTGGGAAAGGCTAAGGCAGACTCGTGAAGGAACAATTTGCTGAAGCAGACACAGGAGAAAGGATGTTCTGCTAAAGCAAACAAGGAAAAGGGCACACGATAAAGAATTCTTTGCTCATACATGAATTGGTCCGCCTTACATTGCGTAGTTGAGCTGCATTTGTCAGGACAACATAGACAGAAATGTACCAAAAAACTTCCGGTGGTATGCTGTAGTTTCTTGTCACTTCCTGGACTCAAGCTGATTGGATGCAGGTGCTGGAAGTAAGACACGTGCTGAGGTAAGGTACATAAAGAACACATGATGTTTGGAGGATATAAATAGGACTCCAGGGAATAATAAAAACACAGCTTTGCTTGCTGGTACAGCTAGCTGTACAATACTTTTAAGTCTCATGTCTTCACTGATCTTCACTTCCCTAAGAGAGGCACAGCTAAGAACTTCTCTTAGCATTCCTCCTGGTCCCTCCTGCTGACTTGAGCTGAGGCTGAGGCCTAGCTGTCTCTGGTAGGTCCCTATCACCACTGTTGCTAACCCAACTCTACCAAAATGGACTGCTACTAAATCCATGAAGTGTTTTTTAATAGATCAAGCTGCCACTGCCTGCTAACCTGTGAACTGAGCTGCCGATTTCCAGACAACCACAGACAAGAGTTACTCCTAAGAGCTTTTCTAAACAGCTCCACTTCCCCTGAATCTTTTCTTTTCTACTACCTCTGGTGGGTAATGGGCTACAAGAGAGGTTAAAGCTTTTAAGAACTGTCATTAAAAATAGGATTTGAAAAAAATTAAAGTTATAGGAAATAGAATCGACAGTTATGGGTGAGTGGGGAGAGACTAGAATGAGAAACCTGATAGAGTACAAGCTTCCTAAAACATATACAAATATGAAAATTATCTAAATGAAATTGCCAAATAGTGGAGGAGACAGAGTCCACCTGGCCACTGCTTGTCACTTGATGCAGCCTTCAATACCAGTATTGGTCACTTCTAATTGAGTTGTTGGCCAAAGGAATTCCATGGGAATTCCCAAATATCCCAGGCTGTTACCAAGACTCTCTACAAATTGATGGCAAGACCCCACCGCTGAAGACAACACCTATATAACTCACTGAACATGGAAAAGTCCAACTGAGACACACATAGAGCCTTCATCCCTACATGCTAGCATCTTTGGTACAGGAAGGTACTCTGCAAGCTATCAGAGATAAATGTAAACACCAATCCAGCTACAACCCCTTTGATCTACAATGGTGGACTGCCTGAAAGAGATGCTAGTTCAATGCTTGTGGAAATAACCAAACAAATATCACAATATCTGGTTTGGCTTAAGAACCACTCCACAAGATGGAGCCCATACCCAACACTGCTTGAGTGACCAAGAACCTGAGTTTAGATAGCCCAGGGACCTAGGATACTACTGGTCTTAACATAAAAGTATCGGTAAAATGACTCCTGTTTTGGGGTTGCTATTGCTGTAATTAAACACCACGACCAAAAGACAAGTTGGAGGTGAAAGAGTTTATTCAGCTTACACTTCCACATTGCTGTTCATCACCAAAGAAAGCCAGGACAGGAACTCAAATAGGGTAGGAACTTGGAGGCAGGAGCTGACATAGAAGCCATGGAGGAGTTCTGCTTACTGGCTTGCTTCTCATGGCTTGCTCAGCCTGCTTTCTTATAGAAGCCAGGACTACCAGCCTAAGAATAGCACCATCTACCATGGACTGGACCCTCTTCCATTGATCACTAATAAAAAAAATGTCATTCTGTAGGCTTAGAGTTTTCAAAACCTACTATAATAAGGATTCTCAGATGCTTTGATCCCCCTTCTATCCCATCATCCAAAGGTAGGGGGGGAAAGACGGCAAATAGTACCAAGGGATGTGGATCTATTTAGAAGTAGTTCTTTGGGGCAATTCCGGTCTCTATGATCAGGATACCAGCAATTCAGCAGTATCAGGATACCAGCAAGTACAAATCAGCACTGGCGGCATGATCCAGCAGAAACAGCCAGGCCTCCACCAAATGGGCCAAGTCAGCAGGAGCAACCAGAATCAGCCTGGAGGCCAGGAGAAGGTCTTTGCTGTGCCCTTCTCAATGAAGCAAAGATCAGGGAAGATGGGAGACCAAGGAAGCATTGCAAAGCTAACAATGCAAGTGTGCCATCACTGTCCTTTGAGTACTATTTATAACCTCTCCAAACATCATGTGTCCTCTCACAGGTCTTTCCTCAGCGAAACACCACGTAAGTCCGAATCACATGACACAACCAGAAATTTCTACTTCACCTTATAGCTGAATTTCACAGAAGCATTTCCTCAACTGAGGGTGCTTTCTTTCTGATGAGTCTAGGTTGTGTCAAATTGACACACAAAATTATCCAGTCCAACTCCTAATGACATTCTGCTATACTCATAGATCAGTGCCTTGCTCAGCCATTATCAGAGGAGCTTCCTCCTGCGGCAGATGGGAACAAATACAGAGAGACCCAGAGCCAGACAACACACAGAGGGTGGAATAGAGCTTTGGAACATTGGGTCCTAAATAGGATATCTCCATCAAATCCCTCCCTTTGGGGCTCAGGGAACCCCTCAGAAGAAGAGACAGAAAGAATGTAAGAGCTAGAGGGGATGGAAGACATTAAGAACACAAGATCTTTAAATGCACAGGACTGGTGTTTGTATGAACTCAGAGATGGAGGCAGCATACACAAGACCTGCACAGCTCTGTACCAGATGGGGTCCCCAAGCTGAAAGGAGAAGTGGGCACACACCCCCATCCCTAACCCAGAAACTATCTCCAATTGATAACCACTAGCAAATGAACATTTAGTTTTCTCCAAGGGAGTCTCAGGGAAAACAATCTGCTCTTAAGGGTAGGTAGCATGCTCAACAGTAGATGGCCAACAGAAGATGAATTCAACTGCATCTTTGGAGGTTCTTCGCCTCACAATGTCATGTCAGGGCTCTTCCATTTTTCTTAAATTTTATCTCATTTGTATTTTATTTATATTTCTCTCTTATTGCCCAACGGGTTATTTGCATATATACAATGGCTTCCAGCTTAGTCTTCTTATGGGGTTCCTGAGTGTGAAAACAACTGGGTCTCTGCATCTGTATCTGTTTCCTGTGCCCTCCTTTTCCTTCGATTTGTTTTGTACTATCCCAATGTATTCATTTTTGTTTTATCTTATTCTGTTTTATTTTATTATTATCAGTAGTAGTAGTATCAATTAGAAGCCATTTTTAATGAACAACAGAAAGGTGGTGGATCCAGACGGAAGGGGAGGCAGGGAGGAACCTGGAAGAGTAGAGGGAGGGGAAACTGTAACCACGGTATCTCAAGTGAGAAAAAAAAATACTATTTTCAATGCAGAGAACAAAACAAAAGAAAAGAGCTGTACTGTGTATGCACACATATTATGTCCAAAGCTGTGAGGATAACAGGACCAGGATCACAAAGAGGAAGAAGGCCCAGGAGGGTGTCTCCAACATTTGTCCTGGGTTTCCTGGGCACTTGGTTACTCTGATGCATCTGTGTAGTCTATGTATTTGGGTGTTCTTGCACACTTGTGTGCACACGTATGTATGTTTGTGTACTCTCACACACTTGTGTGCACACATGTGTTTGTATACGCTCACACATTTGGGTACTCTTGAATATTTGCAGACTTTCCAGTATTTGTGTTCTATCACACATCTGGGTACCCTCATGTGGCTTGAGGTGCTAGGAAGATGAGCAAAACCATAAAATAACAGCCAAGAAGCTGAAAAGCTGAGCAAATTTCTTAGTTTTGCAAGATAGAGGAACTAAGTCAGGTATTCAGAAAGAAAGTTCCCATTCTCATCAACGTCCCCTATCTAGTTTACTGTATACTACAGTTGTTCAGGTTAATACACAAAGTTTAAGTATTCTACACTGCAATCCACACATTGGTAAGAACATGTAACTTGTGTCTTTCCGGGTCTGAGTTTCCACATTTACTCAACAGGGGGCTTCTCAGTTCCCTCCACTCACCTGCATGGTAGAGCTCAGCAGAGAGAGTGGCAAGATCCACACATCCCATGGAGACTGATATTCCAATGTGGTGAGGGATGAGAGGGAAAGATGGAGGAGAGGATACGGGATGGGAATAGCTAGCCCTCAGGATATTTGAAAAGGCCCTATGGAAGCCTATTATTTTATAAAAATTGTATGTGTGTGTGTGTGTGTGTGTGTGTGTGTGTGTGTGTATGTGTCTGTCTGTCTTTGTATGTGTGTGTTTGTGTATGTTTGTGTCTGTGTGTGTATCTCTGTGTGTGTACATATGTATGAAGGAGTTCAATTTGAGTTACCCTACACAGAAGGTGATGCTCACCCAAGAAGCCATAGTTTGAGAAATACAAAGGCCAGTACCAGGTGTAGGGCTCCTACCCTTCCCTTGAGGGTTAAGAGAATCATAAAGACCAGCAGAACAAATGGTTGTTATTGATCTTAGTTGCCTACCAGAACCACCATGTGAGCTACAACGATGACCAGCGTGCCAGTAAGCCCATGGATGCAATAATGACATGAGCATTATATGAGTGTTGGCTGTTCTTAACGACATAAACCAAGACGTATCTGGGTAGAGTGACTCTTCAATGAGAAAATGTCTCCCCTAACATTAGCCTGTAGGCAAGTCTGTGGAGTGTTATGTTGATTAATCATTGGCATGGAAGGGTCCAGGCCATGCAGGTGATGCCATATGTGGGCAAGTTGTCCTGGGTTGTGTAAGAAAGCAGGCTGAGCAGGCCATGGGGAGTGAACCAGTGAGCAGCATTCCTCCATGGCCTCTGCTTCGGCTTACCTTTTCTGGTTCCTGTCTCAAGTTTCTGCCTGTCTTCCCTCAGTGAAGGAGTGTGGTCTGAAAGTTATAAAATGAAATAAGCCCTTTTCTTCCAGATCGCTTTGGGTCACTCGTGATATTTTATCACGACAACAGAATCTCCAAGACAGGGTAACCAACCAATTTCTGAGTAAGCGCCACCCACCCCATGAAAGGAAATGCCTTCCTAGTACTACAAATCCAGCTAAGGACGTTTGTTGGGAAGCTCATAGGTCCTAGGAATGAGTCTACTACTGTTATTTCGCTAAACAAACATAGTAACAACTGCCCTCTAAAATTGTATCTCTGCACCCGTCCGTTGGAGACATTTCTCAGACCTCCTCAGAGAAGTTTCTTCTCATAGCAGACAGTGGTTAACACAGAATCCCACAGGCAGACAAAGACAGAGACTAAGAACCTGGATGCCCCGTCATAAATCAGACGCCCATATCATGTTCCCCTGACCCCAAGGGTCAGCGAGCATCATGAAAGAGAGGGCAAAAGGTTGTAAGAGCCAGCGTGAGGAAGAGAGTAAGAAGTGTCTTCTGGATGGAGTGTGGCTGCCGATTCAAAACCTACACGGGATTACAGCAGCCAGCATCCCAGTATGGAGTGGGAAAGGAGATCACAAGCTCCTGTACCCCACAGGAGGCACTTTGGGGAGCTGGGCACTTGTGGGAGAGGGAGAGTTAATTTTCTTTACGGGTGTAGTCTCCAGGAAGAAGCCCTAGCTCCAGTGTATGCCTCCATACCCATCGAGTATATGGGGAGCACAGACTGAACTCTGTAGATTATTACAGAGAGAGGATACAAAACTGGGATATGATATGACTAACGTAAGGGTGAATCTGGCATGAGTTGGGGGAAGAAAGGGAGAATTTTTTATGGCCGTAAAACACTGTGTGTTTATAGAAAATTCTCAAAGAACTAGTTAAAATATTGTATTTTTTTAATGAAAGGAAGCTCCAACATTAAACTAGACAGTCCTTTGTTCTGGACCACAGAAAGCCTCAAGGGACTGTGGGTGTGGCTCAGTGCTGTGGTCAGTGGTGCAGCACTTGTTTAGTATGCACCAGGCCCAGAGTTCATGCCAATACCATAAAAAAGAGAAGAAGAAACTAATCAGAAATTTAAAAAAAAAAGTCCCCCACAAAATCTTTTGCACAAATTCGTGTTAGCTCATTTCCTGAGTAGGCTGAGATGAGGTGCTCTAAGAGTCAGATGCAAACGTATGTTCTCTGGGGGTATAGACAGACCCAGACATGGAGAATTTAGACACCACTCAGAACCTTCATCGTAGTCTATCCTAGTTCATACCTGATGCCCTATAGTAAACCAATTGCTACTTTAGAAAACAAAACCCTCTGACCAAACCAAACACAAATAAAACAGAAACAGAAGAAAAGAGCATGAAGTTATCAGATATGCACCTTTAAAATGTTTCTTATTGTGTTAGAAATCAGTTGATAGATAGGAAATTTTATCCTTTTTTGTAAAATAATAATAATAATAATAATTACGTGGCAATTCTAGAAGTATGAAACATATTACCTGAAATTGAAACTAGAGGAAAGACACAGATATGGTTTGTGAATGAAAAAAATTAAAATATTCAGAATAGAGCAGAGACAAATTCAGGGAGGTGGGGGTGGTGTAAGACATATTACATTTCTGCATGGTAGGCCTTGCAGTCCCCAGGGGACAAGGGAAAGAGGGAGCAAAAGGCTCCAAAGCAACTTTGAAGAGACAATGGCGACAGAACTGACAAGTCCCACCCATTCCAGCAGGTACAAAGTTAAAGAGCAGTACCCCTAAAGCAATGTCAGCAAATCTGCTGAAAATCAAAGGCACAGAGAACCAGGAGGCAACTCAGGGTCAGGGATGGGGCATTCTCTTCAGTGAAATCAGTAAGGCTGGGAGCTAACTACTTAGCAGGAAAACTGGTCCAGAGGACAGGAATGAAAAGCTCGCATGATGAAAGAAATAACTGATTCCTCACTGTCAACTGGGAATCCCATTTCCCCAGAAACTCCTTCACAAAAGACAGTAGCAAAAGACATTGTCTGACAAATAAATCCTCTCTAAATGAAATACTAATTAAGTGCTTCAAGAACAAAAAAAAAAAAAAAAAAAAAAAAAAAAAACCAAAAGAATGGTAGAAAATGAATGAAGAAATGAAGGATCATACAAAATGTCAAAATATTAGTAACTCTGAGTAAATGCTATTCAAAGTACTGATGACAAGTCATGGATTTAAAGTATATAGTACTGAAGTGTATGATAACAATGTAAAAAGGCATAAATATAATTAAAGTGTTCTGGGGTCCTTCCATTATATAGAAAATGTAAAACTAACAATTTTGTTAGGCATTATTTATCAGGCTATGTGATAGAATCTTTTAGTAAGTACTAAAAGAAGAGAGTATATATATACATATATATATATATATATATATATATATATATAATGTATCACAAGGAAGAAATTAAGTAATATAAAATTTAATCAAAAAGATGAAAACTGATTAAAATTAAAGGAACATAAAAGAGGTGAGATAGAAAAATCGTAAGTTTAAATACAATTACATCTATAAATGACTGTTAAAATAGACACTATAATTCAATTGAATAAAATGTTGGAAAAACCTTATACTAAAATACAAAAAGAATGAAATGCTATCTCTGGCTAAATAGAATTGCATGCAAATATAAATAATACAACCTTAATACTTTTATAAAGCTATACAGTCTTAAACCAAGATGTAGTATAGAAGAAAAAGTGAGCCAATCTCCATAATACACCAAGAAAGCATATGAATTGTTAATTTGTATGTGCCTAATAATATAGCTTTAAAACATGTTTTAAGTGATAAAACAAAAGGAAGCAGATTGTCGATCCAAAATCATAGTCACCGCTCTTGTCGCTCTGTTCTGTTGTTAATTTTTATTTGCATCCTGATCCCAGTTTTTCCTTCCTCCTCCCCTTCCAGTCCCTCCCACCCACCATTTTCACTCTTCCCCGATCTCCTCTGTTTCTCTTCAGAAAGGAGAAACAACCATGGCACATCAAGTTGCAGAAAGACTAAGCACCTCCTCTCCCTTTAAGGCTACACAAAGAAGCCCCGTAGGAGGAAAAGGTCCCAATGCAGGCAACAGAGTCAGAGACAGCAGCTCCTGTTCCCACTGTTAGGAGTCCCACGGGAAGACCAAGCTACGCAAGTATAACATATGTCACACCGTTCTTAATAGTGGATAGAATAAACAGATAAAATCATATTAAATACTTAGGCATGCCGGGCAGAGGTGGCACATGCCTTTAATCCCAGCAGTTGGGAGGCAGAGGCAGGCAGATTTCTGAGTTCGAGGTCATCCTGGTCTACAGAGTGAGTTCCAGGACAGTCAGGGCTACACAGAGAAACCATGTCTCGAAAAAACAAAAATAAAAATAAAAAATAAAAAACCTTAAGCATTAGTAATGTAAATGATAACCTAACTAGTTGATATTTATTAATATCTGTGCCCACCGATGACAGAATTCACACTACTACTTACAGTGCTCATGGAACTATGTAGAAAAGTGAGGCACATTTGGAACCCAAAATAAAGGCTCAATGTATCTTCCAAAGTCTAAAAGTAGGGGCATCACTGTGGGTGCAGGATCCAGAGGCAGACTGGTTACGTGCCGGGAGAAAACAGACAGAGCGGGAGGCAGAACACTCCCTACTGTAGGAAAGAGATTAGAAATCGTAACCAAAAAATATCAGTTTTAAAAACCCAAATAGGGAAATTAAGAAAGTCTTCTTCAGAATCCCTATGGATCAAAAAAATAAATTCAATGGAAATTGGAGGGAGATGGTTTGTCTAATTGATAAAAGACTGTGAAAGGGTTTCCAGGATGCAGCCAAGACGGTGTAGAGGGAAGGGAAGGGCCGAAGAGCAGGGTCCTGGCATCTATCCTGAGAACCCAGAAAAACAACAAGCCTGAAACCGAGGGGCAAACGTAAAACACAGAACGAACAAATAATAGAAAAACCAAAGACTAAATTTAATAAAATTAACAAAGGACTGGTGAGACTGAGTAAGAAACATAGAAATTATAACTCATTGACAGGCTGAAAATGAGAAGGAGGTTTCTATGACTCCTGTAGAAAATACTATAGAAAAGGAGTATAGCTGTGTCAAATTAATGTTTCTAAGGTGTTTTTTTGTTGTTTGGGGTTTTTTTAATAGAAAAATCGTGGACTTTACGGGATGCAGGGAAAGGAATCAGGAGGCAATAAGAATCCAACCCAGTTCAGCCCGATTCAGGGAACCAGGGCCGAGCCAAGACTTCAAGAGTCTGCCTCGCTCGTTTTTTACCATATATAAGCATGGCGCAACTTTGAGAAAAGCTTTCAGATAGCAATTAACTCAGTCCTGGGAAGGCCCCCAAAGCTTAAGACGCGTTTACATTGGGGTTCTTTACAAAGGGCATATGGCTTCTTCTGTCAGATGGTTCTGTTGACTCAGAGACAGTGCTCAAGATAAGGGTTTAGGGAGGAGGACTGAGGTAAGCACAAGGCCCGGTGGGCATCAGGATTGGCCTGGCCCTAAGATAACACAGACATCACTGAGGCTGTTGTAAAACACTAGTGTCATCTCTCACAGGGATGAGTTTATGGCCTAGAAGCAATACTCAAGGTATTTGGGGGAAGTCTGGGATAAGCAAACTTAATATCTTGAGGAATACAGGCCGAGCCTGGCCCAACAGGTAGCAAAGGATTACCAGGTTGTAAACTACATTTTTTTTCCTCCAGCATTCCAAGGGAATAGCCAAATATGTTCTGCCTTTGGAGAGATCAACTGTGGATTTAACTTTCCTGGCTTCTCCAGTACTTATCTATATGCACAAGGACCTTTTAGGCCCTCTATACACACACACACACACACACACACACACACACACACACAAATGTCTTTAAGTTAAGAATTAACATAAAATAGCACACACAAGGAGAACTATAGGGAACATTGCTGCTGAGTGTAGATGGCTTTATTGCGAACCACAATAAAATGAAAGATAGGCTAGGGAGCCAGCTCAGTAGGGAAGGCTATCTGCAGACAAGCCTGAAGAATTGAATCCTATGAAACTCACATGGCTGGAGGAAGGAGAGGGCTAAATCATGCAAGATTCGTGCCCATGCGCAAAATAAGCACATAAATCAATCTTTTTTAAACGTTAAGGATCTTTGTTTTTATGATTTTTAGTTTCCTGGGGCACAGGGAATAAGCATGTGAATGGAATGCCTTTGGCAGTCAGAGGCAGTCAGACCTGCCAAGCTGTTGTTACAGGAGTTGTGAACTATCCCGCTTGGATACTAGGAACCGAACCTGGGTCCTCCGCAAGAGTATTGTGTGCTCTTAACCATCATTCCAGCTCCCAATTTTTTTCTATTTAGGAGGCATGTCTTAGTCAGGGTTTCTTTTCCTGTGCAAACGTCATGACCAAGTTTGGGAGGAAAGGGTTTATTCAGCTTCCACTTCCACATTGCTGTTCATCAGTAAAGGAAGTCAGGACTGGAACTCAAGCAGGTCAGGAAGCAGGAGCTGATGCAGAGGCCATGGAAGCGCGTCACTTCCTGGATTGCTTCCCCTGGTTTGCTCAGTTTGCTTTCTTATAGAACCCAGGACCACCAGCCCAGGTATAGCACCACCCACAATGGGTCTTCCCCCCACCCCCACCCCCACCCCACCTTGATCACCAACTGAGAAAATGCCTTACAGCTGGATCTCATCGAGGCATTTTCTCAACTGAGGCTCCTTCCTGTGAGATAACTCCAGCTTGTGTCAAGTTGACACACAAAACCAGCCAGTACAAGGCAATAATAAACATGTTATTCAAGCTCTTCTGTTAATAGAGAAGGAAAACACATCTCCCAACTCACTTTATGAAGGCAGCCAAAACTAGACAAAGCTACTCAAGAAAATAAGATACAGGCCAGTAGCCCTCATGAGAGGCCGGCAGAACTTCTTAGTTAAACCTTAGCAGATCTAACTGAGGAGTAGGTTTGAAACCTAGCTCAGTGTGAGCGATGTGAGCTCACTGCTAGTGTGCAGGGTAGTTTAACATTTAAAAACCAGTTCCTATACATTGTAATAGTAACAGAATAAAAGACAAAGACCGTAGTGTCTCAAAAAAATTTTCAGGAAATGCAACTGAAAAAGAGTCTCAACACACATTGTGACTAAAACTCTCTCGGCAAACAAGGGAGAGTCACAGCAAACACTGTGTCAAATGTTTTTATATTTTGGGTTGAGGCTCCAGCCAATTCCATACATATAAATTATAAATGACAAATAAATAAATAAATAAATAAATGGCGAATGACTGGAATAAAAGAAGGGAGTCTTATAAACCTATAGGTGAACACTGAAAACCACCAGCAATAATCAATATTCCTAAAGTTTACATGCATGTTGACATGAAAGCAACAAGGTGTCACTAAGTGATATTTTGGAAACAATGTCATTTAATATAGCATCAGAATGATAGACTGTGTGGGACTCAAGACTCAAGAACGTACTGAGATAGGAAAGGTTGAGAGGCACAGGGCTAGACCTGTGTCACAAGCCACAGAGCTGTATGTTGTGAAGTGTGACCTGCCCAGTCTGGAACTAGACATACAAGAGCTGACCTGCATAACGTTGACAGCTGATGTCTGGTGGAAAAGTCTACGCCTGTAGCCGAGAGGGGGGATTAGGTAAGGATCCTCTGTTAGTGGGTAAATGTCTGTCTCGTGAAATATAGGTCAAAAGTTTTGAAACTACTTGACTTGTGCATTAAACTCTTAACTTGCTCATTGGGCTGAACAAACAAATAAAGAGTGGTAGGCCTTGGATTTCCATTATCAGAAAGGGATGTCAATAAAAATAAGCAAAAACAAAACAAAACACACAAAAAAAACAACCTAGACTAGCACATGAACTAAATAACTTAACATGTGTAATAGATACACCTACAGAAATGTTAGCATTCAACATTCAACATATATGCATACATATGTTTATATGTTTGTTTGTATATGGTATATACAGAGCTGTGTCTCCCAGTATCACCCACTAATAGATCCCAAAGCCCCAAAACAATTAGGCATACCTAGAACTTTGCCCGACCTCAGATTCCAATGCCATTCTTCAATAAGTGAAAGAAGACTTACTGGAGAAATGGCCAGTTCTAAGACTGGGGCAGAGAATGTACTTCATCAGGGCTACATAAGGAAAAGCCTGGGTATGTGTCAAGGACACAAAGGAAAGTTAGCTCTGTGGTCAAACAGGGGACTTAAATACTAAAGTCATTGAATTGCTATCCAAAATATAAAAATGTATGAGCCCACACTGATATAAATGGATGGCTGATTTCATTAATCTTTTTCACAGAATTTCAAATAATATGGAAAGCTATATCCCACAGACAGTAGGGCTCAATATCTGCCTCTCCCCTGTGAGAGTGGGCGGGATTTAAGCAGAGCGAACTTCTTTCCAAAGAAGGGCCTGCCAAACGCTCCTGCGACCGCGTTAGGAAGGGTTAACAGCACCAGCAACTTCACGTGAATGTCCCAACCCTGGTACAATGTGATCGAAAGACACTTTAGTCCCATTGTGTTCTCTCCAAAATACTGTTGTCCCAGTAAAATGACAAGATAAAAAGCATAAACCCCCAGGCTAGGGCTGTTCTCCAGGATGACTGGCTAGTCCTTAAGACTGCCAAAAGTCACAATGAAACCTAAAGACAAATGAGAAACTGCCGCAGAGCCAAGGAGGCTGGGGAGAGATGACAACTAATGTGGTGTGCAACCGCCTTCTGGCAAGCAAGAAGACACTAATGGAAACGCTGCCGAACCCAAATAAAGTCTGGACTGCGGTCAGGAGTAATGCGCCACTGTCAGCTACTTGGTTTTGATGAACGTACCAGAGGAATGGGAGGAGCATTCTGTGTGAGAGAGTAGACAAGGGGGCACAGGAGAGTGCTCGTGTGGTCACCTTGTGACTTTTCTGCAAGTCAAAAACTACTGTAAACAAAAAGCTTATTAAAATTTTTCCAAGAGAAGTTTCTGAAGAAATTGACACAACATAATTCCAAAATGTATATGGAAGCACAGTGGGCCAAGCGCCGTCAAAACAATACTCTCAAACAGCAGAGTTGGGGGCGGGGCTTAACCTTCAAAAGATCAAGGCTCCAAACATTTACTTATTAATAAATTGGGGTATTGCCTGAAAATAGAACAGACAAAGAAGTATACACAAAGTCTGGAGCAAAAGAGCACGTAAAGACTCTTGAATTACGGTAGAGAAGAATGTAATAGCCAATGAGAAAATGTTAAGGATGTTTGTAAGAAAGAGCCCAGACCAAGGTGCATAGTGAGCTACTCTCTCAAAAAAGCAGAGGGGGATGAGGAGGAGAAGGGAAGGACAGGGAGGAGAGGAAGACGAAGAGGGCAGGAGAGAAGGAGAAAGAGCAACTCAGGACATACGTAAGTGGAGAAGAGAAGCTTATCATAATAGTATGCCTCAATACCCTTATGTATGCAATAATTTATTAAACACAGATGCACAAACACATTCATTACCAATTACAAAAATGGCTTATAAACTGGAGTACAAATTAGTAAGAAAAATATATTTTTTTAAAAGCATAGACAAGAAGTCCATATGGTAGAACGCCAAAAGGCCAATAAACCTTTGTGAGTATTTGCTTAGCTTTTATCGCTTGTGAAATAAATGAAATTTTAAACCAAGATGAGATATACTTACACACTCATCTGAGTCACTAGTATTAAGAATGCTAAGCCAGGCATGGTGGAGGATGCCTACAATCCAAACTTCTGGAGAGTAAGATACAAGAATCGTGAATTCAAAGCCTGAGTTGGCCACAGAGCAAATCATGTATCAAAAAAAAAAAAAAAAAAAAAAATGAAGAAAGACCAAGAGAGGGAGAAGAAGAAAGGGAAGAGGAGGGGAGGAGAAGGGAAGAAAGGGTACGGAAGGAAAAAGGAAAGGAAGTGAAGGGAAAGGAAGGGGAGGGGAAGAGAGAGGAGGGGAGAAAGAAGGAAAGGAAAATTGGCTACCCACTCGGTGTTGATGCTGGTGTCACAACAGACAAATTCTCTTACAGTGTTCATAAGAATGCAAATTGGGGCTAAGTTGTAGTTTGGCAGAGTTAACAGCATATTAATAAACATGCTGTAATTTTAAAAGATGCTTTGAATAAATTTTAATTTTAATTTTAAAAAAAAGAATGTAAATTGGTACAGCCACTTTGGAAAATTTTTATACAATAGGTAATTTTTTAGCCTGTCCCAAGCAATCTCACTCCAAGATATATGTTCAAGAAAAATATAAATACAACACACACACACACACACACACATGCTGGACTGTTGTCTGACTTAATCTTACACAGGCCTTGTAAAGGCAACCGTAGCTGCTTGAGCTCTTGAGTGCAGTGTCGTGTCGTCCAGAAGACACTATTTCACTCTGGTCCTCCCTGATCTCCAGCTCTTACACTATCTTCACCTCCTAATCCAAGATCTATTTTTAGACTTGAGGGTGGAGAGTATAATAGAGATTCCCCATGTGTGGCAGAGCAGTTCACACGTACCCGCTCCACTTTGACTAATTGTGAGTTTCTGGATTCTAACCACCATCTACTGAACAAAGAACCCTTTGTAATGAGCACTGAGAGCCGCCGTACTCTATGGGTATAGAGATATGGATTTAGAAGGACATTTAATGCTATATCTGTGTAGCAAAAATAATAGGAGACTCACCTCAGAGGACCGCCATCATAAGTAATATATTTCTTCTTGCCATTCTGTAACTTTTGTACCGCATGTGTTTCACAGCTGGGTAAGACTATTCTTCAATAGTCCCCACATCTACCTACATAGCATCTTATAAGTCTGGCCACCAAGGAGGAAGCCTCCTGGTGAATACTAACTTAATCTCCCCATGCCCTGTGCCTAAAGTGTATGGTCTTCAGGAAAAGGGTCTTACCATCAAGTTCTGGTGGACCACGAAGAGCAATAGCAATGGCTTGTATGGGTTTGAGGGTCTTCAGGACACCCCAAGCCAACAAACTCCAGGGGAAGATGCCACACTTTACATTGGACTTTTTATTTGGAAACCTTTGGTTTCTAGGAAGAACATTGTCCTGTGTAGGAAACTCCATTTAAGTTCTTTTATATGGTGTATGTGTGTGTGTGTGTGTGTGAGAGAGAGAGAGAGAGAGAGAGAGATGGTGTGTGTGTGTTATATGGTTGTGTGTATGTGTTAACTGGTATGTGTGTTATATGGTGTGTGTGTGTGTTTTGTGTGTATGTGTGTGTGTTTGTGTGTGTGTATGTGTGTGATATGGTGTGTGTGTGTTATATGGTTGTGTGCATGTGTTAACTGGTATGTGTGTTATATGGTGTGTGTGTGTGTGTGTTTATGTGTGTGTGTGTTATATGGTTCTGTGTATGTGTTAGCTGGTATATGCGTTATATGGTGTGTGTGTGTTTGTGTGTGTGTGTGTTTCCATATGGTTTTTGTAAACATCCTTATGGCCATTATCCCTGCACCTACACCCATACGTACTATACCCATCTATACCTCTAAGCATGTAAAAAGCCCCTTGTCACCATTTCCTTTCGCCCTGCATATCACCTGTGTTCCACTATCCACTCTCTAAAGACCTTCCCCTTCCCTACCAATGGCCCCTTCCTAGTTTTCTGATTTCTACAGGGACCACCCCCCCCCAGTCAAAAACATAAATCTAAAAACTCATCACTAGGGTATTACTACAGATCTGCATAGACCTTCGATATCTAAAGACCACAGAGAAAGAAAATCGAACAAGTGCTGTGCTTTTCCAACTCAATCCACCAGCATCAGCCACACCCTATGACATCACAGCACTGCACTGAAGGCTGTCAAGACAATCAGAGAGAGGCTCTTTCTGTTGCTTCCCCACTCCCTGTGCTACAACCCCACCCACCCAGTTATTATTTCCTGGCTTTCAGGAAAATGAACTTAAAGGTAGGCATTTCTTATAAAGAAATATTTAATTGAGATTTCAATATTACCCCACAAAGAAAAAGGCTCATAACCAACATGAGTAGCCTCTCTCAAACCTCTTACAGAGGGAGAGGGTGATGATGCTGGATGATAGGGGAATAGTAACATTTTATATCCATCTATATCTATAGATATTTCATGGCTTGGAGCTCTGAAAGAGGGAAAAAGAAAATAGCAGAGTGGTCCTCTCCCAGCATGCATCCTTACAGACAATTAACAAAAAAGGGAGTGAACTCTAAAGCCCATTGACCCCTAGTGCCACAGTACAACTTGTGACTTCCCCAGTCCTGGGACCGATGCTATTTGCACTGTGTCATGTTAGGTACAGATTGCTTCCAAATGGCAAGACTCAGGGTGGCTTTTTTTTTTACAAGAGCAGAGATTGTTACCTGGGTTTTGAAAATTACACATTTCTTGCACAAACAGCCTCCTTTTTCCTTAAAACCACACGGTTTTCTAAATTTGTCTATGGCTGAGGACATGTATTTATGTGGAAAGGCACACGGTGAAGCATTTATTTACCCAGTCGAGCCTAATCCAGGAGAGCCATGTGGTAGGCATGGTGGTTTGGCAATTTGTGCAACCTGGGTTCTAGGTAACCTTTCTCTACTTCGACAACTCACAAACAAAATGCAACTAAAAGATCACTGACCTCTTGGTGTCAGAGGTCACTGCCTTCAGTGAGAACATCATTTGTCTGAGACAATCACCCAACACGAGTGTTCCACGCAGGCGGCGCCTCAGTTCTCCCTCCAACTCCCCTGAACCACATCAGGAAGGAGGGACAGAAAGTCTAATTTGGGGAGGAAAAACTCTCCATGGACCCGTCTAAATACTGCTCAGCAGTATTCCTGGAGGGTCTTTTCCATTTCAGGCTCTGGATTATGAGCTCTGAGGAGCACATCTGCCAGAGAGAATTTCATTGCTGTTCTCTAGGACTTTAATGTTCGGATTCCTTACTGTCAGGTCACATGCCTAATCTCATCTTTATACATGACCTCAAGATGCAGAAGCCCAAATGCCCGTTAACATTTCCTCTCGAATAGTCAGTCAACTGAGGCTCAGTATGTCCAAAATCATGTCCCCTCCAGATGCTTACATCCATCCAATTATCTCCTTTCGGAACACGGGATCCACAGGTCCCTCCTTGCTCCTCGACAGCTACAGCTTCTCCATCGCCACATTCTTCCTTCACTTTCCAAATATGTGTTGAATCCACCTTCCCTTCCTTTAAGCTGACTTAATTCAGTCAATTGCTCAGTAACCTGTCTATGGGTTTTCTTTCTGTGGCTGTGATAAAACACTGACTAAAAGCAATCTGGGTAGTCTATCTGTTAAACAGGGTATAGATACTCTAATTTTAAAAAGAAACACCTTAGTTGAAACACAGTTTGGATTCTTCTGGATTGCACAGATAAACATGGTATTGATATAATATGGCCAGGCCAGATGAAGGTATGGTTTGCAAACGTAATGTTTGGACGCCATGATGGTTGGTTTGGTTTGGTTTGGTTTGGTTTGGTTTGGTTTGGTTTGGTTTAGTTTGGTTTGGTTGTGTTGTATTTCTTGTTGACTTGACAAACTAGAGTCACCTTGGTAGAGAGAATCCCAGTTGAGGGATTGCCTCCATCAGATTGGCATGTAGGCCAGTCTATAGGGCATTTCTTGACTGATGATTGACATGAGAGAGCCCAGCTCACTATGGGTGGTGTCACCTCTGGGCAGGGATGTAGTATATTGCTAAAGTTGTTCTTCTATACTGTTAGGTTTTAAATTCATGCTACATATAATTTAGAAACCATACTTTGTCATGGATACATGTACAGGGGGGAACACAGTCTTTATAGGTATGATGGTTTGAATGAATCCCCTGTAGGTTCATTTATTTGAACCCTTGGTCCTCAGTTAGTAGCACCAACTGGGGAGGTTTAGGAGCTCTGACCTTGTTGGAGGAGGTATGCCATTGGGGGTGGGATTTGAGAGTTTAAAGATACTAGTGTGTTTTAGTCAGGGTTTCTATTCCTGCACAAACATCATGACCAAGAAGCAAGTTGGGGAGGAAAGGGTTTATTCGGCTTACACTTCCATGCTGCTGTTCATCACCAAAGGAAGTCAGGACTGGAACTCAGACAGGTCAGGGAGCAGGAGCTGATGCAGAGGCCATGGAGGGATGTTCTTTACTGGCTTGCCTCCTCTGGCTTGCTCAGCCTACTCTCTTATAGAACCCAAGACTACCAGCCCAGAGATGACACCACCCACAAGGGGCCTTTCTCCCTTGATCACTAATTGAGAAAATGCCTTACAGTTGGATCTCATGGAGGCACTTCCTCAACTGAAGCTCCTTTCTCTGTGATAACTCCAGCTGTGTCAAGTTGACACAAAAATAGCCAGTACAATTGACCCCTTGTCAACTTGACACACAAACACATCACTAGTAAGCCTCAACTCTTACATTCTTATTCATCCCCAAGATCTAAATAACTTTAAAAGTCCCACAGTCTTTACATATTCTTAAATTTTCAATCTCTTTAAAATATCCATCTCTTAAAATCCAAAGTCTCTTCACAATTAAAAGTCTCTTAACTGTGGGCTCCACTAAAACAGTGTCTTCCTTCAAGAGGGAAAATATCAGGGCACAGTCACAATCAAAAGCAAAAGTCAATCTCCAACCGTCCAATGTCTGGGATCCAACTCACGATCTTCTGGGCTCCTCCAAGGGCTTGGGTCACTTCTCCAGCCATGCCCTTTGTAGCACACGCGTCATCCTCTAGGCTCCAGATACCTGTACTCCACTGCTGCTGCTGCTCTTGGTGGTCATCTCATGGTACTGGCATCTCCAAAACACTGCATGACCCCTTCAGTCCTGGGCCTTCAATTGCAACTGAGGCTGCACCTTCACCAATGGCCTTCCATGGCCTCTCACAGTGCCGAGCCTCAGCTGCTCTGCGTGACCCCTTCATGCCTTCAAAACCAGAACCACCTGGGTGACCCTTACACATTACCAAGTCCCGCTGCAGAAGGAGTACAACCTTGCCTATCTCTGGAACACAGCCTCTTTGTGCTTTCAGAAAACACTTCCCAGAAGATGTCACCTCAACGATGCTGGTCTCTTCTTAATCACCGCTAATTTCTTAGCTCCAGCTAACCAGCATCAATAGTCCCAGTAATGCAAAGTTTTTGCTTTAGTAGTTCTGATATCTTGTTAATCACAGATGATTCTTCAGCCCCAGCTAACCAGAACTACAAAATCTTCACAATCAAAACAGCAATGGCCCTGAAAAGAGTCTTTAATTTTCCCTCTGAAATTTCACAAACCAGACCTCCATCTTCTGCACTGTTCTCAACATTATCTTCCAAGCTCCTACACAACATCTGACAGAGCACTTAACAACGAATGGATCTTCAAGTCCAAAGTTCCAAAGTCCTTCCACAGTCCTCCCCAAAACATGGTCAGGTTGTCACAGGAATACCCCACTCCGCTGGTACCAATTTGTTTTAGTCAGGGTTTCTATTCCTGCACAAACATCATGACCAAGAAGCAAGTTGGGGAGGAAAGGGTTTATTCGGCTTACACTTCCATGCTGCTGTTCATCACCAAAGGAAGTCAGGACTGGAACTCAGACAGGTCAGGGAGCAGGAGCTGATGCAGAGGCCATGGAGGGATGTTCTTTACTGGCTTGCCTCCTCTGGCTTGCTCAGCCTACTCTCTTATAGAACCCAAGACTACCAGCCCAGAGATGACACCACCCACAAGGGGCCTTTCTCCCTTGATCACTAATTGAGAAAATGCCTTACAGTTGGATCTCATGGAGGCACTTCCTCAACTGAAGCTCCTTTCTCTGTGATAACTCCAGCTGTGTCAAGTTGACACAAAAATAGCCAGTACATAGTGCTTTCAGTTCTCTCTGTGTCCTGTTCATAGTTCCAGGTGTGAGCTCTTAGCTTGTTGCTTCAATGCCATGCTTGCCTTCTTGCCATAGCTCCTTACCATGAGGGTGATGGACTTTTATCCTTCTAGAACTGAAAGCCCGTATAAGTTCTTCCAAAAGTTATGTTGGTCACGGTGTTTTATCACAGCAATGGAAAAGTAGCAACTACAATAGGGACCAGTATGATGCAAGGTTTCATTATTATCCACCTGACTACCTGTTGTTTTAATTTGAGAACATCAGTACCAAATGTTGTTGTGTGTTTGGGGAAACCATTGTATATTACATGATAGTTGCTACAGTTCTGATACCACACTCTGCAGGGGTTCATCAATGCTCTTCTGCTGCTAATTGTTTTTAGTAGCACTAAATGACAGGTTTTCTACAAACTCACTGTGGTTGCTACTCATACCTACCCACTCTCCTAAGATCTGGGAAAGCCCACCCATCTCTCATAATTCATATGTGCCCACTACCTACAATTAATGGATGTTGCCTGATTCTTCTCCTGGCACGGACTTCGGATGAGGTAAGCATTGGTTCACCTCCAAAACCAGGTTCTTAGATCATTTTCTAACCTCTCAGTAAACAGAAGAAGAGCGGGTGGCATCATAGTTTCAGCATAGATCTTACCGATTGATTAAACAGGATACCCTGGAAATCAGAAAAGGTGGAATGTGATTTCTGTAGAGTTTTACAAAGAATGGGCTGTACGTGGCCTCTGTAAGTAAGCACAGATGAGCCAGGACTGCGACTCTCTGATTAGAAGGTGAGCCCTTCCAGGAACTAACCTCTGTGAAACTAAAATCCTGGTGCACACAATTTAAACAAAGCTCTGCGTGAGTGTAACACTTCCTAAATACACCAAGAGCCTCAGAATCCAGGATTTTTTAAATTTTACCTGGTGGGAGAAAAGTATAACATTATTCTTAGCATCTTCCATGACCTTAGTGCAGACAGACTGCTGGTTGGTCCAGAGGACATGATTTCTCCATCAGATGAAGTCTAAACTTATAACCTTAAGCCCTTGTGGGTCATTTCACTTGATGTCGGTGGTGGTGTCAGCACTTTCTCTCTAGCAGGTACATTGCTAATAGTGCTTTAAGGCACCATGATAGCGAACTCCTTGTCCCAGATTTGGATCTGGTTTCTCTGAAGGCTACTTGTACCACAAAGCTCAGGGGCAAGGCAGCTCGAGCCCCAGGTTAACTTGGCGATGTGTTGTACAAATGAGGAGTTTTAGTGACACCACCACACAGTCTCCATTTTAAATGAGGCCAGCCTCTCTCAGTCATAGAGTGCCTGACTAACATGTGCAAGGCTGGTCCCCAGCAAAAAGGAAAACAACCAATCAAATCCAGACTCGATGACAATATATACAGCCATGCCGATGTGAAATCAGAGTAACAACCTTTAGTACTAAGAATGTATAACTGCTGTTTCTACCTGGATGGTAAAAAGTAAAAATAGCCAGGTGTAGAGGTTCACACATTTAATCCTAGTACTTGGGAGGCAGAGGCAGGTGGATCGCTATAAGTTTGAGGCCAGCCTGGTCTACAGAGCCAGTTCCAGGACAGCCAAAGTTACACAGAGAAACCCTGTGTAGAAAACAAAACAAAACAAAACGAATGAAAAAAGAAAGGGGAGTGGAGGGGAGAGGGGAGGGGAGGGGAGGGGAGGGGAGGGGGAGGGGAGGGGAGGGGAGGGGGAGGGGAGGGGAGGGGGAGGGGAGGGGAGGGGAGAAGGGAGGGGAGGGGAGGGGAGGGGAGGGGAGGGGAGGGGAGGGGAGGGGAGGGGAGGGGAGGGGAGGGGAGGGGAGGGGAGGGGAGGAAACATGTAAAAATTAGTTTAATATATGGTATTTACTTAATGGTATCTATTAGTTCATTAAAATGGAATTTATAACTTCTAAAGCAGAAAAGAAAACCAGAACTAAGGAAAGCAAATCAATGCAGCAGCACAGGAGAGAAAGAATGAGGGAGACTGTGGCATGTGTTGATCGAATGAAGGACAGAAGGACGGAAGTTCATGACTACTAGTTTACCATGACGGGAAATGAGTTAACCTCGTCCCTCCTTCCCTCCCGCTCCCCTTTCCCTCTCATCCTTGCCTCCCTCCTTATCTCTCTGTCTGACGAGGAGGAAAACAAACCACATCTCTGTGCTGTCCGTAAGAGACACACAAGTTTAAAATAGCATAAGAGGGTTCAAAGACAGGAAGTGCTCATATTAACATCACAGTGAGCCGAATTCAAGTCAGAATAAAAGATGGCTGGTTTATGCCAACGGAGGGTGTGACTTAGAACAGAGATGATATAAAACTCAATGCTGATGTGACAGATACACACAAATATGTAAAGTAAAGGGTAACAGAAACATACATAATACTGAAAATTGCCTTTTCAGAAGGCACCTGCCAGTGGGTTTGTTTCTGACAAGTTTAACAAAAACAAATACTATAAAATATAGCTGTTTATGCAACATACAGTCTTGATAAATGGTTGGACACTCCACAAAATGAAATTCTTTCTACTCAAAAGTTGGACTGCTTACCGCAGCACTTACATGGAATGATACAAAGGAAGCATCGAGAATCCCAGCAAGAGGCAGGAAATGGGCCTCATCGTGTGATTTTTGGAAGAAGAAGAAGAAGAAGAAGAAGAAGAAGAAGAAGAAGAAGAAGAAGAAGAAGAAGAAGAAGTTGTTTTAAGCCTTTTCATTGCAATTTGCTACCATTTAGCCATTTAAACAGACTTGTGAATAATGAGCTAAAAGATTGAAAGCCTTTAAGAGACTCCAACCTTGTCATATACTGACTGACCCCGGTGGCATAAGAAACTGAGGAAACACACAAATACACACACACAAAAATACACACACACACACACACATACATACAAATACACACACATACACACAAACATACACATATACACACAAATACACACACATAAACACACATACACACACATACATACACAAACACATACACACACAAATACACACACATACACACACAAACAATACACATACATACACACACAAATACACAAACACATATGTACACACAACTCACAGCATGTATTTTTCATGCCTGTAAGACCAGGACCATGTTGGGCATTGCTGCTATGTTTTGCTCTGTCCTCTCCTCCTCCCCTTGGAGCAGAGTTGAATCAGCTTCCACGCTGACTCTGCAGGGAGCACGGAGCTCTTGAGTGGTGCCTTCAAAGGTCTTTAATGGCCTTCTCCATTAAAACAAGCTTGCATTTTCACAAGATGGAATCTTCAGAGATGCGGGGTGTTGCTCTCAAGACACCTTTCCTGTTATCCCAGCACAGACCACCAAATTCCTCATTAGCGTTGTGGATCTCTTGAACAAACACAGCTGCTTTGGGACCTTCTTCATTGGCTACTTTAAGATCACATCCCTTTTCTCACCAAACGGCACATTTTCTATTTGTTCTTGCCACACTTTGCAATCTTGTACCCTGGAGACCTGGGTGATGGGTGTGTGCAGTGACTGTGCTTCGAGCTAAATGCTGTCTTTGCTTGTAGTTTCCTCAGTGATTTCCTCACACAAACCAGCATGTTAACTTTAGACGCAACCTCGGTCTGGTTCTCAGAACAGGAGCAGAACACAGCTAGACCCATTTCCAGAATTCCAACCTGAGTTGCCTTGAGAGCGAGCAGGCCTCAATAGAGTCTCCATTCTTCTCTGGAACCTCATAGGTCAGGCCTTCTCTGACTACATTTTTTCCCAACCTGCTGATCTTTCACACTCCCATCAGAATGTCCTGACAAACTCTGCTTTGTTGTAAATATATATATTTACAACAATATATGTATGTGTGTGTATATGTGTGTTTGTGTGTGTGTATTTGTTTGTGTGTGTATGTTTTTGTGTGTATGTCTGTATATTTGTGTTTGTGTGTGTGTGTGTGTATATATATATATATATATATATATATATTTGTAATAATGAGTTTGATTAATCACAAAGTCTCTTTCAGGGCTTCTCAATCCCACAGTTGAACACACATCTAAAGTTCTGAAAACTGCATGGCCAGGTTGACCACATCAGTGACACCATATCTAATCTTCTTTGTGTAGTTATTTTTCTACTTATTATGAGAAAAATCTTGCCCAAAAGTAACTTAAGGAAAGAAGGACTTACTTAGACTTCCATTTCAAGAGAATACTATCCATCATGGCGTGCAAACATGACGGACAGTGGAGAATACAAGAACAGGAGCAAGAGGCCAACTGCTCACACACTGCATCCACAATCAAAAAGCAGAGCGTGAGCAGGAAGCAAGGCTGGGGGAAAAAATGTAAGGTCGCACTCAGGACCCACTTCCCACATCAAGGCTCCACCTCCGTAAGGTTGCTCCCAATCAGCATCACCACTTGGGAAGGATTCAAAACACATGAGCCTACTGAAGACATGTCACAAGCCACAGTGGTAACTGATAAAACTTTATATACATAGGAAAGGAAAATTTGGAGTCCAGAGTACTCTGCTAATAAGAGTGAATAAAAATATTTGATTCAAAAGCTAAAAGAATATTAGGTTAGGAACTTAATCTTCTATTCCTTACATTTACAAAATGTCAAACTGAATTAAAACACCTAGTAT
Source organism: Mus caroli (assembly GCF_978045245.1). Lineage (NCBI taxonomy): Eukaryota > Metazoa > Chordata > Mammalia > Rodentia > Muridae > Mus > Mus caroli. The sequence goes on from NW_028227271.1 coordinate 10,413,545, forward strand.
TGGCTAGGACGTGAGAGGAGAAAGTATTTTTGGTGACAATGCAAATGGATACAACCCATTGCAATTTGCTAATAAAGCATCAAAATGTTTATCAGGTCTTCGTTTGCACATTTGCCGCTATAATAGATTTGGTTAAAGATGTAGTCTGGAGTGTAAACCGTAATGCCTGCTAAACAGTTAAAAGCTGAACTGGGAGGAAAGAACTCATGTCAAGAACAAAAGAGTGAGGCTACCCTGCTAAATGATTCAGAGGCCTATTATTATAGCTATTATGCACCATGGGTACGGTGACATTTCTCCTGGAGCCAGGACTGCAGAGCGGAGTTTCTGTTATCTGTATCTGTAAGACCTTCAGCACTCAGTCCTGCCGCTTGCTTCCACACCCGGTACATCTTACTCAAATGTCTGTAATAATGACAGAAGCAAAAGAGAGAGCATCACTCTTCAGTACATTTTCCCATCTTAGTATAAGGCTTGTCTTAGCAGAGAGATCTCCAAACTTATAAATATATACCTACTGAGTGTAGCTCCTCACACACCAGGAAACACTGGGAGCATATGATGGAGTGGGTCCTTTAACGTCTTCCTTTATCAGGATGACTGTAATGATGGCTGTTGTGTTAGTCTTTTGTTTCTGTGACAAGAGTCTATATAAACCCACTTAAGGGAGGAAATTCTTCTGACTTAGGATTCCTGAGGTTCAGTCCATCAAGGCAGGGAGAATTCACCAGAGAGGAGCAGCTACCATCCGGAAGCAGAGAGAGAACGTGTTTGCACTCTCTGGCACTTTCCTTTATTATTCCAACCATTCCTCCACTCTTCGGGATGGTGCTCAGGTTCAGGGTGGCTCTTCCCCTATTACTTCACACTTCTCTTACCTAGAGTTGCCTTCATGGTCCTACACAGGGATATCGTTTACTAATTTCCTAAACATCTGTCTTAGGGTTTTACTGCTGTGAACAGACACCATGACCAAGGCAAGTCTTATAAAGGACAACATTTCATTGGGGCTGGCTTACAGGTTCAAGGACCAGTCCAGTATCATCATGGTGGGAGCATGGCAGCCTCCAGGTAGACATGGTACAGGAGGAGCTAAGAATTCTACATCTTCTTCTGAAGGTGTAGAATACTGGCTTCCAGGCATTTAGGATGAGGGTCTTCAAGCCCACACCCACAGTGACACACTTACTCTAACAAGGTCATACCGTCTCCAACAGGGTCACACCCTTTAATAGTGCCACACCCTGGGCCAAGCATACACAAACTATCACAACATCTGTCTATCATGTGACTTTCTCTAGGCCTTAGCTTAGTAGACTCTCAACTGGCTCATCTAAGAAAACTTGACCATCTAGCTTTGTCTACCATGTGGCTCACTAGTTACCCTTCCTTCAGTCCTGGCACCTGTTCATTCCTCTGTGTCTGGCAGGCACAACGCTCTCACCTGTGCGTCTGACTGGCAGATCTCCCACCTTAGACTCTTCCCCCAGAGTTCCTAACTCTGTCTGGAAGTCTCACTTTCTGATTCCTGCCAAGTTATAGGCTGTTCAGCTCTTTATTAAACCAATCAGAAGGCGATGGAGAAGATGTCATTACAAAACACTGAGAATAGAAAGCCAACCTTTGCAGAGTGCACAAAAAAGTCACCCCAACATTTATCTAGCCCAATCACACTGGCAATCAAGATCAATCATCATAGCCACTGGCAAAATTGTTAACTAGAAGATTACAAGACCTGATTTCAAATTTGTGTATGCCTTTGCCCCTAGAATCCCAGCACCCACTGCACACAAAGTACATCCCTTTTATATTCATGATTGGCGGATTTACACTATATCAGGTTTATCTCAAAGGGTATTTTCTTTAGATCAACAATCAAAGTTACTGATGACATTTTTTTCAAAAAGGTAGCTTTTTTCTTAAGATGTTTTAAAATCCAAACATAAACATATATTCTAACAATATCTAGCCTGGAAAAATATCATAACACCTGTATACAATTACTGGAAATCTGTAAAGCTTTCTAATTCCACAGAAAAAAACTGAATCAATAGATAGATGATGGACAGGTAATGATCAAAATAAGTAGATATGCACATACATACATACATACATACATACAATTATATACACACATATTCACATATTCCCACATACATAGATACATACATACTCATGTGCATGCATACATACTCACATACCTACATGCATACTCATGCACATACATATATACTCACATACATACATAGATACATACATACATATGCACATACATAGATAAATACATACATAGATATGTACATACTCACATACATACATACATATGCACATATGTAGATAATTGACAGATGATAGCTAGATCAGAGATAAATGATTGATAGATGGTAGATATTAAAAGAGCAATCTCAGGTACGACAGTACATTTGGTCTCGGTCTTTTCGGTCTTTGCCCAAGCTGTCTGCTGCGCTCCAATATCTTCCTGAACTCGAGATGTAATTAAATAAATATAACACTGTTAAATGAGCTTTCCAATGGAGTGAGAGATGTTTGGGACTATTCATAGATTTTTTTTGCCTGAGGGTATAGGCGTATGTCTGAAAGGCTCCATTGTACTGACATAGGCAGGCTTCTATCTAGCAAACTCGTTGTCTTGGGTAGTACTTGATTTCTGTATCCTTGTTCGTTCTAACACTGGGGTTCTCAGCTGCCATGAGCCACCTTGCCTGTTTAGGTTTGGTTTTTGTTTCTTTCTGTTCTACTATCAGAAAAATCAAAACCACCTAACTTGTAAGAGAAACTCTGGGCAGAAGCAAACCCAAGGCACACAGCACACGTTTATCCTGAAAAGATGATGCTTTCATCAACGACACTGCCCACATCCCCCTCTTGCTGCATGGACTATCAAGCCATCTCTTGTCAAAACCAGAAGGGAAGGAAACCAGTTGCTAGGCCCTTGCTTGCTGGCTGGCTGACATGTTCAGAAGGAAAGCATCTTAGAGCTGGATTGGTTGGAAGAGGTCAATTAACCCGTGACTGAGAATAGCATTTTAACTGATGACCACACCTGTAAACCCAGTGCTTGAGAGCCTGCGGCTAGAGCAGTTGTTCTCAATGTATAGGTCCCTATTCCTTTGAGGGTCAAATAACTTTTCCCCCCACAGGGATTGCATATCAGATATACTGCATAGCAGATATTCATATTAAGATTCCTAACAGCAGCAAAATTATAGCAGTGAGGTGGCAACAAAATAATTTTATGGCTGTGGGTCACCAAGACCGTGACCAAGACTTCTGTCCAGGCTTCTTAGAAGTAGATACAGATATAAGAGCAGCTTTACAGTTCACAGGGGCCTAACCACACAAATAGAGAGAAACGGGAGCTTCCAGGTGAGAAGAATTGGGGCGTATGAGGAGGCTTGTGGGGATGGAAGGCTCTGTGGGGCTATGTCATTGCCTGCGAGCACAACCAGCTTGCCCACCCCCTGGAAAGCTGCTCCCTCAAAAAACCCCATCTCCCTACAAAAATCACTGTCTCCCTCCTGGAGCCATGCTTAAACAGCCAATAGAGATTCTGAGATGAAACTTCAACTATACCTCTTCTTCTTAAAGACCCAGAGTCAATTTTCCACAGTGGAATTTGTAGTTCTTGAAACCTACTTAATATCAAAGAGCCTTTTCAACAAGGAGCAGACTGAAAAACAATTTGTAGCTCTGTTTGTTCTGTTTTTCTTTTTCTTCTGTCTTCCAAGAAATTAAAGCCCAAGCCCTGCCAGTCCAAAGGAAATAGCAACATGGGCCCTAAATCTTCAGACCAACACTTGGGAATTTGGCTCATCCAAGCCATCATAAAAAGTAACAGAAGTAGAGACTCATCACAGGCAAGGCCTTTAGTGGTCCCACCTCTGTCTTTAAATCAGCCATAATTAGTGCTTAAGTAAGGATCTAAATGCTGAAGTTTCAAACAATGGGTTTCTTAATTTCCAGTGTGCTGTGATATGAAACCTAACATTTTAAAAAGTTACCATGTATTATAATATACAGCCCCAGCCTTGTGTGTGTGTGTGTGTGTGTGTGTGTGTGTGTGCTTGAGTGTGTTTAAAACATTCTTCACATTCCAGAATGCTAATTTGAGGCTAAATGGAAAAAAAAAAAGTCTCTTTAACCCCTTCTCTGTCAGAAACTCATTTGAACTTCTGTTAACCTTGACTGTAATGTTTTGATCAATTCATCAAAAATATTTAAAAATTAAAGAAGTTGGATGAAGACAGACGGCTAGTGTTTGGGCCAGACAGATGATGTCCTTACAGCTCTTGACTTCTAAGACTGATAGAAAAATGTCAGGAGAGGGGAGGAGGGGGAGCCATTGTGGTGGAGGAGACACACCCAGGTCAGCAGAATGCCTGAGGAGCCGAAAGGCTCCCTGAAAGATGACAGATCTGGCTGAGCCAACAGGATGGGATTGTAGCCATGGTCCCCCCACTAAAGTGCTTCACAGCTCAGAACAGTCTTGGAGTAGGTAATTTGAAATTACAAAGTTAGACTTCCTGGGTTTTGGTTTTGGTTTGTTTTTTTGTTTTTTTGTTTTCTCACCAAGGCATAATGATGTCACCCCTCTTTCTTAAACCGGAATTTTATGTTTTTTAACATCAAGGTCCCTGGAAGAAAAGATATGCTGGCTTTTCTATTTACAAAGCCCCAGAGGAAAAAGAAAGTGGGCAAAGTCCTCCAGGGAAATTTACTTTTAAAAGTCAGTGATTTCCCTCGTAAGATGGTTCCCCGAGTTAATGCGAGCAAGTTGTTATTTGAAAAAGCACGTTATATTTTTTTGGAGGGGTAGGACTTCCTTTTCTTAAGCTCTCTATTGAGGAAGACTGAAGTGTTCAAATGTTATTTCCCCCTTGCCTTCTCTTATCCCAAAGTAGATGTTTCCTCATACCATTCAGGAAATCACCAGACACTCCACACAGTGTGTGTATATGCCTGAGATGCACTCGGTAAGCTCCACGGTGTTTGCTCACACATCACCAATCGAGGGTAAATAATACTTAAATAGTACCCACGTTCTCAGCCAGGAGGGCAATTCCTCCACCAGAATCCCCTTGCAATTTGACTTCATTAAGCCCAGCATCGCTATCAGCAGCGTTAAGTGTTCTGTAAAATTGGAATCGTATCATAGTTTGCGTTCATTAGTAACCTCGCTTTCGTTGAAGCTTTAGAACAATTTCACTCCTGTGGTTTAAGCAAATAGTTCACAACAATTTCTATAACAGCCCTAAAGCCAGGGTGCACCGTGAGCCCCTCCTCATGACTAGTGTTCCAAACTGTCTCAAAGGTAGCTCTCCCCACTATCCTGTGTGTCAACAGCCTATACTGTTAGCTATGCTCGCACGTTTTAGCCAATAAACTACACATCTTTAACCACTCGAGATCATAAGTGGACTTTTATGAAACAGAAATTTAAAAAAGTGTTAGTATATCAATCACATCCCTTGAAAAAAGAAAATACTGAGGACTGATGGATTGGAGGTGGTTTCGAAGACAAAGGCAAGCTGGGAAGCCCTCAAAGGGAGTGGATGATTATTCTTAAATCCAAGTTAAGTTAATTGAAACAATCTAGGGGTGGTTTTTAAAAACAGCATTCATCAGAAGTGCCACAATTGTATTCCACAATGGATTCATTCCCTAGGATTGTATGTGGATCACTCTCCTTCAGGGACCAGCGTTAGCCAATTAAAAATGATTTATGGCCCTGGGTTTACAGGCATTCTGGAGAGTTCATGCATGTGAATGAACATGGCAAAGTTTTCATCTGGTGGACGCAGACATCCCTCCCCTCCTCTCACACCGTCCCCCCCATCCCCCAGAGTTCTGTAACCTGATTGGTTGACCATGAGAGGGGAAAGAGATCCGAGAGTTGGATATAATCAACATAAATGCTTATTGATTGTTCAAACCAGAAGTGCATTGCCCATGTCAACCTCTGCACCCACAGCGCTCTGCTCACCCACACCCTGGACTCCCTCAGTGGGTCAGAGCTGTCCATCAGTCCCCGACTGTGTTAACATCAGGAGTGGCAGACTCTTCGAAATTTGAATTAATCATGTGCTTTGTAGCAAATACATGAGCGATTAGGGATTATAATTATGTCCCATGTACCCTGCTTCAAATATGTTTTTTTTAATAAAATGTGGAGGGGAAACAAAAATTTTAACTAAATGTACTTTATAAGAGAATGAATCATATCAATAATTGAACTAAAAAGATGTCTGAAGACCAACCCCTTAGACACTAGACATGATTTTTTAAAATAAAAATGATCCTGTCTAAAATATTTAAGTCCCCCCCCCATTTAGGAGCCCTTCACTTCCCACCATTTATATTTTTGTCTAATTAGCCCTTCATATCCACTCCATTCTCACTGTCTAAAGCAGCCATTCAACAAATTTATCTTGGGCTTCTGCAGTGCCCCTTGGTACCAGTTAGTTACCATCTGCCTTCTTTCTTACTTATCTCCCCAGCCCAGAACTCTAGTGCTGAAGGAACTGTTCTAGAAGATTCCATTAAAAATAATTTTAATATTCCCCCCTTGCAGACAACCTGGGAATGCTACCTGTAAGTCTCAGGAGCTACAGCAGAGAGAGTAGTGAATTGTTCAGGGACACTTCTCTTCACGACTGTAACCAGTCAATGCACTTTTGATCATATAAGGGATTGTGTGCCTTGTTCAAGGCTTTTATACTCTCACTTTTATCAGCTTAACAGAGTGGCAAAGTATCACTTGAAAAAGTCATTCTAACCAGCTCGGAAAATGGTCCCAAAAACAATGACTCATACACAAAGCGCCCCCAGTGCCTCATCTTATTCTACTTGAGTGAGTCTATTTGCTTAGCGTCCACCTAATGGCGTCTCTTCATAGCAGAGTAAACTTTGCTTAGGCGGCCACTGTCTCACAACCTCAGACAAGGTCATAGAAAACAGGCACAGAAAGCAGAGAAGTCGGTCATAAGCTATTTAAAAGAGAAGGAAAATTATGTAACGTGTTTAGACTAAACACAAATCAAAGGGGCCATCCTGACTTCTCTTCAAACCTCTGATCATATTAATCCCTTGGTGAACCCTGTGCCACCTGCAAACAGCCTATCGCGTGTCTCAGCTGCTCCTTGGGTTGTATACACACTTCATCTCTTGCTTTCCCTGGATCTCCAAATTGTGTGTACTAGCATTTCTGAAAACGGGTGTTTTACAAGCAGACGTAGAAAGGACGGGGACAGGAGAGTAGAGAGTCCTGCAGAAACTTTGGAAGGTGCTCCTGTACTCTACACTCCTGCTTAGTCCATTGCTCAGTTTGCTCGGGCATAAGAAGGCAGGTAGTGCTTCCCTTTAATAGTGGGGTGAAGTTGAATGACGTCAACCAGACGATGCAATTTCTGTGGCCAGTGGAACCCCACTTCTGTGAGAATCCCTAAACACGCCGAAGCTGGATTTTTTTCACTCTGACCTAGAACTCAGATTTTAAAGTGAATGTTTGGGGGTTGGGGGTGGCCTCTTTAAAAACTAAGTCTCCCTAGTTCTCTTTCAAACAGCAAGCCTTAACTTTCCTCTTCTAAGCCAACTCTCTTCATCTCTTTGTTGGTTTCCTTCACAGGCAGCATGAGCTCCGACTTTTATAGGCTTCCCACAGTATTTTGAAAAGAGCACAAAAAAAAAAAAAGTAAAATCCTATGTTCCAACAAAGACCTTCTACTCAGAGCTCCCCACGAAGCTCGCTTGCTTTGCGCAGTGGCCTTCTGAATTCTGATGAGGTGGGAGGGCCTGGTGAAGCACACAAATGTGGTTCTGCCATAGGTGCACTCGGTAGCAGGCCGATTCTGATCTTGTCATGTTGCAAATAACACACTGAGTGTATTTCTGTTCACTGTGTTGACCAGTTATGTGAAAGTCTCCAACCCCCTTGCTATGCTAGCTCCCTTATTAAATTTTCAATTTCCATGCAGTTTGTCCATAATCAGACAATTATAACTCCACAGTTAGTGTTTTTCCAACTTTCTCTTAAAAAAAAAAAAAAAAGCAACTGTGGATATGCCCTGTTAACATGCTTGCCAATTCAAAACCCAGGCTCAGAGACAAGGGGAGTTCTTTTGCTTTGGCTCCCAGAGCTGTAACAAGAGCACCATGAATTTCCTGCAAATATACCTCTGGCTTCTTGCCCCTGTGCAGGACGAATCAGCTTCTGGAGAACATCCACCTCTCAGAATCCTTGGCTTCATGCAAAACCAACACAGTGGGTCTCTACTTAGCTCTTTGTAGTGATGAGGGAGAATAGGACCTTCGGGCTTTGTTTGCCTTTCTATCTCTCTTGGTGGCCCATGAAGTCATAAGAAGAAACTAAGAAGGCTTAGGAATCACTTGCTCCTAGGACTTAGGCTCTGTGCTGAGTTCTGGGAGTTTGAAAGTATGAAAGTCTTTGTCCTTATGAAGAGAAACCCAGCCAGAAGCAGATGGGCCCACCTTAGTTGTTGAGACAGAATAAACCAGGGGAGATGCTTCCTAAATGACTGGGTATCTCACCCAACAGTGCCTCTGAGACCCCTTGAGAAGGATGATGGTTGTATACATCAACTTAAAATGAAAAAGAAAACCAATGAACGTCCAATTAGAATAAACTGAGATAGTCTTGGAGACAAGTCTGAGTCCATTTGTGATCCTGTAGCCTCGTGTATGGAATCTAAGAGCACAATCCCCACAAAGCCAAATGGGCAAGCGACGTAGTCCCTGCTGTCGTGAGCTTTCTAGAATGTGAAAACAAAGGGTCTGGTTTGTGAAATGAAGAGGCTTGCTGCTGATGCGGACAACCTGTCTCCACTAAGGGACCATGGCCATGTGCCTCCCATACACCACAAAACTACACAAATCAACATAAACAAAGCCCAGTCACTCATTTGCTTTAGCAGGCTTCCCTTACTAATGATCCCGTCACTCATGAGACAAGCAGAGAAGTCAGCCCCAGAAACCTCAGTAGAGAAAGCGGTCTGCTCCATGCTAACCCTTTAAAGTAGCTCCTAGTAATGAGAATAACAAGAGGTAGATAAGCCTCATTAATCAATGAGGGGTGATTCCCAGCAGAGTTTTGAAAAGTGCCCTGGAAGAACCCAAACTCCTTCCCAGCTCATTGTGCACTGGACCCTGCAGGTCTGCTTAAAGATGTGTAGGATTTCGGGTAGCGTGATCGTCCCTGGAGGCTCCTTGTCCGCATTCCTCAATCCGCTCTCTGTGATAGAACACTCACTTACAATTTCCTTCCTGGATAGCCTTAGAGGCCTGGAGAAACTGTAAATATTTAGTTCTTGAAGTCAAAACTACCCAATTTTGTTCAAAATATCTCTCTTTGGGAAACTCTCAAACATCTGTTTAGAGCATCTTTGAGCCAGTTCCTAGCCTAACACGAGCTATAAAACACATGCGCACACACATATATACACACAGAGAGTGATGGCATCCGCAAGAGAATAAGAGACATGGAAGATCTGAATGGGGGGGGCATGGTCTGGAACACAGATGTTCCAACCGGCACGCTTTGGGGGGGGGGTAGGGGGAGCACTTAACTCAAAGAGTCTGAATCAATCTGGCACGTTACTTTTTCCATAAATAAGAGGTTTAGAAGGAGGGTGGTTCCAGAACGGATCGATTTCGCAATCCTCGCCCAAGTGGTTCAGCATTTCTGCTGAGCCTTCCACCCTGAGTCATCGCTTCTCCCTCATCTTCTGTCCTCATGGTCACACGCTGGCCGCAGACCCTTCAGATCCCCCTCCCCCCAATCAGGGCTCAGAAGGGAAAGCCGGAAGATGTTATGTTTACTTAACCTCTCCTTCACAGCACGTGCACCTTTCTAGAAACCATTCTATCACATTGCCATTGTCTTTTCTTTATTTCATTTATTATTCATGGGGGGGAGGCGTACGTATGGGAGTCAGGGAATGGTTTTCAGGAGGAAGCTCTTTCTTCCCACAGTGGGTCCCAGGGGTTGAGCCGAGCTCATCAGGCAGGCATCTGTAGCAAGCACGCTTACTCACTGAACCATCTCGCCATCACAGATTATCTTGACGTCTTATTGAAAGAATTATGTCAGGAGACCATTCCTAAACCCGTTGGTGGCAAAATGTTGGCATGACCTGCTTGGGTCTATGTTAATCACATTTCGAATCCTAGCAATCCAGAAGAATGCTGAAAATCCCGGACTGTCCATATTAGCTCTACTTGTTTGGTTGCCTTGGCATCAAATACCTGGCCAACAAGACAATGTAAGGAAGAAGGGCTTTCTTTGGGCTTATGGCTTGGGAGCACAGTCCATCATGGTAGCGGGAGCTGGAGATGGCTAATTAATGAGCAGAAATTAATGAATTCCTGGGGCTAGAGGAATTCATTGGTGGGTGGGCAAGCAGTGCTGGGTAGTCAGTGCACATCACACCAGATGATACAGGTACTCTGGGTTTTGATGCAGCTTTCGCAGTGGCTGTGGTCCTGGCAAGAACGGAAGGCTCCTTATGGTACCAGTTAAGGCCATGGCATCATGGTGAGCATGCCTATGTTCAAATCCCAGCTCTGTCACTTAAAAGACTTTACGCAAGTGACTTCACCTTTCTGAGCCTACACTTCCGCATATGTATAACCTTTGAGGTGGGGGAAAGAATACCATAACCTACCAGTGTCTGCCTAAAAAATGAATAGCGCATCCCCCGATCAGCATTGTCTCATTCTTGATATGATCTTACTCCACAAGCTATCTCTTGTTGCCTAAAAGTTTAAAGGGCCCTCCTTTCCATACTCCACAAAAGCAAAGCCAAACAGAAGCATCAACGATACAAGGCCATCAAAGGGAATGGAGGTGGGGACGAGGAGGGAAACCCAGATCAATGAATGAGTCCATGAACCACTTGACATTGAAGTTCATGTTTGACTTTGGACGCAAAACAGATAAATCTTCGTCAAGAAACAAAACAGAAAAGGCACATTTGGCAACCGTAAGACAAGCACCAATTCAAGAAGTCACTTGATGCTCTGAAAGACACAGAAGAGCAAGATTACCTTTAAAACCAGCCACATGGAGACTCAACGCCTCTCCCCAGAGCCTTTCGGCTGTCATCCCAGTCTTTATTCAATTGCTGACTGCATCCTGTAAACATACTTGGAGTGGAACCATAGTGTCTCCGCTCTCCTCCTCTCAGGTTCATTTGCTGGAGACGTAGAGAGCAGAGCAGGAATTCACAGGTGCGACATTAAAATTAGTTACCGCTTATGGAAGACACAGAACACGCCGTTGGAGCACCTTGTCAATTCCAAACGCTAAAGGATCTCAGTGGCCATGATTGGTGGCTTTAGCCACCAATCCCAATTCTTAGTCCTTCCATATAATAAAAACAAATGGTTATTATAGAAATATCCCATAACATGTTGGCTACATGTTTACATTCTAATTTTAAAGGTACTTCACACCTGCAGAAAGTGGCCTCAAACAGTTAGCCAATGAAGACAGTGAGCCAGTTCCACATGTGTTGCTAGCCAGCTGCTCCAGGACCAGCATTTTGTCACCTCTGACATGTGACCAACGCAGACTAGCTCTTTTTTTTTTTTAAGGTACAGATGTAGATTTAAATCTTATTTCCATCTGAAATCTACTATGAGAAACTTTCAGTTCAGTGCTAAGCTATTAAAACTTCAGGCTGCTTCCAGTTCCAACCTGACAAGAGAGATAGAGAGTCTCCACTCACTCGGGGTTTTTATAAATCCCCCAGGCAATCTTCAAAACCTTGCAAAAAAAAATGATTTGGGAGCTTTTCCTGAGCTCCTTATGAAACTATTCGGTGCATTTCCTCAGTACATAACCAGGCCCTTAAGCCAGCTGGATAGAAAGAAAATCTATAACAAAAGCATGCAAAAATCCATAACAAAAGCACAAATCTCCCAATCATAGAAGACAACACCCTTTTTTTTCTTTTCTTCCTTTTTTCTTTTTCCTAGATGTGAGTTTTCCCATCTAAGGGGATAACAGGGAGAAACGGCTAAGTCCAATGTCTGCGAATGCTTTGTCTCTGGGAGCCTAGAGTGGACTTCTATTCATGGAGAGAAGGACTCCAGTTTCAGCTATCAGCATCCAGGAGGCTAGCTCTGCACCAAACACTGGAGACTAATTAGTATGTAACAAACATTTTAGTAGATAAGAAATATTAGTTTTTATGTGTGGAGGTAGTGTTCACACACACACACACACACACACACACACTCACACACACAAAGAATGTATAAAAATTCAGTAGAATCTAAAGGAAAAGAAAAATCCCTCAAACAATACTAGTCAGAGCAAGAACCAACAATGACACCGTCTAGCCTGTTCATGCTTAGGAATGTCAAAGGAAAGAGCTGTAATGATTCTTTGGCTTTCCTTTAAAAGAAATTTCTTCCTTGCTTCTTTGTTCTGTGAGGGGGGGAAAGACACTGATAATTAACAAACCACAGATGATAGTGCCTTCTCTCATTTAGCACAGCAGGGATGCCACCCAAGACCAAAATGGCTGCCATCATTACTTAGCCCATCCACTTTCCCCACAGACCGGAAAGATGGCATTGAAGGTTGTCGCTTGACATGCCTTGGGGGAACCAACCGGGTGAGTTTGAAGGCTATTATGCAATCACCCCTTATGGAGAGGGCATAAAGATGAGCGTCAGTGAGCAAGTCTTGCTGAAGGTCTGGAGAGTAAACAGTGTGTGGCCGAAGGCTTGGTTTGCACAGGGCAGTTTGGAAAATCATGACGATATGGAAACATAAACCACATGCATAATAACAAACAAGTTGTCCAGCAGTGCAAAGCTTTTATACTTAATATTGTTTCTTTTTCATGAAAATGGGCATTCTGTCTGTCCCCTTTCACATCAGAGTCTCCAGAAAACACAATCCCATGGGGATGGAGGGTATGTCTCGGATAAGCACACGCCCCCAGAACTTAGCAAGTGCTCAGTGAAATTGAAGTTCTCGATCTATATGCAGCTCTGTGGATGTATTGGGGAAGATGACAGACAGGATGAGAAGAGCCGCTTGTCATTAGTTCAGTGTGGTGAGAGGGGAAGGAAGACGAGACTAGACAGACAGTGTACACATAAACCTGCAGGAGAATTTAAACTCATGGAGGGTACATGGGCGCAGTTGGAATGTGGGATCATTTGAGCTATACAACTGCTGCAGGCTGCAGAGCAGCAAGGCCAGCACAGGGCAGAGCAGGAAAACGCAGGCATGAAGTACTGCAAGCGAGAAGAGAAGATGGGGATTAATGGAGACGAGGTTGTGCTGTGGATGTGTGCACCCATGCAGCAACCATATTTAGCCATATTTAAATAGCGAGGACCAGATTGGCATGGTGGTCATTTCATAGATGATCTTATACCAGATGTCAAAGCATTAAAAAAAAAAGTGGTTCCACAAGAATGACCTAAAAAAACTATTAATAGAATTTAGGAACTAATGTTATTGACTTATAAAATAAGCAGAAAAAAAAAATCAGTGGCCTTCATGGGGCCTGAGAGATGGCTCAGCAGGTAAGGACACTTACTGTACAAAATATAAGGACCTGAGTTCAAGTCCCCAGACCCTATGTAAAAAGTTTTGCATGGTCACATGCACATCTATAACTCCTATGCTGTGGAAAGGCAAGAACTGAAGAATCATTGAGTCTTGCTGGATACCAGCCTTACTCTACATGCCATGAGGCCATGAGGTAACTGCTCTCAAGGGAAGAAGGAAGAAAGTGATGGAACAGGATGCCCAATGTATGCCCTGGCCTTTGTGTGTACACAAGTATTCATGCCCCCTCACACATGCAGACAACAGAGAGAGAGAGAGAGAGAGAGAGAGAGAGAGAGAGAGAGAGAGAAAGAAAGAAAGAGAGAGAGAGAGAGGAGAGAGAGGGAGTCTTTTAATCAACAGCTTTCATTGGGATGAACAAGTCAAAACTATTTTTTTAGTGCATGGGTATATTCATGTTGGATGCATATAGGGTGTGTGTGCGCATGTAGATGTATACACATGTGAAGTGACCAGAGGACAACCTTGAATGCCATCCTTAGAAACGCCATCTACCCCTTTCTAGACAGGATCTCTCATAGCGTGGTGCTCACCAGTTACGCTAAGCAGTTTGACCAGCAAGCCTCAGGGACTACTCTCCCCCCCACACACACACACCACCACCACCACCAGCATCTTCCTCTTCCTCTGATCTGAATTACAAATGTGTGTTACCACCATTCCCACACTCACATGGGTCTCAGGGATCGAACTCAGGACCTCCTGATCACAAAGCAAGTGTGTTACTATTTCCCCCGATACCAAAATAGCATTTTAAAAATACCAAATTTTCAATAGTTACATGAATTATACAGACAAACAAAAAATCAGTACTAATCCAAAGGAAAGTTTATAAAAAGGCAGAATAAATGGAGGCACTTACCATAATTCTAGTGTCTTAGAAACTCTAGAGTTTAATCAAGTAAAGAGGAAACCCATGGAGTGGAAGAAAATCTTTGCCAGCTACATATACTACATATATGACAGAAGAAGTGTGTCTGGAATAAACAAGGAACAAACAAACAAACAAAAATCCTACATACCAAGAAAATAAACCAATTTAAAAAAAAAAAGGTCTATGGAGCCGATCAGAGGGTTCTCAGAAGAAGGAACACAAGTACACAAGTGTCTAGAAAACACTGGCTGTGACTAAGAGTCCATCACACCCCTTCAGTATGACCATCAGCCAAAACACACAGGACAAGAGACACTGCTGCCGATCTAGGCAACGGAAAACCTTCCTGTACTGCTGGTGGGAGTTTCTGGAAATCTCCCTGGAGGTTCCTCCAAACTAGAAATAGATCTAATACATGACTTAGCTAAAACCACTCTTGGACATATATCTTACTAGAGTCATGTATATCCATGGTCACTGACACTCTATTAACAACAGCAAGGAAATGGGACCAGCTTAAATGTCCATCAACTAAAAACAGATAAGAACGACATAACATGGCACATGTGCACAATGGAATATTATTCCGTTGTTAAAAAAAAAAATAAGCTCATTAAATTTTTTACAGGTCAGTGGACGGAACCAGAAAATACTGTATGTAAGCTAATTAAAAATACAATATTTAAAGGAATGTGAGAAGGACCCTCCATCGGTGAACATTGCCACTCCTAGAAAACAGAAGTTTTTAGATGAAAATCGGTGCCAGGCATGGTTTGCCTCCCTAGTAGTTATTGGTCAGAGGGACCCACAGGCACTCACAGCTATACAGGCTATTGCTGTTGCTTTGGGTAACTAGATGGTAATATCCTATTACTAAAAACACCACACACGGTCTCTGGACACAGAGAAATTAGTCTTGAACTGACCAGAAAACTCTCCCCACTGGCTAGCTTTCATGGTGCTGGAAGGCGCTATGCAGCTGCCAGAGTGGAAGAAAGAAAGACATCAATGATCTTATTCAGTGCTGGACCCCACAGGCTGCCACATTAACCTGCCGGGCAAGACGGGCTCAGGCCACACTGTTTATGGGATAACCAACCACTTACCTGATTGCATGTAAGACCTCCTCCACAGAAGAGAATTCACGCCTATCACAGTCAAAAATCCATGGCTTAGGGAAGCCGTAGGTGCTAGGGTAGAAGGTACCGATGGTGTTTTCCTGAGTGGCCATGTTGTCAAACTGCTATCAACATATTTATATTACATCGGTAGGTGTGCTCCACTGCCAACCTTGGTCAGAGAAGCTTCTTATTACAGTTGGTCATGCTAACGCAGAGAAGCATTACTGTTCAAAGTGCCGAGGTGCCTGGAAATGCTCTCAATGATGGAGGAGACACTTCTAGCCATCCTCAACCCCTGCCAAGGCTCCGGGTACCTCTGGGAAGTCAGGGTGGAAAGACTGTAAGAGGACAAGGACATAGTAGAAGACAGTGAGATGCTGGCCTCCTGACATGACAGAGCTCTTCACCATGAACTCTGTGCACCCATGGTTACCTACACAAGACAGAGCCAATTAAACATTCCAGCCCAGAGAGGGAGGGGCTTGTGAGTCCCCACCCCTAGCTGAGGGGCTGTTGATGGCTGCCAGAAGGAAGAGTCCTGTTTCTTTAATAGTGTAATCACTGATCATTCCCCATACCCACAACCATGCCCATATAGGCATCACTAGTTGTACTCAGCGGGTTAAAAAGTAAATAAGAAATGACAAAAGGGACATGTGACATTGAGAGGAAGAGAGGTTGGGAGCCTGGGGGAGTCAAAGGAGCAAAATGAGAGGGGAAACGTGCTGGAGATATGTTATATACACGGGAGACATTTTCAAACAGTGGGTTTAAGTTTAAGGGAAAACACTGCCAGGTCACTCGGGGTGACATGTCATTCAAATGCAATTTTGATCCCGAGCCAACTGAATATTTTCAGAGCTGAAAAACAGTATCACTCCCTTAGAAAATCAGACGCCAGGGAGACGTCAGCACACAACTTTTCAGAAGGACGGTGAATGGGAGCGCAGGGCACTTTAAATTACTAAAAGGTTTTTCCATTTGTACACTGATGACAACACGAATAAATGAATCACAGAGGTGGTCGCCGGTTAATGCCAGCCCTCCTCAGACTCTTCCAGAGTGAGGGGGAACTCTTCCATTGAAAGGGGCTTTCTCGTTGAAGAGACATTCAATAGCACAGGCACATTGATTCTGGGATGCCAGAGTCATTTGGGAAGAAGAGAAGGAAAATATAGGAAACTCTTCATAGTGAGAAAATAAGGACAAATAACCCACGATCATGCTGGTAGATGCAAGAAAGCAACCAACAGCATCGTCTCTTCCACTAAAATCAGGGTCAGAGAACAAGGGGCCTTATGTCCCCCGGAAGCTACTTTCTGCCCTTCACCTCTACTCTCAGAACAGTCAAGTTTTCAGGTTCCATCCTGTGACCATGACCATAGAAGGATTTGATTAAAGCCAGGCATCTCTCTCCGGAGCAACCTTCTCCATCTCCTGCCCACAGGTCAGGATGCTTTCGGAAATGGTGTACCATCACCTTGTTTGTATGCTTTCCTCGTGACTCAACAGCCTCCTCTTATATTGGTCTTAATTTGTACTTAGATCTAATCCAAAAGTAACACCTTTGGACTATGTCTGTGTGGGCACTTAGAAAACCAAGCCGAGGATAAATGGACAGAGAGCAGAACTATGAAGAGAAATAAGTGTGCATGGATGCATCTATGTCTATAGAAACAGGAAAAACAACATAAATCAAGGCTACTTTCAAAATGTAAAAATTTCAAGATAGGAATTCTAAATTTCAAAGTAAAAGACAACTTGTTTCTAATCAGATCAATAATGCCAAAACCAGGGCCAGGCATGATGAGATGCACCTGTAATCGAAGCCATTGGAAGGTGAAAGCAGTGGGGAATCAAGAGTTCAAGGCCAAACTCAGCCCACTTGGGCGTTCAAGATCAGCTTGGTTTACATGAAATCCTACTGATTGATGAGGAAGAGGGGAGGAGGATGATGATGAGGAGGAGGAGGAGGAGGAAGAGGAGGAGGAGGAGGAGGAGGAGGAGGAGGTCGATGATGACTATGATGAATCTCTGGCATGTCAAATATCACAGCCATTTGAGAATTTACAGTGTTTCTTTCAAGTAATATTGAAGTTAAATTGTAGGCTAGTTAGTTATTTTCAACTTTACACAGCCTAGAGTTTTGAGAGGAAAGCCTCCATTGAGGAATGACCTAGATCAGGTTGGCCTGTATACAAGTTCCTGGGGCAGGAGGTCATTCTAGTTATTTAGTAAGGCTGAAGGGCCTAGTCCACTCTGGCCAGCAGCACCCTTAGGCAGGCAGCCCTGCTCTGTGTAAGAAGGCTAGCTAAGCAGGAGCCTGTCAGTGCGTGAGAGAACAAGCCAGCAAGCTCGTGCTTCGTGACTTCCCTCAATGGACTGTAACCTGAAGTTAATAATTCAAATAAACCCTTTATTCTAAGATGACTTTGGCCAGACTGCTTTCTCAGAGCGACAGAAAAGAAACTGGACCATATGTTAAAGCTTTAAGGTGTTGCCTTCTTTGCCATTAAACTATGAAATAAAGATACAGGTGTAGGTGGTGACAGAAACGTATCCTGTCATGGTTGAAGGGTAACAGTAGAATCATAATCATTGACACGATAATAATTGTATAACTTCTGTCATAATATTCCCCTACACAGTATTCTATGTGCACCATCTAGTTGATTTAAAATATTCCCGACAAATCATTCCTTATAATAAGTAAATTCCTCAAATTTTATGGGCGTCTAATATACATTCTACTAACTGATTAACTTCTTTCTAAATAGCCTGAAAGCAATTGCAAACATAAAAAACTTTATGAAACAAAAGCAGATTTTTTTTCCCTTGTTTTGAAAAACACAACCTCATTGCCTTGTGTTTGAATTGCCTAGGTGATCAAGACACATCCTTCTATGTGTTTGGGATTGCATTATCTAAGAAGAGCATTGGTTGACTTCAACAAGCACAATGACAAGGAACTTCAACTACCACTCCCAAAAGCACACACCACAAAGCAGGCTCTGTGGGTTAGTAGGACTCCAGGCCTAAGGCTCTCAGCTAAATACATTGAAAACATCTCCTGCTTCTCCCTGGCTTCTCTATTTGTATCATAACTGTTATTCATTAATAAATTACATTCCAAATGATGTTAGGGGTTCTATAAATGCAATTCATTTCATAAATAAAAGTAATGTTGAGGGTGGAAGAAATTAAGTAGTGGTGGGAGGAGGGGGATAGAAAGAGTGGGAGGAGGACAGGATAGGGAGAGTGGGAGGAGGGGGAGGAGAGTATAGGGAGAGTGGGGAGAGGGAGAGGAGGAGGGGGGAGAGAAAGTATGTGAAGAGGATGGGGAGGAGGGGGATAGGGAGAGTGGGAAGAGAAGGAGGAGGATTCTTCAAAACCAAGTATATATGAAAATTCTAGAAGGAAATCTGCTGTGTGCATAGTAAAATATAAATGTTAGATAGAGCATAGTGACTTATGTATACCTTTAATCCCTCCACATGGGAGGCAGTTACAGGTGGGTCTCTCTGTGAATTCAAGGTCAGCCAAGCCTAGCATGTTCCAGACCAGCCAGGGCTTTGTAGAATGAGAGGCTGGTGTAGATGGATTTTGCTACTTTCTGGAGTTTCTTTTTCCCACCCTTTATCCGGCCCACCCACCACCCCCCCCCCTGCCCCCATGTCTCTTTTTTTTTTTTTTTTTTTTTTTTTTTTTTGGTTTTTCGAGACAGGGTTTCTCTGTATAGCCCTGGCTGTCCTGGCACTCACTTTGTAGACCAGGCTGGCCTCGAACTCAGAAATCCGCCTGCCTCTGCCTCCCGAGTGCTGGAATTAAAGGCGTGCGCCACCACGCCCGGCTTTTTTTTTTTTCTTTTCTTTTTTTTTTTTTTTTTTTTTTTTGGTCCCCCCCATGTCTCACCTCCTATCACTAAATGGGAAAGAAGGGTAGGAGAGAGGGGGAGGGAGAGAGAGAGGGGGGAGAGGGGGAGAGACTTGAGTCTAATTGAATCTAATTCCTTTCTTCTTGTTTCTTCTTTGAGCTCAACTGCTAACAAACTGAAATCAAACCCTCTGAAAGGCCAGCAACCATCTACCCCAGTCTTGAGGCCCTAGCCCTCGGGGTCTCATTTATAGACCCTCTGAAACCTTCCCAGAGTTCCAAACACCACACAATCACAAAAACTATCTGCAGCTGGCAAAAACATGCCTCTGCTAGATCACGAGGCACATCACCAGCAGCTGCCCCCCACAACCCGAAGCAGTCCCACATCCCTCCCACTTGGGGTTAAAACGAAAACATATTCTTATAATATTTCTGTGTTTTTAAAAGAAACCAAAATTCCAAAATTCTCACTATACCCTGGCTCAAAAAATAATAATAATAAGTAAATAAATAAATTTTAGAAACTCTACAAGGTGCTTATTTTCCCTTTCTTTATTATTGTGTCCATTTTATAAATAAAGCAATTGAGGGTCAGGGAGGTTAAAGAGTGGCAAAGATTAGAGAGCCCAGCGATAGAGCCGGGTTGTGTACGCACAGCCTGTGTTGGTTTTACATAATGTGCAGCAGTACTTCAGGACAAGAGCATGGGGCTGCACGATTGCTACTCACGATGAGCAACTAGGAAGCCAGGAGCAGGGAGGAGAAAGAATAGGATTTCAGTGTCTCCGTGACCTAACTTCCTTCCACGTGGCCCATGTCGTAAAATTTCTATCACCCCCAATAGCACTAAAGGCTGAGGGCATGCCTTGAACACAAAGGAGTTGGGAGTCGGTCATTCAAGATCTGAGCTGCGGCAAAGGTCTCTGTGATCTCAGGGCACTTCGTCCAAGCCACCGCACCAGTGGTTCTTAACTGTGGCAGTCATCGGAATCAGTGATTAAGAGACAGATTTCTGGGCATCATTCCACCGTTTCCAGTTCAGTGGAGCCTGGGAATGGTCCCAGTATCCATTTGTAATGAGCTGCAGAGCAACAGGTGCTGCTCAGGGGACCTGCTTGAAGAGCCACTGCAGCACAGGGCAGAATCTGACCCTGGGTAAAGGACTTGAAATAAGAATGTTTACTCTCATGGCTGATGGCCAGTGTTTTTCAGTGATGGAAGGACCCGGAGGACATAAAAACAGGTGCTGGAATTCCAACCAGGCGTGTTTGATCACAAAACATACCATCCCTGCTTAAGAACTTTATTCAGAGAGCCTCATATCATGGCATATCAAATCCAAAAGGGAAAGGTGCCCTAATTCACGCCACTCTTGTCTTCTCTAGGAAGTCTTTAATCGGTTCATGAGCTAGGCACACCTGTGTACGCATGCGCAGAAGTCCAAAAGGAGAGTGTTCCTTGGGAGTCCGTTCTCTGAATCATCATGGCACTGCCCTGATCCAAGTTGGCTGCTGATGTTGGGCAGCGTGGGAGCAACACTAGCGACATCAAAGATCCTGTGCCACTCACCCAAGCCTGTTGCCTCTGCCTTGGTTCACATGAGCTTGCTCTTCACCTTCTAGGGTCAAGACTGGAGTTCGTGATTTATAGCTACGGTATATTTGCTTATGCTAAAAATTATGCCAAGTCTCGGTTTAGAACGAGATTTTATGGGCCAAGCAGTAAATCCCATAAAAAAAATCAGGGTTTAAAATGGAAAATGTTATTCAGACTAATTATGAGTCGTGCCATTGGGCATTGCTGTAGCAAGCTTTATTTCAACAGTATCCTAAATGAGGCCATCAGAGGAACACGTGTGCTACAGACACAGCCCAGAGTCTTTGTCATCAAGTAGAGAAGGCTGACAGTGGTAAAGGGGTCTGACTGCCATCAACATCCCTGTGACCATTTCCTCATTAGACAGGCATACAGTGAGCCTGCTCTAGCTGCAGACAAAGGACAAAGAATAGTCATTTTTAGTGTGAAAGGGAGGAAGGGGAAAAAAAAACAGAATAAATACCTCCTGAATGGGCAAAAAGTGAGGTAGGTTAGGAATTTTTTTTCAAAGCCATTTTGAATAAAAATAAACTATAAATTCAATAGCTGAAAGCACTTAACATCTGGGATGCAAACTAATTAAATCCGTGAAAACTGTTTCTCTCATAATGGCTACCATTGATAGAACGCTGAAGGAGGGCGATTATTTTCCTTCCACTTCATTTCAATTGAAACAATAGTTCCACAAACAAATCCCCAAGTCCGTTCATCTTAGTGACGGTTTCTATTACGGAGACAAAACGCCAGGACCAAAAAGCAAGTTAGGAAGTAAAGAGTTTATTTGTCTTACACTTCCAGATCATAATCCATCACTGGAGGAAGTCAGGAACTCATGCAAGACCTGGACCTGCAGGCAGGAACTGATGCAGAGGCCATGGAAGAGTGTCGCTCACTGGATTGCTTCTCCTGGCTTGCTCAGTTTGATTTCTTAAAGAACCCAGGACCACCAGCCCAGAGATGGCACCACTCACAATGCGTAGGGCCCTCCCCCATTGATCACTTATTGCAAAAATGTCCTACGGCTGGATCTGATGGAGGTATTTTCTCAACTGAGGTTCCTTCCTCTCTGATCACTCTGACTTAGGTCAAGATGACATAAAACCAGCCAGTACACTATGATAGCTGATTATACTCTGGGAGACAAAGTGAGGCTTAAATGGGAAATATGTTCTTTCCTTTGCCTGAGATGGACAGGTGAAGTTTCTTGGGCATGCACACCAAGTCAGTCTACATTTCTGGATTTGTCATTACTAAGGAAAGGTGTAGACTACGCATGGCACCGAGCAAATGCTAAGGTTTGACTGTGCCCTGTTGGGTATGGCCCCTAAAGGCTCACGTACTGAAAGCTTTAATCCCCGGTGTGAGGCCATTGAGGAGTGGAATCTTTTAAGGGGCAGGACTTAATGAAGGTGACTGTCATGAGATCAAAGTCTGGGAAGGGCGTGCAGCTTCTCAAGAAGGTCATTGTCATGAGAGAAAATGACCAGAAACCGGGCTACTCCACATGCTTGACTCCTACGCAACCCTACTTCCTGTCTACTGCTCATCCATGTTGATCAAATCAAGAAAGTCCTTGCTAAAGACTAAACAGATGGGGTTGCTGCCTAACCTAGGACTTCTAGCCCCTAAATCTACAAGCCCAATTTTACTTTATAAAATTTAGATCTCTCTCTCTCTCTCTCTCTCTCTCTCTCTCACACACACACACACACACACACACACACACACATACACACACACCACAGAGATCAATAGAAAATACTCTTTAAGAATAAAGAGCAAAACTCTGATATTCAAGGCAAATCATATGAAAAAAAAAAGCATCCCAGCATCCCGCTAAAAAGATATTATCCGATTTCATTTCTGCTTCATCCATATTTGAAGGAATTAACGCAGACCTCAATCTTCACCTTCCCATTTCGAATTTCAGTAGCACCAAAGAACGTGCACTAAAAATAAAATGAAGTTAATATGCACTTGGAGAAAAATAAAATTAAAGTTATTACAGTATTCTATCTCAGTGTGTAATGATATGCGCTCCGTAGAAAATGAAAATTGGATCTAAACACAGCACCATCAGCTGCAAGCTTCGGATTGAGAGGAGACTGGCTGAGGGCGTGGCTTATCAGCGGATCTTGGCTAAGGGAGTGGCTTATCAGTGGATCTTGGCTGAGGGCGTGGCTTATCAGTGGATCTTGGCTGAGGGCGTGGCTTATCTGAGGATCTTGGCTGAGGGCGTGGCTTATCAGTGGGTCTTGGATGAGGGCGTGGCTTATCAGTGGATCTCTGCCTACCGTGGTCCTGTCCCACTCTTTAATCCCAGCACAGGAAAATAATACAAAATGAAGGTGGTGATATCTGTCTAGAACACTAAATTTAAATGTCAAAAACATTAAATTGGCGGACACTTTGGTGGAGGGGTGCGTTTTTCCCATTTCTATATAAGTATTAGTAATGTAAAGAAAAAAATCAATATTAAAACGCAGAGAGACTCTAACCCAGAGATTGTCATTGAATCAGCGATATGACTGAGGCTAATGGCAGATTTGTTTTCTTTGTTTTTCAGAATTTAATGGCGTGATATGGGTGCCGGGCACTGTGCTAAATTAATAAGACACAACTTTTTCACTTTAAAAATGTACAGTCCTTAATAGTTGGTGGTCTAGGGGAAGGAGAGATAAGATTTCTAGTGTTGTAACCCCTGATAGGTCAACTGTGCTCCAGTGAATGGCCTTATACCTGGGAATGCACGGTCAACACAGATGGACTCAATGGATTATTAAAGAAAAGGAAAGAAAACTGTGCATGAAGTTGGGAATGCTATGGATCTTGGAGGAGTCAGGAATTGGACTGGGGGAGGAGATTTGAAAACTGCGTCATATGAAATCTTTGAGAATTATTAATAAACTTAATATAAAGTTATATACTCTAACTTAGTTGATATTTATATTGTAATATATAATATAAAATTACATATGAGATATAATAAAAACATTATATTTTAATGTACAATCCTGAAAGGGGAGTAGATTATTCCTCTGTTCTTTTGTTATCATCTTCTATCTTTCCCCCTGCTTGAGGTACCCATCTATATAGAGTGACTTGAAGGCCTGTGTCATGTTATATCACAGGACTAAACCGTGGCTTAGACTCTGCCCTGTCAATGCTTTTATGGCTTGTTTCATACCATGACACTGACTGACAGAACCTCACTGAGCCAGCTCTTCTACTGACCTCAGACAGAGCCTGCCTTTCATATGGGATCTCTCCTAATCCTCTGGACAGAGTGTGTGGATCCCTCCCTCACTTGAGCTCTAGCTGGCTAACTTGACTTTGCCAAGCCAGTCATTTGGTGCTTCCCTCCAGCACCCCCCACAAACCTAACATAAGCAATGTATTTTTATAGCCAGAGCACATTATATGCCCATAGAAATAGCAGTTGTATTACATCTATAAAAATTTAAGCTAATTCTAACACTGTCCATTCAAGGTTTATACCCACACGCAGCCCGAGCAGTTAAATAAACCAGTGTTAATCAATATATGCATTAAATATGTGCAATAAAATTACTAAAGAGACCACCTATACCCAAAGACCACCATCAGAAACAGCTAAGGACCCAAGGACATGGTTTATTTCCCATCGGAGTAATGTGTTTTGAACCTGCCTTAAGAGACCAACCTAACATGAACAAAGGCTCTTTGCCAGCACATTCAGCTATTTTTAAAATCGCTTTTAAGCAAAGGCGCTTTACGAAGCATAGAACCTGGCCAGCTCTAGCTCTCGCATGCCTGTCGCCACGAGAAACACTTTCATAAAACAACCTGGGGTGCTTTCTGCTGCGCTCTCAAGCCTCTGGGTAAAGGCATCCGGCTTCTGGCTGCTCTGCAAGTGGAGCTGATGCCCAGAAATGGCCCTGCTAAATAGGTAACAGTTTACAGTGTGAATGGTCAGCTTTGTTGCGGGCCTTCTGGAACAACCTAAGAACCCCATTCCATGGGAGATTACTCCAGAAAAATCTACGGGGTGGTTTCAGAGATGTCCAGAGCCAGCTCTTTTCATGTTAACATAGTTATAAGTTATGGAGCCTAAAGAATCATCGTGCCTGTGTTCTGAACATAAACTCTAGAGATTTCTGCTAGACTGAAGACCACCTGCTAGAGGAGCCACTTCATTTTAGAACCCAGGGTGGTCTCCATATGACGAGATCACAATTTTACATCGTAAGCAACAAAAGATTACCTGCACTATACAGTATGTTAAATGAACAGCTTGCCTGCTTAATAAAAGTTAAGTCAGAAAGAAACTTTCATCTAGTCATTTAGAAAAAGAAGCTCCAATCAATGTGCAGCCACAAGAATGGGGACGAGCTCAGCTGCCATTAGCAATCACAGTAGCTGTCAAGGAAGTAATTAGGAGGGAAAAGAAAACTGCGAGCATCAGATGGGTGAACCCTGGCAAGTCTTCCTTATTCGAAGGTTACTGACGAGCTCGCCAGTGGATTCTGGAAGAGAAGGATCTCTCTGTGTAGCAACCTCAGACGTTTCTCTCTCAGGTGCTCTGGGCTGGTGATCTGCCTCAGAAAAGCGCTTGAAAATGCCTACTAGTACATCCCAGACCATCATACCTCAGTCTAAACTGGCCACAGAAAATCGTGGAAGGATGGCTGCTGGTAGTCTTTGGGGGCCTAGAATGGGTACATCTAATATAAAAAGAAAGAGGGGAGAAGAATTTCACTAAGGTCTTAACAAAGTCTCTTCTCTTAGTTTTCCTCTTATTACCAAAGCCCACTGTGTGTCTCCAGTAAAAGCCATTCTTCCTAGGGTCCCAGCAAGGAGGGAACTCCCGCTAACCACAACAGGTTGTAGACAAGAACATCGTTGCTTCTTTATGCTTGCTACCCGTGGGTTCTATAATGAGCACATGCTTAAAACCTTTGCCTGGGATGTCCCAGCCAAAGCAGCCCGGCACAGATTGGCTTTAGGGCCCATCTTTACACATTGTTAACAAAATGTCGTGAAATCCAGGAACTCCACTTTTAAACAGCTGTCAGAATTCACAGGCTTCTAACATCTCATCCTCAAAGACAGAGAGAGGTTAATGAGTTCAATCTGCCCAGGTTCTGAAAACTTAATTTTGAAGTTATAGACCCCAATAAAGGCACATTAGCACCAAGCCAATACACTGAGTTTGGCTTTTAGCAGCTGCAGTTGCGGACCTTCTTGTCAGCCTGGGACCAGGTGGTTTATTCTGGGTAATTGAAGGTTTTTAAAGAGTCTTAAAACATACCACAACCTTTTGTTTTATTTCGGATGTTCTTTGTTTAGCCTTAACTAGCTGACGAAGCCCTGTTTTCTGGAAGAAGTAACAAGTGTTATTAAGTATCTGACTTCTGTTCCCTCTAAGATAATCCCCCCACCACACACACACACACACACACACACACACACACACACACACGCACCTGAGTTGCCTGCAGAGAACACCTCTGTAAATACAAATGCTGTGTAGTGAAGGGCCCATGTCCGACATTAGGCAGTTGTCTTTTCTAAACCTTCACTCAGCATTTTAAGGTGGCTTGGCCTTTCAGAAATCCATGAACACTTCAGAATAGGTTTCTGAGTCTAAAACCTCTCTATGGGGTCATGATGCCAGGGAAGAGAGAATCCAAGATCTAGCTCTACACTGCTTGGAAACTACTATGAACCGTGCTTATGATGGGCCAGTCTCTGTGCTAAACACTTACCATTCATTGCACCGACTTGTGTGCACCTTAAAAGAGACCCAAGGAGGTATGTTGCTTTCACTCCTTGGTCACTCTCTGTCACCAGATAACACAGTGCCACAAGCTTGATGGCTGAAGCAACGTGGATTTATCACCTCATGGTTTCCTCAGGTCAAGAAACCAGTACATTCTAGCAGCAGTGTCTGCTCTAAGTTGCAAGCAGAGGCTGAACTAAGGTGTTGTCTGTGCATGCAACGGCTTGCCAAGGAGAGTGTAGTGTCTGCTTCCACACTGTCCCCAGATCCTTCCCAGTTATTTTCACTTTCGACCAGAACTTAGAGTGTTTAAAGATTGGGCGTTCGCTTTCATTTTTCAAAAAAAAAAAAAAAAAAAAAAAGCAAGAACTATAGGGCTGCAGCTGTAAGCCAAAGAGTTCATATACAAATGAACCACCATCACCACCACCCCCTGCACGTGCTGACAGTCAGCCTGTGGGCTCACGCCTCTTATGATGGCTCAGAGCCAGGACCTAATTTCTTACCTATGTCCGAACAAGTTAAACACTGCACTGTGCTTCACGATTCTATCACCAGCATTCTGTCTCCAAGGTCATCGATCCTAACTCAGCCCTCCTCTACCAATTCCTCTTCATGGCAAGGTCATGCCCTTCATTTGACCTTGTATAGCTGTGATAACAGTTTCAAGATCCTTCTCTGGCAACTATCTCCTGTTAGTCCCATTCCAATAACTCTTCTAACAGCTTTGATGCCAGCTTCTTAGCTGCAGCGAAGGCCAGACGTCAAGGATCAATATTATGTGCTTCCCTGACATTTGGAAACACCCTAGAGATCCCCAAATGGCCTCTGCACATTGCTCCCCTTCTGACTCTATTCCTACAGGTAAACAACCCTCAGTATTGTGAACCATAGCGACAGCTCTTGCTTTCTTCTGTTGAGCAGGTGTTGGGGCCTAGTGAGCCGACAGAATTATCTGGTACAAGCCAATCATACCTCAGTGATCACAGCCACTGCCACCTTCTTGAAACCTTATTGTCTACCCACTGCAGTTCCTGGTGGTTTGCCCTACTCCAGAGTGCCACCTGTGTCACCCTGCCTCGGGATAGGAGCATACGAGGTGGACCAACTGCCTCCAGTCTCATCTGTCCAGGAAGGAGCATCTTAGGATAACATTCAGCCCTCTCATCGTCACAGGTCATAGCTCCTTTCATCGCCAACTCAACAGCCTTAGACATAATCCTAGATTGTATGAGTCATCACTACGACTGTCCCACAAACACGTCTGCCTTCTTTGAACCTCATTTCTACCACCATACCCCATGGAAAGGACAGTTAGTTGATCACTCTCACCTGTCTATCTCACACCTACAGTAAGAGCTCCACAGAACACACAGAAACTTACATCTCCTGACCGGACCATAAAATCCATGCCATCGGCTTAAGTCAGTATTGATTACTACCTGCAGCCTTTTCATACTCATTATTAATTCCCTTCTGCCTGAGATCAGTGTCTTGTCCCCATAGCCTATAATCCCATCACCTATAAACACTATCCCTTTTCATGCCAGCTTACCATATGGCTCTCATTTTTGATCCTTGTACCAATTAAAAATGTTTCTGCCTCTGGGTCTTTCTACACACTGTTCACTCTACTCAGAAAAAAAATACTTCCTGGAAATATTAACTTGTCTCAAACATCCAGTTCTCAGAACGAGGACCTTCCCTGGCAGAGTCCCCAACAGGGAATTCCTATGGTTATATCATCTTAGGTCACTGTTACAAACCACTATCTGAAATTCACTGTAGGCTTTTGAAATCATCTGTCCCTATTCCTATATAGAAACTTACAGGAACCAGATTTTTTTTTTTGCATCATTCCATGCCACAAATTCAAAATAATTCCAGGAATGTAATAGGTGCTCAACTAACAGTTATCAGATTAAAAACTACAAATTAACTTTCATGAAGCTGCCTACAAGATGGAAATGCTAATATTCCATATCATGGCACAGCCACACATTTTTATTCTTTAAAATATTTTTTTATAATCCATAACCATTTGCTACTTAATAAGACTCATTAAACAGCTCAACAATCTGTATGTTACTGATGGAAAAGCAAACAGCTCAGGCAAGAGCTTTGAGTCCAGACCTTAATCACTATAGGGGAAAACCAGATGTGTCTGACACCTCTCATCATGTCTATTATAGTAATTCGGCTTAATGGTGACTGATATGTTCATAATGAAAGAAAGTAAACTTTCCTAAACTTATTTTTCTTTCTTTTTCACTCTTCTCTCATATATTACATCCCAACCTCAATTTCCTCTTTCTCTCCTTCCCCCCAGTGTTTCCCCACCCCCACCTTCCCTCTCCCTAAGATCCACACTCCCTCTGCCTTCCCTCAGAAAAGAGCATGCTTCCTGGGAGCATCAAACAAACATGGCATGACAAGCTCTAGTAAGGTCAGGCACACACCCACACATCAAGACTGGATGAGGCAGCATAGGGGGATTAGGGTCCCACAAGCTACTTACATGCAGGGGACCTAGATCAGACTTCTTTAAAGATACCATCTCACGTTATCTACAGCCAAGATCCTCAGCTCCCTAGCTTCCTTTTGCTACTTTGAGCCAATCAGCACTGTAGACACATCACCTATTCCAGTACATTCCATTTCATCCATCAGTCAGGAGCAAGTGCGAAGGAGACTTGGAGACTTGGAGACGGCCTTCCATGGTAGAGCAATGGCTTAGCACAAGACCCTAGATTCAATCCCCAGCACCAGAAGAGATTAAAGATAATTTATGAAAGCTAGTTCACTCTGTTTGGTGGAAACAGTCATTCTTATGGCAGCTGTGGGGTAAAGGAAAAGCCGTCACTCTGACCCACAACCAATTAGCATCCATGAATTAAATGGTGTTTTAGCAATGACCAGACGAATAACTCCCATCTCAGCCATGTCTGAGGTCCAGGCGTCACCCACTGCAGGGATAGAGACATACATAAGTCCTCAATCTCTCTCGGGAGGAAAAATTGAGGAGGGTTTTTTTCTTTTCTTTTCTTTTCTTTTCTTTTCTTTTCTTTTCTTTTCTTTTTCTTTTCTTTTCTTTTCTTTTCTTTTCTTTTCTTTCCTTTCCTTTCCTTTCCTTTCCTTTCCTTTTCTCTTTTCTTTTCTTTTCTTTTCTCAGAGGACCCCACTCAAGCCAATGCAGGGTCTTTAGCTTTAACACAGAAAAGAATTTCAGAAATAATTTCAGAAAAAAAAATTTCGGTATAAAGCAGAGTTGGATTTATTAAAAGAGATTTGCAACAGATTTTAAGTACGGGGGTGGGTAAAAGAGAGCGTTACTTGGGAAGTAAAGGAAAATATAATGTGCAGAGGTGAGCATCTCTAAGAGTCAGCCACAGTTAAGTCTTAGCAGTAAACACACGTCATTTGGTAGCTGTCCTCATACACTAGAAGGTTGCTAAGAAGCCCGCTCCTATAGGCAGAGCCTCTCGTGTACTGGATGGAACCATCAGCTGTCAATAAAAAGCTGATGGCCTATTAGCAAAAGGTCTGGCAGAGAGAAGAACTCTGGAGGTTAAGTCAGGTAAGGAAGATTTTACCACCTGAACTCTAAGAAGTCGATGCCCGAAACTGAGGAGAGGTAACCAGCCCTGTGGCAGAACTTAGACGAGTTTGAATGGGATAATTGAGCTCTGAGCGAGTGGGAACAAGTCCGAGCCTATGGCCTGGGCATTTATTCTGAGTCTCAGATCATTATTTGGGAACTGGGGGGCAGGTAGAAAAGACTGCAGGTCCACGCTCCCTCTCTCTGATAGGTCGCGCCTCCGAAGAATCCTTGGGTGGAATTACAATCTGATAAAGTAAAACCGGAAGGCACTGTAGATGCACTGGGGTTTAGGACTTGACTTTTACTAGAAATGGGGTTCCTGGTGAGATGTCTGCAGCGGGGAAGGGAGAGATGTCAACCGCTTCTCAGTTGAGAGGTTCCAGCAAGACTCTGGAGTGAGGAGCTTTTTTTTTCTTTCTCCTGTCTATAAATCTCTCATCCTACCTCACAGGGAATTTGCCATCCAATGCGTATGAGACACAGCATCCCATTTATAAAATGCCTAATGAGGAGAACATTTGGTCCCATTCCTAGACTAATTGCAAGATATCTTAATGAAGGAACACGCATGTCATGTGGGTGTTTACCTAAACATAGGTAAGTCCCTCAGAGTCTCCTTAGTGACTATGGACTGATAAAGAAGTTAGGAGTCAGCGTGAAGAATCCTTGCCAAAGGGACAGAAAGAGTGGGCCACATACAGTCTACATCTGTGGTGCTCTGTGTGGCCCAGAGAATGATCTACTACACTGTGCTTTCAGTTTTGGATGACTGGGTTTATTAAGTATTTTGCGAGTAAAGGAAAAGAATAAATAGCAGTTAGAGAGAAGCAATGGTAGACAGCAAAGCACCATCAAATCAGGCACTCACAACAGCCAGCCAAGACTGTAGGAGTAGCCGGACTGAGAGCAAACAAAACACCATCAACTCGGTGAGGAAGCGCTGGGGCAGTCGGCTGGAGCGACCATTCGAGTGCTGTGGGAAGAATGGAGCAGTGTATACACAGACAAGCTCCTGCCTTCCCACTGCCACTGTGGGCATTTTTATATCACTGGAGAAACTTCATCACCTATGTTGGGAAGCGGTTCGCCTTCTAGCTGTTCACAAGAACACGTTTTTTCACCCTTGTGCTTTTCTTGCCTTTCTCTTCCCGTCCTATCACAGAATTGGGGCAGGCGGCCCATCCCGACGCAAGGAGTCTCAGGAGACACTTTGAGACAGATATGCATGGATCTGAAATGGGACGGGGGAGGGGAAAGCTCACTCTCAGAGTCAGCTTCGGAGCGAGCTCAAGCAACACGTGACAGGTTGCCCATATAATGGACATTACAGCAAAGTGTCCAAAGTACCCAGCAATTAAAACATCAAGGAGGTCTCAGCTCAGCTCAGACACTGACAATGGCTGCTTAAAAGTCCCAGCTGAAAAACACATTTGCCAGGGCAGAAATGGGCATTGGGCTCTTCAAAACTATAAAAAAAACCCTTGAATCGAGGCAGGATTTAATTAAAAAGCACATTGGCCCTGGGCAAAAGCAACTTCTGAGCCTTACCTCTTGCCTGCCCTTCCTCTTCTTCTCTTTATTCCTCTTATAAGGTCCAACCCAGACCCCAGCTGCCTCAGAACACTCTGTGAGGTCATGGGTTAGTTTTGCCTCAAATCTATTTTCGCATATAATTCACTGTCATGTAACTTAAGGTTGTCTCTGAAATGATCGTGTTTAATGCAGAGAAGGTCCTGTTTCTTTCTCTGCATGTCACAGTGTCTAGAACCTTGTTTGGCCACACAAGGTGTGTTGTAAATGTTTGGTCTTATTATGGAAAGTCTTGAACGCCAAGTTGCTTGAAAGCTGTAGTCTGGATTTTCAAAATCTAGTTCATCTCAACATAATCATATCTAAACCAACATACACTTTGCAATAAAAAGAATAGTGTGGCTTGCTTCCCAATGTAGTTTAATTTGCAGAGTCATGAGTGAGATAAAGACCAGTAATCTTGCTCTGAAGTTAAGACTGCATGTTTCAATGATGGCAGAGGCTTCCCTTGTAGGCATTCTTCTTCTTTTCCTACTATCTGCCTCTCAAAACATCCCCAGCTCTTTATCTCACCCACACAGGAAGCCTTCTGATGGCTTTCCTGGTGGCAGGTTCATCTCTGACTATTTTGTGCTGCTACTCACGGACTGAGCAAGTCTCACTTCACAGCTCATGGAACCCAACAGTGAAGGAGTAAAGCTGACCTCCTGCGTGAAGAAAGCAAGGATCTAAGGCAAGAGGATTAGGCTGTGGGAGGCTTAAGGCTGTAATGGGTAGGGATGGGTCTCTAGCCCTTGAGTAAGTGCTGATACATGCATATAATGTTGCCATTATCATAGTCTTAATTCAATTGCCCTTACATTTTGTGTGTGTGTGTGTGAGAGAGAGAGAGAGAGAGAGAGAGAGAGAGAGAGAGAGAGAGAGAGACTGTGGGTGGGAGCATATGTGGAGATAAGAGGGCAACTTATGGAAGTCAGTCTCCCTTTCAAACTGAGGTGGTCAGGCTCGGTGACAAACACCTTTAGCTGCTGAGTGACATACACAGCCCTAATTGTCCTTTCTTGATGGCTGAATTGATGATTAATTTTGTCCTGCTGGTTCTTACCGGTTTTTATTCAGGAGCTTCCCTGGTCTTTGCTATCCTCCGCCATTACAAGTCCCTCAGCAGATGATGTGGGAACTTGACAGCTATCCTGTCTGCTTTCCAAGGCTGAGATGGTACTAATACAGACCTCAGACTGACCCTTTCCTGATAAGTTGATTCTCACCTAACAGAGCCAGCACACAGATACTGTTCATCTTCATGTCCTCGGTTATCCCTCCCCCTGGTGAGCTGCTTTGGGGTTGCTCTGTACCTTTAAAAGGCACATGACCTTGAAATAAAGAACTGAAAACCGAAATAATGTTCACAGGCTGTTCCTTGTAATTCTGATTAGAACTCCAGCGAGATGACAGTACAGAGTTAAATTTACTGGATGAAATAAAGTAATAAGGCTTGAAAATTACATGCAGGTACCAATTATCTATACTCTTTTATACTCTCCAGCCCAGTCATCTCCCTTCTCTGTTGCCATAGATAGCTCAGAAATGGAATATGCAAATACTGATGTCTATTTTTTTTAAGTTGTAGCTAAGAGGTTACAAGGAGGAGAATGTCCTCCAGGCATTCTCCATCTAGAATACCATCCTCTTTTTTTTTTTTTTAACCAGATGCTCTGTCAAGAGTGAGATTTCTTCCCCCTTCTGAATAACTGCTGTCTCGGTCCACATAACTCTTAAGGAAGGAAGGAAGGATATTTACGTCTCATGGCATAGCAAGAGCTAATTTTGTTCTAATGCCAGATGAAGAACTTGAACCCAAGCCTAGTGAGAATGGCTACGCTCTTTCCTCTCTCTGAGATCCTGGTGGCTCCTCTAGGACTTCTTATATTGCCACACTGTCTCTCTTTGCTCCTACATTTGACAAACTGGAACTGGAAACTTCTGAACTGCAGGCAAACACATGTATCCCCTTGACAAATTCCTCTTTCTTGCAATGAATTCGGCCATCTCCAGAGAACCAAACAAGGAAACCAGCACAGCCATGAGGTAGGAGTTTGCTGAGCTTAAAGTGCTCTTTCTTACCGCTTTCCCTCTCATCCGTCCTCCACTAGGCCATTCATCGAGAAGCTGGCGACCAGTGAGCCTGTGCCTTGCACACATAAAGTGATGATCAGGCACAGTCCCTGACCATCACATAAATAATCTAGCTGGCATGTATTTCATTTACACCGGTGTATGGTAGTATATCAGTATGTGTCCGCATTCTATTAAAAGTTATGAGGCATTGTAAAATAGTTTCAGCCCCATCTGTGTTCACAGGTAGCCATCAGTCACTTTGCTTTGGTTGTTGTTGATGTTGTTGTTGTTGTTGTTGTTGTTTAATTTAACTGACTCTATCCATGTCCCATGAAAAGCATAGCTTGGCTTTACACCATGACTCCACCTGCCCATTCCACAGCCTACTGAATCATTTTGAACACTTACCCAATATAAGTAACCCATGAACCAGAGGATGCCAATTATCTTCATTCTCTCTCTCTCTCTCTCTCTCTCTCTCTCTCTCTCTCTCTCTCTCCATCATCCTCATTCTTGGATGTGCTGGTTATTTTTTTTTATCAACTACACAAGCTTAAGTCAACTGAGAAAAAGGAAATTTATTTGAGAAGATGCCTCATAGAAAGCAAGCTAGAACAGAGAGACTATCTATAATGCAAGAACATAGCATATCAGACCTCGTCAACAGCACCAGATGCCAACGAATAGAGGCCTTGGTGGGGCTGCCTTCATTACTAAACAGAATCTGTGAATTGGTTTCTATAAAGGTGACCCAGCCACATACAAGAGCATAGCCTATTAGACCATGCAATTACCTCAAATCCTGCTTTCTGGATACACTTCTGTCATGTGACTTTGTACAGGTGATCTCTGTAAGGAAAGTTCACTTTCTCTGTCCACTGAATTCTAGACTGTTCCTCTGAGTTGCTTTGGTCACGTGACACCTTTTAAGTTCAGGTGTAACCCCATCTCTTTCTATTGTTCGGTCACTAGGGTTCATGAGAATATCAGACTAAACCACTGAAGATGAGAAGCCAGGAAGAACAAAGCTATGTTGCTCAGTAGAGGCTCGCCAACCAGATAGCCAACCAGCCACCAGGCAACCTTATAAGACTGGAGTAGGCTAACCAGACTAATGCCTCAAAGTTCAGCCATGCCACTAGGGACAAAAGAATCTCCCAGTCACTCCATAAAGTTGTGAAAAGTAAAGGCTTGCATTTTAGATGTGTCAGTCTTTGTATTTGTTTTGTTGAGGTTACATGGGGCAGGCTTTTTGCAGTCATTTGGTGTATTTCCAATTCAGAAATTATATGACTTTCCTTATCTGTTGGCCTGACATTTTTTTGTAATCATAAAGGAGTGCTTATGCCTAGCACAGACTGACCTGACAAACCAGCCCAGTCCAGATGAGGATGAGAGGACTACTCTGTTATTTCTGTTGCAGCTCCAGGTTATAGGAAATAGAAGGCCTCGCTCCTTTCCTTCTGCGATCCAAACTCAAAGTCACTACTGCCTAAGATTTAGGCTTAGAGCAAGAATGGGAGAGATTATAGGGAGCAAACAAGGAGGACCATGGGATGAGGAGGGAGGAAAAGATGAGGTAGAGAGGGAAAGGAAAAAGAGAAAGAACAAAGGTAACGAGCAAAGAGAGGGAAGGGATGGAGAGAGTGGGGAGGGTAGGCAGGGCAGCCAAGAGACGCAGGTGAGATCCCTTTCAATGGTCTTAGGTGAAGCAGATCTAACCACATCTATATGCTCAGGCTTTGAAGTTACTGTGAGTCTGAGGTAGTTTCGATTGGATTTCTGGCTCCCATCTCAATCCATGCAGCGTACTCTCTTTAACAAGTCTACAGGGTAGAACACAGATAAACTCTGTTCCTTCCATGTCTAAACCCAGATTGATGTCTTCTCTCGGTTACAGGATCCAGACATCATCAACAGCACCAGATGCCAACGAACAGAGGCCTTGGTGGGGCTGCCTTCATTACTAAACGGGAACACGGGAAGTTATTTCCGGAGAACAGCGTTGGGAAAGGGACATAGAAGAAATTACACAAGCAACTGCTCCTTTCCATAACCTCACAGGGATCTGCTGTGCTGTCAAGAAATACCATGGCTTCCATACGTCGGACTTGGTGCGTGGTGGTCTTCAGGATACGGAAGTTGGTTTCCTTGCCTTCTCTTCCTTGAAATTGCCATTTGCTATGAAAAAATATGAGTGAATGGTTGCTGTTTTGGTTTTTGTTGGTTGGTTGGGTGGTTGGTTGGTTGGTTGGTTGGTTGGTTGGGTGGTTGGTTGGTTGGTTGGTTGGTTAGTTTGCCTATCATTTATTCCATTTCTTTCCTTTTGAATGTTTCTTCTATTTGAAAAGTTTCTTCTGGACACAGATTGAGGAGCAAGCAAATGGCCCAATTAAATCAATCAGCTGCTTCCCCCTGGGAATGCCCATATTAAAACCGAGTCAAAGAGGGACCAGAAACACAAAATGTTCCTATCAATTTTTACAGAAATCTCATCTCTCCCTAATAAATCCCATTTGCTACTGAGGCTCACAATCAAATTCTAGTGCTTGCTCTAAACAACCTTGCAACAGCTCTATAGCCTGGGTGCCTTCAGTGATCTGTGTTCTCTTTCCAGAGGTCAAAATTTGTGTCAGGAAGCTGTACTAGCCAGGATTCCATCACCAAATACCGTGACACCACTGTAGGTTCCTAAAGCTAGTTATGACTTACAGATTGTGGATAACAATGATCTGTATTGCTTCCAGATAAGAGAGATCTAAGAAGTGTGTGTGTTCTGCGCCCTCTTTCTTACTACAGGGTAGAGCAGATGTTTGGCTTCCAGGTGATTTCAGGTGCCACGTGTTGAAAATGACAGAACCTTCTTCATTGTGATCCTTGAATGACAATGAATACAAAAGTGGTACCTTCTTCCTACCTCCAACTTCTGTGTCTACTACCTCCTGAACTTTGTGAGAACCATTCGTTGTATTGAGTCACAATACTTCCAAATGTTATCTGGGATAGCAGTTGCCAGTACTTTAACGCAAGCTCCAGCCAACACAAGCAGAAAGTGAGAGCTTTCTCTTAGCATTTTGAAGGCTGAAACAACTGGAGAAAGCCTATTTGGCAGGAGTAAAAGTCACCCAACACTCCCAGCAGTGATCCAGCTGTCCCAAAGCCAGACACTGACCCTTCCCTTCCCTGTTCTCTTCCCAGCAGCCAAAAAGACATTTTCTCTCTCTTCCTGTAGAAGAGAACATTTGGGTAGAGATGGATTAAGTTCTGAGCTCAGTGTTGTCTCACAAATGACATCATGGAGAAATCTTAACACCTCTGCCTTCAAAGGGACTCTGAGCCAGAAAGACCCGGATGAGACAAGCTCAAGGAAAAAATGTGATATGTCCTGTGAGACACACTAATTGGCAGTGCAGAAGGATTGTGGTCCTGATTAATGTGCATGTGTTGAGATGCAT
Organism: Mus caroli; assembly: GCF_978045245.1. Lineage (NCBI taxonomy): Eukaryota > Metazoa > Chordata > Mammalia > Rodentia > Muridae > Mus > Mus caroli. The sequence goes on from NW_028227271.1 coordinate 10,451,107, forward strand.
CTTCAAGGTTTTGGAGTTTCCACAATTGACCATGTCATCTACACTCACTGAAATATTTCTCCTGTTTTTTTTCTTGTAGTTCTTTTAATAATAATTAATTGTCCTATGAACGATGGGTAGCCTGAGGAAGAATGTGTGCCTGAGTGCATGTATGAGTGCCTCCATGAGTGCATGGGTGTGTGTGTGTGTGTGTGTGTGTGTGTGTGTGTGTGTGTGTGTGTGTGTTCGCATGCTTGTGATCTTTGGAGGAAACCTGTTTGAGGGAAAGGCACTGGTGAAAATAAACATCCTCGTTCTAACCACAGCTGTGCAGTGTCCCCTATAGAAACACATTGTCCCCTATACAAATTGCTCCCCTGTCCACAACTGCCTGGAAAACGTGGCTGTACTGCTGACATTAAGAAAGATGCACAGAAACCCAGGAGCAAAGACTCACACTGTTCTGGATGGTGGGGCTGACAGGGCATCTGCCACTGCCATGACAACCTGAACGTTATCCTATGGTCTATGTCCTCTTTGCATCATATTGATTATTACTGGCTAGTGAGTCCCACATGGAACCCACCTCTTCCAGTTTTTCCAGCTATGAAGCAAGGAAAGAGATGGACACCCCTCCCCACCCCACCCCCCAGTTAATTTTGTGTGTTCAGTAAATTCAACGTGCTTTAATGTGTATTAGAATCTATATAAAAAGAAAAACACCTCCATGTTGGAGCAGTTGGAAGTGCTATGCTCTGCTCAAAACCATGCAGTTTCCTGAAGCCTTGATGCAGAGGAGGGGACACTTCTGTAAGACTCCTGCTGGCCTGTATGCCCTGGTTTCCTTTGTAAGCCTGCATACCTCAAAGTTTGGAAGGTTTTTTTAGAATTATTTTGGGTTCATTACTAATACCCCCCCCCCACACACACACACACACACACTGTCTTCCTTCCAAAGATGGGCTCTGAAAAGACTTTCCTGGAAATCCGTTAACTTAGCCTTCCTGAATTACTAGAACAGCCACATTTGTATCCACAACCTCTCTTGAATGTTGCCTGTAATGTCTCGGCAAATATTTTTCTCCCCTAGGTAGGTAGTGAGTTGGAGCTTTTCTTCTGTGCTGCCTCTCCATAATGTGAAGTAACTGGTTGGTTGGGCTCCTACCAGCCTAAGAATTGACAAATTCCATAACTCCTATTCCTATCAACACGGAAACCCAAATTTGCCAAATTACTTCTTCTTTGAGATTTGTATTTAGAATTATTTGAGACGTCTTGTAGCGAGGATATTAAAAACATGCAAAGGTGAGGTGGCATAACTGTGTGTGATTATGTGTTTGATTTTGTACAGATCTTAAGATATCGGGCTCTTAAGGGAGCTGAAGAAATATTATCTGCTGATATCTTTGATGATTTTTTGAAGCAAAATACACATGCTAAGAACAAAATGTAAATTCTTGTCCCCTGGATGCCATAATGTCTCCTTTTAAGCCACGTTGTCAAGAGCCATTTATAATCTCCCTAACTAGGTTCATAACTCTCTTTTTGCTCAGAGATTTCCTACCCATTAGAGACCATAAATAAAGGCACGCCAAGATAACCATTTGAAGAACAGACTTCGGCTATGAAAACGTCTTGGATGACGCCCAGTGTGCTTGTTCCCAAGTTTTATAAAGCGTTCTTTTCTTTCTTCAAATTCTCAAAGCCCCCGTTCACCTAATTGGTCAATGCCCTGCTCATTTTCCATTTTCTAACACAAGCCTCCTTTGAAGCGATAAGGTTAAAAACCACATAGACATTTTCTACTTCAATTCCCAATGTTACAGTCCTGCGCACACAGCTTAATGATATATAAGGTTTTAACACAAATCATTAGTAAACTGAGATCAGGGGGTTGAAAAACTAAGGTCTAACTTTAGAGAATTTACCTTCTATTTAAGTTGCTAGTCAAAGGAGCGTGGTTTGAAAGACCGCAACATATACACATCCTGGTTTTCTTTGATCATTTGTGTCTAGCTCCATCAGTACTTTGTGGAGAAAAGAAAGGGGGAGGGAAGAAGAAACAAAAAGAAGTGGAAATGGAAAGGGCACAGGCTAGTTTTTCATCTCTGTGCCAAAATACCTTGGCAAGAACCTAAAGGTAAGAAGACTTATTGGCTCATGGTTTCAGAGTCTTAGCCAATCACAGTGGGGAGGGTGTGGCCAAGCACATCCTAGTAGCCAGGAAGCTGGAAAGGATGTTTTAGTAGCCAGGAAGCTGGAAAGGATGTTTTGGGGGAGGTGGGAGGCTTCTACCATTTTATTTCGTCTTGAACCTCTACTTGTAGGCTGATGCTTCCTCCATTCAGGGCAGGACTTCAGCTTTCATTAATCCACTCTAGTAATTCTCTCATAGAAACGTCCCGAGCTGTGCTTTAGTGGTGTCTTAGTTTGATTCCTATGCCGTGAAAAATACCATGACCAAAAGCAATTTAGGAAGGGAAAGGCTTAGTTGGCTAACAGATTATAGTCCATCATCAGAGGAAGCCAAGGTGAGAATTGAAAGGCAGAAACTGAAAAAGAAACCATGGAACACCACTGGGTACTGGCTTGCTCAGCTTGCTTTTTGCTTTTTTAATGCCACTCAGGACTACTTAGCCAGGGGTGGTATGTCTACAGTGATCAGGGCCCTCCTTATAAATCATTAATGAAGAAAATACCCTACACACTTGTCCACAGAACAAATGGAGGCATTTTCTCAACAGAGATTCTCTCTTCCCAGATGACCCTAGGTTTTGACAAGTTGACAAAAAATAAAATAAAATATAAAGTAAAAATAAAACAAAACAAAAAACAAACAAACCTAACAACATGATGAGTCTAGGAGATTCTCCATCCAATCCAGTTGACCAAGACTAGCTGCCAAGATGGGAAAGACAGAAGAATGATGGAGAGTAATGGGGACGGGGCAGGGGGTGAAAGACAGGATGGCTATTGCCTAATATGCCTGAAATAGGACTCATTATCTTGCAGCGAGAGAGCCAGACAGCTTCTTGTCACTTCCCATGTGTTCCTAACACTATTCAAGACCTTGGAACCTGTAGCATAATATCTCAATCACTTTATCTCCTCACTCAGAACAATGGGCTCTGGATTTCCACACTTATGAGAAAGTAAGTTGAACATTTGGGGTTCAAACACACACATGCTTGCACACACACACACACACATCTGATATATTTTAGCAAACCTCAAGGACACCTGACTATAATTTCAATTATATTACTGTAGCTTTAAGCTAGGCAACTTGGAGGAAAATAAAATGTAACGGTCTCACTGAAGCAAAAATCCAGTTTTCAGTGTGAGTAAAGAATATGAGAAGCCGGCCACAGCATCTGGGGAAGCCATCTTGGTTCCAAGATCCCACTGAGAATAGTCTGCTCATGTGAAAGTATGGACTACAGAAGCTAACAGCTTCTGGGACAGGCAGAAGCCACAGAGCTTCTGAGGCAGACCCTGTTTCAGGCTCCAGGCATTCAGGCTCCAGGCATCCCGGCACATTCCCTGCCAGAGGAGACATGTCCGTCCTGCCCAGGAGGGCTTTGCTGGAGCACCTGGGGGAGCCATCTTGGTTCCCTGATCCTGCCGAGACTAGTCTGCACAGGTGAGAGTGTGGAATACAGAAGCTACACAGATTCTGGGATAAGCCCTGTTTAGGGCCTTCATCTTCTGCCAGGAGCAGGTCCGAATGCCAGATATCTGTGCACTTTCCCTGCAAGAGGAGAGCTTGCCTGAAGAGAGTGCTCTAACCAATGAAACTCAGGAGAGAGCTAGTCTCCCAGGTCTGCTGATAGAGACTAACAGAATCACAATAGGAACAAGCTCTAACCAGAGACAACTATAACAACTAACTCCAGAGATTACCAGATGGCAAAAGGCAAACATAAGAATCTTACTAACAGAAACCAAGACCACTCACCATCATCAGAACCCAGCACTCCCACCTCACCCAGTCCTGGGCACCCCAACACACCCGAAAAGATAGACCCGGATTTAAAAGCATATCTCATGATGATGGTAGAGGACATCAAGAAGGACTTTAATAACTCACTTAAAGAAATACAGGAGAACACCGCTAAAGAGTTACAAGTCCTTAAAGAATAACAGGAAAACACATCCAAACAGGTGATGGAAATGAACAAAACCATACTAGACCTAAAAAGGGAAGTAGACACAATAAAGAAAACCCAAAGTGAGGCAACACTGGAGATAGAAACCCTAGGAAAGAAATCTGAAACCATAGATACAAACATCAGCAACAGAATACAAGAGATGGAAGAGAGAATCTCAGGTGCAGAAGATTCCATAGAGAACATAGGCACAACAATCAAAGAAAATGCAAAATGCAAAAAAATCCTTACTCAAAACATCCAGGATATCCAGGATACAATGAGAAGACCAAACCTACGGATAATAGGAGTAGATGAGAATGAAGATTTTCAACTCAAAGGGCCAGCAAATATCTTTAACAAAATTATAGAAGAAAACTTCCCAAACCTAAAGAAAGAGATGCCCATGAACATACAAGAAGTCTACAGAACTCCAAATAAACTGGACCAGAAAAGAAATTCCTCCCGAGACATAATAATCAGTACAACAAATGCACTAAATAAAGATAGAATATTAAAAGCAGTAAGGGGAAAAGGTCAAGTAACATATAAAGGCAGGCCTATCAGAATTGCACCAGATTTCTCAACAGAGACTATGAAAGCCAGAAGATCCTGGACAGATGTTATTTAGACACTAAGAGAACACAAATGCCAGCCCAGGCTACTATACCCAGCCAAACTTTCAATTACCATAGATGGAGAAACCAAAGTATTCCACAACAAAACCAAATTCACACATTATCTTTCCACAAATCCAGCCCTTCAAAGAATAATAACAGAAAAATAAACAATACAAGGACAGAAACCACGTCCTAGAAAAAGCAAGAAAGTAATCCTTCAACAAACCTAAAAGAAGAGAGCCACAAGAACAGAATGCCAACACTAACAACAAAAATAAAAGGAAGCAACAATTACTTTTCCTTAATATCTCTTAGTATCAATGGACTCAATTCCCCAATAAAAAGACATAGTCTAACAGACTGGCTACACAAACAGGACCCAACATTTTGCTGCTTACAGGAAACCCATCTCAGGGAAAAAGACAGACACTACATCAGAGGAAAAGGCAGGAAAACAATTTTCCAAGTAAATGGTCTGAAGAAACAAGCTGGAGTAGCCATTCTAATATTGAATAAAATCGACTTCCAACCCAAAGTTATCAAAAAAGACAAGGAGGGGCACTTCATACTCATCAAAGATAAAATCCTCCAAGAGGAACTCTCAATTTTGAATATCATGCTCCAAATGCAAGGGCAGCCACATTCATTAAAGATACTTTAATAAAGCTCAAAGCACACATTGCACCTCACACAATAATAGTGGGAGACTTCAACACACCACTTTCATCAATGGACAGATCGTGGAAACAGAAACTAAACAGGGACACAGTGAAACTAACAGAAGTTATCAAACAAATGGTTTTAACAGATATCTACAGAACATTTTATCGTAAAACAAAAGGATATACCTTCTTCTCAGCACCTCATGGTACCTTCTCCAAAATTGACCATATAATTGATAAGAAAACAGGCCTCAACAGATACAAAAATATTGAAATTGTCCCATGCATTCTATCAGATCACCATGGACTAAAGCTGATCTTCAATAACAACAAAAATAATAGAAAGCCAACATTCACGTGGAAGCTGAAGAACACTCTACTCAATGATACCTTGGTCAAGGAAGGAATAAAGAAAGAAATTAAAGACTTTTTAGAGTTTAATAAAAATGCAGCCACAACATACCCAAACTTATGGGACACAATGAAAGCATTTCTAAGAGGGAAACTCATAGCTCTGAGTGCCTCCAAAAAGAAACTAGAGACAGCACATACTAGCAGCTTGACAACACACTTAAAAGCTCTAGAACAAAGGGAAGCAAATTCACCCAAGAGGAGTAGACGGCAGGAAATAATCAAACTCAGGGTTGAAATCAACCAAGTGAAAACAAGAAGAACTATACAAAGAATCAACCAAAGGAGGAGCTGGTTCTTTGAGAAAATCAACAAGATAGATAAACCCTTAGCCAGACCCACTGGAGGGCACAGGGACAGCATCCTAATTAACAAAATCAGAAATGAAAAGGGGGACATAACAACAGATCCTGAAGAAATCCAAAACACCATCAGATCCTTCTACAAAAGGCTATACTCAACAAAACTGGAAAACCTGGAGGAAATGGAAAAATGTCTAGACAGATACCAGGTACCAAAGTTAAATCAGGATCAGGTTAATGATCTAAACAGTCCTATACCCCCTAATGAAATAGTAGCAGTCATTAATAGTCTTCCAACCAAAAAAAAAAAAAAAGCCCAGGACCAGATGGTTTTAGTGCAGAGTTCTATCAGACCTTCAAAGAAGATCTAATTCCAGTTCTTCACAAACTATTCTACAAAATAGAAACAGAAGGTACTCTACCCAATTCATTCGATGAAGCCACAATTACTCTGATACCTAAACCACAAAAAGACCCAACAAACATAGAGAACTTCAGACCAATTTCCCTTATGAATATCGATGCAAAAATACTCAATAGAATTCTCGCCAACCGAATCCAAGAACACATCAAAACAATCATCCATCCTGACCAAGTAGGTTTCATTCCAGGGATGTAGGGATGGTTTAATATACAAAAATCCATCAACGTAATCCATTATATAAACGAACTCAAAGACAAAAACACATGATCATCTCGTTAGATGCGGAGAAAGCATTTGACAGAATCCAACACCCATTCTTGATAAAAGTCTTGGAAAGATCAGGAATTCGACGCCCATACCTAAACATGATAAAAGCAATCTGCAGAATACCAGTAGCCAACATCAAAGTAAATGGTGAGAAGCTGGAAGCAATCCCACTAAAATCAGGGACTAGACAAGGCTGCCCACTTTCTCCATACCTATTCAACATTGTACTTGAAGTCCTAGCCAGAGCAATTAGACAACAAAAGGAGATCAAGGGGATACAAATTGGAAAGGAAGAAGTCAAAATATCACTTTTTGCAGATGATATGATAGTATATATAAGTGACCCTAAAAATTCCACCAGAGAACTCTTAAACCTGATAAACAGCTTCAGTGAAGTAGCTGGATATAAAATTAACTCAAACAAGTCAATGGCCTTTCTCTAAACAAAGGATAAACAGGCTGAGAGAGAAATTAGGGAAACAACACCCTTCTCAATAGTCACAAGTAATATAAAATACCTTGGCATGACTCTAACTAAGGAAGTGAAAGATCTGTATGACAAGAACTTCAAGTCTCTGAAGAAAGAAATTATAGAAGATCTCAGAAGATGGAAAGATCTCCCATGCTCATGGATGGGAAGGTTCAATATAGTAAAAATGGCTATCTTGCCAAAAGCAATCTACAGATTCAATGCAATCCCCATCAAAATTCCAACTCAATTCTTCAACAAATTAGAAAGGGCAATCTGCAAATTCATCTGGAATAACAAAAAACCTAGGATAGCAAAAACTCTTCTCAAGGATGAAAGAACCTCTGGTGGAATCACCATGCCTGACCTAAAGCTTTATTACAGAGCAATTGTGATAAAAACTGCATAGTACTGGTATAGCGACAGACAAGTAGACCAATGGAATAGAATTGAAGACCCAGAAATGAACCCACACATCTATGGTCACTTGATCTTTGACAAGGGAGCTAAAACCATTCAGTGGAAAAAAGACAGCATTTTCAACAAATGGTGCTGGCACAACTGGTGGTTATCATGTAGAAGAATGGGAATTGATCCATTCCTATCTCCTTGTACTAAGGTCAAGTCTAAGTGAATCAAGGAACTCCACATAAAACCAGAGACAGTGAAACTTATAGAGGAGAAAGTGAGGAAAAGCCTCAAAGATATGGGCACAGAGAAAAAATTCCTGAGGAGAAAAGCAGTGGTTTGTGCTGTAAGATCAAGAATACCAAATGGGACCTCATAAAATTGCACAGCTTCTGTAAGGCAAAAGACACCGTCAATAAGACAAAAAGGCCACCAACAGATTGAGAAAGGATCTTTACCTATCCTAAATCAGATAGGGGACTAATATCCAATATATATAAAGAACTCAAGAAAGTGGACTCCAGAAAATCAAATAACCCCATTAAAAAATGGGGCTCAGAGCTAAACAAATAATTCTCACCTGAGGAATACTGAATGACTGAGAAGCACCTGAAAAAATGTTCAGCATCCTTAATCATCAGGAAAATGCAAATCAAAACAACCCTGAGCTTCTACCTCACACCAGTCAGAATGGCTAAAATCAAAAATTCAGGTGACAGCAGATGCTGGCGAGGATGTGGAGCAAGAGGAACACTCCTCCATTGTTGGTGGGATTGCAAGTTTGTACAACCACTCTGGAAATCAGTCTGGTGGTTCCTCAGAAAATTGGACATAGTACTACCGTAGGATCCCGCAATACCTCTCCTGGGCATGTATCGAGAAGAAATTCCAACCAGTAAGAAGGACACATGCTCCACTATGTTCATAGCAGCCTTATTTATAAAACTAAGAAGCTGGAAAGAACCCAGATGACCCTCAACAGAGGAATGGATACAGAAAATGTGGTACATTTACACAATGGAGTACTACTCAGCTATTAAAAAGAATGAATTTATGAAATTCCTAGCCAAATGGATGGACCTGGAGGGCATCATCTTGAGTGAGGTAACACAATCACAAAGGAACTCACACAATATGTATTCACTGATAAGTGGATATTAGCCCAGAAACTTAGAATACCCAAGATATAAGATACAATTTGCAAAACTCATGAAACTCAAGAAGAAAGAAGACTAAAGTGTGGACACTTTGCCCCTTCTTAGAATTAGGAACAAAACATCCATGGAAGGAGCTACAGATTCAAAGTTTGGAGCTGAGACGAAAGGATGCACCATCTAGAGACTGCCATACCAGGGGATCCATCCCATAATCAGCCTCCAAATGCTGACACCATTGCATACACTAGCAAGATTTTGCTGCAAGGACCCAGATATAGCTGTCTCTTGTGAGACTATGCCGGGGCCTAGCAAACACAGAAGTGGATGCTCACAGTCAGCTATTGGATGGATCATAGGCCCCCCAATGGAGGAGCTAGAGAAAGTACCCAATGAGCTAAAGGGGTCTGAAACCCTATAGGTGGAACAACAATATGAACTAACCAGTACCCCCCCCCCCGAGCTCATGTTTCTAGCTGCATATGTATTAGAAGTTGGCCTAGTCGGCCATCAGTGGAAAGAGAGGCCCATTGGTCTTGCAAACTTTATATGCCTCAGTACAGGGGAACGCCAAGAAGTGGGAGTGGGTGGGTAGGGGAGTTGTGGGGAGGGTATAGGGGACTTTTGAGATAGCATTGGAAATGTAAATGAAGAAAATACCTAATTAAAATAAAATAAAATAAAATAAGAATATGAGAAGCCAACTGAAGATGTATGTAGATCTTTGTAGGTGTGCATGTGTGTGTGTGTGTGAGTGTGTGTGTGTGTCTGTGTGTGTGTGTGTCTGTGTGTGTGTGTGTCTGTGTGTGTGTGTACATGTTGCCCACAAATCTCTTCTTCCCCACCCCTCTCTGTATAGAATAGGGTCTTATAATCTAGAGCATGGATCTTCAGCTGATCTCTACTGATGATATAAAATGCAAGACACCCACATTAAACCGTAGCGTCGGATAGTAAAAAATGTCTTTTAGTCTGTGCTTTTTTTGGTTATACAGGATAGCTTAGAGCTATATTCACAGAGAAGAATTCAGTTTGGAAAGAAAGAGAAAAAAAAAAACCCTTCGTTTGTTGGTAGTGTAGTAGCGATAAAGTTCTAAACTCAGCTTCCACAAACCAGGCAAGACTACGGCAGGATTCTGCCATTCTGCGGCACGGTCCGCTGTTGCACAGTGAGTAGATAGAATGTTTTACTCATGATGTGAAGCCTGCAGGCCTCCCTGGAAGGCCTTTTCCAGTGCGAAGCACTGAGGAAGCAAATCTCTTCACAGGAAAGATGTTTTTCTCCGTACCGAGCTCTACCGTGGCCATCCCTAGACTGTGGTAAATGCAGACCTGACCACCGCGCTGTGGGTGACCAGGGGGATGGAAGCGGAGATCCTGAGAGGACACCGCCTCTTCCCTCCCCCTCTGCCAGCCACACCACATCAGCGAACTCTACAGTTCATCTCTCACCTGTTTGTACACACAAAAGTCGGTGGATGTGTTTGACTCTTTTTTTTGAAAAGCAGATTTTTTCCGAAATCAACTTCAGCTGAAACCCCTTTCCCTCTCTTGCTTTCTGGCAGTCCGTAAATAAGTGACACGTACTTTTTAAAAATTCAGTGTTCAGCTGACACACTCAGCTCTAAGCTTGGAAAGTGTGCTCTGAATGCTGAAATTTCCAGAGCTGTAATACGATACATAGTGATATTTAAATCCCCAAAAGATAATGTTTCACATGCTAAGAACATTCATTTAAAATATAGATAAAGTCTAATTTCAACTCTATTACTGTAGCTTTAAGCTATGTGACTTGGAGGAGAAATAAAATGTGACGGTCTCACTGAAGCAAAAATCTAATTTTCAGTGTGAGGAAAGAATATGAGAATCCAACTGAAGAAATATATAGATTTTTTTGTAATGTCAATAATCCCAAATATTTTTCTTTAATCACTAAAGCAAAGTGTTCATAAGGATCTCCCTAATTGTCTACCCGTTTCCTTCCCCTCTATCGTTCAGCATCAGAACTGCTCATTTCCTGCCAGCAGCTATTTTCTGTCTGCCCTCTGGGCTGCGGATGTCAATCTCTACAAGCAGACGCAGCGAAACCTTCTATCTGGTTGAGCAACAGCAGGGCCTCGCCTTGGAGCAGGGTGGAGAAAGCAGGACTGTAAAAGCACTCAGAGGAGATTACAGATGGCATCGCTGCCCACTGTGGAACAGAAAATCATGTGGTGAGAGGACGTCAGGCATACAACCATTGCTTTGCACACCTTCAAGTCATGCGCCCTTGTGAGCCTTGAGCCACAGAAATCACGGGTGATGCATATGCTGTCTCAGCAGAAAGAGAGTGCTCACTTTGCCTTGAACACCTTCAAAAAAAACCTAAAAGTAGTCTTTCCGCCTCAGAATGTAGTCTATCTTTTCGTGTCTCACCTTAAATGTTTCCTCCTCCTGTCAAATTTACACCAAGATGGGCAGTGCCTCTTGAGAGCTGCATCCATTTTTTTTTTCTAAAGGAGACTCTTGTGTGTTAAAAAAAAAACAAACAAACAAGAGAAAGCAAAAACCCTGCATCTTTCTCTCTAACTGAAACTCACATGTCTTTTGACCAGCGTCTTCCTAATCTTCTATTTCCAACCCACTGGTAGCCACCATTCCTATTTTTGGCTCCCATGAGATTGAATGTCTTCTATTCTACATATAAATCAAGTTACACAATATGTCTCTTTATGGACCTATCTTATGTCACTTAGCATCATTTAGCATAATACTCCCCAAGTTCTTTTGTTTAGTTGAAGTCCCACCTAATATCAAATAACAAACGAGAGAGGGGGAGGGGGAGGGGAGGGGGAGGGGGAGGGGGAGGGGGAGGGGGAGGGGGAGGGGGAGGGGGAGGGGGAGGGGGAGAGGGAGAGGGAGAGGGAGAAGGAGAAGGAGAAGGAGAAGAAGAAGAAGAAGAAGAAGAAGAAGAAGAAGAAGAAGAAGAAGAAGAAGAAGAAGAAGAAGAAGAAGAAGAAAGAAGAAAGAAGAAAGAAGAAGAAAGAAGAAGAAGAAAACTAGAAGTAGTGCTACAGTGCTACAGAAAGAGAGCTTTAGGTAGGACAGGGTTCAGTAAAGGAAGAGAACTGAGAAAGAGAGAGAGAAAGAGAGAGAGAAAGAGAGAGAAAGAGAGACAGAGAACACATATCTATCAGTATATGTGAGATATAGCTCAGAAAAGAAGAATCATGAGGATGCCTTACACAATAGAGGTCAAAGAGTCCAACACTGGCTGTCTCCATGCTAGAGAGGAGAAAACCCTGTAGCTTCTCGGTCCATAAAGCTGGATGTCTCAGTGATCCCAATATGGTGCTGACTACGTGGAAGAATCCTGGACAGTCAGAGGTCTCCAGTCTACATTTAAAGTCAAAAAGATCCTGGATTCTGATGTCAGCAAACTTTGGCAGTAGCGGTGGCGGCGGAGGCAGCGGTAGCAGCACCAGGAGAGATACCTTCAAAAGCAAGAAGTAAAAAACAGTAGGCAAGTAAAGCTGCTCTTTTCTTGGGTCACTGTACCTAAGAAAGGGTCTTATCCCCTCAACACTTCCAAGGTGCCCTCACAGATCTGCTCAGTGCTATGTCTTAGTCAATCCCAGATCTGTCAATCAGACCATCGTGATTAACCATCCATCGTGGTTAGCTTTGATCACCAACTTGATACAACCAAGACTCGTCTGGGAAGAGTCTCCATGAGGGCCTATATATGTTGGTTTGGCCTCAGAGCATATTTGTGAGACATTGTCTTAATTAAGTTAACTGATATGAGAAGCCCTAGCTGACTGTGAGCAGTACCATTCCCTAGACAGCAACCGTGTAAGAGTAAGGAAATCAAGCTGGGTACAAGTACACAAGCAAGTGAGCGAGTGAGCGAGCAAGCAAGCAAGCAAGCAAGCATGCATCTACTCATTTCTCTCTCTGCTCTTGTGACTCAATGTTTCAGGTCTTTACTGCCTGACCTTTCCCAAAATAATGGACTGCAATCTAGAATTGTTAGTTAAAATAACTCCTTTCTCCTCGAAGTTGCTTTTTCTCAGGGTGTATTACCATGGCAACAGAATGAAGCGAGAATACCATCACAATGGTCTACCTGAAACTCGAAATACAGATGAGAGTTAGGAGCTTGGTTTTTTGTCTTTTCTTTTTTTTTTTTTTTTAACCTCAAACTCTTCAACTTTATGTGTGCCCACACAAAGGTTCTTCCTATAATTTTCTAACTCTCCAGTCCAATGCCTTTCATTCTTGTGTATGACATGATAGGGATCCTTGCTTGTGACAATATAAAATCAGTATTCAATTTAAAAAATGGAAAAAGCAGAATGGCTGGGTGGAGGAATGAAGGGGTGAAAGAGTGAGTCATTCATCTGCAAGAGGTGGGATGCCCTGAAGAACTTTTATGCAATCTTATCTCACCATATGTATTTTACTAAACCATTAAAGTGACTGGGAAGATGAAGCCCACAGAATTTAAACATCGTTTTAAACAAAGATAAAGAAATGTTGGTGATGAGACATCCCGTCCAAGAATTAATGCACTCATAAAAAGAAGAAAATCATAGTTCCACAATTAAAATACATCACACTGTATCACATAATAGTACCATAAAAGAAGTGTTAAATAACTCAGTCACCATAAAAAAAAAAAAGTGCCCTACCTAAAATAAGCTATTGGAGCCATGCAAGAGAATTTTTCCTTCAAATATATGCTTCCTTGTTTAAAATATCTGCTTATTTTCAAAGATATTAGTTTGGCCCACATAGTTCAACATTCTAGACGTAAAACTTAACTGTGGCCAATAGAAGCCATTGTTGCAGAATATTGTATCCCATGGTTTTCTAATCAGAAAATACTTAAAGCAATTCTAAAAACAGCAGCAGCAGCCATGGAGAAGTACATCACACAAAACACTAATATCAGAGTCTCTCAGTTGACAATTAAAAGGCAAAGCCTACCTCAGTGCAAGGTATAAGACACTTGGAGTGCATGCATGTGTGCCTGCCTGTGTAGCTGAAAATGACTGTATTTCTTTTCTCATCTATGTGTAATCTTCATTATGAGATGGCTGTGCTGCCCACTGCATTATTCATATAAGATGGCTGAAGCAACAAAAGACCTATATTATGACACTCTTTGAGACATAGGTAAAATTTTTTTAAAGCTGAAACTATAATTTAAAAATATTAAGACAACCATATTTTAAGTTATTAAGTTGATATTCACTGTGAAAAACTGAAATAACAATTACAAATCAATGAAGAAGAAAAATAGAGTCTGAAGCATTATTACTTCAGACAGGTACAAACTTGCAATGGTAATTTTTACCACACACCATTTAATAAATTTCTTCCTACTAAAACATTATTGTAAAGATCCTGAAACCATAACTAGTTTTATCCACATACCTGTGAATTTTATAATTTCACTTTTCTTAACAGCAGAATAATATTCCATTATGTCTACGTACCACATTTCCATATCCATTCATCCGTTGATTATCATCTAGACTGTTCCCAATTTTTTGGAATTATGAACAGAGAAGCGGTGAACGTGGCTGAGTAATTGTCTCTGTGGTAGAATGTAGAGTCCTTTGGGCACATGCCCAAGTGTGGTAGAGACGGATCTTCAAGTGGATCTATCCCCAGCTTCCTGAAGAACTGGTTTCCATAGTGAACGTAAAAGTTTGCGTTCCCACCAGCAATGAATGAGTGATCCTCGTCCCCTGCGTGCTAGCCAGACTATGCTGTCATTTGTTTTATTGATCTTCACCATTATGTCTGGGGAAAGATGAAACTTCAAAAGAGTTTCGATTTGCAAATTCCCTGATGGCTAAGGATGTTGAACATTGATTCAAGTGTTTCTTGGCCATTTGTGTTTTGTCTTTTCATAATTCTGTTTACTTTTACTCCCCTTTTAAAAAAATGAGCTCTTTATTTTATTACTGTTCAGTTTGGGGTTTGCTTTTGCTTTGAGTTCTTTATATACTTTAGATACGAAGCCTCTATCAGATGCATAATTGGTAATTTTTTTAAAAAATCCCACTCTGTAGGCTGCCAGTTCACTCGAATGACGCTGTCTTTAGCTGTGCAGGAGGTTTTTAACTTCACAAGGTCCGGCTTACTCGTTATTGATCTTCATACTTGTGCTCTCAGTGCCCTGTTCAGAGAGTGTCCTTTCCTATACCACTGCATTCAAGCCCATTTGCCTGCTCTCTCTTCTATCATCTTCAGGACATCTGCTCTTACATGGTGGCCTTTGATCTCTTTGGAGTCGAATTTTGTACAAGGTGATAAATGGATATCTATTTTCATTCTTCTACCTATAGATTTCCAACTTGACCGCTACCCTTTGTTGAAGATGCTATCCTTTCTCACGATTCTTTATCAAAAAAAAAAATCAGTGTCCATAGATGTGTCGAATTATGTCCGGGTCTTCAGTTCCATTCTATTGATCAATATGTCTGTTTTTATGCCAACTCCATGCTGTATTTATTACCATACCTCTCTCATATACATTGAAATCTTTGAGGCTGGAGAGGTGGCTCAGCAAGTTAAGAACACTGACTGCTCTTCCAGAGGTCCTGGGTTCAATTTCCAGCAACCACATGGTGGCCCATAACCATCTGTAATAGGATCCAATGCCCTCTTCTGGTGTGTCAGAAGATAGCTACAATGTACTCATATGCATTAAATAAATAAATAAATCTTTTTTTAAAAAATCTATGATTGTGTTATCTTTTGCAGTACCTCTGTTGTTCTAGATATCTTGGGTTTAGAGGGTTTTGTATGTGTATGTGTGTGTGTGTGTGTGTGTGTGTGTGTGTTTCCATATGAAATTATAAATTGTTTTCCTGAGTGAGGTGACCCAAATCTCCAAAAGACAAACATTGTGTGTTTTCTCTTATAAGTGGATATTATGTTTGAAACTATCTATTTGTGTGTTGCAACCTGAATAACCACAGAGGTTCGGTAGATAGAAAGAGACCAGCTGGAGGGAGACATGTCCGAAGACATGGGAGGTAGAGTAAAGTGTCGTAAAGTAACAAAGGGGAAACTAGAATAGGGGGCTTGAATGGGGAGCAGGGGGTAAAGAATGGAATATGGAGAGGAGCAACAACCATGAATGAATGGTCTTTTGAAAAGCAACATGAGAACCAGGTACTGTAAATCTGGGAGGACGTGAGGAGGAGAGGAATATAATCAAAATGTATTGTATGAAAACATTTAATAAATTTTTAAAAGAACATGAGAATGACAACAACAACAACAACAACAAAATCACCCAATGAGTTTACCCAGGCCCAAAGTCGACACACTTCAGTGAACCGCTATACAATCAGAATAGCCATTTCCGAGCTGTAGAGCTTCTGACTCATAGACACTCCCGGGCTATGGTGCCTTGGACCAGACTTTAATATTTTTTTTGTTATCAAAAATGATGTTCTTATGTACTTATCTCAGCATTCATACCGACACAGAAAAAGAGGAAAAAAAATACAACAGTTAAATGGTAAAAACAATCAGCCTCCCTATGACCCGTACGCCCTTCGACTGTCATGCGGCACCTATGTAAACATAGAATACGACTCAATTCTAAACAAAAATGAAATTACAAAATTTGCAGGAAAATGGATGAGCTTAGAATGCATAGGATTAAGTGAAGCCATCCAGTCTCGAAATAAAAAGCATGCTCTCCCTCATATTTAGATCCTAACGTACAATATACACACATGTATATGTAAGTAAATGTACATACAGAAACGGTATAACAGGTAGAACAGAGGACAAGAAATGATAAATATCAGATGAGGCGGAAAGGCAGGACAGACTCTTACTGAGATTCTTAGGTCCACTTACAGCAGCTGTTCAGTATCCGAGTGACATTCTGCCACCTTGAAGCAATTCAGAATTTCCTAGGGCTTGTTATATCTTTCTTATTCAAAAAAGTCAATGGAGCCCCCATATACTCATAGATATCCAGCTTATGAATAAATGTTGTTAAGTAACTCCTCTCATTGATAGCCATCCCATCATACTTCTAGTTTAGTGGGCTGTATTTCCTGGAATATGAAGACTAAAGGAAGTCAGGAGAAAAAAAACATGGGAAGAGTCAGCACACTATTACAAACATCTCTGACCTCATCTGATACCTCCATTTAACGCAGGGGTTTAGAAGATTTTATTTGTATTACTAACATTTCTCCCGAGGCATCCCAGCAGAAGAGAAATCTCTGCTTTACAGATAGAATAATTAACCTTGTGGTTAAAATCCCAGCGTTATCTTCAATCAGACTTTTGTCTTGCCCAAAGAGAGAAAAATTATCATCCTATGCTATTTTAACCTAAAACATTCTAATATAACAGAGATTAGAAATAGTATATGTGTATTGCAAGATTTTGACAAAGTTTAGTGGTAAGGAATATGGCCTCGAAGTCAGACGAAGCAGGGATCACAATCCTTAACTGGCCTTTTTTTTTTTTTAACAGTGTCTGCTTTGGTTGGGCACTTAGCCCCTGAAGAACTTCATTCTGAATCTTCCGAGGGGCTTAGGTTGACCTGTAAACAAGGCCATCCTGGGCATTAAGTAAGATAATCCATAAAAAATGTCTGGCATGGTGCCCAGCATACAGATGCATCCTCGGTGTCCTGTAAAAATGGCTCATGGTATGGTCATCCCAAGATACTCCCATCTTCCCCCAGGCTGTTCTGAGCGTGCTGGATGTTCAGTCAAGAGGCATGGAAAAGATGGCAATCCTTGGGAATTGTGTCATGCTTTTCAACGGGCTAGTAAAGTGCTTTTTCTGCCCTTGGCATACCAGGCTGACCTTAGATGTGTTTTCCAGATTCCAGTAAAAGTCACAGACCACATCTGCAGTCACAAAAGGAATGCGGTCTTTAAAAGCTTCCCAAGACAGACCACAAACACAGGCACCTACCTTATCAAGAGGAAATGGGCTCTGGTCTTCTTTGCTGGCCTCAGATCTAGCAGCTGCAACGCTGAGTCACCATTTTGTTATCTAACCCCAGGCCATCCACTTAACCTCCCTGTGACCCCATTTCCTTACTCAAAACTAACTCTGCTCTCGGGCCATTGAAGTCGCACCCTCTCCGCAACTTGGTGTGATTGAGGTGTCTTGTGGATATCGCAAGATCACTATTCTGTGTGTTGGCCATACAAGAGAAACCTGTAAAAACCTCAGAAATCAATCTGCCTTTGCCTTTTGGTGTTTGGGTGTTATTCTAAGTGTTCTCCTGGAATAAAAGTCACCAGTGCAGACAATGAGCTTTGCCTGACACTAGCAACCCTAGTTCCTGATGAAGCTGCCTGTGTTAATGTTTCTGGGAGGACAAAATGGACGGAAGAGACAGAAAGCCCTTTGTCAAAGGGAGTCAAGAAGGGAAATGCATGTCAGTTACTGAGAGAGAGTTAAGGACAGTCTGGACAGGGTGGCACGCTGCAGAGCTGACACCAGATCTTCATTGTTAAATGTTACAGTGTGCCACTGTCTCCGAGACACCTAGGACAATTGAAAGTGTTGTGGCATATCCCAGAGCTGTTCCTAATCTCAACCTGAAGTTTCCTTGAGACTTTTGACTTAAATATACTTGCGAGTTGCATTATGTCCTGTCCAATGTTATAGTTAGTGTTTGCCGCTTTCACTGGCATTCATGAGCTTGCTGTAGCCTCTGCTTGTATGTTCTATACCCAAAGGAACCTGGGAATTCTGCTTAAGGACTGAAGACATGCGCTAACAAACGACCCAGGGTGAAAGGAACCTGGGAATTCTGCTTAAGGACTGAAGACATGCGCTAACAAACGACCCAGGGTGAATTGTCTTAAACTTGCACAGATGTTCTTATATGCCACTAGATCATTTCTGATCCTGTTGAGGTACGTTTATCTCCTTGGTGTTATTAAATTCTGCTTTTCCATACACACTTAGGGGGCCTCTCCTCATTTCAGAGGTGGAGGGTGAAAGTGGGAAGACTGTAGTCTGCCACATGACCATTCTCAACACCACGAAGGAAATACAGAAAAGAGATTTCATCAGAAAGCTCCCCTGAGTGACCACCTACGCAGAGGGACTTCAATGAGGAGGGACTGTGAACAGGAGCGCTCTTCAAATGAAAGTGATCCTGCAACTTCACCCAGGAACGCCGACTCCACTCAACTCAAGTCGTGGGCTGATTCCTTTGTTTGCAGCTGTGACAGAGCACAGAGCAGAAGCCATTTCATGGCTTAAAGTTCATGTTGGTTCATGGTGTTTGAAGGATTTCAGTCTGGGATGGCTGAGACAGCAGAGCGCCAGAAAGGAGTTCAGTCTAGCGGTGGTGGGAACAGGCACTGAGGGCTTCCTGGTAAATGGACGGGAAAGCAGAGAACTCAGGATTAAAAGAGGAACACAAAGCCCTCACCATAATGGAAAAGACCATCTGAAGACCTTCGCCTTGGGTCTGGAGGAGGAGGAGGAAGCCAGAAGTATGTAGTCTTTACTATTTATCTGTGCCTGCCCCCATCTGTCTGCCTTTCAGGAATCTAACTCCTAGTCCTTCACTCTCAAAGACTTACCCCAAGTGACCTAATTCTGCCCAGTAAGCCTCTCTTCTGTAATGCTCTACACCTGTACAGAATAATTCACAAAGCCTGGTGGAAGCTATTATTTCTCCTGATGTTCATAGATAAATATATAACAAGGCAAATTTACACATCAGACAAAAATTATATATTACTTAAGAAATTGGAAATGTGTGATTAATAGCTTTAGAACAATATGACCAATGATCTTGCGCAAATAAATAAATAAATAAATAAATCTTAGTGTAAATAATTGAAGTTGTTAATACACAAACATGTATGCTTGAGCCCCCCCCCCATTATAAACTACTTATTACTCAGTTATAAATGAATTCTTACCCTGACTAAGAATATGCTTAATTTTTTTCTAAATTATCATCAGGCAAATTTAATAACATTTATAAATGTTTTACATTTATAGTAGAAAATGCTTACTTATCCAGAGACTGCCACTCCCCTCTCCAAGTTTCGGAAATAGTGATCTAGGGGGAATTACTTACAGAGCAGGGGATGTACAGCCGCATCACCCCAAAGCCCACCCCAGCATGGCGACGCACCCAAAACCTACATTCCCGGAGCTCTCCGCGGGTCTCAGGCAGCTTGCCCAGTCAGCAAGTCCCCTCTCCCAGCAACAACTGTACAGTGCTTTGAAGTAAGAGCCTTGTGGATCTTGCAACCCTGATTTTTTTTCAGAGCTGTGTTAAGTCACACTCTCTTCCTGACTCTCGCCATCCTCTCTCTCCCCCTCCAGGAGAGAATGTTGCAGCTAAGAGAAAATAGAGGCCCAGCGCTGTCTGTCACTTAGACGTCCCTAAAATATACGTTCAGTGCATCAGGGGAATCCATCCGATTCTGCAACCCAGGTGTTCGTGGAAATAGTAAGAAACTCTCGATGCCAAGAGACCTGTAACGATAGAAACTGTCTCTTGACCTGTCATTAGATGGTCCCTCAGCTGCTGGGAAACCCGATTTGAACATCACAGACCCCAAAACCTGTGAGGCTGGAGACTGAAGTGCCCAGTCACTTGTTTTGGTTTGTATTTTTATTTTCTTGAAAAGTTCTTTCTGAACCAAAGAGATGCAGGGGCCATGTTTACGAACGATTTCCAGTCCGATGGCTTCTAACGTGTAAATGATCTCCACACCAGTCTGACTGAAGGGACCATGTTGGCTGAGATTAGTGGTTTCATGTTTCTAGTAGCTGAGGAAGATCTGGTGAAGCATTTAATTAATCGGGGCCACCAAACTTCTTCCTGTTCTTTTCTCTTTTTTTGTTCTTTTGGCTAAAGTTCTTTTTTACAAAATATGAAAGAAAATATGGGCCGAGTGTTGGAGTGCATACCTGAGAATCCCTGGGCTCAGGAAGCAGAGGCGGGTGGAGCTCCGTGAGTTTGAGGCCAGACTGCTCTACCTAGGGAGTTCCAGGCCAGCCAGAGCCACATAGTGAGACCCTATCTCAAAAATATGTGTGGGAATAGAAAAACAAAGAGACAGAGACAGACAAATAGTTATAAGTTTAGCTTGTTGTAAGTCTAAACAATAAAATAAGCTAGTATAATTTTAAAAGCCTCTCTTTTAAAAAGAGATAATGTTTGTAAAAATACTAAAAAGGGAGAAATATGTGCATTTTTGCAGTCCCTGCAAAGAACACAAATAGTAATCTACTCTCTGTACAGAGGTTCAACAACTGGCTGTATGACTTGTTTAATGAATCCTGAGGGACAGCAGCAGTCCTGTAAGGATGGAAGAAATTACATAAATAACCATCCTTCTCCACATGAGACGCAGAAGAGAACTTGTTTTCAGTAAATGTTTTCCCATTGAAATTTACGATTTAAATACGACTCTCATGTTATCTTTCTCAAATTCTCATTTCAATAAAACATAATCTAATCATAATAGAAACTGCCTGGGGCAGGAACTCAGGGGCCTGTGATGATCTCTATCAACCATAATTTTCTCGTTGAGTTGATACCTCATCCGTCAATCAAAGTTGTTTGGGGTACTTACTGGATGAAAAGCAAATCTTTTTCTGTATCTTCCCTCAAAGTGGAATTTTTCAGTGTAATGTGTCAGTAGAGTGTGACTTGTAAATTCTCTCAGACCCCTAGAGATGTGAGACGATCAATGGACAAATACAGGCATTGATGAGCCACAGACAGGCACACAAGGAGGGATGCTTGGATGCCATCTTGTTTTAGGTGTCACAGAGATCCTGGGGATTCAGGAAGATCACTAGATGATGGGACAGGCACAGTCACAGATACATACAAGTGTCTTTACCCCATGGACCCCAGCACCACACTCATCACGGAGATTTCTCTTCTCCACATCAAGGCCATGGTCATTGCACACAGTGAGACTGCCTTTTAAAGGGCGCTGTGGAATCCCTGTCTCATTCTGTGCTTCTAACTTCCAGCTTATGAACTGACTGGCTCTGACATGCACCAGCAACATTACCACGTGCCATGTTTGATGTTGTCAGGGGAAGACCCTGCAGAGCCTGTGTTGTGCCATTTTAATTTTAAACCTCTAAAATGGTGATCTCAATAAAAATATTTTTCCTTATAAAATTAATTGCATTCCTTCTTAGCCTGTTGGCTGAGATCAAGTGGATAACATTGATTATCTCCCGTGTTTCACTGCAATAGTATCAAACTGAGAGATACAGAAGCATGGCTCCACATGTCAACTAACATAAAGAAAGATACCAGCCTGATATATACATAATATATGATAGTATATAGCATATTATAGTGTATATTGTATATTTATAATATACACTATCTATAAATATACAATATACACTATTATATATTGTGTTATATGTTATATATAATATATTATATATAGTGTGATATATGTGTGTGTGCATATATATAGTGTGTGTATATATGTGCATAGACATAGTGTGTATGTATATATATATATATATATATATATATATATATATATATATATAGTGTGTGTGTGTGTATGATATGACTTAAATGGAACTTGGAAGGAGTATATTATTTGAATGACTCTAGAGCTGGGAGGATTTGTCCAAAAGACAAAATCAAATATAGCAATTTGTCACGGCAGGACAATCTAACCTAACTTCAGATGCTTATCTTTCAGGGACAATGCAATTGATGACATACTCACCTGATGAAGAATTTACCAAGATCATATTGAGTATGAGTTAAAGATGCCTGTAAGTAAACATATACATCCCAAGTGTTAAGTATTTTTAATTCATTTAAGAGAAACATTACACAGAGACTTACAGATCTACCCATCTTGGACAATAACTTGTGGTTGTTAGCATTTAGTCTAGGCTCCACCCCGCAGCTACCTGGCAACAGCCAGGTGTGCCTGACTCACTATAAAAAGAGGTTGCTTGCCCCCTCCTCTCTCTCACCTTTTTGCTCTGGCTCTGTCCTCTCTCTCCTGCCCCCCTCTCTCCCAATTCCCCTCCCCTTCTCTCTCCACTTGCTCATGGCCAGCCTCTATTCTTCTACTCTCCCTCTGTCTTTCTCTGTCTCTACTACCCTCTCAACTTCTCTCCCCATACCCTGAATAAACTCTATTCTATACTATACCACAGTTGTGTGGCTGGTCCCTGAGGGGGAAGGGATGTCTCAGCATGGGCCAGTGGAGGCACCTCCTGCCCCCACACCTTACCACACCTCCACCAGACACATTCCTTCTATCCTCTCCTATCTTTTTATAAAACACAACAGCAACTGCACAGGAGTGGACTTAAAATGTGCTCTCCAGAAGTTGTTTATTGGTGGCCTTAAAAAACAAAATCGAATGTACCAAACTGAGTATCTTATGCACAAGAAATAATTTATTCTCCTCATTTTCATTATGGCTTCCACACATATTCCAAAGAAGGTGAGGGTCTCGCGGTTATCTGCAAGACTGACCTAATTTAAAACAGATGTCATATCTCACTAAGGAAGAGAAGGTTCTGTTTGGAGAACTGCTGAAGGATTCAGGCAGCCTTGCTCCTGGCAGCCCCGAGGCAGAGCCCACAGGCAGTACCAGGCTAGGAGGTTTAAAGCAGAAAGTAGACCTGAAGCACACCCAGTGGCTTGCCTTTCTTTTCTCTTCCTCTCTTTTCTACCCTCTCCCTACCATTCTCCAGACTCTAAGAAAAGGGGCCAATAAACTAATTCACACCGAGGTGTAAAAACTTGATAAGACAGCTAAGGGATATTAACAAGGCCATAAGCCAAGGGAAAACATCCCAGCAATGAAAATGGAGGGAAATCTTGAGCCAAGCAAGGGGGAAATGACCTCATCCAGTTCTCTTGATTTTAATTTGTCCCCTGTCCATTACAAAAGACAGCAAAAGTGACCACTGCTTTCCAGCAAGTGTGCTTCCTGTGGACAATCTGAGTGTCCTAACGAGCAACAGGCCTGTTCTATCCTTTCTTGAACCCTACTTTTGCTACCTACTCAAACTTCTCAGCAGTATGCTCAGAATGCCACCCAACCCCCACACCGAAATCTCCAAAACTAAATGATAAGATACATCTAAATAATTAAGGAAGTAAGCTGATAGAGAAAATGATAGATGAGATAGATAGGTAGATGATAGATAGATAGATAGATAGATAGATAGACATATGATAGAGACAGACAGATGATAGGAAAAAATCTCCAACAAAGAGAAACAAAACTATTCAAATAAGAGAACAAAAGAAAATGAAGTATACCACTGCTTAAAATGTTTCCTTTGCTAACAGTAGCAAGGCTTTCAAACAAAGAGTTACATTTACTGAAGGTCTAGATCCATGCAAATTCTAGTCTTAAGATTCTCAAAGAAGAATTCCTAGTGGTTTGGTCCTTCAGGGCTCCTGCCCTGTTGTCTGTCTTCCCCGTTTTGCCAACCCACCCCAGACCCAGACTTAGAGGCCCTCAGACACAACTCAATGCCAAGAGAGCACCGTATGGGGCCCTGGTTTCCTGAGGCTCACAGTTAAAATAAAGCCATGGAATTGTTTGCAAGAGATTAGAAAAAAAAACCATTCCTTTGGCAAAGCTAATGCTACACTTGGAGACAGTAGAACAGCAGGAGAGAGAATTCTATCCATCCAGCTGCCTAGAAATGACCGCCCTGCTTTGCCTAGCAGTCATTTCCTCCCCCATGAGAACATCTTCCCCAAGGCAGGGATAGCCAGTCATTCGGCCTTCACCCACTTATTATTTTTTTAAATATCTAACTAAATAGTCAAAGAGCAGTGACAATGAGAAGAGCGCTTTCAATGTAATTTAATATGACTTCAGAAACCACAGCCAGGAGACAAATACATCCATGGGTGCATTTTCCTTTTAGAAAGACCAAAATCTACTCATCGTGAATTCCTCTGTTGCAAGCGTGTCCCAAAAGATTGCAAAACAGCAGCCAGATTCGCCAGCTTCTTCCTCACTAGACAAGACTCACCCTGTCCCTCAGAGCAGACAGCAATCTAAGCGTTTGCACCCTGACTCACAGGGCAAGCTGCAGGGGGCAAACAGGGAACTCAAGGAAGCAGAGGACCGGAGGGCCTGGATCCTCCTGTACCAGCCAGGGCACAGAACCAAGCCACTTGGATACGGATCCAGGGCTGAACTCGGTGCTTCCCCTAAAGTAGGCATAGGAAAAGCAGGGAGCATCCAGAAGCACAGACACTGACCTTTTTTTTGCCAAACCCTTGGGCAAGCTGGATCCGGTTTCCATGATTTAATTTGATTCTGGGCTCCTGGCTACAATGGTGGATGAGGCCCAAGCTCCCATAAATCTCCGTAGCCTTAGTGGTTCCCAGGAACTTGAGCTGGTTCTACTCCCTTCGCACTCTTGATGTCTAGATTGCATGCCCTTCCTTCTCCTGCACCAACGTTCAGACAGCATCCAAGCGGGTCCCTGGAGACTTTCCAGCTAGAGAGAGCCAGAAATTAAGCATGAGTCGCTTGTTCTTACGCAGACCTGAGCAGAAACGGGTGCCGCGGCCATAACAGGCTCGCAGCACCATGAGGAGCCACGGGCAAAGACGTACAGAATCCTCAAAGTCTCATATAGTCCCTCCGAAAGGATCATTTTAAAGAGTAATTTTATTCTATAAATAAATAAATAAATAAATAAATAAATAAATAAATAAATAAAATTCATTTACTTAATCACCACCCATCTTAAGACTCCCTGTATCGCTCTTAATATCTCTCTTGACTCTAGTTATCTGAGACATATCAAGGCTCCAGAACTAATTAATTTTTAGTTCAGTGTGGTGTCTCCATGGTGGAGCATAAGCACTAGAGTTTTGCTTTTGGGTGGTAATAAAGAGTACCACAGATCCGTGTTCCCAGGTACAAATTCTGTGTGTGGCACATTGAGTCTACAGGCGCATGAATCTTTCTAACCCATGGAAAGTTTAGAGAAGATTGGAAACACCATGAACAACCAGATAAAGAAACAAAATCAGACCCATCAAGGATTCCTCAGAACTGGAAAAAATGTTTTGAAAAGTAAATTTACACTATTTCAAAATATCTACCAACAAAAATTTAATCAACATTGTTAAGATGTTACAGAATAATATATATTGACTTGAGTCATCTCTTCCAATGAAAGCTGATGAGCAAAAGGATGACCACACACACACACACACACATACACACACACACACACACACACACACACACACACACACACACCCCATCAATGTTTTCATGAGTTAAAGAACAGTTGCCTGGCTCATTGTTTTCTGGTAGGACTCCTTGGTAAGCTTGCTGCAGACGTAAAGGTTCTCCTGGTACTGGTAGCATCTGTCTGTCGCCATCTGGCCTTGGTACCCAGCAAATGTGGACAGAGACACATCTGGAATGAGGTACCTCTCAAAGCAATTGCCCGTCTGAAACACAGTAGCGGTTTTTTGTTGGTTCAGCCAAGCGGTTCCCATGGAAACTTCTCCTATTAAGAATGCTATGAATTCTACATGTATGGAACCAGTGCATGCCCACTGTCAACAAATGCAAATTTGTGAGTATTACTAGAAAACAGAAGTCCCCAAGTAAAGGTGAAAATCTGATGCAAATCAACGTCCCATGAAAAACAGATTACAATGCAATTCCTTAAAGAAACAGCATTCCTTGGTGGCTGTGGAAAAAAAGCAGAACAGAGATGGCTTTTCAAATATGCGGCATTCTAATTTTACCCAAGCTAAATAATTGTATGCTATTATAATAATACACATGATTACTAGGTAATAACAGGGTTGTATTCATTCTCTAAGCACTTTACAAACTACAAGTGCATTGGCATTTGCGGTAATGGTTATCTACCATGCCTGCAAAAAGACTATTGCCTCTCCTTTCTCAGGCTCCCGAGTCTTCTACAACTCAATATTCCAACATTCTCTGGGAGAAAAATGGCAAAGAGGTTAGTTTACAAAGCAGAGAAGAGTGGGGGGAGCAGCCACTATTTGTAAAGGGACCTTGGTTTACGAAAAAGAACAAGAATTTGGGGAGTCAGACTACTTTGGGTTGGAATCTTGGCTCTCATTCACCAGCTGTGTGACCCTGGTCACATGACCCAGTCACTCCTTCCTCATCTGTAGAACCAGCAATAGTAGTACCCCTTCAGACAGGTGATACGGAGGTTAAAGCAGAGAACACTTCCCATCATGTGGGGAACATTCAAAAATGCTGGTAGACATCTGGTTTTCTTCTTTCCATAAGGTCAACTCTGCGCTTAAGAGTCAGGGCTGACACAGGGAAGTGTAAATGTCTGTTCCCTCTGCCTGGTTTCCACATCTCCTCCAGATATCCAGGATCATCCTGCATAGTTTTGCATCACAACCTCCCTCTTATCTTTCAAGTCAAAGGGAAATAGCAACCTCAAATAGCTACAATTTCGGTAAGTTTAAAGGGTACCCTGCTGTAAACATGGCAAGTATTTTAAGAGTCTGCTTTTTCTTTCTTTCTTTCTTTCTTTCTTTCTTTCTTTCTTTCTTTCTTTCTTTCTTTCTTTCTTTCTTTTTTGTTGACCTCATATTTATTGCAAAACAGGATCAGAATGAAATAATCTGTGAGATTAAATAAAATGAAATAAAAAAAAACCTGAAGCATTTTATTCCCCTGATCTGGAGACAAACGCAAGAATTGGTTCCGTGGAAACCACAAGGAACTTTTTTGCATCTTGACCTAACTGGACAATGGTACCAGACGCTTTCCTCACAGGGAGCTCTGGGCTTTTTAATGTCAAAAGTGCCACTGGTGCTGAGAATATACTTGTCCTACTTTAGAAGCTCAGAAACTCTCTCGGGCCACGAAGAGTGCAAAAGCTCTCCACTGAAATCCCTTCTCTTGCTTTTCCCCTTAGGATGTGTTTAGTTCAATAAGGGAAATGTAATCTACCTGTTAGATTTATTACACATTTCCAAAAGGTAGACATTTACTTTCTCCTCGCCACCGGGATTAGGGACAATTATGTCATTACCCTCCCAAGCATTCCTTTCAGAGGACAGTGAATTTCCTAATAACCATTATGGTCACACTGGGGTCAGAGGTCAACCAGAGGGTAAGTGTCCGAGAGTCTAGGGTCATATAACTTCACAGGCCAAAGCTATGCTAGCAATCTAGGTCCTCTGGTTAATTCTGCCTCCTCAGATACCTACAGACTTTTGGTTCCTGATGTTCACAGGTCATCGTGAAGAAAGTACAAATGAGACAGAAAATTTATCAAAAAGAGAGAAAGAAAGAAAGAAAGAAAGAAAGAAAGAAAGAAAGGAAGGAAGGAAGGAAGAAAGAAAGGAAGAAAGGAAGAAAGGAAGAAAGGAAGAAAGGAAGAAAGAAAGAAAGAAAGAAAGAAAGAAAGAAAGAAAGAAAGAAAGAAAGAAAGAAAGAAAGGAAGAAAGGAAGAAAGGAGGGAAGGAAGGAAGGAAGGAAGGAAGGAAGGAAGAAAGAAAGAAAGAAAGAAAGAAAGAAAGAAAGAAAGAAAGAAAGAAAGAAAGAAAGAGAGAGAGAGAGAGAAAGAAAAGAAAAGAAAGAAGGAAAGAGAGAAGCAGAAAAAACAGCTACTCAAGCCATCACAGATAGAGACGTAGCTGACACAGCCAGGGCCCTATGGAGAAAAATCTAGACCAAACTCAGAAGTCTGTTCAACAAGGTCCAGATTCCTAGAGCAGACAGCTTCAGTTGGTACTCAGAAAAGTGATCCGTCGGACCCATGCGTTCTCATACTGTGCCCAGGGCACCGGCAAAAGACCCTCTACCTTAACTAAATGAATAATCCAATCTGCATCTCAGATCCTAAGTTTATGAAGGAGAACCACACTCAGGTTCAGCCCTACTGTGTGTACTGCGCCTCAGTTCATCTTTACGGCAGCCTGCTGTCTATACTCGATGCTTCTTCTTACCAATAATTACTCACAGACCCTAAAAGACTATGTGTGACGATTTTAACTCACATTACAAAACCACAGCAACAAAACCAGTATGGCTCTGAGCAAAAAAAAAAAAAAAAAAAAAAAAAAAAGAGTGTGTATACCAGAGGAAGAGAATAGAATGAAATCAATCCACATATTATTGCCACCTAATCTTTGATGGTAGTGTCAAGAATATACCATGGAGGTGAGGAGTAACAGCCCCTTCAATAAATGGTGCCAAGAAAATTGGGTTTCCTCATATAGACAAATGGAAGTCAATGTTTGTCTCTCACCCTGCCCAAAGATCAATTCAAAATAAGTTTAAAAAAAAAAGCAAGACATGAAAGTCTATACACTGCTTGAGAAAAACATAGACCAAACACTTCAAGATATAAAACAGACTGTCTAAAAAGGAGTTGTTCAATGATACACACAAGAATTGACAAATGGGATTACATGTCACTAAAAACCTTGTCATTAAAAGGGCAACAAAGCGATCAACATACAGGGAAGACAGCCTACAGAATGGGAGAAAACAGTCTAGGCTGACTACATATCAGACAAGGGATTAAATATATAAAATATTTAAAATGTACAACAAATAAAAAATGGTTTTGAACAACCAAATCATCTAATCAATAAATTCATTGAATGGACAGTTCTAAAAAGAAACCTAAAGTGGCCAGCAAATATCCTGAGCTATGGAGGAAATATAAACCAACCCTTGCTGAGACTCCATCTCACCTAGCCAGAACGCCAATCTTCAAGAAAAACAAATGACAGCTAACACAGAGAATGGGGCAGGCCAAGAACAAACCTTATTCTTGCCAATAGGAATGTAAACACACCACAGAGACCTGTACAACCATGTTTGCTGCTACACCATTCCAAATAACCAGGCAATGGAACCAGCCAGGAGTCCCATCAAGAGAGGGGTGGACCAAGGGAATATTATTTGGCCACAAAGGAGAATAAAATCATGTCATCAGCAGGAAAATGGATGGAACTGGCAATCATGTTAAACAAAACAAGCTGGCCTCAAGGAGATAGAGGTAGCATCTCTTCCTTCATATGTGAAACCTAGAATTACACGTGTGGATGGAGGAGCACATAGAGTAAGAAGTGGGGGAACGGTCAAGATGGAAGGGAGAAGATAAGAGAGGGTAAGGAAAAGCATGTGAATGAGAGCAGAATGGGGTGCTGGAGGGGTGAGGACGGGGTGCCAGCAAGAGGGGAGAAGACACTAAGGAAATGGGAGAGGGGATGAATACGAGAAAGGTAGAAAGACATGTAAATATGAAAATCCATAAGAAACCTATTTGTATACTAACTTTTAAAATTTTAAAGGAAAAAATGAGCAATGTGGTTATGAAGTTAGCACATCAGGGTCTCTTATTCCAAGGCTGATGATCTTTGTGCTGTTTTAATCTTCTTACAGAGATACCTTAAGGGAATGACGTAGTTGTAGCATTCAGCTTTGTCTCTAGACCGAGACCAGCATTTCTCAACCCGTGGGTTGTGTGTGACCCCTTTGGTGTCGAATGACCCTTTCACAGGGGTCCCCTAAGACCACTGGAAAACATACAAAGATTTATGTTATGATTCGTAACAGTAGCAAGATTACCGTTATAAAGTAGCACAAAAATAACTTTATGGTTGGGGGTCACCACGGCATGAGGAACCCTAGTAACAGGTCACAGCATTGGGAAGGCTGAGAACTGCTATCTAGAACAGCTTATCTGCGGTGACAGTTAGCAACTCAAGTGATAGGCTTGAAGTGAAGTCAGTTTACCCTTGGGAATTTGCCTGTCTCTTCCCCAAACCTGCCAAGGAAAAGACTATACATAGAAGATGTGTGACTAGCTGGCCATGGGATCCCAGGAGAACTTCCATGCAAAGATGAGGACACTGCAGGGCTGTACAGGTGACCCCAGGCTCAGTGTCTCTCCAGAATAGCATCTACTGCTTTACTTCCTAGAAATGACAAAATGGTACATGTTCATCTTAAGAAACAAGAGAACGTTGCCACATCTTCTGACCATTGCTTAGGGACCTGACTCCAGACCCCACATCCATCACTGCTGACATGTAGAGCAAAAGCATGCATAGGTAGGAGTCAGGGTTCAGCCATCTGTCCTGTGCACTACAAATGCTTAGCTGAAACCCAGAGCTCTCCCCAGTCCGCTGGTAACAACAGCCCTCCCCTAGCCTGGAATCAAAACTCCAGATGCTGCTGGAGTCCCCTGGAGGGCAAATCCACCCAACCAAGAATCACCCATCTCAGCAGCCAGAGCCAGTACTCATGACACCACCACACTCAGCACCTAAAAGAAAGAAAGCAGATAGCACCCTCCAGGCATCCTTAGTGTGTGTGTGGGGGGGGGGAGTGGGCAAAGAGGAAAGAGAGTGCAACCTTGGAAAAGTCTACAGGAAGAACATTTAAGAGAATATTCTCCAATGAATGGGTTGGGCTTCGTTAAAAGGTGTGTGTTTGTGTGCTTCTATCTTTTCAATTTAATCTTCACAGACACATCTCAGAATTTGCAAAATGCACTTTTCCATTTCTACCTGTAAGTCTGCTTTTTGATATAAAGAATCAGAGAGCAAAGATGTGCAGAGGACTTCCTTTCCCCGCTGTGCTGAACACCAACGGAAAGCGTGATTCCTGTGTCCCCGCCCCCGCCCCCCGAAGTGTAGAAGAAAATGTTTCTTGGTAAAGCACTTATCGGCCTTCTAAAGCTTTTAACTCTGTGACATTTCTGTCTTTAGTCCTTGTGGGGGAAAATTCATATGTATAATATCAGAAAATAGAATGATATTTCCAAGTGACAATATAAATATCGCTTTGGGTATACGCAATTTTTTTTCTTTTCCGGTTTCTTCTATTTTTAATGTTTAAAGCCTGCATCAATCAATTACATACTGGCAGGATCCCAGTTCCTTAATTTGTGTGTGACTCAGCACTACATTACAGGTGACACACACAAATCTAAGGGCAGGACCACTTTAGAGTCACTTTAAGTAACAGGGGACAAAACACTGAATCAACAGTATACGCAAAGAGCAGTCTTTGAATATTGCTAAAATAGAGACACACTGTCCTAACTGAAAAAGACCAGAGGAGAGCATGTTTATACAAATAAACATATACCTATAGACTGGATAAGTCTGTTGCTGCCGCTATAACAGAATCCCACATGTGACTCACATCTCTGGTGGGTCACAGTGCCAAAGCATGGTGCTGGCTTTGGTCAGGGTCCTTGTGCTATATCAGAACATGGTGAAAATCATGATGAGAGAGTCAAGGGAAGGGTGATCAGGAGAAAGCATATGGAGTCTTCTCTCTAGAACCAACCCCCCAAAATAGCTTCAATCCATTCTTGCAGGCCAAACCTTCAGGACCTAAACAATCCCCATTAGACCCCCATTTCCCATACAGTCACATCAGGAATTAAAATGCAACTCAGGTTGGGGGGGGGCATAAACTGTAACATTTGTTTAATCCTTACAGCAACCCAAAGAGGTTGTGAGGTAGAGCTCAAATGTCTGGTAAGAGATTAAGGCAAAGTGGTATTAAGAGACAAGCTGGGGGCTAATGTTTTATAGGACAGAGACTTAAACTTGATCCCTGGATGCCTGAATCACTCTTTTTATCCTCTGCATCACTGAACTTGCCAGGGTTAGACCTACTTAGTAGTGCAGTGTTACTCTTTAAAGAACACTTTGGTGAACCAGAAACTTCCTGTTCCCCCTGTGGATGCCTTGACCGCATCCCACCTGGGAAGACATGCCAGACCCGCCAAGAGGCTCCTTATAGCTAACATAGAAACGGGGGCTCTGTTTCTATCCTCTGAATCCTTTCTCTTCCCTATAAACCAGCCATTGTCTACTCGAAGGTCGTGACCCCTTTGGGGGTCATAGATCAGACATTCTGCATATCAGATATTTATTTACATAATAATTCATAACAGTAGCAAAATTACGATTATGAAGTAGCAATGAAATGGTTTTTTAGCTGGGGGGGGGCAGGTCACCACAATTCAAGGAACTGTATTAAAGTGTCACAACATTAGATAAGTTGAGAACCACTGCTCTAGACTCTGTCTACTACACAGTATTCTGTGCCTCTCTGACCCCTCTAAACAGGCAAATCCAAGGTTCCTTCCTCAACCACAGTCTTTCCCCAATCTTCTTGTGCAAAGCCAGTCTAAATTTCGGCTGGACTCCTCTCTGAATCCCAGACCCACATTCCTACCTTCATGCAAAATAATTCATTCCATTGCCCAAAGCAGGACTTAATCCTCTTCCCCACAATAGAGCAATCTCCTTCTCAATAAGAGAAGCTAATTGCACTGCCTATTACCCTCTCCTCCCCAGCATTCCCTGCTACAGCCTAAAACTTTCTTAATGATGATTCCAAATCAACAGAGACAATGAAAAGGCCCAATTTGAAATGAGATATGCATTAAAGCACGCTCAAGACAATATTTAATGGGAAATGCATGTACACACGATTTTATGCAACTTCATGCATATTTTATATGTGTGCAGAGTATGTTTGTATTTTATAGTGTATGTGTGTATACACCTGGAGAAACACTCATATGTACACATACATTTTTTTAAAAAGTGGAAGGTTGAGGTTTAGGTCTGCCACTTGGCTCTCCCCACTATCTGTTGAGACAGAGTCTCCCACAGAACCCAAAGTTTACCAGTTGGCTAGATTGGCTGGTCATTGAGCTTCAGGGATCCATCCACCTGTTTCTAACTCCACCACACCCCTAAAAAAAAGAGAGTTACAAATGTGCATTAACACACCTGGCATTTACATGAGTGTGGTATGGCAAGGATTGGATCTCAGATCTTCATTCTTATAGAGCAGGCACTTTACCAACTGAGCCATCTCTCCAGCCCTATTTTTCAATTTGCCTGCACATTGGTTTCATGCTTGCAATATTTTTACATATTATGTTAAAATATTAAATAATTTCAGCAGTTTAATTTTAGAGTTATTTTTTCTTTATTGCTGAGAATCGGGCCAGTGTTCTACCACTGAATTATATATCTCCAAATTAATTTTTGATATTTTCTAATGTGGATGAATAAAAACATCCCAAAGATACCAACATCCAAATCCCCATTGTGTGAGAAAACGCTGTATTAGCACCAGGAGAGCCTTCTTATATAGGATGAAGCCAAGGACACTGAGATAAGGGATCCAATATTGCAAGGATGCTGAGGAGGGAAAATTAACTGCAGTAGGTACCATTGTTAAAGTTGATGATGGAGGAACAGGCCACAGAGGAAAGCATGTATGTGGTTTCTGAACCGTCATTGTCATGGAAACAGACTGTCTCCAAAGACTCTAGAGGGAAAACAGCTGAACCAACATCTTAATTCTAGATTGTGTTTTCCAAAACTGTAAAGAGAATTGATTTACATTGTTTCAATCCAGTGTAACAACTTGGATTGAGGCAACTTGCCTATTGCCACTTTTGCAGTAGTGGTGGGCAACTCAGGCGTGGTGACTACTGGGAAATCTGAATGATGAGTGGCTCCCATTTGTCCCATATTGTATTTCTCGAGCAGAACGCATGCTGTGGAATCTGCTCCCTATTGCTTAAACCCCAGGTGATGCTCCCATTCCCCTGCATCAGGGTTGTCAATGGCAACCAAGTGGATGGAAGAAAGGCAAAGCCTGCTTGCCTCTGATACCTCCCCATAATTTCCCATTTCCAGGCTTTGCAGTCTCATCAGCACCAAACCACTCTCCTAAGATACCATAATCTTTCAGCCATCTGGTCTACCTCTGCCTCCAGACTTTCCTTATTTTCCATTCTTGCCAGTTTCCTTGTGTTCCCTCCACCTCAAATACATATTAGTTCTGTTCAATCACTCTAATTTCCAAAGTACTGCCCACCCATCAAAACCTGCTCAAAAGTAGTTCAACGAGTCTCTTGCACACTTATCACTGGTGCTAGAGCATCATCATATCCACCCTAGATTAAACATGCTTCTGTCCTGGCCATTCCTAAAGACCAGGGCCTCCACATTTGCCCTAGTTCCATGACTTGTGTCCCCTCAAAGTCACATGTTGAAGCTGAACCTTCAGTGTGATCTTGTCTTAAGATAGGGAATTTATCATAGGGTCTTTACCGTGGTAGTCTCACCCTTACTGCCATAGTTAAATGAGATTGTAGAGTGGGATCAATTTCAACTATAAGACCACAGTTTGTAACCTCATATTTGATCTCTCTCTCTCTCTCTCTCTCTCTCTCTCTCTCTCTCTCTCTCTCTCTCTCTCTCTCTCTCTCCTCCCTCCCTCCCTCCCTCCCTCCCTCCCTCCCTGCTTTCCACCTCTTTCTCCCTCTCTCTTCTCCTTCCCACATTCTCCACTTTGGCAACCCTCATGTCCCTATGTGAAGACATAAGGAAAAAATTAGAAAATCATTTGCAACCTGAAAAGAAAGCCCTGCTTGAACCTCGGCCTTGGACTCAGCCTCTAGACTTGTAAGAACAAGTTCTAGGTAGAAGGTTGTGCTTTCCAAAGTCTTGGACTTTGACCCTGTCAACCCATGCTTCATAGCAGACCAGAACCAGAAAGCAGCCTCAGGGCCTTCCTCCAGGATTCTCAAAGCTGTACTTTGCACCAACAGTTGTTCTGTATTGAGATTTTTATATATATGGGAATAAAGTATTTTAACCAGCACTAACTTCAAATCAATTGTGTCAAAATGCACACACTAAGGGGAAAGACAGATACAGCTGCTACACAACCAACCCCAACATCATAGGGTCCTTGACGATATTTGTAGGTAGTGACAATTCTCTTTTATTAGTCCCTAAATAACACTGGCTGCCAACCATCAGAACTGTGGAATACTTTCCCACAGAGTAATATGTTAAATTAGGCCAATATTACTACCTTATAAGAGATTCATATTAGTCCAATGCTCGTGGCCTGAAGTTTCCGTCTCCAGATGATTTATGTTGAAATTGGACAGAAAATGAGTTGATCTTTCCAGTCCTCCGGTTCTCTAATACCAGTCAGTTTCCAACAATTAAGTTCAGTGCTCTCACCACTCAGAGAAAGCCCAGTGCATTGTGGGACTCCATCCCAACAGATCACATCCATTTATACTCCATTACAAATGGGGTGTCCAAACCATGCCCCTCCATACATCTACCTGGCTGACTGCAAGTCTACAAATTCAGACCTTCCATTGGGATTAAAAACTCACTAGAATGTCTCACAGAACTCAGAAAACACGTCAGTCATTATCACATTTATTATATTAAACACATGTCATCCAGCCAAATGGGAGAGATATGTAGTCAAGCGGAGGGAGAGGGGCATTCCTGGCTTCTTTAGGCATACAAACCCACCCGGCCCCTTGATGTGTTCACCCACATAGAAGCTCATCAAATCTAGAACTTATATGATCTTATGGAAGTTTCACAACATGAGCAGGACTGATTAGATTGCTAGCTGTTGGTACTTGAACTAAACATCTATCCCCTTTTCTGATTCCTGGAATTAAATAATTAAATAAGGGCTGGAGGTGAGGCTGAAAGTTGTACTTGGGGCTGAGTCTTTCTAGCAGTTTCCTTCCTCTGACGTCAACCAGATGCATGCCAAGAGTCATCACGTGACAGCAAAAGGTGTTTGCAACATCTGTTTTCATCATCTGATCACCCAGGAGATTCCATGGCCTTAGACACCCCCAGTAACCCAGGAGCGAAGTCCAAATATGTAATCCCACCCTATCACATGAAGAAAACATCCTGCACCCCCTCAGTCATGCATAGGCCATATCATAATTACATGGAAAAGTTAGTTAAAAGCAATTATTTTGTCCCTGTTTTATAGATGAAGACATTCCTAAAGCTAGGATAGGATAGAAGTAGAATTCAAACTCATATTCTCACCAGAAACTGTTTTTAAATGAATGCAACTTATACACTGCTGGGGTTTAAGGGAATCAAGAACTTGTATGCTCAGCACCCAGTTTGGGGGCAGAGGCAAAACTGAGAAGGGTTTCTTCCCCCCATCCTGGAGCTCCTGAAACACTGATGTCACAGTCTAAACTAGAGCTTCTTAAAATGTTTCCTCTTGGGATGCCTTTTCTCCCACACACATACACACACACAAAAGAAAAAACTCTGGTTAATACAATATAATAATAATACAATATACTCTGATTACATGCTGCCCTCCTCCAACTACACCCAGATTCTCCCCACCTCCACATCCACCCAACTCCATGCCCTTTCTTCCTCTCTTTAGAAAATGAACAGTCAAACAAAAATAAACAAGGCAGAATTTTAAAAACACACAAGAAATACACACATACTCAAAAAATTAAAATTAAAGCAAAACAACCAGAAACCATAATATACAAGCAAAATGCCTAAACAAAGCAATATGAAACAAATATACAAACAAACAAAAGTCTATAAAAATACCATTGTGCTCGTTTTGTGTTGGCCATCTACTGCTGGGCATGAAGCCTGCTCTTAAATATGGTTAATATACCCAGTGAGACTCTGTTAGAGAACAATAATTTTTCTTTTGGAAGCAGGGGTCAATTGCAGATAGCTTATTCATTAAGGGTAGGAATCTATTGTCTCTCAGTGCTGGGTCCCCGTGTGGCTTGAACCCGTGCAGACCCTGCATGTGCTGCTATCTGTGAGCACCTATGTGCATCAGTCCTTTTGTGTCTGTAAGACACTGTTTTCTTGGAGTCATCCATCACTATGGCTCTTACAGTCTTTCTGCCTCCTCTTCCAAATAGCACCCTGAGCCTTAAAAAAGAGACGTTTGATGAAGACATTTCATTTATGATTGAGTGTTCTAAAGTTTCTCACTCCCCACACATTGCCTAATTATGGGTCTCTGCTAGTTCCCATCTACGGCAAGAGGCTTCTCTGATGATGGCTGAGGAAGGCCACACAGGTATATCAGTCATTTTAAGTAAATATGGCATATATGAGTATAGAATGTCATTAGGTGTCACTTTCTGCTATGCCGATTTATCAAAACACTAGCGTATGGTTTTCCCTTAGATCCACAGTCTATCCAGTCTCAGGTTCTTAAGCACCTGAGTAATGTCAGGCATAGGTTCTATCTTGTGGAGTGGGCCTTAAATCTAATCAGAGAGGTTGGTTAATCCTACAACATTTTGCCACTACTGCAACAGTTTATCTTGCAGACAGTCACATTTGTAGATTGCAGGTTTATAGCTCGGTTGATGGATACATTTCTCCTCTGATAAGACACGTTGTCTTAGTTAGGGTTTTACTGTTGTGAACACATACCATGATGAAGACAACTCTTATAAGGACATTTAATTGTGTCTTACAAGTTCAGAGGTTCCATCCATTATCAGCAAG
Source organism: Mus caroli (assembly GCF_978045245.1). Taxonomy (NCBI): domain Eukaryota; kingdom Metazoa; phylum Chordata; class Mammalia; order Rodentia; family Muridae; genus Mus; species Mus caroli. The sequence continues at coordinate 10,489,331 of NW_028227271.1, forward strand.
ACAGCATCCAGGAAGGTATGGGGCAGGACAAGCTGAGAGTTCTACATCTTCATCTAAAGGAAGAAGACTGGCTTCCAGGAAGCTAGGATGAGGGTCTTAAAGCTCATAATCACAATGACACACTTCCTCCAAACAGGCCACACCTACTCCAACAAGGCCACACCTCCTAATAGTGCCATTCCCTGGGCCAACCATATACAAACCATCACACATGTCTAGGCTGTTTTCAATTTCTGTTGATTTTGATTAGAACAGCAATCAACATGGATAAGCAAGAGGTAGAGGAGTTTTATATGCCCAAGAGTAGTATAGCTGGATCTTGAGGTAGAACTCTTGCCAGCTTCCTGAGAAACCACCACACTGATTCTATAGTGACTGTACAAGTTTGCACTCCCACCAGTGTGGGTAAGTGTTTCACTCAGCCCTCATCCTCACCAGCATGAACTGCCAATTCTCTTATTGACCTTTCCCATCCTGACCTTACACCATCCTGGTGTAAAATCAAATCTCAACCTAGTTTTAATTTGCATTCCCTTGATGGCTAAGAATGCTGAACACTTTTTTGTTTCTCAGTCACTTGTATTTTGGTTTTTGAAAACTCTCTGCTTAGTTCTATTCCCCATTTTAAAATTTGGTTATCCATTTTCTTGATATCTAGTTGTGGTCTTTTTAGCTCTTTATATATTTTAAAGACTAACCCTCTATCAGATGTATAATTGACAATTTTTTTTCCATTTGTAGTCTGCTGCTTTGCCTGAATGATGGTGTCCTTTGTCATACAGAAGTTTCCAGTTTCGTGAGGTCCCACTTATTAATTACTCTTAGTGTATGTGCTGTTTGTGTTCTGTTTAGAAAGTCCTTTTCTGTGCCAGTGGGTTCAAGCCTATTGCCCCACTTTCTCATCTGTGAGATTCAGAGTGTATATGGTCTTAGGTTGAGGTCTTTGATCCATTTGGAGCTAAATTTTGTGCTGGGGTGATTAATATTGGATCTACTTGCATTCTTCTACATGCAGCCAACCAGTGTGGCGAACATGTTTCACAAATGATTTCTCTCCCAACCCATTTTTTATTCTATACTGAGTTGTTTAGTTTCCACGAGTTTGCATACCTTCTGTAATTGTTGTTATTGTTGATATCCAGTTTTGATCTATGGTGGTCAAATAGGATGCGTGTGTTATTTCCGTTTTCTTGGATCTGTTGAGACTTTCATTGTATCCAAGTACATAGTCAATTCTGGAGAAAGTTCCATGGACTGCTGAGAAGGGGGCATATTTTTCTGTTTGGGTGAAATGTTCTATAGACGTTTGCTAGGTCCATTGGACTTATGAAGTTATTTAACTCCAGTATCTCTCTGTTTAGTTTTTATATATATGATCTGTTCGTTGACAAGAGTGGGGTAATGAAACCATTCGCTATCACTGTGTTAGGGTCAGTATATGACTCAGTGCTTTTGTTTGCCCTTGTTTGGGGGCGGGGGGGTGCATTACTATTTACCATTTATATCCTCTTGGGGATTTTTCCTTTGATGAGTATGTGGTGTCTTTCTCTATCTCTTCTGATTAGTTTTGGTTTGAGGTTTATTTTGCCAAATGTTAAAATGATACATACTGCTTGCTTCTTGGGTGCTTTTGTTTGGAATATCTTTTTCCAGCCCCTTATCCTGAGGTGTCTATCCTTGCTGTTGAGGTGTGCTTCCTGGATGCAGCAGAAAGATGGGTCCTATTTTCTTATCCACTCTGTTAGTCTATGCTTTGCATTGGGAAATTGTTATCCACTAGCAGTGTTTGCTGGTTACTGTTATTTTGTTGTTATGGTATGGGGTGTGTTTCTCCCTTTTGTGATGTACTGTTCAGAGATTATTTATTCCTTGTGTCTTCTTGAGTGTGGTTGACTTCTTCAGACTAAAGTTAACCTCTTCAGGTTAAGTTTTTCTCTCTAACACCTTTGGTAGAGTTAGACTGGTAGATAGATACTGCTTAAACCTGGTTTTACTGTGGAATGTTTTTCTATGTCTATGGTGACTGATAGTTTCCCTGAGTATAGTAGTCTGACCTGGCATCTGTAGTCTCTTAGAGTTTATAGAATATCCATCCAGGTCCTTCTGGCTTTTAGAGTTTCCATTGAGAAGTTAAGTGTTATTCTAATGACCCTTCCTCTATATGTTACTTAGTTTTGTTCCCTAGAAGCTTTTAATATTTTTTTTCTGCTGTTTGTTTAGTGTTTTGATGATTATGGGATGTGTGCAATTTTCTTTCTGTTCGTGTCTATTTGGTGTTCTGGGAAAAAACTGACTGTGGGGCACACAGCCCCAATTTCTATATCTATAAAAAAAATCCCTACAACTAAGGCTCAAGGACCATCACAGAAGAGGAGGTAATGAATGAAAGGACCAAGACCTCTGCCGTGAGAATGTCTTCTATATATGACAGAGAAACTGTACCCATGAGAGCTCAACAATGTGTTTTCCTAAGCAAGATCAAAACAGTGACAATACCAGTTGACTTGCCAACATAGACAGTACAAATTTCACAAGGCCCAACCACTAGGTGAACAGGCAATGAATAACTGCTGAGGGAGGAGAATCAGTCTTCTCTAGGGGTGAGATTCCATACAGGTTATTCAGTCCCACGTGACCAACCCTAAGCACATGTACATATAGGCAACACTAAATGAAGACAGCAGATTATATGTATAATGTATATGTAACAATATGCATGCATGTATACATGTAACTATGTGTGTATACATGTAACAACAATACTTAAAGAATAAGAGACCATGAATTCTAAAGGGAGTGGGAGTATGTGGCAGGGGCTGGGGAGGGTAGAAAGAGGGAACTGATATAAATATGGTATCCATAAGTGAATTTATCAAAAATTAATTTTTAAAAAATATATCAAAGATACAAAATCATTCATTCTGAAGAATGATGGTAGGACAATGTCTTTGTTTTCTGTAAGCCATTGTTCCTCTAAGGGAAGAAAAGTTTCTGTGTACAGTAAACCTACTACATCTGTACCCCTACGACAGGCCGATGCCAGGCTTCTCCCCTGCCTGACTTCCAGGGCTGAACCCTCCTAGCAAGAGGAGCTCTCTACAGCTGTCTCTATGATCTCTAAGCAACAACCCCAAGTTCTTCTCTTCAGCTTCATGTTTTTATCAGTCTGGTCATATCATTTCTTATCAGTGGGTCTTCACACTCCTGTACAGGAAAGCAGGCAAAGTTGCCGGAGGGGAGATCTATTTTCCAACTAAAATCCCTAGAAGAGAGGCAGGGGATGTAGTTCTACTGCAGAGACTGTATTTAGTTGCCATACACAAGTCCTTGGGCTCAACACCATTCCATGAACAATCTATGCCTAGCTTCTGCGCCTCTAAATCCCTTGCTGGAATTTGAATGCACAAACAATGTTTACCAGGTATTAAAGATGTTTGAACGCTATCCAGAAAGGTGGGTGGTGCCGCCATAAGAGAGGCTACCTCATTCACTGTCTAGGTTCCCTCAGGCAAGTTTCTTATTCTCCGTAGGTCCCAGGGGTTTCTTTTATCCATTAAGTTAGTATCAAAATACCTATCTCAAATGGCATATTAAAATGAAATAGTTCATATAAAAGGCTCTGGCACCCGGAAAATGAAAACAAACAACACCGCTCTCCCCCATCCTTGAAGGGTATTGAGGGAAGAGAGAGGAGAGAAGAGAGAGAGGGCTGGGGCTCCTTTACAGACACGAGTCTGACACTGTTAATGCTCATGGACCAACTCAGCACAAAAACAATGTCTTCAAAAATACTTATGCCATGCTTCCCCGGGGCTGGGATGTGTCAATGTTGATGTCCTGTTGGCTCACTCTTTTCCTTTTCTTTATCTGTATGAGTGTTTTATCTGTGTGTATGTCTGTGCACCATTTGTATGAAGTGTCTAAAGAGACATCAGATTCCTAGGACTGGAGCTGCAGGCAGTTTTAAAGCCCCATATTGGTGTCAGGAATCAAACTTGGCTCCTCTAGAAGAGAAGTCAGCCTTCTGAACTGCAAAACCATCTCTCCAGCCTCTGTTGATCCGGTCTTGAGGAACCAAAGATGTGGCCTCCTAACTTTATTCCCAGATGAACAAACACAAAGTAAAATCAAATTAACTACACTGTAAAAGTGGAAAAGTTAAATATAGGATATAGATATAGGTATAGATGTAGATGTAGATAGAGATATATAATGCTTTGATCTTCACATGGTGGCTGCCACATCTCAGGCAATCTGCTACGTACCTTACATAATATATTTATTTGTAGATTGTTTTCAGTAGCCAGATACTTCCCTCCATGGTGAAAGTAGAGCAGAGCCAGGGAAATGACATCTGTCACGCTGTGTTCACAGGGTCCTGCTGAAGAACCAGGGGGCAACCACGTTGTTGTGTGACGTTTTAGGTGAGTGATTACATGCTGATCAATACCACCAGGACAGCTCTGTTGGAGCAGAGCATGCAGCATGTGGAAGGACCGCTTCCCGGCAGAAGCACAGTTTACGCTGAAGTCTACACAATAACAGACAACTAGAGTACCCAGATGGGGACAGCTCTGGGTAGGGAAATCAACCAATGCTAAACTTGAGAAAGGACAGAACAGGCGTTCAAACAAAAAATGGGTCCAGAAAAAGAGAAGGAAGGACAATGTGGGTTTAGTCTGCAGAGATCCTGAAGGCTCGAGATTTCTACCATGAAGGTCTGGAGTTTTATCCTTAAAGCAACAAGATGTCATTGAGTCAGGTAATCTATGGAATGCTGCAGTATTCGGGGACAAGGAATATCTTACCACAAGCACCCATGGGTCTACTCTATAAGTCAAATTCATTATACCACTAAGCAAATTTTTCCTATGCCAGTCAGCTACAGAATTCAAAACTCCTCACAAGTGTGTCCATGCCAGACAAGCTAAACCTTTTATCCACACATTCTTGTACATCTATGCAGAGCCAAACAGACACCATGTTCCACGTGCTATTCCCGTCAGCACACGGGGCCGGCAGAGATGGAAAACTTACCGAGGGTGCTCAGATAGAGCACTGCCTCCCATGTACACTCCCTTGAAGGACGCTTAATTTTGGCTTTGAAGGTTCTCGAGACAACTCTGCCTGCACTGCTCAACGAAACAGTCTGAGAGTTCACATGGTGAGAATTGAGCATTTCTCACCAAGCCTAAACTGTGAAATGTACTTGAAAATAGAGCTCGCTATGAAAATTAGCATATTATACCTGGCCCGTAGCAGCCATCCTGTTATAAAAGTTGTTTTGATTTTATTTATAACAAGGAGAATCTTCAAATGGTCTGGTGTGCTGGGATCCAGCTGTCTTGGGAAGTCTTAGGAAGGCACATGAAGTAGCGACAGGTTTTCTCGGCTCTCAGTGGCATGAGAGATGGACACCGTAGAAAATCAGAGCACAGTTCATTACAGAACTAGTCAAAATAAAGTTTGGGATGGTAGGTGCTCAGGATAACATTTCCAGATGCAAGAAATATCATTGAGAATCCATAATTCTGGAAAGTCTGTCATCATCCACCTGACACCCCAGGGATGATGAACACAGCCCACCATTTGCTGAGTGACACCTCCTTTATTCTTCTTGTATATACACACACACACACACACACACACACACACACACACACACACACACACGCACACGCGCATGCGCACGCACACTCGCACACGCACACACGCGCACATACACACGCACGCACGTGCACGCATGCCAGGGAGCAGTGGGAGTACATGAACTCCGCCCTCCCTCACCATTCTTGATATGCCAATTTTTTAAATGAGTTTAACTGAAAAGTTGTCCATTTTAGGAATTTCTAGGCACTTTTCAGATTAGGCCAAATACCCCCAAGCTTCTGTCAAAGTAAAATTAAGTAATCCTTGTTCTTTATCTCAGACAAACTTTTAGGATCCTGGAGCAAATATATAAAACACAAAAGAACAGGTAGAGGGAAATGTGTTTAATATTCAGGGTCCAATACTTTCATGGTCATAATATGAGTTTCTATAAAAAACAGTTCATTTATAGATTAGCAGATAACTGGTGTGTTATATACCCTTCTGTCTGCCTTTTAGTCAATATTTTCACTATAACCCTCAAGATATCACAAGAAATAGAGTGATAACATGAGAATAAATCTCCACAATGCTTGTTATCTTGTCAAATTTCAACCAGATCAGAAACTGAAGCCTTTAGACCCATTAAGATTTCTGCCCAATCTGAGCAGGACATATTTGCATACTCTCCTAGTCCCATGATTATTTGCATACTCTCCTAGCTCCTTCTTTGCATACTCTCCTAGTCCCATATTTGCATACTCTCCTAGTCCCATTATTATTTGCATACTCTCTTAGTCCCATATTTGCATATTCTGCTAGTCCCTATTAGCACATCTAATCAAGACCTTGACCTACATTATTTTGGATTCAGAGATAAAGACTGCTTCACAAGAAATTTTAATAACTGAACTCCCAATGCTCTTATATTCCAAACACCACAGTTCAGTACCAAAAAAAAAAAAAAAGAAAAAGAAAAAAAAAAAGCACTAGATTTCTAGTCAAGAACGCTGAGTTGGCAGCTTTGCTTCCACAAGGAGCTTGATTCTTCATCTTTGATAAGTGAGGGCTGGGGTTGAGTTTCCTCTGCCTTTCACAGTTCTCCCTATAACACAATGCACTCTGCTGGCCTCTGTACTCTGCGAGTTTTGCTTCCACATCTCTTCTTGGTTCAATGGCAATGGTTTAACAAATACAGAGATGTATCTCTAACCGTCGTGCCCTCCTCCACCTTTAGTTCCTGGAGAGAGGAGTACACCACACATTGCTACCTCCTGGGGGATTTGAACAATGCTTGATACTCAGGCTTTCTACAAATGTCTGTCAGATATGGAATAACCAAGAGCTCGCACTCATCTGTCTTGTTCAATAACAATTTCCTTTCTCTCTCTAAGTTTCTCTGGCTGCCCATGACTTCTGATTCTTCAGAAGGTGTTAGAAAACCCCAAGTTGTGACTGGATAACAAGTTTTCCACTGACAAGGTACGCACAACCTTCAGACAACCCCTTTAAGATGACACAGTGGGTTAAAGTACTTGTAGGAGTAAGGGGTTCGGATCACCAGCACCTAAGTAAAATCCTGTGATCATAGGGCTGGGTGTGGGGAGAGACAAGCAGACTCCAGGGACTGCAGCCAGACAGGCCTATATGGCACAGTCCAGGGTCAGTGAAACACTCAAAAGAATAAGGTGGAGAAGTGATTTTGGAAGACAGCCTATGTCAGTCACTGTCCCCCACATATGTCTGCATGGGCAAGAATACACAAACACACACACAGAGAGACAGACACACACACAGACACACACACAGACACAGACACAGACACACACACACCAGGGGTTGATGGGAGTATATGAAGTCCTCCCTGATCATTTAACAGAGCCTGGTTCTTAAATGAGCTGAGCTGAGGCTCTCACTCTCCAGAAAAATAAGTGTCTTGAGCCCTGCCCACCCCTATCAAGATGGGATCTGTGTTCTCCATCTTGGACATTAGGAAGATCTTTGCTTAGGATAACAATGCAGGGCAAGTAATGCATTGTAACCTCCAAATTTCTTTACAAACAACAGTCTAGCTTCCACCTAACTCGCTAGACTCTCTAGAGCTAATTCTCTCTCCCTCTCCCCTCCCCTCTCCCTCTTCCCCTTCCCCTACCCCTACCTCTCCTCCTCCCTGAAACCCCTGTTCTTAGAACTTAGTCACCATTTTTGTGTGGAAACTCAAACCACATGCAGAAGCCATGTGGGAGGAGGCAAGCACCCAGTCCAGCTCTAAGTCCAGCCACAGAGCAGAGAGAAGCCCTTTTTCCCCCAGCCCTATTCAAATTACAAATGCAGGAGCAAAAATATAACTGTGGTTGACCTTGTCCACCAGGTTTGGTGGTTTTACACAACAGGTGACTGCAACAGACAGTGTTATGGAGACAAATGAGGTGGGTTAATGTTTGCCTCTCAATTGATTCTGAGTAAAACCCACACATTCAAGCACTTCAATTCTTAAAAAAAGATACTCGTGGATCTAAGGAGAAGCTCTGCCGGCTTTGTCTCTACCAGCCCTCCTGGATTTAAGCTCACCGTCTGAAAACTGAATAATTATGTCTAATTTGCATAATTGGTGATGAGTGAGATAACTCTTACAAAAGCATCATAGGTCCTCAAAAGTGTTACCCCTGACCCCATACCAAACAGGAGAAAACTTCTACCAAGTTATTGCAGGCAAAGTTAGTCACTGGTGCTCCTCCAAGAAATCACATGCTCTGACATTTCTCTTTCTCTTTTGCCCCACAAATCTCTTCAATTTCCACCTGGGTCTTACATCACTCTCTAACAAGGCTAATCCGTTTAGTAAGTCTTAAACATGTTGTTGCCAAAATAGCTGGAGAAAATGAGTGAGAAATGACAGACACACTCCAATATCCAGGAAATTATACATAAGAGTTCGGAAAGTGGTGTCAAGAGTGACCCCCCCTTCCCCCATTCTAAGGAATTCTTTAAAGCTCTGTGGTAGAGAAATGAAGAGAAAGACTTCTTGTCATGCCATATAATGGCTTGCCCATCTTCCCTAAAGAATGTGTGTGAGGGTGTGTGTTTGTGTGTGTGTGTATGTATGTATGTTTAGTGTGTAGTGTATATGGTGTGTATATGTTCTGTGGATGTGGTGTGGGTGTGGTGTCAGGAGGTATGTTTGTTTGTGTGGTGTGTGTGTGTATGTTTGTGTGTGCGGTGTATGTGTGGTGTGTTTTTATGTGGGGGGTATAGTCTGAGTGTAGTCTGTGTATGGTGTATGTGTGTTTTGTGCATGTGTGATATGTGTGTGGTGTGTATATGTATGTGGTGTATATGGTGTGTATGGTATGTAGTGTGTATGTGGCGTGTGTGAGATGTGTGGTGTGTCTATGTGTGTTTGTGTGTGAGGGGGTGTGGTGTGTGTGAGGGGGTGTGGTATGTGTGATGTGTATGGTATGTGAGATGTGTGTGGTATGTGGTGTGTATGGTGTGTATGGTGTGTGGTGTATGTGTGGTGTGTAGTGTGTATGCTGTGTATGTGGTATGTACATGGGTGTGCAATAGAAAGTGGGGACGAGCACTTGTCCCGTCTAGACTTCCTCCCCCAGGAGTCTAGATGGTGCTTTGCCTCAGCAGTACTGAACGATACTTTCCGAGCATCTGAACTCACGATCTAACCACACATCTTAGATTGGAGGAACCATCCCATGATTCAAGGACGTTTCTTTCTACTTACAATGTTGATATTGACCTGTGAAGCCATAATTAAATTTGGGTACAAATAAATGAAAGACAAACTCTCACAACCAAAATTCCTCTCTGCTCAGGTCAAAGTAAAAACTACTGACAAGTCCTATCAAAACTAATGACATACAGGCCCTATGCAAGAGTGGGTCAAAGACAGTCGCTTTTAAGCATAAAACAGGCCTCCTATTCATCTGGATGTCATGAAAAATGCTAAGTTTATATTGCCTAATTTGGAAGAGTGTGAGCTGATGCATATTTATATTTCTGGTTAAAAACTAGAGTGTCAAATCTCTTCCCCTAAAGAGACTTTGAGTTGATCAAAGATACAGGGTTGCCCTAATTCTTTTCAAATGTAAACCATCTTTAAAAAGCTAGAACAAAAACCCATGTCTACGATCAAATAGCAGGGAGAACTCTTACCCAATGCTTACAATCTAAGATGTTTATCTTCTGATGGCACTAATCCGCAAACGTTGTATTACTAGGTCAAGTCTATTTTTCTGTGGCATGAATGCTACGTCCAGTACCCGGCAGGTCATAGGTTTACATTTTTGAACTTGAGGGAATAAAACTCCTCCATACTCATGGAAAAGCACAGAACATTCTGGAATACAGCTTTCTGCTTTAAATCCTGTGAGCTTTCAGATACCGGGCACCCAGCCCACTGGCTCCCAACCAAGGAAGTTGCTACAGAACAAGCCGGCTCATCCCTGGGGGTCATTCAACCTCCACTCCTCCGATGGAATCTGCTCAAGTGTTTTGCTCTTCAGATCCAGTTTGGGACCGGCTGGTTCTCGAGGGGCTCGAAAGACCCCTCGTTTCTTGTGACCCACAGGGGAATTCTGTGATTGGAAAGGAAGAAGCAGATTAAGTTGGACCTAAGCACTTCTCTGTGAAGTCCAGAGCTCTGCTGACAGACCTCCCTCTCCTCTTAGCCACTTGGGATCAGCCAGAACCCAACTGATTGTCCACTCGATGGGATCACCGCGTGTCATGTAGCCAGAGCCAGAGACAAAATACACAGAGCAGCTCTGAACTGTTTCTGGAGGTTAGAGATTACACAGCACTGTCCCTGCCTGAGGACCAAGTCCTCAGGTTTCTCCTTTGCAGACTTCCTCCAAATGGGACAAATGTCATTAAAAAACATTAACAAAGGGTCTCTATCAGCCAGACACAATGATTTTCTGTGACCCAAAGGCCCTTTCTCTAGAGCCTCCATACCTTCTCCAGGAAGAGGAAAGTCCCTGGTCCTTGGCCCACAGATTCCATTTCCAACCCAAATCCCCTGATACTGTCCAGTAAGGGGCTTGCAAACTTCAGTCTCCATGAACTGACTTCATCTCAAAAACACAACCAGTAACCTCCACACCACCTGGGCCCATCATGGTGCGCGAGCCACGTCATTTCCTTCGTGCGTCACACATGACAGAACTGTAGTCAAGTTCCTGCTGTGGCCAAACATCAAAGGAAGGGACATGGCAAAATTAGGAGTAGAACCCAAATTGCCTCCCAGTCTTTTGCTTCTGCCCTGCCACCAGCTGCAGCTGGCTCGCCTCAAACCCTCTCCATTCCTGCAGCCACCGAGGGACTCGGCCACACCTCAGCTCTGAGAAGAGAGCAGTGCCACTCAGCTGTCTGTAAGACTGCATGAGGCTCCTCGGCTTTGAAGATGAGTTTTTTTCGTTGTTATGTTTTAAAAGCAGAAACATCTAAATAGGATGCTAGCGTGGGTAAGTACATTCTTTAACTCAGGCCTCTGACCACAATTGGAGAGCAGGCTTCAGCTGGTTCTTAACAGGTCAACTAGTGGGCGAATGCTGGTATCCTCCAGGAATCACATCCAGCATTACAATATTTAATATTGAATATATGCACTCACGTTATAAAATAAAATGTACCATAGTCTGTCCCAGAGCCACACAATCTAAAGGAACCAGTACAATCAGGCTCAATCGCAAACAGCCCAAGTCAGTGCTGATCAGTTAAGGCAAAGCCCGTTTAGCCGTCCATCAGAATTACACAGCTGCACGCAATGTTCAGCCTCCACGGCCAAGCCCTATATACTTTATATACCTTCATATATTTATCTTTCCAGGCTTATATACATTTTCATGTTTTACAGCTTTGCTTATTTTCATGGGCCTTTCCAGTCTTAAACGAAATGGTTATTTTATGAACCACAACGTCAACAATTACAAGATACATCACGAAAGCATCCCATATCTTAAATAACTCAAGTTGTGGATCCACTCTCATGCCTGGGATACTGTCTGGCTACCCAGGAAACCGTGCATGCAGGTCCTGTGAAAGGACCCAAGAACAGCAACTCCAACGGGGAAGGAGGCAGCCTTGACGCTGTCCTGCTGGCTTTGGACTTTCATTTCGTTCCACAGTTCTGGCCACCAAGTCGCAACATCTCCTTTCCCGGCAACTTCTGAACAGGTAGTGTCTAGGATACAAGCTCCTTTGACACCCAGTGGAAGAAGCCAATATGCAGTATCCCACTTTGTCCTTCTGTACGAAGCAACCATGGGAATGCATGCACGCATGGGCTGTTCTCTGACTTCCCAGGCATGTTTCTTCATCTGATCATTGTTCTTCCTGCTGCTGGGAAGGCAGCTGGGTCGAACTGCTGTGCAAATGCTTGGGACCCTGCTGATTGTGGGGGAGTATTGTGCCACATTCTCACGTGTAAATGGACCAGGCTGGAGCTAAGCAGCTGTGGACCACCAGTGTCTAGCAGCCCAGCAAACTCATCCTCTGCAGTAAAATTAGGAAGCCAGGGTGGGGAGAGGTTGGGGAGAAACAGAGAGGGGTGTGGCCCAGTCCTGACTAAGGCAATGCTGTCCCAAAACAAAACTGGGTGTCCGGTCTAGTCCTCGTTAAGAGGTTTGGTCACCCACATGAATTCCATTTATTGCTCCCTCTCTCTCTCTCTGAAAGAGGTCTTCAGTTTTATGTTTTTATGACCCTGCCATTAGAAATGGTTGAGACAGCATTCCAGCCTCGGGGTTGTACTGTGTGGTTATGAACTTCACTGGATCGCTGCCCCACCAATTTGACATTAACTGCTGTGATTCACAATTGCCCCAGCTCTCTATACGTTATTGTGTTTTCTGTAGTGGGAACAGGTGAACCCCACTGCCCAGCGGAGGATCTCACTGCCCAGGGGAGGACCCCATTGCCCAGGGGAGGACCCCATTGCTAGGGGAAGATCTTGCTTCCCAGAAGACATTAGAAGGATGCAGCACCTTGTAAAACCTGAAAGGCAACTGGAGAGTGCAAGGCTCTGAAGCAATCAAGTCAAAGTCCCATAATGAAGAATGTCTTGCTGCCAGCCAGACACACTAGTGGCCAGGCATGTCCTGTGAATTAAAGTGGGACCAATCCACTGTGCGAGTCATCAGCCTTCTGATAGGCCACAGTACCTCGCTCTGTCACAAATATGTTTTTCTACAGAGCCAGACAGACAACTGGGTTCCGGTGGGACAGAAAGAGCACCTTGTGACTTTGGCCCACGGCTCCCGTCACGGAGGTTCCTGGTGAGTGCTCAGCTGGCTAATAAATCCCTAAGCCTCAAAGCAGAGGCAATCAAACCTGAACAGGTCAGAAGACACTGAGGCCCTCCTTGGCTCTGATGAAAGTGTGATGAAGTCGAACAAGAATCTGTTCTCACCACAGTGAGGTCATTGCAATTGTCAGACTCAACCCACAGAATGAAGGAAGTGTGCAGAGCTGGGGATCCAGGTGACCTCTTGACCTTGGCTCTGTCCGTTAGTCTAAAACGAATTAGCTTACTTGCTCTTAGATGGAGAGCTAGAGAAAGCTATCAAGAGTGTTAGGTTCAATTTATTCTTTGAGGGGGCTTGAAAGTCAAGGATAGGGTTCCAGAGTCTAGAGCAAACTGCTCGTTGTCTTAAGTTGCACAAGGTCTCAGTGTTACAACAAAAATAGAATATGCTAAGCCTCTAGGCTCTCTTCTCCTTCATGAGATCACAGAGCCAAGGACTCAGAGCCACAATGCGATGCAAGGTTCTCTACTCAGAGTGTGTGTGGGGGGGAGAGGGGAGTGCAGGAGCAAGACAGGATGACTCTTGTTATACAGAAGGTCCCAAGAAAGCAGCATGGACTGGAGCTATTGCAAGCCAAACAACCCACTTAATACCACTCACTTGGACATTGTCACTCAACCACACAGAACACTGTAGAATACCCAGTGTTTACATCTGGTGCACAAGGAGCTACAGCTCATTGAAACTACCCAGTGTAAGGAGAGAATGGGGGTCCACATGTCACTAGTCCAGTGGGGGAAACTCCAAAATCTAAGTATAGTTCTTGAATGAACACTGATCTTACACCATTGTAATACCCAAACCCTGAACTCAATAGAAATGCTTGTGTGAGACAGGCTATACTGTACAGTTCCTATAGCCACTTGCTCTGGCAAATTGTAAATCTGGCAAATCTCCACCTCACAGGTAATACTGCAGAGGCATGGTCACCCAGAGCTATCCACCTAGAAACTTCCACCAGGCCACATGTAAAAGGATGGGATGCAGGTGTCACATTTAAGATTAGCAAAAGTAGAGATCTACAAGGCGGGGTGTTTGTTTAACAGCAGAGAGGGTTCAGGCATGAGGATTAGCCAGGTTGAAGGGGACTGGCAGAGACTGGGGAATTAGGGTGAATCTCAAGTGTTGTAGTGTGGGAGTGCCCTCAAGTGTGAAAGGACAGTTGGCAATGGACAAGTGCAGCTAATCCACTAGTGAACTGAGCAGGGGACAGACAGAAGGACACAGGTCTGACCTCGATTAATTCTGGGCTAAGTTTAGTAAAAGACACAGAATTACTTACTACATCTAGAATATAAAAAAAAGAAGTCTTTCAGACTAAAATGTCTACTCTATGTTCATCTATAAAGTCAACGGCGAGTATCTGCGGAGTCTACACTCTTGAACTTCCAGAGTTATACTGATGGTTTCTTCTTCTACGATACAAAAGAGATGCAGACATTTAATGTTGTAGGATCAACCCCCTGCTGTCACCAGACCAGGGGCACATTGAAACAAGCAACAGTAGATCTAGGCTGGCTCTGCAGACCAAGGGTTTAAGCTGGCCCTGCCCAGCCCAAGTTGTCTACAGTTCGAAGACATGGATTCCAGATAAGAGCCATGATGTCTAACAGCGAAGATGACAAGATAGCTATGGTCCTACAGCAATGAGAGGCTCACCAGAGATAGTCATTGTAGGAAAACTATCCAACTCTGAACCTGTATTTACCAGCTTGCCAACAGGGCATATTGATAATCGGTGCGTGTAAAGTCCAGAACCTGACACAGAGCAAGTATTTCACGAGCGTTTGATAATAGCAAGGAGAGTCTGTTTATCGGGGCTCCCTCTCCTCTCTATGATTAGCAAAGCTTTGGGCTCTAGAAAGTAGGATGTGGTTAGGAGTGGAACCTGTGCACTGATCTGAACCTGTGGCAGGTCCTATGTGGCATGCCATCATAGTCTCTGTGAGTTCATGTGTTATCATTCCTGTGGTGGCAGGACAAGACTAGGCAGGGCACCAGAGACAACAGAGAAGCCAGTGGAAGGCTGAGCCCCAGGCCAGCAAGCCCCACCCTCCAGCCTGCTGGCACCTCCTCCTCACAGAGCCCTGTAAGTATGCTTGACTCAGTGACCCACCGCTGATAGGAAAGTGGGCAAGCAATGGACGCTTGGCCCACACTCACTCACCGCCCTCCCCCCACCCCCCCCAAAAAAACATGTTATAGGATTTCAGACCAAATTCACAGTAAAGAAGCAAAGAGGGGAAAAATAGACTCTAGTCTCCCAAAGACATCGTGTCTTCCAGCCATATGACGTTCGTTCATAAGTGAATGTCAGAAACTCCCCTCGGAGTGCGTATTTGCTTGTGTCTATGCCCTCAGGAAAGCCTGCAATTTGCTTACCGTGAAAAGTTTTGAGACGTTCCAAGGATGTAAGCAGTTTTTCTTAAAGGGGCCCGTGTCTTTAACAGGAAAAACTGCCAGCGGTCCAGGCACATGCCTGGTGCTCCAACATCACATGACTTGACTTAGGAAATGTCAGCTTGCTGTGTCAAGCCTTCAAGACAGACATCGGTATAATTACCTCTGGCATGAGGCTATTTCATCCCCAGACCATATATAGCTTTGGTTTAGGCTAAGAAGAAAGCATGGTTTAGGGCCCATGAAATGATTACAAAGACCACTCCCTTACACTTCCTATTTTTTTATTTTATTTTATTTTATTTTCACAATTCCCCAGAACAAACACATAGTGATTTTCTGGCAGTTTAGTGAGAAACCTGGTGCCCCTTAAGCAATCCTGGCACGGCCTCTGAAAACTTTTAAGATGAGCTGAAGTCAAGGGAAAAAAAAATGATCTGGGTAATTAAAAGACACATAAACAAAAGATCACTTACCAAAAGGACTGGAAAGCCTTTACTGAAGCCATTGTAAATCGTGCTTTGGGGAGAACAGAACAATAAAACATTGTAGCAAGCAAATGCTTTATTGCAGGAAAGTAATCTTGGAGCCGTGTACTTTTCCAATTCTGCTCCTATAATTTCTTATAATCCGTATTATTTTTAGCTTGGCGAAAGCCCTGAGATGTTAGTCTTTGAAACAGCGATCTGTTACATTGTGGGGGTGGCCACATCATACACAAGTTAAAATGTAACCCAGTGCAAAACTCAGTGAAGGCCTTGTCTTTGTTACCCACCATGAACCAACATCCCTCCCCCTACCTCTTTCTCTCTCCTCTTTTTCACACTGAGCTGAGTATTTTGCTAAGCAGTAAGGAGGGGTGTGGCTACTGTAGAGCAGAGGACTAACCTACTATGTGGCAAGAGAGAAGAGCAAAGGGCTTGGATAATAGCTTAAGAAGTATCCAGAAAAGGAGATATAGACAAAGCCCACCATCCTTGCCCACTGGGAGATCCTCTTGGTCTACAGGCCTTGCAAAGCTGACCTGCAGATCAACATGGTCCAGGGTCACTATTAGCTTTCAGTTCACCGCCATTGGTTAGACGAAAGCCAACTTACCAGGGCAACGCCAAGTTGGATCTCACTTAAAATTAATACCTTCCCAAGACATAAACACACTCAGTGAAGCCAAGAAAGAAAAATCAACAATAACAGAAGTGCTAAGCTGGAATTCACAACAGGTGAGGTGAGGGCAGGAGAACCACATCCGTGACACTACTTACAGAGCCCTCACCTTTCCAGAAACATCGTATTTACTGATTCCTCTACTCCATAGTTCTGCTTTTAATGGGGGAGGAGGACCAGATCTCTGTAAACCTTTAGAAACATCGCTGCCCCCCATCCCCAACAAAGTATAGATTTCCTGAAGGGTGAGCCAACCCAAGCCCTACTCAGGAAATGCCAACTTGACAGCTCTCAGCACAATCCAATGGTGTGCCAAAAGTCCTCATCCCGTGAGTTAGAAGCGTTCTCTAATTCCTTATTGCCTGGCCAGGACTAAAGACAGGAAGTGAGAGCATTCGCACACTGCAGAGATCCCTCGTACCTTCATGCTGCAGAACCAGACATTCCAGATGAAATCATAACTGTCTCTTTCTGTGTGGGATTTTACTTCTCCGAGAAATACTCGCCAGGCATCGGACTACAAAAGGCACAGGATGTCCTCCCTGCCACCCAACACGCTCTCAGGCTGAGCAGCTGATGTGGGATTTCTCTAACAAGCATCAGAAATGGGGAGGGCTCTGCGCTGGAGTTCAGGGAGGCTGTGAGAGAGAACACCACATCTGGCCCACGCATCTTCCCCAAGGGGCTCACCGTGAACTCCCCAAAACCTTTCTAACAGCAGAAGTCACTGTCAATTTTACAGATGAGGAAACCAGGAACTCTAGAGGCCCAGTGTCTTGCCCCAGCCAAGTATGTGTGTTCAGAAGGGGAGTTTTGATCACATTACACCACTGAGCATCTAGGCATGACAGTTTTTATCCCTAGAGCAGTCATTTATTGAACAAGTCGTCAAAGACCAAAAAGGGGCCTGGGCCATTTCGAAATGTTCCCAAGTTAATCTCAGGGACGAGTTTAGAACTGAAGGGATTTGATTCGATAATTTTCAGTCTCTATTGTAATGTTGCCTTTTAAATCACAAAATTATGAGCTCTGCTTTTCCCTTTGGAGAAACCATCAAGACAGCCCCCCCACCCCCACCCCTTATCCAAGGATCTTTCCTGTTCATACAAACTGCGTTTGACCTTCACCTCCACCCCAGCTGGGAAATCATGACGGCGCAGGCCCATGAAGGCCTTAGCAGCACGTCATTTTCTCTATAGAAGGTACTCTTTCATTCACTCCTTCATTAAGAAACATTTTATTGACAGCTTGCTGCATGAGCCAGGCAATAAAACATAACCAACCCATTTAAGCGACCCCATTGGAGCAGAAACCAAGGTAGCTGAATTGTCTGAGAAACCAAGTGGTCAGCAAGGCTCCTGCTCCGGGGGAGTGACTCATCTCAGGGTATTGACAACCCCCACACAGGCATCAACCCTCTGCTTCAGCAAAATAATGACTCCACGCCATGGGTTTTAAGTGATGGGTGTATAATTGAAATCATGGAGTTGAAGCTATAAATATGAAATGTTCCTACCTTTGTGGCTAGATACTAGGATTCTAGTACAACTTGCTGTGTGGTAGTGGGTGGATAGCCTGACCTTTCTGCGTCCTGTTTTACAACTCAGGGAGACTGGTGTAAAGGTAGATGGTCTCTATGGGTTCTCTTAGCTCAAAACTCTGACTGTGTGGTTCAAGAGTCGCTTTGGAATTGTACATTCCAACCTTAGCACAGTTTCTCTGTTACAGGGAATTGCCACATGATCAATTCATTTTCAACAACAACAACAACAGTCTTCATTCTCTTCGGGAAATAAAAGCTCTTCTACTTACAACTACAAGATCTAGAAGACAAATTCTTATGGTCGTATATAATGGAAAAATAACAGCTGCAGCAGCTGTTGCCAGTCAAGAAAAACACTTCACTGTTTCCACAAAGACAAGAAGCCAAATATGTATTATTTAAATATAACTGGAGTAGGGCTTCAAAGAGTGTGAGTTAATCAATTCTTCAATCTACATAAATGCAAGGAAAAAACTGTTTTGAAATAGTCTGGCCTTGGGGCTAGGGAGATGGCTCAGTGGGTAAAATGCTCACCGCACAAGTATCAGGAACCAGGTTTGCGCTAGATGGTTATAGAGACCCACCTGTCACTACTCCAGCCCTGAAGAAGCCAAGACTGAGGACCCCTGGGTCAAGCTGGCTAGCTAGACAAGGCAAATTGGTGTCCTCTGGGTTCAAGAGAGAACCCTGTGTGCTTGTTTGAGGGTTCATGTGTACATTTGTGCATGTGTGTGTGGAAGCCTGGGGCTGACATTGTTTCCCAGCCATTGCAGTCCAGTTCACGCATTTGCTTAGAAGGAAGCAAGTATAAATTCTAATTCCAGATCACAGTTTCCCACGTGGTCCCATAATGATGTTTGAAGATTTACTCTTCAACTGTTCTCTGTTGCCTTCCTTGAGCCTTGTGCTGATAAACTGCTACTAGCGATGAATATTCAGTGGCTGCCCATAAGAGGTATGCAAAGCTCTATATGCCCTCAAGCCTTCTGGCATCCATCAATCCATTAAACATAACAGGACATTCAGGCAAAGATTCCATGGTTAGATTCAAGGGTTCCATTAAAGCATGAGTGGCATATCGGGCTTCCTGCAGGCAGTACATCTCAGTCAAGAGCCTCATTCATTTATGCTTCAGCTGTGATCTTCTTGTGTCTTGTCCCCAAAGGACCCAAGTGTTTGAAGCTTGGTCCTCCTCTCTGTGCTGAGGCTGGGATAGAGTGTGCAATGGTTAAGAGGTGAGCCATGGTACATGATGACCATATGACCCTCTGGGACGTGACTGCCATCAGAAAGGAAGATGTGCTTTTCCTGGGATCTCAGTTCCTAGGGAATGAACTACAACTAAAGATTAATCCTGGTCATTCTACATCCAGTGGCTTTCTCTCCCACCATGCAACCTCCCTCTCTCTCATGAATCCCCTGTGATAACCAGTGTGCCATGGTGCAATGCAGCCAGGGGGCCCTCACCAGACCCAGCTGACGCTCTTTAGCCCTCAAGACTATAGGCAAGTAGAAATCTTGTTATAAGTGACCCAACCTCAAGAATGGAGGTGGTAGCTATGGAAACAGACACTAATACAACACAGAGGAAAACATCCAAACAGGTATCTACAATGTTCTGAAACTGTGGATCTCTCACTTCACTTGAATTAGAATATTGGGGGACAATAGGGCCCACGTTTTCCCATGCTCACAAGTGATGTTCCTCACTATACCCCTTAACAACTTTGTTCTCATAATGACTTAAGGAGTCAACACTTTTTTTTTAACATGACAAGACCACTTAAGGGAGAGCTCCCTTTCAGTGAGAGCTGAAGCACACCATTCTCTATTGACTACAGCTACACAGACACCCATCAGACCCAGCTCCTTCTTCCTGACTGAGGCTTCTTTTTCTTCCTTTTACCGACATCATTCCTCTCTTCCATTCTATAAACTTGACCATTTCTAAGCCCTGCATCTAACTGCCATCAGGCAACAGTCACCCTCCAGTTCCTGCCTTAGTGCCCTTTGTCAGAATGTTTGGGATCCATCCATATTGCTGCGTGCAGTAGAATTTCTTGGGTTTAAAGGCTGAGTCATATTCCAGGCATACAGATGCTGTGCTGTCTTTTTCTGGTCACCTGTGGATAGACATCAACATTGTCTCCATGTTGTTATTCTTAAAGTACTGCTTCACCCATCCTTCTCAGAAGGGGGAACAAAATATCCATGGGAGGAGTTACAAAGTCTGGAGCAGGGACTGAAGGAATGGCCATCCAGAGACTGCCCTAATGGGGACCCATTCCATAAACAACCATCAAACCCAGACGCTACTGCAGATGCCAACAAGAGACTGACAGGAGCCTGATAAAGCTGTCTCCTAAGAGGCTCTGTCAGTGCCTGACAAATACAGAAGTGGATGCTCAAAGCCATCCAATGGACGGAGCACAGGGTCCCCAATGAAAGAGCTAGAGAAAGTACCCAGGGAGCTGAAGGAGTTTGCAGCCCCATAGGAGGAACGACAATGTGAACTAACCAGTACCCCCAGAGTTCCCTGGAACTAAATCACCAATCAAAGAAAACACATGGTGGGACTCATGGCTCTAGCTGCATATGTAGCAGAGGATGGCTAAGTCAGTCATCAATGGGAGGAGAGGCCCTTGGTCCTATGAAGGTTCTATGCCCCACTATAGGGAAATGCCAGGGCCAGGAAGTGGGAATGGGTGGGTTGGGGAGTAGGGATAGGGGATTTTCAGAGGGGAAACTAGGAAAGGGGATAACATTTGAAATGTAAATAAAGAAAATATCAAATGATAATAATAATGAATAATAAGCACTGCTTCACATTGCTCTTTCATTGGGGACCCTGTGCTCCGTCCATTGGATGGCTTTGAGCATCCACTTCTGTATTTGTCAGGCACTGACAGAGCCTCTTAGGAGACAGCTTTATCAGGCTCCTGTCAGTCTCTTGTTGGCATCTGCAGTAGCGTCTGGGTTTGATGGTTGTTTATGGAACAAATTCTCTTTGGTTAGCTCATTTCAGAGTCAGAGAATGAATAGCGGTGGAGTTTCCACACCATTTGGTCATCCTACTTTTTGTTGGTTTGTTTGAGGAAGCTCCATCCTGATTTCCATGGCAGCAACATTCTTTCTTTTATTTCCATCAACCATGTAGCATTATGTTTGAATGATCTTTTACAATGAAAGCTGAACACCAAGAGCTAAGTGAAGTCGAAGAGTCTTCCCTCCACAGGGGCTGACAGCTTGTGCCTGGCCTTGAGGAGGCCTGCAGATGTGTTTCTTGGACTCAATGGAACTTGATAGAACCCCCAGTTATGTGGGGGGTGGGAGGGCATAACTGTCCTGTCAGCAATCGAGGGTTCAACAATGTAGCAATGTAAGGTTCAAAACATTCAGACCCTAACAGTCACTATGTCACCTTGACCATTCCAGAATTGATAACAGTGACCTGTCGACGTGGGCCTTGACTTGCTCTATACGAATGGCCTGGGTACAATGCTAAGAACACTAAACTCTCGTTCTCCTTATAACCTCCCTCAGCACCGAGAGATCTCTAGTATCCATGAGTTTCAGAGTCATGTTGGTGACAGAGAGGTCAAAGGATTGGGGACCGTATTTATCATGAGCTACCACCACAACATCAGCACATGCCATAATATGGAAAGCTAAAAAACGTATTCCAAGCACTGTCCCCCTCAGCTATGAAGTAGCCCACTGGATCCCCAGGGTCTAGAGATTTGTTGCCTTACTGTTCTCATACCCATAGCCTGGTGCAAGCAAGTACGTGCATGCATGCGTGCATGCATACATATGCCAGTCCCCACATATTTCACACATGCTTAACTGTACACACCCAAGAATTATAAGAGATAACAGAGTAACAGGATGTTGACACTCTGTTCAAGGCTTTCCAGACATGAAGACTCAAGAAAAGGCAGTGACATGTTAACCCCATCCAGTTTAAACCAGAAAACCAGGGCTGGATAGGCATCTCCATATTTGCAGCAACATTCGGCTACGATGCATTTCTCTAGACCTCTAGTTCCTTGTCAATAAAAGGAAGTCACCAGGGGTTCTCGAAAGCTTTAAGTGAGGGGTTGTGGGGTGGGGTGATGACAGAATGTTCTTGCTCTAAAAAAAGAGTCCTACTTAGAACCACAATATATATATATAATGAAAGCTGACCTGTTTTTATTGCAGAGGCTGAACCCCACTTCCTAGCTCTTTTCTGATCAGCCAGACTATGGAGAACAGAAGTTCCTTGTACGGAATGCTCTCCAAAGCTCCTTCTGGTCTACCCCTCTCTGAATCTGTAAGTTCTATTTATTCGTAATTCATCGTCCATACTACAGAGACTGTAATACAGTGAACACTAACTAGCTCCTGAGGGTCAGATGGCTTCTGATAGAAGGTATTTATGTGTTCTGGGTCTTGCTGGATGAAAGACAGCTTTCAACTCAGTTATTCTTGTACCAAAAGCAGTGGGTCCCAAACTTCCCCAAGAGAGGACAGGGGAAAGGAAGGACACCTCAGAGCACAGGAGCTAGGTCAAGGGCACCCACTACAGATGACAGCCCTCAGCATACATTATCCCTTCTCTTTGTCCACACCACTCACACACCCGCCATTTTCTGTGAAAGCTAAGCAAGAAGAGCCTATAGCAACAAATCCTATTTTAACCTGAATCTCCCGCTCCAGAGCCCAGACCTCAATGCCAAGCGTCCATCTTCGCTGGTTATTTGCTTGTGCAGTCACGTGTGGAATCAAAGGTCAGCTAAGCATAACACATTAGCATAAATGGGCTCTACCAGTTTCTTGAACAAATGAAAACTCGCTCCTGGAATATCACCGAATGCTCCCTTCTGACAGCAGCCTGGACATGGAAACAATGGAGAGCTGACAATGGGTCGCTCTCTTTGTGGGAACACGTTTGAATAGAGAATTTTAAATATAAACCATCTTCGGGTTGAAAATGGGTTCTGCATAAAATATTCATTGCTCACTCTAAAATGTATTATAAATGCAAGAGGGAATGATTTTTTTAAGTAATTGTACCCCCCAGTTATCCATTTATATACTTAGACATACCATTTTGAGACCCCATTTAATTTAAAAAGTAAGATGTGAGTTTTTCAAGGCTGTGATGCTGGAGTGAAGGTTTTTCTACCATTTAAAACGTGCTCCCTCTGACTGCTAAGACTTTGGGAAAATGCAAATGATGTATACATTGCACTGGACTTACAGTCAAAGAGCTCAAGTAGCAATATCGTCCCAGTCACAGGAGGGAAACCCATGCAAAGACTGAAACCTCCTTCTTCCCATTGCTGCTCTGCTTGTCTCTGGAGTAAGAATTGCTAATCGCTTGCTTTGTGGAATGCCGGGCTTTGAAAGAATATCAAATAGAGGGTAGCATTAATGATTAAAAGAAAATAGGGAAATTTTGACTATGCTGCTTGGCTTTGAAGTGTAATTGCCAAGACCTCAAAAAGTAATAGCTCTTTCTCTAGGAAGGCTCCAAGGCAGCTGCGCTTTCCTCTCTTTCCCCCCTAGCTGACTTCAGTTGCTTCTCTGCCGCTTCTCCAAGGACTGTGACAGAAGTTTCAAAAGGTTGCCAAGGTAGGTTTCTGGCCTGCGATTATAGATCTGCTGAGCTGCAGTAAGCTCATGGCACCGAGCTCAGGGATTGTTGGCACAATGAACAGACAGAGGCCTTGTGCCAGGTCTCCACCCTGCCGCCTGCTGGAGCGGCCTGGCCAGCTCCAGTCACCAGCACTAAACAACACTAACCTTCCCTACAAGTCACACTTGCTATTCCCAGAGAGTCTCAAACTTATGAAATAAGTTCTTTACAAACAATTGTCGTCCTCACTCTGGTTCCCCCACAGGGAAATTGCATGTGTCCTGTAAACTCGGCCACCGGTCTAGCTCGGGCCCAGGGACTGGGCGGGTTAATGGCACTTGGTTGAACTTAAGGCTGAGAGTTAATTCTCTCCAGCTGGCCATTTATCCTCAGGAAATGTCCTGATTCTCCATCATTATTTTCCAAATCTTAGAACAGATTATCTCTCTTGGAATCTTCGAGCTGTCAATACATGGAGGTCTTAGTGTGATTGGTTAAGGAGACAATGCCAAAAACAACCCTCTAAGTCTAGGAAATTCTCTGCTCTCTCCTCCAGCCTTGCTGGCACCAACTAGATTCTCAGCAAATGCCATCAATCATATTTGATAACTACATGACCAACCTAAAAGCTATTTGTTTCTGGGGAGGGAGTTCATTTGATCGATTTTTAGTTTGAGGAGATTGGGAGGAAGGGGTGGTATTTTGTTTTTTTGCCAAAGTGACTGAACACATGATAAGATTCTCAACAATGTATGTAGATTCCTCATCCAGGGCCTCCCTTCACTTGGGACAATGTTAGAGGATTTCTGAATACTCTCTACTTCTGGTGACTGACTTCAAGGATCCGTTAGGGGAGAATCCATGAGCCTTAAAAAGAAAAAGAAAAACACTAAGAAAAAAATTTAGCAGCAAACAAGTTAAGACTTCCACGGTGCCCCCAAAACAAATTAAACCTTGTTACATATCAGGAAAACTTGACAGCTGCTACTCTGTAAATTTTTTTCTTTAATATTTACTGTAAACAGCATTAACAGTGGGCTTCTCTTCTTTGTCTTCTGAAGGCACCTCCTGCTGTAGGCAAATGTCCTTACCCTCAGCCTGATGGCTTTTATGCTACCCCTGCTTATGTGTTGTGGACTAAGGGCTTGAGAGCACAGGGAGGATGAATTTCTAGGAAACCAAGAATTAGGTCAGCAAAGTGTGCCATAGCCCTTCCCCGGGGGCCCAGAGGAGAAGCTCTGAATTCAGCATTTCTGCTGTGACTTCATGGGTTCTCACCAGCTTAGGTGGGTCTCTTTTGGTATCACTCTGCCCTGCTCTGTTTTATAGAAATGCCTTTGCTTTCATTTCTTGTTTACATGTCAATTAGACATTTCGACTTGGCTCGTTTGCCAAGGCTGCTTCTTCATCGTGGTTCCCAGCTAGACCGCCCCCACCAAAGCGCACCAGCAACAGCCTCACTAACTCTCTCCTGAGCAAATACAGAGCAGTCAGGCGGTTCTCAGGAATACAAGAGAAACAATGTTTTTGGTCCCTTCTGGAAAAAGTCCTCAGAAAAAAAAAAAAAAAGCCAGCAGGAGGCATGTTCCTTCTCACAGAGAGGAACCTTGATTGGAAGTCCCAAGACAATTGTCAAGCTAACCAGGACAGCCTGTAGGAGAGGAAGCAGAGAGAAAGGCTGTCAGTGAATGAGAAGGTATCTCCTCCCCCACCCCACCCCACCCCCACCACCCTCCAACCCCAAAATAAACCTGGAGTTGATTACTTGCTTTGCTCTTGGGCCAGGTGACTGCCAGAGAACATGCTCAGGCTGGGTGTCTCCGCACGCCCTGTAGCCCTGTAGGGAGTGGGGGACTATTCACTGGGACGGCTCTTTTTTTTTTTTTTTTAAGAGACAATGTAGCCAAGAGGTAAAGTGTCAAAATACCTTCCTAAAAATAGACGCTTCTCCTGCCAAGGATAAGGGCACACACTCCAAGGCTCCAGACAGTTGTTGGAGCATCTGCTCACGTCTCCCAGAAGAATATCAGTCGTGACGGGCAAGTATTTGGAGAGTCAACCTGTGACAGAAGCATATGAGTTAATTATAGTTATCAGAGATTATTCTATATTAGTGCAACAACAAACCTGTTAGCCTGGTCTTCAGTTCTCCTATTAATGGCGGGGGGGAGTCTTCTCCCCCCCCCAACCCCGTGTTATGGTTATACCAGCATATTGAAGCTTGCCAGAAGATTTTTACAGAACAGTAAAGCCAATGCATAAAGCTGGTTGATTTTGATATCTGCTGTCTAAAGCTTTAGCAAAGCCTTGGATAACAGTCAAAGATTATGGGCATGTTTACAGTTTGGAAGCCTGAAGAGGAGATGCTGTCCTGTAATTTAAAAAGACTTGAAAATGCTGCCCTAGCCAACTATCACACAACAGAAATCATTCTGGAATGAAGCGCTGGACTGAGTTTAGGACAGAGATTGCCATCGTGGCTTAAAAATAAGAGTAGAATGTACACATTTGAGTTCTAAAACATGTGTGTATGTCAGCCTCTGAGAGACACACAGTGGGGCAGTTGGACAAGTCAGGATTAATTTTCATGAAAAATAAAAATAAAAATAGCCAGAGATGAAAAGATACACAGGGGTCATCTGTCTTCCACTCTCATCCCCAGCCTACCCCACGCCCCGCCAGGCATGAAGAGAAGAGAGCTAAGGAGTTTGGTGCTGTCACATAGCCGGTGCCAAGCCGGAAAACAGCCCAAGTCGATGTGACACCTCAGAACACTGGAGATCTGCTTGCCAATATGTCCTGAGCCCAGAGCTTTGCACATGTCTGTGACCTGTGTTCTGTGCTGAGTGTCTGCCATGGACCAAGAATGTCTTACAAATAAAACTATTTTTATAAAATAACCCACAAAGCAAGTTTTAATAGGTTTTGATAGTGAGCCCACTAACATTTTGATGTGTACATTATAGAGAGCTAATTATTACATACAAATACCCTGGGGAGAGTTGGAAGAAAAAAACATTGATACCAATAAACTTTTGCCCACAGAGGTTCAAGAGTTAGGTAAAGCTAAAAGCCACTCTTTAAACATATAAAAATCTTTTTTCCCCCATGGAAATCTTGAAAAGTGGCATGGACATTTGGCTTCTGACCGTGTGGTGTGTGCTGAAACCGATCACACGAATCTTGTCATTCAGACTTGTTGACTTGGGAATGTGCCCTGGTTCCTCCTCGGGCTCTCAATTCAGTTCAACCCCAAATGACAGATGATCAAGTAATTTTTCAACGAACCCCAACCTGCATCAACCCAGAGGCTAGAAGAAACTGTGCCAGGCCATCTCCCTACACATGATCTGACCCACACCACCGCAGGTCAAGCAGAACACGTCAGAACACTCGGAAAGTAGTAGGTTGGCTAGAAGTGGGTCGAGAAGGAGATTTTAACCAAAATTGGACATTGCATCAACCACGTGGGATTATGAGCCTGGTGTTCGGTGTCATCTGATTGATGCCCTCGTTGCTGTGACAGGGAATTACTGGTGCCATAACTGTGGTGCCATGGTGGGATCCACCTACGTGAGCATCGGAAAGGCTGTCCAGGGTCAAAGTGCCTTAGGTTCTCTACCGGTCTTCCATTCCAGCATTTCTCTCCTTCCTGGGACCTCCCCTTCCAGTGGATCCTGCATTTTCCAAGTCCTTATTGAGGCTACAGTGTCTGAAACAGCTATGACAGTATCTTTACCCTCCAGTGTAGTTTCTTTTACCCTGCTTGCAGCAAGCCCCCCCCCCTCATCCCCCGTGGAGAGTCGGTGACAGAGGAACCCGTATTGGCTTTTTAATGATTGGAAGTGGTTTCCTGCTGGGCTGACACCATTCTAAAGAAAGAAGGCATGGCAATTTATCCTAGGATGTGTCCAAGCACTTAGCAGTAATTGTCAGAATAGAGAAAGGAGGCCACCAATCTTGCAACAAGCAACAGCATCCCTAGAGTCAAGAAGAAGACAGGGTAGCATGAATGGGGGCTGGGGCAGCCCCGTGGCAGAAAGAAAGGGCTCTGAAAGTTTTGGTCCTTGGTGTATGTGTGTTAAGCCACTGCAGCAATTAGCTGACTCTGTCAGGGAAGCAGGACAGAGTGTTCACGCCCCTCACCAGCTGAATGACCTCAGAAGATGCTTAGCCTCTCTTAAACCCAATTTGCTCATCCAAATCTCACTGGATGACCCATGAACACGTGACACAATAAGCGCAAGGTATGTTACAAGCACCTTGCAAAACCCCCGTGCTCCACAGTATCAAGTGGTCTCTGTTCAGCTTCCTGGTGCTGGCAAGCCTGGACACATTCTGTCACCATGCTCTCTCTACAGTCAGCAGTTGCCTCTGACACTCAAGAAGAGACCCACAGGATGCCGAAGAGCATTTGGCCCTCCTGCAAAACGCAGGTTAATTACTCACTCTGCCTCCTACCCTGTGACCCTAAACTGTTCACTTGACTTCTTGATGTCTCCTCTGATTCCTCCTCCGAATGGTAGAGGTAAAACCCTCGATGTCTACCGCAAATCCAACAGAGTCTGGAAAACGCTTGACACATAGCCTGGAACATAAGGAGTGCTCCGTGTGTCGATGTGTCATGGCCGTCATTAGTAGCATGTGATATCCCACTACAGCAGATGTTTTCGTAGAGGATTCAACCGTCTGCCCAGTTCCTGCCCCTTACCTAAAGCCCATCCATCAAGCCTCTGCTCAGATACCACCCCTTGGATCAGCAGTGCAGAGAGCTCACCCTGGGAAGGCAGTCTTTTCATTCAGTACCATGTTTGTTTACTTCATCGAAATGACCACAATCTGTAATTAACTTAGGAGTCCGGGTCTACCTGCTTATTTTCTTTTTAGTCCACACTGAATGTCAACTCTCTAAGCAGGAGGGGGGTCCTTATTAGCCTAGTTTATCATAGAGCAGGGTCTGGCAGACACAATATTCATAAAATAGCTGAGGAATAAAAAGAAAAGCAAAAAGAAGATGCTGATGAAGAGATGGACTAGGTTCCTTAAATTATAGGATGCGACAGTAGGATGGACAGGACAAGGACCATCTCTAGTCATTCCTCCCACCACACCCATCCCCATCGCAGTAAAGTGATAATTAGCAGCGCAGTGAGAGTACGCCAGAAGTCTACTCTCAGGCCCAGCGTTGCTGCTACCCAAGCCTGTGGTCCTTGAGCATCTGTTCTGAAGGTACTTCCAGGAATCAGTGGGAGGTGGTTGAGACCAGTCATCAGGCATCTGCCTGGGGCTACAGGGTTGTAGTCCTCAGAGCGTGGAGAGCGTAGGAATCACATGGGGGATGCTGTTGAAGTTCCCATTCTTGGTTCTCACCAAACCCAACCCCGCAGTTTGAAATTCCCAATGTCAGAGACGGCATTGAAGACTCAGTCTCTTCTGTAGAGGTGAATGAGGCAGTTTGGGAGCTAAGGTCATCTTTTTTAGAACAAAGATTAGGAAATCTTTTTTAGGAAAAAAAAATAAGATTAGAAAAAGTCCAGTTCTTTCAATGGCATGGTAAATTCTGTGACCTTGGGAAAGTCTCTAACTTTCAGGATTTTCATAATTACCCAGGTCCTTACCCGGGGTGTGTGAAAAGACAGTTTCCATGAAAGGGAGAAAGAAAGGAAACCCCCATTCTGGCTTCTAATATCTGAAAGTCTTCCTGTGGTATGGCCTACTGAAAAGCTCAGCTCGAAGAGTCCCAGTGGGATTATTGATGGTGTATCCCTTAAGAATCATAATCGATAGAACAAATAAACTTCAAGGAGCCCATGTCCACATTTTTGGCTTGTTTTCAAGAGTATTGAAGATATAAACTTGAGATGGCTACTTCAGAATTACATAATTACAAACATTTCAGGGCAGGGTCTAGCGAGCTCTGACTTCCTTGCAAGAGGAGCTGCTAGTTCTTCCAGTCTCTGTTTCTGTGGGAGGTGGAACACTGCTCAGTGGACCCAAGATGCTGAAGAAGAGCTCTTTCTCTCATCCATTTAAATAGATTCAAGCTAATTAGCCGTCCTCCGATTCACCTCCTTCCAAAAGTGGGTTGTGATCTGTGCAATGAAGAACATCATATTCCACAGGTGGAAAGCCCCTTGCCAGCTCCGAGAATTATGTGGTCATTCTACCTAAACACTTTTACTTACCCCCCCCCCAAATCAGTTTTAAAATTATATTAACTTTTTTCCTCCAGTCATTTATATTTTATTTTATTTTATATATTTCCATAACACTGAGGTGTCAGATCTTCCTTGCTCGGCAGTTTTCTAGGACAGCCTTCAAAAGACATTAAGTACATTTTTTTTAAGGAAGTAGGTGATGTGATGTTGAGAGTTTTCCTGGTCAATGTGAAACGCTGGCAAGCTTCCACTCTCTGTTCTGCACGATGCTGAACCGATGAGCTCATGTGTTTGGGGTGGGATTTAACTCTCCCTTCTGTCCTGGGAAGGCTTCTTCCATTCACAGGGCTAGATCTGAAACTGAGACAGCCCATGAGTTTGGGCAGCAATACTGAAGAATGTATGAGGGGAAAAGTAGGTGGTACTGAACAGGCCCTGTGAGGTAGATGCTGGCTGCATCTGGCTCGAGGGAACAATAGGTCAAAACAGATCAGTTAGACGTCTTCATATAGTTTTCTATCATCCTCCCCCCAGTGTGTGTGTGTGTGTGTGTGTGTGTGTATGTGTGTGTGTCCTCCTTGGATGCCCTAAAGCAATGGGAGAAGCAAATAAACTGAGTGTGACCTAACCAACAAGATGGGCCTGGCTGCTGACGCAAAGGTGACTGAAACCCAGGCAGAGAGCTTCAAGGTAAAGGAAAACAGGATGAAATCGGACCCATGGACTCTTCTAGATTCCAGACAGGATGCTTCAAAATCAGAGGGAGAGAGCCCATGAAAGACAGAAACTATAAAAAGAAACCCATCTCAAGAATCGCTAAAAATTACAGTCTCTGCTTTAAAAAAAAAACACTACGGAGAGATCTGGGTGAGAAGAAGGAAGGCGTGGGTTAGGAGCTGTGATTGCACAGCCTGCTTGCTGATGGGGATCCAATTTTAGAATGTGAACGCTGCATCAGACTCCGACTCTCCTTGCCTGGGAGCTTGCCTCTGCCACCCACATCTGCACCCTATGCAAGGCCAAGGGCTTTGACCTACAGAGCTCTTACTCTGCGTCAAGGCAGGATCCTAGATCCTTTCAACACAGCCTTTACTCTTCACCGTGACTCAGCCAACAAAGTGTCGCTGCCTCGTCTAGTATTAGCAGCTGAGGCTCAGAAAGATTAAATAAATAAATTGTGAAGCTAATAACGGGCAGGCAGGGCTGGGATTGACTCCAATGAGTTCGAGTTGTGATGCCAATCCGGGAGGGAGGTATAATGAGAAAATAAGAATATAGTATGACATCAGCAGAAGTATGACATCAGCAGAAGTGTGACATCAGCAGAAGTATGACATCAATGGAGGCATGACATCAGTGGAGGTATGACGTCAGCAGAGGTATGACATCAGCAGAGGTATGATATCACCCAGAAGACAGCAACAAGGATGAAAGTAGATAGTGTATTTGAATTCTGTATCTCTTTCCTACATGTCTAGTCTACATTGTACCGATGTACAATACATTATCTGCAGAACACATTATCTCACCTAATCCTCACAACCCTATGCAGTAGGAACTCATGTCTTTTGATACAGGCAGAGAGCTTCGAGCCAGCACTCTTCTACAATGAGCTACTACACCTTAGAAAGCATAGTAGTGCTGGCCAATTGCTCCTCACTCCACAAAGAAGCACTAACCACTTCCTGGGAGCTCCGCACTTGGGACATCCGGGAGCGAAGATCAGTGATGCAGACAAGTGAACATCCCTGCTCTCACAGAACTTACACTCTCCTGGCATGGGGAGATAGAAACAATCCTGTAAGTTAGATGTGGTGATAAGTAATCCTGGGGAAAGAAAGGAGACGGAGAAGACAAGTATAAAGCAAGATGGGCTGCTATGGAAGGCTTCCTGGACACATGTGGATGCGGACTTTAATGAAGTACGCGTGAACATTTGCAGCCTAGGAACAGCAAGTGCAACGGTCCTGGGGCAGCCCAGCATGAGGTAAGATAGTAGAAGAGGAAGCCAGAGAGTAACCTGGGGAGGAAATAAAATCAATTGATTACTCAGTCACTGGACTTTGGATGTGAGCCACCTTAGAGCCTTGGTAGGGTGGGGATGTGGGAGCTGACTAAAAAATGAAGACTTTGACTACAGATGGCATGTTCAAGAGGTATTCTGAGGAAGGGAAAAAAAGCACTGCAGTAACTGAAGAAGGAGAAGAGGTCTTTGGAGACTGTGTTGAGAGAAAGAAATGGTAACTAGGTTCAAATAGGAATAATCCAGTAGTATAACATCGTTGGCTGATAGGGGACATGCCTCCACAATGTCCATGAAGTGGCATGCCTGAGTCATGACTGTAGTCGCCAAAGGCACAGCACGTGGACCAGGCACAGATGGGCAACACTGCACTTCTCAGATTGTGGTCATTTCCTCCAGAAAGTGCAAAGGACCAGCCCAGACTACTTATGAGAGTGAAGGTAAGCATTTAGCGAAGGAAAAAGGAGACAATCGTCCCTCAGGAAGATCAAAAGGCACACGCAGTTAAGAGGGGAAGAGAGGGGAAAGACAAAACTGGACCCACTGGGCATCAGTGATTGTGGATTCCAGCTGAGAACAAGAGTGGTCCAGAGGCCACCCTTAGGCATGCTCAGTCAACAGCAGAGCAATGGGCAGGGAGAAGAGAAGAGCAAGGGAAGACATACACAGACTAGACTTAATGATGATTCTAACAGTGAGATAGTGAGAGGTACAATGGACAGATACCATGGGGAGGCTGGCAGTGAGCAGGTACTATGAGAGACCGGCATTATCTCTAGTTTGAGCTGGGCAGAGGAAATCCAGTGATCCTTTGAGAGGGCTGGGGGTGGGTGGGAAGAAGTAAGTCTTCCCGAGGTCAAGGAAGGAAGAGGAGATTGACTGAAGAGAATGTTCCAGTTGCCCTTAAATTCAAAAAGGCCAGGGAAATAGTTTGAAAGAAGACACCAGGGAATTAGAGTCTGCCCATAAAGTTGGCCTCATCCTGATCTTCATTTGGTGAATGGTGTGAGGGAGGTAGCCCTGCTGAACCCAGGGCAGCAGACACAACTCCCCAGTATTAAGGTCAGGCTGCCATTAATAGGACCCTGTGGAATTCTACCTGACTCTCTTTGCCATGGATGGAAGCCTCCTCCGTGCCAGTGGAGGAGGGTGGTCCCTCTCCTTTGAAATCTAACACAAAACTAATAGGCCCCCAAGAGAGCTTACTTCAAGGATAGAGGTGATCTCTACCTTGTCCAATGGAGGATCTACTAGCCCATGTCTGACCCCAACCACAACCGGCACATTTTTTGATCATTTTCTTATCACTAATATGAGACTTCTTATTTATCCACCCAAGAAAATCATTTTCAACTGGGAGATCATAGAATGAATCAAACAGAACAGGTTAAAATCCCAAGGGAGCAAACACTTCTCCTTAAATAACTGAGGTCTACATTTCCCAGAAAAAAAAAAAAAAACGACTGGAGGTGATAATTAGAAAGGGGCTTGTGGTGTCATGGACCTTCAGGATGTTCTAGAAGACATAGCAGAGGTGGTATCTGTACCTCCTGAAGAAACTATTCCACAGCACTGGCTCCCTATGAAACATCAAAGGAACCTGTCTGTGGACCACCTTTCCACTACTTTGTAAATACTCTGTGATATGGAGAGGAAACTGACTCCCTGACATTAAACATCTACCCCCCCCAAACAGTGGCCAAGGGACCCTCAAAGAAGGTAAACTGCAGTTATGGGAAGATCTGTGTTTGGTTTGGACCAGGACAAGGGATTGAGGTATGTATTTTTCATATCAAAGCAGGCATGGCTTCCAGGTTCTCCCAGCATCCCTCAGTCTCTACCTGGCATACCCTGCCCCCAACTTTGAACTTTCCAGCCATGGGGTTGGGCTGTCCTTTCTCCAAAGGCTCTTCCCTATATAACCCAGACACTGGTCTCACTCTCTTTCTTCTTTTCTTTGTCTGCTCATGTGCCCTTTCTCCTTTCGCTCTTTCTCCCCCACCCACACCTCCCCCCATCACTCCCCCCACCCTGTCTCCCTCCCCATGACAACTTCCTTGGCCTCCTTCCTTGTGGCCAGCGAACTCACCCACTGGAGAGCAACTTCCCAATAAACCTGTCTTTAATATAATCTACTCTGGCTTGAACTATCTCATTTCTCCAGCGGAAAAATAACCTATCAAATGTGAGCGGTGTAGAGGTTGTACTGACTGACCCTGTGAGCAAAGAAACAGAGGCATCCACAGATTAGAAAAAAAATTCAGGCTGGAACACCAGAGAGAGTGAGCAATCTCTGTCCCCATCACTGTGTGTGTGGGATACGGGAGACATAAAGGAGAAAATAAAAACCACTTCTGCCAAATGCTTCATTGAAAGAAATAAAGCCATCACTTATTTTCCCAGTGGAGTTTATTCCTGTTGCTGCAACAGCCCCCTACAGTGCTTTCCCGGGAGGCTCCCACTGAGACACTGGAGCTAAAAGTTGTCCTTTAGCAAATAGAAGCCACTCAGGGGTGGGGGGGACGACGGAGTGTGGAAATCTCCTAGAGAGAAGTGCCAGAAAGAAGCAGGGGCGAATCTCCACAACCTCCTGGCCCCAGGGAGCCGTGGCTCTAAAAATAGTTATCACCGCTTGCTCTCCAACATGGCGTCTCATGCTGAAACCCCTGCAAAAGTTGTTGACTGAGTTACCTCAGAGCTTTGCCACTGACCCGCGGACAGACATAGCTGAACCGGCGGGTGTTGGGGGGGAAGGACCTTCAGGAGTGGAGTTCCAGTCTGTCTGCTCTTGCTCCGTGGCAGGGTCCTGTGCGGTACTTGTGCTCCTGGCCACAGAAGAAAACCATGCAATGCAACTAGCAAGCTGGCCTCTTTAGAGAC
The DNA here is from genome assembly GCF_978045245.1 of Mus caroli. Lineage (NCBI taxonomy): Eukaryota > Metazoa > Chordata > Mammalia > Rodentia > Muridae > Mus > Mus caroli. The sequence goes on from NW_028227271.1 coordinate 10,524,033, forward strand.
AGCGATGCTCTTTGTGGGCATTGTGCGCTCATTGCCCTTGAGAAATTTTCTCGTAGTGTAGTAAATATCTTGGCGAGCATTTACTCAAGCATTTGTTAGGGACAAGGAACCAAAATAAGGTATTCGGAATTGTTTTTACTTCTAACCCTCGAGGTGCCTCATACTCCTGACAACATTTAAACAAAGAAGCCAGAGGCCCAAGCCAAGGTTTCAGCCATGACCCCACCAAACACAGTAAATGGTCACCGTGAGCTGGCCTCAGGACCTCTCATTTGTGATACCACCGGGCAAACGATGTTCAAGGAGGGGACAGGAGCCTAGCGTCCCAGCATGAGCTGTGGTCCCCTTCACCAGCCTGACCATTCTATCAGCAAGTCTAATGAACAAGGCCTGAACCACTCTCTACTTCTGTAAGCCACACACTTACAAAAAAAAACAAAAACAAAAACAACTGACCCCCCAGTTAGCCTCAATTCTGTGGAGTGTCTCTCCCAACACAAAGTAATGCTATTATCTATATTTGACACCCGGAGAAGCCAATGCTGTATGGAAAGACATAACGCTACACAGAGAGTCTTTTCCAAATACACCTCACCAAGTACATCTGTGATCAGTGCCAAAGGACGGCAAAAGACTAAAGATAAGGCAAGATTGTCATTACTGTCATGAGGTTTTTAGATCCAACTTTGATTGTCTTGGTGATATCTGGTAAAATGGAAAAAAATAAAATTACATATTAAAATATATTCTAGAGCCCCCTGCTATTTGCTTGGAACCATGGTAAGCCTTTGGGAAAGTCTATTCCACATAGTCAGCCTTTGGGAAAGTCTATTCCACATAGACAGCCTTTGGGAAAGTCTATTCCACATAGTCAGCCTTGACTTCAGCTCTTGTAGTGATTCCTCTGCTTTACAGGTGATGACACTGAGGTTCCGAGTGGTTCTGTGACATATCTGCTATCGCTACTAACAAGTACAAGCTGTGGACGGGGTGATTATGTCCCCCAAAATGTATAATGTGACATCTGAGTCTTCAGCACTGTAACATTTGAAGATGAAGCCTTGGGAAGTTCAGTAGGTCATCATGAAGGGAAGCCCCATCAGGAGATTAGTGTAGACAGAAGAAAAGACAATGGAGAGCATCCCTACCATGCTGTGAATGTGAGGGAACAAGGGGACATCACCTACGAGCGAGCTAAGAAGAGACTCACTCGCCCGCGGAGTCAGAAGCACATTGTAGTGACCATAAACTCTGCCTCTGTCTTAGCTTTCTTTTCATTGCTGTGATAAAACACTATGACCCAAAGGGAGGAAAGTGTTTATTGCATCTTACAGTTCTACAATGCAGTGCATTATCCAAAAAAAGAGTCATGTCAGGAACCCGGTAGCAGGAGCTGATGCAGAGGCCATAGCGGAATGATACTTACTGGCTTGCTTCCCATGGCTCGCTCAGTCTGCTTTATTGTATAACCCAGAAACACCTGTCCAGAGGTGACACCCACCGCCCACAGTGATCTGGGCCCTCCCACATCAACTATCAATCAAGAAAATGCCCCACAAACTGGTCTGCAGGCCAATGGTATGGAAGTGCTTTCTCAACTGAGATTCCTTTTTTCCAGATGGCTATATCTTGTGTCAAGTTGACATAAAAACTAGCCACCCCAGGCTCCTAGGAGAAGCTCAGCTGTTTGAATAAGATGTACTGTTTGACAGGTGAGTGGGGTTCTGTGGTGGCTGTCTTTGCCATTTCTGACTGAATCTCATGCTTAACAATATGTCCAGGCCACTAGTAGTTCTGAGTGGCAAGTTCATAATTTTATTAGAAAATAGGTAGACTAAAGTTATTTAAATTGCTGAATGTAGACTTACACAATGAGTTCTATGGCCGATGTGAACAAATAATGGCCCTTTTGGAAGCTAAAACAGCTTTGGACTACATTAACAGATAGAAAGCACCAAAAAGACTCATATTCTTCGTGTGGAGTGACCAGGCCAAGCTTTGCCGCATCTTAAGGACATGACTCTGAGATTCCTTCCAAGCAAAGCAGAGTTGAAGAGTGTGTGAGCCTGAGTGTGCGAGCATGCTGCAGAGGCCGGATGACCTGCACCTGAAAAGAGGTGTGGCACGGCTTGTGCAAAAGCCAGAACCTTAGGTGGATTTACTGTATGGTCCAATGGGACACAGAAGTGACATCGTGCAGGCCCAAATGAGCAACCAAATGGACAGATGGGTAAAATGTTCGAGCAGCAAGCTAAGCAGTCCTCTTTGGGGTATGCTGCCCCGAATCCTGACTTTAGGCTGTGTTTTCTTGAGAACATGTTGTCACATTCAGGATGGGTCACCTTCTGCCAGTTCTAAGGAACCCTGTACCCATGTTAACATTCTTCCCCATGGGCTTCCCCAACGCCTGCTAGTTGACCTCTGACCTCCACACATGTGCTGAGGAACACTCACAGGCACACACACACACACACACACAGGTAAATAAGTATTTAAATGATAATAATACTCTCCCCTGGCCCTGGGTATGTGTAAGATTCTCAGAGACTAAGATGTCAGGAAAACACTGTGTGTTCTCACCCCCTCTCTTGCACAGCACCCAGCCTGGTGCTGCATTTAGTCCTAATTGACTACAAGTTATCTAAGACCAAACACTATGTGCTCTAGGTGTAAGGTCCAAGAGTCACAAAAAGATGAACACTAAAAGTCCTCTGCAAAGGCAGAGGCAAGGAGCAAAGGCCCCAGATCCTCCATCTTTATGCCTTTATCAGCAACCAAAAGCTACAAAACAACAAGAAAAAATGCTCCACATCCCTGGAGGAGTCCGAATCCACTATGTAATCCTTCCTGCTTGCCATTCAAGCTATTCCATCCTTTTTAAACCTCCGAAAGTGAAGCCAAAAAAGCTAACTTCACCACAACCTCACAGAGAGCAATGGTGAAGTCAGGTGACCAACTGTGAGCTCTTGACCAAGCTCCTCGTTGCCCACAGAAACGTGGATCACCACCTGCACATCTTCTCACAGTGAAGCCCCGTGGGGTAGCTTCACACACAGCAAAGACTTGTTGGACGCAGTAAGTAAGCGCTTTAACTCCTTTAGTCTCGAGCACACAGGGTTTCCAGGAATGGGTGCGGCAGATCCATCTCGAGGCTCTAGCTTGACCCCAGCAGAAAATCTGCTTGTCCTCCACATTTCACTTTGGTTCAGTGGGTTTGTTTGGTTTTGTTTTATGACCATGTTGCTTTTACTTAGCTTGGGACATGCAGTCATTGTTTGGGTTTATGCAAAAACAAAGATAAACATTGAGACCTGAGTTTCTAGTTGTCTGTGGATGCCTGGCTAGGGGGTTAGGGGAAGGGGGAGTAATTTAAATTAGTCAGCTGGTACTTAGCAAAGCAACTTGACTTCTTTACCCAGAGAACAAAAGTCCCTTATCTACTTGGGTATCCATGCCTCTCTTTATGACCTTAACTCTTGAAATGCAGTAGTTAGATAGAGTTTAGCTGAAAATCCCAAATTAAGCTAAAGAAAGACTCAGTGGAAGAGTGCTTGCCTTGAGTGCATACACACACACACACGCACGCACGCACACACGCACACGCACATGCATGCATACACACACACACATTCATGTAAGTAACTTAGTTTTTAAGGATTCAAAATTGGCAAGACTCCATGAGAAAGATCAAGGCCAGAAGAAGTCAGGCCTGCAGTCTTCATTCAGCTAGGATGGTGCCTGGGCACAGGATGACCCATCCCACCAGCCTCTGTAGAGAAGCCAGTGGATGTCCTGGGAGAGCTAGAGTGGACTTCACCTGAATCCACACAGCTCTGGTCTTCACTCTCATTCAACTGGCTCTCCATTTCAACACAGCAAATTCCACCGGCTGAATGCGGCATCTGTAGTAGCCTGGAGGCTCCATCCCGTACAAATGCAGCAGGCTGTCAGCCAGTTCTGGGCTGACTGCTTCCTGCGTGATGATTCAGCTCTGCCCTGGGAAGGGAGTCATGTCAGCATGGATAGGGTCTCCCAGGCCATATGTATCCCCAGTGCAGCCTCTCCACATCAAGTTTTCACAAAAATGCCATGTTACTGAGAGCCCCTCAGGACACTGAGAATTCAGCAAAGCACACAATGAATAAAACCCTATTCGCATAGAAACTAGGTGTTTAATTTATCCGAACAAAACTGTGAGCTTCCTTGTTGCTGTGATGGAGTTCCCAGCAAGAACAACTGAAGGGGGAAAGATTGGTTTTGCTGACAGTTTCAGAGAGTTCAGTCCATGTTCGCTTGACTCTTTATGTTTCTGGACCCAGGGTGAAGAAGAATATCATTATGGCAGAAGCATATGGAAGAGGAGGGCTGGTAGCATCACAGCAGACATTGATAAGAGTAAAGCCTTAATGGGAAAGGACCAGGGTAAGACATAGTGCTCAACTGTCTCCAGTGATGGACATTCCCCAACAAGGGCCCGCCTCCCTCAGTCCCACTACCTCCCCAAAATCTGTTCACATTTGAGTCTATCAAGAAAGCATTCATTCGGGCAGACCCTTCATGATTTAATGAAGGAAATACCTCTTAGATGTACGCATAGATGTGCTGAACAGATCTTCTGGGTATTTCTCAACCCAGTTTCACTGACAGTTAAGAGCATCTAGCCTGGTAATAGACATCTTTCATCTCAGCCATTCAGGAGCTGGGATATAAAGATAACAAAGTCAAGTCCTAAATGAGCTACAAAATTATTTCAAAGGCAGCTCGAACAAAATAACAAGTTAAAGAGAGCCCGAGGATACAGCAGTTGCCAATCCTGAGTTCTGCAAACAAATTAATAGTAACTATCATAGACTCAATCAGAAATACAGCCTCAAATATTAAAAATGACCTAATATTGCAAAATATTGGAAATGTTCTGAAACCCAAACAGTACTAAAATCATTGAATAAATTTTAATATATCCATTTGGTGTTACAGAAATTACCATTTTTATAATAGCAGTAAATAGAGTCCCTGGTTATTTTACTTCTTCAGATATACTAATGGAGGAAAAAGAAAAATTACAAAACAATGCAATATACCTTCAACTTTTTAAATGGAAATAAAAGGATACCTTTATTTAAAAGGAAATTTGCACATGGAAACAATTTGAAGTAATATTATATACAAAATTTTAAACACAATTATCTTTGTGTAGTGAGATTTGACTATACATTTTCTTTGTGTTTTCTACAAAATTCACTTTTTGTCAAATTTCTACACTAGGTAAGTAAGTGTCTTGGTCAAATAACAATTTTAAAAAAAAACAGCCCTCATCAAGTAACTCAATATTAGGAATTTAGTATGGATAACTACTCATAAAGGTGGAAGAAATAATAGGTAGGGAGTCTGTTTGTCCAAACTGCTTCTCATTCTAAGTCTGAATTAAAGATTTCACCTATATACAGAACTGTAACCGACTTGGTATCCTAGAAGATAGTAGCCCACTCTTGTAACAAGTATTGAACTCTCAACCAATCACAAGATAACAACTATCCAACTAAGATAGACATGAACTCTAACCGATCCAAGTAGCTCCATCCCTCACTCCCATTCTCTGCATGTGACTTCCTTTCCTCTAGCTGGTCTCAATTAATGGTGGGGAGGATGCTTGAATCATTTTCATCTAGACTGATGATAGAATCTAGGGTCAACCAGAAGCTCAATTGTAGAAAAGCAGATTGGTGTGTTTCTATTTTGTCTTTCAATGCAGGAAATAGGAGAGAGTCTAGCAGCTAAGGACATACAAAACTAATACCAACTGGGCAGGGAAAAAGACACTCCCTGTCTGTGGTGCCCAGCTAGGAGACATGGGCGCCTTGGAACAGTACTCAAAGATGGGAAGATACACCATGATTCTTCTATGCTTTGCTCCCTCTAATCACCTGTAGCCAGCACATCAAATAAGCTGAGTCTGAAGCCACTTGGCAAAAGATCCTGGGAAATGTCCTCTGAAAGGGCAGCCAGTGATACAGCAGAAAAGTCCTAGCAAAGGGTGGGAACTGCAGGAAGACACCCAGGTTAATCGCTGGAAACTATTGCTTCAATAATGGAAAACCAAACCAAACCAAACCAAACCAAAAAGACCAAACAACAAAAACAACAAAATGTAGTTTTTGTCTTATTAAAAACGTGGTATGTGTTTTCAAATCTTTGTCTTCCTGCGATTTAACAACTAACATTTAATGAAGCCCCATTTGTGTGTCATTCAGAGACATATGTTGACACCATCAGAATAAACATGGTCAGAACACTGAAGATGTTGGGGGTGGGAATCAAAATCTGTGCCCTCATCTGCTTTTCTGTTGCTGTGATAAACACCATGACCAAAACCAACTTGGGTAGGAAAGGGTTTATTTTCTATCATATAGCTCACAGTCCATCTAGAGAAGCCATGGCAGGAACTAAGGCAGGAACTTAAAACAGAAACCATACGATGGTGCTTACTGACTTGTTTCCTAGCCTCTGCTCCACTAGGCTTATTTCCCTGCCTAGGGATGGTACCACCCACAGTGGACTACATCCTCCTGCATCAATTAGCAATCAAGAACCCGCCCCAGAGACATGTCATAGCTGAACGTATGTAGACAGTTTTTCCACTGAGACTCCTCCCTTAGATAACTCTGGGTTGTAACAAGTTGACAGGTCAAGCAGGTGGGGACTCTGGAGGTTCTTCTTGTCCTAGGACCCTCATTCCATGGGCATTCTTATTTTAATTCCACCACTCAGCATGGCTGCTCTTCCTGCCACTGAGCTGTGCTCAGCTGTCACCATCTTGCTGCAAAAGAAGTAAATCATGTTGCATAAACGTCATGCCCTCTGCAGCAAGAGCCTCTTTCTGTGGCATGAGTGTTCTCGTTTACTTTGCGCGCACACACACACACACACACACACAACATTTATTTCCAGCCCTCCGAAGCCTTCCACCTAGATCTGCGGCTAAACTTGATCCCCATTCAGTACTCCCATGATCCTTCTCTTCCCCCTTACATCATTTCCTGCCGATTCCCTCCCTCGCTCTCATACCTCATTTCCTACAGCTCCCACTTCACACATGGGTGCCCCGCACACACACACTTACATCCTTGGTCCTGTCTGCATGCTCTCCCCTGATGATTTCATTGTATAAAACCCGTATGACCTCCAATGTAATCCAAGCCCTGATGAGACCTACGCCTACCTCCCAGATCCATGGCTGCCTTCATAGACAATCTGCGTGAGCAAAAAGCATCCTATGCTGCACACATCACAAGCTCGTCTCCTTTCCTCCAATACTGACCCTATAGCATCCACCCCACAAAGGACCCTGGATTAAGCCATACACTACAGCTAGCTCTTGAGTCTTCCTCTTCTACTAGCTATCAGACGCACTCAGTCAACCCTGCCTAATGCTTTCAAGTGGCACATACCCACAAACATGTCTCCAATCCCATTGATAGTGTCCCAAAACCAATTTCCTGGGCCGAATGCACCTTATCCAGTGCTTGATCCGAGCTCTGAAATGAGCCTGCCTGGGTGTGAGCTGGGCTGTACAGTTACCTGCAATGTTTCAATGGGGAGATTATTTTATCACTCTGGGTCTCCGTTTCTTTATCTAAAACCTGGAGGCGAGAATAGTGGTGTCTATGCCATATAGCTCTTTCAATTTGCAGACATAGATACTTCTTGACACTAATGATTCTCCTCCCAAGTGGTGATTGTGGTGAATAATGTTTACTTTCTACAGCTTCTAGAAAGACTTTTCTGACCTCCTCTGTCTAGGATAGGAGCTTTTAACTCAACCATACATTCATCTGCCGTAGAACACCCCATAGCCTGCTACATATGTGTCTGCTTCTCCCACAGACGATGATCCCTGTGAGAGCAGGAGCCCCCCGTGAGAGCTACTAGTATCCCCAGGACTAGTCAATGCTCAGCGAATAGTTGTTGTAGGGTAAATGTCGGCAGAACGCACAAGCAGAGGATGGCATGGTGATGACGCACTGTGAACATTTGTGTAAGTATTCAGGGTGCCCTAATTGACACATTTTTCTCTAATTTGTTCTCACATCAACCCTACACAGTAGGGACGCTATGATTATTAATTATCTCCATTCTCTAAACACACCTTGCACAAGGCTCCTAAGCCAGTAAGGAGATAAGGGCTAGAGTGTCTGCTTCGAATCCCATGACTTCTCCTGGACACAGAACATTGGTGCTGGGGGATCCTGAGAGATGGGTCAGGCCTAGAGCGTGTCATATTATGAATGACGGACAGAGTATGAATTCAAGACAAAGTACCAGCCAGTGATGACAGAACGAAGTACATGTTTTCAGAAGCACAAAACAGCAGTCTTAGAAATATCCTACCCAGCTCTAACCCTGAATCAACCAGGAACTGTGTCCAGCTGATAATCAGAGGCTTAAACATCAGGAACTGTGTCCAGCTGATAATCAGAGGCTTAAACAATGTCTTCCATAAATAAGCTCTATCTATAAACTCGGTGTTCACCCTTCCTCAGATGGTGATGGGGCTGCAGAACCACTGGGCACCAGCTCTGCCTTCTGTTCCCCTTTGTTCTGCACAGAGAGCAACACTCTAAGATGGCCCCTGTGAGTTCTCCCCTGGTTTATACACCTATAGCGACACTCTCACCTCAGAATAGACAGGCCCATGAGTAGGACAGGTCTCACCCTGAGATCTGCTTGTATTGTTAGACAAAGGGGAACAGAATTGGAAGATAACTTAAAATCAGTTGGCTTTAAGTGAACTGAAGAGCTTATCCTGGATGGGCTCTTCAGAGTCTCCAACCTTAGGTGAGAGGGCTGTGTGGCCCAACTGAATGTGAGGACAAGCCCCAGGAGTTGAATGTGACAGCTCCCACCCGACCCCATTAAAGTCACCAAGAAAACTGAAAGCATCCATTCCAATGGAGCCAGGGATGGAGTTCTGCCAAAGTCTGTACACGCCAGGAAGGCAAGCCCAAGGTGAAGAAGAGAATACAGCCTGGCTGAGACCCCCTTACAGCAGAACCTCAGTTAACCCCTACCCAGACACTACATGCACACAGAGGGAGGCAATAGATCTATGTTGCCTTAAGCCACTAAATGTGTGGTGATTTGTCCTGCAGCCAGAGAAAACTAATACATTATGTGTGATATACTAATGTTATAGATAATAAGGGTTATCATTTTAAATCCATAAATTCTCCACAGCATTATAAGAAGCTGACATTGGGGTTGCTCGAGAAGTGGTACAGTGCAGTTGGGGGGGGGGTGAGTATTTCTCTTTGACACACCTCACACAGTTCAAGTAACCACAGAGATACTCATCTCTGGGCATTGAGCTACAAGGGAAGAAAAACAAAGAAGAGGGCAACCAGAGAGCTGCCACCAACCCTCTATTCTGAGAAAGACTTCCTGGAAGTCCCCCACAGAGCTTCACCTAGACTTCCTAAACCACATGCACACAACTAGCCTCTGCTGCCCAGTGAGCCGGGGGGTGGGGGGTAGACCGTCACCCTCAACAATAGAAGTAGAAGCTCTCGAACTATGTAGTCCACTCTTGCTAAGAAAGAATGAAGCCCCAAGAGGTTGCCCTTGTGCCTGAGTCTTCTCATCACAAGGTCTTAAAATACCCTAATCCCAGCATTCTGTGCCCTCAGCACCAGACAGTAAGGAGCTCGGAGAGGCTTGAGCAATGAATGACCTGTTGCTCCCCACACTGGGATCCATAACAATGGCCTTTCCTCCCCTTCCTCTCCTGTGACTCCCGAACACCAGTACTGGTCACACCATGGCCATTGATAGCTGTCCCAGAAGGGAGAGGCTTCATGTAAAGCACAGCTTTATAACCGAGTTTTGTTTTTAACAGAGGTTGAGAGAGAGGCCACTGTAGCAGAATGAAATGGAGCGGTTAGGGGGTGGGAAATACTAATTCTATAAGGAGGCTGTGACTTAGGGCCATTGAACCTAAGAACCAGACAAGGAAAGGTTAGAAAGAGATTCTCAGTATCGGCACAGAAACAAAATAAGCAGACTGGACAACTGGAAGGTAAATGCAGGTGAGAACGAAGCCTTAGGAGCGCATCGGAGTTCTTCCCGAAGAGACTAGAAAGTTGAGCGTCAGAAGAGCTCGGAGGAAACAGCCCTTCAGCCACACTTAGCAGACACGGAGAGCTCCTTAGATCTGGGGAGTGAGGACAAATGTGACCGGGGATTATGCATAGGGAAACTGGAAGAGACCAGAAAGATCTGGTAATTGTTCTTGTATCGAATCGTTATTGCTAACGCTTTATTAAATACTAATTGCCTCATTGGTCTGAAACACTGCACATGGAAGGCAGTTATTATGTCCCCATCCATACAATTGCAGACCAGCACTTCCCTGACCACCAGTGAGAACTCTGGGTGAGTGTCTAGATTTCCTGGCCCTGGGTAATCTTGGGATCCTAGTCTCTCTTTAGCTCCAGGTAGTTCTTGTCAAGAAGTGGATAGCTTGCAAGTGGCAGAGCCTGCTCTCATCTTACCTGAAAGAATTACACGGATGCTAGCCTCTTGGGGGTCTGGTACAGTGTGCTGAGATTTTCAAAATTTAAGGAGCCAAGTGATTTCGTCACGACTGCTTCCATAAAAAAAAAAAAACATTATTTCTGTGAACAACATCACTTGGCAGGCGCCATTAATGATGGTCACACAGAAGCCAGAGAGGAACTGCAGACTGGTAAGGTCAAGCCCTTCCAGTAACTATGTGAACAATTCCATACAGAAAAAGCACAACTAAGAAAAACATCCAGGAAGTGCTTTGGAGTGTGGGTTCTAGAAAGAAAGAACCTGGGCTAAAGAGCAAGTCCTGTACTTAGAAACCTACGTCAACAATATGGCTCATTATTAAAGCCAAGAGAGTTTACCTATAAGTGGCAATAGCAACACCATCCACTCAAGAGGACTTGTGAGGACCAAATGAAGTAGTGTGTTTAAGCCCTCAGCCCACTGGTTTAATAAGCATTCACTAATATTCTTAGAGTTGCCTCAATTCCTTTTCTGCTGTTATCCCCAAGTGCTAAACTCACTTCCTTCCAGCCAAATCCACAGGCCACAGCAATAGCCACCAGCCCACATGCATCCCTGGAACCGGAAGTCATCTTGTATACAGTGTTCCAGGCCAAGGATGTACAACCAAGAATGTGCAAGACCCTCTGGGCAGCAGCAGCAAGGGAGAAGCATACCTAATTGGAAACCAATGCCTTATTCAAACCTTGCCATGGATTAAGAAGCAAATTAAGGCCAGAAATGTGAAGAACTTGTAAGGTCCAAGACCGTTTCCCAAATTTGCTATTGACAGACCAGAGTCTGGAAGCCAAACACCTGACGCTGTGTACTTTTGGTGCTATTTCAGGCCGCCTTATAGAATTTAACAAGAATTTCCTGAGAAACCACCATAGTAGTTATGAAGGAGAACAAGATGGTGGCCCTGCCAAGAATGGCATGGCATCCTCTTCGGGGGAACAGGAACTCACGGTGCTAAGAACCCTGAAAGTTGTTGTACTTGACAGTAAATAAAGTAAACCGGTAAGTGCCAACCGAATGCTAAGGGGCTGACAGTGTCGCTTCTATTTCCTGAAGCTTCCATGGTAAAGGTGGGATTGCTTCTAGACTCCAGACAGAAGAGAGTGCAGAAAGATAGTCAGGAGAGAACAAATCCCATGGGCAAATGTCCAGATGTTGAGAAAAAGACATGGAGCCAGGAAAGAAGAAGGAAGGGGGACGGAGAGAAAGAAGGATTGAGAGATGGGGAGAGAAACTTCAAGAAAATGAGCATATGAACGATAGAGCTCAACTGTGATACACCGGGGTTCAAGAAAAGCCAACTGATGATCCTGCCATGTACCAATACAAAGCAACACAACACACACACAGAGACACAGACACACACACTCACACAGACACATACAAATACAAACACACATACACACACCCAAACACACACAAACACAGACACTCACACACATACACACACAGAGACATACATACACACACACACACATATACACACAGAGACACACATACACACACACACACACACACACACACACATTATCTCCACCCAAGTCTCAGACCATATCTGCCTTGCATCTACTATGGCCTCTCAAAGACAGAACAGCGGGAAGAGAAACAGGAAGGGCAGTCCTTATGGCGAAGACACCCTGACTCCTGAGGGGAACAGACTCAAGCAGGAACGTAACAGTCTCTGCTCCAGGTTGACAGCTGGTGATGGTGATTGACGTCATTATGTCGGAGCCCACTGGAAAAGAAAAGCGAGCATCCATGTTCCTAAATCTCCATGCAGCACTAGTGCTCCAGTCACCGCTAACCACAACATTTTCTATCAGGCCGAAATGGTGCAGGAGCAGTGGAAACAACACTGCTCCTGTTTCCTTTGCAGCCTTAATAGGTTTGGAGTAAATGTATCATCCTGTCTTGTTCTGACTGGCCGTGTAATAAATCACCCCGAAGGAGATGGCACGGAGCAAATATTTTACTATGTACCTAGGTTCTGGTGAGTTAGAAATTTGGAGCGAATATATCATACATTGTACCCCTCTATTCCATGCCTCCTGGGGCCTGACCTAGACACACTCATGGCTGGAAGATGAAGCCATTGGGAGGCCCCCTCACTCCAGGTTCATGTCAACAGCGATGTTAGAGTATGGCTGTCATGGGATGCAGTAGAGAGACCTGTAGTTGTTACCTGCTTCTCATGGGCTGAGGCAGAAGTCCTCAGGCCATTAAGACTAGGATCTAAGTATGACAACACAAGAGAGTAAGCCAGACGACAGTACCACCAGTCAACAAGGTACCACGGGAAGAAACAAATCCCAGAGGAGCAGGGTCAAGGTCATACTGCAGGAACATTGGTGAGCTGAGAGAGATTGCATCAACTATCCATTGCAAAGAGTATCGCATCCTGTACCCTCTGACTGCTTGCTTTCAATTTTCACTAGAGGAGAAACAGGAGTTCCCACGTAAAAAGGTAAATAAAGTAAACCGGTATCCAGATAACCCTCTACATTTTCCAGATCTTTATGATGTCTAAAATAACCCTTTGCAGTGATTTTTCTCACACCATTCTACAGACGATAACACAAAATGCAAAGATGTTATAGGAGCTCAGGAAAGATACCCGGGAGTTTAAACATAGACTCAGAATTTAAGCTCAGGATTTCAGGGTCCTAAGCCTAACATTATTTTCATGACCCCCCGACCCTTCAAGTAAGTGAAGATATAGGTTTATCCAAGGGTTGGTGATATGCAACAGGTGGCATTTAATTTTTTAAAAAATGGAGATGGATTCAAAAGTCATTTTTAAAATAATAATTCCAAAAACTATTCCAAGAGTCATTCCAGTGTTTTACCGAAGTCTAAGACGATGTGGGTAGTGATGAGGTTACGGTTGACAAACAAGAAAATCTCCTTACACCATTGAGCCCAAAGGAACTCCAGATCAGAGACTCTAAGTGCTAATGGTGGCTGCCAGCATGGAGCTACTCAACAAGAGCAGAGAAAGCTGTAGAGAAAGCTATGAGGTTTACAAGGCCCCGGGGTCAGCACCCAGCACTGCAGAAAGAGAAGCGTGTAAATTGTTCTCCAGTGTGGGTGCACCTAGACTTTGGTATACGATGCTTACTTACGCTGGCCATTTTACTTCCTCTTTACAAAGTGACTCACACATTCCCAAATGCAACGCACATAACTGGATGAACATCCTTAGCACCACCAACTAAGGAGCTGGAGTTTACCATTAATTCTCGTCTGTTTTCCTTCAACAACTGAGTACTGATGAGCTGGAAAATGCACACTTCCTTCTCTGCTCTTTTCCATCACTGCTTCCCAATGTCACCCTGGGAGACACTGGAGCAAACATGTGAGGAAAACCAGCTTGCCATCTTGCGTCGTTTTTAGAACTAATTAAACCTGCCTTGGAAATTAAGCCTCTGGATAGTCTTTCCAACTCAGTGATACTGCACAGTGAAAAATGACTTAACCGTCTCAGGCAGTGGCTCGCGGCTTTCCTGATGCTGTGACCCTTTAATAGAGTTCACCATGTTGTGGTGACACCCCCCCCCCCCCCGGCGCCCATCATAAAATAATTTTGTTGCTATTTGCTGCTGTTATGATTTGTGATGTCAGTATCTGCTATGCAGGATATCTGATATGCAGGATATCTGATATGCAGGGTATCTGACTCCATTGGGGTCCGAACCCACAGGTTGAGAACCACCGGTTGAAGGTTTCATTGTTGCCTTTAGTGAGGGATTAGCAAGCAAAGGACTTCTTCTCCACTCAGCTTTCTATGAAATGGCACAGTTAGAAGCAAACTAAAAATCTTCTGTCTGACTTCAGCATAAATCAATACATATGAAAGGTGTTTAAATTTAGACCGCTTCTACTTTTCACTAAAACTCTGTCTTTCGGTAACCTTGCCTTCCCACTAAAAGCCTATCATGTTAAAGAGGCTGACTGATGGTCATTTATATCATTTCAGTATTTATAAATCTGTCCTAGATAGGTGCCAGAGAACAGAGACCAATTCAGTTCACATAATTCAATATGATTCTCTTTACTTCTCAACTGAATAGAGAAGGAGGCACTCCGGAGACTGCAATCTCCTGCTTAAAGTAGGCCATTAATGATTTACAAGGGTGACTTTTTTTTCCTTGAAGGAAAAAGACATAGAGTTTTACACGAGTTCTCTTCAGAGCTGGCTTTTAGGGCATTGACATGAAACGTTGTAAAGTCTTGTTCTTACACAGAGCAGGGTCTGACCTCTCCTTGGGCATCCTGGCCCCTTTGCAACCTACCCTTTCCTTCCTTTTCCCATCATTTCTTTAATGGCCGCCCTCCTACCCTTCCTAGTCCTCCCCCAAGCCCCTCTGGGCTTGAAGCTGACTCTGCAGTCCATTCCCTTTCGTTACCGCCTGTGATTTATAGGATCCACAGCACAGATCGCCAAATGCCACCTCTTACGGGCTGGCTCCCTGATTATTCCTGTTACATTCTCTCTACCTGGTTTCTCTTATGTCGGGGGAGTTCAGTAAACATTTCATAAATGAATGAGTCACAAATTAAACCGGGGAGCAGATACATCTCCTTGTCTAGAAACAGACTCCAAACGCTCCTTTGAAACAATCCCCAGTGTCTGCACAGTCTGAGGATCCCATGCCAGCACATGCCCTATACTTCTTTTCTTGTATATAAACTAATGTCGTTCGGTAGGCATTTAGTGTGCATAGTTCTACACTAGAGTACTACCTTTTCCAAACACTTAGCAAACTCTAGATTCTCTAAACCTAAGAGATATTACTGGATTCAACAAACGGATGCTGCCCTTGGCTTTCCATATGAACAGATTGTCTGCCTCCCTGACAGGCCAGATGTGATGCTCTGTGCCTATGACCCCAATGCCAGGAACATGGAGCTAGAAGGATCAGGACTCCCAAGTCAGCATCAGCAAAATAGAAAGTTCAAAGCCAACCTGAGCCAAATGAGACCTTCCCAATAGATTACGGAAATTAAGAAAAGACACAAATAAGTAAGTAAATTATGCAGGAAACATTGCATATATAATGTCCTTCAAGAGAGAAGACAGGGGGAAAAGTATATGATAATAACAATGATATCAGTAGACTGAGATCAATAAATACAGGAAATTAGAAATGCCCTTGGGCCACACATGTCTCCAGAAGAGGTCCCTTGGAGAATGTGAGAGAAAATGAATAATGGGAAGAGAAACACATCCACTGGTACTGCAGGAATACTCATGACATGAAGCATGAACAGAGCAGACATGTGTGAATTCTTCCCAAAGTTGGGCTCAGAGTGCCAGTGCGACACCATCTTTCCAGTGCAGCATCGAGACGATGGCGAATGTCCACCTCTGGAGAATGACTTAGAGCGTGTGAGGGCAAGATTCCCTTAATGAAGAGAACCCACCCACCCCCCATTCAAATTGCTCACGTCACATCCTGAACCCAGTGCAGCAACCTCTTCCCAATGGGGTAGGGGAGAAGGAGAGAAAGAGAGGAAAGGGAAGGAAGAGGCAGGCATATGGGGAGAGCGAAAGGGGGAGACTTTGAGAATTGCAGAGGTGATTTGTAAACACTACTGTGTTCTAAACTGCTACTGGAAAAGCAAAAATAGTCACTGATGTTGAAATAGTAGTTTGATCTCTTCCAGCTTCTGCCTCTCTTCTCCTCCTCCTCTCTCTCCTCCTCTTTCTCCTCCTCCTCCTCTTTTCCTTCCTCTCTCTCCTCTTCTCTTCTCCTCCTCCTATTCCTCTTCTTCTCCTCCTCCTCCTCTTCCTCCTCTCCCTCCTCCTCTTCCTCCTCCTCCTCTTTTCCTTCCTCTCTCTCCTCTTCTCCTTCTCCTCCTCCTCCTTCTTCTTCTCCTCCTCCTGCTCTCTCTCTCTCTCTCTCTCTCTCTCTCTCTCTCTCTCTCTCTCTCACACACACACACACACACACACACACACAGCCCTCTACCCATCTAAAGCTGCTCCATGTATGCCCCCAACTGAATCTAACGCATAAAGACCTGGGTGAGCATCCTCTTGCTATATCCCAGAACCTGGGTTCCAGCATGTCTGTGTTCTTACCATGAAATCCCCACCAATTACACCATTTAAAACTGTGACTCTGAACCACCTTTGGCTCTTTCTGTGTGCATGTATAGGTCTATACTTTTATTTTATTTCATGAGTCTTGAACTTGACAAGCCATATGCAACGCACACCTAAAAATTGTAGGTCTACACAGAGGGTGAGGTAAGAGCCTGGCTGGAGTGTCACAGTTCAACAGAGCTTCAGTCTTGGGATAGCACACAATACCAAACTCATATGCTGCCGGTCCTTCCCAGCAGAGACTCTGAAGTGTGAGGCAATAGCTCAGCTCTGTGTGGGAGGGGAAAACCCTCTAAAGCAGCGGTCTCAGCCTCCATGTGGCAGTCCCTTTGAGGGTCAAATGACCCTTTCACGGGGTGGCATATCAGATATCCTGCATATCAGATGTTTATATTCAATTCATAGCAGTAGCAAAATTACACTTATGAAGTAGCAATGAAAACAATGTTATGATTGGGGTCACCACAACATGAGGAACTGAATTAAACGGTTGTAGCATGAGGAAGGCTGAGAACCATTACTCTAAAGAAAATGCCCAGTGTCTTCCACTCAACTGACTATTTCATTCTTGGACCTCAGGTTCTGTCTGGCATTTCCTCTGTGGAGAGAACTTTCCTAAATACCCTCTAAGTACTAAGGTAAGCATCCCTCCCTCGTCTTCTTTCAGAGCACCACTTCCTATCTTTTCTCCACGTATATCAAAGTTATAATGGTCTGCTGTTCATTTTGACTTTCCCAGTATGTCATGCAGGAATCATGAAGTTTCCAGACCATGGCCCCGTTGCCTAGCACAGTGCCTGGAATGAATGTAATTTGTAACCTGAACTGAGATGAACTTTCATAAATGGCTGGAAGTGGGGTTCAGGTTTAGACGCCACCCCACCTACTTTATGACTTTAGGTAAGTGAGTTACTCTCTTTGCTTAGTTTTCTTTCCCTAATACAGATGATCATGAATCCAGAAAGTTGCTTATCAAATGTCTGATATGATTTAAATAAATAAAATAGCATTCATTCTCTCACATGGAGGCAGAAGAAGTGATGTAGTGGTCTAATTAGCATGACCAGTGTCCTGGTTATCCTTGCTTCTGTAACAAATCACAACAATGGCTTCCCCTATTGTTCACAGTTCCCGGGAGCTAAGAATCTGGGAAAGTTCACCTGGGTGAGTCTGGTTTGTAACCTCTCATTTAATCAAACATGGCTGGTACAGCCAGAACAGACAGTTCAGAGAATTTGGTTAAGTTTTCTACTACACAAACACATACACACACAAACACTCACATAAATCATGCATATATACAAACACACACATACAACATACACATACACGAACACATATACCATATACATACACAAAAACATATATACACATACACCATACACACACATACATAACATACAGACTAGCACATAAACAAATATACACATATACCACACACACAAATATACATATACCATATGCACACACATACATAAACACATACACTAACACATAAACATACATATATATACACACAAACACATATATACATACATCATATGCACACACATACATACACACACTAACACATAAATACACACATAAACATACATACACATATGCCACATACATACAAACACACATACATACACCATATGTACACACATACATGTACATACATCAACATACATACATACATACACATATACCATATACACACAAACACACACATACATATACCATATGCTCACACATACATATACACAGTAACACATAAACACACACACATGCACCATACACACATGCATACACTGTTCATACACACACACATACATACATACACCATATGCACACACACATTCCATTCATACACACACACAAACACATACACATACACACACTGGTGGCAGCAGGGCAGTCACCTTTTGTCCGGCCAGACACCTAGCATCATTGGCATCTATAATCTAACACTGGGAATCATATAACATCCTTTATACTACCCTATGATCAAAACAGTTTTAAATGCCAACCTAATCTTAAGATATGCGCACATCATGTACTTGTGCATATACAGAGAGTGTCATAGCATTTTCAGATGTGTTTGAATATCACTGCAGCACAGTGTCCACAAATTATACAGACCCCTAACACATTCAGAAAATATTCACTGCCTTACCGAGGCTTGTATAGTTTTATTCCATTACGGTATCAGACTTGAAGCTTAAAATTTGATCATCTGAATCAAGTCTAACTGTGGGTGGTAGACACGGGGCGTGGTTTGAGGGTCATGGTTCCTTGAGTGCCTGCTCCCTCAATCTAAAGATTAATGCAATGTGACAGTTTCTGCTCCACATACCAACCACACGACAGGCCAGAAGAGAATGCACCCAGAGCCTCGCTTTTATCTATGGAAATGCAAGACATGCATGGCAGCTGCCCGTCCATGGGCACTCTGAAATTAGGCACGCACATGTAACCAGCTCTTCCCATAAACATCACTGGCTCTGCATTCAAGACCTGAGTCTGGGCTCTTCAATTCTCTGCCTATTCTGCTGCTGTTGCTGGCCCTGTCTGTTTTGTTTCTCTATACAAGCCAGACTGTTTAGACCTGAATATGGTTCTGTCGCCTTCCTGCCCACTTTAATTCAAGAGAAAAGAGACATCTTTTTGTTTTTTTCCTATGTGTTCTTTTTAGTTCAAAATTACCCAGTTCCTTTCAAACTTTTCACAAGACTTTTCGATATGTAAAGAAAGGTTTGGAAGAAGTCTTGAAGGTGAGCCCGTTCTGCCATAGGCTTCCTGTGAGATCTCAGCTGCACAAATCTCCCAAAGAGGCATTGGAGTCTGATGTTAATCCTTAAGGGTTTCTAGGAAAGAGTCCTCTATTATAGACCTATGAGGACCCCCTGACATCCTTCTGAAGTCCTAACTTGATCTTCCAGGGCAATCCTGGATGATTTTTCTCACTCACTAATACTTGAGAGGTTTGCTAGCCGGTGAAACAAGGGATAACAAAGTTTCAAACAGACTTAGCATCTAAATGGTTTGTACTGAGAACTGAAGTGCTTTTGTGCTTTCTCACTCTGCCCTTACCTTGGCCTTACACATCTAAGAGAAAGGAGGGAAGCTTCTTGCTCGGCATTCGCACTGGGCACATTCCCTCTGCCACATTGTAGCAGTTGGCAGATTGGAGAAACACTCTATCAGTGCCCAACAAAGGTTTCCCCTTCCTCCTGTTTTCAATCAAGTTTCCCTCCTGTTCCTTTAAACCTTTATAGCAGATTCTTCAAGGGCTAACAATCTCTTCAAGGCACATCTGGCACCTGCCTGCGGCCCAGATGCAATATTACCTGATGTGGGGTTCTATTAGGGCTGCAGCTGCAAGCTGCGAAAAAGTAACAAAGCCTCTCCCGTCTTCCTACTGAGTAGTAGCAAATCTAGCTACCCAAGACACCGTGCTGTAAAACAACAGGAAGCTTCGGTCCATTCCCCTGCTGTTCCTGCAGTCAGGACTTCACAAGGTGTCTCTGACTTAGGGTCCCCTGTGTGTGAACGGTCACAGCACGACAGCTGGAAGAATTGGTAGTTTACAACAGCCGAGGGACTGCCGGGCCTCCTGCTCTCTGTGGAGTCTTTTTCACAGGCCCTAGGTTTGTGTCTTAGCTTGGGATGTCGTGTGGCATCTCTAGTGGGTAAAACAGCCAAACTCCTGCCAAGTTCAAAGAAACGAAAACCAATAACAAGCAAGCAAATAAACAAACAAACCAAAAACACAGACACAGACCTGGCACCTTGGTGGGAGGAGAGCAACATCCCTGACAAGTACCAACCAGACTGTTCGCTACTGTTCATCTTTTCATCTCCATTGTTTGGTGTAAACATCTTATAAAAGATGCTCCAATAAAGTATGTGGGTTAAATGGATGAACAGATGAGCATATCACACTGTTGCCTTATCTTCCCATTTTATCTTATTTACAAATGTTGAAATTTAATATTCTCTGTTAAGTCGTGAAATCACCCAAACTAAATTTATAAATGTTTCTATTCCCTGTGGCAAAAGAAAAAATAAAAATAAATAAATAAACAAGTTCCTGTGAAGAAAAGTTAGCCAGACCTGGTAGCACAGGTCTGTGATCCTAGCCACTTAGGTAGCTAAGGTAGGAGGATTACAAATTCCAGGCTAGCCCAGCAACTTACCAAGACCCTGGTTCAAAATAAGTGCAGAACAGACCTGGTGATGCACTTCTGTGATGTATTACTTGCCTAAAACATGCAAGGTTCTGAATCTAGTTCCCAGCACAGAAAGAATGGGGATAATTAATTAATCGATTAAATCTAATTAATTAATTATGGTTATGAAGAAAAGGTTGACATCCTTGCAAATGCCAGCCTGGGTTCCAAGCAATGCTCAGGGCATAGGTGCAGCCACCATGAGGAAGAATGGCAGAAAGCAGCCAGCAAATGTCAGTCTGGGTCCCAAGCAATGCTCAGAGCATAGGTGCAGCCACCATGAGGAAGAATGGTGAAAAGCCCACAGCAAATGGCAGCTGAAAGTAGCATTATACAGCTATTTGGGGACAATACTCAGAAGCATCACATATCATATATACATACTCTAAGCCCTTCTCACTCGTGGGTGACTCTTGTGCCTTGCCAAGCTATGTGCATAACCTAAGATGGCTGGAGAACATGAAGGATGGGCAGGTAGATGAACTATGGTTTGAGGCAGCTAACAAAGAACTAAGATTGAACAGGAACAACCCTATAAAATTAAAGAGCACTTTCCCACAACCAGTTTTTGTTTGTTGAGGGATATTTTCTACCCTTGAAAAGAACATTGATTTTTTTCATTATTCTAAAACTAAATTGCACTGGTAAGATGCTGTAGAGTATGTCTTACTTAGGATTTTATTGTTGTGAAGAGACACAAGGACCAAGGCAAAAGTCCAAAATGTATTTGGGGCTGGTTTACAGTTTCAGGGCTTCAGTCCATTATCATCAGAGCCAGAAGCATAGTAGCATCAGGCAGACTTGATGCTAGTGAACCTGAGAGTTCTACATCTTGATCTGCTGGCAGCAGAAGAGGACTGTCTTCCATAGGCAGCCAGAAAGGGGGGGGGTCTCTTCCACACTGGGCCGAGCTTAAGCATAGGACCTCAAAGACCACCCCCACAATGATGCACTTCCTCCAACAAGGCCACACCTCCTAATAGTGCCACTTCCCGTGGGTCAAGAGTATTCAAACCACCACAGTGTGTAAAGGGGCTTGACCACCTGAGTCTCAAAACACACAGTGGAAGGGAAAAACTGACTCCCAAAAGGTGTCTCCTGATTTCATCAAGCATGTGTGGTACGTGTGTACATAAATCACATATGAGAGACAGACAGACAGACAGACAGAGACAGAGACAGAGACAGAGACAGAGACAGAGACAGAAAAAGAGAGAGAGAGAAGTGGGGCAGGGCAAACAGTAGACAGATTTTTTGATACTTCATTTTCATACTATTAGATGCAATCGTTTATTTAAGTAATTCTCTGTGTGTGTGTGTGTGTGTGTGTGTGTATGTGTGTGTGTGTTATGTGATGCAAGTACACACGTACCTGCAGAGTGTCTGTTGTACTTCACTTGAGCCCACATGAGCATGGCAGTGCACACTCGTGATCCTTGCCCTGGAGACGAAAAGGTCAGGGCAACCCAAGTTCAAGCCCAGCTCAGCCCACAGAGAATGGTTGGAGTCACTAGAAGACATCCTTGTGACCCAAGGACTCACATCATTTACTTCAGCATCTGATCAAAACGGCCCCTCCATCAAGTCCCCGGTTTTCCCACTCTGTGGCTCAGCAATCTATTACGGCCGTCGGATCAAGCAGAGCAACTGACCATGCAGCCCTTAGTCCCTGAGATCAATCCATTCATTTGCCCTGGAAAATCACACGGAACAATGACTTAGGGACAAAATTTACAGTGTCCTTATGCAAGTTGGCACCATGTCACCGCAAAAGCCAGAGGGGCAGCGTAGAGTTTCTGCTTTACCACTCTATAAATCTTTCCCAGTGCACAAGAGAAGAAAGAAAAACACCTTTATTTGCATCTAAATGAGGGCCTCTTCCATACCCTCACACACACTCCTTCACCTGAGAACCTAAGGGTGAGAAGACAAGGGAATCAGCCTATGTGCCTGTGTGCACGAAACTCATAGGCTTGTCCTGACCTTGGAAACTAAAGGGATAGCTGTTTCCTTGGCCAACACAGTATGGCAAGTGATTCACTGTACTTTCTTCTGTAGCAGGAAGCTGCAAGAGCAGATCTGATAAAAGTCAGTCAGTGTACAAGGAGCGATGCTGGGTACCAGGCCAGCGTTCTCCTCACTGAGCAGCATCCACAGGAGGAATGATGCTGGGTACCAGGCCAGTGCTTGCACCACTGAGCAGCATCCACATCACTAAGTAAGAACCAAGACTGAAACTCCCCATATTCCATTAGAAGTTTGAAAGAATCAAGTTTTTGTTTTGTTTGCTGTTGTTTAATTTATTCTCCTCTAGTATATTACATCCCAACCACAATTTCTCCTCACTCCGCTCCTCCCACCTCCTTCTCACCTCCCCTCTCTACCAGACCCACTCCCCCTCTATTTTTCTTCAGAGGAAAAAAAAATCAGGCTTCCCAGAGATATCAGCCACACACAGCATGAGAGGTTACATTAAGACTAGGCACATAACCCTCATGTCAAGGCCAGATGAGGCAACCCAGTAGGAGGAAAAGGGTTCCAAGAACAGGCAAGGGAGGCAGAGATGCCCCCACTCCTACTGTTAGGAGTCCCACAAAAACTCCAAGATACACAACCATAACACGAATGCAGAAGACCTAGCTCAGAGCAATATAGGGTCCATTGTAACTTTCATTTTTTTTCCAAGCCTTATTTTTAATGATAGAAAGGATACAGGGGAAGTGGACCTGTTTAGAAAGGTTCTTTGGAGCAACTCCTGTTTGTGTTGTCTGGAAATCGGTAGTTTAGTTCATGGGTCAGCAGGCAGCAACAGCTCGATCCACTCGCAAACACTTCACAGATCCACCAGCAGTCCAGTTCGGTAGAGTTAGGATAGCAGACATGAGTCAGCAGCTGAGGCACAACCTAGCAGACACAGCCAGGCCTCAGCCTCGGCTCGACTCAGCAGGAGGGACCAGGAGGGACACCAGAAGAAGTCCTCGGCTGTGCTTCTGTCAGGGAAGTAAAGATCAGCAAAGACCCAAGACCCACAAGCCTTGCACAGCCAGCTGTACCAGCAAGCCGAGCTCTGTCTCTGTCACTCCGTGGAGTCCAGTTTATACCCTCCAAGCATGACATGACCTCCGTGTGCCTTGCCTCAGCACGGGTTTTGCCTCAGCATGTTCATCCAATCAGCCCGAGTCCTCGGAGTCCCAACAAATGGAGCTCAACTATGCAATGTAAGGGGGACCAATACATGTATGTGGTTAGCAGAGAACCCTTCATCACGTGTAGTTTAACATGCTTGCTTTAGCAGAACATCCTCTCTCCTCTGTCCGTTTCTGTGAAACATTCCTTCATGAATCTGCCTTAGCCTTTCACACCTATGTCCACTTTAAGGAAATGTTCCTTCACGTGTTTGCCCCAGCAAAATACCACCCAATTGACTTTCCAAAGAACCCTTAAGTTTCCACTTCAGTCCATGACTGTCCCTTCAGTCTCTGAAAGCCCCTATGAGGTCTGAATAGTTCTGCAACCATGCTTTAAAGTATCTAGGGTTGAAAAGAAGGCTTAACTGTTAAGAATACTACTGCTCTTGCCGAGGGCCAGAGTTCAGTTCAGTTCCCAGCATCCATAACACATTGGGTAGCTCATAACTGCGTATATTTTCAGCTTCAGAGGATCACCCGGACCTACACAAACACTTGTGCTTAAGTGAATATACCAACACACAGAGAAATGCACACACATACACGTAATTATTTTTTTTTTTAATTTTATGTCTTGGGAAAGTTCATGTCAATGACAATACTGAAACAATAAATTTCTGTGTAATTAAATAAAAAGGCTTAGGTTTCAAATCAACAAAGAGAAATTACTTAGAATCAAAGCACGTGTGTAAGAAGTAGGTAGGAAGGGATGTTCGTATGGCTTATGTGTTTCTCTTGTTACCATATCCTGGCAAAATTATTTTTGAAGGTGGTTTGGTAACCAGTTATCATAGTCCATTAAAAAAAAAAAGTTGTTTATATTGTTGGGCCCATATCTTGCAATTTGGACAACCAATTTGAAGTAAACAACTTTTCAATATGTGGAAAGTGGTGTTTTCTACGTTATTTATAGTTACATAAATTGGGAATCATTTCAATGTCCCAAACTTAAAGGAATGATTACCTAATTTGAGGTTTCGCTGGCAATATGATATTGGTTAAGTTGAGGCAAAAAGAAACCCAAAGGCATATTTTTCCCTTTTGGTATATTCCAAAATAGTTATGATATAGTTGCCTTGTTAAGTAATGTTTTCAAACAATGAAGCTGTGCAGTGCACTGGAGCGTCCCAGTGGCTTTCACCATGAAGCAGTTGTGTGAGCATCTCTGAAGCAGTCCCCTGGGAGGCAAGGATCTGATTCTCCATGTCACTGTGTGTTTAGACCAATGGTTCTCAACCTGTGGGTCTTGACCCCTCTGAGGTTAGCAGATCAGATATCCAGCATATCAGATATTTACGTTGTGATTCACAACAGTAGTAAAATTACAGTTGTGAAGTAACAAGGAAATAATTTTATGGTTTGGGGTCACCACAACATGAGGGTCACAGCATCAGGAAGATAAAGAACCACTGGCTTAGACCATCCAGCAAAAACCTGGGAACCTGGTGTTCAGAGCCCAGTCCCTTCTACGAGTCCTGAGGCCAGGTGACTGCAGCAAAAGAAGATGCCTCTAGACTGTAACCCAAAATATCCACTGGACTATAAGCCCCCAAGGTCAAGTCTAGAGGTCGGAATTACAAAAAAAAAAATCTTTCTTTAGACCCAGAATGCTGCAACAATTATTCTTCACTTTGGGTTGCCCTGTGGAAAATATAATATATTCTTCCACTTCGCTGTCTAATCTGAGCTTCCACTGCTAGAAAGAAAAAAATAATAATTAGTAAAAATAATAGTAAACACCAGGTTCAGAGGAAGTGAACATGACAACAAGACATCACACATTAAAAAAAAAAATTCACACTCAAAAATCTACAATAAAAATGCGGTCAGAGTCTGCAGCTGCCAGGAGGCAGGGCCTTTAACACGGGATCCTTAGAGAGCAAGGTCCCATCAGCTCTGTCTTGCTCATAGACTTTTATTGCCTTGTTCTTTTGAAGGTGTGCATCTGTCATCAAAGTGCTCACACCCAGCCCCTGCCACCATCCCTCAGCCAACACAAGAATACATGGGAGATGTGGCTTCCCAAGACCCTTTCAGTTCTCTTGAACTACCCCTTTACAAAGAAAAAAAGGGAGCCGGGCAGCACTCAGGAGGCAGAGGCAGGCGGATTTCGGAGTTTGTGGAATCGGCCACCCGACCCCACTGGCAGAGGAGAAGCAACAATTGTCCATTCCTGTGCATGTCATGCAGCTCACAGTCTCCACTGTGATTGCTGCAGCCCTGTGAGCTCAGGCATAGCCCTGTTTCCACTTTGTGTGACAAGAAGAACACTCGAAGAGATGGCACCAACTCACTAAGGTCGCTCAGCTAGCTAAGGACAAACCCCAAGTTTAACCCCAAGTATGAAGCCCCCAAAAGTTTCACTTACATATTTCAGACAGTCCATGGGTAGTCCTGCCAGGCCCTGTGTCCTTCTGTCCTTTCGCTTTTACTGAAGGGTAAGGGGCAAAAGCAACGTTGGGAAGAAGAGATGTGTGGCGATTAAGGAGTCTTTGCCTCCAGTGAAACCCAGGATTGATACATTCACTTGAATACTTAAGAGTGATATATCCTAACAGTTTCCTAACCATTCCTTTTAAAGACTAACTCGACTTCAGGGCTCTAACTAGAGTATGAAGACAGGCGTCTTCCTGAAAATCTACTATGGGAAGCATCTGAGTCATATTATAGCCGAGCATGTGCCGGGCTATTTTTAGAAGAGACCGTATATAGGACATAGCTTTCTGATTATGTCACAGCCTTGCAGGTGGGCCCTCTCCTCACATTCTGTTTAAAAATAGATGCATACCTTAGTGATACAGAGACAAATATACTCAGTTTCTGCCCTTGAAGGGTTCTAAGACTAGTTACGGGGTCACACACAAAAAAAGTAGAAATCAAATATATGAATGAAAAAAGTCATAACTGGAGCTGGGGCATGCAGGAAGCACTTCGCTTGCAGCAAACTTAACTTTGCAAAAATCTAACCAACAACCAGGCAGCAAACTGGCATGCTCTCTGTGCCAGGGAGCCTCCATCCTTATGAAGAAACTCAAGCTGGTCCAATACAGACATCGACATCGAGGTGCTCCGAGCCATGTGCTCTGAACTACGGCACAATACTGCTTGTCAACGCTTGACTTGAACAAGAGCTGGGATGCATGGATTCAAGGAAGTGCACACCTACAAGTTTACCCTTGAGCAGCAGGTGGCAGTGGGGACAGAGGAGGTGTCAACTAAGCCAGGAAGAAAGTGGAAAACATCCTAAACACGGGCAGTCATATATGCCAAGGATGGGAGAAAGCAGGACTATAAAGTGCTTCAAGAACACTTTAAGTCAACACTTCAGGGAGCGGGGGGGGGGGGGGGGTGAGAAGAGATGCTGCAGACGATGCAGATGCTGCGAAGCTGGTGATGGAGATGAAGATGGCCGATGGCAGAACTGTAACCCATCTGCAAGCTCTCCCCGCTTCTCCCCTACCTACTGGGTACCACACCATTAGGCAACTAGATATGTATGGTAACCACAAAGGCATAGAATTGTGACCAAAAAAATATCTAGACAAACAACGCCAATTCACAGCTTAAGAGTCGGCACTGTGCACTGTGGTCACACTTCAGCATCTATGTTCATTTGAAAGCTAAGCCGTACCCTTTTTCCACAGGCGAGATAAAGTGTGTGTCAGCTATGGAGATAAGGCTTGGCCTGCAGTTTGGAAGCTACCAGTTTATGAGTGGTAAACTTTGCAGCTCTGTAATTCTGACTATTTTGTAATTTGCAGTAATGGGTTTGATCTTTCTCTTTGATGGAGGCAATGCAGGGGTAGCCTCTCTTGCCCAGATACTACACACATGCACACGCACACACACATATGTGCACACACACATACACACATGCACATGACAGGCACACGATAAGCAAATGCACACACACATGCACACAACAAGCACACGATAACCACATGCACACACATGCACACATATGCACACATGCACACACATGCACACACATGCACACACATGCACACATATGCACACATGCACACACATGCACACACTCACACACATATATGCACACACATGCACACATATGCACACATGTACACACACACACACCCTTCTCTGGGCATGTAAAGCCAGTGTGGAGCTCTGCCTGCATTGCCTGTGGTGCAGTGAGATTCTAAACATGTGTCCCCTGCAGCTGATTAGCAATTCCCCTTAGTGCATTCTTGAGGCTTCCGGACTCTCTCCCCCTCAGCTGTTCTGAATCTTGATGTCATCAGCCTTGATCTTTCTACAGTCCAATCTCTGTGAGTTTTCTTCTCCTGACTCAACAATTAGCCCACAGCTGGAGGCCAGTGTCTCCCAGCACTGTAACTTCAGGATAGAGAGAGCTGGCTTTGCCTTGGCATAACCAATGCCCCTACCAACACCGCAAAACTGCGTTGAGACCGAGAGGATCCTGCCGCCCAACCCTGAACCAATCACTACAGATGGGGTAGAAGGCTGTGAGTCACCATCCATGCACCTGAGAGTGGAGAGGCAAGGAAAGTGCCTGCTTATGCTTATGATCTTATGATCAGACTGTAAGCAGGCTGAGCAAGCCAGGAGGAGCAAGCCAGTAAGCAGCACCCCTCCATGGCCTCTGCATCAACTTCTGCCTCCAGATTCCTACCATGTTTGAGTTCCTGTCCTAACTTCCTAATGTTAGGGTTCAAGAATTGCTAAAGAATAAGACCCCCAATTCAAATAGTTTGTAAATGCAAAGAGCGTTTATTTAGCTGAACTTCCTAAATGTAGGGGTCTTCCTGTTTGGAATGGAGACCTTTGGTGGATTCGCAGACCCAGTTTTTATTGTCAGTTTGGGGAATTTTAGAGAGGGGTATGTGTCCTGTGTCCTTTTATCTTGCCTGGTTATCTCTGTCTCTAAGGGTCTGACTGATCCTACAATTGGTTAGACTTTGGAGACTTCCAGGGTGTTGCTTACTCATTCTAACTATCTATTCTCACTTCAGGCCAGATGACAAGATGTCCTAGGATTGGCTGCCTGCAGCTGTAGTTGGCTGACAACAAGTTCCTAGATCCAAATTCTCATTTCTAGTAAACGGAAACTTAAGCCCAGTCTCCCAAACTGCCAGTCTGTAGCCTGTCATGGAGTCAGCCTGGCTCTGGCTAACTATGATGATGAGCTGTGATGTGGAAATGGAAGCCAAATAAGCCCTTTCCTCCCCTAGTTGCTTTGGTCATGGTGTTTCATCACAGCAACAATAACCAAAACTAGAATGATGATCCTAGCTTGTCTTCCCTCCATGTCAGCCTCAAAATAGCCCAGCTGGGGCTCAACATCTACCTAGCCTCTGCCACCCTAAGTAGACTGTCAGGCTATCCTGAGCCCACACCTGAGGATAGGAAGGAGGGTGTTCAGTTCACCAGTACTACAAAGCACAAAACTTTCTTTTTTTTTTTTTTTTTTAACTTTTGAGATCTTTTTCATTTGAAGGTAATCTTAATGCTATTAAATTCACAAATATGCTATTTTTTTATTTCCCAATTCTAATTATCTAAAACACACATTGCAAACATACAAATATCTATTCTCTCCACATGTCAGCGCCCATTCATCATTGTTTTGGAAATGGGGAGAATAGATTCCCCTTAAATTGCAAGTCAGTAGGTGTTTCTTTACAGTTAACTTTAGCAAAATTCATACAAAATAGTAATTAACAATGATCTTCTTCACGTGTTAACTCACAAGGAAACACCTTCGAAACTGCATTTTGTTAAAGTTTCTGTACTAAAATGTAGAAAAACTGAACTACACAAATATTGAAAAGTTAAAAATTCCTTAATTTTTTATTCCTGGTACCACTACCACAATTTACAGGGCAATATACCTGATGTAATGAAAAGAAAAAGACAAAGCTACAACAGATAAAAGACCTCAGGAATGTACATCTAATTGACACTACATTGCATTAATCAATAGCTGCACTTTTTGCAAACTGTGGCTATGACAGTCCTGAACAAGAAGGGTTTCCTGTTTAAGCTGCAGTAACTTTTCTGACTATGGATCATCGTTCCTTCTGTGGCAGATTTTTACAGTTCCTCTAATGCATTTGGGACGACTGTCTCAAAGTAACCTGCAGCTTTCCTGACAACTCCTCGCTCTCTCTCCTGCTAAGAACTGTAGCCGTTTCTGTTTTATTTTAAAACCTTCTGCTACCATATCCACCACTTCCACCTCCAGATCCATAGCCACCACCATAGGGACTGCCTGAGCTTCTTCCACCAAAACTGCCCCCCTTCATGGGTCCATAATTTGACTGTTGCTGTCCACTATAATTTCCAAAGTCATTATAGTTTCCACCACCACCATAGTTACCTCCACCAAAATTTCCTCCTTCATTGTAACCATCATAGCCTCCTCCTCCACCACCATATCCACCACCCTGGTTTCCATAGCCTGGTCCACCACCTCCATAACCTCCTCTACTGCTGTAACCAGGACCACCACCATAGTTGCCACCATCACCTCCAAATCCATTATATCCACCATCACCACCTCCATAACTACCTCTGCTGCCACCACCTCCACCACCATAGCCACCTCTTCCACCAAAGTTTCCTCCACGACCAAAGTTTCCACCACCACCTCCAAAGTTTCCTCCACGACCCATAAAGTTGCCAGATCCACCTCCACGACCTCTCTGTGATCCAGCAGACTGCATCTCTTGTTTAGAAAGGGCCTTTTTCACTTCACAATTATGCCCATTAATAGTGTGGTATTTCTGAACAACAATCTTATCAACTGTGTCATGATCATCAAAAGTTACAAAAGCAAATCCTCTCTTTTTGCCACTCTGCCTGTCTTCCATAACCTCTATGGTTTCAATCTTGCCATACTTTTCAAAGTAGTCTCTCAGGTTATATTCTTCCGTATCCTCTTTAATACCACCAACAAAAATTTTCTTCACCGTTAAATGGGCGCCAGGCTTTACAGAATCCTCTCTAGAAACAGCTCTCTTTGGTTCCACCACACGCCCATCAACCTTGTGTGGCCGAGCACACATTGCAGCATCCACCTCTTCAACACAAGAGTAGGTCACAAAACCAAAGCCTCTGGAACGTTTTGTTTGGGGATCTCTCATTACCACACAGTCTGTAAGTGTGCCCCATTTCTCAAAATGTTCTCTTAAGCTATCATCTGTGGTTTCAAAGCTCAGACCACCAATAAACAGCTTCCTCAGCTGCTCTGGTTCTTTTGGATCATGGCCCTCCATTTTGAGACCGGACTCGCCTCTTCCAACTCGAGTTCAAACAGCACAAAACTTTCTTAAAGCAAAGGTCAGATATGTACCAAAAACTAAGAGGAGTGTTAGGAGGTGAATCTCATAGCAGCTGACCTTAGTCTTTGATCTGAACACACTGTGGTTTAACTGGGAATGGTCCCTATAGACTCACGAATTTGAATGCTTGGCCCACAGGGGCTGGCACTATTATTATTATTATTATTATTATTATTATTATTATTATTATCTTGTCATCTGGCCTGAAGTAAGAATAGATAGTTAGAATGAGTAAGCAACACCCTGGGGAGTATCCAAAGTCTAACCAATTGTAGGATCAGTCAGACCCTTAGAGACAGAGATAACCAGGCAAGATAAAAGGACACAGGACACATACCCCTCTCTAAAATTCCCCAAACTGACAATAAAAGGAGGTGTGGCCTTCTTGGAGTCGTTGTGGCTTTGTTGGAAAAAGTGTGTTACTATAGGGGTGGGCTTTGAAGTCTTGGAAGCTCAACAAGCTAGCTAATAAGGAGACCCCTGGGCTCTACGATGTTCATATCTGAGGGATGCTTGATGCTTCCTAAATATCAGGAAAAAAAATATGACTGAAGCACCAAAGGGGTGTGTAAGTACATTTTTCTCAGCCAGAGAGGTGGGAATAATTCTCTACATCGAACTTCTCAAAGA
This sequence comes from Mus caroli, assembly GCF_978045245.1. NCBI lineage: Eukaryota > Metazoa > Chordata > Mammalia > Rodentia > Muridae > Mus > Mus caroli. Next base: position 10,556,086 of record NW_028227271.1, read on the forward strand.
AGGCCAAACACAAGGCCTTCCTTCCAATTTAGCCCCTGGTTTGTCACAGAGCTTCCAAGTGTACCTGGTGTTAGCAATTGCTTTAAGTCCCCCCACCCATACAGTGTTTGCCAGAATCTATGCCTGGAGATCTTGAGTCAGTAGACCTACTTGGGGCTCAGGTATCCTGGCCAAGAGCCATTCTTTGGGTGTTGATGGGTTTGAGAGGAGACGGTTGTTCTGCTCCGCCCTTCCTCTCTTCTTTCTTAGCCACCAGTGCTGACTTCTAGGCTTCCCAACCTCTGCCCACCACATATGCTAGCCATTGCTCAGACTGGGTCTCTGAACCAGCAGAGTCTTGACTCAGGTCTCCCTCCCACTCTCATCGATTTCAGTGTGTGCTAACCTTTTGCAGGTCTTTTCATTTCCCCCTTGGATGCTGGGTACAGCATCCATTCAGTTCACGTACTAGATTCTAAATACACTGAAGATGAGAACTGCACTGTCAGATGACTCCAGGGGTTTGGAGTGTTTATCACTTGCTTGAGACATGAGATCTCTTCAGAAATCTTACCCCTACCCCCACCACCACTTCTCTTTTTCCTTTTCTTTCTCTCATTTTTTTTGCTATAATTTATTTTTAACTTTTTATTGACTATGAATTTCACATCATGCAACCCAATCCCATTCATCTCCCTATCCCTCCATTTCTGCCCTCTGCCCTGGCAACCTGCCTCCCCCAGATAAATGCCTATCTAGCATGGCTGCACAAGGGATGGGGTGACACAGTCCCTGCCCCTGGAGCACCACTAGGCCATGGAGGAATTGATCCTCACATGTGCTGATGGTCACTGTTGCCCTGAAACTCATCTGCTGTCTCTTCTATTTTACTTTCAATCTCTCTTTCTGGGGAATATACTTCCCCCTTTACTTAGAGCTAATCACTCCATAATAAATGAAACAGAAGTAGTTCTCAGGAATGAGGAATGGAGATGGTCGTGAGGCTGTGGAGGAGGAGGACCCTTCAGAGCCATGGGAAAGGATCGAGACAACATAGCCACAGAGGCCATAAAAGCCTACATGGTCCTTTGTAGAAATTGCTCACTGCAAGACTTGGTCCAACTTGGGATCATGAGGAGACACATGTGCCCTCCTGAGCAGTGGCTGCTGCATTAATTAGCCAGGATGAACTGGGTGGCATCAAGGATAGAGCGTTAAAATGGCCTTAAGAAGAAAAGACATGGATGGGAAAAGAAGGAATCTATAGAAAACAAGCAAAGGATAGATGAGTTTATCTTACTGGAGGAAGGCTCATATGTGAATACAAATAGTATTGAAGGAGAGGCATGAGGCCATAGGACTGCCAGGATGAGGAGACAAAGACTAGTTTCTGCTTTCTTTCTTTTTAACACAGTGTTGCTTAGACATAAAGAAATAGGGTTTCGTGTATCCTCCGATACAACTCTCATATTCTCCAAACTGCTTCAAGCCTCTACTCAACTCATAATTACCACAGAGATTAGTACTTTATAATCCAATTTCTAGTTAATATTAAATTTACTTATACAAATATAAAAATCCAAAATTACACTATAAAGGTGAGACCTGTATATAATATAGTTACTATTTATATAACCTCTACTATTAGAATATTTTTACATTACTAGTTTTGTAGCAGTTTAACCTGATATTACAACTGTTATCATCCGTCCTGAGTGTTGAACGAAGTATGGCTTTCCTTGACAAGGGTCAAGATTTTGAGTCAGTCACCCGTTTCATCTTAACATAGGGTCCTGGGTCAGCACTGTGCTACCCTCTGGAGCATCAGCCTACTGAGACAGCAGCCATGTACCCAGGTATAAGACTCACAAACATCCCTTGCACAACTGGATGCAACTGCCTCAAAAATCAAAAACTCTACCTAAAGGGAGCTCATACCCAGCAGACCTCTCTGAGACCGTGCTCATAATGTAAGTATTTAAAATATAAATGCACGATGGCCATGTTCTAATGGTGATAAAATGGTGGCAAAAGTAAGCTTCCATTTAAAACAAAGATGAAACGCACCCAGTTTCCCACGTATCTCTTGACATTCCAGTGTTTGGCAGTACAAAAACAAAATACCTGGGTAATAATTCCATAGTTTTTTTGTTGTCATTGGGATGCTTTGCTTTTTATAAATCTGTATAGAGTCTAAGGTGCTATGAACCCTTCCTGAGCAACAGCTCCATGCTTGAGGTGATAAGGGGCATGGAATCTAAGATGTGAGTTGTTCCCTGCCCTGTTGGCTCTGACCTGGTGTGAACGCATAGCTTGTAAATTTCTTCTGAATGCCCTGCATTCCAGTCTCACAAGTGGGGACTTTAAATAGCAGCTTATCTTTGTGTCGAACTTCCTTAAGGCTTTTACACCAGAAGGGGGAAAGAGAGTATATAAGGAAAATCAGAAATCAAGCTGTTGCTACCCATCACACTGCAGTGCATGTGGTAACCGGGACTCCCAGTGACCTCTTAGAACTGCCATTATCCAGCTATTCAAGACAGCTGGTACTTTTAAAAGATGAGCTCTTTGCTAGTTGGTTAAACAAAGATTCACTTGGAAGAGTTCTAATGCTTTTTCCCCCCATTACATAACATCAGATATGAAAAGCTCCCATGCCTGTGCCCTGTGGTGTGATATAAAAATAGTGTCTCTGGCTGCAATCTGATGGGGCAAGGGTACCAAAGAGGAAAGTAGCAACAACGCGTGACTGCGTTTAAGGACGACTCGGAGAAGGAAGCCCTGGGAACTCCTTCCAGCTAGCAATCAGAACCCTTTCATTCCTCTTAATCATAAGTAAAGAGAGAAGAAAAGCGGGGAAAGACGGGCAAATGTTTTACCTCAATTAATTCCATCAAGATGCAGGAATGTATGTGTCAGGCTCGACCATCGTTAAACCTGGCGTGTAATTATAGCACCATGTCTTGCAGGATCTTGAGGCAATCATTTTCATCTTTTCATTCCTATGTGATGACTAAAAAAAATTACCATTTCAAATCTCACTGAGTGATTCACATCAGTCTTGGATATTTAAGAAGTCACCCAGACCCGAAGATACGAACAGGACAGCATTCAGGTGAAGGTGTCTATGGTCCTTGGATATGAGACACTGCTTGCCTGCTTTGTTTAGGAAGACACACAGGAGGCAATTAGAAAACACGGCATGCCTTTTCACACTCCTCAGATGTATCCCCTGCAGCAACATTTGGGACAGAGTTGCTCTATCACAGACATACAGCTCAAGAGATAGATCTTCTTCTGCCTGGCTCCTCTGCATCTATGCTACAGTTGTGTAGCTTCGTCTTCTTGTGAGACTCCTACCAGTGGGAGCCAGGGCTGTCTCCGACTCTTCTGATGCTTTGGGGACCCTTTTCCTCATACTGGGTTGTCTTGTCCAGTCTTAATATGCAGGAAGGTGCCTAGCCTTATTGAAACTTGATATGCCCAGTTTGGTTATTATCCATGGGAGGCCCACCCTTTTCTGAGGGAAACAGAAGAGGAATGCGTGGGGGCAGGGCAGAGGAGAGATGGGAGGGTACTTGGAGTAGTAGAAGGAGGAGAAAATATGGTCTAGGTATGAAGGAGGAGGAGGAGGAGGAGCAAGAAGAGGAGGACGAGGAAGAGGAAAGGAGAGTTCCCCTTCAAGATAGTCTTTTTTTTTTTTTTTTTTTTTTTGGTTTTTCGAGACAGGGTTTCTCTGTGTAGCCCTGGCTGTCCTGGCACTCACTTTGTAGACCAGGCTGGCCTCGAACTCAGAAATCCGCCTGCCTCTGCCTCCCGAGTGCTGGGATTAAAGGCGTGCACCACCACGCCCGGCTTCAAGATAGTCTTATCTTGGGGGGCGCTATGGGGGACTTTTGGGATAGCATTGGAAATGTAACTGAGGAAAATATGTAATAAAAATATTAAAAATTAAAAAAATATATAGTCTTATCTACTTATTTCACTGTTGGCCTCTGTGCCTAGAATAGTACCTGGCACATAGTAGGGCATCACTACTTTTGAATGACTAAATTTCATCTTTCTTATGAAACTTCTCCATATAAAAGAGAAATCTATTGATGTTGACTTTCTTTTTTTTTTCTAAGTGGTCATGTGGTCAAACTGCCTTCTGACCACTTGTGTTTATAGCCACAGATCTGTGCTATGCCCAGCCTTGACCAAGGATGCCTCTTATTGCATTGGGTAGAGGTTAAAAGAGTCATCATAGTTCAAATTCCCAACACTAAATGACTGTGAGTGCCGAGCCATAAATGGAACATCTACATCAGCCCCTGACCACCCCCTGACCTCCGGCTTAAGGCTCAGAGAACATCTCAGAATAGGGGGAAGAAAAAAATACTGCAAGAGCCAGAGGATGGGGTAGAGAGTTATGAAATAATACCCTCTGGACATGGCATGGATGTTACACACATGAACGTACAGCAGCCGTAATTACTTACACAATACCTATACAAGAACAAGCCAACTAAAAATTCTAGCATGGAGCCAGGCAGTGGTAGTGCCTACCTTTAATCCCAGCACTCATCAGGCAGAGGTAGGCAGATCTCTTCTACAAGGGGAGTTCCAGGACAGCCAGGGGCATGCAGAGAGAACCCTGTCTTAGGCATTGGGGGTAGAAGGGGAGTGGGGCGGCTATCTAGAATGGAACAGAGAGGGTCCCCCTCTGCCTCAGCCCTAGCTGATAACTGTTGGTTATCATGGCTACTGGGGAGGTGGGGGAGTCACTTTTCTTTGTGGGTGTGGTTGGTGGCTTTAAGGTTTCCCATGCCTCAGTGAGTCACTTCACAGGCATGTGCCTATGGACAGCAGTAACTGATTCATTGAGTTAAACTGATATGTAATTAATGAATTGATTAACTTTTGGAGGAAGATGTGATAGGGCAGTCCTGTGAGGAGTTGGGGTGGGAAGTAAGGAATAGATATGATCAAGATATGCTGGGTACATGTTAAGAAATTTTTAAAAAATAAGAGAGAGAGAGAGATCAACGAAGAACAATCCAGGCATGTCCAAGGCCACTAAAAGTACTAGAAAGAAAAACAAAAGCCACAGACAACCTAGTGAAAATACAGATCAGAGATGGTCACTCCATTGTAGGAGTGATACCCAAATTGCATCTTAGACAATTCAGAAGATGGCAAAGAACTAGGGAGATTTCTCCCAATGCTGTGAACGGCCGTTGTTTTTATCTGCATGGATCTCTGTGCTTCCTGTTCCTGACAGAGGCCATAGCTGAAGGACTAATTTCCCTATAAGATACTGGTCTGTCAATACCCAAGAGTCACAAGGAAATCCTTGTTCTCTGAGGACTCCAGTCCACAGTTTCCACTGTCTGAGAGATGAAGCTTTGGGTGGCCGTCAACACAAGCCAGAACGCCAGGCTCTCCTCTGCCATGGTTCTCATAATTATGGGTTTGTCTGATAGGAACCCTCAGCCATTATGTTCTTTACACACATATCAGCTCTTAGACTTTGTAGTTGTGTTAGAAGAGATTTAAAGCTGTGCTATTGGAGAATTTAAACGAGACAAGTAGACTTTTTTTTTTACAAGTAGACTTTTTAAAATGTTACCAGAGTCACCTGAAATTCGCGCACACCCTCTACAACACTGGGTTTGTCACAGTGGGTTGTGCTAAAATGCCAACAAAAATGCACTTTTCTCTGTGATTAGGAAAAGGCTTCTGAAATTTGTTTAACCTCTCGCTGTGCGCAGCCACTGGTGGGTTGCTTTAAAAGGCCCATTTGATGCCGGCAGAATTCCAAGCAGCTCTAAATGAAGAAACTGTTTCAGGCACTCAGATCCCTCAGAGAGAAAGGCAGACAAGAGAAACACTGGAGGATGGTTGTGCTCCTCTTCAGGGTACCTTTCAGAAGCAGCAGGCTGGGTATTGCTGCTGTTGAATGCTTAGTAGACCAATGTCCAACGCCATATTGTCTGTGTCTAGCATCATGTGGTCTGATCCATGCTTAGCATGCCAGTGTCCAATGATACTGAATGTTCAGAATGCCCATTGCCCAGCCCTGTATTGGCTATAGAACCACGGGTGTACGTTCTCCCTCTGATCGTAGGCAGGAAGTCCCCCTTTGCTCCTCAGTAGCCCATAAGCTTTGCCTGGTTCTTTAGTCACGGTTTGGGCACACCTCCAAATCACCATCATATACCCCTGTCTCGGCATTAAATCAGCCGCCTACGCAGGGCTTGTATTCTCCAGGATGGGTTCAGCAGAAATAGAATATCCTACGCTGCTTCTTGAAGAAAACTTTGCATTTTATTAAAGGTCAATGAGCCTGGAGGGTCTAGAAAGACCAGTTCCACAGCATTGTCTGTTCTAAAGCAATAGAGAATGATTTGACAGTCTCTTGCAATTGTTTCTTTGTTTTGTTTTGTTTTGTTTACTACTGGGTATACTGAGCAATTGTCAACCAACAGCCTTGTTGGGTACTGGCCCAGTCATCTCACTCAAAATAAATGGAAAACTTAAGCTTATACAAAAGTGTGCACACCTGTTTTTATAATCACCAAAGCACACTATTCCAATGCTGTTCAGTAGGCAAGATAGATGACTGATATATGAAATACTATTTAGCAATAAAAAGGGGACAAATCACTGACAAACCATGGCTGTATCTCAAAGGTGTCATGCTGGACACAAGGAGCCAGAATAAGAAAATGGCACACTGTGTGATTCCATTTATATGACATTATATAGGAGAGCTGAACCAGAGAACAGTAGACCAACCATGTATCCTGACATGGTGATCACGCAAGTCTATGCAAATATTAAAGTTCCTAGGATGTCTCCACGGCTGCCTTGTCCCTTCTTGGGGAATGACCTCACCTGAGGTCATGGCTGCTCTGATCCCCTCTGATCGCCACAGTCTCCCTTCCTTGGCACTGTTCCTTGTTTAGTTATTTGTGCCAGATGTCGATGGTACTGTATATTGATAGAAATAACGTACTAGCTGGAAAGTTGCTGACATTTGAAGCACTGAGAGTGAAACATTTCCAGGACTCCCCCTCAATTCTACATGCAGCAGCCAGGGAGAGAGCTTGGATGTTGGATCAGTCTGGGAGCCTTCTGCCTTTCCCTGGCTCTTATTCCTATCATCCCAGGAGGTGCTTTAATACTCTTTTCTATGTGAGGTTGGGGGGCATGAATATGCAGGGCTTTGGTTCAGAAGTTCAGACCCTTCCCAGTTTCCCCTCCCTGCCAATGAAGCAAACCAATATCGCTTGTCAGAGCACAGAGCCACCTTCATGCCATGTGAATGCTGCCTTCTGAGTTTATGGGACAGATCAGAGGAGCACGGAGATTTCCCTCTTTAGCTGAGATAACTCTTACTGGATCACATATCATTTCTCTAATGATCTCTCTCCTCTCCTCTCCTCTCCTCTCCTCTCCTCTCCTCTCCTCTCCTCTCCTCTCCTCTCCTCTTCTCTCCTCCTTGTTGAAAATCCACCTTGAATCTCAGAATCCACACTTCTGAAAAACAACTCGGATGCTGTCTTAAGTCTCTGCTATTTAATGTCATTGGATGAAGGCTTCATTCCCTATGTTCTGGAGTTAGTATCATTTTCTAAACTCTATAACCATATGCGTTTGTCTTGTTTTAACAGCGACATCAAAACAGTCCATTAGTTATTACACAGATGTACAAATACATGTCACAGATTCCTTTTCCTCTTGTATGATTTATTACAAGAAACTGTTGTCCAGACAGAACAGAGTAGAAAGAATTGAACCTCAGTAGAGTATTATCTGGGTTCCTCTTACTGCCAGTCTTTACTGAAATTACATTTTTCATACATGCATGAATACACACACAAGAATTCATAGTTCTGAGACTTCTATCCTACCCAGAAGCGTGGAAACGCTAAGCAGGCGTTGGCAGGGCCGCTGTGGCCACATAGTGTCTCTTTTCATTAAAACAGAACTTTTTTCAGCAGCAAGAGCGTGGCGAGACCCGAAGGAGGTCCAGCTCTGGCACAGGAGTGCACACAGCTCTACTGTTTAACACCGAAATGCTATTTATTAGATAAACATTACATTGAAATAGCCCAGGAACATACAAGGCCATTGCAAGAGTGAACTCGTTTTTTTTTCTCCCCCACTTATTTCTTTTTATGTTATCTCCTTAAAGAAGGACTTTCATACCAGAGCAACCTTGGGGAAAATGAGACCACAAAAAGAACATTCATGGTAATGATGTTCTAGCCCCCTATTCTATTTTGTGGGCTATTTCCTCACAGGCTGGCTTGCCCACCACTCTGCCTGGCCTCCTGGCTTGCAATGACGTGATGTCTGTATTGGTGACTTCCCAAACGGCCACTGGGAAAATTAGTGCCACAAGGTTAGAATAAAGAGCCAAATCCCATCCTCTGGTCCTCTGACTGTACTCAGGACTCTTCAACCAAAGGTTTACTCTCTTGCTTTGCTCGGCCATTGGTCTCCACTGTTTGTGGTAATAGACAAATTCAAGGTAGAAATAAAACCAATATGCCGGGTCGGTAGAATGGCATCCAGTGTGTACTGAGTGAGTTCTGTTTGAAAGGCCATGAAGTAAACTCTAGAGAAATAGAAATGATGTTTCTTTCAAAGAGTTCATGGTGTGGTGGGAGAACAGTGCACTTGCAAACAGGTACCAAAGGACGAGCACAAATGAATGGGAATAGGAGAAATGGCTTCCAGAAGGGGATAAAGAAGACACAGCAAGGGCTCTTTAATGAGGAAAAAAAGAAATGATTTGGGCTAGGTGTTCATGGTTGGTTGAAACTGCACAGGATTAAGATGGAGAAATTCGAGGAGCGGGTGTGTGCAGACGTCACAAGACAACAGAACGAGAAGTATAGCTACACACACACACACACACACACACACCAGGCACAACCAGTTATGGATGATTTTTAACCGGAAAAAAAATAAGTATTGGAAGAGGTGGATATGTTTGACTTGACTTAAATGTTATCCTTATATAGATGTGTCAAATCGTCACATGGCACCTCGTTATCATATGCAGTTCCTGGATACAAGTTACAAAAGCTAAGTTTCATTTAAATTTACAGAAAATAAAAAAGGAAATGAGGCGTACTTCTGGAAAAAAATGCTGTGTGGCCAAGTCCCATTTGAGCAACATGGGTGGCAGTGGGTGGTGACCCGCTGTGTTGTCTTATGCTTGGCTCCACAGCTCCCGTTCCTACCAACGTCCTAGGCATGAAGGAGATGGTTTTTCGACGTCCCTGAGATCCAAGAACAGAAAGAGATCCTAATTCTAATCAAGAAGATCTGAAGGTAGGCAGCAATGGCGTCTAGAAGTCGAACCTGTTTTCCTGGTGAACACGGAGCTTCCGGTTCCCAGAGCGCCACACTCACTGTGGATCACGCAGTCTGTTGAAGTTAAGAAATGAAAGTTGGAAAGAGTGAGAAAATTAAGTGTTGAAACTGGCGAAACTACTAGATTGGAGTTGATCTATTTAAAAAAAAAAAAACGCTGTTTCAAATTTGCCATGCTTTTGCCAATATAAAGATACCAAGAGCTGGTGTGTACACTCGTTCAGAGATTTGCATATGCAAATGCCTGGGGCTTGGGGCGCTCAGCCATGCTTTCCTCAATAGGGGGACATTCTCAAAGTGACCCCTGTTCCATTTTCTTCCATAGCTGTTGAAAACCAAAGCTGTTTTCTTTCTCTTCTTTTAACTTCTTAACTTTCTTCTCAGGTGTGTCCACCCCTCAAACTAAAATGCTACGACAGTCCTTGTGCCTATAATTTTCTGAGATAACCAAGCAAGACAGAAAATCTCGATTGCTACCGAAGACACAGCTCATCACCATTTATTTTTCTGAACTAATGAAAACGGTAAAATCTATTTGTTTCTAAGGGAAAGCTTTCTTCGCTTCCACTTTGAGAGATGATTAATGGGAGTGATTTTTCTCGTGTGTTCTGTAGATCCTGGTGAACTGCCTTCGCTGAATTCAAGTTGCATTTGGGACTAAATAGCATTATATCTTCTGGCTTCACATGTCCCGCCTCAAATGTAATTACAAGCTTTGAGGGGCTGAATATAAAGAACTCATTTAGAAGGGCCGTTCAGGTTATTTACTGTGGACCATACATGCAGTTACTCAGAACTATAAACTCATTCAGTCACTAATAGGCCGTTTAAAAAAAAAATGAATAAACCTCTTGAAACAGGGTGGTTTCACTTTAATCAGTAGCTCCATGTTAAATTTTGCCGTTAGACCCCAGTCGGAAACTGGGGTTTGAGTCTATGCCACAAGAGTGGATTGGCTTATGGACTGCGTGTTCATACAGACCTGCTTTTCTGGGGCTCACGAAACTGCCTCGGCTGCTGACAACCAAAAATAGGAAGAACCTTGATTCCTGCTGAGGAAGAATGACAGCTGTCAATCTGAAGCTGCAGTCACAGAGATGAGCCCGGGGCTTGTTCCACAGGCTTAAAGCACCCACGATCCCAGAAAGCTTGCAGCAAGCAGATATGCCTTCTGTGTGCTCTGACCTTGGGGTGTGTCTTATTTTGTGCCACCATTAGTACAGTCAACACTCTGTCCCCTACTTTTCCTCCTGTCCCCTTGAAACGGCAACAAAAATAAATTGCAGACTTTTATATTTCCTGCATTTAAGGAACTGAAAGAGCCGGTGACAGAAACAAACGTGAAAGTGACCAGTCACGTAGAGCGCCTGGGATTCTGCCAGGCGGCAATGAAATTACCTGAAATAAACACCACTGGGGTTTTTATGAAACTGTGTTAGTTTCTAATAAGATCTTCCTTGAAACGTTATCACGCTATTTTATTCTTATTTTCCATCTACTGCACTGCTGCTTTGAGGAATAAAAACAGATTCCCACCGCCTCTATCTTGCCCACAGCCCTCAGAGCACAGCTCTCTCACACCAGGATAAAAATTATGAACGGGTGTGTATCCGCATCATTTCTATGAGACCAGCTAATCTGGTCAGTAGATCCAAAAAGGTCCATTGCATAACAAAGGCATCTGACATTTCTAATATTCAACTGTTCATACATAGTTATGTGTCCCTCACCACATGGACAAAATATTTTCCAATAACTATATCCCTGAAGGACGGCCTCCAGGGTGCCACTACTGCAGTGGGATGCACAAGAGACTTCACACATCTATACATCTGCCCAGTGGGAAAAATCTATTTTCGATTCTGACTTCAAGCAGAGAATATCTTTTCCTGCCAGACAATGTCTAATACTCCATTTCCAATGCTTTGATACTCACAATATTGCCTCCTTAAAGACAACACACAAACCAAGAGTCAGCACTAACTCCCACCATTGCTGACCATAAGAAAAAAAAGCAGTCAATATTTGTCCAGCATGTTAAAGACCCCAGCTTCCTACAAACAACCCTGAACTGAGAGCCAATAAATACAAAGGGATTTAGAAAGATTTGAGAATAATCTGTGATGGTCCTTGGCAGATAACAAAATCTCATAAGCCTTTGCACAATGGCTGCAGAGAGACCAGAGCCATTCCCTTTGTCAAGGGTTATTTGATGAAAAGAAACTAGAAAACTATTGTCCGAAACAAAATCAATGTACAGAAAATGAATGCGTACACAGGTAAATAATGCCAGGTGCTAAGAGAGGAAACAGATAAGAGTACTGATTTTGTGTGGCTCTGAAGGGTGTGTGTCAACCAGCCTTCCATTGTTGTCATGACATTCTCAAGACAATCAACTTAGAGAGACAGAGACAGACAGACAGACAGACAGACAGACAGACAGACAGACAGACAGACAGACAGAGACAGAGAGACAGAGAGAGAGAGAGACAGAGACAGACAGACAGAGAGAGAGACAAAGAGAGAGAGAGAGAGAGAGAAGGCTTGTTTGGCTCATGGTTTTAGAGACTCCAGTCCCTGGTTCCTTAGCGCCATTGCTTTGGGGTCTTTGTTGAAGCAGCACAGTATATTATACAGGGGTCATGGAGAAAAATCCACTTAATCCATGATCAGAAAGCAAACAGAAAAGAGGAAGAGCGCAGGGTTCCATAAAGCCCGTTGAGAGCCCTATGCCAATGACCTAAAGCTCTCCCACTGACACCACTCTGGAAACCAAGCCTTTAGCCTGGGCAGGTGGGGGAGACTCTCTCCATTCCCAGCCTAGAGCAGAAGAAGAGGACTGATTTCAGCTAGCCCCAGTGAAAATGGCTCGGTGAAGGTGTGGGGTACTGACCCTGAACTTAGTAAGGGAAAGGGAACTGGTCTGCTGGGTAGCAAATGGTGCACGGGGACCAGAAAACAAACACAAGCTAAGGCTCTTACTGACTCCAGTTTGTTTGGTGTACTTTATCTCAATAATGTTCATGACATAAATATTGTATTAACGAATAGGTAGCTTTGTGTATTTTTCAGTTTATTAGACTTTAGTTTAAAAAAAACTTGCAAAAAAATCACACAGTATAATTAACCAGACTCAAATGAACTTTTATACAGTTAGAATAGCCATGGCGGTATTGTTTTTAAATTGTTGGCAGTTAATTATGATTGGATAATTCTTATCTCCTTGGATGGCACGTAGGTACCTAGCCTGTGTCTCAACGGTGCTAAACTCTCAAAAAAAAAAAAAAAAGGCAGCTGCTTATATCACCTCATCTTCAGAGGAGGTGAGCACCACACCCCAGGCAGGTACAATGTATCCCTTAACTAACAAAAGGAGGGCAACTACTGGAGGCTTGTCTCTGGAAAGCCTCCTCTAGGTGCTTCCTTGATTGACCACACAGCAAGCTCAGAACTTGAACAAAGAAGATGTGCACAGTGCTTGAACATTGCCAGACTCAAGCTTACTCTGTAGTTAGGATGCATGCATGCCTTAGTTACAGTTTCCATTGCTGTGAAGAGGCACCATGACCAAGGCAATTCTTATTCAAGGCAACACTTAATTGGGGCTGGCCGGTAGGTTCTGAGGTCCAGTCCATTACCATCATGGCAGGAGGCACAGCGCCTGAGGAGCTCACAGTTCTGTATTTGCATCCAAAGGATGCCAGGAACAGACTGTTTCCAGAAAGCTAGGAGGGGGCTCTCCAAGCTCATACCCATAGTGATGCACTTCCTCCAACAAGGCCACACCTACTCTGACAAGGCCACACCTCCTGACAGTGCCACTCCCTTTGCCAAGCATATTCAAACCACAATGCGTAAGATGGTTTGCTGATGTACCTTCTCTCTTGGATGCCACGTGGCTACATCCTCTTCTTCCTGCCTTATTTTGCTTTCTTTACATTGTATCTTTACTTATAGCCAGGCAATCCATACATAACACAAGGTGGAAACTGAGCTATGAAAAGAGTGTGAGTTTCTCTGCTTCTTTGCTGTTATTGCTGTTGCTGCTGTTGTTGTTGTTGTTGCTGTTGCTGTTGCTGCTGCTGCTGCTGCTGCTGCTGCTGCTGCTGCTGCTGCTGCTGCTGCTGTTGTTGTTGTTGTTCGAGACAGAGTTTCTCTGTATAGCTCTGGGCTCTAGCTATCCTGGAACTCACTCTGTAGACCAGGCTGGCCTTGAACTCAGAAATCCACCTGCCTCCGCCTCCCAAGTGCTGGGATTACAGTCATATGCCACCACTGCCTGGGTTTTTTCTTCTTCTTCTTCTTTTTATCCCCTAATTGCTAGAAATGAACGGCCTCAGAAAACCCTGGAAGAGCTTCCGCCTTGCACAGCGAGCAAGTAAAGCTTGCAGCCTGCACGGACCCTGTTGAAAGCAGCTAATGACAAATGAGTCACTATCTAGACCCCTGGGAAAATTCTAAGCAGACTTGGAGCCTCCCAGGGATTGAGCTCACAGAAGAGGCTCACAGTTCCTTATCTCAGTGCTCAGCTGTCCCTCCGTGCTGGCCTTCTTCCTACTTGAAGGAAACTACCCATGAAGCAGCAACTGAGTCTCCACTCACTGTTCCCAAATATCTGAAGAGTCAGAAGAGACAATAATAACAATAGGGATTGAGTAACGGGAAGAAGTAGGTAAAGAGACAGGAAGGCTTGTGTTCCTGGCATCTACTTAGAGACTCTGACCACGATAAGCCACAGTAGCCTTTTCCTGGTATAGCATCAGATAGACTCATGGGTGCACTCACTCAGTAGGGTCTGAAAGAGCAAAGACCCTTACGCTGCAGGTCATCCAGCCCCCGGTAGCAGGCCTGGAAGCATGACCTCATAGTTGGCACTGTGTCTATTGGAAAAGACATTATGATTTCCCTAAGGATTCCGTGAACAGTTACGAAGTGTTTTCTTTTCCTGCTCCACAGAATTCTGCCCCACAAACATAGTCATGTTCCTGAAGTGGATGTGTGTGATTTCACCTGGCAAAGGGCACTTGGCAGATACTGTGAAGAGATTATCTGGAACTATTTAGGTAAATCCATCCTAATCATGAGACTCCTAAAAGCAGAGGTTCACGTCTAATTGGAGCAGGCCAGTAGGAGGCAAGACAGCGTGGGCAGAGTTGTGATAGTACTGTTTTGTTTTTAAAGGCCACAAGCTGAAAACGGAAACCAGTGAGGAGATTGCATTCTCTTCCCTGAAAGCTTCCAGAGCAGCCCTCCCGGCTGACACCTTGGTTTTACCTGTAAGGGACCCGTAAGGTATACAACAGTAAACTTTGTGCTGCTATGAAGTCTGATATAATTTGTTATGGTAGCACTAGAAAGCCAGCACAGCTCACTGTTAGATGTTTGCTGTGAAAAATACCTGAGAAGAATTAAAGAAGGAAGTGTATTTCGCCTCATGGTCTCAGAGGTCTCCTCTGGGGTTGCTGGCTCCATTGTCTGGGCGGATGCTTAAGTGACTCCTCCCAGAGTAAGTGTTTGCTGGGACAGAGCTACTCATAAGACGGTCATGAAGCAGAAGGGAAGATGGGAAGAAATAGGGACAAATCAGAGGTCCCGAGGCCATGCTGCCGGACTTCCTACCTCCATCAGTGAGGCCTCACCTCCCAAAGGTCCTCCTCCTCCTCCTCCTCCTCCTCCTCCTCCTCACAAAACAGGTCACTCAGCGGAAGACACGTGGACCTGTTGGGGTTGGAGGGAGGCATTTCATGTTCAAACTGAATCCTCGCTACAGGGATATGTGATTATTTTGATTATTTGAGGAACTTGGAAACTATGGGAGAAGGGGAGACACTTTAAATGGAATAAAAAGACATCCACAGTTCTGAACCACAAAAAAAAAAAAAAAATCAATCTTTAGCTTTTTGAAATGCATCCTTCTTTCTTGCAAAATTCAAACACACTTGTTTAGCATTGTTTTGTTTTGTTTTACACTGGAATTGAGACTTTGGCTCTGTTTTCACCCTTTATTTGGAATACAGGGCAATATTGCTTTCAGATTTTTTTTAATGAATACACATGGTGATTAAAGTATTGAAAGTAAGTATGACCTGAATTTGGAGAGTGAGTGGCTTCCTGATTGGGGGAGGAGAGGGAACAGGTGCCAGGTCATCTGGATCAGAGGTTTCTCACCATCCAGATTATCTCTTATCTAAAGGAGAAGAGAAGACACACGCTGTGAGCCACCAAAGGGTTTGGCTTCCACTCACGAAGGGCAAGCAGAGATTCGGAAAGTTCGTCACAGCAAACTAAAGTCTCCAGTTGTTCCAAGTAACCAGAGGCACAAAAGAAAAAGTAACTCCACACAGACTTATTAATCGATTTGGAAAACTACAAGATGTCCCCGGTTCCTAAGGTGGCAAAATCTTCAGAGCAACAAATGGAGCAGAGAGCCTTTCACATGCCCCCCAGTTGTTACGTAGAAAATAAATACTGGTGTGAGTCCTGACAGACCACCACGTGCTCCTCTTTGAAGAACACCTATAGGTTTGGAACGTGCTCCGGTGTTGAAGTGATCTTCTGCACCTAGTGTTTTCTCAATGATAACATCAAAAAGGCCTTGTATTTTTAAAATCATAAATACACACTTTTCCTCCTCAGAAATGGAGTGGACCTTCATGTAGTCTTCCCGGCGTTGTAGGGTAATTTCCCATCACAATTATATTTCTTCTACAGCCGATTAGGTCAACTGTATAATAGTCCATGCTTATAGCTATAAGATCAAAATTATATTAATAATTTTAATTGACTGTCATAGTCACCTGTAAGGTAATAATTATAGCTCGTGTACATTTTTTTTTAATTTTTGAGACTATAATCTAATTACAACATTTTCCCCTCCCCTTTCCTCCCTCCAAACCCTTCCATATGCCCATCCCCACTTTCTTTCGAATTCTTTTTTTTTTACTAATTATTATTGCCTGCATGTATGTATATGTAGATACGTATTTAGGATATGTATATATCCTAAATAGGTGTGCATTTTTAATAATGTATAATTACATAGCATAATGCAATCATTTTGTATTCACTTGAAGACCCACAGTGTATATTATCATGCTTATTTACCTTTTATCTTTCCTCCCCAAACCACGGAACATGGCATGTTAGTCAAGAGCTACATCCCTGCCTGCCTGTCGTCTCCACTCCCACACAATGGCGTCATGGAAGCATCATTAGGGTCCATTGGCTTGCCAGCATCAGCTGGGGAAGAACTAGGAGTTACTTACCTATAACCACCCTGGAAATATTCCTGTGACACTAAAACTTTTCTACAATATGAAGGAGTCTGTCTCCCTGTGGAAGAGAGATTTAATTACATACCTTATCTAAAATAGAAATCCATTAAACTCTGTCTCTGACAGACAGCAACAATACAGTCCTTTTTGCCTAAATATTACCAGTGAACAGGAATGCTCGAAGCAGCGTATTAATTGTAGGACACCTCCGGTTGTAGCAAGTACAACCTTCTTGAAATCCAAGGATGGCTTGCCTCTGACTCTGCCCACTGCTCTAAGTGGTTCCCTGTCAGTGATACACAACAACCCTACAGTCCTTCTTCATGGTGCTCCTCAAATACTCCAGAACGTTTCAAATCTTGGACTGTGTAAACCTCCTGAAGGTATCTGGGGGTTCTGAGATCCTGGTAGGTGTGTAACTCAGTGTGTTCTCTCAGAGATGTGTTGCATGGACGTTTTGTTGTCCCCAGAGAAAACTCTCTGATAATTCAAAAGGTAGCATTTAGAAAACACTCTCTCTCTCTCTCTCTCTCTCTCTCTCTCTCTCTCTCTCTCTCTCTCTCTCTCTCTCTCTCTCTCCCTGTGTGTACCTCTCTGTCTCTCTGTCTGTATGTGTTCCTCTCTGTGTGTCCTCTCTATGTCTCTCTGTCCCCTCTCTGTCTCTGTCTCTGTCTCTGTCTCTCTCCCTTTCTGTCTCTCTTTCCATCTCTCTCTACCTCTCTCCCCCTCTACCTCCCTCCCCCGTTCATAACTCCTTCCCTTTCCCCACACCCACAACCTGGTTTCATATTCTTGGATATGAATCTCAAGATCCTGGGGCCACGGAGGCTATCCAAGGGCTTAGAGGTTAGAACTGGTTCTTCCCTATGGAGAAAGCTCAAGAGATAGGCAGTTATCACTGCTAGGGATCTTAGGCCTAGGATGGGTCAGAAAGCAAAGGGCAGGTTTGTCTGGTTGTCTGTTACGTTATCTCCACTTTCTTATTCACTTATCTTTATGCAGTTTTAATAACCTAATCTTGTCTCAACATTTTCTGGGAATTGTAAGAGAGTTATTCATGTACAGATTAGAGAGTCCTTTCGTGGTAAAGGGAAGAATCACTTCTTATTAGGATGAGGCCTCTAAAGCAGGCAATACAGACAGGTATGGTCGTTAGCACCAGTGCAATCAATTAGAAGTAGCTGCCTGGAGCACACATTGAGGAAAAAACTCTGAGACCACATTCAGAATCATCAGGAAAGAATGCTTTGATCATTGCCACTGCCATCAGTCATGATTATGACACAGGACAAGGCAAGTAGGTGAAAGATGAAGACGGTCTCTGCCATCGGGAGCTGGTCTGGACCCCTACAGGATGTGAGTTTTCTTGTGACCACAGAAACTCTTGGTATTAAGAAAAAAAGAAGTTACATCAGGAAATCAACTGTTGATCTTGTGACTTCACACTGTAATTCCTCCAGGCAAATCACTCTCAGTCTTTCAATGTTACCCATCAGCATGGTTTCCAGGTCTTTGGGCAAGCAGGTTTTGCTCCATTAGACACGTTCTGGCTTATGCCTGTTCTTCCTAAAATGTTGTAGTCCCTGAATAGTGGTGGAATAGAAAACTGTGTGGACCTAATATGGGGAGCAAAGTAACATAAGAAATATAAACACGTGTGTCGGTACTCGGGCGTTCTTACTAAACCCAAGGAAAACAACAGCCATGCATTCGACAAGTGAGGGCACTCAGGAAAAAGTGGCAGGCAACCTCCTGCACAAGGTGTCTCCAGTGACCAACTCCAGTGCCAGCCAAAACTGGATGGGAACAAGCAAGCAAGTTCTTATTCTGCATTTGAAAACCAAAGGTTGATAATTTAATGAATATTTCAGAACCAAAAAATAAATACTTCACTGAATAACATATAAGAAGGCTTTATTACAGAGAAATATCTCATATATATATATATATATATATATATTACATTATATTGTAGATACTACATGTATGTATACATTTCCCACATGCATATATGGGTATATATATATATATATATATAACACATATTATGCATATATGTGTTTGTACATATGTGTATTAGAACATGTGTATAGTAAATATTCAGGCCTAAGACAAAATTATTTTTGCTCAACATATTCTTGGACTTTCTGACCTATTAAACATCTCTAATTACTTTTCAAATGGATGTGAAAAAAGAACAACCACGGGACAGAAAAGCTAAGCGTTCTCTCTCTTCCTTCAGAAAACCTCCGGAGTCTAATTAGACACCAGTGGCCTCCAGGGACCAGCAAGGCCCCAGAACTGCCTCTCTTAGCTGCACGTTAGAAATGCCTAGAGACTTATATCATTTTGTTCTTGCTATTTTTTTTTATTAGTTCCAAAGTGGGCCAACTGAATCAATCTTTCTGAGGAAGCAGTAAAACAAGCCAACGACTCTTCTCGGAGCCTTCTGAGGAGCCGGAGTGAGTCACAGCTTAAGGCCTAACACACATTTACCTCCTTCACTTCTTGAACAACCACTCACCCCAGAAAACCCGCTGATAGAATAAAAACTGTCCATGAGCTAGAAAAATCAAATTCTTCCTTCTCTGCTTTAACCAGATAACCTCTGCTTGCCACTGACTCATGAGCCAATACGTTCTCATGTGTGCAAATTACAGGTGATGCTTCCAGGCTGGGAAGATGTAAGAGAAGCCAGGTGCCAGGCAAGAGCTAAGAGGTGAGACCTAGACACCATGAAAAAAGTCTTCCTTCAGTACTGTCCAGTCAACAGACTTGGTTACAAACATTCATGTGTTTTCCCACTATGGACGTATAGCAGAATAAAGTCCATTTGCTTAAGAAGCCATTCCTTCTTTGATGTGGTTAATTATGGTCTCTTGGGGGAACATACCAACCTTATCAAAACCTATCTGCAAGGTGCTCTTTCGGAAGCAACCTAGAGTTACTTCGACGTGAGTACGGCTTTTGCACCAATGGCCTTCTCAGTGCCCCACAATCCCAGTAAGACAGGTTCTAGGTCAGTGATTTAAAGACTAAATGACAGCCCCACGATTGACACACAACTCAAGTGTGAACATGGGAGAGTCTCAAATCTAGATGATCCACTCCCATTTTTCTGCATCTTGCCCTTTGCTGTCCAGGCATACACAGGTTTCAACTTTTTTTCTCCCAGTTCTTTTCTCTGTTATCAGCTTCGAATTTATTGTTTTGAGGGTGGGAATTTTCTTCTCAAAAGTCTAAGTGTGCATCAAAGAAAAGCGAAAGCTCCTTCTGACCAGTTTCAAGATTAGCATCGCGTCTTAGGCCACGGATTCCTCTCCTACCCACATGCTGGGTGTGACTCTCCGCGCTGACTTTTGTTCCGAATCAAATGGCTTTGTGTGAAATTAGTTATGTCAAGATCTATAGGGAAGGAAAGCTGAGTTAATCTAGTAGATCTAAAAGGGAAGAACGAACTGCAAGAGAGAGAGAGAGAGAGAGAGAGAGAGAGAGAGAGAGAGAGAGAAGGAATAAAACCAGAAAAAAGTAAGGGAAAACAAACAAACAAAAGATGCCAGTGAGTGACTCATTGTAGAAAGTGCAATGAGCTAAGCAACTAACGAAGATTGAGAAAAGCTCGAGCTTTATTGTCTTCTAAGTGAAATACCAAGATGTAGCATAGTGGCAGGACTTGAATAAATATTTACTGAATGATTGCTCTGTACAGTCTAGATAAGTCAGAAATAAGGACAGTAGTGACGTTTATAAGCCTTAATGATGATTAATCATTAGTCAGATGTTTCCCATTTTATATTAATGAAAATGGTATCAAACTCTTGCTTATACATATCGAAGAAAGAATATGGGATGTATACGTATACAAAGAAAGGTCAACAAAATATAACTACTCATTGTTATAGATATAGGGGGAGACTATAAAGCATTGTTTGAAAAGGTAGCCAGACAGGAGGAATTAAATACACAGGGGGACGAATAAAGGTTTGTGTTCTAGCATGTTCTAGATTCATCTGATGGACTGTTCTATCCATCTGCCTAACAATTCTGCCAGAAGACTTGAGATCTCCACTTAAACATGTGGAGAGTGGGACATGGTACTGCCTGCCAGTAATTCCAGCTACTCAGTAGTCTGAGGTATAGGATTCCAAGATCAAGATCATATGAAAACAACTCACTAGTTAAGTGTTCCACTTCTACACACAGGGTCTTGTCTTTGATCCCTAGCACCACACAAACAAACAAGCCAACCAACAAAGAAATAAAACCACAACTCAGAAAGGGTTTGTATCACAAACCTCTTACTAAACCAAGATCGTGGTCCGCCAGCCAGTTCTCGCTCCACTTGTCCGGCATTTCCTCCAGAGCAACTTGCTGTTGGAATGTTCTCCCCCAGTGGTGAACGATGACAGAGAGTCTTACTGCTCAGGGCATGATAGAGGGAAGCATGAGCTGGGTTCCACTCAGGAATTACAGAGCCACTTCTGCCGGCTAACAGACTCTCTCAGTGACTGATATACCACACCAGGATTTGAGAAATACTACAAAGACAGCACTTTCCCTAGAACTCAGCATCACCTTCTTGGGAAATTTTCAAAAGTTCCCCCAAATGGAAGAGGGTGGAAACCTTCTTCCTGTTAGCCTCCACCAGCTGCACACTGGACATCATTAACCATGCCATCTTTGTTATGCACATGGAGAAGGTCGGAGGGTGTACTATGATTTGAACATGCTTTGTTCCCAAGATGTTGGAGCACTAGAAGCTTAGCCCTCAGTGGGGCGATACTGAGAGGTGACAGAACGGCTGTGTCGTGATGCTTAGTGAGCAATAATTAATGCTTAGTGAGGTCATGGTGGAGGGGAGGGTATTTCCTGGGAAGGAATTGATGCTGGCCTCATGGAATGAGCAGTTCCTGTAAGTTTGTTATGGAGAAATCATGTCTGACCCGACCCCAGTGTCTGGCTCAGGCTCGCCATCTTCTCTCTCCCACTCATGGCTACTCTTGCCATGGTACTATCAGCTGCATGGCCCTCACCAGAGCTGCAGAGCCAGCTGATCTCCAACACTGTGAGCTAACTAAATCTCCCTTCTTTGCCTGTCACCCAATCTTGAGTATTTCCCTGGAGTCGTAGGAAATGGGGAGCTACACAGAAGAACAGAACGGAACAAGTCAAAAAAAGTGGGGGGATTGCTCTCAATGACCATGGAGAAGACAGTGACTTTTCAGCAGCATGCTTTAAAAAGGCAATTCTCCACCAAGCGCTTTCTTTCTTCGCCAATCCAAAGACAACACATGGATGCTTCTAGCTCATTTCTGTGGCTCAGGCCACAAAAACAATGGATCACTGTCCCGTGGGGTTACACAGGGGTGGATAGTGTTTTCTGGAGGTGCACTCTGAGTTTCTTGAAGGATTAGAGTGGAGGCGAAAACAGGAAGACTGAGACACTCTACCTGCCAGGCCCCATCCACTCAGCCCCAAGATCAGTTGCATTTACATAGCTAGGGGAATGCTGCTCTCAAGACTTCTACCTCTGCCCACCAGCTACCCTGTGGCCTTGAGAAAGTCACAGTCCTTTCTTTGTCCCTTCCTCCTCCCCTTCATAAACTGGGCCTCAGCTACTTCACAGGGAAACCAGAAGGATTAATTAGTGTTTGTAAAGCTTTGAGATCGCCTAGATGAAAGTGGTTATATGAGTATAAATGATTATTATTATCATCAGCATTACCATTACATGAAGTATGGATGGCAGGTTAAGCATGGGGTTACATGTCACCCTGCTGGGACTGATGGATTTCTGGATAAACAAAGAGAACTGTAGGCTGTTATTACCCACCTGCCTTTCCCATGTTACTCAGGAATGCATCATCAAGTTTGTCAGGCTGGTAACACACACACACACACACACACAAAGCCTCCTTGGTTCACTAGGGATGAATTCAGATGTCACGGTAATGACCTAAGACCAGGAATGTCTTCTGTTGTGAGTCTTCACGATCCAGCCATCCTCTATGCACCTGAACTCTGATGGCATGGTTCTGAACCGAGCTTGCCACTTAACTTAATTGCCAAGGCAATTCAATTAGAAGCTTGCATTTTCTTTCCAGGCACATTGCAAATGAAATTATAAATAAATGCTAAGAGAAAAAAAATTTTTTTTAATTTCCCCCAGGTGACCCCACTCACTACACAGCAACATCAAAGACATCTGCAGTGGGGATAATTAAAGCCACTTAATTCTGTCCACACGGAGTAAGTCAGAAGTGGCCTCACAGCACACGGTTGGTCCTTCCGTTCGAACGATGCCTGGTTCTATAGTGTGTGTGAGCTGGGAGAAGTCCCCAGGAGAGAGTGAGGTGGAGTTGCTTTGGTGACAAAACCAGAAATTGTGAAAATAGCCAAGCAAAGGGCACCCTGTGGCTTCCAGGGTCTGACCGTCTTGGAAGAATCTGCAAAGCTTTACAGGTGTGTAAATTTCTCAAGGTCCGAAGCTCTCAGACTTCCTGTGACTCCCAAGGATTAAGGTGCATATGCAGTCATGGCCTTGAGTTTCACTCTTTTGGACCTGTAAGGGTCAAAGGCCCCGAAGCCCTAACTCGCCCTAGTCTCTTCACAGAACTGCTAACTGCAACTGATCAAGCCTTGCCCCATAATTCCTCGCCTCTGACACGCTGTCATCCTTAGGAATGTTCAAGCCAGTGCTAGCCACATAACCCAAGCCTGTTTGTCATTAGGGACACTCCGTTGCTACAAATCTTTTTTCCATTTGGAATGTGTGCTTCACTCCAACTTCTTGGCTGCCCTACCTCTCACACTGCTCGTGGAAGTGTCCTTTCAGGGTGTTAAGAAGGCTCTCGGCTGAGGTGGAAACTTGGGAGAGGGGGCTCAGTCTGAGAAAGTATGAATCTTAATTTTCTTTCGGATAAGACCTTGGAAGAGGTCCATGTTCTCCAAAGCCATCGGTCAGAATTCACTTGGCAGCGGAGCACTCCCGCGGGCCCCCCACTCCTTTCCTGAGTGATTTATGAGAAACCCCCTCTTTCCAATAAACTTGCAAGAACCCAGGAAGCAGCTTCTCACCCAACATTTTGCATCTTAAGCTCCCATGCTGAGCCAAGCTTTAGGAAAAACATACAGCGAGAGGCAGAAAGTCTGGGGTGGGGGGTGGGGGAAGAGCCATGGACAAACTCTACTTCAAGTGCCTTCTTTTGATCACTTTCTGCATTAACGACTACACTCTTCACTGATGCAAATATCAGTTCCAACGTTGGCCTGCAACCTGTTTTAGAAGTGTCATGGCAGCACGGAGTGACATGGAATTGTTTTGACATTATTACCCACCCCCCCCCGAAGAACACCACATTGGGATCCCAGAGACCTGAGTCCTAAACTACCACTTAGGTAATCCAACAATGTCTTACAGCCCTTTCTCCATGGTGGCTCCAAGAGCCACAGCAAGCGTCTGAAACTATGTCTAATACCCAACCTTATATATACTGCAGCTTGTTCTGCACACTTATCTAGCATTGATCTGGTCACTAGTCATAGTAAAGGATTAATATAAATAATGAAACGGGCTTTATAAATTTGTAAACGTCTCTGAAGATGCTCTCTTCCCTCTCTCAAAATATCCTTTTATGCTGTCCTCATTCTTCCTCCTGTGAGGATAGGAGAACAAACCATGAGAGAAGAGAGGCAGTGAGGGGGGTGAAGCCAGCATGAGGTGGTATGTTAGACTTCAGCTTAAAGGTTACTAGAACACACTGCCTGCAAGACCAGGGCAGTCCTGTAACCAATCAGCTACTAAGTGACTATGGATAACAGCAGATACAATGTGGACAAGCTGGACAAGAGCATGGTCTGCATCCCCACAATCTTGCATCCCTACAATCCTGCATCCCCGTACCCTGTCCCGAACCCACCCCCCACCCCCCACCCGCATCCCCACATTCCAGGTGGGATAGAGTGAGTTGGCACAAGATTTAGAATCTGTGTATTGTCCATTTCCAGAGAGTTCCCTGTTGGTGTTGAGTACCTGCATTCAGGCCCTGGTTGAGTACATGGAGCTGAAACTGGAAAACGAAAGCACTGATACAAAACAATGCTGCGTTTGTAAATGAAGAGGGCGGAAGGCGCAGCCGATCGACAGCTCTGGATGTTTCTACACGCATTGAGTGTCCCGAAGATGATCAGGGGACCCTCTGCTGAGGCTGTCGATCTCCCTGGCTTTCCCAGACAGACATTCCTTGAGAAGCTGTTCTAGCAGACAAGTAGACAATGTCTCTGCCCCCAAGGATCTCTCAACTCACTACATAGTAGTAAAGCGCTCTTAGAAGGCTAACTCAGCAGAATTAACAAAGCTTGAGTACAAGGTGAGGGAAAGGCAGGGGGAGGGGTGTCTGAGGAATCCACATAGCAAGCAATGAACTGCCTACAGAGCCGGAGCCGGGAAGGAGCCAGGCCTGCCTCTACTGAGCTGACTCAGCCCTAAGAGCTGGAAGGAAAAGCAGAAGGCGCCCACCTTGCTCCTTCCCACTAATCTGAGCCCATTTCCTTCCTCCAGACCATCTTTGCCCCTCCGTGCTTCCGCTCGAGAGCCAAACTAAAGCCTGAGAGGAGGAACTGCTGAAGAGTTCAAGGTCCTCACTAATAGGCGCCTGACTCCCTCCACGTTCCTGACTGTGTCCAGTGAGCCTAATAGAACGGAGGGGATGGGGGTGAGGGGATAAAAAGCAGGGCGGAGCTGCCCGCTACTCTCTTCGGCCGTGCAGAAAAATTCCACCACACCCAAGTTCCTGTGCAAATGAGCTGGCTTCCTTTCCTATTGTTCAACTTGAAGAGACCCCTGCCCCTGTAAGATGGGGGCTGGGGAAGTGAGGAGGCCAAATGAACTGCTGTGTCATAAATATCAATATATTGCTCTTCCTGAAGGATGAATGCCTAGGACACTTTGTTGCTTTGGTGACTTTCCTGGCAATAGCTCTGGGTTGTTCTTAACGCCCTCTTTCATTTCTCCTTTGAGAGTTAAGGGTTCCCACGTGACCGCGGGCATCTGAAGGAGCATAACCCAGGTCTTCGGCAGATTCATCTTCCTGATGGTACCATGAAACGGTGTTTGACGCATTGCCATGCAACTAGCAAGCAACACTCTGCAGTTCCCTCAGTGCCAGAAAGCAAAACACGGTGGGGTTTGAGTCTTTGGGATCCACAGCAAGCAATATGGGTCACAGGTTCGCAAATAGTAAGTACAGACTTGAGCAATGTCTGATGGGAAAATACTGCAAATGTCTCCATTGGACCTGTTCTGGGTCCACTCACTAGTTAAAAACAGCACCTCGGGGTGCACATGGTAGATTTTGCTGGGAAATGAAATTACTATTTCAAGGACAAGAGTATGGTATTCTTGGCAAGCAGTGCATCTCTCTCTCTCTCTCTCTCTCTCTCTCTCTCTCTCTCTCTCTCTCCTCTCTCTCTCTCTCTCTCTGTGTGTGTGTGTGTGTGTGTGTGTGCGTGTGCGTGACTGTGTATATTGAATGGTGTGCCATTCAATATGTGTGTGTGTTTTACCTGGGGGTGGGGGGAGATGTTCTGGGAGGGAGAGCACACATGACATGCTATGCTCCTGTGTGAACTGTGTGCCCATATGAGTCCCAGAGGTTGACATCTGGCTCCTTCCATCGCTTTCCACATATTTTCAGACAAGATTTCTCACAGGCTTTGTAGCATTTGCAGTTTCCGAGGGAATTGGGCAAGCTCACAGGCCAGCAAGCCCCCAGGATCTGCCTGTCTTTAACCCTACCTCTTGGATTACAAGTACAGCCCCACCCTCACCTTTTATGTGGCTGCTGGGGATTTGAATTCATGTCCTAATGGGTGCACAACAATAATCTACTTACAAACAATCAGTATCATAGCCTCTGGATGCTGCACTGTGGCTGTATGGTCAGATTATGTCTCTGAGCATAATCAAAAGAGCTTGCTGGGTTGTTTAAAGTGGCTTTTTAAAAATTCTTTATAAAATCAACTTAAATACAAGGTGACATGGGAACAGGACCCAGGATAGGGGGTGAGAGGTGATGGAGTCACGTGATGAATCCCAGTTTCAGACGCCAGAGACCAGTGTTTGAGCCAACCCCAAGCCCCTAAAATCCTCAGCCAATCGTATCTCATCACACCATCACCTTACCCAATGAAAGACCTTTCCTCTTCTTCCTTAAATGTCACCATGTAGGGGATGCGAAGGCAGCCTTGTGAAGGAAAAAGTGGAACAGGAAGTGAGACGGCACAAGCTCCTTCGACTCCTGGAAGAGTCCTGATCAGCGGTACCCAGCATTAGACCTAAGATGGCTCCCAGAACGCCAGTAAGACATCAAAAAGGAATGTAGGCCAGGACGGTGGCTGCTTCCCCCATCTTTACCAAAGTACTCACAAGTGAGGCTGCTCCACCCCACCCCACCCCTCGCCGATCCTCCCTTTAGAGTACAAATTGAAATCTGGGGCGATAACTCCAGCAGTTCTCTTTCACTCAGGATTGTTTTAGCTATTCTGGATTCGTGTGTGTATGTATGTATCCTTATGAGGCTGAAAATTTTTTTCAATATCTATGAAGAATTATGTTGGATATTTGATGGATATTTTATTGAATCTGTAGATTATTTTGTTAAGATGGCCATTTTCACAATATTAATCCTACTGATCCATAAGCATGGGAGACCTTTCTATCTTCTTGTGTCTTTGACAATTTCCTTTTTCAATATATAATATTGTCTATTTAAAATAATATTTATATTATTAGGGTATTAATAATATTAACTATTATTCGTTAATTATTTTAATACACAAGTCTTCCATTTGCTTTCTTTCTTATCCCAAGGCATTTGGTTTCTTTGGTTTGGTTTGAGTTTGTTGTTTGAGACTATTGTGAAAAGTATTGTTTCCCTGGCTTCTTTCTCAGTCTCTTTTATTATTTGTATATAGAAAGGTTACTGATTTTTGCACCTTAGTTCTTTAACCTTCCACTTTGCTGAAAGTGTTTATCAGCTGTAGACATTCCCTGGTGGAGTTCTTTCAGTCTTTTATGTATAAAATCTTATCATTGGCAAATAAAGATCCTTTGACTTCTTCCGTTCTTGCTTGCTTTCCCTTGATCTCCTTGTCTCGTTGGTCAAGCATGATATTGAATGAATGCAGGAAAAGTGGACATCCTTGACCTCTTGATTTTAGCAGAAATGCTTTGGGTTTCTCTCCAGGTTGGTGGTGGTTGCAGAGTTGAAAAATAAATAAATAAATAAATAAATAAATAAATAAATAAATAAAATAAAATAAAATTGCCATCATTAAATGGAGGTATGTCTCCTGTACATTTCTCATGACGGATGTTGGATTTTTATCAGAGGACAAATCTAATTTACATCTAATGATATGGTCATGTGGCTTTTATCCTTCAGTCTGTTTGTGTGGTGGGTGACATTTATCTGTTCACATACTTTGAACCATCCATGCTTCGCTGGAATGAAGCCACCTTGACCATGGTGGATAATTTTTTTAATGTCTTGTCAGATTCTATTTACAAGTATTTTACTGAAAATCTACAGCTATGTTCATAAGGAATATTCAGTGGTGATTTTCTTTCATCCTTGTGTGGTTTAGGTATCAGGGTAATTGTGGACTCATTAAAAAAATTGGAAATGTTCCTTCAGTTTCTGTTTTGTGGAATAATTTGATAAACATTGGCATTAAATCTTTCATGCGTGTTTGGTAGGATTCTGCAGTGAATCTATCTGGCCCTGAGCTTTTGGAGATTGGAGACTTAATTTTTGTGTTTAATGCATAACTGTTTAGAATTATTATTTTCTGATTTTTCCCTAGAATGAATATGTAGTGTTCTCACCTAGCCCTTCTGGTTAGTTTTGGTTTAAAGTCTATTTTGTCAGCTCTCTACACCTACTTTCTTCTTGGGTCCTTCTGCTTAGAGTACCTTTTTCCATACGTTGACCCTCATGTGATGTCTGCCCTTGGTGGTGAGGTGAGTTTCTTAGAGTACCTTTTTCCATACGTTGACCCTCATGTGATGTCTACCCTTGGTGGTGAGGTGAGTTTCTTAGAGTATCTTTTTCCATACGTTGACCCTCATGTGATGTCTGCCCTTGGTGGTGAGGTGAGTTTCTTGGATGTAGCAGAAACAGATGTATCCTGGTCTCTAATCCAATCTGTCAGTCTGTGCCTTTTGATTAGGAAATTGAGATTATTCATATTGAGAATTAGCAATGAAAAGGGTTTATTGGTTCCTGTTTATTTTTTATTATGGTATGGGTTTTCTCCCTCTTTTAATTTATTGTTCTGAAATTATTTATTCTTTGTGTCTTCTTGTGTCTGGTTAAGTACTTCAGACTGAAGTTTTCCTTCTAGCACCTTCTGTAGACCTTGAATGGTAGATGGATGACTGCTTAAACTTAGTTCTATTGTGGAATTTCTTTTCTTTCTTCATCAGTTGTTACTGATAATTTTGCTGGGTATAGTAGCCTGGGTTGGCAACAGTGGTATCTCAGAGCTTGTAAAAACATCTGTCCAGGACCTTCTGGCTTTCATTCTGCACAGAGATGTCAGGTGATATTTTATTTATACAGTCTTAGTAGTGTCTCATTTATGGACTTGGGTACCCTTGTGTTTAATGTATAACTGTTTAGAATTATGAATTCACCTTTGGTCTTTTCTCTTTTACAGCTTTTAATATTCTTTTTCTATTCTGTACAACCAT
Source organism: Mus caroli (assembly GCF_978045245.1). Taxonomy (NCBI): domain Eukaryota; kingdom Metazoa; phylum Chordata; class Mammalia; order Rodentia; family Muridae; genus Mus; species Mus caroli. The sequence goes on from NW_028227271.1 coordinate 10,585,465, forward strand.
TATTATCAGTATTAATATTATTATTATTCGTGGGAAATTTCTTTTCTAGTCTAGCATGGTATTATGTATGTATCTTTTACCTTTTATGGGCATCTCCTTTTTCAGGTTGGGGAAATTTTCTTTTATGATTTTGTTGAAAATCCTTTCTGTGCCTTTTGAGCTTAGTTTCTTCTCTTTCCTCCATCCCCCATTCTTCATAGATTTAGTCTTTTCATAGTGTCCCAGATTTCCTGGGTTTTTTTTTTTTTTTTTTTTGTAGATTCAACGTTTTCTTTAACTGATATGTTAATTTCTTCTGCCTTGTCTTCAGCCCTGAGATTCTCTCTCCCATGTATTGCCATCTGTTGATGAGGCTTACCTGTGAGGGTTTGATATCTTAACTTCTTCACTTCCAGTTTTAGTTTTCTTTAGTGAGACAATTTCTTTGTTAAATCCATTCACATCTTGAACTGTTTTCTTTCTTTTTAATTATTTTATTTTATTGTTTGTTTGTGTTTTCATGGGCTTCGCTAAGGGGTTTGTTTATATCCTCTCTAGGGTGCTTGAACATATTCATAATTGCCATTTTGAAGTCCTTGACATATGTTTCAGCTAGATTGCATATTGCATTTCTCATGGCCTGCTGCAATAGGATTGCTGGCTTCTGGTGGAAACATGTTATCCTAGCTGTTCATACTTGTGTTCTTGTGCAGTGATCTAGGTATGTGAAGTTATATGACTAGGGGGGGCGGGTAGGTATTTCTTGGTGTCAAAATCTGAATGGCTTTCTTGGGGTGGATGTTCCATTTGTTGGTTTTATTGGGTTTTATTGCCCTCTGTGAATCCTAGGCAAGTGTGGTGGCTATAGGATCCCTGGTAGAGATTGTTCCTGAGTCTTAGACCAGTGTGGCTACTGGGGGTCCTGATGAAAAGAAATGGAGATGGGCTAGAAGAGAAAGTTGAGAATGTCAATGGGAAAGAGCTAAGTAGGACCTTCACCAAGCTGTAGAGTCCCCCAGGAACCCACTATAAAATACTTTTATTTGATGTCTCTTCAAACATATCAACTGTGGGCACTTAGATATTTACCTAAGGGCTCTCCTCCTTTTATATAGTTTTGTAATCCTGTATTACTAGAACTATAAGAGGATCTTTCTGATCATAGGATCATAGAACCCTTTTTGTAAAAGCTTCCATTCATGGCTCATAGAAATCTAATGCGAGTTAAGCCAATTTCTCATCCAGCTAAATATCCAGTGCTCACCTGACATTAAGAATCTACTTTCTGAGCTTAATAATGTAGAGTGCTTTCTTAGCATGTGGGAGGCTCCAAGTTCCATTCCCAGCACCAAAACAAAATAATATAAAAAGAATTGGGTTTGGTTTCGTGAGTTGTGTCTTGATAAAATGGTGTAGAGGGGGAGTCCAGAAAAAAAAGTCCCCAAAAGTCTAGAAGAGAAAGGTGGCTTTCCTTTGTGCCCTTGTCTCTGCTGTCTTGAAGTAGCATTGTTCTTACGGCCCTCTCCCCAGATGACCAGAATGGTCCAGCAGGTACTGCAGATCGCTCTGTACTTACTAGCAGAGAGGGGGGAAAAACTCAGTAGTACTAACAAAGAGGAGACAAACCCTCCCGTCAACAGTTCCAACTGCCACCGTGACCAAAATGGCTTCCAAGCAAAGAAAAGAGGCTGGATGATAGCAGCATTGTAATCCCCAAGGTCAACTCCAGTCTCCCAAGATGAGGCCACTAGTATGGCATTGAGAAGAAATACACCAGAGTCCGTCTCACAACGTTTCCACCACGGAGATGTGGGAGCTTTAAGAACATAGTCATATAAAAATACAGCACAATGGCTAGAAATTATGTGTTTTGAACTTTCATAATCTTTTTCTTTGGGTAATTTAGTTGTGAGTCTCTAATAATTAGTAATGGCTGCGTGTGACAAATTATTTACAAAATTGGAAAGTTAACAATTTTCTCTTGCAGACTGGTATGAACCAGCACACCCCCAGGACCAGAAAAAAAAATCCAGAAGCATGGCTTTACAAGAGGCTGGGATGACAAGCCCATTTTCAGTTCTATCTCTGTATCCATAGGGATTTGAGGTTCTGAGTGGTCATGTGTCTTGAAAAGGAGTCAGGCAGCCTAGGTACCATCTGACACTGGGAAAGCTAATGAGTGGTTCTGAGATAGAAAATGAGAGAACACAGAGGTTGGGCTAGGGAGGTTCTAATTCTTGAACCTGTCAAGGAGAGATAAGTAACATGGACATAGAATTTATTGTGCACTTGAAGACGATGGTGCTTAACTACTTCCCCAGTATCACAGATACACCAAACTCTCATCTATGAGAAAGCAAAGGCCCAGGCATGGTAATTGGCTGGCTCTGGAGTCCCACACATGCCCTGAGCCTCAGAGCCAGGAAACAGAGCAGATCTCTGCAGTGGACTAGTCAGCCATATCCAATTAGGAGAAGTACGGAATTCTGAGCATAATGTGAGAAGACAAACAAACACCTTACGTTGCTGTGCATTGTAAAGAATTTAGCACTTGTGAGCTAGTTTCAGGAAATAATCACATACGTGCTCAATGGTCTGCCGTTACAAGTATTCATTCCAGGGTTGTCAACAGAAGGTTGGAGATAATTTAAATGGACACTGGTAGGCAAATAGTTAAATAGCATGTCTCATTTATTATGTCATGATATATAATTCGCCCTAATATACCTCCTGAAGAGGAAACAATTTAAGTCTGAAATGTAGAATTTTTTAATGTTCTTTAACTTGTATTTATTGGTATATTTTCATTGTACAGAGTGATGGGTTTCATAAGGACATTGTCTTTTAAGCATCCCAAGTACTCTGATTGTATTCATTCTCCTGACCCTCCCATCCCTTCTTAAGAGCCTCCCCCAGTCTCCTCCTCCTAGGTCTCCCTTCTGCATTTATACAATTAGTAGAAATGATGTTATTGCCTATTTAAATCTAGGATCCTATTTTTTTAATAGGGCAAAGGAAACATGTCTGAAAAGACAGAACATATTAAAACATTAATTTATCTCTACGACGAACAAAACTTGACTTTGTGTCTTTTCACAATTATTACTTTGTGTTTTTGAAAAGATTATTTACGTGTCCAATCTATTAACTACAAGAACTGAACCTTCCTTTTGCCTGCTGCCATCGGTGTTAGCATTCTTCTTGTCACCAGGGCAGTGTTCATCCTGTTTTAATCCTATGGAAAGCATTTAGCTGGGGATTGGTCCACCCTGTGGCAAATAGAAAGGAGGAGGTACTAAATAAGGAAAGGGGCGTGTCACTGCCTTCCGTTATTAACTCTGGGTGGGCCTAACTCTTTCAAACTTGTTCTGTGTCTTTGCAAAGCTATCTGCTTTAGAAAACTGCTATAAAACAGCAGAAATGGGTGTCACCTTGGGCCTTCTCCGGGAATCCTCTGCTTTCACGTGTCTAGAACAAATGCAGCGTCAGCGGCTTTCGAGTCTCAACCCCAAATGCGGTGCCAAAAAGCCAGAAGACCCAGGTTTGGAATCTGTAAGACTAGAGGAAATTGAGAAAACAAAATTATGTGAGGGATATGAAACAGGGAGGAGAACTGTATGGAAAATTAATGTCTTTCATTCAAAGGAAGCTCAAGGATGAACATCTTTTTAAATATATCTCTTTTGCAAATCACAATTTGCAATGGGCTTAGGTGGTCCAGATTCACCAAGTCGAAGACAAACAGTTGCCAAATCAATACACATGTCCAGGAACACCCCCAACCCCCACACCAGGTAGAAATTGCCAACTCTAAAAATGCTTTTATTAAGTAAGGAAAAGAGAAATGAGACATTCACATAATCCTTCACAAGTGTTGGCTCCAAAGCCCAAGTGACCGGAAGGTGTGACCTTTGGCCCTGGCTCTGCCATTTCTAGGCTCTGGGGTGTGGTGTAGGTATGAGTTAATGCCACTAGATGCAGTACTTTATTCTATAAATACACATAGCATGGCAGCACAGAGCTATGTGCACAGTAGCTGATACAGACCGGATGCTCTGTAGCTATGTGGCGAGTCAAACTTGCTTTGCAAACTGCACAATAATCCCTCCACAGCATTTATCGCCGCCTAAGACTTTTAACTTTTGCCTATCTTGAATAAATGCAAGCTCCCTAAGGGAAAAAACGTTGTCTCTTTGCTGATCATTGCTGTGTCTCCAGAGTCCAGGACAGTGCCTTGTTGGTAGTAAGCCCTTGCTCAATATCTGTTAAATGAGTCTGTGAAAGCACCTCTCACAGGTTAATCCCTTAATGAGAAGCAAGGTTGCTACCTGCTTGTAAAACAGGGGTGAGTATTAACGACAGTGTGTTCCCAGGAACCCTGAACCCTCTCTTCCATCCTACTTTTTCTGGCTTTAACCATAGGCTAAACCTTACTCATGGTCTACGTAGATCACAAGAAACAGCTTTGCTGGGAATCTCCTGAAGTCAACTTACTTGAAGAGATTGTCTGTGAAATAAGTCGTTCCATAAGTCATTCTTGTTACTAGACTGTTCACTCCTTCTTGAGTGGAAAGCAAGGGCTTAGGGTAGAAAATTGCAAACAGTGTCTATTCTCATACTCCTGATCATCAGACAGCAACAACTACAGTACAAGGGGCTCTTAGCGCTGAATTTGCCTTTGGCACACATTCCTTGGTGAGGATCTTGACTATCTACTGCATCAGTACCTACCCTTGGGTGTGATGATGGAGAAGACATAAGGCAACCTACTTACATTTTATAGAAAGAACCAGACCCCCCCCCCCGTCTCAAAAGCAGCTACTCCAGGATGGCAGGGGATTGCCTATGACTGCGTCACACAAAGCCTGTTCTCTCATGTGAGCTCTCAGCTACTGCTCCAGCGCCATGCCTGCCCCCTTCCATAATGGTCATGACCTCTAACACTCTTAAACCAATAGCCCCCAAATAAACCATTCTTCTCTAAGTTACCCTAGTCTCGGTGTCCGATCATAGCAACATTTGAAAAGTAACTAAAGTAGGGTCTTATCATCAAGTTCTAGAGGTTAAGCAAGAGCAATGGCCGCCGTACCCTGCAGTGTTTGGAGGTCTGTAGGGTATCACTGACCAACAACTCAAAATATATATAATTTATACCAGACAGTCGGCTTTTCACTTAATAGCTAACAGTGTCTAGGGACAGTGTTGCCTCCCCCCACCTTTATAAGGTAACACAATTTAAATCTTTTTATCAGTGTATAACATGTCAGAAAACGTCGACAGTCGCAGAATGTTCAGAGGTGTTGCTGTAGTGTTTGAATCTTTCAGAGAAATGTTCTCTGTCTGGTTAGCATTCAGAACACAGAGCTGCCCTTAGACAGTGCAAAAGCAGACCGGTGCCTAGAGATGACAGCCCTAGAGCTGCTCATCGCAATCCCCAGAAGGTAGCGATGGGCTGGTTGCAGGGAAAATGTCAGGGTGTGACTGAAGAAGAGTAAACATGTCTGATGGCCGACCATCCCTCACCAAAAGAGGCCCAGGGTACAGAGACCAGTGCTGAAAAGGTCTGCAGGACATCGTCCTTGTTTGTTTTTCTTTCTTAGTTCCTACACTGGGTCCAAAGAAACCAAACCAAAATACAGCTGCACTAAATTCTCTATCATCAATTTTTTAAAAAAATACGAGTCTCCTCTGATTTGATCCTTAAAAGGAAAGTAAACCGATATAATCTGAAACAAAACTACCTGTTGGTGTGTTTCTCTTTTCTTTATTAGTGTTGTTGTTGTTGCTGTTGTTTAATCTCCCCTTAAAGACCAGCCACTACCTTCATCCCAGTCTACCCCCATCCCATACCTCCTCCTACCCCAACCCCCAGCCCCCATCTCCAAGAGAATGCCCTCACCCCCCTCACCCCCACCCCACCAGACCTCCCATTCCTGGGGCCTCAAGTCTCTTGGGAGTTAGGTGTGTCTTCTCTCACTGAGGCCAGACCAGGCAGTCCTCTGCAGTATATGTGTCGGGGATGGGGTGGGGTGTTTCTATTTACAATCCTTTCCTTTCCGCCTAGGGAGGCAACCAACTCTGTCCAGCTCATTGCTCTAATTGAGAAAGATAGATGTTGCCTGGTTCTAGGATTGCCAATAAAAAAAAACAATTATATTTTCACATAAATGAAAGACAAGGGGCAGGAAGAGTGGAAAAAGAAAGAGGAGAGAGAGAGAGAGAGAGAGAGAGAGAGAGAGAGAGAGAGAGAGAGAGAGAGAGAAGACAGTGAAGGAATTCTAAACCAAAGCGAACAATCATAATAATGTCAGACAATAGGAGTTTTTGACTTCTGTGTTTTGAAAGGCAGTTACTAAAAATTGTCAAGTTCTCTTCAAATAATTGGGTCTTTGTCACCTACAGTAATTACAGCAGAGAGAGGGGAAAATATTAAAATCAAACTCTGCCACTCTGTGTCCTGAAGAAATTTCATTTTTAACTGTTTCAGATGCATTTAGAAAAAAAAAGGCATTTTTTTTCCTACACTCAGACGCATACACGTCTTGTGCATCTTGCTCATGTACTCTGACTTTGACAGATAATTAAACAGGAATGGGAAAGAACTCACCCAAGTGACAGGCTGCTTTTAAAATACCTGAAAAGCTTCCCTCGTCTCAGAAGTTTCCTTCCTCAGTTTCCCTCCCTGTTGACACCTTAAGGTGCTAACTGGAGTTTCTGCCCAGTGCGCAGCTCTTAAGAGCCATGGTCTCAGATTTCCAAGCAGGAAAAGAACAAGTTGAATTCCCCTCTAAACCCAGGGCAGCAGGCGCCCAATAAAACCACCTATAAAGTGGAGAGCCAGGAAAGGCTGGGAGCCCACAGCTGCATGACAGCTAGGAAGTACAAGGAACCGCCTTGCTGGCATGCTGAAATCCTTCATCGGCACCATGGATGGTAGATTGTTTCGTTTATTCTTAACTTTCTGGAGATGACAACCCAAATTTACTCAATATAGACGGAATGTGTTTGGCAAGCCTTCTAGAGAAAAAGAAGAGAGGCCAGCTTTGGAATGAATTGACATTGTTTAATGGGAGCATTTGATGGAGAAAATGGAAGCCCATTGGCTAAACTTCAGCCTGCCTTACTACAAATGGAGACCTGGATTCCACAGGGGATGTCATTTCTAACCATCATTGGCAGGAGGAAACAGCCAAGCAAGATGTGAAAATAACAAATACTTACTCAGATAGTTACAAGAAGAGAGCGGGAGAGTGAGCCAGGATCTCACCCAAAGTGATCTCCACTGAGGCTCTGAGGCCAGCTACACATTCCAAGCTGAGCCCTCTCTCCAAGGCACCGGGTGATTTTAGAGACTCAGCAAACCTCAGACATAGGTCTTGAAAGGCTGGAGAGAGAGAAAAAATCATTCTATAAAACACGGAGCCTCATCTATCTTAAGCAATATGTTATAAATTAAATTTTCTCCCAGAAATGTCCTATAAATACGGAACCTATCTATAATGAATCACTATACGTAAATGGACTGTGCATGGCCCTAAGGCACATAGTGGCTGAGACACGCTTTTGTCTTTGACAAGAGTCAAAGCTGCAGGAGAGACCACAGGTGACAGGGCTTGCTGCCACTACCCCTGACGTGAGCTCTACACGTAATGACATACGTGTAACATGACCAAGGGCAGCAATCAGTCTGTCCACATGTTCACTTCAGTGTGACTTGTTTTAAATAGCTATAATTTGAGAAGGAACGATATGCCTGAAACCCACCAATCTTTACCTCCTGTTGTACTTTAGTCTCTCCAGTGACCACTCTCTACCAGGTAGAAAGATGAACTACTATTTGCCTGGTCTGCAAAAACTGTCAGATGAAAAACCAGACATTGATTTAGTGGGTTTTATTTTCAATTTACATTTAAGTAAAAAGTGATGGGAGTATTTTTTTCCCAAGGAGTTAAATAAATGAGCCTTAGCTCCATGATAGGTAACGAAACACAAAAACTATAATCTAGTTCCCCAGTTGAGAATTCTCTGTTTAGCTCTGTTCCCCATTTTTAATAGGGTTATTTGATTCTCTGGAGTCCACCTTCTTGAGTTCTTTGTATATATTGGATATTAGCCCTCTATTGGATGTAAAGATTGGTAAAGATCCTTTCCCAATCTGTTGGTGGCCTTTTTGTCTTATTGACGGTGTCTTTTGCCTTACAGCTTTGCAATTTTATGAGGTCTCATTTGTCAATTCTTGATCTTACATCACCAGCCATTGCTGTTCTATTCAGGAATTTTTCCCCTCTGCCCATATCTTTGAGGCTTTTCCCCACTTTCTCCTCTATAAGTTCCAGTGTCTCTAGTTTTATGTGGAGTTCCTTGATCCACTTAGACTTGAGCTTTGTACAAGGAGATAAGAATGGATCAATTCACATTCTTCTACATGATAACTGCCAGTTGTGCCAGCACCATTTGTTGAAAATGCTGTCTTTTTTCCACTGGATGGTTATAGCTCCTTTATCAAAGATCAAATGACCATAAGTGTGTGCGTTCATTTCTGGTGGGTCTTCAATTCTATTCTATTGATCTTCCTGCCTGTCACTGTACCGATACCATGCAGTTTTTATCACTATTGCTCTATAGTACAGCTTAAGGTCAGAGATGGTGATTCCCTCAGAAGTTCTTTTATTGTTGAGACTAGTTTTTGCTATCCTGGGATTTTTGTTATCCCAAATAAATTTGAGAATTGCTCTATGAAGAATTGAGTTGGAATTTTGATGGGGATTGCACTGAATCTATAGATTGCTTTCAGCAAAATGGCCATTTTTCCTATATTAATCCTGCCAATCCATGAGCATGGGAGATCTTTTGATCTTCTGAGGTCTTCTTCAATTTCTTTCTTCAGAGACTTGAAGTTCTTGTCATACAGATCTTTCACTTGGTTGGTTAGAGTCACACCAAGATATTTTATATTGTTTGTGACTATTCTGAAGGGTGTTGTTTCCCTAATTTCTTTCTCAGCCTGTTTATCCTTTGAGTAGAGGAAGGCTACTGATCTGTTTGAGTTAATCTTATACCTGACTACTTTGCTGAAGTTGTTTATCAGCTATAGGAGTTCTCTAGTGGAATTTTTGGGGTCACTTTAGTATATTACGATATCAAGGATGCTAACTTTTAACTGAAGGTTCCGAACTGTGTCCAAGAGACACCTAGGTCATACCAGCCAGTGCCTCACCATCACGACATAGTCTGAGTGGGCTCAGCTGCTCAGAGAAGTGTGGAGCTCTGTGAGCTGTGAGATAGATGGCGAGGCTGAGCAGGAGCCAGTGTCCCAGGGTTGTCTTATGAAGCAAAATTCAAAATAATATTTACTATGCATTTTATGAAGCATATTGGCATATACTAACTTATATATATGGGTATTGTCAAGATCATTCCCCTTTCATGTAGTTGAGAAAGTTAAAGAGAAAAATGATCACAGCAACAAAAATGCAGAGCATATAAGGTCAATGGATTCGGTAGACACAGAATCAAACCCATGCTCTGAAGCTCAAAGCCCTGCTTGCTAACGCCTTTCATTCTCTCATCGCCAAGGAGCAAGCTTCAAGGGCTCTGTGCCTATGAAGACCTGGGCAGACCCGTGAGACCTGGTTGGGGTGGGGGAAAGGGCAGCCTGAACGCAGACCTGGCTGGGGTTTGGGGGCAGAGCTAGGAAGTGGAGGCAGTGATAAGGACTTTAAGTGTCAGTGTGACATAGCTGAAGTCAACCTTAGTGCAGAAGAGGAAGGCAGAGTCAAGGCACGAAATTAGTAGATGCTCTCTCAAAAGACAGAGGCTGGTACCAGGGCGGGGAAGGTAAGAGCTTTCCCTGGGACCAAGTAGCCATGCTGTTACCAGCCCACCTGTTTTTGGAAAGTGATAGAGGGGCAGGAACCGCTAGAACAGGATGCCACAGAAATGAGAGAGAACCCCTTTCTGAAACTGACAAAATCAAGTATTCCCTTGATGGTGGCTCATGCCGATAACCCCAGCTTATTTGATCCCGAACAGGAGGATCTAAAGTTCAAGGCAAGATTCCATCCTACTTCAAGCCTGGGGCTAGCCTTGGCTAGATGAGACCATCTCAAAAATCCAAACAAGTGATTTTCTCCCTTAAAATAATCCGAAGCCGGGAATTTAATCTGTGCCCAGGCTGGAAAATCAAACGGGTCACTGGTCTTTGCTCAACTGCTGTTGGAGACCACATACATGTCTAGTCCAACCGCTTCCTTTTTCAATGGAGCAAATTGAAGCCTAGAGGGGTTACATAATTTCTCCGAACTCGCTGTCCAAAAATGCTTTCCCATGAACGCCATGTTTGCACTTTACCTGTCCGGTACCGGTCAGAATGAAGCTGCCGCTTCTAGAAGTAGAAGCAGAGTTGTATTGCTCAGACTCTAGACTCCAGGTGAATGGAGTGTCTTGCATATTGCAAGTCTCTTGGTAAGGAATTCTACTTCTTACTGTTCAGTTCTAGTAAATAAACCTTGGCACAGTATTTGTTTCCTGCCTTCTCTGCCCATGCCCACCCCAAGTTCTTCAATGTTAGCCTCCTCATCTCTTCCTGAAGTTTTGTGCTTTCTTCCCCTCCCCCACCCTCACCCCATCTCCGCTCCTCCCTCCTCTACCCTGGTTATGCTCCACATGCTCTATGTCTGTCAAAACACCCTGAAGCCACAAGGTCCAAGTACTTACATAGCTCTTGAGTGTGCATGGAGCTCCCCCACCACCAGCACCACAGAGCACACACAAACACACACACACACACACACAATCACCCAGGCCTCACTGCAACAGGATTTTCCATGAAGTCTTGGCAATCCAAGCCATTCACTTGGCATTCCTCCTCCTCTTCCTCTTTCTCCTCCTCTTCTCATTCTCTCCCTCCTCCTCATCTTCTTCATCCTCCTCCTCCTTTTCTAAGCTCTGCTGCTGGGTGTGATACATTTGACACTTTGCTCTTTTCCCTGGTTCCTGCAGATGACAGAGGGGGTGGGATCATGAAAAACAATCGATAGGTTATTATGGAAAATTCTCCATGTGTAAACCTAGCCATCTGGCAAAATATGTAGCAAGGGGAAACCAACGCAGGAAAGGAAAGCCCATGAGACCTTCACTAGTTTTAGGTAGAGAAAGAAGATGAAAACCAGGAAAGGATCTGTTTAAGCCCGTGGCCAGTTAACACGGAACGTGCATGAAATGAACCAGCTGAGATTGGGGAAAGAAACCTGTTATCCAGGCTGTGTGCAGAACTCTGAGAGTCCAGGTCTCAGGGGAAAAAAAAAAAAAAAACAGTGGCAAGGAAAACTTTTTCATAGTATTCACTGAGGAGACAATTTGTACATATCTGATAAATAAGTACGAATACTATGTAGTTACCTTGTTCTTCCTAAGTAAAATTGCCACATGGACGATGTTCAAGTTAGAAATAAGGATACAGTTGACTTGCAGGGCACTTGCCTCACACACATGCACAAAACACAAGACAGGGGCTGGAGAGATGGCTCAGAGGTTAAGGGCACTGGCTGCTCTTCTAGAGGACCCTGGTTCAATACCCAGTACCCACATGGCAGCTCACAACTGTCTGCAACTCCAGTTTCAGGGCATCTGACACCCTCACCCAGACATACAGTCAATCGAAACGCCAATGCACATAAAAATAAAATAAAAAGGAATCATCCCCCCAAAAAAGCATCTTTATGATAAAAAGTAATACTAGAATCATCTCCTGTCACACTTGTGTGCCCAAGAGGGCTTCTCCTCGTGCATCCTGGCATCCAACATGGAGTCAAGAATGGAGCCACATTCATCTCAGATCCCTCCCCACAAAAAGCTATGCTTCAGCCACAACGAAGATTCTCCCAGTCCATTCCAACTGAGACAGAATGTTGGCACAAGGCAGAGCAGGAATGTGCTTTATGGGAAGCAGACAGGGCTGGCTCCCCCCAAAACTTGGCTCCGACAAGCAGCAAGTTATTTTGTAATAATGAAAATACAAGAATATTTGTGTTTGAAACATAATGGGGTCTGAGTAAGTCCCACCATAAGTGGCATATAAATTATCTGTGTCAGAAGAGGGGAAGGAAATGCTGATTTTCGAAACAACTTTCAAAGTCCTCCCTTCTGTCTTTGCAATGCAAAACAATGGGGATATACACACTTCAAAACACCCTGAGTCGTATTTCAGAGATAAATGATCTCAGGCTCCCACCAAGAGTTCGCGTCCTGGGAAAGGATCTGATTCCAGGTTTCATCTGCCGGAGAGGGCCAGGCTCTATGTGAAACTTCCAAGTGTGACTCATCACCTCTTAAAAGCTGATTCTAGGGCACAGTGACAGCACCTGAGGCCACAGTAGTTGGCATTAGCAAGCAGGAGGATCAGAAACAGAAGGTCAGCCTTAGCTGCATAGCAAATCCAAGGCTAGACCCGGAGTGCAAGAAACCCCGTCTCAAAACTCACATAGAAGCGCTCCTGGCGTTTCCGGCTGTGGCCATACCATGTTCATCATTGGTTAGTCTTAGCTCAGGGCTCTGCTTGCTGTAAACTTCCCAGAAAGGAACAAAGGAACGTTCCAGTTTCCCAACCAATTGTACACACCTCTGTCCTTTTGTCTGTTGCTTTGCCCTGCTTTTTGCAGCCGCGTCTGGATACACAGATGCTTGAAGTGGTCTTTCCATTAAAAAGCCACTCACTCGCTCAGGTCACAAAGAGGGGCAGATGGACGACTTTATCTCAAAGCCCAAGTGCAGGAGCAGAGGGCTAGAAGGGGAGCAGAGAGCGCCAGACGCTCATTACAACTCTCCCACCTCCTTCTTAGCGCGGTGCCGCTTTCTCCGTTCATGAGTATAAAACGGCTGCCCAGGATCCCCAAGATCAAATATTACTTTTTTTAAAGAGATGCAGAATCCCCACCTCCAAACCCAAGGAGAGAATTCTAATGGACCCAGATGCATATCCTTAACATACAGGAAGTGTTGGATCCTAGTCCTTCTAAGCTGCTGGGAGCCAACCATGATGAGCAAAGCATTCTGGGTAATGAGTAGCTGGTGACCCACGGGAAGACAGGATAATAGTGACTCCTCTGTGACTGAACCAGAAACTAAGTGGGAGTGGGTGAGATCACAAGCAAAATGCCAGCGCCATGTTAGCCGAGAGGGAAGCAGAGGGGGGGGGGGGGGGGGAGGGAGAACAACATGGATGTTTAAAGGGAGATGAACATCAGGTAAAGGTCTGAAAAGAGAGAGAATCTAAACAAGAGAAGAATAGTAGAGGAATACATTTGACACAAGAGAAGAAAAAGCGTTGTATGGAGGGGAAGGGGGACCAGCAAGGGTGGGAGGGGAATGAGGAGAAAAATATAGAAGATAAGAAAATACTTCAGGAATAATAAATTCTTTTATTGATTATTATTATATATTTATTTTAATTTATGTATAAAATTGTTTAAGGTTATTTGTGAGAGACAAAGCCTGAATAATTGAATATGCAGAATCCAGGCCTGATTTAAAAAAAAAAAAAAAAAAAAGGCCCAGGGCAGGCGTAGTGGCCTTGGAAACGGCTCTTTCTACCTGTTTTGGAAGCTGACCCTGCTGAATTACAGCTCTTAAAGTAAGGCCTCTTAAGCTCTCGCTCTCTGATCATTTTCTTCACAAACTTTCTGGGGTCGGGTTGTGGGAAGAGGAGGCTTGGCTGACCGGGCTGCAGGGAAAGCCTGTGTCATCGTTGGAATGAGCGTCACCGCAATCTGCTTCTTTGGCTGTTGTTCCTTCTCTGCCTAAAGCAAGGAACGGTTTAAAACCAGGCTCTCAGGGGATCCTCTCCTTAACATCTCCCAGACTCGGAGTCCAGCGCCCTGGGTGTTGTAAAGTTCCTGTGTGTCTGTTACATATCACCACAGCCACCGTGTCTCCTAAATATAAACGGTATGTTGAGAAAATGAAGCGTCGTTGCAGAAGTGAACCGAGCATGATGAACCGCTCAAAGCAGGAAGCCCGTATTAGCAGGGCTGGGAGAGCATCCCAGCCTTGGGCCCAAGGGCCATAGCTCAGCTGGAAAGCCGTGAAACCGGAGTAGAACGCTGTTTTGAAGAATGAGAGGCCTCAGGGTGTCTCTAGGCACCAACATAAAGGCTCTGAGCATGCGTTTAACATACATGAAACATAGTCCCATCCTCGAATATTCATGTCTAAAATTAGAGCCCCCGAACAAAAAGTCAGCAGCCAGCAAGCAACGTTTGGATTTAGCTCCGAACTAGTTTGCCAGGTCTCCCACATATACCACAGCCCACTCCCGGGACTCTGGAACACGGATGTGTCACTTTCTCCCCATCTGTCCCAGAACACTCGTCCTCCACGGAAACAGGGCAATAGCAACACAATCCCTCCCTCTCTTCTCCGCCTCCGGCCTCCACTCACAGACCACGGGAGAGAAGAGAGAGGGATTGTGGGAACGGAGCAAGCCTGAGCTCACCGAACACCTGATGTGCGTGGAGTAACAGACTTCGACGCCAAAGTAGAAGCATACAAATGACAAGCG